>NW_027361699.1:14007500-15456250 GCF_039654945.1 Dendrobates tinctorius
TAGTGAGTATTAATGCTTAACTTGTGTATTTAAACCACATGCAGTTTGTCTGATACTATTTATTATGGTTATTTACTACTGCTTTACCAACACCTTTATGCTTAACCTCCCCTTTATCTTACTTGCTAGGTGGTGTGCTGTTTATATCTTATCATGCATAGATATATGAACTTTTTGACAGGTGTTACAGGTTATTGGCTGTAGCTCTACTATGAGCTCAAGTGTTGCTTTTTTTTATGTCACATGTGTGACTTTTAAATGTTTTTAATGTCTGTTGTTCTCGTGTGTTTTTGTATCGGATAAAAACTATTTGCTATCTTTATACAGTTTGGTGATCCTCCATAGTATGGCCTATAACCTTTCTTTTTGAGTGCATATGTATCTTTGTTTTATAGACCCTGGGAGTATCCCAATACCTTTGTCCCGTGGTGCCCCCTAATTATTGTTTGTTTTTTCTAGTCATGTTGATGTTCAAATCTGAAATAAAAACATCATGTGTTAGGGCTAGTGGAACGCACCAAGTAATAAAAGATGGTATCTAGGTGCGTTCGCAGCCTGGGGTCCACCATGCCGAGTTGTTACCTGCTGCTTGGTAATGACGGATGCTATATGGCAATATAAAACCTGAACACAGGCGGGTTAGCGTCACCCGGTGTGTACAGAGGCGGATTCTGTTACTGCACAGAACTGTGGAATATAAAAGTAAATGCCTTAGCCTGTTACGACTCACAGAGCTCGGCTAAGAGAGCGCTGGTGTGCAGTCACAGAACTCGGCCCCAAAGACACGGTTAGAGTCCCTCTAGACCCACCAGCGCATGGCGCCACAACTGTGGTGCCAGGGGGATACTGCGCCAATAGATTAGCGCGCTACTTGCGTACAGTACCGCACTGGCAGACGCCACTAACCCCCCAAATGGGCTAGGAAACGCACTAGTTGCACACAGCGCCGCACTGGCGATTGCTGCTGGCTAGATGCAGTATGCTCGAACTTAGTGCTAGATGGTACAATCTGGCACTAACACTCGTGGAGTGGAGTGGGTGCACTGTGCCGCATAGGCAGTGCCACTACCAGGCGCTGACTCTAACTCCAATAACCGTATTACATACACAACCAAAGGGAAGGAATCATAAGGAGTCAGTTACCAGAAACATGCATCCATCATCACACACAAGTACAGATTTCTGTCTATACTAGCGCATGGCTGAGGGGCCATGCAAACCTTTTATAGCAGAGTCCTTCCAGGACATTCCTTGTGGACGAATCGGGGAAGCAATAGGACCTGAGCATGTGACCCCTGACTTCCAATGAGAGGTCGAGGCATGCTCAGTAGCCCAAAAGAAGGACTTAGTCCCAGGAGCTGCTCGCTGCTGGCTAGTGCAGGTTGCTATAGCTGACCCCGGGTTGGCAGCAGCAACCAAACCGACAGCACTAGCTTGGGCAAGACGCCGGGATCGATGTCTTTGCTGAGCAGCCTCCTCTGTGGTTGAGACTGAATGGGAGACCACAGAAGGTAAGGCTTGGTATTCCTCCTGTGCAGAGACAGGAACCCGATGCCTGACATCATGTTCCACAGAGAAGGTTGACAGAGATGAAGATTATTGGCTCTCGCTCTATCTAATTCTCAAATTTTATAAAAATCCAGGCTTTTTTTCTAAACCAGAAAAAGGCAAACAAATGTTAAAAAACAACATTATATTCACGCACCGGCCACTCCGCTCCTTACTGCCACCAACCCGGTCCTCATCTCGTCTTCAGATTGGCATTGGCAGCAGTGAAATCCCTGGGCCTCGGTAGAGTATAAATGTGCAGAACCCGCTCTGGCCTAGCAAAGCCACAAGAATTTCACCACTGCTGATGCCAATCCAAAGATACCACAACAGCCGGATGGGTGGAGATAAGGAATGACAGAAGATGTGAGCGGTGAGTTGAATATAAGGATTTTTACTGTCTTTTTACATACTACATTTATTATGCTCCAGACTCGTGAAGAGGCAGGCAAATTAGAATTTTGCCTTATCCGTTCATCTCTACTCTATCTACAGTTGTGCTCAAAAGTTTATATTCCCCAGCAGAATTTGTACTTTATTGGGCTTTTTTTCAGAGAATATGAATGATAATACCAAAAATTTTCCTCCACTCATAGTTAGTGGTTGGGAGAAGCCATTTAGTGTCAAACTACTGTATTTTTTCTTTTTAAGTCATAATGACAGCACAAAACATCCAAATGACCCTGATAAAAAGTTCACATACCCGATTTCATAATACCATGTATTGCCCCCTCTAACATCAATGACAGCTTGAAGTCTTTTGTGATAGTTTTGGATGAGGTTCTTTATTTTCCCAGATGTTAAAGCTGCCCACTCTTCTTGGCAAAAAGCCTCCAGTTCCTGTGAATTCCTGGGTTGTCTAGCATGAACTGCGCACTTGAGATCTCCCCAGAGTGGCTTAACCCCTTACCTACAAATGACGTAATATTCCGTCCATGTGACCATGGACCTAATTACCATGGACGGAATATTACATCATCGCGATCAGCGGCGCCCACGTGGTGAGCGCCGTTGATCGCGGCCGAGTGTCAGCTAATTATCATAGCTGACACCCGGCACAATGTGTCAGGGGCGGTCACAGACCGCCCCTGACACGTTAACCCCTTGCACACCGCGATCAAACACGATCGCGGTGTACCGGGGGTTAAAGGGAAGCATCGGCAGGGAGGGGGCTCCCTCCGTGCTTCCCTGAGCCCCCCACGGCAGCGCAATGTGCAGCGCTGCTGCGGGGGGCTCCTTTCCTGCAGGTCCCCGGATCCAATATGGCGATGGGGACCTCCGGGGGCCTGCAGGAAGCTGGCTTCCTCAGTGCCTGCAAAGCGCAGGCATGAGGAAGCCTGTGCAGTGCCTGTGACAGATCGCTGATCTGTCACAGTGATCTGTGATGTGACAGATCAGCGATCTGTCACAGGACAGTGATGTCCCCCCTGGGACATTGTAATAAAGTAAAAAAAATATTAAAAAAAAAAGTGTAAAAATAATAAAAAAAAAAATCGCCAAATAAATTAAAAAAAAAAAAAAAAAATATTCCCCAATAAATTCATTTTTTGGAAATAAAAAAAAAAACAATAAAAGTACACATATTTGGTATTTCCGCGTCCGTAGCGACCCGCCCTATAAAACTCCCAATAGTTAACCCCTTAAGCGAACCCCTTAAAAAATAAAAATAAAAAACTAAGCAAAAAATAATGATTTATTATCATACCGCCGAACAAAAAGTGCAATAACGCGCGATCAAAAAGACGCATATAAATATCCATGGTGCCGCTGAAGACGTCATCTTGTCCCGCAAAAATCGAGCCACCATACAGCATCATCAGCAAAAAAATAAAAAAGTTATAGCTCGCAGAATAAAGTGATGCAAAAATAATTATTTTTTATATAAAATTGTTTTCATTGCATAAAAGCGCCAAAACATAAAAAAACGACCTAAATGAGGTATCGCTGTAACCGTACTGACCCGAAGAATAAAACCGCCTTATAAATTTTACCGCACCCGGAACGGCGTAAACGCACCACCCAAAAGAAATTCATGAAACGCTGGTTTTTGTAAATTCTGCGTCCCAAAAAACGAAATAAAAAGCGATCAAAAAATGTCACATGCCCGAACATGATACCAATAAAAGCGTCAACTCGTCCCGCATTATATAATTATAATTATAATTATAGCTCTCAATATGTGGTGATGCAAAAACTATTTTTACAATAAAAAGCGTCTTTTAGCGTGCGACAGCTGTCAAACATAAAAACCGCCATAAATAGTAAATCAAACCCCCCGTTATGACCCCCTTAGTTAGGGAAAAATAATAAAATTAAAAAAATGTATTTATTTCCATTTTCCCATTAGGGTTAGGGCTAGGGTTAGGGCTAGGGTTAGGGTTAGGGTTAGGGCTAGGGCTAGGGTTAGGGCTAGGGTTAGGGTTAGGGCTAGGGTTAGGGTTAGAATTGGGGGTTTCCACTATTTGCGCACATCAGGTGCTCTCCAAACGCAACATGGCATCTGATCTCAATTCCAGCCAATTCTGCATTGAAAAAGTCAAATGGTGCTCCTTCCCTTCCAAGCTCTGCCATGCACCCAAACAGTGTTTTACCCCCTCATATGGGGTATCAGCCTACTCAGGACAATTTGCAAAACAACTTTTGGGGTCCTATTTCTCATGTTGCCCTTAGGAAAATAAAAATTTTGGGGCAAAAATATCATTTTTGTGGAAAAAATTTTTTTTGTTATTTTCACGCCTGGGCGTTATAAACTTCTGTGAAGCACTTGGGGGTTCAAAGTACTCACCACACATCTAGATAAGTTCCTTGGGGGGGTCTAGTTTCCAAAATGGGGTCATTTGTGGGGGGTTTCCACTGTTTTGGTACATCAGGGGCTTTCCAAACGCGACATGGTGTCTGATCTCAATTCCAGCCAAAAAAGTCAAATGGCGCTGCTTGCCTTCTGAGCTCTGCCATGTGCCCAAATAGTCATTTACACCCACATATGGGGTATCAGCGTACTCAGGACAAATTGCACAATAACTTTTAGGGTCCTGTTACCCTTGGGAAAATAAAAATTGGGGGTGAAAAGATCATTTTGTGGAAAAAATATGATTTTTTAATTGTACCGCTGTACATTATAAACTTCTGTGAAGCCCTTGTGGGTTCAAAGTTCTCACCACATATCTAGATAAGTTCCTTAGCGGGTCTAGTTTCAAAAATGGGGTCACTTGTGGGGGGTTTCCACTGTTTAGGTACATCAGGGGCTCTCCAAACGCGACATGCCGTCCGATCAGAATTCCAGCCAATTTTGCATTGAAAAAGTCAAACGGCGCTCCTTCCCTTCTGAGCTCTGCCATGCGCCGAAACAGTGGTCCCCCCCCACATATCAGGTATCAGCATGCTCAGGACAAATTGCACAATAATTTTTGCAGTCCAATTTCTCCTGTTACACTTGGTAAAATAAAAAAAATTGAACCTGAAGTAATTTTTTTTGTGAAAAAAAGTTAAATGTTAATTTTTTTTAAATATTCAAAAAATTCCTGTGACGCACCTGAAGGGTTAATGAACTCCTTGAATGTGGTTTTAAGCACCTTAAGGGGTGCAGTTTTTAGAATGGTGTCACTTTTGGGTATTTTCTATCATATAGACCCCTCAAAGTGGCTTCAAATGTGATGTGGTCCGTAAAAATAAAATGGTGTTGCAAAAATGAGAGATTGCTGGTCAACTTTTAACCCTTATATCTTACTAACAAATAAAAATTTTGGTTCCAAAATTGTGCTGATGTAAAGTAAACATGTGGCAAATGTTACTTATTAACTTTTTTGTGTGCCATATCTCTGTGATTTAAGGGCATAAAAATTCAAAGTTGGAAAATTGCGGAATTTTCAAAATTTTCGCCAAATTTCCGTTTTTCTCATAAATAAACGCAAGTTATATGAATGAAATTTTACCACTAACATGAAGTACAATATGTCACGAGAAAACAATGTCAGAATCACCAGGATCCATGGAAGCGTTTCAGAGTTATGACCTCATAAAGGGACAGTGGTCAGAATTGTAAAAATTGGCCCGGTAGTTAACGTGCAAACCACCCTTGGTAGTGAAGGGGTTAATGATATTTACGTCAGGAGACTAAAATGGCCACTCCAGAACCTTCACTTTGTTCTGCTGTAGCCAATGACAGGTCAACTTGGAGTTGTGTTTTGGATCGTTGTCATATTGGAATGTCCAAGTATGTCCCATGTGCCACTTCCAGGCTGATGATTGCAAATGTGCCTCCGGTATTTGCTGATAAAATGTGCATTCATCTTTCCTTCAACTTTGACCAAGTTTTCTGTGCCTTTGTAGCTCACACATCCCCAAAACATCAGCGATCCACCTCCATGCTTTTATAGTAGGATTGGTGTTCCTTTCATCATATGCCTTGTTGACCTCTCTCAAAATGTAACGTTTATGGTTGTGGCCAAAAAGTTCAATTTTGGACTCATCACTCCAAATTAGCTTGTTCCAGAAATTTTGAGTCTTATCTCTGTGCTGTTTTGTATATTGTAGGTGAGATACTTTGTGGCATTTGCGCAGTAATCGCTTTCTTCTGGCGACTCCCCCATGCAGCCCATTTTTCTTCAACTGCCCCCTTATTGTGCATCTTGAAACAGCCACACTGCTAGTTTTCAGAGATGTTACCTTTAGTAGCCATTCAAACCCATTTGTATCAACTTTTGTGCATGTTATCAAGCCAAAATCACCAGGGTATGTGAACTTTTGATCAGGGTCACTTGGATGTTTTGGGTTGTCATTATGATTTAAAAAGAGAAAACGCAGTAGTTTGACAATAAATGGCTTCGCCCAACCACTAACAATGAGTGAAGAAAAAGTTTTGGTGTTATACCGTGTTTTCCGCTTTGTAAGACGCACTTTTTTCCCCCAAAATTTGGGGGGAAAACAGGGGTGCGTCTTACAAAGCGGACATGCCTTACCTAGACTGTGATCGGGGGCGTCCGGCGGTTGCTGGCCGCTGCTGCGGGTGTGTCCGGTGCCGCGTTGTGTGCCCGTCGATGCCCGGGGCTCTGCCAACATTGTGCGACAGGCCAGAGCCCCGGCATTTCCTCAGTTCCCTGTGTGCCGGTAAAAAGATGGCCGCCGGCGCGTGCGCAGATGGGATCTCGGGACCAGTTCTCGAGAGATCAGATCTGAAATCTCATCTCTCGAGAGGTGGGTCCCGAGATCCCATCTGCGCACGCGCCGGCGGCCATTTTCCCTGGGTTCCCTGTGTGCGCGCGGTGGTGCCTGCAAAAAAATGGCCACCGCGCGTGCGCAGATGGGATCTCGGGACCCAGCTCTCGAGAGATGAGATTTCAGATCTCATCTCTCGAGAACTGGTCCCGAGATCCCATCTGCGCACGCGCCGGCGGCCATTTTTTTTTTACCGGCACTTCAGCGCACATATACAGGGAACCGAGGAAATGCTGGGGCTCTGGTCTGTCGAACAATGTCGGCAGAGCCCCGGGCATCGATGGGCACACAACGCCGCACCGGAGCACCCGCAGCACCGGCCTCCAACCGCCGGACAAGCGGAGAAACCTGACACCAGCACAAGACTCTGCAGCAGCAACAGCACACATCGGAGCCCCCCCTCATCCCTGAATGCGGCCTGCAGCATCACTCCACGCCTGTCTCCTCCAGCAGCGAGCCTGGGACCCCTCTACACTGCAGCCACCAACCCGGTAAGCAATAAGATGCAAGGATTATAAGAGGCACCACCATTTTATTAAAAAATATTTTTTTCTTATTTTTCTCCTCAAAAATTGTGGTGCGTCTTATAATCCAGAGCGTCTTATAAAGCGAAAAATACGGTAATTCAAATTCTCTGAAAAAAGGCCAAGAAAGCAAAAATTCTGCCAGGGTATGTAAACTTTTGAACGTAACTGTATCTATTTATCATCTATCCATCTTATCCCATATCTATCGGACCTTGAAAAAGTATTCATACCCTGTGACCTTTTCCACAATTTTTTGCATTACACCAACAACACATTTTGCCACTGATTCTTAATTGGATTTAGGTTTAGACTTGGCCATTCAAACACATGAATATGCTTTGATCTAAACCAATCCATTTTAGGTTTGCCGTCCTGCTGAAAGGTGAACCTATGCCTCAGTCTCAAGTCATTTGTAGCCTTTAATAGATTTTCCTTCAGGATTGCCCTGTATTTCCATCAACTCGGACCAGCTTCACTCTCCATGTTGAACAAAAACATCCCCATAGCATGATGTTGCCACCAATATGTTTGAGGATGAGGATGGTGTTTTCAGGATGATATGCAAAGTAAGTTTTCTGTCACACAATGCATTTTGCATCTAGCTAAAAAAGTTCTACTTTTGTCTCATCTTACCTGAGCACCTACTTCCACAAGCTGTGTTCCCTACATAGCTTTTTGCAAACTTCTTATAAGTTGCTTCCAAAAATAGCTTTATTCTTGACATTCTTCCATAAAGGTCAGATGTATGGAGTATACAACTAATTGATGGACCTAGAATTTTTTTTCAACCTATGTAACTATGTAACAGTTGTTCTATGGACAGATTTTCCCACGTAAGCTGTGAATCTCTGCCGCTCTTCCAAAATGAACATGAGCCTCTTGGTCTCTTCTCCAATTAGTGTTCTCCTTGATTGGGACATCAGTTTAGGTTGATGGCCATGTCTAGGTAGGTTAGCAGTTGTGGAATACTCATACTGCTTTTTTTTAATGATGGATAAAACAGTGCTCAGTAAGATGTTCAAAGCTTGGGCTATTATTTTTATAACCTAACCCTGCTTTTCTCCTCTCAACAACTTTATCCCTGACCTGTCTTGTGTGTTTTTTGGTTTTCATTATGCTGTTTGATCCCTAATGTTCTCAAACAAACTTCTGAAGCCTTCATAGAACAGCTGTATTTTCACTTAGAATAAATTACAAACAGGTGCACTCACTTAAATGAGATAGTTTTCTGATAAATGTTATTAAGATGGCTTTTTATAGTTATACTTGGCTACATCTGAGTCTATTCATTTTTTCTTTTTTGAAATTTCTTTACATTTCTGTAATAAATGTAATGCATTTTAAGCAATGTAATGGCATGTACAGGATGAAGACAAATCATACTAAATATTTAAAACACCTGATGTCACAAATTATGCCTGCAATTATACCATGCTCAGAATCTATAAAGCATATGGAGGTTCAAATGTTTGGCCTTGGCAGATTTGGCAGCAGTTGTAAATGTGTGTGATCATCAAAATACATTTACTTGAAGACATATGACTGCTCTGATTTAAGCACTAAATTAAATTGTAGAAAGCCAGCTAATTTTCTTCCAACGGTGTCAAACTACATAGCCTAAAACATTTTTTTTTTTGCAGCAATGTAGGACGTTGCAATGTGATGTAACTGCAATAATTAGGATCCAATGTCACTGTCTATTGAGTGATAAATGAGATGCAGATCTGAAGCTATTGCACTTTCCCAGCATTTGTGATAGAACTGACTCATGTCCTTGTCTAAATTGTTTGTCAGTAAATATATATAACAATCATGTGAACCTTGTTTTATGCAGAAATATAGTATTATGCTAGATCCAATCTACAGAACACAGGCATTAGAGTTTATTTACATTCATAGACTATTTGGAAAATGACCATTTCTATGAAAGTGCGTTTCGTGGTAATTGGTGTGTTTAAACAGGCTGTCATTTACCCCAAAAAAGAGAAAAACACTTGTTTGTGGGATGATATTTTTCTTAAAGGAAATGTGTTAGAAGGCTTTTATTACCTCATTTTAGAGCAGCATGATGTAGGCAAAAAGAAGCTGAATCTAATGGTGTATCACATAGACTACTGGGTGCAGCTATACTGATACAGTCAGAGCTTTTAGAATTAAATTGAAGCAGAGCTGAGAAAGCTTCCCCCACCCACACCAGGCTCTCCATGTACAAAGACCATAGGCAGTGAGGTGCTAGTTAGTGGACTAGTCTGGCAATGTTAATCTTTTAGTGCTAAATCCTTGACAGTTAATAAACAACTACACACACTTTGGCGCATCACTGAATTCTGTGTTTCAACCTATATTTCCTGCTGTCTTCAGATTACATATCAAAACCCTGCTGTCAGATTCCTTATAAGCTTACTTAAAAATCATCATTCTTAGCAGTACATCATCCTGTATAAACAGGACATGTGCTGCCGAGGAGAATAGTATTTTTTGAGTACACAATCATTAAGAAAGTGCAGACGGCATGTCTAAATAGGCTATCATAGTGAACCTGTCACCAAGAAAATGCAGTTTAACTTGCTGACATCTTGTTATAGAACAGGAAGAACTGAGCAGGTTGATAGTGACATTTTCCCTTTAAAAGGTTGTCCACTACTTTACATTAATGGCCTATTCTCAGGATAGGTCATCAATGTCTGATTCCACACCCCAAAACAATCACTGACCTCAGGGAGACCAGTCAAAGAAAACACTGCGGCAGCCGGCAAAGGCGCTCAATCACAGTGAAATCCTAAGTGCAATGCTCCCTGGGAAATACGAATATGCAAATAAAATCCGTGTAGCCTCATTTTAGAGTCTCAAACACGGGACTAGCCAGATCTTCCTCCAGGGAAGGACCCAGCCAAGGGGTGGCTCCTTTCGGAAACCACCATTACCACCATAGTAAGTGGCCCTTTAAGTCAATATCCAGCTCTTTACGAGTTTACAGATATGACAAGGGAAATACCAAGGCCAAGTATCCATCCACAGACAGCTGTTTCGGGGTGTTGCCCCTCATCAGTGTGGAGTAGGATTCTGGCTAGGTGGGAGCAATGCCTAGTAGACCAACATCACGAAACAATCACTGACCTCAGGGAGACCAGTCAAAGAAAACTGCGGCAGGCGGGAAAGGCGCTCAATCACAGTGAAATCCTAGGTGCATTGCTCCCTGGGAAATTTTTGTTTGTGAAACTCTATCTGTTTTAATAAATTAATAATGATATGTCCAAATTTCAAAAACATTTTAAAATGTATGTATATAATACAAAACAAATAAAATAACAGCAACAGATGGGCATGCATTTTGTAAGTAGATCTCTACTCCTAAAAATATATTAAACCATCTTAAGTTCTCTTAATATCTGTGTTCTTCCCATGACCCTGTTACATTGCAGTGCCAGACCCACGATATGCCAGTCACAAAATTATGGGGTCTATCCAGTTTACATCATGGAAATTTTAATAATAATCTGCAGGAATTTTAGCAAACCTACGCCAGTTTCAATGCAGATGTGAACTGAGCTTAAGTACAATTAAGGACCAAATCCACATTTGTAGAATTTCTTTGCTCCCTCTGGTTCATTGGAAACTCCCTTCTCATTAACTTAATGACTCTGTAATAAGCTGTGGAAAGAAATCATTTTTTGCTGGTTTCTGAACTTTGTGGCCACCCATTCATTAGATGAAAGAGCTGAGATCTGCGGCAGCCAAGTGTATTTACATTCATCCCTCATAAGAAAATGTAGAAGTAGTGACATCTACATCACAGTCAACTAGAAAGATCTTTGTAATTTCTGATAGCAGGAGGAAGCCCTGAATCATCTGCAGTTATCTTTGCTAAGTCATTTACATCCTTTTTTCTTAACACTAAAAATTCTTATGAGATATCATTAGACTGTTACAACCTATAATGGAAAAATCAATGCTGTAAGAAAATTAAATTTTACTGAAAGCCTTTAGGCAAAATGTGATTCAAAAAATACATTTTATCTTCCCCTGTGGTTCAGAGCAATAGGAATGAATGGAAACTGGGTTAGCTGTCAATGCTCAACACATTTTAAGTCAAGGCAGACAGGCCCTGAACCGAACTATCGACTAATGTGTTCTCTCCTTAATTACTTAATAATATGAAAACAAGCACCTTAATCTGATTAGAAGAAAGGCCCGTAGTCTCTTATACCTTTTTGAAGTAAAGCTGTGGTCAGAATCAATGCATAAAGTCTTCATCTTTCCCGGAAGACAATTTAGCAAAGGGAAAACTGATTCATCTGTTAAGGCATACAGGAACGACATCTGAACCCCCAGAGAGAACTAAAGAAAGGAGCTAAAATGGAACGAGGTGATTGTGATATAATCAAAAAGAAGATGATCAAAGTTACTGGTTTGTAAGGATATGACACATATAGTGTGTTTGGAGCATTTTGCAATCACTGTAAGTGGTCACTGTCATTTGCTGGTTGACAGATAAGGTAGGCACAGACTGACAAACCCGCTGTTAGAAATTTAATATTTCTAAACTGCTTCCTATATCTTTTATCCTATACAGAGGATCAAAGCACGTAATAAAATCCATTGAAACGTCTTTTTTTAATATGTATACTTCTTCTAAATTGCTAATTACAGATTACCCACTTTCTATTTAAAATGGATACTCAGCGGAGAGTGCTGGGGATTATGATACACTTGTTCATCTTTTATAACTGGAGAAAAAGCACATGTAAGTGATCCAGACTTCTTTGTCTACTGAGGGATTTTGCGAGAGATAATAGTAATGTATTTGCCAGTAAGAGCTGTTCTATTACACTATAAGGATCTGTGTATCTCCTAACAGTTGGTGTAGTCCATTATCTTTTGTAAATGTTTGAAATTTCTCAAGAAATGTTAAAATTTAAAATACTATAATTCGACTCTAAAAAAATCTGCATTTGATATTCAATATATAAGGTACCTTTTCCTGCAATACCTATGCCAGAGTGTTCAAGGATTACACACATCTAAGGTGAATTATATGAACACTGTTCTAGAATTTTCCGGCATGCTAGGTTTTTTCATCTATGGGTTGGAGAATCCGTTGAAATTACTTATGAAAATAATATATCATGAAGCATGGACACAGTCATGCTAGTCAATGTCTAAAAAGGTTATAAAGACAAGTGAGTAGAAAGTGCCTCTTTTTATAGCCTTAAAGATGCTGCACCATATGCCAATCCCTGCCGCAGTGACAGTGAACCAATGGGTCGGATACCTCGTGCCTTAAAGCAACTATACTGTAAGGTTATGTCCCTATAACCCCAGGTCACACAGCCCACAGGCACAAAGCCACAGCTACAATGGCCACCACACAGTACCAACACCAAGTGAAAGGAGCAAAAAGCTCACTATCCACAAGCCCCAGACAGTACACCAGTGGGGTGGGGACCTAGTGCCACAAAGCACCTATACTGCAAGGCTGAGACCCATAACCCCAGGTCACACCGCCCCACAGGCACAAAACCACAGTACCAATGGCCACCACACAGCACCAACACCAAGTAAATGGAGCAAAAAACTCACCTTCCACAAGCCACAGACAGTACATCAGCGGGGTGGGACCTGGTGCACAAAGCACCTATACTGCAAAGCTGTGTCCCCATAACCCCAGGTCACACCACCCCACAGGCACAAAACCACATCACCAACACCAAGTGAAAGAAGCAAACAACTCACCTTTCTCAGACAGTGTGAGAGCAAAATATAGGCAGAATGCCTATGGCAGTATCCTGCTGTCATTTTTCTACATGTCTTTCATGAAGAACAAGAAATGTCAGCACTCACCCGATCTGCAGGTAAAATCAGTCCATCTTTATTCTTATTCCATCTTGGACTTTCACATAAAGTGCTGTAGTGCAGTCAATGCAGGTGCAGGGATTTTCAAAGAAAAAGAAATAAACTTGACAGATGACTGTTTCACGCTTTACTTGCGCTTTTACAAGTCCATGCAGTTCTATCTATCTATTTATCTCTTCTATCAATCTAAATTTAAATACAAATAAAATTCAAGTTGAATGTTCTGAAATTCACAAGTCCCAGCTAATTTGGACAATTTGAAATTTGACTTGAGTGAATCACTCAAAAAATGCCACCATTTTACACATATTACTCTATATACAGCTCTGGCAAAAATTAAGAGACCACTGCAAAATTTTCAGTTTGTCTGATTTTTCTCTTTATAGGTATATTTTTGAGTAAAATGTAAATTGCTCTTTTATTCTAACTACTGACAACATGTCTTCGAATTTCCAAGCATTACATTTTGTATTTATTTTCAGAAAATGAGAAATGGTCAAAACAAAAAAATGCAGTGCATGCAGACCTCAAATAATGCTAAGAAAATAAGTTCATAATCATTTAGAAACAACAATACTAATGTTTTAACTCAGGAAGAGTTCAGAAATCAATATTTTGTGGAATAACCATGATTTTTGATCACAGCATTCATGTGTCGTGGCATGCTTTCCACCAGTCTTTGACACTGCCTTTGGGTGACCTTATGCCACTCCTGGTACAAAAATTTAAGCAATTCTTCTTTCTTTGATGGCTTATGACTAATCATCTTCCTCTTGATTACATTCCAGAGGTTTTCAATGTGGTTCAGGTTTTGAGATGGGTCTGGCCATGACAGGGATTTGATGTGGTGGTTCTTCATTCAGACATTAATTGGCCTAGCTGTGTGGCATGGTGCAATGTCCTGCTGAAAAAACAGTCCTCAGTGTTGGGGAACATTGCCTGAGCAAAAGGAATTAACAGTTTTTCTATGATAATCTTGTATGTGGCTTGACTCATACGTCCATTGCAAAGATTAACCTGCCCAATTCCAGCCTTGCTGAAGCATCTCCAGATCATCACCGATCTTCCACCAAATTACACAGTGGGTGCAAGACACTGTGGCTTGTATGCCTCTCCAGGTCTCTGTATAACCATTAAATGACCAGGTGTTGGGCAAAGCTGAAAATTAGACTCATCAGAAAAGATTATCTTTCTCCAGTCCTCTATGGTCCAATCCTTATGGTCTATGGAAAACTTCAGCCTGGCTCTCCTTTGCATCTCATTGATGAAAGGCTTTTTTCTACCTTTACATGACTTGAGCCTTGCCTCTATGAACCTGTTACAAACTGTTCTTGCCGTGCACATCACCCCAGCTGCAATTTGCCATTCCTTTTGTAGGTCACTTGATGTCATCCTGTGGTTGCTGAGTGACATTCGAATAAGATGATGATCATCCTGGCCAGTGGAGAGTTGTTTTCGTGCTCTGCCAGTCTGTAGCTTTGTTGTCCCCAATGTCTGTAGCTTGACCTTGCTGTAATGGATTGCCATCTTAGAATTTATAAGGATGGGGCAGCATGACGCTATCTGTATCCCTCTGCTTGTAAAGCCAGAATTGAGCCCTTTTCCCTCACGCAAGACTTTTCTTTTCAATTCCTTTAGCATGTTTAAAAGTAATTTTTTCATTCCTATTATTTTGGGGATATTTCTAACACTTGTTTTGCAATCCAGCTTGTCCTATTGCAAGAAGATTGTGAACACCACAGCAGGTTTTTTTATACTTTCCTTCATTAAATAAGATTTGGTTCAGGTGATCACCTAATCAGAAGCACATTAAGTAGAATGAGGTGTACTCTGGTTGATATTCAGCTGGCACTGGAATGGAATGGCTGTCAGACATGTATATAAGCTGATTTTTATAAAACTGTTCAGTGGTCTCTAATTTTTGCCTGAGCTGTATTTTACATGTGTTACTATTTATTTACTTGCTCCAGAATGCCTACAAATTATGTTTTTATTCTACATTATATTTGTTGTTGATGGCCACAGTGTGCATGTGCTCATGTATATTACACTTATGCCAACGTACAATATATGCTGGTCCTTGTTTTTGGCTTTTACGTTGAAAAAGACTGGACAATTCACAGAAAGTTGACATGACCTCTGGGACACCATGCAGGCTTCCCCCTAATGCCTCACACCTATCATTTACCATGGTATAGAGCAACCAATCTACAAATTCCTGGACAGTCCATAAAAATGGGCAGTTTTTTGCCTTGTCCATAAAAAAAATTAAGGCGTCCATGATATTTTTGTATCTGAAGAAATCTATATAGATTATTTTACCTGTAATTATCATCATTTTACAGTTCATAGTGAATGTAGCTGATGTATTTGTAAGAGGAAGTGATGCCACCCTTCAGAAATCCTTGTGGGATGCAACTATAGTGAGGGAGGGCCACCATCTACTGTAAGACAGGTAGAACCAACTTGTACCAGAAAGGTTTTTTGGGGGGCTTCGTGTGCTGATGCAGGTCAGGTGATTCGAGACAGGGTTCTGGGCGATAAAAACTTTGCACGCCAAACAACTTCTTGAGGATTTGGCACCAAAAGGAAGAGAGAAGGTGGAAACCCAGAATGGCATGGAAGCTGGCATGATCGGCCTCAGTGGGAAGCCTATGCCATGGGAGTGCTGGATACCCTGGAGACCCGGAAGCCGGACTTCGTTAGTCAGGATTCAAGTCCCAGTCCTCTCCACTCTAGGCATAGCAGAAACTTGCTGACAATCAGGCCTGAAGATCTCAGAGGAGGCAACAACACAGGAGGCATGACTGCAATGATAGTGAAACGTCGAGAAGAATACAGGGCCATTACTTCAAGCCTGAACATAAGGGATAGTGAGACACGTTGGGAAGGAGCCTTTTGGGGCACAGGAGGCTCAGTGTGCTCTAATAGACTATGTCAGAGAGAGACTTACAGCCTAGCAAGAAAACCCAGTCACCCCCACTAGTGCCAGAATTCTGGAGAGAGCGAGAGCACCTGCGAGGTAACTCGTGAGCGGGCGCATAACTTTCATGCAGAGAACTGCTGCATTGCATAGAAAAGAACTTTCGTTGCTAATTGACTAATAGTAGTATTTTGTTTAATGATTGTTTCATCCAGTTACTATTACCGACTTCCGTATTGCTGTAAATTATTGTTGTATTTAAACAAAATTTCATAATTCAAACGACTGTTCTCGCCTTATGTTTTCTGTGTGTTGTATTTGGTCCTTTGCTTTACATCTTCATATCAGAATTATGGTCTGTAGACATGTATCACTTGTAATCATAATGATTTGTTATGGTTCTTTAAGGTGGAAAAAAATATCTGTCCATTAATTTTTTTGATAAGCTGCCCCAAAAAATTAAAAGTAAAGTTAGCAACTCTGATCAAGAGGGTCTAACCTTGACAGTATAATAGCAGAGAATGCAGCAGCCATTTTTGTGTATTTTAGGATAGTGAGAAGATTTCAGAGCTCACAGCCCAGCAATGTAGACAGGAAGAAAAGGCCCTAAACATTGGGCAAATACTCCAGACAGTTATGTGTTATTAACTGTAGCACTTAGGCAGATGAGAGTAGTAGTCTGTGAATAATAAAGAGATTCAATTGACAGGGTGAGAGACAACAGAGGTGCTAGCAGCAGCAGTGCCCAACTCAGATTGATTGATCAGTGATGTGGTGTAGCTGGCATCTGTCCTACTGCATTTGAATTACAATTATACATTTTTTTCTATATTCTTGATGCAGTGAAATGCAGTATCAAGACAGTATAATACTTCTAACAGCAAATAATCTGAAATAAAATTCAGAGGGTGTACTTTTTTGTTACAAAGGTCTCTATTGAGTTTTTTGATTTCTCCTACAACCACTTTTGTTAACCCCATCATGACCTTGGGTTTTTCCATTTTTGAGTTTTTGTTTTTTACAGCCCTGCTTCCCAGAGCCATAACTTTTTTATTTTTCCATCAATATGGCCATGTGAGGGCTTGTTTTTTGCGGGACGAGTTTCACTTTTTGAATGACACTTTTGATTTTGTCATACATTGTACTGGAAAATGGTAAAATAATTCCAAGTGTGGTGAAACTGCAAAAAAGTGCAATTCCACAATTGTTAGTTTTTTTTATCATATTCAGTAAATGCTAAAACTGGCCTGCCATTATGATTCTCTAGGTCATCACGAGTTTGTAGATACCAGACATGTGTAGGTTCTTTTTTAAGTGAAGTAGCTAGTGATTAAGAAGTTGCATGTGACAACCTTGTTGGATGTTGATCCAGTAGATTGTTGATAGACACAAAGCTGAGTAGAGACAATGGCACTCTTAAAGAAGATGAGCATCAATTTTATCCAACTCCCTGGACTTCCTCATAAGGAGTTGTCCAGTATTGGAAACCACTTTAAACTTCTCCCCTAACATCATACACAAAAATGTTATTTTACTATTTATAATTCTTTCACTGAAATAACATCTATGACATGATTTCATAATGATCATTCTTATATCAACTGTTCAAAAATCATGCCATGACGTTAACATGGTATTTTTCATCATGACAGTTTAGAAAATGGAATGTACCATATCTATTTTTTCTTGTAGAATCCTGTATAAGTTTACATTTATTTCATGAAGCACTTAACCTCTGTCACACACTAAAAACCCCTTGATGAAGTTTTTACACAGCTGCTTTGATAGCTGGCATACTGTCGAATTAACTGAAACCTCCTATTATGTGATTTAGGTTTATATTATGTCGTGAATTGTCTGCTTTCAAAGTCCTTTTGTGAAAATCAACCCTGTTGTTTTAAATATATATGAAGTAAAAGGAGAGCAGGGTGCTATGAAAGGCATGTGAAACACATTACGGAAAATTTATACTTTAGTAACCTTGTAGGGATCTCCTTTTGTATTAAGCACATCAATATTAATGTATTATTTTCATTTACTAGTGACCTTCTGAGTTTCACTATTGCAAATGAGGAGCAAGAATAGATTAAATGTATAAGCTCATAAACAAAAAAACAACATCTTTTCTTCCAATAGATGTGTTAAATTGCTCTGTAATAGTTTGCAGGGTTGTTTTGCTTTCTATTAATAAGACAGGTTTGAAGCTAAGGTCAACTAATAAAACGATAACACACTGACTTGTTAGTGGAAAAAGCTATTTGAGCTTCTACACATTAAAAATTTAAATTTAGGAAATCAAAGCATGCTTTACATGTAAAATACAGACACTCCTTCATTCTAGACGTTTTACACTCTATGATGTGTTTTTCTTAACAGCAGGAACATTTTCATGTAGAGAAAAACAAAAGTCAAAATAACTACTTATCCATTCAAAGTAAGTAAAAGGCAACTACCGTGGTTGTACATATCTATAGATTATCAGTATTGCCCATATGTTTAATAAGGACACCCTTAAAATGATCTTTCAACTTCCAAATGTGTTAGTTAAGTGGGTTTTACACATAGCGATATCGCTAGCAATATCGCTAAAGCATCACCGATTTGGTGACGCAGCAGCGATATCGCTAGCGATATCGCTATGTGTGATACTTACCTCCGACCGACTCCCCCGCTGTCCATCGCTGATCGCGCGAGATCGCGCTGCTCCATTTCTCGTTGGCCACTTCCTGCTGGCGCCGACTAGCGATGCGTAGACACGGACGGGAGGATGCCAGGATCGCTGCATGTGAAAGGTAAGTAATGACCGCTGTATCGCTGCTGCATCGCTGTGAGATCTGCCTGTGTGGCAGCTCACTAGCGACCATTTAGCGATGCACCAGCGATCCTGACCGGGTCGTATCGTGGTCGGGATCGCTGGTGCATCACTAAATGTAAAGGGGCCTTTACTTGTAGCTGTGGCAATCTCCAGGTGAATAGTGTTTAAATGATGCCTCCCTGTAGCTGCTGGTTTGGTGGAGCGGTAGCTGCAGAGAGAAAATGAAGTAAAATTCTCCCTATAGCTGCTTACTTTGAATCATTGGAGTAGTACAGAGGGCAGTAACAGTCAAGACTCACTGCACACACGCTGCACCCACATTATGCTGAGGAAGCTGTCAATCAATGAATGTTGACTATAACAGCACACTGTTGAAGGAACCTCAGCACCACAAAATCAAATGAGACTTTAGGTTTTACTGCAGTGATAGTTAATTTTGAACCGGAACGGAGTCAAAAACAGATATTGTCCAACGTTTCGACCAGGAGCGGTCTTTGTCATGGAAATCTATTTCAGGTGCAGGTAGGTAGAAATCTAGTAGAACAATAACGTAAATTGTAAGATCTCTTTCATGTTAAGGAGGACCTGTGTGGAGCAGGAGCTGGGAATCAGGAAATGCGGAAAGCAGGGTATAAGCTCATTGACAAATATTGCTCCCGAAACATTGGACCATGTCTGTTTTTGACTCCTTGCTGGATCAAAATAAACTATCACTGCAGCAAGATCTACAGTCTCATATTCTTTTGTGGTACTGAAGTTCCTTCCTCAACAAGTGTGGACACGAAACCTTTATGCAAGTACAACATTTTTTTAATAGGACAATGTGCCAGTCCTTTCTCCTAACTATATAGCAGTTCTCTGCACTACCCAAATGAGTGGAAGAAAATGACTACAGGGAGAATAAAATATAGCTTAACTTTCACCCTGTAGCTTCTGCTCCAGTAAGGCTGGCGAACAAGATTTAAATGCTATTTATCCAAAGATTGCCCGTATATATGCAGGTAAATAACATTTCTGGAGGAACAAGTTTCCTCTAAGGATATAGGCTTCATGGATATTTTTCATTTTAATGGTGATCTTTGTGTTTTTGGGGTGTCAGACAGGTGTTTCCAAGACATACGAGACTGTAAGAGATTTTCCCACATTTATACATAAATTTTAGGCAGAGTTCACATGAGCATATTTTCACTGTGTTTTGTCTGATTGCAAAACAGACCATTCACGAACAGCACAATATTAATCATTGTGGTACTATAGTTCACATGACTGTATTTCACAGGAGCCGACAATATGTGTTGGAAGAAATGCGACAGGTGCGAGTCTCATTAATTTTTTCCATGAACGTCATCCATATACAGTATTTTAATGAATGTGCAAAAAAAGAATGCTATATGTTATATGGATGACAAAATCAGCCATACAGATAACATATGAATAACACAAGGACATCCATATGAAATAAAAAAAAACAATTTTTTGGTCAGTGAAAAAAGGATAATTTTTAATATGCTCATATGCGCAAAGAAGATTGTAATTATAGCTATACATAGCCACTATGCTATTGCACTGCTATGTATAGCAAAGGTGATCGGATAGACGATCACTGCTTCAAGTCTCTTTTAGTAAAAAGCAAAAAAAAGTTTTAAAAATATGAAAAAAACACAAATGTTCAAATTACCCCCCTTTTGCCCTATTAAAAATAAAACAATTAAAAAAATTCACATATTTGTGTATATGTCCAATCTATCAAAATATAAAATATAAAATAAATTAATCCGATCAGTAAACGGCGTAACGAGAAAAAAAATCAATACTCTAGAATTACATTTTTTGGTCACTGCAGCATTGCAATAACATGTAATAAGAGGCAATCAAAATATTGTATCTACACCAAAATGATACAATTACAAATGTCAGCTCACGGCACAAATAATAAGCCATCACAAAGCTTCAGATCTCAAAAAAGAAATCATTTTGGGTCTCAAAAAATGGCGACAAGAGCAACATTTTTTTCACAAATTTCCAATTTTTTTTTCACCGTAATAAAATAAAACTGTACGTGTTTGGTTTCTACATACATGTACTGACCTTGAGAATCATATTTTCATATCAATCTTACCATATCATGAATATGGCGAATAAAATTTCCAATAAACTGTTCTGGAATTGCATTTTTTTTGCAATTTCAACACACAATTTTTCACAAAGTTTGGCAACTCACTTTGACCCCATGTTCTTCTTTCACTTAGTGCAAAATCTGTACAGCACCTTATGAACATTAGGTACTGGCTTTTTCTTAATAATGTGATCAACTTTGGAGGACATTTTCCATGGTGACCCACTTCTAGGTTTGTCAGCTGCTCTGTAACCTTCTTTTTCTTTATTATTCGTGACACTTGACTCAGAGCAGTCGAATTCCATAGCTACCTCTTTTTGGCTTTTGCCTGATTTCACTCTCAAAATAATAAGCTTCCTGACATCTGGTGATAAATTTGGCTTTGTCCTTGCCATGTTTTAACCAAAAAACACACATACACGCTACTGTATGTTCATGCAATGGTTTTCCCTGTGTTTTTTTAATGTGTGCATAGTAGATTCAGACTAACTTTAATAAAACCGTGTAAGAACATGGTTACTGCATGCTTGGAAGATCTCTTTATTTTTTCTTACATTATATATAAACAGTCTTTTAATCCTAATTGAAAGGTTCAAACAATGATACCAATGGAAAGTCAGCGTTTATATCTTTTATATGTGTCGTTTGCTCACCATTTCTATATGATATAATTGTTACTGGGAAATCCCTTTATCATCTTACATTCATTTTTGTAAATCTAAGAGCACACTCTTCTTAAAGGGAACCTATTTTCAGTATTTATATATGAAACAAATCAAATCTATTTAAAGGTGCTATAATGCTGATTATATTCATACTTTGCTTGTAGAAATCCATTTTGCTATTTTAGAGAAATTCACAGTAGAATTTGTATGCTAATAAAGCGCTCATACAGTGGGATGGGACAATGCACATGCCGTTCTCTATTCTCCCTCATTATTCTCCACCCATTGTCTGCCTCTTATGTTTAGGGCATGTCACACTAAGAGATATCGCTAGCAATATCGCTATAACTTGTGACGTTATAGCGATATTTCAAGCGATATCGCTGTGTCTGATACTTACCAACGACCCGCTCCCCCGCTGGTTATCGCTGATCGCGCGAGAACAGGCTGGACTGTTTCTCGTCGTCAGCTTCCTGCGGCGCTTCCTGCTGTGACAACGAATGACGCGTGGAGCCGGGCGGGAGGACGCAGGATCGCCTAGTGTGACAGGTAAGTAGCGACCCCCGCGATGTCGCTGGTGAGATCTGCCTGTGTGGCAGCTCACTAGCGACCACCTAGCGATGCACCAGCGATCCTGACCGTGTCATATCGCTGGTCGGGATCGCTGGTACATCGCTAAGTGTGACAGTACCTTTTGACTGACAGATCTCAGGCAGGGGAAACAGGTCAGTGATACTGGAGTGAGTTATCAGTCTGTCAAAGAAGGCAGGCAAAGAGTGGGCATAGGGAAGGAAGAAAGAGTACTGCAATGAAGGATTTCTCTAAAACAAAAAATGAATATTACAAGCAAGGTAAAAATGTAAGCAGTATTAAAATATCTTTAAATACATGTCATTAGTTTGGGGTATAAAATCCTGATGCAGGGTCTTTTTAATCCAAATTACACATCAGCAGGACACACAGCATCTACACAGACATAATAATTTTCTGTATGAATGACCTGCAATGCACCGTTTCCCACATTTCTGTTATGTCATTAAGGTTATTTACTACAATGCTCTGATGCCGGCTGATGCTAGAGAGACTAAAATTCAAAACTTGTTTTTTATGCATTGATTAGAACACAAATTTCCAAGTGTGAATGGACCCTGAGGGCTTCAATAATTGTCAGCCAGTTAGTAGGATTAGTATGACTGGAGTGAATTACTTCTATACGCCAACTAAATTAAATAAATTGTTACAATTTAGATGCTATGGTGCACATCTCTAGAATTCTGCATGTATTTAACATACAGCTGCTGTGTTTTGTATACCCTGATTTTGGTTATTTACAACTATTTTGCCATAGTAATATTAAACTTTCAACATTCATGACACTTAATTTGTGTTTCGCCAGTAGGCAGATTTCTTATTACTTTTTTGTATTTGCCAAATATAGACAACTAGATGGTGGCCCGATTCTAATGCATCGGGTATTCTAGAATATGTATGTAGCTTCTTTATGAATATTTAATAATAATGCACCCCCCAATCCTGGTATGCATGGTCCTCTCACCCCCAATCCTGATATGAATGCTACCCCTCACCCCCCAATCCTGGTATGACTGGTCCTCTTACCCCCCTTTGCTGGTATGCATGGTCCCATCACCCCCCTTTTCTGGTATGCATGGTCCCCCTCACCCCCCTTTCCTGGTATGCATGGTCCTCTCACCCCCATTTCCTGGTATGTATGGTCCCCCTCACCCCCCTACTTCCTGGTATGCATGGTCCCCCTCACCCCCGTATCCTGGTATGCATGGTCCTCTCACCCCCCTATTCTGGTATGCATGGTCCCCCTCACCCCCCTTTCCTAGTATGCATGGTCCCGTCACCCTCCTTTGCTGGTATGCATGGTCCCCTCACCCCCCTTTCGTGGTATGCATGGTCCCCTCACCCCCATTTAGTGGTATGCATGGTACCCCTCACCATCCTTTCGTGGTATGCATGGTCCGCTCACTCCCCTTTTGTGGTATGCATGGTACCCCTCACCCCTCTTTCGTGGTATGCATGGTACCCCTCACCCCCCTTTCGTGGTATGCATGGTACCCCTCACTCCCCTTTCCCGATATGAATGGTCCCCCTCACCCCTAGGCAACTGCACACATGCAAAAAAAACATTTATACTCACCCTTCTTTCCTGTGGTCCAGCGCTGTCCCATTCTGCCGGAGGCTGGGGGAGGAGTGTGGCACTGGCTCCGGTGCGTACTCCGGCGTCAGTGCCACACTCCTCCCCCAGCCTCCTGCCTCGGTCACCGTAAGAGAAGCGCCGCGGCAACGCTCCTCCCGGTGAGGTAAGTATGTAAGTATCTCCGGCGCCATACCCATTATCATACAGTGCCTGTCTGTTTGTCACAGAAATCCTGCGTCGCTGATTGGTCGCGACCTGCTGGGCTCAACCAATCAGCGACGCAGGATTTCGGTTACAGACAGACATGATAAGACAATTATATATATAGATGAAAGCTGAAATGCTTTATTATAGTTTCCATACAGCTAGAAGAGGACACAGACAGAAGAGGGCCTCTGTGCAAGAACAGTATATGGGAACTTTAGTCCAATAGCTCATCATAAATCACAGTTCCACCTGCTATGAAGGTAGAAGTGGGCCGCCTTTGCTCTTAAGCCCCTGTTGAGCTGCACAGGTTGCACCAATGATGTACACTCCCCTGCATACAGCTTTAAAAGTTGTTGGTTGAGAGATAGGCTATGTGCACATGGTTCCCACTACACACTACACACTAGTTTTCCAAGGATAACCCACTTACACCAGTGTTCATTTTCCTGAAGCAGCTTTGCCGGCATCTCTTATTCCTCACTGTGAAGTTGGATTATTTGTGAACCTTGAAGCATTTAAAAGTAGTGACCTACGATGGAACATGTTCAGATCAATGTCGTTTTGGCATTGCTGTATTTTATGTTAATTATAGGAGACTTTTGTAGTGATTTTTCAAGCTTATTCCTCCAAAAAGTCAACATTAGCATACATACTAAGTTCAACTGAACATGCATTTGTTTTCAGTGGGCAGTGTAGACTAAGCACACCCAGACACCTCTGGAGGCCACTTAGCTTCCCTAAGTACAAATGCTTGAGCGTCAAAATTCAGCATGCCTTATGCTTCTTTCCTTACATTATTCATTTGTGATGACTGGGCCCATCATACACATAAGATATTCATTTGGACTTTCCAAAATCTATGGGTTGAGACAATTTTCTTTAATTTGATTAAGCACCATTATTTTTTAGGAGTCTGAAAATCTATTGAGATGTTCTTGCTTTGCTTTAAATGCAGCAATTTTGGTTGTCACCTGCTTTATTCTACTAATAGATTTATCTAAGAATCAGTTAAATGGAATAGAATTAAAAAAATATGTTCCTGACAGAATAAGACAAGGACTTTTTTAAGAGGAAAATATCACTCAATTCATGCTGGCCCAACTTCAGGCAACATAAATCATATCCTGGTAGCATGATTGGAGCCAGTTATGTCTTTCTCTGAAATGCCAAAACATAGTTGGAATATAAGTTTAGAGACCATAGTAGGGAAGAAATGAGTCTGATGTGGTCCCCTGACGGCTTCTGTTCTTCCTGATGCTTAAATTTACTGACAGATCTCTTCTGTGGGTTGACATATGGAAAGTCCTGTCAATCACATAGCACATGATGGAGAGAACTTGTCTCATCTCTCATGGTGGTCCCTGGTCAGATTTTCAAAGTATAGTTTCTTTGAAACACCATAAAATTTCAGAGAAAGACATACTTGGTACATTCAATAAAGATTTCCCCTGACCCACTTCCTGTGGACTGAGAGCAATGAAACTTGGCACAGTTATTAGTCCTCCACATATGTGCCACCTAGGGGCACATACTTCTATCTCTTTAAGCAACTGTAAACACCTCACTTGTAGAAGTCAACAGGTTGCTCCAAAAGCCACATTATGACTTCCGAGTCTCATCATCTGGAAAATGCTTCCCCTTCAAAAATAACTTCACTGTTGGAAAGAGGTGGAAGTCTGATGGTGCGAAGTCAGGTTAATAAGGGGGATGCGGTAGAATTTCAAAGCCACAGGAGCATGCTTCCATTTGTGCAACATGTGAGTTGTGAACTGGTGCATTGTCTTGCAGAAGGCGGACAACTTTGGTGAGCATGCCACATATCTTGGTTTTAATGGCCTCCCGCAATTTCTGCAGCAGTGAAGCATAGTATGCCCCATTGATCATGGTACCCTTTGCTAGGAAATCAATACTACTCCGTGATGGTCCCAAAATACTGTGAGCATGACCTTGCCTGCCAAGGGTTGGGCACGTGCCTTCTTTGGAGGCGATGAGTCATGATGCTTCCTTTGCATCAACTGGACTTTAGTCTCAGGATCATAGTGATGGGCCCAGTTTTCATCCTGTGTAATCAGTCTGATGAAAAAGTCCTCCTGGTTTCCATGGCGTATCGTCAATAGAGCCTGAGAGCATTCGACTCGTTCCTGCTTCTAGAAAGATGTGAAAAGCTGGGTAACCCAGTGAGCGGATACCATATGCATGGGAAGATGGTCTTGGATGATTTTTTTCCATGGACCCCACACTAATCTTAACATTTTTGGCTAGATGGCGAATGGTTACATGGTGATATTCCAAAATGGCACTAGCAGTGGTCAATAGCAGAATGAGGTCGCTCTGGAATTGGAGCTGTTTGCACTGAAGTCCGACCACATTTCAATTGATGTTGCCAGTTCTTGACTACATCAATTGAAATGTGAAATCATCATAAACCTCTTTCATCTCATCGAATGTCTCCTTTGGTGTGCAGCCTTTCAAGTAAAGGAACTTGATGATTACTCTGTATTCCGCTGGGCTCATTATCAACCCTTACACCACTTCAGCACCCGTAAAATCAAGACTGTTATCAGTTCTGAGTAGCAAATCGGCACATAACCTTTAGAGACCTATATCATTACACATGTGCAGTTTCAGCATCCTGCGATAAATTGAAGTGGTTCAGGGGAAATCTTTAATGAACACCCCTCATACCTTACTGCAGTTGTGCAGCCAGTCTCTGATTACTGAGATTTGGGCAGCATGTATCGAGCGTCCGTTTATCTATAAGTTTACGTGAACATTAGGTACTAACCAGTGGAGCAAAGAAGCAGTTTTCATGTTGCTAGATCATTATAAATTCTAATAAATATACGGATCTATAAGTCAGCAGCTTCTATATTAAATGCATGTGCACTGAAGCAGCATAAAGTCACCGGCAATAAATTTGTCCTTTCAGTAACCATGTCTCCTTTGTTGTGAAATGTAAGCTGCCATTAAGTGGTGATTTACAGATATAGCTTTATCTGATTGTACTAATAAGATTGCCGTAATCATGTCTAGATTTATACAGTAACTAGACACCAAGGATGACTAGCAGCCATTGTAGTGACTGTTTATTACACTGTAATAATTATTTATTAGCAGATAGTGCCAGCTTACCAGCATTATATATATTTTATTACAAAATTAGATAAACCAGCATTGAAAACATGGGTAATAAAATGGATAGGATTTATCTTGACAGTGACAGTTGGGCTTTACCTATCCATAGGAACTACAATGATTGAAAACTAGTGATGAGCGAGTGTGCTCATTGCTCGGGTTTTCCCGAGCATGATCAGGTGGTCTCCGAGTATTTGGAGGTGCTTGGAGATTTAGTTTCTGTCGACCCAGCTGCATGATTTGTGGCTACTTTACAGCCTGAATACATTTTGGGATAGCCTGTTAGGGAATTTTCACATGTATTCAGGCTGTCAAGTAGCTGCAAATGATGCAGCTGGGGCAACAGAAACTAAATCTCCGAGCACTTCCAAATACTCAGAGATCACCCGAGCATGCGCTGGGAAACCCAAACAATGTGTATACTCGCTCATACATGGCTGGGAGTAGTTTAATTTAGAGTGCTACTCTTCCATAAATGTGTTTTAATCCCTTCATGACATGGCAATTTTCTATTGTTTTGTTTTTTTATTTTCCTTCCCTTCCAAGAGTCACAACTTTTTATTTTTCCATCAATATAGCCATAGTCGTTTGTGGGACGAGTTGTACTTTTGAATGACTTAATTCATTCTATCACATAGTTTACTGGAAAATGTTACAATCTTCACTAAATAGCAAAGTGTACTTGGCAAAATGATTCTCCAGATCAGTGGGAGTATGCAGATACCAAACATGAATAGTTTTTTTTAAAATTGAATTAGTGAAAAGAAAATCGGAAATTTGTAAAAAAAAAATCATTTACTTTTCTATTCATTTTCTCAGATTCATAGTGTTTTCATTTTTCAGGACATGGGGTTGTGTGGGGGCTTAATTTTTGCATCCTGAACTGGGGTAGTTACAATGTGTTGATTGCCTTTTATTGCATTTTATTGCACTGTTGCAGCGGCCAAAAAAAATTTAGCAGTTAGCTTTTTTATCTAATTGCTGATCAGATAAATGTATTTATATTTTGATAGATTAGACTTTTATGAATGCAGCGATACCAAATATGTGTATTTTT
Organism: Dendrobates tinctorius; assembly: GCF_039654945.1. Classification (NCBI taxonomy): domain Eukaryota; kingdom Metazoa; phylum Chordata; class Amphibia; order Anura; family Dendrobatidae; genus Dendrobates; species Dendrobates tinctorius. Next base: position 14,035,728 of record NW_027361699.1, read on the forward strand.
ATTATTATTGTTTTATTTTTCAAGGGGCATAAGGAGGGTGATTTGAACTTTTTTGTTTTATTTTTTCATATTTTTTAAAAAATTTTTAATTTTTTACTGCATTTGTTAGTCCTTTTAGGGGACTTGAAACTGCTATCTTCCAATCACTTGTGACATACATAGCAGGGTATCAGCACTGCTATGTATAGAGAAAATGATGATCTCCCATGAACACCAGGCACGGGCTGGCTTTCACAGGATGATCGTAATAACAAGCATGGGGGTCATCAGCAGACCCCTGTGAGTCATGACAAATTAACGCACCACGATCACATCAAACCCACAAATAACATCAGCTGAAATACTGGACTTTCTAAACACTAGCGGTGTGGCTGATTCAAGATGCACAATAAGGAGGCACTTGAAGAAAAATTAGCTGCATGATCGAATCGCCAGAAGTAAGCCATTACTGCGCAAATACCACAAAGTATCTCAATACGCAAAACAGCACAGTGACAAGCCTCAAAACTTCTGGAACAAGTTAATTTGGAGTGATGAGACCAAAATTGAACTTTTTGGCCACAACCATAAATGTTACATTTGGAGAGAGGTCAACAAGGCCTTGTGATGAAAGGAACAACATTCCTGCTGTAAAGCACGGAGGTTGATCGCTGATGTTTTGGTGATATGTGAGCTACAAAGGCACAGGAAAAAAGTTGAAAGAAAGATGAATGCAGCACGTTATCAACAAATACTGGAGGCAGATTTGCAATCATCAGCTCAGAAGCTGTGCATTGGACATATTTGGGCGTTCCAACATGACAATGATCCAAAAACACAAGACCAAGTCGACCTGTCATTGGTTATAGCAGATCAAAGTGAAGGTTCTAAAGTGGTTATCTCAGTCTCCTGACTTCAATATCATTGAGCCACTGGAGATGTCAAGCATGCAGTTCATGCTAGACAGCCCAGGAATTTACAGGAACTGGAGGCTTTTTGCCAAGAAGAATGGGCAGTTTTACCATCTGACAAAATAAAGGATGTCATCCACAACTAACACAAAATACTTTAAGCTTTCATTGATATTAGAGGGGGCAATACACGGTATTAGGAAAAGGGGTGTGTGAACTTTTGATCAGGGTCATTTGGATGTTTTGTGTTGTCATTATGATTGAAAAAGATAATACACAGTAGTTTGACAATAAACATTCTTTTGTTACATAATAGCAAATTATACCAATTAAAGCAAAATCTTTTTGAGCCCCAAAAAATAAAATTCACACAGCTTTACTTACTGAAAAGTTGAAATGTTATGACAGTTGTTTGATGTTCCTGAAGTTATATTGTGATTATTCTGAACAAAATCAGTTTAAGAAGTGTTAATATTTAGTGTATATTGCTATTAGAATGTATTCAAATATTGGATACATTCCCTTTTCTTTATAGTATGTGTTACATTTCATACTGGTAGAATGGCAGAAACATGGCTCTCAGCAGTTATGTATGAAATAATGAAGTGCAACTATATTAAGTGATAAAGTGACATTTATAGGTGAAAGAGCTAAGGGACAATGCACAGATTTTCAATTTAATATTCATTTTTTATCATTTCATACTCTTAAGATTTTAGTAACTGTGGAGTAATGAGAACTGGTCACATAACAACCCAGAGGCTTTGAACTTTCCATTAGCAAGGCTACATGGATGTAACTAATATCCACACAATTTCTACCTACTGAACTGACTGATTGCGGCACATTATTTCTTGCAGAGTTTCAGTAGTATAATAATCCCCCTAGAAAGGGCACATAAGCTCAGCTGCTCAGAACGTGTGACAAGGATCACCACATTTCCAGGCGCTTTTGAGTTCATTGAGCGTAGTAATTGAAATATGGTCGTTGGTGGCACAGTATGGTGAACAGTGGTTTTGCTCAAGAGCATTGTTACAATATTTTGTGATGTGGAACATCATAATGAAAATGATGTGCTAAAGTTTTTGAAATACAATCTAAACATTAATATCTGAAGCCATGGGAACATTACAATGTACACTTAAAATTCACTTTGTTGTATGCATATGTTGCAAGTCTCCATATTTGTATCACTGAACACTGCAATGCATAGCAATTACAGTCAAGTTGCATTGTTTGAGGTCATCACCGTGTCTAGGAGTATGTTCTTCCTCTGCAGTTGTAATACATTTCATTGAGGATCACTTTTACAGCTCCTTTACTAGAAGCAGGACATTTATGCCTCAAATACAACCAAGACTACATTTGTATGACATAATTTTATTACATCTTATTGTAAAGGCTACATAGGTAGCTGAATTTGATCATTTGTAACAAGTAAGAGTACATTGATTTTTAATAGGAAATTGGATACCAAGCTGAAATTTTATATGCAGTGCTAAAATAACATCACCATAGAAATCTCAAATAACAGATATATAGACTGCAAAAAAGTACAATATAATGAATAAAACAACAAATAGACAGCAATCCAAGGATTAATCCATGGAGGATTGCATTTGAGTCACATTTCCTGAAATTTGCTGTTTCACATGAAATCAAACATTTTAGGATTTGATTTGCGGTTTGTAAAAAATAAACTTGTCACCATTCCTACACTCATGAAGCATCATAGAGCCATCTAATTTCATTATGCATTTCCACACAGGCCTCCACATAATGACCTGCACCTATGATGACTTATGGATTATCATAGCAATGAAACAGGTCAGTGCCTAGGCCATCACAAATCAGCAGTTCCCAGTAGATCACAGTTTGTATAGCAGATATATTTTCCATTCCCAGAGTCATTGGATTAGTCTCTCTTCTGTAGAGTGGAAGCTCTTTTGGTCAGTGGGGTCCAATCTCTATACCTCTCTTCTGTAGAATGTAAGGTCAGGTGCTTAGTGGGATCCTCTCTTTCTCACTTGGCTGTGAAGTGTAAGCTCTTATGCTAAGCAGTGTTTTCTTTTATTTTACCTTTCTCCCTCCTTCCCCCCACATGTATTTTCTGAGTAATTTAAAGCTTTCCAGTTTTGAGATTCGCACATTTTTCTTTGCCACAAGTTGAAGTTTTGGAAAAAATTTGTCAATATTGGCAAATTTGAATTTAGTTTCATGGCCCCCCCCCGACGAAGCCTTGGGTGAAACATGCGTTGGGGCTGGTGGGCCAGGACATATTTACCCTACCCCCGTGCATTTACATACCATCTTGATGTAAGTACTCACTTGTTTTTTCTGGTGTCTAAAATTATTTAGCAATAGTCATAGCATTTGGTTTTTGACTAGGGGTATTCATAAAGAGGCCCACATTTGGTTAGGGCTGCTTTAAATATATATATTTTTTTTGCTGAATATATTGCACATATGTAATGGCACCACTTTTTCAGGAATACTCTGTGATTTACATATGTCCATTTACCCATATATATTTTTTAACAATATTGAAATAAAATGCTACTTTTTTGAGACCCATTTTGCACACCTTGTTCTCATGTTGGTTTTCTGATTTATCCTAGAGTGTGTCTCTGGATGGGTTTTCTTTTCACTGCTCAATTTTTATTGGTATTTATTATATTACTTAGCCATCAGTGATGCACAAAGACCAAAAATGCTACACATAATGCTGAAATTCCTTTCAATAGTCTTGTATATAGTAGCTTATGTATGGTGAGCACTAAAAGTACAACTAAATTCACCACTGACCACTGTTTTCTCTAAATATGTTGCTACTTTTTCATCTACTTTTTTCTCTTTTTCTATGTTAAGTGGATTGTTTTTTCCTTATTGAAATGCCTGTCACCTGTTTCTCTAGTCTTCCAGATAGGCTGAGACTGTAAAGCTAAGTTTACACTGGCTCATATTTTAAAGGTAATTATCAATCATTCACAATCACAATAATTGTGTAATGTGAATGGGTTGAGCGAATGAATGATGTGTCCAAAAATGCTTGGTTGTCGTGCATGTAATCTTTTAGGCAAGCAAAATTTGATGTTGAACTTTTGAAAATTGTGTAATATAAAAGTAGATTGTTCGCTCACTCAACGATTTGACCAACAAAAAGAAAGAGGGTATTACCCTAAACAGGGTTTATCATGTTTCAAGGAAATAAATAGCTCAAAGCAGTTGAAAAATTGGATTTAATATATAGTCATGATTTTTGACAAAAATTAGCTTATTTATTTGCTAATTTAATAAAATGTTCTTTGTATAGTTTCAATGGAAATGTTGTGCAATACTCCATGGATTAACGTATATAATGAAAACCTATAAAAGACCAAAATATAAAGACGATTCTGAAAATGCAACATATCCAAACAAAGACAGAAGCAATAAAGTCCACATAAAAATAGATAACTTTTAGTAGTAATGAAACATAGCACACCTGATAAAATGAATAAAATAGAAAAGAGAGAATAGAACACAGTGATCCCACCTATACAGGCAATTAAATCCCTAAGATAAATGCAAAATAAGCAAATAACCCGCAGTAAAGAAATAGCAATAGTGCATGAAAATAACACAGGGTACTTAAGATAATTGTGATAAAAAAGTAAAATCCTTCCCACCACATCAAGGAGACCTTATTCAGGATGGTCCTAACCTCTACTATTATCATCTTACCATATAACAAATGATGGAAATGTGAATAAGAGCCGAACTGGACCGAGACCCCGAATAATGGACACCCAGCCGTGGGAGGTAATAAATGTAATGGCCAGATTTAAAATTCATATTGATCAAATGTTCAGCCAACTCCACCATAGAGAGGAGCAATTGTTCGGCCAAATTCTCCTGTATACTGTATGAGAAAATTGCTGAATGACTTGTCTGGGGGTGGCTGATCTCCAGGCAAAGAATGCGTTTGTCAGTCTGAAATTGAACATCTGAAATTGATCACTTCCAACAACCAGTTGGCAGATGCACTGATAGAAATTACACTGTTGGCCAAGCCTGTTAATATTAGGGTGTCTAGCCAACATGGGTGCCTCAAAGAGAACCTGTCATATAAAATAACGCTATTAATGCAGGAAAGATGTGAACTTTATTCCTCCTCTCAGCCTTGAGCTTTCAGTCATAGGAGTGGACCAGCATGGCTTCAGTCACCGTTCAGTACATAGTGAGCTGTGGTAGTAACCACACCTTTACCCTAACTGACAGCTGGCTCAGCATTATAGTCAGCACTCAGTCAGTGCCGTGGTCACAGTCATAGCTGCTGCTCACTATGCTCTGAGTGGTGATTGAAGCTGTGCTTGTTCATCTCTTTGACTGAAAGCCCAAGGCTGGCAGGAGGAAATTAAAATAATTTCTTCAGCAGTGGGGTTCTGAGTGAGGGTGCCAGGCAGCTTCAGATTAACCTGTAGATTATACCCATATCTGCAGGTTAATATTGTTTTTTTTCATGACAGGTTCCCTGTGAGATAGCTTAAATTCAGAAGAGGATGGATCATAACAATTGTGCTATAAATACCAATGTATAGGAATGTAGTCCTATAGTTAGGCACACATATAAGTAGACTAGATTTTTTGGTTTACAAAGGAGTTTTTATTGTATTTACATTCTGTATATTGACGACTGTTTAGTTATTCATTGCTTATTTACCGCATGCTAGAAATTTGACATGCGTGGCCACATGCTGTATGCAAAACTTAACTTTGAATATCTAATCTCCAGAGAACATTGTCCAAATTTAGTTAGATTAGGCTAGGCTACTGTATATGATTTGTCTTTCGAGTGATGAAAATTGGAATTAATAACTGTAACGTTTGTAATTGGAAGTTATTATTTCATGATGTTTGCTATGGAAAATGGAACTCTGAGATAAGCTTGCAGAATTCATTTTCAACATTGCTTATGTACTATTTTTCACACAAAGACACAAAACCGTTCAAATAAATAGTTGCAATGCTTGTCAAAAATTGCCTAACATTTTATTTAACTTTGAGTTGTTGCTATAACAACTGCTACATAGTGTCATGGCAGATTCATGGTCTGGACAATGCCGAGCAGAGCTTTGAATATACTTTAATAAAAAGATGAAACCTTTACGGCACTATATATTTTCTTCATTACATCTAGATTCATAGTTAACCCAAAACACGATATACTGCTATCCTTCAATATTGTGGCTATTACTTTTCACACTGCTCTATGCCCGATAAATCATCTCTTTGACCAAGGTCAAGAATAACTTTGATCCAAAATTACTCCTCTCTCCTATCTTTGATTTTTTTTTTCTCTAAATCAACATTACTAGTTTGGGAAGGTATAAGTCATATGGATTCATGCTAAAAAAAAAAACGAAAAAAAATGAAAGGATATTTTGATTATTTTTGTTTCTCCTCTTTGAAGTCAGTTTTGCTTCCAATGAAATTCAATAGTGAATATTAAGGCAGCAATCTGCAGTAGAGTGGATGAATTTCTGATAAATTGTCCCTTAGGGTTTATAAAACATATTCCCACATAAAACAAGCCACAATATGTTTCCCTACATTAGTCAGCTTTGACATTCAGGCTGCTGAATTTTCCAGGCCGCTATTGGTACTTGCCATCCCAAAGCAGTAAACAATCCAGTGTTTATAGCAGCAAAGCTCATATATCCATTTCAAGGTTTACAACGATAAAAGGCTGACTGCCTACATAAACTAGAGTGGGCTCCAGTGTTCTTGTTCTTTATCATTCCTTTACTGCAGTGGTCAAATAGTTCCTCTGAGACTCAATGCCGGTGCTGTGCCATCTGTACAGTCAGTGTTAGATAACCTGTGTCAATGTGGCCCCTGTGACAAATATACTAGTAATAATAAGAGCACTAATTAAATAAATCATTGTTCCACATTTTTAAGATAATCTAGAAAAAACAAAATGCTCATAAAGTTTTTAATATATTTAAAATAAAAAACAACATTGTCTTTCATTATGGGAAGTAACTTTACTAAGTATCTTCTACTTTGGTAACGATAAAACCATACACACTCCCTCAATGTAGAAAATGTCAACTAATAAATGATGAAAAAATAAAGTAAATTCAATAACAGAAACTATGTTGTAGTGTCAGTGTTAGGTAATGTAACATAAAGAGTTATAACAGGGATATATATACATATATATATATATACTAGCTGAAGAGCCCGGTGCTGCCCAGGCATAGTAACTAACTGTGGTTAGTTATAACAAATTATAATTATACTCCATCCCATAGTCTCGTGCCCATATACCCATCATACATATCCTACATCCCATAGGTCCGTGCCCATATACCCATCGCACATCCTCCATCCCATTGGCCTGTGCCCACATACCCATCATACATATCCTCCATCCCATATACCCATCACACATCCTCCATCCCATAGTCCCATGCCCATATACCCATCATACATATCGTCCATCCCATAGTCCCGTGCCCATATACCCATCATACATATCCGCCATCCCATAGTCCCGTGCCCATATACCCATCATACATATTCGCCATCGCATAGTTGAGTGCCCATATATCCATCACATATCCTTCATCTCATAGTCCCATGCCCATATACCCATCATACATATCCTCCATCCCATAGTCCTGTGCCCATATACCCATCATACATATCCGCTATCCCATAGTCCCATGCCCCTATACCGTCATACATATCCTCCATCCCATAGTCCAGTGCCTATATACCCATCACACATCCTCCATCCCATAGTCCCGTGCCCATATACCCGTCATACATATCCTCCATCCCATAGTCCAGTGCCCATATACCCATCACACATCCTCCATCCCATAGTCCCGTGCCCATATACCCGTCATACATATCCTCCATCCCATAGTCCAGTGCCCATATACCCATCACACATCATCCCATAGTCAACCATTATGACATCATAATGAGCGGCGGGGCTTGCAACCTATGATGACATCAGCATTGCCATGGCAGCCATTGTGACATCATAATGAGGGGCGGGGCTTGAAACGCACACACTGTTTCCCCATTATGTAGATAGGGGCATTATGACAGCATAATGAGGGGCGGGGCTTGACGCGCACACACTTTTTCCCCATTATGTAGATATGGGCAAAGTTGTTTGGTGAATTGGAACGCGCGGGGTTAAAATTTCGCCTCACAACATAGCTTAGGACGCTCTCGGGGTCCAGACGTGTGACTGTGCCAAATTTTGTGGCTGTAGCTGCGACGGTGCCGATGCCTATTCCGGACATACACACACACATACATACACACACACATACATACATACATACACACTTTGAGCTTTATATATTTTATATATATATATATTTATATATATACACACAGAGCGGGTGAAATTATGAAATTAGCACTAAACACATGACCAGTTTTCTAAGTAAATATATTTCTAAAGTTGCTATAGACATGAAATTCACGCCAGCAAAAGTCTTTGTTGGTGATCACAGCAGCCAGACACCTCCTGTTTTGGAGAAACTAGTCACATGCATTGCTCAGGTGTGATTCTGGCCCATTTTTCCACACAATCTTCAAATCCTAAAGGTTCTATGGGCTACAACTATAAACTCTGAGCTTTTGTTTCTTCCATAAATTTTCTATTGGATTCAGTTCAGGTGATTCATATTTTTACATGTATATTACAAATAATTATATGTATATAACATTTTCATACGTATATTAACAATAATTATATATTTTTTTAAACTTGTTTTATTGAAAAAAATCTTCATAATAAACATTATATACATGCAATCATAAAAAACATATCCCGAGCTTGTTACAAATATCCCACATTTTCAAAAAGATAACTGCAGTATATGTACATTAATCGAAAGAACATTGAATTCATCAGAATTATGTGCATTTAGCAGAGGTCTCAGTGCACTTTAAATTAAGAAAAGAGTACACTTTATTTAGTCTATTCAAAATCATAACTCTCATTTATGTATTTAGAATTCTGGAGCATGTTGGGGTATAGGGTGTGAAAGTGCAGAAGTCAGTGTATTGGGAGATAAGTGTGTCAGAGATGAGCCACACTTTTCCCAAATTTTGTTGATTTTTTAGGGCATCCCTTATTCCTATATGCTATATTTTCATACGGTTTTACATCATTAACCAACTTTTATCTGTCATGATACCAGTGCTGGGTGATCGGCACTTCTGGGGTTAATGTTCTGATCTCAGTGCAGACTCTCATCTGCACACCTGGGACCTATTATGGTGGCCTCTCATTGGTTCTTGGGAGGCTTCTTACAGCCTCAGGAAGCTCCCATCCCCCGTCAGTTATACTTTCGCCCTTGGCATTGTGTGGTGACCCCTGAGTGTGTTAGTGCTGTGTTCTGGTTGCATGATTCTCTGTGTATGACTCGGTCTGTTCTCTAGATATTGCTTTGGATTCTGCTTGGTACCTTCTACGCCTGTTTGGTTTTGATCTCTGCTTGGCCCTGACTATCTGTTCTGTCTCATCCCTGGTACTTTACTGATATCTTGTGTATGACCTTTGTCTTTGTCTGACCTCCAGTCTGTTTATCCCTCCTGTACCTTGCTTGCCTGTATTGTGCATGACCTACGCTTTACCCAACTCTGAGTTTTCTACCTTCTCTGAAAGCAGGACGCTAAGCCCCGCCCCCTTGCAGTCACATGACCGTAGGTCCTGTGCCGGCTTGCTAAACTTCTAAATTCAGGTCCTGTGCATCTTTATTTTCCGGCTGTTCTTGTCCCCAGGGGTCCCTACGGTGCGGGTGAGTCCCTGCTTAGCGGAGGCTGTACGCCGGCGCTGTCAGGACCCTGACATTATCATTGGCTGATGGTTGGAGATATCCCTCCCCTCCATCTCAGAGTTATTACATTTCAGGAACAGCAAATATAGAAAATTCAGAAAAACTTACCATAGGAAAATGATCATAATGGGGACAGTTTTCTTCATCGAAAACATGCAATACACAGAGTTATGGAATATAATGGACAGAGGCCCTAATTACCTAATGTAAAAATCACTTCATTGCAATGTCTCCTTATTATCATATAATTCCATTTAAGATGCCAAATTCTCCACACCTATGACAACCATTTGAGAGAAATTTACCAAATCAGTATAATTTATGCGGGGTTAAATAACACTGATGAAAGATGTATAATTGTATTAGTTTAGTATTTGCTGCTCGGGATACTATAATGTGAAATTCCATTGTTCTTAACGAGGGGATCAATTGATATGATTTGTCTTCAACTGAGAGTTGAGTAGATGCAAATTTAGAGTTCAGGAGAAATGTATAAAATGCGGATATCACACCAGCGTGTCCCTGGGTAATGAGCACCCCTATCAGTGAATATCTCAATATACTCATCCTTGCATGAGGGAACTGATGATTTATTTAATGTGCAAGCATATATAGAAAAATTTATTAATAACAGGATACATTGTGTGAATCTTTTTAAACAACAATAAGATTTTGTTTCTAAACACTTGGCGTAATGTTGTTTTGTTGTATTGTTTCCAAAATATTGGAACTTAAGGTGGGGAAACTCAGGGTTGTTCCATAGCTGGGTCTCACGTAGCTCTGGTCCTTAAATTTTAAGATGTGTTTGCTCTCTTTCCAGACCTGTGTCACCAAGGTGTGAGCTTATAATAACCCCTGTGCTGGTTTGTAAGACCACTCTAGTATTGCCCAGGCTGAATTCCCATTCAGAAATTCTATGAGATGAGCCTCTTCATTAGGTGGTTTCTCATTTCCCAACCAACTCTTTAGTTAAAGTAATTGGCCAGCTAGATAATATAAGTTGAGGTCTCAAGGGCCCCCATATAAATACTGCCATCATGCTATGCAGTCTCTTAAAACATTTTTGGAGTATTTTAATAGAGAATAGCTGCAACACACAGACATTTCAGGAGGATATTAATTTTAAGAAGGATAATTTTTCCAGTGACCGAGAAGGGAAGGTGAGACAAACTTTCAAACTTCTTTTTAGACATATTTGCAAACGGGGGGAGGAAAAAGGAAAAAATTCAGCTCACCAATCTCTGCAGGAATCCAACCATTTAACACGCTCGAGGGGGTCAGTTCCAAAGAAGTGTATTAGTAATACACTCACGGAGGTGCCTTGATCAGAGACATTGTCCACAACAAAGGGAAGAAGAAGGAACATGATCTCCAGCATAAAGATTTGGATTAAAAGTCCAGTTTATTAAAAAAATATATTAAAAGACAAAATACACGGTGATACAACAGATGGACAGGGTCCCTGCTGGTACAACCTACATGTTTCGAACTGTAAGGCTCGTAATCATGGTATGAAACACGTCAAAACACGTTGGTTGCACCAGGGACCCTGTCCATCTGTTGTATCACCATGTATTTTGACTTTTATTATTTTTTTAATAAACTGGACTTTAAATCCAAGTCTTCACACTGGAGATCACTTTCCTTCTCCTTCCCTTTTTAGACGTATTGGATTGGTATACATTATCCTTTAAAACTTTGATTGGATTTTTGTTAATTATGATCCCAAGATTTTTAAATTATGAACTACTTGAATTCTGTATGCCATGAGGTCAAATTAATTGTTTACTAGCTTCCTGCGGCGCTTCCTGCTGTGACAACGAGCGACGTGTGGAGCTGGGCGGGAGGACGCAGGATCGCCTAGTGTGACAGGTAAGTAGTGACCCCCATCCCCAGCGATGTCGCTAGTGAGATCTGCCTGTGTGGCAGCTCACTAGCGACCACTTAGCAATGCACAAGCGATCCTGACCGCGTCATATCGATGGTCGGGATCGCTGGTGCATCGCTAAGTGTAACAGTACCCTAAGTTTAAAACTAATTGATTCTATCACCAAGGCAATGAGCATTGAGGATAAATGACACCCTTGAGTGGTTCCTCCTCCCAAGTTAAAATTTCTTAATAAAATTTAATTCACAAAAATATTGGCATATTTCTTCCATGTGCTCTTGTGAAAATCCAGCACACATCTCCTTTTCTTGCACAGCATGAACAAAAGGTGTGCGGCACACGTGCACAAGCATAACACACAAATGACATACATGTGTCATCCGTGTGACATATACTGGCAACTGGAAAAAAGCAGTACAATTTGTACTGTTCACAAGTGTCAGGTGGGGAAATCTCTGATCACTGTCACCTGGTCTGCCTGCGGTCAGTGTGACCAGATGACAATGATAGGAATTGTATTCAGAACCTGCTGTGCACATTGTGTGTAAAATTAAGAATTAAATAAAAAAATAGCATGTGCTCCTGTGTAATTTTAATAACCAGCAGAGGGAAAGTCCACAGCGGGGGGCTCATTTTACTAATCTGGGAAATGGGACAATATCCCAAAAGGTTCCCATGCTATTAATAACAACTTAAAGCTTTTTGCTTAGCCTTTACTGGTAAGTTTACGGGGGACCCCAGAAAAAAATGACATAGTGTTCCCCTATAAATTCTAACTGGCAAAAGCTAAACAGACAGCTGTGAGCTGATATTAATAGCTTGGTAAGGGGCCATGAATAAGGCCCCCTATTACGGTTGGCATATCGCACTAAATAACAATAACTAATAGAGTGTGATCGCAACCCGGGGTCTACTGTGCAGAGATGTTTTCCTGCTGCTAGTAACAGTGACAAAGTTGTGCGATGAGCGTTCACCAGGAAGCATTTTGTGTTACTTCATACAGTGTGGACTGAACGCAATATACCAGACTGATAGCATCTCAGAGTGGTATGCACTGGACAAGGAATACCAGCTCAGCTACCCGCCGAGAAGCAAATTAAATAAAACTAACTAATATAGCTGTCCACAGAGTGGCGCAAAATATGAGTACCTAGCTCAGCTACCCGCCGAGCAGTATTTAATGAGGTGTGTGCATTACCCAGTTGGAACCAAAAGGGTTTAAGCACGTGGGTTTGACTGTGCCCCATATCTGACCCATGCTAACTGCACACGTGGCCGAGACAGGTGCTAGGCCAAGCCAAAAGAAAAACCTACCTCTCTAAGGAAAGCTAAGCACTCGAACAGCTGACAGAGTGGCAAAATTTCCACCCACACATACGACAGCAAATGGCATAGCGCACCGGCGTGCACCTCGGAGGACCTTTTATAGGTTCAGGTCATGTCCAGTCAGACAGGACCTTGCTTGTGGACCAATCTGGAACTGCCGCATCACCAGAGCAGCTGACGACCGACTACCAATGAGAGGTCACCACACGAGCATGCTCAGTAGGATGATTTCTGGACTTGACCTCCAGAGCATCTGTTCAATGCTGCCTATTGCTGGTTACCATACACTTGGCTGGAAGGCCAGCATCAACCAAGCGAACAACACAAGTCTGAGAAAGATGCTGAGACCGACATCTTTGCTGAGCAGCCTCTGCGGCTGGAGCAGAATGGGAGACCACAGTGGCAAACAAGGCTTGGGATCTGCCCTATGCAGTGCCCCCCCTCTCAGTCTACCAATGTCAGCCCTCAGCCTCCCCAGAAATGGCACATGAATAAGATGCACCAAATCTGACTCTTAGCTGTGCTCTTCACACTTGCCCTGGTGCGGTGGCAAGTGGGGTAATGGGGTTGGGGTTTATGTCAGCTTTGTATTGTCAGCTGACGTAAAGTCCAGGGGTTAGTGATGGAAAGGCATTTGTAAGACATCCCAATTACTAACCCCATAGTCATATTGCAAGAAAGACAGCAAGAATAATGTCCTTTAATTGAAAGAAACATACATCCCTCATTTCTCCATTTATTACTGTAAAAATAAAAAAAATAAAAAAACATTTGTTGCCTATTCAACAATATTTTATTTGTCCCATGCCATAATCCATCTCTGCTACATCTGGATTACATGGCTGAGCAGTGGCTTGATGCGACTGCTCAGTAATGTATCCAGGAGACACTGAGCTGTGCTTAGGAAGCATCTTCAGTGATGAGCGATAACATCATAGAGGTTACCGTTAGTCAGTGCCAGCTCTTCCCATGCTTAATTCAGTGTGAGCTGGCCGATGAACTATGGAAACGTTCATTGCATTAGCACCTTGAGAAATTTCTAATGGTGCTAGCGGTGATCTCATTGAGGTAACCTCAGTTCATCGGGCTGCTCACAATGAGCTGCACATGGTAATGCAGCTTCAGTGACCACTGGTAAACTCAATGATGTCACCGCAAGTCACTGAAGCTGCCTCTGATTTTCAGCTCAGTGTCTCCTGGATGTCAGATTGAACCGTCACATCAAGCCACCGCTCAGCCTAGTATCAGCCTAGTATCCAGATGAAGCAGAGATGGATAACGGTGTGAAATAAATGTATTTTCATCAGACAGGTGAGGATAATGGTGTTTTTTAATTTTTAATTTATACTGCAATAAATAGGAAAAAGAAGGTCAGGGAGTATTTATTTCAGATAAATTGAATAAAATATATACGCTATATAAACTTATATCACCTGGGACTCCTCTCTTCCCTTGTTTTTCTATGTCTTTGGAGGTGGTGTGGTTTGTTGAAGGGAGGTTCATCACTGGGTGTCCCTTTCCCTGGCATCATTATGCAACTGGGCCTGTTATCAATATATAATCTTATAGGATCTGTTTTATAATCTGTGCTGATAAATCAATAACTTCTGACAATAAAGTCTACTTAAGAGAATGTGCTTTTTGTTATAGATAAAGTGCTATCATAGGGTTAAAGAGATTTCCCAGAACATTATTTATTCTTTTATATCCTTTAAGATATATACACAGTAGGTCCTTGTGACTTGATAGCATTAAATTTACCCCATATCATCAATCTTAGCCCTAATTAGAATTAGATTATGCACGCTGGGTAGACAAGCACACACACGCATGCTTACACAAGGTACTAGCACATGTCAATGATAAATTTGCTCTTAATATGAAATTTGACAGCTTCAGTGATTTGTTTCCGCATTCTGTTTTCTTTGCTTACTCATACAGTATGTAGAAAGTATATAACAGTATGAGTCCTGTATAATTATTTCTTGGTGTATACACAATAGATTGTTGATTTATGATCAGCAGTGTTCTTCATAGTGAAATGCTCCTGATATGTCTGTTAACTGTGTGTCAAATGTTTTATATGGAGAGAGGGATTATTATAAAGACTACTAACTTATTTATGGTATAGAAATTTGAAGTAACAAGATAAAAGTGTTGCCATTTTACGTATTCTTGCATTTGGGCCTAAGCCCAAGCACAGGTGTTGTGTGCTAATGCGTGAAAATATATTACAGATTGGAGCTATAAATAATCTCCATCTCACATTTGACATGATACATGATTGAAAATGATCATATGCTTATTTTTGGCTTGTATTTTACATATTATATCATTTTAGAACACAGCATGCTAACCATACTGTCCTATCAATCAAGTTTGTGATGCCCATGAATCATAGGTGGCATACATACTGTTTTGGAAAATGCCTGCACTTCGTTATGTGCAATGGTCAATGGATCATAAGTAGAGTGGATCGAACCACAAAGGATCAACCTTGATTTAAATTTCCTGAAATTTGCAGGTAAATGCAAATTTAAACTGTCTGCAATTTAATTTCGCAAAAAAAATATTATTAATGCCCAGCACTATTGCACACACTCCTAGAGAGAGCTAATGACCTCAGGCTTAGCTATGTGGGATTGCTCATAATGCCTTGCAGCTATCACATCATGTAGCCTAGCTCAGCTGATCAGGGTGGATAAGCCAGCCAGTATAAAAGATGAAAGTCAACTGATTAAAAAAAAAAAAATAGCAACAGGCTCAGTAAGTCCAATTCGGTTTTTCAGAGTGGTCTCACACTCTCTAAAATCTCATATAAATTGAAACACCCAACAAATGTATTCTGATGTAGATCAACGGTTCGGGTTTACCCCGACCTTCATCAAGCATGTCCGTTTAAGGTAGCAATATGCACCGAAAGTGAACTATTTTCTGTATACATCCTTACTGGATTGTATTTTTGCATTTTATTGGATTAAAGTTTTTCTATTTGAAAAATACATTTGTCGAGTGTCTCAATTTATATGTTAGGTCAAGCAGTGCAATTTTAGAAGAAAAATTAGAAAATCCGGCAACCACAAAAGTAAAACAAAATCACATTTATTAGTAGATTAAAACATGAAAAAGAAAAATTTCAAAAACCAAGATAGTATAATGGTCGACGCATTTCGAGCTACACTAGCTCTTAATCATGACTCGACCGTTATACTGTCACGGTTTTTACATTTTTCTTTTTCATCTTTTAATCTACTAATTAATGTGATGTTTTATTACTTTTGAGCCTCAAGTCTCCATGCACCGTACCCTTATTCCAGGAATTTCTCAACCCTGTGAGATGGTGTTTGCTCCATATTTTCCAATTTTAGGCCTAATAATCATATGAATAGGTGGTCAGAGTGCACAACTGATTCAAATTAAGGATAAAAAAGGCGTAATCTGATTGTGTTGTAGTATTTCAGTGCTGAATCACATCGGAAATTGGAGTGGTAATATGAGTCTTTGAATAATAATCCAAAAAGTCAAGTGAAATGCTGATACAGATGTGCTGTACATGTACAGTATAGTCACTTGATGTAAATTGATTTATCTGTGATACACTGCTAACAAGGAGGGCAGTATTAAACACAAAAAAAAACAGCTCACTCAAGCTCTAGGTGATTGAAGCATGAGATCACAGGACCAGATGAAATCCAGTGAAGACAATAGAAAAGATTGATCCAGCTTCTTCGGTCTTTGCAAAAATTTATTGGAGAGCGTATAGAAATATGATCATGGTATTTAAAAGGACAGCATAGCAGCAACGCGTTTCAAATGCACATGGCGTTCTTTGTCAGAGCCTCTGACAAATAAATACACTTATGCAATGTTCCCAAGAAGCTGGATCAATCTTGTCTATTGGCAGTGTTAAACATCTTAATGATAACTGTGTTACTAAACCAAAATTCTGAAACCAAGGCTTATGTGTCTTATAAAGGGTGTTTCCTCTGTTTTGAAATATGAATGTCATTATTTTTTTTAAAGCCAAAAGAATATCTGCATAATCAAGAAATGTAAACGTAACCATTTACTACACAAAGTGTGTGGGTTGTAAAAAGAATATTTTTTGCACACTTCCATATTCTGATAGTCCATTATTACATTAGACTTGTGTACACCACCCAGTGTTCAAAGGAATTTTTCTGTTTGGCCAATTTTAGTCCATATGTCCTCTGGAAATCATATATGGGGTCTCCTTGGAGCCATTATCCAAATCACAGAGACCTCAAATAGCAGCTTCTTCATGATACAACTGAAAAGGAATGTGATATAATCAAAAATTAATTGAAAGATGCATAGTGTAAATTGATTTGCAGTATCTGGTCCATTGACGATATCAGTAATCTGTGGCTGATGACCAGGAGGTCTGAGAACTGAGGATATCTGTGGCTCTTCCTCTGATGATTTGGACTGGTGTGATGTTATAATTGCTGTATGATACAAATTGACATCATGTCAAAACAGATAATCAAAAGAAGACTATGGATTTTCTGTCATAAGAGGGAGTTCTCTGAACTTCAATCCATTGGCCTAAGGAACTGGTTCCTGTGAATTCATTTGCGCCAACTTCAGCATTATGTAATCTCATATTTTGACTTTAGTTAATCTTTCGCCAGCGCGATAGCAAATTATGTGACATTCACTTGGGTCTAACACTTAAAGTAGAGTTATTAGTAAAGTGGAGTGAACTTAGGAAATGTATTACAGTGAGACATTGAAGAGCTTCTCCATACTTCACTGATATGTAGTCAAGGTTATATCTTTAGTTATAACTCTAATATGATTTTGATTTTCTTTGACAGAAATTCACAGTACAGTTCTACATTTACATGGGATGTCAAATGTGCCAACTCATCTTCAATATGTTCATTTTACTTAAAGGGTACTTATCTTTTTTGTTAAATATCTCAGACCAAACCTGTCGGTTCATGCGGGTCCGGGTACTGAGACTTCCAGCAATCACTCCAAAGTCTATAGCACTCTGTTTAACAGGCAGATGCACTATGCTCTTACACGAGTGCAGACTCATAAATTTGCATGGGATGAATACAGTTAAAATAAGCAGTCTGTTACAACTTTATGCTGTCTTTAGAAAGAGCAGATTAAGTAAAATGACAGAATTTCTTTAACCTACTTACCGATGTTGGAAGTACTGGTATGTCCAATGTTGGCTCCTGCAGGCAGATGATGGCTGTGTTATTTACCCATAATCTGCATCTAACAGCTATGAGTGGAGCAGAGCTTAGCCCAAAGCTGTTAACCTGTTGCATACCACTGTCATTATGTGACCGTTGCAGTTACAGAATGCCTCACAGGGGGAATTATGTTTTAATCATCCCACATCCCCCTTCTATGATGCGATTCCCGGGTGCCGATGAGTTGTCATGAGGTTTATAAAAGTCCCCTGTGCCTGTCGTCATGGTGCTCCACTGAAGTTGAGCCTGCTGCTAAATTTAAATGGAGAAGAGGATTCTTGTTTTACACAGCAATATAGTTGGCTGATTGGAGGTTAATATACTCTGAAGAGACTAAAGCCCCCGTCACACATAGCGATCTCGCTAGCGAGATCGCTGCTGCGTCACAAGTTTTGTGACGCAACAGCGATCTCACCAACGGGATCGCTGTGTGTGACACTGACCAGCGACTGCCCCCCCGCCGGTTATCGCTGATCATCCTGGAATAGCCAGGATAATTTTTTGATCGCTGGTCTCCCGCTGGCCAGCACGCATTGCTGCGTGTGGCAGGCAGGAGACCAGCGATCAACAATCAGTGCGCTGGTAACTAAGGTAAAGGTCTGGTATCTAAGCGGCACGCGCCGATTAGAAACACGATGTGTACCTTAGTTACCAGCGCGCTGGTGTAGGGAGCTGGTAACCAAGGTACACATCGGGTAACTGAGCGATGTGCGTCGCTTGTTACCCATGTGTCGCTGGTGCTGATCGCCTGTTTGGCAGCTCACCAGCGATCATGTAGTGATGCACCAGCGATCCTGACAAGGTAATATCGTTGTCGGGATCGCTGGTGCATCACTATTTGTGACGGGGCCCTTAGAGGCAGACCTGTGGGCAGTTCTTTCCTTGGTTTCTCTGGCTTGAGCAGGAAGATAATACTTTGCCTACAGCCCCACCCCAGAACACGAGAATCTCATTTGCTGAAAACTTCTATCACTGTTTACACAAGAAACACTAGAAGGAGTTCTTCACCCCAGGTATCATTTTAATCAGTATAACAAAGCCAACCTGACAATGCCTGTAGTAAAATAAATTTAAGTAAAATAAAACTGCTTTCTTCCCAAAGATGGGCAATCACTTTAATGTGATAAGGAAGGCTAAATGTCTCATTTTTAGAGTCCTACCCAGATTTGGTGCCTGAGTCTATTTGCTCCCATTGAAAAGACGTAGTAGGATGTGTCCGAGTGTCTGCCTCCTGTAAGCGTGGAGCTCCAATGATTTTACACTCTATTTTCAATAGTTTCTGCTAACTACTGGCATTGCAAACTGACTCGGGACACAGTGATACATACTGAATAAAGTGGGAATTTATTATTCTTCAACTTTTCCGATCTACTATAATTGACCTTATCTTCATTATCACATGATGAAATCACCAAATAGGCCTGCTGTGGTCGTACATTCCATGATTTTTGAAGGCATGTCTCATAACAAAGTACATTTTGATTCTCATAGTCATCTGTGCTGTGATTCCCTGTCACTAGAAACATATGCATTCTCCATCAAAAGCAGGATGATTTCAAGAGATACTACACATTGAAAAGATGGAGGAGTTGTCAGATAAAGCTTTGTCCTTTAAATTCCATACGGAGAATGTGTTAGGCATCAGGAGTCTTCCACTGCATGGGATAGATCCCAAGCCTTGTCTGCCTCTGCGGTCTCCCATTCTGGTTCTACCGCTCAGCATAGACATCGGTCCCAGCGTCTTGCTCAGGCCTGTGCTATGCGGTTGGTTGTTCTGACTTTCTAGCCAAGTCCTTATTAACCAATGATATTCAGGTGCAGTCTAACACTCTGGAATCTAAGTCCAGAGATCACCATACTGGGCATATCTATGATGTGGCATCTTCCCATTGGTGGTCGGATGTCAGCTGCTCTGGCGATGTGGAAGCTCCAGACTGGCCCATGGGTGATGTCAGCGTGTTTGGGGTGGAGCTTTAGGTATAAAAGGCTCCCAGAAACGCCCACGGGTGTGCTAGTATTCACATTATGTGTGTATATGGGCCATTGCAGCAGTATGAATTTTGTAAGCATGTGCTCAAGGTTGGTGTTAAGCCGTTAGAATTTTGGTTCCTCCGGAGAGGAGTTTGTTTGTGTGAATTCATGGCTGGCATCTAGCCATTAGGATTCCGGCACCTCAGGGGAGGAGTTTGCGTGCTGTGATCACTGTTTGCCTTTTACCCCGAAAGCGGGCTAGGTCTCCCTTTGAGGTTAAGAGGGGTTCGTATCTAGTGCCATACCTCCACCAAACTGCACTGTTCTTTGTAGGGGCAGCTCTATCTCTGTATTCATCTCTCTGAGTAGCTATCAGAGGTGGATAATTAGCATTTTGTTCACACAGGGTGACCTTTAACCACATGTGTTCTTTGAGATCACTCGCTGCATGGTTCCGCCATTACTCATTAGCAGCAGGTTAACATCTCTGCACGGTGGACCCCGGGTTGCGATTGCAATTTATTAGTTATTTTTATTTAGTGCGATCTGCCAACCCTAACAGACTGTAGCATGATTTCTTAGGCTAGTTTCACATTAGCGTTTTTTTGCGCAGCGCATCGTGCGCATAAAAAACGCAAAGAAAAACGCAAAACAAACGCACGTTTTTTTTTCGTCATGCGCACGCTGATGCGTAAAAAAAAACGCAGCGTTACTTGCGTTTTACATGCGTTTTTGCATGCGGTTGCGTTTTTTATGCGCATGCGTTTTTAGGTGTGACATTTCACAATAGAAAAATCCTTGAACACCAATGGGTCACCAATGGGCGTGTGTCATTGGAATGTTTTATAGACCCTGTACTGCTGAATTCATCAGATTTTGCTGCTGTTTCCGGTGTCAAGATGGACCTGCGTCTGGATAATTTCCGCTTCAAGCTGGATCTTGACATCGCGCTGTCTCAGGCGTATGCCTTTTGTTGCCAGCAAGAAAGGGAGAGGGAGAGACAGTAGAGACGGCAGCGGCGTCGGTTTTGGAGGCATCCAATCATCGAACTCCGGGCAAGCCGTGGAGCATATCACACGCTGTACAGCGAGCTACAGGAAAACCCGGAGAAATTTTCTGACTATACACGGATGTCCCAGGAAAGCTTCCTTGACTTGCTGGGTATGGTTGAAGGAAACATCCGGAGACGGGACACTCAGCTCCGGCGTGCCATTCCTCCCGAAGAAAGGCTCCTTGTCACCTTACGGTATGTATGTTGTTATGTTTGCATAATTTTTTTGGCTTTTTCCATTTTTTTTTTTTTTTTTTTGGTCAAAAAAATTAGGTTTTTTTTTGGCTATTGAATTTTAACATTATTTTTGGGAAATTGCTTTTTTGCATAATGGTTTTTCTTCTGTCATGTACTAATTCCATTTTTTTTTTTTTGATCCAAAAAATTAGGGTTTTTTTTGGCTATTGAATTTTAACATTATTTTTGGGAAATTGCTTTTTTGCATAATGGTTTTTCTTCTGGCATGTACTAATCCCATTTTTTTTTTTGATCCAAAAAATTAGGTTTTTTTTGGCTATTGAATTTTAACATTATTTTTGGGAAATTGCTTTTTTGCATAATGGTTTTTCTTCTGGCATGTACTAATCCCAAGCCTTTATAAAATGTTTTTTTGCTATGTTGTATTAAAAAAACATGCAAAATAGTTAGGCCATGTACTTTTTTATTTTCAGTGTTTTTAGTAATACCCAAGACAGAAATATAATTATTTTTTCTTTTTATGTTTGGCAGGTTCCTGGCAACTGGAGAGAGTCTTTCATCCCTGCATTTCCAGTACCGGCTGGGAATCTCTACTTTATCCGGGATTGTTGCCGACACCTGCAGGGCTCTGTGGGATGTTCTGTGTCCGGAGTTTCTGCCATTGCCCACTGCCGAAAAGTGGCTTCAAATATCGGAGAAATTCTGGGCAGTCTGCAATTTCCCGAACTGCCTAGGAGCGGTGGACGGGAAGCACATCCGCATCACAAAACCTGCAAGAAGTGGCTCTGAGTACTACAACTACAAGAAGTACTTTTTCACAGTCCTAATGGCCATTGCGGATGCAGACTGCCGGTTTGTGGTGGTGGACATAGGGGCATTCGGACGGGGCAACGATTCACAGACTTTTAAGAACTCTGATATGGGCTGGAGGTTGTACGGCAACCATTTCAATTTTCCACTGGCACGGCCTCTTCCCCAAACCCAAACTCCACCACTGCCATTTGTAGTGGTTGGGGATGAGGCATTTCAGATGTGCCCAAACCTGCTGAAGCCGTACTCCAGCCGTGACTTGGACCACCCCAAGAAAATTTTCAACTACAGGCTTACGAGGGCTCGCAGGACTGTAGAGTGCGCCTTTGGCATTCTAGTGTCCAGATGGCGAATTCTCAGCACCGCCATCAATCTCAAAATGGAAACAGTGGATGAGGTGGTGAAGGCATGCGTGGTTCTGCACAATTTTGTTATGGCAAAGGAGCGGCCGAACTTTGACATGGATGAGCCTGCTGCCAACCCTTTGCCAGATTTTACTCAACACCCTCTTCGGTCCTCAGTCGAAGTTGCCCAAATGAGGGACCAATTTGCGGACTTCTTTTTATCCGATGTGGGTCGTGTAGCATGGCAGGATCAAATGGTTTAATAGTTTTGTTGTTTGTTAAAAATAAAATACATGTTTTTTTATACCTGTACCCAGTGTACTGTGTCTTAATAAACTCCACTACTCACCTGCCCAGGTTAAAGTAAAGAAAGGGAAACCACCATAAAAAAAAATATATATATATATATATATATAAATATATATATACAGTATATATATATAAATATATATAAATATATATATATAAATATATAAATATATATATATAAATATATATATATATAAATATATATATATTATTTATTTATATATATATATTTATATATATAATATATATATATTTATATATATATATATATATATATATTTATATATATATATATATATTATATATATAAATATATATATATATAAATAAATATAATATATATATATATATATTTAGATTTATATATATATATATATTTATATATATATATATATATATATATATAAATTAAAAAAAAAATGAAATATAGTATCCCTTTCAGAGTTGGATGGCTGACCATCCAATATAAAGGGATACTATATTTCATTTTTTTTTTATATATATATATATATATATATATATAAATAAATATATATATATATATATATATATATATATATAAATTAAAAAAAAAATGAAATATAGTATCCCTTTCAGAGTTGGATGGCTGACCATCCGGTATAAAGTAAAGAAAGGGAAACCACCATAAAAAAAAATTATATATATATATATATATATATATATATATATAAATATATATATATATATATATATTTATATATATATATATATATATATAATTTTTTTTTATGGTGGTTTCCCTTTCTTTACTTTATACCGGATGGTCAGCCATCCAACTCTGAAAGGGATACTATATTTCATTTTTTTTTTAATTTATATATATATATATATATATATATATATATATATATATATATATATATATATTTATATATATATATATATATATATATAAAAAAAAATGAAATATAGTATCCCTTTCAGAGTTGGATGGCTGACCATCCGGTATAAACTAAAGAAAAACAAACCATAGTGTACGGCGCAGTGTGTGCAGGCGGCGAAAGACACAATAACCAAACATTATTTTGAAATAAAAATATAACATTTCTTTTACTTATTTTTTAGTTGGTGGAAACTGGGGGGTGTGGAGGGATGAGGAACGGCTTTGGGTGGAGTAAGGGGTTCTAGGGGAAGGAGGAACCAAAGAAGTGGGGGAAGGGAGCCGAGGCAAGGAAAGTTGTGAAGTGGGAGGTGAGGGAGGAGGGAGGGTCAGAGTCCTCCTCTTTGTTTTTTTATGACGGTGGCCCGTCGTCTTGCTGCTGTCCTCGCTAGAGCCTGAGGACTGGCTAGACCCCGGGGACCGCCTTGAGCCTCTGGACCGCCATGAGCCTCTGGACCGCCTTGAGCCTCTGGAACGCCTGGAGGCTGTGGACTGGCTGGAGCTAGGGGACCGCCTGGCGCTTGTGGACCGCCTGCCAGGATCTTGTACCTGCTGTGGCATGCTGGTGGTGGTGGATGTCCTGGCAGGGGCCGTAAATATTGAATGCGGGTCCCCCAGCTGATGCTGCTCCGAGGTGGTGGTGCTGGTGGTGGTGGCGGTCCATGCAGGCGTGGTGGCTGTGGCGGTCCATACCGGGGTGGTCCTCCCGCTGGTGGTGGTGGTGGCGGCGCTACAGGCAGGGGTGGTGACGACGGGCCATCCAGTGGTGGTGGCGGCAGCAGTGGTGGGCCAGGCAGGAGCAGCGCTTGGCATGGTGTTGGCGGGTAAGTGTCCAGCTGCACTCGGACTTGGGGCGGTATATTGGTGTCCGGCGAGGCTTGGAAGTGTGGTGGCTGTGCAGTGATATGCAGCAGAAGTAGGTAATGCTGTAAAACGAGTCAGGGGTGGCACCGGTGGAAATGCCACCGCTGACTGCTGCATAATCCTACTCTGCTGCATAGCCTGCATAACAGTCAACTGGAGGTCAGGGGTAAGGTGTTCCGCCGTGTCCCGAGCTATTTGGGTATAAAAACGATGCGCTGGTCTGGCGAGGTCGACTTCCAGGCGCTCAAGGCGACCCTCGATAGACTTGTAGCGTTGGTCCAAAAGGAGGAAACCACTCTCAAGTCTATCGGAGAGTGCCTTGAGGCTACTCTGAAAGACCGAGCTCAATTCAACGAACTCGGGCATGAGAGGCCTGTCCGAGGTCCTCTGCCGCTGCTGGCGGGAAGTGCCCGCAAAACCAGTGGCAGAGACCTGGGACAGGGGAACACCTGAGCGACCAGCTTCCTGGTCTCCAGATGACTGTGGTGCAGACCTGCAAGGTGCTTCCTCACTGATGGATGGCTGGGAGGGGTCCAGGGCAGCTTGATGAAGGACCGCTTCGGGCCCAGGTTGCAGGGTGCTGCTCCAGGTGCTGTGAAAAGAAAAGAAAGAAATTACTACCATAAATTAACAATCGCCAACTCCTGTGGAATAGAAAAGCACAGAATAAAACACAATACAACTAGAAAATACTTACGTTCGGGAGGCAAGGACCGGTCTTAAAAATGCCAAGGCACGATGGTATCTGTACTTCGTGCCGGTCCTTGCCGCAGCACCACTGCGAACCTGATTCTCCTGACGGATATCCCTGTTGAAGCGGTCCTTCATCGAGCGCCAACGGGTTCTGACTTTGTTCACTGTGGTGGAAAAAAAAAAAAAAGAAAAAAAAGTAAGACTATGCACTGGAGGCTGTGATCATCCAACTGTGTGTGATGATAGAAACTCCATGGAGTTAATAGCATCACACAGTTGGGTGATCCCGGCCAAGATCACTGCTGCATCATACTGCATTTAAATACTTATGAAAATCCTTGCGGACCCGGGGAGAGGCGTTGTCCTAGCCATCCATCAGCGATGCGGCCACCTCGTTCCAGAGCCGCCCGATCACCACGTTGTCCGAGTGCAGTTGGTGACGGGTGTCCCACAATGGGACTCGCTCCTGGACTAGACGGATGAGCTCGTCGTTGTCCAGGGCGAGGTCCTCCTCCCGCTGTGGAGCCTAGAAAAGAAAGACAAACATTAATCTTTGAAAGAATTTTAAAATAAAAAATCTAGAAAACTAGCTGAAGAGCCCGGCGCTGCCCGGGCATAGTAACTAACTGTGGTTAGTTATAGAAAATTATAATTATCCTCCATCCCATAGTCCCGTGCCCATATACCATCATACATATCCTCCATCCCATAGTCCCATGCCCATATACCCATCATATATATCCTCCATCCCATAGTCCTGTGCCCATATACCCATCATACATATTCGCCATCCCATAGTCCTGTGCCCATATACCCGTCATACATATCCTCCATCCCATAGTCCCGTGCCCATATACCCATCATATATATCCTCCATCCCATAGTCCTGTGCCCATATACCCATCATACATATTCGCCATCCCATAGTCCTGTGCCCATATACCCGTCATACATATCCTCCATCCCATAGTCCCGTGCCCATATACCGTCATACATATCCGCCATCCCATAGTCCCGTGCCCATATAACCAAACAAACAAACATACACACACACACACACACACACACACACACATACATACACACATGCACACTTTGAGCTTTAGATATTGATACACAAGCCATGAAAAAATTTTTTGTTTTAAATGAAAATAAATGCAAAAAAGCAACAAACATCGAAAAAAACAACCATGAAAATTTAAAAAAAATACTTTAAAAAATACCAAAAAAAAAGAAAATAAAACAGCCTAGAAATTAAGTTTAAAAAAAATCTGTAACCAAAAAAGCAGCAAAAAAACAAGGAAAATTACCAAAAAATACTAATAAAAATTTACCAAAAACATAAAAAAAATAAACACCTGAAAGAATTTTCAATGCAGTTAAAAAAAAAAAGAAAATAAACCAGCATAGAAATTAAGTAAAAAAAAAAAACAGTCCGTCTGTACTTACATCACGTCTTCCCGCCCGCACTTGGCCTTGCTGCTTCTGCCGTTCCTCCGGTGGTGGTGGCGTGATGGAGGATGAGGTCTGAAAATTAAACAAAAAAATTAACCACATGTGTTTATTTTTTCCAATCCATACGGAAGCATGGTACTCACTTCTTCTGCCTCTTGCCCTGTCCCGGGGACATATTCCTCACCAGATGAAGACATGCTGCAATAAAAAAAAAGAGACATAAGTACATAGAAATGTATTGAAATTTCAGCCAGACATTAGGTTTTTCATACTTACATTGGTGCAGCTTGTGCTGTGTGTCCACTCGTGAGCAATCCTTAAAGTATTGTGGAATCCCAGTGCCCACACCATTTTATCACCTTGGTTTAATTTTTTTTTTTACTGTCTAGACCACATTTCAGTCGTGTTTATCTTAAAAACGCATGCGCATAAAAACGCAAGCGTGCGCAAGACCATGCGCACGTATGCGCTCCCATAGGCTCCAATGTGGTGTTTTTGCGCATTCCGTGCGCAAGCGTGCGCATGCGTTTTTTTGACGAGACAGGGCGGAACCAAAAATGCAACATGTTGCGTCTGACGCGCCTGGCGCGAAAGACAAAAAAACGCAAGACCATGCGCACGTCATGTTAAATATAGGTGCGCAGTGCGCATGCGCACTGGTGCGCACGATGCGCTGCGCACAAAAGCGCAAATGTGAAACCAGCCTTACATAGTATGTTCTGTTAATGGGACATACAATTATGTCCAATGTCAGGTCTTCATGTATTATGCAGGCTCAGGAGCTGAGCCTGCATCATGCCAGACAAATTCTCACTATGTTACATTTTGCAGGCTGCAAACCCCATAATAAGAAGGGGTTCATCTCTTTTACTTAATGACAATGTTTCATAATCGGTCAGCATTTTCCTCTTTTCTTTTAAGCTGTTTTTGTAGTTCTGAATTCAATCCTTGTTTTATTTTTGCTTTTTTTTTAAGTTTTTTGTTCTATGCTATTTATATCATTGTTATCTACTTCTGTAGCTGAAAACACCTCTAGTGCACCTGTAAATTGAATCTTAATTTGATTCATATGCCTGATATCCTGAATTTACTCTATCCACTTGAATATTTTGATTTTTATTGTATCACTTGAATAAAACAAAACTGAGTATTTAAAAAATGTATAAAAAACATAATTAAAGTTAATAACGCAATAATTTTTATGGGTGGAGATTTTAATAATATATTAAACACTGACAGATTGATACAGAAATTAAATAGATGTATCTAACATAATGTTTCAAGTGTATCCTTTTTATTAAAGATAATAATAATAATAATAAATAGAGATGAGAATATCTTTTAAATTTCTTTTTCCAAATTTGAACCTCTGAATCTTGTTGCTGGAGAAGTCTATCTAGTATATTTTATAATATTAATTATAATAATATGTTAAACATAAATGCATATTTAAACTGTATCTACGCAGGACTTGTTCTTACAAAATAGCAAAGTGCAGCATAACTGTTAAAATCTGTTTTGTTGTCAGGAGGATAAATAGCTTCATTACACCTGCACTACATGAATGAGAGTGGAAAGGACTTATGTGAGGAACAGTTGGAACAGTTGCTGACTTGCTGAGCAAGGAAGATAAGTGCTTCCTTGGACAACTGATTTGCCATTGATTCATAATGCATCATGACCACAGTAATGTGCACCTATGCTGAGGAACGCAAGCAGTGAGAGCAGGTGTTTGTGTAGTCAGCTTCTGCGCAATCCTTCTATAGCAAATGGATGCAATTACTGCTTTGTCCCTAAAGGTGTTCTCTTGGGTTATCAGCACATTCACAATGTCGGAGAAATATAAAAAGAGTCACATATTGATCAACTTTTCTAGGACCTTATTAAAAATAGATCCTTCCAATAGCCAAGGGAGAAGATTTTTTTTTCCTTTTGTAAGGAAAGATTTAACATTTAAAACATAAAACAGCTCAAAAGCAGTGATCGTTATTGTTTTGTTATAGCCATTGATTTAACAAGATTTTTTTATACCATCGTAATCCGTTGTTTTACATTGATGGCCTATTTGAAGCAGTGTTACTAGTGTCTCATTAAATGCTGCTGTACTAGTTTCCAATCTTCTGTTTCTTAAGGGTGGCCTTTTTTGTCAAATTAAAACAATTGAAATGTTGCTTTTATGTGTAGACATTTAAATATATACTAATTTTTTTTTACTGGATTAAAACTTACAAATATCATCTTCAAAGAGGAATCTTTAAATTCTTTTTCGACCACTTAGAAAAATTTGCCAAATGATTTGGGATAATAAGCCATATCAGACACACCATTTTCAGATGCATGTTTTGAGGTATTTACCCCTCATCAGATAATAAGCAGGGGGTCTGATTTGGCTAGGTAAGAGTCTTCTGACCGCAATGAACGTTTCTTCTTGTGAAGAGTGCCAAACCAAAGTAATACGATTTATAGGCAGTGCAATGCTCCACTGTAAATTTAGAATTTTAGTAAATAATTTCAGAAAGGAAGAGGACTTGAAGTCTAGTGCCACCTATTGGAGATAGTAATCCTAAAAGTTATTATTGACTTTCTTACAAGACTTGCCACATGACTTCGGATAAAAAGCCGATCAGACACTTCAATGTCTGGCTTAACCTCTTAAGAACCAAGCTACTTCGTAGGTTAATGACCAGGCCTTAATTTTGAAGTCTGACCACTGTCACTTTATGTGGTTATAACTCTGCAATGCTTCACCGGATCCCACTGATTCTGAGACTGTTTTTTTTCATGACATATTGTACTTTATGCTAGCAGTAAAATTTCTTTAAAATTTCTTGTGTTTGTTTTTAGAAAAAAAGTAAATTTGGCAAAAAAAATTAAATTTTCACAATTTTCAAACTTTTAATTTTTATGCCCCTATATCAAAGCGCTATGTCACACAAAATAGTTAATAAATAACATTTCCCACACGTCTACTTTACATAATCACATTTTAAAAAAATGTTTTTTTTTTGTTAGGAAGTTATAAGGGTTAAAAGGTTGACCAGAGATTTCTCAGTTTTCCAACAAAATTTAAAAAAACATTTTTTTTAGGGACCAACTCATATTTGAAGTGACTTTAGCCTATATGACAGAAAATACCCAAATGCTACACCATTCTAAAAACTGCACCCTTATGTGTTCAAAACCACATTCAAGAAGTTTGTTAACCCTTCAGATGCTTCATAAGAAATGAAGCAGTGTGGAAGGAAAAAATGAACATTTCATTTTTTTCTCAAAAATTTTACTTTGGACACAATTTTTTTTCTCAAGGGTATCAAGAGAAAATAAACCACAATATTTGTTGTGCAATTTTTCCTGAGTACACCGATATCCCATGTGTGGAGGAAGACCACTCTTTAGGCGCACGGCAGGGCTTAGAAGGTTTTGAACATAAAATTGGCTGGAATCGTGAGAGGATGCCATTTCACATTTGGAGAGCCCCTGATGTGCCTAAACAGTGGAATCCCCCAACAAGTGACTCCATTTTGGAAACTAAAGTAGACCCCTAAAGGGTCTTATCTAGATGTTTGGTGAGCACCCTGAACCCCCATGTGCTACACATAAGTTTATAACGTAGAGCAGTGAAAATTAAAAAGCACATTTTTGCACAAATAACATCTTTTAGCACCATTTTTTATTTTAACAATGGTAGCAGGAGAAAATGAACCCAAAAATTGTTGAGCAATTTTTCATGAGTACGCCAATACCTCATTTGTGGAGGAAGATTACTGTTTGGGTGCACGGCAGGGCTCGGAAGGGAAGGAGCGCCGTTTCATGTTTTGAACGCAAAATTGTCTTGAATCGAGAGCTGACCCCATGTCTCATTGGGAAGCCCCTGATGTGCCTAAATAGTTTAAACCCCCCCATAAGTGACCCTCATTTTTGAATCTAGACACCTTAAGGAACTTTTGGAGATGCATGCTGAACATCTTGAACCACCAGGTACTTTACAGAAATTTATAACAGCGTTAAGAAAATGTTTAAAAATATTCCCTCAAAATTTTCATTTTAGCCCATCTTTTTTATTTTCTCAAGGGTAACAGGAGAAAATGGAACCCAAAAACTGTTGTTCAATTTCTCCTAAGTGTGCCAATACCCCATGTGTGGGAAGGAGTGCCTTATTATAGTACAGATTTTACTATTATGGTTTGAGGGTGACATTACCCACTGGGAAAGCTCTGAAGTTCCAGAACATCAGAACTCCTCAGAAGTGGGCAGCAACTAACAGAATGGTTTTTAACAGGGAGAAATGCAAAGTACTACATCTGGGCAATAAAAATGAAAAAAGCATATACAGAATGGGAGGAATAGGGCTAAGTGACAGCACATGTGAAAAAGACTTGGGTATACTAATAGATCACAGACTGAATATGAGTCAACAGTGTGATGCAGCAGCAAAAAAGGCAAATGCAATTCTAGGATGTATTAACAGAAGCATACAGTCTAGATCACGTGAAGTCATTATTTCCCTCTACTCCTCTTTGGTCAGACCTCATCTGGAATATTGTGTCCAGTTTTGGGCACCACATTTTAAAAAAGACATCAACAAACTGGAGCAAGTTCAGAAAAGAGCGACCAGAATGGTGACCGGTCTGCAAACCCTGTCTTATGAGAAAAGGTTGCAGGATTTGGGAATGTTTAGTTTGCAAAAGAGAAGACTGAGAGGAGACTTAATAGCTGTCTACAAATATCTAAAGGGCTGTCACATTGTAGAAGGATCAACTTTATTCTCATTTGCACAAGGAAAGACTAGAAGCAATGGGATGAAACTGAATGGGAGGAGACAGATTAGATATTAGAAAAAACTTTGACAGTTAGAGTGATCAATGAGTGGAACAGGCTGCCACGAGAAGTGGTAAGTTCTCCTTCAATGGAAGTATTCAAACAGAGGCTGGACAGACATCTGACTGGGATGATTTAGCGAATCCTGCTTTGAGCAGGGGGTTGGACCAGATGGCCCAGGAGGTCCCTTCCAACTCTACGATTCTATGATTCTATGATTCTATGACCCCATTTTGCAAAATACACCTCTGGATGAATTAATCTAGTAGTGCAGTATCATTTTGACACCATCTTTTGGTCAGAATTTTATGCCATATAAAAAATAATTACATTTTTACCACAAAAATTTTGTTTTAGTCCCCAATTTAACATTTTCACACAAGAAGTGGGTAAAATTAACACCAGAATTTGTCCCAAAATTTCTGCTGAATATAGAAAAAATACATCATATGTGACTGTACAGTATTGCTTAGCCATACGGTGAGTCTTGGTAGGGATGGAGCGCTATTCACCTCCTGCAGCGCAGATTCCTATAATAGTTTGAGGACTGCACATACCCCCTTTAGCTCCCTAAGTGCTAGAGAGCAGAATCCACCTTCTCAAGCGACCCCGTTTTCGAAATTGTACTCATGCCAAATGTGAATGCTAAATGTGGTTTATGCACACTGTGGCTCAGAAGGGAGGGGACATTTGTATTTGAAAGCGCATAATTCACTGAATTTCTTTTTGGGTGCAGGAAAGATGTATATCTTTGTACCGTGTTAGCCAGCAGATAGAAAAATATTCAGAATTGAGAGCCCTTAGTGGTTGATACCTTTTAATGGCTAACTGAAAATATGGTAACACATTGCAAGCTTTCGGGACTACTCAGGTCTCTTCATCAGGCATAGACTAATACAAAATCTGAAGAGTCACATATTTATGCAGAATACAGCACAGAAAAAATGCAATAGATGAGACAAGTGACGTGAAGCAGAATTATGATTATTATCTTTTCAGTTAGCCATTAAAAGGTATCAACCACTGAGGACTCTCTATTCTGAATATTTTTGGGTGCAATGAGCCATTTTGCTTTTCTGGAGCCTTTGCGCTACCACTAATGTGGAAGCCTCCTATATTTCCATTAACAGATGATAGACCTTAGTGAGGACTTGCTTTTTTTGTGGATTGAGTTGAAGCTTTTATTGGGAACATTTTTCAGAACGTTTTGGATCACATTTATCTGGTGCTCTACGCTGAGCACATACTTTGGGGTTTCCATCTAAATCTCCAATTGACGTGGCAATGAAACCCCTGAGGGACCAATCACTATAATGAGGTAGCATAGTTACTCTGGACTCCGTCTGGCTTCAGTTCAGCATTGTCCTTCCTTTCAGGAGTGCACAAAACTATGGTGGACCGTGTTTGTATGCACTCCTAAAAAGACGAACACCGCCGGATCACAGTTACTATGGCATTCACAGTGCCTCCATGTGCCTTATAGGGACTCTTCTGCTGCCATTTTTTTCTGAATCACGTGTTTCAGAGCTTTACATGGAAACCCCAGTATAAGCGCTCAGTGCAGAGCACAGGATAAATGTGCGCTGAGCCTTATTGCGATCTTTGGGAGGTAAAATGAACAAATCCACAGCAGGTGAAGAATTGGTTTTATTTATTTTTTATGCTATTCCTCATGCGGTATAAGTGATTAGGTGTCTTTATTCTTTGGGTCACTGCGATTACAGCGATACTAGATTTATATTGGGTTTTTATGTTTGGCTGCTGTCACACACTAAATGACAGTTTTTTGCAAGTTTTTGAGAGCTATAATTTTTCCAAATTTGTCCCAAATTTGAGGGCTTTTTTTTTGCTGGACAAGCTGACTTTTTTATTAGTCCCATTTTCGGGCACATGACTTTTTTGACCACTTTCTAATAAACATGTCATGGTCACGCGTGTCTGGATGCAGCGAGTACCGCAAGGCGAACCCATATGACACACGTGACCCTGGATACACCACCTCCAGTGGGGCAAATTTAAATAATAACATGTGCAGCTGGATACGCCGCCTCCAACAGGCGAATTTAGGTAATACATGTAAGTCTGGAAATCCCGCCTTCAGTAAGGCAAATTTAAACAATAAAGGGGAAACCTGGGTAACAATAGCAATGGAGGACCCTGCGATAGCGAAACGGGGAAGTGGAGACCTCCTGCACTCCCCTGAGTCAGTGTCTCTACAATCCTATCATTCCCTATGCCGGTTCCGCACCGAGCGATGCACAGGAACCTCAAAACCCTGACTCGTCCTGCACCTAAACCCTCACTAGGGAATTGGTCGGTGCAGAAACTAATCCCACCACTGCACTAAACACACATAAGGAAAAATGACAATACAGGGGGACACCACTTAGCTTTGCTCTGTTGCTTATGCTCCCTGCAATAGAGCCCACCACCTGCGTGCATCTTCTCCTTCAACCGGATCCATCACCATAACCGGATTCATCACCATAGTGCAGCCTTGGAGCACAGTCCACCACCAGTTGCAGCTGCCCAGTAAAAAGAGTCCCAAAGATGAGTCCAGATTCTGCCAAAAAGTCCAGCATGCTTGAGTGCAACTTTTCTGCCAGAAGTCCAGTATGCTTGGGTCCAGCTTTCAGCAACCAAGTCCAGCATGCTGAGTGCAACTCTCACCATAGTCGCCACTCCACCAAGCCATGCAAGCACTTCCTGCTGACACCATAAACTGCGACTCCACCATGCCATGCCAGCCCTTCTTGCAGACCCCATCGTTGGACTCCACCAATCCATGCCAGCACTCCCTGCAGACTCCATAGCTGCCACTCGTCCCCTCTGGCTGGGCTGCCCAGGACTCTTGTTCAGCTTCATCTTTCACCCAGGCTTACTTGTGAATGACTAACTGAAGACCTATCACCAACTGTGATCAACACACCTGACACTCTTTTATAGAGCATAACACCTGTTTTATAATTACGTGCACTTAGCCAAAGAAATTAAAGTGCACTACCGCTCACCACCACCGGGGCAACTTAGAACAAACGACACCACAGTGCAATAATTCTAATGGCCACCGGGGGCAATCACACCACTTTGGCACACAGCCAAAGGAAAAAAGTTTAATATGTCCATTTAACTTGTCAGATCCAGCCTGGATCATGACAAAACAGCAATTCAGGATTATTTATTGTTTTGTTTTTTTTTTCTCCATTCTGTGTGTAGTAAACTTGATAAGGCAGTTTTATTCTTTGGGTCAGTATGATTACAGCAATGCCACATTTATATTGTTTTTTATGTTTTTGCGCTTTTACACAATAAAAACTTTTATAGAAAAATTAATTATTTTTGCATTGCTTAATTCTGAGAGCTATAACTATTTTATTTCTTCCGATGATAGAGCTGTATGGTGGCTTGTTTTTTTGCAGGACAAGATGGCTATTTTCAGTGATACAAGTTTGCCAAGCGGTATGATGATAAAGTTTGCTACTTTTTTCTGTTTTTTTATGGCGTTCACTGAAGGACTTAACTAGCTTGACACTATTATAGATCGGATTGTTCCAGATGCAGCGATACCAAATGTGTACTTTTTTGTTTATTTTTTTAATAAAAATGTATTAGTGTATTTTTTTAATATTATTATTTTGTAATTTTTTTTACATATTTTTTAATATTTTTTTCCTTTTTTACCTAGTTCCTTTACGGGACTTTCACTATTTTTACTTAGCATTGAACTGCGTTATGCTTGTACTGAAAGCTTCTGACACCATGCTGTGAGCATAGTCTTAGGGTACCGTTACACCTAGCAATGCACCAGCGATCCCGACCAGCGATATGACGCGTTCAGGATCGCTGGTGCATCGCTAGGTGGTCGCTAGTGAGCTGCCACACAGGCAGATCTCACTAGCGACATCGCTGGGGACGGGGATCGCTACTTACCTGTCAGATGGGGCGATCCTGCGTCCTCCCGCCCGGCTCCACGCGTCGCTCGTCGGTGCCACAGGAAGCCCAGCAGGAAGCTGCCGACGAGGAATGGTCCAGGAGCTTCTCGCGCGATCAGCGATAACAAGCGGGGGAGCCGGTCGGAGGTAAGTATCACATGCAGCGATATCGCTAGCAATATCGCTGCAATGTCACAAAATCGGTGACTTTACAGCGATATTGCTAGTGATATCGCAGTGTGTAACGGGGGCATTAGGCTATGTGCCCACGTTGCAGAAATGCTATATAAAGTGAGCGTTTCAATGCAATCCTATGGTGGCGGAATCGCCGTGATTCTGCAAAATTATGGACATGTTGCGGATTTTACCGCTCTGCGATTCCACAGCAGAAAAATCCGCAGCATTGGCACAGCAACTGCGGAATCCCATAGGATTGCATGGGACATGTTTGGTGTCTGTGAACTCGTAATTTCCTGGCAGGTAAGTTTTAGCATTTAGTGAACATGGTAAAAAAACAACTGTGGATTTCCACTTTTTTTTGCAATTTCACCACACTTGGAATTGTATTCTCTTTTTACAGCACATGTTATGTTAAAACCAATAGTTTAATTCAAAAGTACAAAAATAAGCCCTCACGTGGTCCTATTGAATGAAAAATAAAAAAGTTATGGCTCTGGGAAGAAGGAGATCAAAAAGCAAAATTGCAAAACACTGAAATTCCCCTGGTCCTTAAGGGGCTAAAAACATTGAACAATAAGTTTCTGTATAATTTTTGTGAAATTTGTAAAAATACGAAAAACAGTATTAACTTAAAGTATAATAAATTATTTGCAAAAAAATGTTTGCTCTCTGAATTGTCACTGCAATGTGACTGTTTAGTGTGTCATTTGAGGAAAAGAGCAGTAGATGTTAGAGAGCTGTGATGTACAGTATTATTATTTAAACGCCTATAGAGGAGTTATAACACTACATATATACTTGAAATTAAAACTGTTTGTTCTGCCCAAGGCTATGATAAATGAATGTTTCTTGTATGATCTTGCTACACCATCCTCCTTAGTTCTGACTGGATTAATGGACAAACTTCACAGACATAGCGGAAAAGATAACTTTCAATACATTGCTCATGTACAGAATGTTACAGGGTATAGACTTTAAATGAACTTTTGAATTTTGTAGCAAAAAGACTTTATTTTTGTAGTCCTGCTGCTCTACCATAAAAAACTGAACCATATATCAGAAGAATAGTATATACAGTCACGGTCATGGCTGAAACTGTTGGCACCCTTGTAATTATTCCAGAAAATTAACTATGTCTCCCAGAAAATAATTGTAATTACACATATTTTATTATACACATGTTTAATTCCTTTGTGTGTGGAGCCACACAAAAAAAAGAGAAATAAAACTAAAATAAAAATTTTGATGGCACCCGCGACTTAATATTGGTTGCACACCCTTTAACCCCTTCCCCACTCATGATGCCTACGTAGGCACCCATGATGCTGATGAAGGCGTCATGGTATAAATCACCCTCCTGCGGGTCGGGTGACCGGGGTCACTGAAAGGTCACCCGACCTGCACTCACCGGACCCTTTCTACTTCACCCCAGGGGGGGTGGCTTAGCCCCCCATGGCTACGATCGCTCTGATTGGCTGTTAAAAGTGAAACAGCCAATCAGAGCCACTGTAATATTTCACCAATGAAATTTGGTGAAATATTACAATCCAGCCCTGGCTGATGCTGCAATAGCATCTGCCATGGCTGGAGACACCGATCAGACCCCACCGACTGACGGCGCCGATTGGCTGCCACCATCATCATCTGCTACCCATCCCCTTCCCTCCACTCCCCCTGCCTTCCGATCCCCCCTCACTCCCCTGGCACCTCCTATGTCCCTCTGGCCATCCAGGTGTCCTGCCGTCCCACTTCATGGGCGCCGCCATCTTGGAAAATGATGGGCGCATGCGCATTGTGCCCGCCGGATCACTGTAACAAACTCACAATGATCAAAATAAAAAAAGGAAATAAACCCCCTTTATCACCCTCATAGGTAGGGACAGATAATAAAATAAAGAATATTGTTTATTTTTCCATTAGGATTGGAATTAGGGCTAGGGTTGGAATTAGGGTTAGGGTTAGACTTAGGGTTAGGGTTGGAATTAGGATTGGGATTAGGGTTAGGGTTGTAATTAGGGTTAGGATTGGAATTAGGGTTAAGATTAGGGTTAGGGGTGGGTTGGGGTTGGGATTAGGGTTAGACTTGTGGTTAGGGTTAGAGTTGGGATTAGAATTAGTGGTGTGTTGGGGTTAGGGTTGTAGTTAGGGTTATGATTAGGGTTGGGATTAGGGTTAGGGGTATGTTGGGGTTACGGTTGGAGTTAGAATAGAAGGGTTTCCATTGTTCAGCCAAATCACGGGGTCTCCAAACGCGACATTGCGCTACCATTGATTCCAGCCAATTTTGCGTTCAAAAAGTCAAACAGTGCTCCCTCCATTCCGAGCCTGGACGTGTGCCCAAACAGTGGTTTACCCCCACATATGGAGTACAAGCGTACTCAGGACAAACTGGACAAAACGTTTGGGGTCTTATTTCTTCTGTAACCCTTGGGAAAATAAAAAATTGGGGGCTAAAAAATTATTTTTGAGGAAAAAAATGATTTTTTATTTTCACGGCTCTGCGTTATAAACTTCTGTGAAGCACTTGAGGGTTCAAAGTGCTCACCACACATCTAGATAAGTTCCTTGGGCAGTCTAGTTTCCAAAATGGGGTCACTTGTGGGGGGTTTCTACTCTTTAGGCACATCAGGGGCTCTGCAAACGTAACATGACACCTGCAGACATTTCCATCAAGTTGACATTTCAAAACATCACTATTTCCCTTCTGAGCCCTGACGTGTGCCTAAACAGTGGTTCCCCCCACATATGGGGTACCAGTGTACTCAGGACAAACTGGACAACAACTTCAGGGGTCCAATTTCTCCTGTTACTATTGTGAAAATAAAAAATAGCGGGCTAAAAAATCATTTTTTGAGGAAAAAAAAATATTTTTATTTTCACGGCTCTGCGTTATAAACTTCTGTGAAGCACCTGGGGGTTCAAAGTGCTCACTATGCATCTAGATAAGTTCCATAGTGGGTCTAGTTTCCAAAATGGGATCATTTGTGGGGGTGCTTCAAAGTTTAGGCACACAGGGGCTCTCCAAACATGAGATGGTGTCCGCTAACGATTGGAGCTAATTTTCCATTCAAAAAGTCAAATGGTGCTCCTTCCCTTCTGAGCCCTGCTGTGCGACCAAACAGTGGTTTCCCCCACATATGGGGTACCAGCGTACGCAGGACAAACTGGAAGACAACTTTTGGGGTCCAATTTATCTTGTTACCCTTGGGAAAATAGCGGGCTTAATAATCATTTTTGAGGAAAAAAAATGATATTTTATTTTCTTAGCTCTGCGTTTATAAACTTCTGTGAAGCACTTGGAGGTTCAAAGTGCTCACCACACATCTAGATAAGCTCCTTTGGGGTTCCAGTTTCAAAAATGGGGTCATTTGTGGAGGATTCTACTGTTTAGGCACATCAGGGGCTCTGCAAACTCAACATGATGCCCGCAGAACATTCCATCAAAGTCTGCATTCCAAAATGGAGCTCCTTCCCTTCTGAGGTCTCCCATGCGCCCAGACAGTGGTTCCCCCCACATATGGGGAATCGTTGTA
The DNA here is from genome assembly GCF_039654945.1 of Dendrobates tinctorius. NCBI lineage: Eukaryota > Metazoa > Chordata > Amphibia > Anura > Dendrobatidae > Dendrobates > Dendrobates tinctorius. The sequence goes on from NW_027361699.1 coordinate 14,074,980, forward strand.
CTCAGGACAAATTGCGCAAGAACTTTTGTGGTCCAATTTCTCTTGTTAACCTTGTGAAAATAAAAAATAGCTGGCTAAAAAATCATTTTTGAGGAAAAAAAATGATTTTTTTTCACTGCTCTGTGTTATAAACTTCTGTGAAGCACCTGGGGGTTCAAAGTGCTCACCACACATCTAGATAAGTTCCTTCTGCGGTCTAGCTTCCAAAATGGGGTCACTTGTGGGGGAACTCCAATGTTTAGGCACACAGGGGCTTTCCAAATGCGACATGGTGTCAGCTAACGATTGGAGCTAATTTTCCATTCAAAAATTCAAATGGCGCTCCTTCCCTCCGGGCCCTGCCGTGCACCCAAACAGTGGTTTATGACCACATATGAGGTATCAGTGTACTCAGGAGAAACTGCCCAACAAATTTTAGGATCCATTTTATCCTTTTGCCCATGTGAAAATGAAAAAACTGAGGCTAAAAGAAAATTTTTGTGAAAAAAGTACTTTTTTTACAGATCAATTTGATAAGCGCCTGGGGGTTCAAAGTGCTCACTAGACATCTAGATAAGTTCCTTGGAAGGTCTAGTTTCCAAAATGGGGTCACTTGTGGGAGAGCTCCAATGTTTAGCCACACAGGGACTCTCCATACGTGACATGGCAGCCACTGAATATCCAGCATATTTTCCATTCAAAAAGTCAAATGGCGCTCACTCCCTTCTGAGCCCTGCCGTGCATCCAAACAGTGGTTTATGACCACATATGAGGTATTGTTGTACTCAGGAGAAATTGCCCAACAAATTTTACAATCCATTTTATTCTGTTACCCATGTGAAAATGAAAAATTGATGCTAAAAAAATTTTGTTGGAAAAATTAAAATGTCCATTTTTTCCTTCCACGTTGCTTTAGTTCTTGTGAAGCACCTGAAGGGTTAATAATCTTCTTGAATGTAGTTTTGAGTAGCTTGAGGGGTGCAGTTTTTAGAATGGTGTAACTTTTGGGTATTTTCTGCCATGTAGACCCCTCAAAGTGACTTCAAATGTGAGGTGGTCCCTAAAAAAAATGGTTTTGCAAATTTTGTTGTAAAAATGTGAAATTGCTGGTCAACTTTTAACCCTTATCACTTCCTAACATAAAAAAATTTTGTTTCCGAAAATGTGCTGATAGTAAAGTAGACATGTGGGAAATATTATTTATTAACTATTTTGTGTCACATAACTCTCTGGTTTAACAGAATAAAAATTCAAAATATGAAAATTGCGAAATTTTCAAAATTTTCGCCAACTTTCCATTTTTTTTCAAAAATAAATGCAAAAATTATCGACCTAAATTTACCACTAACATGAAGCCCAATATGTCACGAAAAAACAATTTCAGAAACGCTAGGATGCGTTGAAGCGTTCCTGAGTTATTACCTCATAAAGGGACACTGGTCAGAATTGCAAAAAATGGCGAGGTCATTAAGGTCAAAATAGGCTGGGTCATGAAGGGGTTAAAATAAATAACTGCAATCAATCGCTTATTATAGCTATTAACAAGCTCTAATGATGCACACTGACTAATCTGTCTAATAGATTGCTCATTACACATAGACTGCCATTGTTCTCAGCAGCACAGGTCCTGTTTACACAGGACAGTGTGCTGCAGAGAACAGTGATCAGTCGTGCAGAACAAAATATCATTTTCATTGGGTGCAGCCTGCTTTGATTGCAAACTTATCATAAAATGAGTGTTCCTAAGATAATCTTGCAGTGCAAATGTACCTTAAGTGCGCACTGTCTCAATAGTAGACAAAATTAGAAAAATCCTCTGCAGGTATGAAGCGCTCACTCCAGAGCAGGCATAGACATGAAGGCAGATAGTTGTGCTAAACAAACATTTTATATGCACTTGGCTATAAACAAAAGCCAATACTAGAATATCAGCCATGGGTGGATTATTGAGTGCACATTTTTGTTTTAAACAGTTCTTTGTAATGGGGACCTGTACGGCTCAGGTCCCCATTACAAAGCTAATCAGATAAATATCCTTGACAAAGGCCGATTTGGCCGAAACATTGGTTTTCTGTGTGACTGACACCTAATGAATAAAATTGCATCATTTGAAAATACAATTTTTTGCCTCAGGTTTACTATTATATTATGGACTACCAAACAGGCTGCCTTAGACCATGTTCACACGGAGGAAAAGTATAGTAGAAGCACATCACCACTTCTGCATTGTTCACCCATTCTTGGTTTTGGCTTACAAATACTGAAGTAAAAAAAACTAACCAAATACTGATTGTGTGAACATGGCCTTAGGGGTGTTCCAAGACTACCAGAGCCAGAATTGCCCACTCTGGTTACTAGAGTGAAGGTCCCAAGCAGGGCACCACTTTCGATGATATCCAGATGCTTTGTCAGGAGGCACTGCCTTATTATAGTTTAATGCAGTTTCCTTTATTAGGGCATTCATATCAATGTTTGCCTATCCATGAGCAGAAACGAGAATGGTCAAGAACACATTTACTGTTATAGACTAAAATTCAATACATACCCTGTACTACTTCAATATATTAGACTCCTGTGCACTTTTTTAATTGTTATCCAGTTTATATTAACCTATAATAACCTACAGACAGCCTATGGTATATAATGCAAGTGTTTAATGACTCATCTGATAAATAATGGATAAATATATAGTTTTTAATAAGATTGAACTAGGCTCAGAGAAAACCTACCAGAGATTAACTACCAAACGGCTCATATATCACAATGCATAAAAGGTTATTAGCTAGCATATATTTTTCAAATATTGGTATAACCGTTTATTGAACTCAGTAAAATGTTGTACTTTTATGAAGCATAATTTTGTTTCCAATTAGTAGCGTACTCTGGTTATTATTTATTTTGCAAGGCAATATAATGTCACTGGTATTCTCTTTGCAAACACTTCTCATTTATAGTAATATACTGGACAAGATATATTGCATATTGTCTCCTTCTCATTTGGGAAACCATCTTAGGGCGCATAATTATCTCATCAGTCTCTTTTAAAATTCATGTTTAATAAACCTTGTTCCTGATGCAGCAAATTTTGCTCTATTTAGAAATCTTGAGCTTAAAGATGTAGAAGAATACACTAAAAAGAAATCCTTTGAGAAAGATTCAGAATAATCAGTTCCCTGTTTTTACTTGCCTAAACCTCTTGTAGAAGCATTGTTTAATAAATCTTTTCATTTTACCGGACTGGGATGCTTCCTATTCTTCAGATAATTATTTAGAAAAATAATGAGATAATGCAAATTGCTGACTTTCTTTGGTGATGTTATCTCTTTCAGATTATATTGTGATTATTGCCTTTTGTTTTCAGACCATACAAGCAAACAATAACTACTTATAATAAGAAACAAATATTATCTTGCATAGTTTAATTATTTATGCAAGTTCAACAAGTTTTAGTTTATGAAAAAATTGTATGAAAGAGAATCTAAAGTTTCACTTTTTATTTCTATTATGTTATGCAAATGCTAGGCTAAATGTGACTCTTCTGTTCTCCCAATGAAACATAAGACTTTTCATTTACCATAAAATTTTTGTAGTAGTGTATTCTTGTGAACATGTGGCTACTACTTCTGCTTCCACTGTCCCCCATGACCTGAACAAATTATATAATATTAGAAGACCACATATATGCAGTAGGAACACAATATGGAAAGTACCATCATTTGTAGCTTGGATCCGGCTTTGTTATCCTGGAAGTTCTTATGGTTGATGCCAATGTACCAGAGCCCAATGCATTGCTAGCTACAGTGTAAGAATTTATTGGTAAGCAAAGTGATTTTCCGGACCCTGGACTAGTGGCCACGCCAGTATTTTGTGACTGCTGGACAGTAGCCCTGTGAACTGTGTCCTAACTGCCAGAATCCCCAATTGATTCTCTTTTTTTTCTCCATCCATTGACAGTCCGCTGGCTGATAATGTAACTTATCCATTCATGTCAATGGGTCTGAGCTTCATTATACAGAACAAGGAAAAGATTATCAGTGTTTTTGTGGTGAAAAAACAAACTCTTTCCAATCCTGTGCAACCATTTTGACAATGCTTGTCAATAAATAAGATAATGTTCTGCTCACAATGGCACAGTAAATGCTATTAATACCTTTCTAGAATTTTAAGTACTACAGTTTTATAATTACTTCTGTTTTTTTTCATTATACAATATATAAAAAAGCTTTCAGCATTTTCTAAGCGATATTTAAGCTTGGCTTTTGAGGAAAACATAAATTAAAAATAAGGAAACTTGCACAAATTCAGTCACTTAGCTGATTGTATAAAATATGCATTTGAGTGTTATATAATTATTGTTTTCAGAATATTGACTTCATGTCTCTGGAATAGTAAGAGATAGGTAGGAAACATTGTTTCTATTCATGCCATTCTATTTTCAAAATTGCAGACGCAGGTTTAGAATGAAATGATTGTTTTGTTTCAGATATCAGTCACAGAAATTCATTTTAACTTTATTGAATCCTTTCAATAAGCTGTCTCTTCATTAGAAACAATACATTGTTTTATTCACCTGATATATGAGCTTAAAAATATTTACATACAGAATTGCAAGTTATCCTGATATGCATATAAATATTTTCAGATTTGTTGTCAATTCTCATCAATGTCTATAGACATACTGTGAATTGATGATTACAATTCCAATAACCAGAGTTAACCTGCCCAGCTTTAAATGATCATTATTCTCTTATGGATACTGGTCAAAAGTACTCTGTTTCTGTAGACTATGCTTTAAATCATGGATAGTTAGGAACCATAAGTCTTTACATTCTTAATTATACTTGATAATGAAAACTATTTAAATCATTGCCTGTTCTCAAAAGCAACTTTGCCTCTTCAGTAGATTAAATTTTATTATATTCAAAAAGAAGAGTTACTTTTTTATATTAGGTGTTTATATTAGGTATAAGGTATTTATGGTATTATGTGGTATTTTATATGAAATAGTTTTATGCCATATTTTTTAAAGGGCTATTTATGTCCCTAAACAAGATAATCATGTCCACCTTTAGATCTTTCATTTCAACACTAAAAAGAGGAACTTTCCCTTCTGAGTAGTTTAAACTGGCCACATCATAGAATAGTGGCAAGAGAGCTAAGTAAAATATTTTTTGGGACTATAGGATGCACCTTTTTGGGAGGAAGATGGATGCGCATTTTATAGTCCAAATGTAGCTTACAGGGGGGTGTAATGGCTGTAGAGTGGAGTAACAAGAAACAAGGTCACTGCTGCAGGAAGCCGGCTGTGGCAGGAGTAGAGCAAAGCTGTAGGCCCCGGGCTGAAGCCTACCACCGGTAAATCAATGTGCAGAGTGGGGACTCTGCTAGATGCTTCACTGCTGACACATTGTTGAGGCTCAAGGCCTGCAGCCTTGCAGTGCCAGGACAACCCCTCCTCCCAACCCGGGGATCGCAGCATCGCCCCACTCCTGCCATCACCGGCTTCTTGCAGCAGCGACCCTGCCTCCTGTGACCCCACTCTACTGCCACAACTCCCTTCCCCCAGTAAGCTACCGTAAGTTTGGACCCCATTTTATTAAAAAAAATCCTATTTTTCTTCCAAAAGTTTGGGTAGGTCTTATGGTCCGGTGTGTCTTGTAGTCCGCAAAAATATGGTAGTTTTAATTTTTAACTTCTCTTCTCTGTTGCACAGCTATTAACTGATTAAGTTTAGACTATGTAGACTATAATTTTTGTTATCTTTTTACTGGGCGTTATCAGAAATTTGTCTCTAGGCATGTGTACTTTTTCCCTTATGTGAGTTTGACTAATCATAAGCATGCAGTGTCATGCACGGAAGAAAAGAACGTGGCCCCCTCTCCTCACTGATCTCTGCAGTTACTATGTAGAGATTCAGCAAAACTGAGTTATTTACCATTGCGAATACTTCCAATTCTTAATTCATTTCAGTCAGTGTGGGAAGAGAGTGAGAGCTGACAGCACTGTGAGATGAGAGCTGGAAGTGTTTGTAATGATACATGACGCAACCCTATTCTATCTCTACACAGTAACTGGAAGGCTTCAAATATCTCATTATAATTCTTGTTACCTTAATGATTTAGAGAGAGTGCTTTTAATATATACTAGTATCTAAGGATGCTGCAAATTTATCATACTGCATTAGCCACTGTGATAAATTTGGTGCATTTTCAGCTAAACAGTTGGCTTAATAAATCTGCCTTAATGTTTTCTTAGCCAGTCATTGACAAGGTGCACATGACTGACATCCTGGAACTGACTAACTGAGATGTAGCTATGCAAGTATATAATTACATGCATGGGACTAGTTAAAGTATCAAATATATTAGTAAGTGTCTTTGCATCCAATATTTCAATGTATCTATTTAAAATGTATTATGTTTAAAAACCTTTTCAATTATATTTATGTGGGATCTAAATTGGTTCATGATCCTAGTTCAACTGGTACACATTACAGTTAGCAGATTGACCTTGTCCTGGAAACTACACGATTCAGTAGGATTTTTGTTTCATCTATGTACAGTATTCTTTGTGGAAGCATATTTTTTGGAATGATGGATGGAATATCAGTTGAAACCAATTCCAGCTTTGGCACTACTTAACCTGGGAATAGAAGATATACCCATATCTTCTCTATGGTCTATAAGTCATATCTTTATAGCAGCTAGGCAATCACTATTAAATGTAAATTTGCACTTGCAGTGAACTTTTCAGATGTAATTCACAGTGTATGCACACAATTTCAATTAGATAACTTTTCATGCTTAGTGCCAGAAAAAGTATGAATTGTTACAGAAAAGAATAGCTGTGTAAAATTACCTTTTTGTGTGTTTGATGAAATGTTATATGGTTTTTACTATAAAACTGTTTATTACATAACATTTTAACATGCTTTGCTTGCAAAAAAAGTTCCTCGTTTTTCTTCTCAGCATCAATCTACAGCATCAATTTAATGTGGCAATTCCTTTGTCAAAGATTGCACCTTTACTGAGGAATTCATATGAACATGCTTACATCTTGGCTTAGAATGTATTAAGAACATGGAGATATTAAATTTTCCACCATAATGATGTATGTTTTATATGCATTGCAGATAAAAACTGTAAAGGTTCTTAATAACCCAATCAGAATTTAAATATTATTACTGATTTTATTGTTAATTCCAGATGGTGGTAGAGGAAACAAATAAATGGTGTGTGTAAAAGAAAAGAAGAAAGTGTTGTACAATGCCACAAACTAATATTTTTAAAGTTAACATTCAAAAATAAGCAAAATGTTATGTAAATTATCTGTACTTACTATATCTTTCCCTAGTCTTTTGTTATGCTCCCATCTGATTTCTGCTGATTTCTTAATCTCACATCTTAAGGCCCCGTCTCACATAATGAGATCGTTAGCGAGATCGCTAAAATGTCACAGGTTTAGTGTCGCAGCGGCGACCTCGCCAGCGATCTTGCTACGTGTGACACATAGCGGCGACCGGCCCCTCACTGGATATCGCTGATTGTGTTCGAATGTCCTAGGCCAGTTTTTGATTGTTGGCGTCCCACTGGCCAGCATGCATTGCTGTGTTTGACGCCAGCGAGCGACCTTGTTTGTGACGCAGAACTCAGGGACACAGGTGTGAGTCGTCAGAATAGCTGCTGTGTGACAAGGTCCCAACGACCGCTGAGGTCGTTATACGGATCGCCGTATCATTGCTGCGTCGTTGAGTAGATTTGCCTGTTTGACAGCTTACTAGCGACCATTTAGTGACGTCCCAGCGATCCTTACCAGGTCGTATCATTGTCTGGATCGCTGGAGCGTCGCTTAGTGTAACGGGACCCTTAGAGTACAGATTATGCCCTGCTGATTTTCAGAGTTAAAGCTAGGTGCGTAATAGTGTTTTTTTATTTTTAAACAAGGTGAAATAGTACAATTTTGCTTGCTAGCCTTGAAGTCAGCTCCATCGATCAGTAAATCAGGGTTGGATTTTGAGGTGGGAGAACAGACTTATGCTGGGTTCACATAGCATTTAGGCAATCCGTTTAACGGATTGCATTACACTGCAGCATAACGCGATGTAACCCATCCATTAACGCTGCCATAAGCTGCCATTACCGAGCACATTGCTAACGCATGTCTTAAGCGGCATGCGTTAGCGAAGTCCCTTCTTTCTGTGACAGACCCTCAGACGCGGTCTGCAGAGTTTGAAAGTCCGTCACTGCTAGCGCAGAAGGAGAGGCTGCGCTAGCGCGATTGCATAACTTGATAGCGTTATGGAGTAGCGTTAACGCAGTCCGTCGATGCTATGCATTCAAGGGACTGCATTAAAGCTATATGAACCTGGCCTTACAGACAAACTGACACAGGTGTACTGTGCACTTAATATACATATAAAACTAAAGAGGGGTTACTGCAAAAATAGACCTATAGTTTTTATTCTAAAGGTATGCATTTTCTTAATGCAAGATCCACTACAAGGACCTGTGCTTACATTAAAACTGTGAGCTGTTAGACTCCATTTATGTATGCTTCTATATTGAAGATGTGGACTTTATCAGATTAGAAAAGAAGATCTCAGCTTACTATGGAAAACTATGTAGGGAAATTAATCAGAACTGTTTATCAACAAATTTGTGTTAAGGGTTGCTTTGTACTAAAATTTTGTGGTCTTATAAAGTAAAATTTCAAATGCCTCAAGTAACTAAATTTTGGAAAATTGATAAAAAACAGAAGCAGGAAATATTTCATAAAGTAACTTTAAGATATAATGATGTCCAGTAAACTTGTATAATCATTTATTGTCTTTCGGGGTAAAAATAGACACAATTTGTAACCTAACAACATAAGCCTATGATGTATAACCTAACAGGAATAAAATGCTCTGTGATAAACTTTGACCTCAGAATCTCTTGGGATCTGAAAGTCACAGCAGAGTGAGCAAGAAAAAAAAATAAAAGTCAGACAGTAATAGGTTTGTCCACTTTTAAATGCAGACACAACAGCAGATTGATTACTTTGAGCTGTCTATAAAGAATGACCTGTTAGAAAATGAGTATGGAGGCCAGTTCTCCATGTAACTCATTGTTTCAAATTTCCCAGTGGAAGGAATTTAACAAAGATCCTTGAAGTTGGCTGAAAAAGATGAATTGCATATAGTGTCACTTAACAATTGACATCTTCCCCTTAAATGTACTCTTCCTCATTTCCTGATCATAAATGTTTACAATACACTGGAATAACAAAGAAACTTTTCTGATTAATCATCAAAAAATAGAAAATTAATTGTCTTAACAAAACACTATATTTTTATGAGCAGTGATGAGAGAGCGTGGTCAGATAAGGTGTTATTCCAGCATGCTTGAGTACAAATAGAGCATCTTTGGCGTGCTTTAATAATATGTACATATCGCCGCGGCTGCATGTCTCGTGGCTGTTAGACAGCTGCAACACATGCAAGGATTTCCTGTTTATTAGGAAATCCCTCTATGTCAGTGTTTCTCAACTCCAGTCCTCAAGACCCACCAACAGGTCATGTTTTCAGGATTTCCTTAGTATTGCACAGGTGATGGAATTAATGCTTGAGCAGGTGTTGAAATCACCTGTGCAATGCTAAGGATATCCTGAAAACTTGACCTGTTGGTGGGTCTTGAGGACTGGAGATGAGAAACCCTGCTCTATGTGTTGCAGCTGTCAAACAGCTCATCACTATTTAAGAGCTTCTGACAAAAAATAACAATTGACTGGGTGGAGATTTCTATGACCATGTACTGGTGTACTGAGGAATGAGTTTTGCAGGAATTGAAATGGCACTGCTTTTAGAGATTGTATTGATGCATACATACAGATCAGGAAAATGGGCATAGAGAGGATTATAAACATGTTTTTCTTTACCTTCATTTTTGCTCATTATCCCCTAGATATGTGGTAAGAAACTATTTAGCTATGAAAAAATAACATTTTCTGATACTCTATCATGTGATGTCTAGGCTATAGATATCTGCACATGGCCACGTGTGTCCGAATGGTTGTGATGAAAATTGCGGTCTTTTAAGCTAGCTGTTTGCTAGCATATTACAACATTTTATAGAATTGAAGTCCTTAACTTAATTCACTCAATTGATAATGTTGACGCCAAACTCTTATGTCCTGGGTATAAAACCAGATTCGGCTCTCCTCTGTTTTTTGTACGTTATATGATAGCAGATTTTATCATTTTGACTGGAATTTTCTTTTTAAATTGTATTATGATAATGATTATAATGTTAGTAAAATGATTATGATAAAAATAATAATAGTAATATAATAAAACATGGCCATTAAGGTCTATCATTTTTTTTCTATCAAATTATAACTTAGCTTTCAAATTTCTTTGTCTAAAATATTACTTTTTTAAATGTAAATCTGTATGGTTGAGCCAGATAATTCTTTAGACACAAATTACAGTAATTGATTAGATGTACCTTGCAGACAGTCAGGCCATACAAAACATGGGAATAGTACAAATGACATTTAGAAATTGCCAAGACTACATGCACACTAATGTATAAAGTACAGCTGAAATGCTTGTCATTGATTTAAGGCATAGTACATATTTAATATATGCAATAACAGTAGATATCTAGCATTGTGTGTAAAGAAATACAGTGTTAATATGTAAGAACTTGTACTTTCAAAATGTTTGTAATTGTGTTTTTTGGCTGAATTCATATATACAGTACCATCAAACTGCAAAGTGTTATGTCACTCTGTATCCAGCCATTCTCTAAGCAAAGGCTTTTATGTCTTCAGACAGCTTATTTCTTTTATCACTCCAACTGCATTGTAGTCTCATTTTTTTTTCATGCATCGCTGTCAAGTATCTGTGCACAAATACTTAGCCATCATGGTTTTGGATAATAAACTCAAGGATGAGCACAATGCTTATTCGGGCAAAACACTTTGCTGTACAATCACAAAAAAATCAGTATTGACAGTTTACGATTTACTGTAGTAATAAAGTATGTGATAGTGTACAATTGATGCGTATATTTAATTGCTATCTCAGATAGGTATCATCTTTAGAGATGAGCAAATTGACTTGGCAAATCAAATTTGCCTCAAATCATGTAAAAAATTGTAATTTGCCAGAATAACTTTTTGCAATAATCTTTGCACGCATCCAACAAAATGCTGGTTGGTTAGGTAAATATAGCTACATGCAGTATACCTATACACAGGGTGAAATAAGTATTGAATACGTCATTAATTTTCTATTAACATAAATTGTCACTAGATATTGGTAACCTATCCAGTCCACACAGGCAAAGACATAACTCCATTTATGGACATCTATGGTTATGTTTTGTCAAGTCTGTGAAATGCTGGGAGAATATAGTTTGGTCTGATGAGACCAAAATTTAACTGTTTGGATTCAATAATATACAACATGTTTGAATGCAAAAAATGCACTGCATATCACCCCAAAAACTCTATACTATGATTTCTAAAGGGAAGACTGAATTTGAAGGAGCATCAAGGAAGGACTAGGAAGAGGGAAGTATTAATTTTATATCTTTTTCTACCCTGTTTTGATGCTCTAGAGTCTGGAAAGACCACAGAGCATAATATTAAGCATTTGATTCAGACTTAATATATTCAAGTACTACAAATTGATTTTTTGTAGTATTTCAGTGAATCTGTTGATTTAGAATTTCTTCAGATTCACAAATCAGTGAAGGGGGTTTCCAGTGAACTAAAAATGAAATGTAGATAACTTATCACTGTTACTATTATCTCAAGTGCCCCATATTCCACTAGCGGCTGCATTCCACATCTGTGACGCATTCTTTCCCATCCTGACTTTCCCATCATGACTTCTATACCAGGAAAGATCTTTGAACAAATTATTAAACAACATGTATGTCAATACCTTGATAAGAATGAAGTGATTAAACAGAGTCAGCATGGGTTTGTAACTAATAAGTCATGTCAGACTAACTTAATTTCCTTCTATGACGGTATCACTGATTGGGTGGATCAAGGAAATGCTGTAGATATAGTATATCTTGACTTCAGCAAAGCATTTGACAAAGTCTCTCATACAATCCTTATTGAAAAAATGACTAAGTATGGAATGGACAAGGCAACTGTTAGGTGGATTCATAACTGGCTTAGTGATCGGACCCAAAGAGTGGTCGTAAATGGCTGCACATCCAGTTGGAAGAATGTCTCAAGTGGGGTACCACAGGACTCTGTCCTGGGCCCTGTATTGTTCAACATCTTTATCAACGATTTAGATGAAGGAATTGAGGGTAAACTGATTAAATTTGCTGATGACACAAAGCTAGGAGGGATAGCTAATACTAGAGAAGAGAGAGAGAGGTTTCAAAAAGATTTAAATAAACTGGAGAAGTGGGCAGCAACTAACAGAATGGTTTTTAACAGGGAGAAATGCAAAGTACTACATCTGGGCAATAAAAATGAAAAAAGCATATATAGAATGGGAGGAATAGGGCTAAGTGACAGCACATGTGAAAAAGACTTGGGTATACTAATAGATCACAGACTGAATATGAGTCAACAGTGTGATGCAGCAGCAAAAAAGACAAATGCAATTCTAGGATGTATTAACAGAATCATACAGTCTAGATCACGTGAAGTCATTATTTCCCTCTACTCCTCTTTGGTCAGACCTCATCTGGAATATTGTGTCCAGTTTTGGGCACCACATTTTAAAAAAGACATCAACAAACTGGAGCAAGTTCAGAAAAGAGCGACCAGAATGGTGACCGGTCTGCAAACCCTGTCTTATGAGGAAAGGTTGTAGGATTTGGGAATGTTTAGTTTGCAAAAGAGAAGACTGAGAGGAGACTTAATAGCTGTCTACAAATATCTAAAGGGCTGTCACATTGTAGAAGGATCAACTTTATTCTCATTTGCACAAGGAAAGACTAGAAGCAATGGGATGAAACTGAATGGGAGGAGACACAGATTAGATATTAGAAAAAACTTTTTGACAGTTAGAGTGATCAATGAGTGGAACAGGCTGCCATGAGAAGTGGTGAGTTCTCCTTCAATGGAAGTCTTCAAACAGAGGCTGGACAGACATCTGACTGGGATGATTTAGCGAATCCTGCTTTGAGCAGGGGGTTGGACCAGATGGCCCAGGAGGTCCCTTCCAACTCTACGATTCTATGATTCTATGATTCCATCCTCTGCTGGACAAAGGATCGCGTTTCTTGTTCTAGCATGTGACTGCTAAATTAACCACTTCTCCTTTAAATATTCAAAAATGTTTTTTTCATTTTAATATTTCTTTGGTTGCTAATTTCGTGGTAAAAATCTAAAGGAAAACAAGTAAATACATGTCTATTTTTTCACATTGGATTTTAAGAACAGAAAAGACCACTAAAATACATTTTACATTATGCGTGCCTTTCCTTAGTTTTTTATATTCTGTTTTATTTTCTTGTTTATTTTCTTTCTTTTTTTTCGTTTATTTCACACTTTCTGCACCTTTGTAATGAGATAAGAGAAAATTGGGGGCATTTCCACTTTTATATACATTTCTACTTTGCTGATTTTTCCCTTTAATTGGGGCAAACAAAGTGAATTCAGATTTTAACTGTTAGCACTTTCCGTATTATATGCAAAGCGCATGTTCGCCTAAGTGTTTACAGCGATCAAGGAGGAAGGGATGGTAATAAATCATCTCAGCCTTCCCAGTCCAGCTATTTCTTACAACCAGCCCCCTGCTCCAAGACCACTTGCTTTCTCTGAAATGACACTCTAAAACTTCATTTCAGGGTTATATGCAAGATGAGTAAATGAAATCTGTCTGTAGGATCAACCCTCTTAAATCATTTATATGGGCATTCAGGTAATCAAAAATGGTCTAAAATTATACCTTAATATCAGTGATCTGATGTCTTATTCAAGAGAAATTAACAGTTTTCTTAATATCTACATGATCTGTTAAGATCTTTGGGCTGGACACAGATCTCATAGAGAATGTGCCTCCACAGCGTGTTTTAATTTAAAATTGGTATGACCAGTGTGAGACATGTAATAACTTAAGGTACTGTCACACTTAGCGATGTACCAGCGATCCCGACCAGCGATATGACGCAGTCAGGATCGCTGGTACATCGCTAAGTGGTCGCTAGTGAGCTGCCACACAGGCAGATCTCACCAGCGACATCGCAGGGGACAGGGATCGCTACTTACCTGTCACACCAGGCGATCCTGCGTCCTCCCGCCCGGCTCCACGCGTCGCTCGTCCTCACAGTAGGAAGCGCCGCAGGAAGCAGACGACGAGAAGCGGTCCTGAACGTTCTCGCGTGATCAGCGATAACCAGCGGGGGAGCCGGTCGGAGGTAAGTATCACACATAGCGATATCGCTAGCAATATCGCTATAACGTCACTAGTTATAGCGATATTGCTAGCGATATCTCTTAGTGTGACAGGCCCTTAACAGTTGTAATCAAATTGATCTTTGTATTATTATTAAACACACCTACAGCTGCAGTTGTCCTCTCATAGTGCTATCAGCTTTGCTGCAGAGGTGTGTCTGATTTCAAATAACAATTCTTCAGCTTCTATCTCACAAGCAGCCAGTGTGGGGGGAAGAGGTAGTATGAAATAACTTTCTCTCATTGCAAAATTGCAGCTGTAGTTCTCCTTCGATAGTGCGATCAGCTCTGCTGTACTACCTTTCCTCCTACACTAGCTGTGTGAGATTATAGCTAAAAAAGTATTAGTTGCAGGCAGGCACAGTTCTGCAGGTGAGCTTACAGCAAAGGAAGAGAAGTTACAGCTACAAATGTGTTTGTAATGAGAAAAACTTCAGCTTTGCCATACTGTGTTTGTTGTAATCGCATACAACTCTGCAGTGAATTAAGGAGAGCAGAGTTTCAGTCATTACATATCTCACACTGATAATACCAATTTTAATTTAAAATAAGCCCTGGAGGCAGAGTCTCAGGGATATTTGTTTACAACACATATCTTATTCAGAAAAAATTGGATTTTTTGGGAATATGACATGCGATCGTAAATTTCAAGGTATTATTTTATTCAACTCCCTATGACCTGCATGCCCATATAGATGGCTTAGAAGGGTTGGTTGCAAAAGCTAAACCAGTCCTCTTCTCCAAATGTGCAAAAAGTCACATAGAGGAAATTTCTTGCTTAGTTAGTCAGCCTCATTTTTTTATTGGCCATAATGTTTTCTGGTAGATTTTGGTCAATCAGTGATCTGAGAAAATGTTTCTTGAAGAATAGGCGCTAACTCGTCTAACATGTCCATTTACTTGTTCAGCCACAATCTTCTAAACATTGCACCAGAAATATAGAAAGAAATATCATTTAACTGTATACTTGTACAATGAATGATATATAATAAAGTTAGTTTTCTGTAAATATTTAAATAACTGTATATTTTAATTGACAATATAAGTATAGGAAAATCAAATAGAACAAGTAGATAAAGTTAACAATAATACGTTTCTGTTGCAGCCCTTGCACATAGAAATTGCATAATTGATTTTATTTCTATTGACTCTCAGTTTCAGTGTAGAAGAATATAAACACTGATTTGTAACATAATAAATAGGAATGCAAGGAAACAACTTATTTACTGGTGGAAAAACTTGCGCTGAACTAGAAATTCAACCTTTCTAACTTGGCTCTAATATTTGTGTGTTGGCCTTAGTGTAATAGCCAGGGAAAGCAGTCTGAAGGCTGAATTTTGTAGTTCAGGGTTGATGTGGTACATCAACAGATTATAGCTTGCAATCTCTCTTACTTTTAGCTTTTATAGTAGTCAACGTTAAATCATACAGCTGTGAGAAGCCCTTCTGAAGAAGAAATAATACTGATTGCAGCACAGGATTGTGAGTGCCACTAAGAGAAAGGTAAAAGAGCAATCACACATTTGTACAACATGTTCTTATCCATAGAGTGAGCATCTGATGTGTAGACTTCTAATAAGTGGCTCATCAATTACCAGGCTGAGTAAGACCTCAGGGCCAGGAACTATTTGAGAGTTAGAAAGTACTTCATAGTGCTGCATCTTTTTGATTTGAAGTCGTGATTGGACTGCGAGGGTGTGACAACACGTAATATCAACTTTTCAACAACCTGCCATTTTTAAAACATGGCTGTTCTTAAAGACTTGGTTTATAAATGCTGTAAATATTTTATTACCACAAAAGGTTTGAAGCTTTTGCAAGCACTGGATATATTTCTTTGATGTCTTTGAAAATAATCTTATTAATACACAAGTAAATTTAAGTACTTGGAAAAATATTCAGGATTGAGAGTCCTCAGTAGTTGATACCTTTTAATGGCTAACTGAAAAGATGGTAACACATTGCAAGCTTTCGAGACTACTCAGGTCTCTTCATCAGGCTAGACTAATACAAAATCTGAAGTCACATATTTATGCACAATACAGCCTAGAAAAAATGCAATAGATAAGACAAGTGACGTGAAGCAGAACTATCAATATGGGAGAGGGAGAAACATAAATATAAACATTGGACCAGTTCATAGATAAGGAGTCCGGATGTTTTATGGTCCTCTGATTGGGGTCTAGTTCTGTGTTGCCCCGCAAGGTTTTAAAAGGAAATTCCTTAATTGATGTAAAAAGACATAAATCCATGTTTTTCCATCCATATTTTTCTATCTACTGGCTAACACGGTACAAAGATATACATCTTTCCTGTATTTAAGTACTTGAGCATTTTTAGCATTTTATCAGTCAGCTGATTTGCACATTAAAGCTAGTTGTAGGTGTGCCATGCTTTAATTTAATACTGGCTTGGAAAAGATAAGGCCCCTTTACATTTAGCGATGCACCAGCGATCCGACCAGCGATCCGACCCGGTCAGGATCGCTGGTGCATTGCTAAATGATCACTAGTGAGCAGCCACACAGGCAGACCTCACAGCGATGCAGCAGCGACGCAGCGCACGATACTCACCTTTCACACACAGCGATCCTGACGTCCTCCCGCCCGCCTCCACGCATCGCTCGTCGGCGCCAGCAGGAAGCCCAGCAGGAAGCGCCCGATGAGAAATGGAGCCGGACATTCTCGCGCGATCAGCGATGGACAGCGGGTGAGCCGGTCGGAGGTAAGTATCACACATAGCGATATCGCTAGCAATATCGCTGCTGCGTCACAAAATCGGTGATGTTATAGCGATATTGCTATGTGTAAAACCCCCTATAGTCAATACAAGATATATCTAAAAAAAATGTTGATAAGCATATACTCTCCTATATAATAGAAACAGTCTTTGACAAGAAATGTCAGCATTTATCTTTCTATATAAATGTAATGAAGTTCACCTTTTGCTACACCAGACTCTACAAGGAAGAGTATGTCTTCAGTGGGTATCTTACCTCCTCAAGCTCAAAAGAGCAGTCAGGCTTACATCTGTATTTACATTTACTAAGACTGTATTCTATCCTGACATAAAATAGAAGCAATAAAAATGCTTATTTATCTTATCATACTTATCATACCCTGATATTAAAAGTGCAGCACACATTGAGCTTATTTATGTAAAACACATATTTCACAGCGGAATGTTACGCACCTGTCTTATCTTCAGGGCCATGCTCTCCTCCCTTACACTCTGGTCACCATTAGAGTTGAGCGACTTTGGTCGGATCGGGTTTCATGAAACAAAATTTGTTTCAGATGAAACTGGTCCAACTAGGGCAAAAAAAGTCGGAGTTTCGTCCAAAACCCGACCCCAATGCAAGTCAATAGGGAATAAAAGTCGGCATTGAGTGGATGAAAGTCGCTCAACTCTAGTCACCATCCTTTAATGTGCACTACATTTGGTTTTACAAGTTGCCCTGTTTATCTGTGACATCATCACTAGAATTGGTGCCAATCAATTCCCAGGACAATCATGTCAATAATCTGTGCCTGCTGCATGGGGGTCCTAGGAACCACCACTTCTCTGGTCTTCAGTTCCTCCTTTAATTAGCTGGCCTGGCACAGCATCATCTTTGCAATATGATGCCAACCTATTAAAAGAAGAAGCAAGGATGCTGGGGTTATCACAGCCCCCATCCAGTCACTACAGATTGCTGACTCAGCTGATGGCCCGACTCCTGTGATTCAATTCACACCAGCTATATTCATTGACCAAAACCAATTAGGGTGGATTTTGACATCCATGTGTTTCTGAATATTAGTTAGTTTTTTCATAGCTTTTTCTTCTGTTACCTTGTGAATTGGAATTTCATCTCACAGGTTCTCTCAGATAAAAATCATAGTAATCTCCTGTTTGTTTTTTCAGTCTGATTTGGCTTCCTAGCTCCAAACTGCAACAAACCCTTCATCAGCTGTAAACATAAAAAAATACAATTCTAGACTTGTTCACATTAAACATTGCTGCATCAGATCATATTTTCTCTACAATCTTGCTTGTTCATCACTGCTGTCAGCGTCTATCCATTTATCTGCTGTAAGCTTAACAAACTAAGCTTAGGATTTGTTCACATAGTGTTGAATTGTCAATATAGCTTCAGTTCTATATATGACTCCTTACTCTGTGTCTTGTTGTGTACCCTGTAAGGGATCTACAACAGTCAATTAAGTACAGTGGTGCTGTCACGAACTGACTGGCCCTGCGTGACGCGACCCGACGATCGGTGGGTAACAAAACCTACAAAGACAAACAAGGGGACACCGGGGACACAGTTACAACGGTGGGCCCTGCCAATAGAGAACGGGGAAATGGACACCTCCTGCACTCTCCTAAGGAAGTGCCCTGAACTCTCCTCACGTTCCCTATACAGGTTCTTTCAACCTATCGCCGACCAGGATACCTCAGTCCCTCACTTGCCCTGCACCTATCCCTTACTAGGGAACTGGCAAGTGCGGACACTGTTCCCACTGCTGTACTAATGAAACACCAAGGGAAATAACAGACAGGGAAAAACAAACAACACTTAGCTTCCTCTACAGTCATGCACTGGACCGCAGAGTAAGGTACCTGAACACAGCTTCCAGCAGAAAACCACTGCTCCAGATCTGCTGCAACACCACTGCTCAAGATAGCTTGTCTCTTCAGAACGGTTGGCTTCCAAATGACCTGTATTACCAAAAGCTAGCTGGTGTACCAGGTGACCTTATATAGGAAGGAGGGAGTGGTCACCAGCAGCTGACTAACTTAGCATGCAGTAACACCAGCGGCCACCAGGGGGCAAAAACCCACAAGCAGACTAGCTAAACTTCTAGTAATAGTAACACCGGTGGCCACCGGGGGCAAAAACTAATATTAACCCCCGATGGCCTGAAAGGAAAAAAAGGTTATATCAGAGAATCCAGAATCTGACACATCCAAAAATGGATCATGACAGTACCCCTCCTTCAATGAGGGTCCTCTGGACCCTTAACACTGCACCTCAACAGAAAACCACCTATGGTGAGGACAGCCAGCTCCACCAGAATTCACCTCAGCTACAACCTGACTCTCGGTTTATGGCAAATGCGGACTGATGGAAGTGACAATAACGTATGCTCTGGAGGTGCCACAAATCTCCAGAGCGCCGACCTGGGGAATGAGTTGTGTATGGGCATTACTGGGGGTAACTCCAGCTGGTAAGTCCCAGGGCCGAGGATGGCCGACGCCCGATACAGCTCGATCACCCGAGAACACCAGACCCCAGCAGCACACTTCCACTGGATGTTTTTGGTGGACACCCATACGTACTCATTCACACACAGATCCAGACCTGAACGTTATTTGTCACACACACGTTTGCATCAAGATGGTGAAGTCTTCAAAGAACTGACAACAGAGGCATCCCCCCATGTCACCACACTCATACCTCCACAATTCTGAGAGGGAACCACCACCCTCCTCCGACCCCTCCTCCTACGAGGACTCCGACACTCAGGGTTAGCTTGTGGTGAGGGTTGAGACTTGCCCTACTCCCTGGCAGCACCTCTGCTGCCCCCACTGGAGAAGAAGGTGATGGCTGTAGAATGACGGCAGAGACAGTAGCCCCCAGGCAACAGCCCTCACACAACTGACCCCAGCCGACTACTTCCCTGGACCGCCAATCTATTACCGGGTTGTGCTTTTTCAACCAAGGGAAGCCTAAAACGATAGGTGATGGCATTCTGCTCAAGATGTAGCATCAAACTTACAGAAAAAAACGACCAAAAAGTCCCAGAAAGATAATGTATTTATTGAGTCATAATAAAAAAATGTTTAAAAACATACAGTTAAAATGTATAATACATATACTGAACAAGAAAGAGGGGTTATGCTACCCAGATATGAGGCATAAAGTATATATGACAAAATTGTGTAAACAAAAATAGTGATTAAACAAAATAAGTATTGATATTTATAAAAAATAATAAATAGTAAACAATATAAAGTGCACAGTCACCAGTGAATATATACTAGAAAACATAAACATAAGTATAAACCACTACCACCGTAAACCTATATATATCAATATACCAATACAGTGCATCTGTGTGGTAGGCTGAAAAAAGACACAGTGTGTGTCACAATATTACAATGTCTGCCGACCAGGAAAGGGGAAAATAGTGTAAAAATAATTAAAATATGTGAAGATACATACAACCTCTCCTGGTCTCCTGGGAAAGCAACCCGGTCCCGACGCGCGTTTCGGCGCTAAGCCTTCATCAGGGGGTGGCATCTCACAAGGAGAGGTAAGTATAAATACTAACACTAACCAATAACAAATGTGGGTGTGAAAAAAAGGACCAATCACTACAAGGGGCGTATGCAAAAAAATACAACCGTCACAGCGCACCTGCGCAGAAGCAAAGACTGAATGCTGGTAACCCAAAACCAGTAATCAGTATAAAACCGGAAGAAAATGTCCGCCAACCGGAAGTTATCGTTACCCGGCAACCAGACGCTAGAATTGTCATGTGACTAGGAGAATAAAGCCAGCGTGCAATAATCATCATAGTTGCTAAGGGACAAACGATCCCATGACCAAAAGAAACATTACTAAATGGCACCAAGAATCCGTAAACCGGAAGTGACCATTACCCAGCACCAAGACGCATACATTATCATGTGACCAGGGCAATAAAGCCCACATTCAAAAGCGTCATGGTTGCTAAAGAGCTAGTGGTCACATGACCGGAACAGAAATGAACGGTATAAACTATCCTCACCAGAAAACCGGACATATGAATTGTAATGTGACAAAGACCATATCACCTATTCCAGGATCATTGAAAATAGCAGGTATTAAACAATCATGGATCCTGAAAACATTTTTTTATCACATAAAGCAAGCGATCACTTGGCCGAACCATTACGGCTATCAGGCCATCCCGGTACTAAATATATAACTACCATCTGACAACTGGCATATGAATAAGGATTACCTAACATTAAAAACATAACCAAACCACAGCAGAAACCGACGCACATATATATATTGATATATATAGGTTTACGGTGGTAGTGGTTTATACTTATGTTTATGTTTTCTAGTATATATTCACTGGTGACTGTGCTCTTTATATTGTTTACTATTTATTATTATTTTTTATAAATATCAATACTTATTTTGTTTAATCACTATTTTTGTTTACACAATTTTGTCATATATACTTTATGCCTCATATCTGGGTAGCATAACCCCTCTTTCTTGTTCAGTATATGTATTATACATTTTAACTGTATGTTTTTAAACATTTTTTTATTATGACTCAATAAATACATTATCTTTCTGGGACTTTTTGGTCGTTTTTTTCTGTAAGTTTGGTGTTTGCAACACGACTGTCCTACTAACTGTCCAACACTCTCCAGCGATATATTATTTTTTATTCACATTACTATTCTAATATAGTGTAATTTCGCTGTTTCTCCTTACTTTGTTCTTTTTCAAGATGTAGCATGACAGGGACTCTTCATGATGAGTCCTTATATGCAGATGTATATTTTCCATGACTTGGGTCAACCTCCCCTGGCTAAGTGGGACAGAGTCAATGGCCTGGACGCTTAGGGAATTAGCTAGTGTCCTACACCTCAGGCCATGGGTCTGGACAAAGTGGGCATCCACCAAATTGACTCCTACTCCACTGTCCACAATCACCAGTATGCACTCATTTACCCTGCCAACCATCACCCCTGCTGACAAGGTACACTGAGGAGACAAAATGGAGGAAATATACTCTCCCTGGTCACCTCCCTCCACACGACCCGGGGGACGCGGCTTCTTGGGTGGTACAGACGTTTTGGTGCGAGCTGGGCAAACCCCAATAAAATGACCAGTCTGCCCACAGTGAAAACATGCCCCCACACCACGACGAACCGCAGGTGACACCGTTTTGGAACTTGCTCCTCCCACTTGCATGGGTTCGTCCGTCAGCTCTGGTGTGTCCTCCTCCCTAACAAGGACTGCTGGGGGCACATTTAGTGTATGTCCCTGAGGTGTCTGTCCACCCAGATGGCAAGGGACATTTTTCTCTCCCTCCAGTGAACCTGTCAGGGAGAAATATTTTGGGTTCTGGTCGAGCCTGCACCTGAGCCGAGGCCCAGAACCCTACTAACTGCTGCAGCTGCTTCACCACCTCACCCCACAGCACCTTAAGCTCATCAGTGAGGAACTGAAGCAGTGTAGCAAAGGCCTGCATTTGGGCCATGGCTCACCAGAAAAAAAAATGTGGGTTGGTAATAATGTCACGGGTCAATGGTGGGAAAACAAGAGATGTGGAACCTGGGCCCCTGAACTGCCCCTAAGGAAAGTCAGGGCATCTCCTTATCCTGAGGGGCAGTTCAGGGGCCCAGTTTCCACATCTTCTGTTTTCCCACCATTGCCCCGTGACAGGTGCTATAGAGCAATTATTGGCAAATGATGCCCTCTAGTGGACATAATCAGCCTGTGTAGGCTTTTGAGAAGTGCTGAAACATAAAGACATGAGACTTGGTGCTAAGGGGACAAGACGCTGGCCGCACAAGGCACATGTGACCTGACTGTGATGCAGGAGTGAAATTAAAAGATACAGGGATGAGCAGAGGCTGAGAGTCGTCACCTGGACTTATACAAAGTCAGTACCTGTGGAGAAGACTGTTATAGGCAAGCTTCAAGAGGACAGTGTCAGAGAATGGTGAATTAGTACTGCTGTACACTAATTGAGGAATGCAGAGTCTTTCCTAAAGATAAGACATATCATACACTTGAGTGGAGATGGAGTGAAGTTGGAAGATATTAGAGGTATCATGTAAACGTAGTTATCAATCATGTGAGCAGGGGTATCGATCATGCTAGCGGAGATATTGAATGTGTGAACAGAGGCGATCATGTATGTGTGCAGAGGTATCGAACGTGTGAGCAGAGGTATCGATCATGTGTGCAGAGTGGATTTTCTTCTTTCTCCACTGAGACTGAAGAAGACAAATGGAGGTCAATTGACTACTAGAACTGCCTGCAGCCTTTGGTGAGAGACTGGACTGATGCTTGCGGCCTAGTGGCGAATGTAGTTGGTGGACTCCTGCCGGGGTCCTGATATGTCGACTGCCATTAGGAGCTGGAGCAGGCTGACAAAAGCCTTGCAGTTTTGATGTGGATGTTGTCAGGAGACAGGTCACCATATCCTTATACACACGTGGTCAAAATTGTTGGTACCCCTCATTTAATGACAGAAAAACCCACAGTGGTCACAGAAATAACTTGAGTCTGACAAAAGTAATAACAAATCAAAAATCTATGAAAATTAACAAATTAAAGTCAGACGTTGCTTTTCAACCATGCTTCCACAGAATTTTTTTTTAAAAATAGAACTAATGAAATAGGCCTGGACATAGATGATGGTACCCCTGAAAATAATGTGACAAAAGGGACTTGTTAAATCAAGGTGTGTCCACTAATTAGCATCACAGGTGTTTACAATCTTGGAATCAGTGAGTGGGTCTGCATAGACAGCTACAGATATTCACTGTGCTGTTTGGTGACATGGTGTGCATTACACTCAACATGGACCAGAGGAAGCGAAGGATAGAGTTGTCTCAGGAGATTAGAAAGAAAATTATAGACAAACATGTTAAAGTTATAAGACCATCTCCAAGCAGCTTGATGTTCCTGTGACTACCGTTGTACATATTATTCAGAAATTTAAGCTCCATGGGACTGTAGCCAACCTCCCTGGACGTGGCCGCAGGAGGAAAATTGATGACAAATCAAAGAGATGGATAATACGAATGGTAACAAAATAGTCCAGAAAATCTTCTAAACAGATTAAAGGTGAACTTCAAGCTCAAGGAACATCAGTGTCAGATCGCACCATCTGTCATATGAGCCAAAGTGGATTTCATGTGAGACAACCAAGGAGGACACCATTGTTGAAAAAAATCATAAAAAAGCCAGACTGTAATTTGCCAAACTACATGTTGACACGCCACAAAGTTTCTGGGAGAAAGTCCTATGGACAGATGAGACAAAATTGGAACTTTCGGCAAGGCACATCAGCTCTATGTTTACAGATGTAAAAATGAAGCATATCAAGAAAAGAACACTGTCTCTACTGTGAAACATGGGGAAGGCTCTGTTATGTTCTGGGGCTGCTTTGCTGCATCTGGCACAGGGTGTCTAGAATCTGTGTAGGGTACAATGAAATCTCAAGACTATCAAGGGATTCTAGATAGAAATGTGCTGCCCTGTGTCAAAAAGCTTTGTCTCAGTCGCAGGTCATGGGTCTTGCAACAGGATAATGACCCAAAACACAGAGCTAAAAACACCCAAAAATGGCTGAGAGGAAAACATTGGACTATTCTGAAGTGGCCTTCTATGAGCCCTGACCTAAATTCTATTGAGCATCTTTGGAAACAGCTGAAACATGCCATCTGGAAATAGCAACCTTCAAACGCGAGACAACTGGAGCAGTTTGCTCTTGAGTGGGCCAAAATACCTGTCGAGAGGTGAAGAAGTCTCATTGACAGTTACAGGAATCATTTGAATGCAGTGATTGCCTCAAAAGGTTGTGCAACAAAATATTAAGTTAAGGGTACCATCATTTCTGTCCGGGCCTAGTTCATAATTTTTTTTTTTTTAATTCTATGGAAGCATGGTTGAAAAGCAATGTCTGACTTTCATTTGTTCATTTTCATAGTTTTTGATTTATTATTACTTTTGTCAGATTCAAGTTATTTCTGACACCATTGTGGGTTTTTCTGTCATTAAACAAGGCGTATCAACAATTTTGACCACGTGTGTATTTACACATTGATGTACATTAACTCAGATATCTCATAACCATATATACAGCATTTGTCTTACATTATGTATTGAGTACATATCCTGTAGTGAGTTGGCTAGTGGAAGGTCGACTGAGTTTAGTTGAGTAGCACAAAGTTCAGTGAGCCAAAGGGGCAGTAGCTACATGCTTAAGGGTGAGACAAGACGAGTTGGTCAACAAATAGGATATTGATGTCGCAATTTTCAATGAAATAGTGCCTGGTTTGTTGTTTTCTAGGGCAGCACTTAGTGTACTAGAGCAAGGAATAGGGTCAGACTTATCTGTTCTAACTTGCAGCTTAGGGAATACACCTCAAGAGATGAACCTTGAACAATTGCACAGGGCATCACACTGTCTCTGCTCGTTTGCCTTCACATAGTGCAACCTGGTGGCATTTATTCACCTGGTAAGTTATGCATCTGCACCCAGTCTTCCACTCCATGTAAAAGAAAGTTATTAGACCACACCATTGTTCCATGGTCTAGTTTTAACCAATACTTGCACATTGTAGGTGTTTATAGCAGTTTACAAAAGTCAGTTTCTGCACTATTTTAGGCCTGTGGTTATTGCAGTCCTATATGCAGATAACTGAAAGCAGGTCTGGCATAAAGGGGTTAAAAACTGGGTAATTACTCAGGGCCCCCACTCTCTTGGGGGTCCCCAGCTTCTACAGCAGATGCTACATAATAGCAATAAAACAATAAAAAAAACACATATTTGGTGCTGATGCACTCGTAAAAGTGCAATCTATCAAAATATAAAGTAAATAATCCGATAGGTAAACAGTGTAAGGTGGCAAAAATATCAAAACTCCTGAATTACATGTTTTTGACGACAAAAACCTGGCAATAAAATGCAATAATAGACAATCAAAACATCACATCTTCCCCAAAATGGTATCAGGAAACACGTCAGCCCAGGATGCAAAAAATGAGCCTTCACACAGCCCCATATAAAAGATTGAAAACAATACGGGTCTTGGAAATTGTTGAAAAAAGCAACTTTTTTTTTACAAGTTTCAGATTTTTTTTATCACTAAATAAAAAAAATCATACATGTTTGACATTACGTACTGGAGAATCTTATTGTCAGGTCAGTTTTACCATATAGTGAAAAACATAGCTAAAAAAAACATTGTGGAATTGTTTTCACACCTTTTCATCAGGATAAAACCACAATGATAAGATACACCTCAAAAAGTTTGGGAATATAAACACTATGTATTATAAAATGCAGGCAGCAAAGAACCTTTGCAGTCATGTGATACCACATCATTGCAGCAGATACAAAGAATACAAGCAAAATAAAACAAAATATATAACTGTAAAATGAAAAAATGAAATTTATTTATGTACTTGTGATAAAGGTATAAGGATAAAAAATGAAATATGTATGTAGCATTTTTCAGAAATAAATGTCAAGTCTAAAAAGAGGGGGATCAAACTCATTCTTGTTCATGATAGGTTTATTAATTAACTATAAAAATAATCATAATGTTAAAATGCAACTAGGGTTTTGTTACCTCCTTTATTCCTAAATGTATAGACAGTTATCAGGCTGAACTTAAAAGGCAATAAGTTTGACATTTCCACTAGTGATGATCCTAGTGACTCCATAACAACACATGACAGGAAATGTTGTTATAGGGATTTTGGAGAACCAGGATGGTGCTTAATAATTCAAATGTAACTTTTTATTTACTAAAATCCAATAAAAATGTTTGAAAACAAATGTAACTTTTTTTGTGAAAGATTGATTTTTAGTATGAATTATATACAAACTTTTTTTTTTTTATTTTTTAAATGCATTTAATTAGATCCTATAAACAGGTTCTTACTGACTCTCCAGTTTGTAAAATCTATTTCATTAAACATTTGTAGGTAATTCTTAATTAATATAAGGAGTCCTGTGTTTAAAATCCTCATGTCTTCATCAGAGTGTAAGTGGTTGCAAAGAGTGTATCTCTCTGAATGACCCATCCTGTATGATAGAGACAGCCTTGTGATGTGAATGGACATGCATGTGTCTGACTGTCTGTGTGTCTCTCTGTCTGTGTGTTTCTGTGGTGTGGTTGAGTCTAGAATGTATGGACTCTTGGTGGTATATACAGTGATGAGCAAAAGGTTAACAATGATTTGAAGGTTTGACTTTCTGGCCCAATATCTCACTATCCACTTCTGCTTTGAACTTGAGGCTACCATCATTTTATAGACAATCTTTTTGACTATCTCATACAGAAATTTGACAGCTATTTAACATGTGATTAGTTATGCAGATTTTTGATATGTCACTGCATTGTTACTGTTTTTCTCTTGATCTTTTTCTTCCTTTTTGCTATAAATTACAACCTGTTCTCACATTCCCTAATAGCTCAGTGTGTTATTAGGTTGACTCCCAAGTGAAAGGTCACTAGTTTGAATTGAGAAGCAGCCATGAAGAAAGTTCCCCAAGAGAAGAGAAACAGCTTTATCCAGCTCATTAGTAGCAGTCTCTCAGCCAAAGAAATTGCCAAACTGCATCATGTGAGTGCCATTATACTGTAGTTGGAAGAATACAAAATAAAGTCCGTCCATCCATTCAAAAGCCAAGAGGTGAACAATCAGACAAAATAGTTCCCTCAACACGAGGTCTGTCAGTTCTGCTGTGACAAAAGTGGCAGTGGAGGTGGCTTGTATGCTTCGTAACAGTGATATCACAGATGTCGATGCAAGCCCCATACAATGTAAAAATGGCTCAACAAAGAATATAGCAACATTATTATAGTAATATACCGGGTTGGGCCAGTTATATGGATACACCTAATTAAAATGGGAATGGTTGGTGATACCAACTTCCTGCTTGTGGTACATTAGTATTTGGGAGGGAGAAGCTTCAAGAGTTACATGGTGACCATGGTGGCCATTTTGAAGTCAGCCATTTTGGATCCAACTTTATTTTTTCCAGTAGGAAGAGGGTCATGTGACACCTCAAAATTATTGAGAATTTCACAAGAAAAACAATGCTGTGCTTGGTTTTAAGGTAACTTTATTCTTTCATGAGTTATTTAAAAGTTTATGAGCACTTATAAAATATGTTCAAAGTGCTGCCCATTGTGTTGGATTGTCAATGCAACCCTCTCTCCTCCCACTCTTGACACACTGATAGCAACACCGCAGAAGAAATGCTATGTGTAACATATATCATGTGTCACATACAGTGCACATATTCATAAACAACCTGAGGCACAAAAATTTTTTAATTTTGCAGAAAAATATTTATTAAACATGGAACATGAAAAATACAGACTCCCCAACGTTTCGGCTAAACTAAGCCTTTATCAAGGGTTTATCTATAAAAAAGAATAACCATAACACATAGTCAGCAAAATATGTTGGGAAAATTTTCATTGTCATACAAAATCAATTCATTAATCAGATTATGTAGATATTTTTTGCCAGCATAAATAAGAAAAAAGAAATAATTCCATCCAGTAGGTGTGTCATAATTTTCTGTTAAGAAGAAAACATATCACATATGTAAGTATATGCGTACATATAAAAAGTAAAAATATATATAAAATAACAAAGAAATAAGGTGAACGCCAGAATAATACCTGTATAATCAAGTGTTCCACTCTTAAATGTTCTAAAAGACAAAACAAAAGGAAGAATTCTAAGTGTCCAAGATAAAGATATAGCCCAAGAAAGTAAAAGAAAGATGCCATAAACAGACCTGTATTAAATGAAAACGCTGAGTACAGGGGACCACGCCGCCATCTTGGTAGGAAAGAATGTGTACCAGACGGGGAGGAGGTTAATTTATTTAAAGCTACGAAAATCATCAGAATCGATTGCAGCTGAGAGATTAAGTGATCACATATGTGTTAGCGCAACCAGTGCATGCGCTGTCCGCTTAGCAGGATGGAAATGAGGAAAAGAAATGAGGAAGTGTGGCAAAACGACTCAGTATATCACATATGTGTTAGCGCAACCAGCGCATGCGCTGTCCGCCCAGCAGGACGGAAGTGGGGAAGAGAAACAAGGAAGTGTGGCAAAGCGGTTGAGTGTAACTATGTGTCACGTTGTTATGACAACCGCGCTTGCGCGGTATAGCTAATCGGACGGAAATAGGAAAAAAAAGGACAAAAAAATTGTGGCTGAGACTAATAGGCATGAGCACATAGCGTTATCCTATCTAAGAATAAAAGTATCATAACAACCTAATGATACTCCTATCACTTGCGCGACCTGTTACAGACAGAGTATGGCATATTAGCAAAAATAATCAAAAAATATGGCATCTATATCAGTATAATAAAAAAATATGGAAAAAAAAGGAATATGGAAAAAAACAAAACAAAAATAGGGAAAGAAAGGGGACATAAAGGAAAAAAAGGGGGGAGGGGAAATTTAGACAATAAATCTATTATAAATAGTTATTCAATACCTTGTTACAGCATATTATTAAGTCTGAAAAAAAGAAAAAAATAAGTATATACGCATATACATACATATGGATATACAATGTATAAATATATCCCCATTTCTATATATAATCGGATCTAAAACACAATAGATGTACACATATACACACATACTCATATACATACATATACACACATATATATAAACATACATATATATATATACAAATACACCCAAACAAGAACCAACATGTATGCACAAAAATATATACCCGTATCAAATACATGCATATATCTGTGTGCCAAATAACCTATCCTAATCTAATAGGAACTAGAGGTTAACCGCTTACACTAAGTTCAGCATAAATCTATGAAAAAGAAGGAATCAATAAAAAACTTCATATTCTCTATTAAGGCCATGGGGTTCTAATGTCTGAAGATCAAAAATCCAATAGGCTTCTCTCTCCTTTAATTTTTGTATCCTATTTCCACCTCTTCTCGCCTGTGGTACATGCTCTAACACTTGATACCGGAGTTGGGAAATGGGTTAACCTCTAGTTCCTATTAGATTAGGATAGGTTATTTGGCACACAGATATATGCGTGTATTTGATACGGGTATATATATTTTTGTGCATACATGTTGGTTCTTGTTTGGGTGTATTTATATATATATATGTATGTTTATATATATGTGTGTATATGTATGTATATGAGTATGTGTGTATATGTGTACATCTATTGTGTTTTAGACCCGATTATATATAGAAATGGGGATATATTTTTACATTGTATATCCATATGTATGTATATGCATATATACTTATTTTTTCTTTTTTTCAGACTTAATAATATGCTGTAACAAGGTATTGAATAACTATTTATAATAGATTTATTGTCTAAATTTCCCCTCCCCCCCTTTTTTTCCTTTATGTCCCCTTTCCCTATTTTTGTTTTGTTTTTTTCCATATTCCTTTTTTTTCCATATTTTTTATATTTTTTTATTATACTGATATAGATGCCATATTTTTTGATTATTTTTGCTAATATGCCATACTCTGTCTGTAACAGGTCGCGCAAGTGATAGGAGTATCATTAGATTGTTATGATACTTTTATTCTTAGATAGGATAACGCTATGTGCTCATGCCTATTAGTCTCAGCCACAATTTCTTTGTCCTTTTTTTTCCTATTTCCGTCCGATTAGCTATACCGCGCAAGCACGGTTGTCATAACAACGTGACACATAGTTACACTCAACCGCTTTGCCACACTTCCTTGTTTCTCTTCCCCACTTCCGTCCTGCTGGGCGGACAGCGCATGCGCTGGTTGCGCTAACACATATGTGATATACTGAGTCGTTTTGCCACACTTCCTCATTTCTTTTCCTCATTTCCGTCCTGCTAAGCGGACAGCGCATGCACTGGTTGAGCTAACACATATGTGATCACTTAATCTCTCAGCTGCAATCGATTCTGATGATTTTCGTAGCTTTAAATAAATTAACCTCCTCCCCGTCTGGTACACATTCTTTCCTACCAAGACGGCGGCGTGGTCCCCTGTACTCAGTGTTTTCATTTAATACAGGTCTGTTTATGGCATCTTTCTTTTACTTTCTTGGGCTATATCTTTATCTTGGACACTTAGAATTCTTCCTTTTGTTTTGTCCTTTAGAACATTTAAGAGTGGAACACTTGATTATACAGGTATTATTCTGGCGTTCACCTTATTTCTTTGTTATTTTATATATATTTTTACTTTTTATATGTACGCATATACTTACATATGTGATATGTTTTCTTCTTAACAGAAAATTATGACACACCTACTGGATGGAATTATTTCTTTTTTCTTATTTATGCTGGCAAAAAATATCTACATAATCTGATTAATGAATTGATTTTGTATGACAATGAAAATTTTCCCAACATATTTTGCTGACTATGTGTTATGGTTATTCTTTTTTATAGATAAACCCTTGATAAAGGCTTAGTTTAGCCGAAACGTTGGGGAGTCTGTATTTTTCATGTTCCATGTTTAATAAATATTTTTCTGCAAAATTAAAAAATTTTTGTGCCTCAGGTTGTTTATGAATATATTGCTCTTTTTCCTGGTGGCTTGGTTAGCTTTTCCCATTATCTATTATTATTACATACAGTGCACATGCATTTATCCTGGCAGCACAGTTAAGATTATTTAACGGCCTGAACTCAACACATGTAAATGCAAACTAAATGTTTGCCTGTGTATGGTTCTGTATGTTAGCATTTAAGTCTCTACTTTAAACTTTTTCACAGGGCCCCACTTTTTCTAAAACCAGCTCTGCTGCAATGTACTGCAGTGTTACTTATTCAGCAATGTATGTAACTGTAATTTACTATTTGACTAGGTTAACCTTCGTTCCTTGCCTGCATCAATGAGCCTTTGGCCCCCATGACTGACACAAATAGCCTATTCTTACCTCTTCACTAGTATGCGCAGCCTCCTTTTTACTCTGCTTCATAATATATCAAATGTTGCATAAGAAAGATGATGGATAGCAGTGTGAGCAGTCTCTTACCTCAGGACCCCTGGTATTTACAGGAATTAGATCAGAATGAGTAGATAGCAGTGTGAGCAGCTTCGTTTTTCTGAGTTGCCCCAGACATCTCCAATATTGGAGCAGGGTAATCAGCTAAGCAGCCTCTTCTTATCCCTTAAAAAAGGTTATTCCATACACCCATTCAGTGTCTAATGGATGTATGGATGGGAAGAGAGATATGAATGTATTCATTTTGTAGAAGGATTACGTCAAGGTGTATATAGACAGTGTTGTTCACATACATATACAGGTCTGGCAAAAATTAAGAGATCACTTCCAAATGTTCAGTTTATCTGATT
Source organism: Dendrobates tinctorius (assembly GCF_039654945.1). Taxonomy (NCBI): domain Eukaryota; kingdom Metazoa; phylum Chordata; class Amphibia; order Anura; family Dendrobatidae; genus Dendrobates; species Dendrobates tinctorius. The sequence continues at coordinate 14,107,501 of NW_027361699.1, forward strand.
TTTCTCTTTATAGGTATATTTTTTAGTAAAATATAAATTGTTCTTTTAGTCTACAAACTTCTGACAACATGTCTCCGAATTTTCAAGCAATACATTTCGTATTTTTTTCTGACAATGAAAAATGGTCAAAATTAAAAAAACAGTGCTTTCAGACCTCAAATAATGCTAAGAAAACAAGTTCATAATCATTTAGAAATAACAATACTAATGTTTTAACTCAAGAAGAGTTCATAAATCCATTATTTTGTGGAATAACCATGATTTTTAAAAACTGCTTTCATGTGTCTTGGTATTCTTGCTACCAGTCTTTCACACTGCTTCTGGTACAAAAATTTAAGCAGTTCTTCTTTGTTTGATGGCTTGTGACTATCCAATATCCTCTTGATTACATTCCAGAGGTTTTCAATGGGGTTCAGGTCTGGAGAATGGGCTGCCCATGACAGGGATTTGATTTGGTGGTCTCTTAATTTTTTCCAGAGCAGTATATATGTCTGAAAATATAGCTGCGTCTGCAGTAGCATGGAGCAGAGGAGCAGAGTGAGCTCTGCTGAGGAGAGTCTCACCCAATCACACAGCAAACATGCCCACCCATTATCCAGCATCATGGTATCCGGCATTTTTGGCATCTACATTATCTTCTATACCTCCTGGTGATCCATTACAGCCGGGAAATGTGTCGGGATGTATCTGCTCATGATAAGTCACCAGTATTTATGCCTTTAGTATTTGATTCATCTTTGGTCCCTTGGCAATAGGTGGGACAGATGTATCATGTTTATCGGGCAATGTTTTTTGGCTGAGCTTGTCATGATGTGGATTTATTTGTCTATTATCCATGTTTTCATTTTTTATTAAGTATTCCTACATAGAGTAACCCTAGGACATTTCTATTTCTTCATCTCTGCACTATCGTGAATTTGTTTTCCCACCTATATTGATAGGGATTGATAGGGAAGTGAGAGACAGTCGTCGTTGAGTGGGGGTGCCAAAACATCGTTGTTTAGGGTGCCAACCTCCACAGACAGGCAGATACAGATTAGGCCTATTGTAGGGTGGCATAGGATCTTAGTATAGGTCTTTTTATCATTTTTGGTATTTACCATATTTTCACTGGGAAAGTGTTTTTTTGATAATATAATTTGATATTTTAATAAAACGTCTTTTTAAGGGAATATATGTTCACTATTTTTGTTTATTCCTGATTGAAAATTTTTCAGTTTTAATAAGCTATCTGACAGCAGTTTTCAATATGTCGAGGGGTGCTGTTTTTAAAATGGAATCACTTTGGGTGTTTTCCGATATATAGAACCCCCATATTCACTTTAAACCTGGATTGCTCCCTAAAAAAATAAATGTAAATTTCCTTGAAAAAATGAAAAATTGCTGCTACATTTTTAAACCTCCCAAAATGCTGACAGAATAAAATAACATTTAACAAATAGTGTTGATTTAAAGCCGACATGTGGGAAATGTTATTTATTAAGTGTTTTCTATGGTATGACTATTGGGATAAGGCCAGGGTCACACTTGCATGTGCAATGTGAGAAACTCGCGCAAGTCTCTCACATCAATACCCGGCACTGCCACTGCCACTTTCGGTTCGGACCGGAGCATTTAGCTGCATAGAAATACATGCAGCAGCACGCTCCGGTCCCAAGTGCCGGCGGCACTTCCTGGTATTAATGCGAGAGACTCGCGAGAGTTTTTCGCAATGCACACACAAGTGTGACCCCAGCCTTAAAGGGATAATCATTCAAAGTTTGAAAATTGTTAATTTTTTAATATGTTTGTCAAATTTCTGATATTTTTATAGTTAAAATCAAAACATATTAACCTAAATTAACCAGTATCATAAATTTTAATGTGTCACAAAAAGCAATCTCAAAATCACTGGGATTTGTTGAAGCATTTCAGAGTTATTACAACATAAAGTGACACTGGCCAGATTTTAAAAATTTGGCCTTGTCACTAAGGGGTTAATATTTTACAATGAGTAATATTTAGCGTGTATATAAAGAATAAGACATAAGAATCAGACCTCTTTGATCAGACTTTAGGCCACAATTGGTGTTGTTATCAATTGAGCTACTTCTCTCATAAGTCCTTGTTAGACATCCCTTTAATAGGTTCACTTGGTCTTGTGCTCAGCAATTGTACTCATCATTTGAAACAGAGCGTAAATAATTGATAAGAATTGACATGTACTAAACAGGCTGTCTCCATTCTACACTATTGTAAGATGTAGTCAGTGTGGTTTATATTGGATATGTGCTAGGTAACACTAAGACATGTTGGCTCTTGACACCTATTATTCTCACATATTTCCAAAGGCCGTTTTTAAAGATTGAGGCTAGTTTATCTTTCTGCAATTTAAATGACAGATTAGAACTTATCATTACTTTAAAGGCAATAACACTGCAAATAAATCTCATGATATTGTCATTTTAATGTCCAATATATTGTTACTCTTTACAGTTTCCTAGATTTAGTTACTTTTTAATAAAATATTCAGCATTTTACAGGGACTATTTATATTTTATTGCCCACTTGGATGAAAAGAATCTCTCTGTATGATAATTTACACTTCAATTGTGGAAAATTAATTGAATTGCTTCCTTTGTTTTTGTGAATTAAAAGCAGAATGCCAGATTAAATGGTTAAGTCATCGCTTCTCCACCCCATGCAGTTGTTCATCTTTTTGCCTGTTATCTCTCTCACCTTAACATTAATTAGTTTTTCCTCTTTTTTTAGTAGGAATGTTACTAGCAATCATTATGATTTCTCTTTTTTTATAACTGTTTTGTTTCAGCATGTACCATCCCATAATAAACTAAAGAATTTTAGACCCACCATAGCAAATTGATTTAGTGGCCTACCCGTTAGATACAATTTTTGAGTGAACTCAAGGAGCAGGTAAATTAAACTTGCACCTTCAGAGAGGATGATATGTTTTTGATCATCATAGGCCATTTTGGTTCAAATTTTCAGCCCTCCACAATTCTTCCACATTTTTAAAAGGTTATATCTACTGCATCTTCATCACATCTTGATTAATTGTAGTAGAGATTGTGCATTGTATTTTGGGATCCACCAATGTTTCATTGGCCTGTGTGCTTCATAAAAATATAATGCAAAAAGAGATGAGCTAATCAATTTGGGGTGAAACAGATGCAGAAAGCTTGACAAAAAATTCAGATTTGTCAGAACTCAAATTTTTTGTGAATCAATTTTCTCGAATCAAGGAAAATGGTATGGCAGTTGCTAGACATAAATTGATTGATTCTTTTTTTGGACTGGGAAATGATTTAGTATGAAAATCATCAACTGACTGCACAAGTGACTTGGATGCCAATGTAAAGTGGTTCTCCAATTCTCACACTCATTTGTCTACTCAACTATTGCAGTTAGGTTAAGTGTGAGATAATTGCACCCCACAGCCAGTCCATGCATTCACACCACTCTTTTTTCTGACACCAGTTGCTATTTTGTAAGGCTAGCAAGACACTTACCCCAGGTAACACACATGTGCAAAAGCACTCTCAGTTCTCTATCACTGAACTGGTATGCTTCTAGCACTATGGCATTCTCAAGGTAACACAGCTAGGTTGTACATTTCTTCTTCGAAGTTGTGGGTAAATTTAGAGCAGTAAGACACAAACATTCAATTTTAGATTTAATAAAAAAAGAAACTGCTTACAAAATGCAAAAAATATGAATTAAATAGGATATACAAAAAGGGAAAAACAGTACAAAACAAAAGGTATGAATAAATAAGCATCTGACGGGTTAGATTGGAGATAGATCACACAAAGCGAACATTTGTTCTTCCTGTAGACTGTAGACTCCTAATTAATGTGATTCTCTTTGTATTGGCAATGAAGCTTCTGCAATAATATCTTTACTCACATAATCCATAATAGGATTGAAAAAAAACATCATGTTACACACCTCATATTCACCTGTCCTTGCCCTGATTTTTCTTCTGGCTTGCTTCCTCCACCTGACGCTGGTCTTCTTTTTCATCTTCACTAATTGGTGCCTGAAGCACCAGCTAGGTTTCAAGAAGCATCATGATATTGCATGGTGATGCACATCATGACGTTGTGTAGCTAGTGAATGGCAGAATAGTGAAGAAGAATAAAAACAGAAGAAAAGACTGGAGGAGGGAGGAAGTGGGCCAGTGAAGGACTAGGCAGGGAGTTGTGGTGTGAGGACAGATGGTGAGAACAATGAGTAAAATATTTTATTTTATTTTTTAACTCTCTGGATGCTGGACAGACCTAAAATAAGAATAAACTGCTCTTTCCGGAGCACTTTACAGACAATACCATCACTATCCCCATTGGGGCTCACAATCAAAATTCCCTATCACTGTGTCTTTAGAGTTTTGGGGGGAATCAGGAGTACCTGGAGATAACTCACGCAAACATGGAGAAAACTTAGAAAAATGTTGCAGATGTTGGACTTGGTGGGATTTGTACTCTGGACCCCAGTGCAGCAAGGCTGCAGAGCAAACTACTGAGTCACTTTTCTGCCATGCATTGGTTAATATCATTGATATTAGTGTAATTTACATGGCAATCCTGTGACAGTTCTGAGTATCATAAAAAATGTTAATTGAAACACGGTATAATTGTACAAATTATGCATCTTGTGTAAACCTCAATTATTTTGATCTTCAGTTTGTTTCCTCTTAAATTCTAGTAGACATATTTTATGTCACACGCATTAAATATTGATAAATAGTCACCACAAGGGAAGCTTGCAGACATTAAAAGAAACTCATAGTTCAGATTCATCGCCATGAATAAGAGAGAACATTTATTTTGAAATTTAAAATATGTAATTTAATTCTTTACCATCAACATACTTAAAGAAAAACTTTTTTTTTAATTGCAGATTTTTAGAATAATTTATTATGTAAACATGGCTCTATGATTTTTTTATGACTGTATTATGACTTATCGTAATAGACTAATAATTTGCCAAGGTCAGCAAGAAGCTTATCCTGGGTAACACACTAGTATACAAGCACACCCAGCTCTCTACCACCAAAGTGGTACACTACTAGCTCTCTGACACAAGGAAACACAACTAGGCTATAATTTCCATCGTTAAAGTTGTAGATTTGTTTTGAGCAGCAAGAAACAAACCTTCAATTTTAAATTTCATACAAAAAAGGAAGTGCGCTTACAAAATACTGAAATGAAATAAATAGGATATACACAAAAAGGTAAAGCAGTGCAAAACAAAAGGGATTAATAAAGAAACTTTGACTGATTGGATTGGTGATATATCCTGTGGGTGAGAACTGATGACATTTGGATAGATCTACAATCCTGATTGCATCTCCCGAGTTTGACACTAGGTGCAAATATGAATAAACATATGGACACTTTGTTAGAGCCATTCAAATCTTGCAAAAAAAAGCCCTCATACATCTATGTTGATAGAGAAATTAAAAAGTTATGTCCTTTGAAAGAAAAAGTGTAAAGAAACAAAAGTGGAGAAGCAAAAAAGTTAATGAGTCAATGCTTTGGTCCTTAATGGATTAATAATATGGAAATTCTGGAAATTCTGAAAAAATGGAAAATTAAATGTTGAACATGCCTTGATTTATTCAATATCAAGTATGAGCACAACCTATTGAAATATATGCACTTACACAACTTAGCATGCTATCAATGAGGTTATTATTGGTTGTTTGAGGAATGTTCTGGCACATGAAAGCTCTTGGGAAAGCAAATGATTGAGATGCTGGTATCTGGTGGCAGTTCCTTTTGTAATTGCCAAAAAAGACATCCATGTGCGAGGTGGGAGACATGTCTGGAGACACTAATGGCTATGGTAGCATGCTTAGGTTTCTCACAGTAGCACAAATAACATTCAGTTTGGCATTGTCATATTGAAAAATGGTTAATGGGACATTGGAGAAAAGTTCTTATCACTGGTTATGCATCCAATGCAATGCAATGAATAGCTGTTAATGTACCAGAAATGAAGACTAGAGAGATCCATTATACCACCCCACACTATGCTACTGGGAGTCAGACTGGTGCGATGTTCCTTTGTGAAAGCTTTTAATGGTATTGCCAATGTGATATTGTCATATTGTCATATTTAAAGGCTAGCATGCAGGATTCATTCTGCACTACAAGTAAATAAGACACCACATTCTAATTCTAATGCTTCAATGTTGACACAGATTATCAGAAGGTGTTTGCATGAAATTGGGCTATAAGCTAGATGTAAAGCTTAAGGTCATCCATTGACTTCACGCTACCACACGCAAAGGCTATTATGAGGCTGATATGATTTCGAGTGTAAGCTGAAAAAGAGATATGTCCTCCTCAATGATGAGTCCTGATTTTGTCTGGGACACAATGATAAACCAAGATTGGCCTGGAGGTCATATAGACAGTACAATGAAGAAACCTTCATGAGGAAGCGTGAAGGTGTCCCAGAAGCCGCTTTTCAACACAACAATGCCAGGTTACATTTTGCTCGTCACATACCCACAAGTACTCTCCCATGCTTTCAATATAAGAACGTCTTCTTTACTCTCTCCTTGTCTACTCCTCAGTCAATCATCTTCCACTACTTCCTTCATGCCTACTTAAGGACACTGTTGAATGTTATCCTCAACAAATTAGAAACTCCCCGATCTTCATAGCCTTCTAACACAACCTGACAACTCACCTTTTCAAGAATGCATTCAGCCTGTATTGACCCTGCTGCCACAGCCCTAACAAGTAAGCAGCTCACAAGTGAGCAGCTCTTACCTTCATTTAATGTATCCTTCTTTCTTCCTTTGTAGATCGAAGGACGAAAGAAGGATCACTGGTAGACACTGGTCATCAGTCCCATTATATGCATCTTCCAGTTAGCCATATTTTGTTAGACTTGCTTTGTACCTTTGTACAGCATCCTTGAATTAAAGGTAACCTGTCAGAACATTTATGCTGCCTGAAACATGGGCAGCATCATCAGACACTAACTGCATTATTGCAGTCATTTATATTTTACTTGGAAATGCTTTAGTGTTTACTTTGAACTGAAAATTGCCTCTTCAGAAAGAAAGAGGACTTTTAGGGTACCGTTACACCTAGCGATGCACCAGCGATCCCGACTAGCGATATGACGTTGTCAGGATCGCTGGTGCATCGCTAGGTGGTCGCTAGTGAGCTGCCACTCAGGCTGATCTCACTAGCGACATCGCTGGGGTCGGGGATCGCTACTTACCTGTCAGACGCGGCGATCCTACGTCCTCCCGCCCGGCTCCACGCGTCGCTCGTCGTCACAGCAGGAAGCGCCGCAGGAAGTGACCGACGAGGAATGGTCCAGCAGCTTCTCGCGCGATCAGCGATAACCAGCGGGGGAGCCGGTCGGAGGTAAGTATCACATGCAGCGATATCGCTAGTAATATCGCTGCAACGTCACAAAATCGGTGACTTTGCAGCGATATTGCTAGCGATATCGCAGTGTGTAACGGGGGCTTTACTCTACAGCACCACCTATTGGTAGTAGCGATCCTACAAGTCACAATCAACCCTTTAATGAGTCTTGTAATATGACTTAGGATAAAAGTCAAATCAGAATCTCAATTTGCAGACACGGTGTTTCGAGCTATTGGCCCTCGTCAGTGCAAAGTATGAGATCTGATTTGGCTAGGTGAGAGGCTCTGGACTGAGGTCTAAGGGATAAGGTTTCTCCTTGTGGAGAGTGACATGCCAAAATTTTCAAATTTTTTTGCCAAATTTCCATTTTTTTCATAAACACAAGTCATATCGAAGAAATGTTACCTCTAACATGAAGAGCAATATGTCTCGAAAAAACATTCTCAGAATCAGTGAAATCTGTTGAAGTGTTTTTTTCTGTGCCCCTCTGTCCTTTTGCTATGCCCCTGGTAATAAAGATGCAAATTTTCCCTTAAACCAAATGGACCTGTATAACAAAACTACTTTGTGGGCATGAACATGTTTTGATTGGCCAGCTACAGAAGTGTAAAAAACAAAAGCCCACAAAGATATTTTGTGGTATACATCCAGTTGATTAAAAGGAACATTTCCAGTGTTATTACTAAGGGGCATAACTTTTGAATAGAGGGGGACAAAAGAAAAACTGTTCCAAGATCAGTGGTGCAGTACCAATTGGAGGAGGTACTCAGTTTAATTTGAAAAATCCAGTGAAATATCCTCTTTAACTTTTGTGCACATGGAAGTACAGGAGTGCTTGTGAACTTTTATATCCATATGAGCTTTGCTGTTAGATGCCGCTTACAAATGAGCGCATCTTTTGAAATTCAAATTCACTAAATTTGGCCAATTTTAGCCAAAAAACTTATTTGCTTAAAATACTTGTGGTGTGTTGGAGAGGGGGCATAGAGGAGTGAGTGAAAGCTCTTCTGATCATAAGAGTTTATATTCTACAGGAGTGAGAGGACCCCACTAACTATAAGAGCTAATGCTTACGTACACTCTGCAGACTAGAGAGATAGAGAAGACACTGCTGATCATAAAAGCTTACAATCTACAGAATAAAAGAGAGGACCCTGTTAACCATAACACCATAACAGCTTACACTCTACAGGAGAGAGACTTACCCAGTGTCTCTGGAAATCAAAAATGACATTGCTGTGCAAACTGTGCCCAGGGGCTGACTATCACTGCACAAGGAATGATAATCTGTAAGATGTCATAGCTGCAGGGCATTATGGGCAGGACCCTACTGCAATTACATTAGACCACTCTGATGCTTCAGCAGTCTCCATTACTAAGCTATGAGGTTGATGTCATCAGACAACACAAAGGTGACATCAACCTCACAAATATTAACCCAATTTTTCCCCTCCTACAGGACAAGTGGGAAGAGCTGGTCAAAGTGCAAGAACTGGTGCATCTAATAGATGCACCTTTTCTGGGCAGCTGCGGGCTGCTCCTTTTAGCCTGAGGGGCCAATATCAATGACCCATTACCAGCCTGAGAATACCAGCCCCCAGCTGTCTGCTTTAGCAAGGCTGGTTGTCAAAAATCAGGAGGACCCCATGTCATATTTTTAAATTATTTATTTAGCACCAGACCCTGTGTGTAGACTATGGGTAAGACCTTTATTGCAATGTCTATAGTTACAGTCACTGCCTGATTTCTGGTGTTCTCTCTACCTTTGACCACTAATGATAGCCTCTCAATTACAGCTACTGAGTTTGGAGTCTGGACTTGCGCATTGCCTATTGTGGCTTCAGAGATTTGAGGCACACTGTGAATTGGGTAGGAATGATATGAAGCACTGGCACTTTACATTTAATTGGTCTCCCATCGACTTTACCTGTATATCTGTGGATCTGGGTGCTTTTTGCACATTTGTTCCACACTATCCATTTTTGCCATTTTCATTGTAATTGTGTTTATACAAAGCTGTTTTGAATTATGTGTCTGATAACATTGGTTACTTTTTATTTTTGGGCTATCCCACTTGTTTTTCTTCTTTGGTCATATGAGAAAAATAAAAAATGTTTGTCTCCTGAAAGAATGGCAGGAAAAAACAAAAAAATCACTCTGGAGTGAAGGATTTGAACATATTTTTCTTGAGAGAACAACACAAAGTCACCTGCAAGCCATTTGTGATTGTGAGACATGCTGTAGCCATTCTGGTGCACAGCGTCATAAGGATAGTTATGTCTGTTATTGGAAAATATTGCATAATGTATTGATATTGTTAAATTCAAGTTAATGAATTTATTATTAATATTACATTTCAGAATGGCTTATGTAGGAAATCTTTTCCTTTTTTCAGTCGGCTAACACTCCACATATGTCCCACTCGCTAAAGACTGGAGAAAGATATTCACGCAGTACATTACTGTAAATCATATGAAAGAGACTAATCGTCTCGCTGTTCTGCCTATCACACCACGTATCAAGTACTACCATATATCACTTTTCTTTTGCGCGCTGTCTGAAATCAAAAGGTCAGCATTTATTTGAAGATTTCATTAATTAGCAGCTATTGTAAAGTAATAAAGACATTTAATGACTTTAAAATAGATTCTGTAGTCATATTAATTTAATATTGAAAAGACCACTCAAAATTCATGCCAAGTAGATTTCCCTAAAGAGGCTCCTGAGTCTAATACATGGGAAGAATGATTGCATGCATGAATATGAACAGATTCACTGACCTATTACTCGAGAAAGAAACCACTTGAATTCAAATAATGCACTGAAAGCATGGATTAGTTAGCCGTGTAATCTATACTAAGTGTTATGGGCCATTTATTGTTGGCTTATAGAAATGTGTGAAAGTATTACTTTTATACAATATACCTTAAATTAGAAATGAAACATTGGTTCAAAATTGGAATACTATTTGAAATGTGTCCGGTCATTTGAAGAATTTCATTATCCTCTTCCTTAACTATTTATTTGCAAGAAAAAATCCAGTCTAAAAGAGCTACTTTGAAAGTACTCCTCTTCACAGTTGATCAGTCACATTAATGGAAGCTTGGTGTAAGATTGTTTCAGATTTCCTTAGCTAATGGTACATATTAAGACACTTTGACCTACCAGCATAGTTAACGTATTATCTAAAATAAGTGAAGCTGACTCTCTTTAAGTGACACTAAAATTTTGTTGGACTTACAAGGCATTTAACAATGATTGCAGTATTCGGAAAAACAGTGCATTAAGAGACTGATTAGGAAATTGAAAAGTAACAGTTGTCTATTCTCCCCAATGAACAACCAAGTAACAAAAATAAGAATAGGTTTTATTACTAAATTTTGCACTTTAGGTTATGAAACATATATAAAGTCATCATTAGAACAATACAATAGTATTTAACCCCTTCCCGACCTGTGACACAGCGTATGCATCATGAAAGTCGGTGCCAATCCGACCCATGATGCATACCCTGTGTCATGACTTCAAAGCCCCCCTGCGGGTCGGGTGACCGGGGTCAATGAAAGGACACCTGACCCGCAGATACAGGGGGCTTTGTAATTCACCACAGGGGGTGTGGCTTTGCCCCCACGTGGCTACGATCGCTCTGATTGGCTGGAGTCACCGATTCGACCCCCCACCGGCGATCGCCCCCGCCACTGAATGACAGCGGCGATCTGTCATCATCTGCCCCCCCTCCCATTCCTTCCACTCCCCGCCAGCTTCCAATCCCCCCTCACCCCCCCGGTACCTTCTGAGTCCCCCCCGTCACTCCCGGTGTCTCGCGGGTCCGGATCATGAGCACCGCCATCTTGGAAAATGGGCGCATGCGCAGTGCTCCCGCCCGAATCTGCCAGCTGCAGATTCCATTCTTTCATTTTGATCACTCTCACAGTGATCAAAATGAAATAAAAAGTAAATAAACCCCCCGATTATAACCCCCATAGGTAGGCACAACTAATAAAATAAAGAAAATATTTTAATTTTTATTTTTTCATTAGGGTTAGGGTTGGAAAGAGGGTTAGGGTTGGAAAGAGGGTTAGGGTTAGGATTGGAAAGAGGGATAGGGTTAGGGTGGAATTAGGGTTAGGGTTGGAATTAGGGTTTGGGTTGGAATTCGGGTTAGAATTAGGGTTAGTGTTGGAATTAGGGTTAGAGTTGGAATTAGGGTTAGGCTTGTGGTTAGGGTTGGAATTAGAGTTAGGGGTGTGTTGGAGTTAGGGTTGGGATTAGGGTTAGGGATGTGTTGGGGTTAGGGCTGTGGTTAAGGGTGTGTTGGGGTTAGGGTTGAAGTTAGAATTGATGGGTTTGCACTGTTTAGGCACATCAGGGGGTCTCCAAACGCGACATGGTGCAACCATTGATTCCAGCCAATTTTGCGTTCAAAAAGTCAAACAGTGCTCCCTCCCTTCCAAGCCCCGACGTGTGCCCAAACAGTGGTTTACCCCAACATATGGGGTATCAGCGTACTCAGGAAAAATTGCACAACAACTTTTGGGGACTAATTTCTCCTGTTACTTTTGGGAAAATAAAAAATTGAGGCTAAAAAATGATTTTTGTGGAAAAAAAATGATTTTTTCATTTTCACGTCTCTGCATTATAAACTTCTGTGAAGCACTTGGGGGTTCAAAGTGCTCACAACACATCTACATAAGTTCCTTGGAAGGTCTAGTTTCCAAAATGGGGTCACTTGTGGGGGGATTCCACTGTTTAGGCACATCAGGGGCTATGCAGCGCCCTCCGCTCTGCTGATGACCTGAGGTTAGTATCCTCAATAGTCAGAACCTCCCACTCCCGTCTCCAAGACTTTACACGTGCCGCGCCAATTCTTTGGAATGCACTTCCCAGGTCAATACGATTAGTCCCCAATCCCCACAATTTTAAGCGTGTCCTGAAAACGCATTTATTCAGACTGGCCTATCGCCTCAACACATTAACCTAACCTATCCCTGTGTGGCAGAGCCAAAAGTTTTACCATAACCAGGTTCCCAGCATCATGTTCCCACATGCTTTATGCATCCATTAGCCCTCTGTGTCTGTACTGTTACACACTTAACATTATGGCTGGTCCATACAATCAGGGCAACTGTTACCACCCACCTTTCGTGTCTACCTCTTTCCTCATAGACTGTAAGCTTGCGAGCAGGGCCCTCACTCCTCTTGGTATTTGTTATAATCTACTGTATGTGATTATTGTTATGCTGTAATGTCTATTGTCTGTACAAATCCCCTCTGAAATGTAAAGTGCTGCGGAATATGTCGGCGCTATAAAAATAAAATTTATTATTATTATTATTATTATGCAAACGTAATGATGACTGCAGACTATTCCATCAAAGTCTGCATTTCAAAACGTCACTACATCCATTCTGAGCCATGACATGTGCCCAAACAATGGTTCCCCCCACATATGGGGTACCATCGTACTCAGGACAAACTGGACAACAACTTTTGGGGTCCAATTTCTCCTGTTACCCTTGTGAAAATAAAAAATTGCGAGCTAAAAAATCATTTTTTGAGGAAAAAAATTATTTTTTATTTTCATGGCTCTGCGTTATAATCTTCTGTGAAGCACTTGGGGGTTCAAGGTGCTCATCACACATCTAGGCAAGTTCCTTATGGGGTCTAGTTTCCAAAATAGGGTCACTTGTGGGGGGTTTCCACAGTTTAGGTACATCAAGGGCTCTGCAAATGTAACATGGTACCCGCAGACCATTCCATCAAAGTCAGCATTTCAAAATGTTACTACTTCCCTTCCGAGCCCTGACGTGTGCCCATACAGTGGTCATCCCCCACATATGGGGTATCAGCGTACTCAGGACAAACTGGACAACAACTTTTGGGGTCCAATTTATCCTGCTACCCTTGTGAAAAAAAATTGCAGGCTAAAATTCATTTTTTTAGGAAAAAAAATGATTTTTTATTTTCACGGCTCTGCGTTATAAACTTCTGTGAAGCACTTGGGGGTTCAAGGTGCTTACCACACATCTAGATAAGTTCCTTGGGGGGTATAATTTCCAAAATGAGGTCACATGTGGGGGGTTTCTACTGTTGAGGCACACAGGGGCTCTGCAAATGTAACATGACGCCCGCAGACCATGCCATCAAAGTCAGCATTTCAAAATGTCACTACTTCCCTGCTGAGCCCCGACGTGTGCCCAAACAGTGGTTCCCCCCACATATGGGGTACCAGCGTGCTCAGGAAAAACTACAACAACTTTTGGGGTCCAATTTCTCCTGTTACCCTTGTGAAAATAAAAAATTGCGGACTAAAAAAATATTTTTTTAGGAAAAAAAATATTTTTCATTTTCACAGCTCTGCGTTATAAACTTCTGTGAAGCACCTGGGGTTTCAAAGTGCTCACTATGCATCTAGATAAGTTCCTTAGGGGGTCTAGTTTCCAAAATGGGGTCATTTGTGGGGGAGTTTCAAAGTTTAGGCACACAGGGGATCTCCAAACACGACATGGTGTCCGCTAATGATTGGAGCTAATTTTCATTTCAAAAAGTCAAATGGCGCTCCTTCCCTTCTGAGCCCTGCCGTGCGCCCAAACAGTGGTTCTCCCCACATATGGAGTACCAGCGTACTCAGGACAAACTGGACAACAACTTTTGGGGTCCAATTTCTCCTGTTACCCTTGTGAAAATAAAAAATAGCGTGCTAAAAAATCATTTTTGAGGAAAAAAAATGATTTTTTATTTTCACTGCTCTACGTTATAAACTTTTGTGAAGGACTTGGGGGATCAAAGTGCTCACTACACATCTAGATAAGTTCCTTAAGGGGTCTAGTTTCCAAAATGGTGTCACTTGTGGGGGAGCTCCAATGTTTAGGCACACAGGGGCTTTCCAAACGCGACATGGTGTCCGATAATGATTGGAGCTAATTTTCCATTCAAAAAGTCAAATGATGCTCCTTCCCTTCCGGACCCTGCCGTGCTCCCAAACAGTGGTTTATGGCCACATATGAGGTATTGGTGTGCTCAGGAAAATTTGCCCAACAGATTTTAGGATCCATTTTATCCTGTTGCCCATGTGAAATTGAAAAAACTGAGTCTAAAAGATAATTTTTGTGAAAAAAAGTACTGTTTTTTTTACAGATCAATTTGTGAAGCACCTGGGGGTTCAAAGTGATGACTATGCATCTAGATAAGTTCCTTGGGGGATCTAGTTTCCAAAATGGGGTCACTTGTGGGGGAGCTCCAATGTTTAGGCACACAGCGACTCTCCAAACATGACATGGCAAGCACTAAATATTACAGCATATTTTCCATTCAAAAAGTCAAATGTGCTCCTTCCCTTCTGAGCCCTGCCGTGCGCCCAAACAGTGGTTTATGACCACATATGAGGTATCTGTGTACTCCGGAGAAATTGCACAACAAATTTTAGGATCCATTTTATCCTGTTGCCCATGTGAAAATGAAAAAAATGATGCTAAAAGAAAATTTTTGTTGGAAAAATTAAAATGTCCATTTTTTCCTTCCACGTTGCTTTAGTTCCTGTGAAGCACCTGAAGGGTTAGTAATCTTCTAGAATGTAGTTTTGAGTAGCTTGAGGGGTGCAGTTTTTAGAATGGTGTCACTTTTGGGTATTTTCTGCCATATAGACCCCTCAAAGTGACTTCAAATGTGAGGTGGTCAATAAAAATAATGGTCTTGTAAATTTTGTTGTAAAAATGAGAAATCGCTGGTCAACTTTTAACCCTTATAACTTCCTTAGAAAAAAAAAATAGTTTCCAAAATTGTGCTGATGTAAAGTAGACATGTGGGAAATGTTATTTAGTAACTCTTTTGTGTCACATAACTCTCTAGTTTAACAGAATAAAAATTCAAAATTTGGAAATTGTGAAATTTTCGCCAAATTTCAGATTTTTTCACAAATAAACGCAAAAATTATCGACCTAAATTTACCACTAACATGAAGCCCAATATGTCATGAAAAAACAGTCTCAGAATCGCTAGGATGCGTTGAAGCGTTCCAGAGTTATTACCTCATAAAGGGACACTGGTCAGAATTGCAAAAAATGGCCAGGTCATTAAGGTCAAAATAGGCTGGGTCATGAAGGGGTTAAGGGCATGTTCACACAGAGTATTTCATTTGGAATTTGAAGCAGATGTGCTTCAAAAACTGCTTCAAAAACACTTTGAATACTCTTCGAATACTGTTCATTTTCATGACAATAGAAAATCCTATTTGTTCATATGGTGAGTTTTTAAATAAATGAAACATTTACCAAAGTTTTGAAAATGCTGCTATAGTAAAAAAAAGAAGTGACATCTCACTTCTTTCTGGCTGGATTCTTGTAGAATCTGCTGCAAACGTGATACTGTCAAGTCAAAAGGCTGCAGAACATAGAAAAAATGCTTTAAAAACTCTTCAAAATACAGTAGTTTAAAAAAACACCTAAAGTAAAACAAAAACGGCTGCAATTTCTCCCATGAATTTCTCTTAAAATGTTACCACATCCAGAAAACTACTGTAAAATGAATGTAGGTTTCTTTACTCAGTTATTAAGCATATTATGCACTACTTGGTAAATGTGTCTTTTGCATGGCTTGATGCGTTAGTGCACCCTCTACCTTCTGAAAGAGAAAAGAGCGTTTGTCTTGTCTCTCTGGCAGATGTAGCCAAAATTGTTTATGTCTACTGCAGTGAAAATATGCTCATAGCAGCAACTTTTAGACCATATGTCAGGGCTATGTCAGATCTTCCAATTTGGGCAGAGCTGATGTGCATTAAAACAAGTAGACCAGAATAATTGTGTCCTTCTAAAATAACATCAACCTAGAGTTCTGCCTTCTAAAAGGTAATTAGAGTAAACTAATCATTTTTGCAACATCTACAGGATGGAAGTTGCTGGAGTATTAAAAAAATCCCAACATAACAATTTTCCATTCCTTATAATATTTGAGAATCATTCAATAAGATGGTAGCCCATTTTATCTTCATTGATGAAATATGAAACTTGCATAAAACAAGTGCAGAAAATAAAAGTTACGCAATTTATCATATGGGTCAAAATGACAATTTATTAACCAGTCAGAGAGAATAGGAACAGTTGATCCAAAAACAGAGCATAAGAATTGGTTTGTGGGTTTTTCAACAAATGAGGTGATGATAATAAAAATGGTGACTAGAAATTAGTAAAGTGTCCAAGTCAGTGGTACCTGGCAGAGAGACAGGAGTCACATGAATCTGTTGCCTTCTGGCATGCTCAACATGGCTGCTTGATTAGCCGGGGCTGACATAATGTCATCTGAGAGCTTCGTGGGACTCCCGTGTAGTTGCCAGGTACCACTCACCTGGACAAAGGACCAGAGTCTTGTACATTGAGCTGTTCATCTCTAGTGGCGACCCTGGCCATCATTTCACTGGTAAAGTTATAGCAGTAGAAATTTTGTGGTTAACCTGTTTTAACTCTACACTGGAGTGTCTAACAGGCTTACTTAATTATTTGTGACCCCAACGGCAAAACTGTAGAAGTCTCCACCTGCCATGGGCAAATTTTTAATATCTTTGTATGTACAATAGAGTTTCTGGGTCACTTTAAGCATAAAGGAAAGAGTGCAACTGCTATGTCCCCAAATGCTACAGCATTGACATATTCTTCAAAAAAAGTAATAATAATATAAATTATAACAATAATAATAGTTATTTGAAAAATAATTTGCTAGTTTTTTTCTGTCTTATAACTGATCGATGCATCATTTGAACATCATTTCCCTGACTGAAATTGTATTCCAATCCACAATATTCATGTTGTATTGTACCTTATTGTTGATAATAGAAACTTTGAAAAGTTATTTCCATTTTGGTATTCAGTTGCTTTTCAGATGAATCCATTAAGGATGATTATATTTTCAGCAGAACACTAATATATGTAGTTGGTTCATCCGAAGTTTAAAGAGATTTTGGCTGAATATATAAAATAACAATACGTATAAAGTATAGTTTTTCTGTGAAATGTTCCATAATACCAAATAATTCTCTTTCTGAATTTCATATTTTATTAAGGGTTATTCCTTGAATAATGACAAGTTACACAATCTTGAAATATGCCTTCTGTATCAATTCTTAAAGACTTCTTATAGACTTAAAACTGTGATCATCCACAAACATGTTGATATACACAGGCAGCAGCTTCTAGTTTAATCCCTTAGTGACGGAGTCAATTTTTTAAATTCTGACCAATGTTACTTTATGTGGTAATAACTCTGGAATGCTTCCACAAATCCCATTGATTTTGAGACTGTCTTTTCGTGGCACATTATAATTTATGATAATGGTAAATTTAGGTCGATAAGTTTTGTGTTTATTCATAAAAAGTATCAGAAATTTGACAAAAATGTAAAAAAAATGCAATTTTCAAACGTTGAATGATTATCCCTTTAATCCAGATAAGTCATACCACACAAAAACATTAATAGATAAAATTTACCACATGTCTTCCTTACATTAGCACCATTTTTAAAATGCTATTTTATTTTGTTAGCCTTTTAGAAGGTTTAAAAATGTAGCAGCAATTTTTCACTTTTTCAAGGAAATTTACAAAATTTATTTTTTTGAGGGATCTATCCAGGTTTGAAGTGACTTTGGGGGTCCTATATATTGGAAGACCCCAAATGTAATACCATTTTAAAACGGCACCCCCTGACATATTGAAAACTTCTGTCAAATAGTTTATTAACCCTTCAGGTGATTTTCAGGAATTAATGCAAAGTGGTATAGCAGGAATAATGTTTGTTTACCAGCTAAATGTTGCTAACTTCTGAACCGACTGCTATAGCCGAGAGACTCTAAAGGCCCTTTTACATTTAGCGATGCACCAGCGATCCAACCAGCGATCGGTCAGGATCGCTGGTGCATCGCTAAATGATCGCTAGTGAGCTTTCATACAGTGCTGTGACGTCCTCCCGCCCGCGTCCAGCGTCGCTCGTCGTCACAGCAGGAAGTCTCAGCAGGAAGCGCCCGACGAGAAATGGAGCCGGACATTCTCGCGCGATCAGCGATGGACAGCGGGGGAGCCGGTTGTTGGTAAGTATCACACATAGCGATATCGCTAGCCATATCGCTATAACGTCACAAAACCAGTGACGTTTTAGCGATATTGCTAGCGATATCGCTTAGTGTAAAACCCCCTTAAGGGTACCGTTACACTAAGCGATGCACCAGCGATCCTGACAGCGATATGGATCGCTGGTGCATCGCTAAGTGGTCGCTAGTGAGCTGCCACACAGGCAGATTTCACCAGCGACATAGCAGGGGTCGAGGGTCGCTACTTACCTGTCAGGCGCGGTGATCCTGACGTCCTCCCGTCCACGTCCACGCATCGCTCGTCGGCGCCACAGGAAGCCCAGCAGGTAGCGCCTGACGAGAAATGGTCCAGGACCTTCTCGTGCGATCAGCGATAACCAGCGGGGGAGCCGGTCGCAGGTAAGTATCAGACATAGCGATATCGCTATCGATATTGCTGCTGCATCACAAAACCAGTGACGTTTCAGCGATATTGCTAGTGATCTCGCTGTGTGTAACGGGGGCTTAAGGCCGCTATTTGGCCATGAACTGCTATGGCAAACATCAGGACCACACAATCATGATTTCGGTGTGTCAATTAGATTAAAGCAGAAGCCCCCACAATCTATTAACCATTCATTAGATGTAGTCATTTTTGACAGGAGCAACTAAGGGGTTAAACAGATATGGACGGTGCCAACACTAATTGTTTGTGATGCAGCAAGTTGTCAGCTATAGTATACAACCCACAGCTGCTGGATTGTCACCTGTATGGGGATGCTATTGTCTTATATCTCAGGTCAGTAAAAAGACGTATTGGCTGTCATTAAGGGGTTAAACCCCAATGCACATTTCACTTCTACTATGATGTAAAGTTCTGCAGATCTTTATATGTTTGAACCAAAACTAATGTGATGCACACTAGTAATGCATATTAATAGTCAAACTGCCTGTTACATGGTTCTTGAATGGAGCACATATTTCCCACAATGTCCCAGAAGCTAGAGGCAAAGGAAGATTGAAGGATGCACCTTCATTACTTGATCATCCATGTCTCCGGAAATTTCACATGTGCTTGCCTAGACCAAGACCACACAGTGCAGCAACCATCTAAAGTTTAATAAATAGAGGTAAATGAATTTATTTGAGTGGACTTAAATTCTACTCAAATTTACAAAAAACTGTGCTGTAGAAAATATAGTTTTTTTTGTAATTCAGTCTGTGCAAGCTCAGCAAAATGGTGGACAGCTGTCTGCCAGCTTTATGAATCATAAAGGGCAGACAAAAGGTGAAAAAAATGTAATAGCTCACTGCTCACCTCTCTGCAAGTCTCCACTGTTCTCTTTTCCTCATACATTCCTCAGCACATTTTCTTACTGCCTTCGTGCACTGAAACCTCAGGCCTCTTAATTAATGATGAGCTTAAGTGCTTGTTACTTGAGTTTTCATTGGGTGCTGGGGTATGCACCAAGTATTGCAGTTGCTCAAGTGACATGTTCGAGTTCCTGTGCCTGCATGAAACATGTGGGCGTGAGGACTTGAACATGTCACTCTAGCTCCCTAGATATTTGGTGCATACCCAAGTACCCGATGCACCTGCACTCATCACTACTCCTTATGCTTGGCTGAGACTTCTGAATGCAATCAGGCCCAGATGTCTCTGCATGTGTGTCAGTAGGTCACATAAGGCCATGTCGTGTGCTGCAACCTTATGATGCATACTCTAGGGTGGGATCACAGCAGTATATATATATATATACGAGGGGCGCCTGAAAACTTCGAGGCCCACCCATGAAATCTTTTTTGCATGGTCTTGTTTTGCAATGCAATATGTTATTTAGTTAGTTGAATGGTCTCATGATCAATCTGGATTTATTTTGATTTTTTTTGTTCCGTTACAGCATTTTAAAGTTGGGTCGCAAGGCTGAAATATGAAAATGGAGAAGTTGGCAAAGTTCACACATTGGCTGCTGCAATGGCTGCAATTCCACCTTCCACCAAGGTGCTTTTTCATCTGTGGGAATAGGTGATAGTCCGAGGGAGCCAAATCAGGGGAATAGGGTGGGTGCTGAAACCGCAGGAGTGAATTGCAGCAGCCGATGTGTGAACTTTGCCAACTTCTCCATTTCCGTATTTCAGCCTTGCGACCCAACTTTAAAATGCTGTAACGGAAGCAAAAAAAATCAAAATAAATCCAGATTGCTCATGAGCCCATTCAACTAACTAACATATTGCATTGCAAAACAAGACCATGCAAAAAAGATTTCATGGGTGGGCCTCGAAGTTTTCAGGCACCCCTCGTATATATATATATATATAAAACACAAGTTGCCATCTAATAAATAATAATAATAATCTTTATTTTTATATAGCGCTAACATATTCCGCAGCGCTTTACAGTTTGCACACATTTTCATCACTGTCCCCGATGGGGGCTCACAATCTAAATTCCCTATCAGTATGTCTTTGGAGTGTGGGAGGAAACCGGAGTACCCGGAGGAAACCCACGCAAACACGGGGAGAACATACAAACTCCTTGCAGATGTTGTCCTTGGTGGGATTCGAACCCACTGAGCCACCGTGCTGCCATCTAGTTATTTAAACCAATGGGCACAATCATGCTAAGATTATGTTATGTAGTTCCGGGGAGGAAATGCTGCACATATTTGATGGCTGACGCAAGAGCGAGAAAGTGCACACTATGTTAAATGGCTCATGTTATTGACAGCACAATGTACATGAATATGAAGTGACCATATATATAGCTTCTATAGATGCTATTTGTGGCCTACTTAATATAAAATGCAATGTACCTATAAGTCTCCATGTAAAAACATATGTACTGTAGCTGCAGAATGACAGAAGCTTCCTATATGTGTCATGTAATAAGGATTCTAAATATGGAAACCCACATGAGGCTGGTATTTTTGCTTTTTGTATTTTCAACACATTTTTTTTGCCAACATCACCTCCAATGATTTCTTTTTAAGGATATAAACTAGTCATCTGATAATTAGTTTGTTTTCTTGAGTTCCAGATTCAATTTCTGCTTCCATGTTTGCTACAATTGAGTCATCTTTCAGGGGTGTCTAGGCTGGATACATTTCTATTTAATCCAGCTCTATTATGTATCATACAGAAACTCACTTAGTTCTTTTCAGATCATTTCAAAGCTTCTGACAACTCTGTGGTTATTTGGAAACTTCAGTCGATATCTGAGGATGGAGTTTTATACTATGCAGCCTGCTTTAGCGTTATAGAATCAGGTCATATGACAGTGGGTGACTGGATCTTGGGTCCATCTTTAGTCAAATGTTTTGGTTTTTTTTACAACATTGACACTTTTATTAAACAACTGTGTAATACTTACAGTATGTCATATTAGGAAAACTGAAATGAAATAAAACCTACTGACTTCTTATCCATCCAAAATAATTCTATGAATAACGTCTCCTATAGGAGTTTGGTTTGCAATGCGACACTTGCTGTCAATTACCATCTCCAGAAAAAGGATCTTTGGAATGAGATTAAAGGCCTACTTATTTTTTGTATCTGGTGTTAAAGCTGGGGCACATTTAAGTTAAAGTACATTTCTGGTTTCATAAAACTCTTGTCTTCCAGCTGCAGCTTATTTGCTTTTATGCTGAGTATCTGCCACTGCTACCAGTGACTGATATTGTCTGTTGTTGCCCAGCTCATTTTTTTTGGCTTTGCTGTAATCTCGTGTACTCTATACATACAGGGGAGTTGTCCTGCCATTCTGAGCTGGGCATTTCGTCTGTATAGCTTCCCATGGATGGGGGTCTCAGTCAGACCCTGTGCTGCTCTGTCCTTATTCATTTGACACAACCTAAAGTTTTAATGCTAGAGGCAGGCAAGGACTATCCTGATCTAAACACCTTGTTGAGGTAGGATGGCTTGTATGCTTTTTTTTAATCAAAATAGCATTTACTAAGGACCCTATGTTATTTACATGTACTATTACTGTTTATTAATTTACTTGCTGTAAGTTATATGCTCTTTTTTGTTTTTTGTCTTGTGGGTGAAGGGCATATCAGTAGCTTAGCTATACATTGCTGTGACCACTAGCCGCTAACTAACTATCTAGTGGTCACTGTATGAGTGTCTGTAATCATGGATAACTAAGTTTCTGCAGTGTCCTGCTTATGCGGTAAGGGACATAGCTAATCAGATGAACTATAACACATTTCTAATTGGAGGTATTTGCTAATATTATTATCATTTCACCTACATCCTATTGGGATAGGATCATGGAGATGGAAATACTCCATAAAGCACAACCCGTGCTAGAAGGCACAACCCTTGTAAGAATAGTGTATGTTTATATCTGTAACAATTTATAATGCAAAAAAGAATATTTGTATGCCTCAAGAATGCACCTTGTTACATAATATTTTATAATCCATCCATGCCTAAATTCCACTTTTGTATTCTCTTCACTTTACAACCTCTTCCGATGCATATCTAATCTTCCTCTTTATTGAGATGTATTTAAAAAGCAATTACTGTCTATTTAAATTTACATTGGTTTTCTTTTTTATAGCAATAATCATTTATAGACTTTTGTGTTCCGCGAGTGAAGAAATTATTTTTGACTTGACTGCTTAGATACTTGCATTCATTCAGCACTTCCTTCCTCATTACAGAATTCTCAGCTCTGAGTATGGAAGGTGTCATTAAATTATGTAGCTGTCTAATCAAGAAGGTGCAAAAATTTTAATTAAGGTAATGTCAGGCAGGATTAATTATGCATACGTATAAAAAACACATCTTATATGGAGTGTGATATCGCTTTAACAGTTCCGGGGCTAAAAATGAATGTGTTAAAGACAGTTTCATGACTAACATATAGATTTGCCTTTAAGCAAGGAGCAGGAATGTATGTGAAGGATGTCATTAAACTACAAAATGAATTCAGGTTCTGTACGTCCCACTGTTCCATATTCAAAAAGCAAATTGCAATGGATTTTTATAGTGAAATGTTCCCTTCTACTGGGACACAGGAAACTGCTAACTAATCGAATATTTTGTGATCTAATGATGCCTTTAGGGATTGATGTAATACATGGCAATTTGCTCCAGGGTGTGAAATTCACATAGTCACTTAGTCATTATGTTGACAAAAGATTTTGGGGGTCATTTGCTCTTACAGTAATGCAAAAATGATTTATATTGCTTTATATATCAATAATCAATATTTATTAGTTTTTCCATTAGATACGTCCAGCCTATAGACTTTTCTGTGCCCTAATGGATCACAAAAAGTACTGTCAGAAATGCTTGGACACATTGACAGAACCTTGAAGAGATAGAACAGGCGGTAGGGGAAAGTGCATTATGAAAAATATTCACATCCCGTTAGTCTTTACAGACTTATAGATATGAGATTAAACCTCTTAGCACCATATCTTCCCCCATATTTCAATTTATAACCATTAAAGCCACCATATTTTTTTGCAATTTACCACAATTAAGGTCTGTACGTATAAAGTGGTTTTGAAATCACTTTTTTGTTCTCATAGAATCTCACTTATATAAATACCAGAACTGTAGGCTGGCATTTAGGCTGGACACTTGGCCTTGCAACACAGGTGCTGTGGGGCACCAGGTTGCTCCCCCTGCTGGTGCACTGTTTCTTCAAAGGTGATTTGGGCATCCGGCCACACCTTTAGGGCTAGGGACCCACTGAGAGGTTTGCCGTCACTTGGCATTAGGCTTTACACAGTCTGATCGGAATGTTAAACTAAGAACCTCATTTTCAGTTTTGTAAATTTTTGCATCATTGTATGATTTTTGGATGTGTGGTCCATGTCTTTTCTCTACAGTTCTCACATAAATAAATTGGACTGTGAACAGTCTTAAATAATAATTGTAATCTGAAAGTCGAACTTAATTGGGGTTATCCTACTAAAATAGCTTTCACCTATCTACAGAAATAGATGATTACTGAGGCTTGACTAGTGCGCCCTCACTGATATTGGAAATGGGCAATATAGTGATTGCCAAGCATGCACACCATTGCTCTATTCATTGTCAATAGGACTAATGGAGGTAATGAAATACATCACTCATTTCTTTCAGTCCTACAGAGGATGAATGTAGTGATGGTGATCCTACTTAGGAATCACTCTATTCACATGGGGGACTCCAGACCTCCCATCTTGGTATCAGTAGGAGTCGAATAGTCGGTTGTAATTTTGCTGGGTACTGAGGGCCAGGAAGGGGTTAAAAATCGATACATTATTGCATTCACCTATCTCCTCATTATCCCTATCCATTAATGTTCCACCACCCAGTCCTCCAATTTTGCATTGTTATTTTTATCTTGGATCCATAACATCAAGTGGGATGTCACGTACATATTAGTAAATCTAAATTTGAATTTTGACATTTTTGCTTGCTGTTAATGGACCTCTGTTTTTACAACAAAGTTTTAAATTCCCTTGCGAGACCACCACTGGGGAGATGAAGTATTACATGCTTTTCTTTTAAAGATCAGTGAGGTTTCTGTGTAAGAGGCTGACTGCTAAGGTTATCCCATAATGAGTCTTTGATGAGTTTTTGACACTGCGTATCTTAAAACACCTTAACTCTCCATTGATTGGCTAATTGATGGAGGTCCAGAACATCAACATCATCCTAAATGTCCTAAAGTGTCTCAGGGTGATCTGATCTGTTACATGAAAATAGGTTTTCCAAATCAGAATACTCATTCAAATGTAATTGCTGACAGAAGTTTTGTTTTATTGCTGGATATTTTTCTATGTTCCTACAATGAGTTTTTGGTGAATGTTTGATATTGCAGATTTTCTGCGGAAGTAAATTAGGTTACTTACATTTTTCATTGTGTTTTTGAGTGCGTTGTTTTTACATGTGTTTTACTATGCTTTTGACTTTGAGGTTTTTGTCCCTTTTTGGTATATTATGTTTCAATTAAAGCTGCTTTGTTTTCCTGGTAGATTTCTATGAATCCCATCCACTTTGGCTAAACTGAAAGACACTGCATTTTCTTCACAAAGGAAATACACAGCGTCAAAAGCTCATCATGGGAACTTAACCTTTCAATGACTGACTCTTGAAAATTTTAGATGGTGCGGGTCCAGAAGCTGCACCTGCACCATCTGCAACAGGGCCGAGCTCTAGTTTCTAACACTCTGACGCAGTGGCCACCATCAGAGATAACTTGTGCTTTCTGTCATGAGGATTGTCTGATATATAGTCTGATGTTTGGCTAAAAGAATCCCATTACGGACTATTTCAGTAAATAGCTCTGCAGATCTTTTCCTGTAAATAACATTTTCTGCCCTATTTTTTTAATCATATTAAGCTCAGTACACTGCACATTAGGTTAATAATGACCAGAATATAAAGGTTGCACAGAGCTTCTATGCATAATTGAGTATAAAATGCACTGTATGAAACCTGTGGATTAATTTTCATGTATGCCCATAGGCTTTTGTCATCTTAGGCTAAGCTATGTAAACTGACTACAATATATATGTAAATAAAAGGCCTAACATGCTTGTTAGAAGGCTACAGAGAAAATTAACAATCAAGCCTTGGGTTTTGTATACAGATATTTTGTTTTATGCACAAGTAATGTTGTGTTTGAGTATGATTGGCATATTGGTGGCGTACAGCAGAAAAAACAAGTTTAGATTTATTGTAGCTTATATAGAGGCATCAATTTGTACAGCTCAATAAGTAGATCAAAATAAAAATGACATGTATCAGGGTTAGCAGAAGAGCAGCTGATAGTGAAATATTTGTATTCAATGGACATGCTTACCATAAAGACAGACTCGCACAAGGGATAATTAGAGCAACACATTTCAGATTATGTTTACTATTTTTATATTTAGCAGGTATTGTGTGTTCTTTTCATAATTAGATTAACCCTTGTTTTATATATATAAATATATGTGTGGCACAATATTTGCTAAATATAAAAATAGTATAGTATGTACAGTATATGTATATGTATATATGTATATATATATATATATATATATATATATAAAATACATATGCAAATTGCCTCTTCAGAAAGAAAGAGGACTTTTACTCTACAGCGCCACCTATTGGTAGTAGCGATCCTACAAGTCACAATCAACCCTTTAACGAGTCTTGTAGTATGACTTAGGATACAAGCCAAATCAGAATCTCAATTTGCAGACACGGTGTTTCGAGCTGTTGGCTCTCGTCAGTGCAAAGTATGAGATCTGATTTGGCAAGGTGAGAGGCTCTGGACTAGGGTCTAAGAAGTAAGGTTTCTCCTTGCGGAGAGTGACATGCCAGCTGTGGCTTGTCAAGGTAAGGAGACTTATTCGCCGTGCAATGCTCCTCTGGGAAAATAATATGCAAATTGCCTCTTCAGAAAGAAAGAGGACTTTTACTCTACAGCGCCACCTATTGGTAGTAGCGATCCTACAAGTCACAATCAACCCTTTAACGAGTCTTTGCAATAAGTCTCCTTACCTTGACAAGCCACAGCTGGCATGTCACTCTCCGCAAGGAGAAACCTTACTTCTTAGACCCTAGTCCAGAGCCTCTCACCTTGCCAAATCAGATCTCATACTTTGCACTGACGAGAGCCAACAGCTCGAAACACCGTGTCTGCAAATTGAGATTCTGATTTGGCTTGTATCCTAAGTCATACTACAAGACTCGTTAAAGGGTTGATTGTGACTTGTAGGATCGCTACTACCAATAGGTGGCGCTGTAGAGTAAAAGTCCTCTTTCTTTCTGAAGAGGCAATTTGCATATTATTTTCCCAGAGGAGCATTGCACGGCGAATAAGTCTCCTTACCTTGACAAGCCACAGCTGGCATGTCACTCTCCGCAAGGAGAAACCTTACTTCTTAGACCCTAGTCCAGAGCCTCTCACCTTGCCAAATCAGATCTCATACTTTGCACTGACGAGAGCCAACAGCTTGAAACACCGTGTCTGCAAATTGAGATTCTGATTTGGCTTGTATCCTAAGTCATACTACAAGACTCGTTAAAGGGTTGATTGTGACTTGTAGGATCGCTACTACCAATAGGTGGCGCTGTAGAGTAAAAGTCCTCTTTCTTTCTGAAGAGGCAATTTGCATATTATTTTCCCAGAGGAGCATTGCACGGCGAATAAGTCTCCTTACCTTGACAAGCCACAGCTGGCATGTCACTCTCCGCAAGGAGAAACCTTACTTCTTAGACCCTATATAAAATACAAAAATCTGAACCTTTTTCAAGCCATCAGATTGGACCGAAACATCACCATGTTGAGCTGAATAATAAAAATTGCTCCTAATTTTTTCACTCTAAGGATTTGTGCACACGCTGCGGTTTTTGCTGCGGTTCCGCTGCGGTTTTGGCCCTGCGGAACCACAGCAGTTCCGCAGACACGGTATAGTACCATGTAACCCTATGGGTTTTCAAAACCGCAGTGCTCACGCTGCGGTTTTTTCCACGCGGTTTTGCTGTGGTTTATAAACCACAGTATGTCAATTGTTTCTGCGGATTCCGCTGTGGTTTCACACCTTTAACATAGTAGAGGTGAAACCACAGGAAAACTGCAGGTCACTTTACCTGCGGTTCCGCGGGGAAAAACCCGCAGGTGATTCCGCAGTGTGTGCACATAGCCTAAGAATGGTGTGCTGCCTCTGATTTTTGGATTTTCTACAGGTGAGGTTTGGTCTTTGCCTGGGTGGCTCTGCACCCAGATTTCTACTGTATTTTTGTTTGTGCTGCTCTAGTTTTCTTATTATATATATATATACTAGCTATGAACCCATTCTACGCCCGGGTGGCGAGCATTCCTATTCTGGTATGCATGGTACCCTCACCTCCCCAATCCTGGTATGCATGGCACCCCATTCTTCATCCTGGTATGCATGGTCCCCTCACCCCTCAATACTAGTATGCATGGTACTCCCTTATCCCTATCCTGGTATGCATGGTTCCCTCACCCCCTATCCTGGTATGCATGGTCCCCTCACCCCCTATCCTGTTATGCATGGTCCCCTCATCCCTCAATCCTGGTATGCATGGTACTCCCTCATCCCTATCCTGGTATGTATGGTCCCCTCACCCCATATCCTGGTATGCATGATACCTCTCATCCCCCAATCCTGGTATGCATGGTACCCCTCATCCCCCAATCCTGTTATGCAGGGTCCCCTCACCCCCCAATCCTGGTATGCATGGCACCCCATTCTTCATCCTGGTATGCATGGTCCTCACCCCCCTTTTCGTGGCATGCATGGTCCCCTCACCCCCCTTTCGTGGTATGCATTGTCCCCTCAACTCCCCTATCCTGGTATGCATGGCCCCTTCACCCCCCAATCCTGGTATGCATGGTCCTCTTACCCCCCTATCCTGGTATGCATGGTCCTTTGAGTTTTATTCTTTGGGTCAGTACGATTACAGCGATACCTCATTTATATCTTTATATTTTGGCGCTTTTATATAATAAAAGCTATTTCATAGAAAAAATAAATGTTTTTGCATCACTTTATTCTGACAGCTATAACTCTTTTTTTTTCCATTGATGACGCTGTATGGCAGCTCATGTTTTGCAGTACAAGATGACATTTTCCGTGGTACCCTGTTTATATCCGTCTTTTTGATCCTGTTATTCCACTTTTTGTTCGGTGGTATGGTGATCAAGCATTGTTTTTTGCCTTGTTTTTATGGTGTTCCCTAAAAGGGTTAACTAGTGGGACAGTTTTATAGGTTGGGTTGTTACGGACGCAGTGATACCAAATATGTGTACTTTTATTGTTTGGATTTTTTGTCGTTCAATATTTATTTAGTAGTTTGTTTAATATTTTTTTATTATTTTTTATTTTTTTTTAATATTTTTGCAATTTATTTTCTTAAGTCTAACTTTTACACTTTGTCTCTTTATGAGACAATCATTTTTTGAAGGCTGATCACTTCTGTAGCATGCAGATGAACAGCATCTGCATGATATAGAAGCTGGCAGCACTGCACTCGATGCACACTGGCCTGAGAGTCTTCCTGACAAACACTGCACATGACAGGAAGTTTCTGCACTCTGGTAACCTGGATGTCATCATGATGACATCAGGTTACCATGGCAGCGATCGAGAGCCAGCATAATGCTGTGGGGTCTCTGATCCAAAGGCAGAGAGGCTGTCAGCCCTCTGCCTGCAGTCATGTTCGATCTCAGCATTTCGGGGGTTAAAGTGCCGGGAGTGGTTTGTGACCGCTCCTGGCACTTAGTGCCGGGTGTCAGATGTGAGAATCAGCGGACACCCAACCGTTATCGACCGCACACCACCCGTGTGCGTGACCGATTGCTATGACCTACTATACCATCCATGTCAAATTGTGCTGGGTCACATGAACGGTATAATACATCAGATGGCAGAAAGGGCTTAAAGCAGCATAAGTCATCTGAATGTTTGATGTTGAGTGGCTCCTTTCTTTCTGTTATGTGTGTAAAGAAACTTCATAAGTTTTGATTTAAAACAAGATGTCTATTTTTTGTGTTAGAAGCAAAATAAAAAACCAAACAAAAACCAAACATGCTGTATAACCAGATCACTGAACCAAATGATCCATGTCCAGTTAACATCTAAGTAGCAAATCTGTTTATTTTACTGCTACCGCATTATACACAGAATTAAAAGAATTTTCCATTAGCACTAATGGTCCAAATAAAGAGTATTTTTTTAAATAAATTTAGTTTGTAAATTACGTCAATTAAAAATTATTTGCCAGAGCAGAGTTGTAGCTTACAGGCAACAATTCTAAGGGGTAATATTTTGTTGACGATTAGAATACCAGTTTATTCAAGATTTCCACATATTCAGGGAGAAAGACAGGGAATAAATTCCAAACTGAGCATTTATTCAAGCTTGTAGATCAGTTGTGCCTTATATATTCATTCATTAATGGTTGTTGGATTTTGCTATAGCCAATGAAGAAGATTAAGAGGTTTGCCAGAAGCCAATAGATGTGTTCAAAGATTTGGTTTAGAGGATTTATACTTAGAAGAGGGGACGGAAAGAGTTAAAAATTTTTGCTGCAGATAGTTGGCATTGTTTTAAAATTTGTTCAAAATCCTGCCAGAAACTCTTATTTTAAGCTCATTCCTACCAAATATGTAGCAGCCTTTATACGGCTTGCAGGTCATCAACTATCTTTATCAGTAATTTGAAAATGGCGTAGTAACTCAGATGTTCTGCACCACCTAGAAAGAAGTTTGAAAGAATTCCCTTGGATTCTTACACAATGGAAGAAACATGTGAAAGAGGAGAAAGAACGCCTCATGTTCATTAAGGCAGAGACAAAATGTAAGTTTTTTTACAAGATGTGAGGAAGGAAGTATTAAAGAGTGGGGTGTTAGATTAGTTTATTGTACAGTTTGGAAATTATTTGGGAATTGGTTTGGGAATTAACTAGTTCTAACTAGGTATGAGCGAACGTGCTCTGTGATATTTCGGATAGCCCTCAAGTATCTGGGTGCTCAGAAGTACTCAACGCGCATTGGCTGGTGCGCAGAATTGAAGCTCAAATCCCCTCACCCTGCATGTTTGGTGTCTGTTACACAGCCAATAAACATACAGTCACTGTAATACTGTAGCCATCTTGGCAGTGGTATTACTGTGATTGTCTGGCAGCATTACCTCATCAGTGGTTATAAAAGGAGAGGCGCTACCATGCACAGCTCACTGATGCCATTGCACAGCTCAGGGACAGTTGTGATTGGAGGGAAACATCAGTTATCAGGCCTGTGTTTGCACAGGTTAACTAATCAGAGTCCTCTAGTGTTGATACTGTGCTGATGCTGAACCATCATACTAACAGTCCTTCTCCTTCTGAGGGCTAATCTTGTGCTTTGCTGTTTGTATCAAATACATTCTGCATTTAGCCTAGGGACAGTTGCAGGAGCAGGGTGAGTAGCAGAATACAGCCTCTAGTCAGGGTTTAGGGCTTTGCTGTCTGTCGCTGAATATATAGATGCTGCACGTGACTACATTTTTTTGGGGGGGTGAAAAAATTCATGATATTGTCATCCCTACAGTTTAACATGCTTAGTGTTATACTACGTTGGTATGTACCACTGCAACTAAGCGTTTACATTTTTTCTGGAGTTGATGATGGTTGCGCACATGTCATGAGCAATTTTGGTCCACTCCTCTTTCCAGATCATCTCTAAATCATTAAGAATTTGAGGCTGTCGCTTGGAAACTCAGAACTTCAACTCCCTCCATAAGTTTTCTATGGGATTAAGGTCTGGAGACTGGTTAGGCCACTCCATGACTTTAATCTGCTTCTTTTTGAGCCACTCCTTTGTTGCCTTGGCTGTATGTTTTGGGTCATTGTCTTGCTGGAATACCCAGCCACGACATATTTTTAATGTCCTGGCTTAGGAAAGAAGGTTGTCACTCAGGATTTTATGGTACATGGCTCCATCCATCCATCCATTCTCCCATTGATGCAGTGCAGTAGTAGTGCA
Organism: Dendrobates tinctorius; assembly: GCF_039654945.1. Lineage (NCBI taxonomy): Eukaryota > Metazoa > Chordata > Amphibia > Anura > Dendrobatidae > Dendrobates > Dendrobates tinctorius. The sequence goes on from NW_027361699.1 coordinate 14,139,440, forward strand.
TACCAAATAAAAAACCCCAAAACATAATGTTTCCACCTCCATGCTTGGCAGTGGGGACCGTATTCTTTGGGTCATAGGCAGCATTTCTCTTCCTCCAAACATGGTGAGTTAAGTTAATGCCAAAGACTTCAATTTTTGTCTCATCTGACCTCAGAACCTTCGCCCAATCACTGACAGAATCATCCAGGTGTTCAATGGCAAACTTTAGATGGGCCTGCACATGTGCCTTCTTGAGTAAGGGAACCTTGCGGGCACGACAGGATTTTAAACCTTTAAGGTGTAATATGTTACCAATGGTTTTCTAGGTGACAGTGGTCCCAGCTGTCTTGAGATCATTAACAAATTTCCCCTGTGTAGTTTTAGGCTGATCTCTCACCTTTCTCAAGATCAAAGTGATATCTTGCATGGTGCCCCAGATCGATGTCGATTGGCAGTCATTTTGTATTTCTTCCATTTTCTCACTATTGCACCAACAGTTGTCTCCTACTCACCCAGCACCTTACGTATGGTTTTGTTGCCTATTCCAGCTTTGTGTAGGTCTATGATCTTGTCCCTCACATCTTTAGAAAACTCTTTGGTCTTGTCCGTGCTGTAGAGGTTAAAGTCTTAGAGACTGATTAATTGAGTCAGTGGACAGGAGTCTTTTATAAAAGTGACTATGTAAGACAGCTGTCCTTAATGCAGTTAATGAGTTGATTAGGAGCATCTAACTGGTCTGTAGGAGTAGGAGCCAAAACTCTTAATGGTTGGTAAGGGATAAAATACTTATTTCTCACTGCAAAATGCAAATAAATTTATATAATTTATACAATGTGATTTTCTGGATTTTATTTTTGATATTCTATCTCTCAATGTTAAAATTAAACTACCCTTAAAATTACAGGCTGTTCATGTATTTGTCAGTTGGCAAACTTACAAAATCAGCAAGGGATCAAATAATTAATTCACTTCACTGTAACATTCCAAAAAAAAGTTCGAAAATGTTTCTGGATTCAATTAGTCATCCGTAGAATATTATGTGCTTTGTGTTACGTTCCAGTGGTGTTAAACTCCAAAAAACTCTTTGCCTGCTGCAGGTGACCAATTTTATTTATTTATTTTTCAAATAATCTTGGTGTCCTGAGACGTAACAAGTAGAAAATGCATAAGGCGTGCGGTAAGCGACTGGGAAGTGAAAGTGCTGATGTTACACACAGATGCTGAAGACGTGGGGCAGGTACAACTACACCTGTTGCTGAAGCACAAGAAAATCTATCACAGATCAACCAGATAACAGTCATTCACTGAGAGACAGGAAGATCAGAAATAAAATCCATTGAGATATGAGTCCATGGCCTCCTGGGCACCGGCAGGGGCATCAACAACCCACTAGAACGAGAACAGGGCTTGGACCGACAACAAGTCCCACAGGACTGCACAAAATTCCTGACATCACGAGATAAGGCAGGCCACCAAAAAGACTGACTCACCAAATCTCTGGTACCAAAAATACCTGGATGACCAGCCAACGCGGAGCAATGAATTTCAGTCATTACTCTTTTCCTCCACTGGTCAGGGACATACAATTTTCCCATAGGGCAACGTTCAGGTTTGTCCTCCTGAAATTCCTCCAAGGCACGTCTCAAATCGGGTGAGATGGCGGAAAGAACTACACCCTCATTTAGAATGGTAGTAGGCTCGGTCACATCAAGAGAATCCGCAAAGAAACTCCTAGAAAGTGCGTCCGCCTTAACATTCTTAGTGCCCGGAAGAAAAGAGACCACAAAATTAAAACACGTGAAAAACAAGGCCCACCTAGCCTGTCTAGGATTCAAGCGTTTGGCTGATTCAAGATAAATCAAATTCTTGTGGTCGGTGAGGACCACAACTTGATGTCTAGCTCCCTCCAACCATTGTCTCCACTCTTCAAATGTCCATTTCATGGCCAACAATTCCCGATTCCCCACGTCATAGTTATGTTCAGATAGGGAGAATTTTCAAGAAAAGAAGCCAACAGGGATTTATCTTAGAAGTCACCGGATCTCTTTGGGACAAAACGGCTCATGCACCAATCTCAGAAGCATCTACCTCCACCTGAAATGGGAGAGAACATCAGGTTGCCGTAAAACCGGAGCAGAAGTGAATCTCCGCTTAATCTCCCAAAATGCCGAAACTGCCTCTGGAGACCAATTCACCACATTAACGCCCTTTTTGGTCAAAACAGTCAGTGGTTTAACAATACCAGAAAAATTACTTATACATTTACGGTAGAAATTAGCAAAACCCAAAAACTTCTGGAGAGCCTTCAAAGAAGTGGGCTGAACCCAATCATAAATGGCCTGTATATTGGCCGGGTCCATTTCAATAGCAGACGGGGACAAAATGAATCCCAAAAATGAAATCCTCTGTACACCAAAGAGGCACTTCGATCCCTTAACAAACAGAGAATTTTCCCTCAAAATCCAGAACACAGTCCGAACATGTTCCACATGAGAATCCCAATCACTGGAAAAGATCAAAATATCATCCAGATAAGTGATCAAAAACTTATCCACAAAGTCCCGAAAAATATTCATAAAAGACTGGAAGACAGAAGGGGCATTAGTTAGCCCAAAAGGCATCACCAGGTACTCAAAATGTCCCTCCGGAGTATTAAAGGCCGTCTTCCATTCATCCCCATGCTTGATGCGAATAAGATTATACGCCCCCTGAGGTCAAGCTTGGTAAACCAACAGGCACTTTTAACTCTGGAAAATAAATCAGAAATCAGGGGTAACGGGTACTGATATTTAACAGTGATTTTGTTAAGGGAACGATAGTCAACACATGGCCTTAATGAACCATCTTTCTTGGCCACAAAAAAAACAGCACCTAAAGGTGAAGAGGATGGTCTAATATGACCCTTCTCCAACGACTCCTTGTTATAAGATCACATAGCATCATGTTCGGGTACCGATAAGTTGAAAAGCCGACCCTTGGGAAATTTACACCCGGGCATTAACTCAATTGCACAGTCATAACTCCTATGAGGAGGCAAAGACGCAGACTTACTCTCACTGAATACATCAGAAAAATCAGCCAAATAGTCAGGAATTTCATGAGACTGGGGAGAGGTGGAGAAAACAGGAGTGTCACTAAGAACACATTGACAACCCCAACTCACCACAGACACAGATTTCCAATCTAAAACAGGATTATGAGTTTGCAACCAAGAAAAACACAGAACAATAGTATCATGCAAATTGTGCAACACCAAAAATTTATAATTTTCTTGGTGGTCCAGAGCGACCCGCATTATCACCAGGATCCAAAACTGGGGTTTATTCTCCGCCAAAGGAGTAGCATCAATAGCCCTCAAAGGGATAGGAGTCCGCAGGAGTATCATGGGAAAACCACAACGTTTAGCAAAGTCCACATCCATCAGATTCAAAGCTGCTCCTGAATCAAGAAAAGTCTTAGCGGAAAATGTAGACAAGGAGCAGATCAGGGTAACCGCCAAAAGGAACTTAGGCTGTACACTGCCCACTGCAAATGTGTGAGCAAAGCGCTTTTCTCATTTAGGGCTGACAGCATTAGTATGAGAGGCGTCCCCACAGAAAAAACACAACTTATTACGCCTTCTAAACTGACGTTGCGCCCTAGACAAAACCCTATCGCCTTGCATGGGTTCAGAAGTTCGTTTGAAAGGTGGCAATGCCTCTTGTGTAGTTTTACGTACGCGTAAACGCTGATCAATTTGAATGGTCAATGATATAGAGTTGTCAAGACCAGAGGGAACAGGAAGTCCCACCATAACATCTTTTACGGTTTCTGCCAAACCCTTCTAAAAGAGAGCTGCTAGGGCATCATCATTCTATTAAGTAAGGACCGCCCACTTTCGGAATTTTTGACAATATAACTGCAGAATCCTGACCCTGGCTCAATACCAATAAGGTTTTTTCGGCATGATCAATAGCATTAGGTTCATCATACAACAACCCCAAGGCTTGAAAAAACGCGTCCACATTAGCCAGAATAGGATCTCCGGGTGTAAAAGAAAAGGCCCAATCCTGGGGATCGCCACGCAGCAGGGACATGACAATTTTAACCTGCTGCACAGAGCTCCCCGATGAGTTAGGCTTCAAGGCAAGAAATAATTTACAATTATTCTTAAAATTCAAAAATTTAGACCGATCCCCAAAAAACACATCAGGATTAGGGATTTTTGGTTCAACAGCAGATGATTGAGCGAGATAGGCAGAAATTCCCCGCACTTCAGCAGCGAGCTGCTCAACACGATCAGACAATTGCTTAGTCTCCATTTAGACAAAAAATATCCTCCTACAGCCCCAGAAAAAAAAGAGGAAAAAATATATAAAAAAAAATTCTGACACTTTTTAAAAAAATTCTTTCCTTCTTTAGAGTACCCTAGAGTCTACAGTTAGGCTGTTGATTCTGTTATCAATGGGTCACCGAGGAGGATAGCCCAGGCTAAGCCACAGAAAACCAGAGAGGTTGGTAACTAAGCGGATTGCAGACCCCTGATCCTATCCACACAACTAGCAGTAGCCGTGGAGCGTAGAGTTGAGCGACTTTTGGTTTTTTAGGGTCGCGTTTCGTTTCGTGAAACCCGACTTTTCCAAAAGTCGGGTCGAGCAAGATCGTCCGATTATAGGGAAAAGTCGGGGTCGTCCCGAAACACAAAACCCAATGTAAGTCAATGGGGAATAAAAGTCGGCAGTGAGAGGAGGACAGGAAACACATCTACAGTGCCCATTTGAATGCCAAAAGCATCAATTCTTCTTTCTTAAGCTTGTCAACCTTAATTAACTTCATAATACAAGTTACGCACTGAAAAATGGAGGTTATTTGGCTACAAACTGTGGGGGGGAGGGCTGGCTCCAGGTTTTCATGTGCCCTGGGTGAAAGAGCGCCCCTTTAACACATACCACAACTCATCAATGATCATGCTCCGATACGGCAGAGAAATAGCGGTATAGTACAATGAAAAATACCTCACTTTTTACATCTCATGACGAGGCCCATCTATTTCTCCATACAGAATCATTGGTCCCATATAATGTTTGAAACAGTATATGATGAGCTCCACATAATGCTACAGTATATGTTGGTCCCCATGGATGAAGCTCCACTGTCTTATGGGCCCAAATAATGCTCCAAACATAATGGGCCCCATTTCTAATGCTCTAGTGTATAATGGGCCCTGTAAATGCTGCTCCAGTGTCTGATGTCCACCTTTGGAATGTTCCAGTGTATGGTGGGCCCCATCTATCATTCTCCAGAGTATAGTGCTCCCCAAAAATTGCTGTCCCAACATTGAAAACAATCAAATAAGTCTCCTCGCTAAGGAATCCCTGTACTTGTCTGGACAGGTGCTGTAGCTTGCTTAACAGCTCGCCAGCCGTTCTCACGCCCAGTATGGATTACACGTGATTGCACAAAGGTGAGAAAGGGTACCGTATCCCCAGATAACATGTATGGATAGCATACACATTCAAAATATATGTCTCAGGAGGCAGGCTCAGACGGTGTTAGGCCCAGTATGGATTGCACGTGATTGCACAAAGGTTAGAAAGGGTACCGTATCCCCGGATAACATGTATGGATAGCGTACACATTCAAAATATATGTCTATACAGCATGAGGCAGGCTCAGACGGTGTTAGGCCCAGTATGGATTGCACGTGATTGCACAAAGGTTAGAAAGGGTACCGTATCCCTGGATAACATGTATGGATAGCGTACACATTCAAAATATATGTCTATACAGCATGAGGCAGGCTCAGACGGTGTTAGGCCCAGTATGGATTGCACGTGATTGCACAAAGGTTAGAAAGGGTACCGTATCCCTGGATAACATGTATGGATAGCGTACACATTCAAAATATATGTCTATACAGCATGAGGCAGGCTCAGATGGTGTTAGGCCCAGTATGGATTGCACGTGATTGCACAAAGGTTAGAAAGGGTACCGTATCCCCGGATAACATGTATGGATAGCGTACACATTCAAAATATATGTCTATACAGCATGAGGCAGGCTCAGACGGTGTTAGGCCCAGTATGGATTGCACGTGATTGCACAAAGGTTAGAAAGGGTACCGTATCCCTGGATAACATGTATGGATAGCGTACACATTCAAAATATATGTCTATACAGCATGAGGCAGGCTCAGACGGTGTTAGGCCCAGTATGGATTGCACGTGATTGCACAAAGGTTAGAAAGGGTACCTTATCCCCGGATAACATGTATGGATAGCGTACACATTCAAAATATATGTCTCAGGAGGCAGGCTCAGACGGTGTTAGGCCCAGTATGGATTGCACGTGATTACACAAAGGTTAGAAAGGGTACCGTATCCCCGGATAACATGTATGGATAGCGTACACATTCAAAATATATGTCTATACAGCATGAGGCAGGCTCAGATGGTGTTAGGCCCAGTATGGATTGCACGTGATTGCACAAAGGTTAGAAAGGGTACCGTATCCCTGGATAACATGTATGGATAGCGTACACATTCAAAATATATGTCTCAGGAGGCAGGCTCAGACGGTGATAGGCCCAGTATGGATTGCACGTGATTGCACAAAGGTTAGAAAGGGTACCGTATCCCCGGATAACATGTATGGATAGCGTACACATTCAAAATATATGTCTCAGGAGGCAGGCTCAGACGGTGTTAGGCCCAGTATGGATTGCACGTGATTGCACAAAGGTTAGAAAGGGTACCGTATCCCCGGATAACATGTATGGATAGCGTACACATTCAAAATATATGTCTATACAGCATGAGGCAGGCTCAGACGGTGTTAGGCCCAGTATGGATTGCACGTGATTGCACAAAGGTTAGAAAGGGTACCGTATCCCTGGATAACATGTATGGATAGCGTACACATTCAAAATATATGTCTATACAGCATGAGGCAGGCTCAGACGGTGTTAGGCCCAGTATGGATTGCACGTGATTACACAAAGGTTAGAAAGGGTACCGTATCCCCGGATAACATGTATGGATAGTGTACACATTCAAAATATATGTCTATACAGCATGAGGCAGGCTCAGACGGTGTTAGGCCCAGTATGGATTGCACGTGATTGCACAAAGGTTAGAAAGGGTACCGTATCCCCGGATAACATGTATGGATAGCGTACATATTCAAAATATATGTCTCAGGAGGCAGGCTCAGACGGTGTTAGGCCCAGTATGGATTGCACGTGATTGCACAAAGGTTAAAAAGGGTACCGTATCCCTGGATAACATGTATGGATAGCGTACACATTCAAAATATATGTCTATACAGCATGAGGCAGGCTCAGACGGTGTTAGGCCCAGTATGGATTGCACGTGATTGCACAAAGGTTAGAAAGGGTACCGTATCCCTGGATAACATGTATGGATAGCGTACACATTCAAAATATATGTCTCAGGAGGCAGGCTCAGATGGTGTTAGGCCCAGTATGGATTGCACGTGATTGCACAAATGTTAGAAAGGGTACCGTATCCCCGGATAACATGTATGGATAGCGTACACATTCAAAATATATGTCTATACAGCATGAGGCAGGCTCAGACGGTGTTAGGCCCAGTATGGGTTGCACGTGATTGCACAAAGGTTAGAAAGGGTACCGTATCCCTGGATAACATGTATGGATAGCGTACACATTCAAAATATATGTCTATACAGCATGAGGCAGGCTCAGACGGTGTTAGGCCCAGTATGGATTGCACGTGATTGCACAAAGGTTAGAAAGGGTACCGTATCCCTGGATAACATGTATGGATAGCGTACACATTCAAAATATATGTCTCAGGAGGCAGGCTCAGACGGTGTTAGGCCCAGTATGGATTGCACGTGATTGCACAAAGGTTAGAAAGGGTACCGTATCCCCGGATAACATGTATGGATAGCGTACACATTCAAAATATATGTCTATACAGCATGAGGCAGGCTCAGACGGTGTTAGGCCCAGTATGGATTGCACGTGATTGCACAAAGGTTAGAAAGGGTACCGTATCCCTGGATAACATGTATGGATAGCGTACACATTCAAAATATATGTCTCAGGAGGCAGGCTCAGACGGTGTTAGGCCCAGTATGGATTGCACGTGATTGCACAAAGGTTAGAAAGGGTACCGTATCCCCGGATAACATGTATGGATAGCGTACACATTCAAAATATATGTCTATACAGCATGAGGCAGGCTCACACGGTGTTAGGCCCAGTATGGATTGCACGTGATTGCACAAAGGTTAGGAAGGGTACCACATCCCTGGATAACATGTATGGATAGCGTACACATTCAAAATATATGTCTCAGGAGGCAGGCTCAGACGGTGTTAGGCCCAGTATGGATTGCACGTGATTGCACAAAGGTTAGAAAGGGTACCGTATCCCCGGATAACATGTATGGATAGCGTACACATTCAAAATATATGTCTATACAGCATGAGGCAGGCTCAGACGGTGTTAGGCCCAGTATGGATTGCACGTGATTGCACAAAGGTTAGAAAGGGTACTGTATCCCCGGATAACATGTATGGATAGCGTACACATTCAAAATATATGTCTTTACAGCATGAGGCAGGCTCAGACGGTGTTAGGCCCAGTATGGATTGCACGTGATTGCACAAAGGTTAGAAAGGGTACCGTATCCCTGGTTAACATGTATGGATAGCGTACACATTCAAAATATATGTCTCAGGAGGCAGGCTCAGACGGTGTTAGGCCCAGTATGGATTGCACGTGATTGCACAAAGGTTAGAAAGGGTACCGTATCCCCGGATAACATGTATGGATAGCGTACACATTCAAAATATATGTCTATACAGCATGAGGCAGGCTCAGACGGTGTTAGGCCCAGTATGGATTGCACGTGATTGCACAAAGGTTAGAAAGGGTACCGTATCCCTGGATAACATGTATGGATAGCGTACACATTCAAAATATATGTCTCAGGAGGCAGGCTCAGACGGTGTTAGGCCCAGTATGGATTGCACGTGATTGCACAAAGGTTAGAAAGGGTACCGTATCCCTGGATAACATTTATGGATAGCGTACACATTCAAAATATATGTCTCAGGAGGCAGGCTCAGACGGTGTCAGGCACAGTATGGATTTGACGGCCCAGATTACACAGCGGAGGAGCAGGGAGAGGTAAAGATTGCAAATGCTGGGTCCCTGCCCAAGCAAGGGGGGCCCACTCGTGGGCGTCGGTACTGGCACTGGGCCCCTCATAGTACAGCGGTGTGTCTGACGGCGGGTGTGCACCACCACCGTCAGAGACACTTGATTGCAATATGAGGGACCCTGTGCCAGTGCCCGCGCCCAAGAGTCGGCCTACCCACCTGTCCAGGGCAGCGGCACTCGCACGGTGTCGTGCGGTAGGTGGTGACCCCGGCCATGGGGGGGAGGCAGCACAGTTAGGGAGTTTTAGAAAGTGGCATATGTTGATGTTGGACATTCAGCTGATGCAAAAGGCGAAATAGGTGAAGTACCAGGAAGAGGTGGACCAAAGCAAGCCATTTTTCTGTCACCCTATGTGTCATCAGGGGAAGGTGGGACAAAATCCTTGGAAACCCATGCATGGTTCATTTTAATGAAGGTTAGATCATCCACATTTTGGGTTGACAGACGGGTCCTTTTTTCTGTCAGGATTGATCCAGCTGCACTGAAGACTCTTTCCGATAGCACACTTGCAGCTGGGCAAGCGAGCTCCTGTAAGGCATATTGGGCCAATTCAGGCCAGGTGTCCAGTTTAGTGGCCCAATAGTCAAAGGGGAATGACCTGTGTGGGAGAACATCGATATGGGAGTAAAAGTAGTTTGTTACCATAGTTGACAACTGCTGTCTCCTGTCACTTTCCATCGATGCAGTATTACCAGTTGTGTGAGCGGTATTTGAAAAATCAGTCCACAACATTGTCATGAAACCCCTGTCTCCAACGCCACTTCTGCTGTGTGCACCACGAACACCTCTGCCAAGCTGCCCCCGGCCCGTACAGCTCGTGTGAGAACCATCACCGCTGCTGTGTGCTGGGAATGCCTCAAGCAACCGATTTACCAGAGTTGCTTGTTTATTAGCCAATATTAGGTCAAGGTTCTCCTGTGGCATGATGTTTTGTAATTTGCCTTTATAGCGTGGATCCAGGATGCTGGCCAACCAGTAGTCGTCATCGTTCATCATTTTGGCAATGCGAGGGTCCCTTTTTAGGATCCGCAAGGCATAATCTGACATGTGGGCCAATGTTCCCGGTGTCAATGATGCACTGCGAGTGCTGGGTGGAGGAGCACTTTCTGGCAAATCCACATCCCTCCAGTCACGCACAAACCCTGTACCAGACCTTGCCACGCCAACATTTTCACTTGCCCCACGAGATGCATCCTCCTCACCTAAGTAATCATCCCCATCATCCTCCTCCTCCTCCTCTTCTTCCTCCACCTCGTCCAGGAGAGGTCCCTGAGCAGACAATGGCTGAATGTCATCAAGGATTCCCTCCTCCTCTTCCTCCTCATCAACATTGGCTGCAGACGCCTGCTCCTTAAGGTGCGTCAAAGTTTGCATGAGCAGATGCATAAGTGGGATGCTCATGCTTAGGATGGCGTAGTCTGCGCTTACCAGCCGTGTGCATTCCTCAAAACACTGAAGGACTTTACAAAGGTCTTTCAGCTTCGACCACTGCACACCTGTCAACTCCATGTCTGCTCTCAAAGTGCCTGGCCGTGTATCCTCCCACAAATGCATTATGGCCTGCCTCTGCTCGCACAGCCGCTCCACCATGTGCAGGGTGGAGTTCCACCTTGTTGCAATGTCGATAATGAGGCGGTGGTTGGGAAGGTGGAGCAATCGCTGCAGCTTCTGCATACGAACGGAGTGTACAGGCGACCGGCGGATGTGCGCGCACAGACTTCGCACCTTCTGGAGCAGGGCTGTTAACTCCGGATAATTTTTGAGGAAGCACTGCACCACCAGGTTCAAGGTGTGAGCCAAGCAAGGTATGTGGCTGAGTTTTGAAAGGGCTATGGCTGCCACAAAATTACGGCCGTTATCACTAACTACCTTGCCTGCCTCAAGATGTACACTGCCCAGCCATGACTCAGTTTGTCGCTTCAAGTACTCGGCCAGCACCTCGGCGGTGTGTCTGTCGCCCAAACACATCATCTGCAACACAGCCTGCTGACGCTTTCCACTAGCTGCTCGATAGGGGGACACATCGTGTGCAACAGTGGCAGCTGCAGATGGAGTGCTCGTACGACTGCGCTCTGTGGACGAGCTTTCGCTTCTGGAGGAGGAGGAGGAGGAGGGTCGAACGCCTACAGCCAACTGTTTCCTATACCGTGGGCTAGGCAGCACTGTCCCACCACCGCTGTCCCCTGTGGACCCTGCATCCACCACATTAACCCAGTGCGCAGTGATGGACACGTAACGGCCCTGGCCATGCCGACTGGACCATGCATCAGTTGTGAGGTGCACCTTTCCGCTCACTGACTGCTTGAGTGCATGGACAATGCGGTCTTTCACATGATGGTTAAGGGCTGGGATGGCTTTGCTAGAGAAGAAGTGGCGACTGGGTAGGTCATAGCGTGGTACTGCATAGGCCATGAGTTCGCGGAAAGCTGTGCTTTCCACCAACCGAAAGGGCATCATCTCAAATGAGATTAGTTTGGCAATGTGGGCGTTCAAACCCAGTGTACGCGGATGAGAGACTGAGTACTTTCTTGACCTACTCATAGTGTCTGGGAGGGTGAGCTGGACTTGAGAGCTGCATATGGTGGAAGTAGCGGTGGGCAGGGCGGACTGAGAGAGGGTTGATGATGGTGATGGAGTTGGTGTTCTTTCTGATGGCCTAGAATCAGTATTTCGTTGATATAACAGTGGGATTCCCTGACTGCTGTGGTCTTGCAACGACACCTCAACATTTGCTGCTGTGCTAACCGGTGGGCTTACAGTGGGGGAAACAATGTAGCGTTGCTGACTACCTTCGTTGTGATAAGTTGCACATGTGGCACTTGAGGTTTGGTGTTGTGTCCACGCTTGCAAGTGCATGCTGGTTAAATGTCTAAGCATGCAACTGGTATTCAAATTTTTCAGATTTTTCCCTCGGCTAAAGGTCTTTGCGCACTTCTTACAGATAACCTTGGCCTGATCATGAGGATTTTGTTCAAAAAAGTGCCACACTGCACTCTTCCTACTTTGGCAGACATTTTGCGGCCTAGCACGCTGTGATCTTTTGACCCTCTGGACAAGCTGTCCAGCAACTCTTGATGTTTGGAACCTGTCTTTGGAGTGCTCCGGGCCTGCCAGATAACAGCTGTTGCGATGTCGATGTCTGCTGTGGATGCTCCTCATCTGAGCTATTGGAAGCAGCACCCTCTTCCCCCAATGGATGCCAATCTGGGTCAACAACTGGGTCATCCATCACCTCCTCTTCTATGTCATGTGCCCCTTCCTCTGTGTCACCGTGTATGGTGGTATAGTGTGCGGGAAGGGGCACCTGAGTCTCATCAGGGTCAGAATCTGGCTCTGTACACTGCGAGGACAATGTAGTGCTCTGAGTGAATGTACCAGCAGAATCATCCATCAGTGGCTGTGCATCAGTGCACTCCATGTCAGATTCATCTTGGCCTGGGTAATTCACCATTTCACTTGATAATCCAGGCATGGTATTTGAAAACAGCTCCATGGAGTAATCAGTAGTATGGCCTGCGTCATCCTTCAATCTTGGTTGGGGTGAAGGACACAAGGAAAGGTGTGGTTCATGAACATGAGCCTCCAATGACGACTCAGTGCTTTTACTTTTTACAACTGAAGAAGAGGAGGCGATAGAGCTGGAGGCTGAGTCAGCAATGTAAGACAAAACTTTTTCCTGATGCTCTGGCTTTAAAAGCGGTTTGCCAACTCCTAGAAAACTAAGCGTTCGAGGCCTTATGTAGCTAGACGATGACGCAGGGTCAGCACCTCCTGCATTCGGTCCTATTTTGCTCTTGCCACTACCATCAGATCCACCACCAACACCATCATTACCAGCTGCCAACCCCCGCCCAATTCCAAGGCCTCTTCCACCAGCCTTCCTCATTTTTGGTAGAAATGTAGACAAAATCCAACAAACTATATAGTAATGTAAAACAAGGTACAAGGTGTCTATAGGGCAGCGGAGATTTTGAATTTCTGCACACACTTGTGGACAGTGGACACTTTTGGATTGTGTGAGGCCCACTGATATCTGAGCGCTATGTGACAGGCTCGATGGCACTGCTGTGACAAAAGTGACTAGAGGATAAGGGAGATTTTGAATATCTGCACACACTTTTGGACACTGGACACTTTTGGATTGTGTGAGGCCCACTGATATCTGAGCGCTATGTGACAGGCTCGATGGCACAGCTGTGACAAAAGTGACTAGAGGATAAGGGAGATTTTGAATTTCTGCACACACTTTTGGACACTGGACACTTTTGGATTGTGTGAGGCCCACTGATATCTGAGCGCTATGTGACAGGCTCGATGGCACTGCTGTGACAAAAGTAACTAGAGGATAAGGGAGATTTTGAATATCTGCACACACTTTTGGACACTGGACACTTTTGGATTGTGTGAGGCCCACTGATATCTGAGCACTATGTGACAGGCTCGATGGCACAGCTGTAACAAAAGTGACTAGAGGATAAGGGAGATTTTGAATATCTGCACACACTTTTGGACACTGGACACTTTTGGATTGTGTGAGGCCCACTGATATCTGAGCGCTATGTGACAGGCTCGATGGCACTGCTGTGACAAAAGTGACTAGAGGATAAGGGAGATTTTGAATATCTGCACACACTTTTGGACACTGGACACTTTTGGATTGTGTGAGGCCCACTGATATCTGAGCACTATGTGACAGGCTCGATGGCACAGCTGTGACAAAAGTGACTAGAGGATAAGGGAGATTTTGAATTTCTGCACACACTTGTGGACAGTGGACACTTTTGGATTGTGTGAGGCCCACTTATATCTGAGCGCTATGTGACAGGCTCGATGGCACTGCTGTGACAAAAGTGACTAGAGGATAAGGGAGATTTTGAATATCTGCTCACACTTTTGGACACTGGACACTTTTGGATTGTGTGAGGCCCACTGATATCTGAGCGCTATGTGACAGGCTCGATGGCACTGCTGTGACAAAAGTGACTAGAGGATAAGGGAGATTTTGAATATCTGCACACACTTTTGGACACTGGACACTTTTGGATTGTGTGAGGCCCACTGATATCTGAGCACTATGTGACAGGCTCGATGGCACAGCTGTGACAAAAGTGACTAGAGGATAAGGGAGATTTTGAATTTCTGCACACACTTGTGGACAGTGGACACTTTTGGATTGTGTGAGGCCCACTTATATCTGAGCGCTATGGACAGGCTCGATGGCACTGCTGTGACAAAAGTGACTAGAGGATAAGGGAGATTTTGAATATCTGCTCACACTTTTGGACACTGGACACTTTTGAATTGTGTGAGGCCCACTGATATCTGAGCGCTATGTGACAGGCTCGATGGCACTGCTGTGACAAAAGTGTCTAGAGGATAAGGGAGATTTTGAATATCTCCACACACTTTTGGACACTTTTGGATTGTGTGAGGCCCACTGATATCTGAGCGCTATGTGACAGGCTCGATGGCACTGCTGTGACAAAAGTGACTAGAGGATAAGGGAGATTTTGAATATCTGCACACACTTTTGGACACTGGACACTTTTGGATTGTGTGAGGCCCACTGATATCTGAGCGCTATGTGACAGGCTCGATGGCACAGCTGTGACAAAAGTGACTAGAGGATAAGGGAGATTTTGAATATCTGCACACACTTTTGGACACTGGACACTTTTGGATTGTGTGAGGCCCACTGATATCTGAGCGCTATGTGACAGGCTCGATGGCACAGCTGTGACAAAAGTGACTAGAGGATAAGGGAGATTTTGAATTTCTGCACACACTTGTGGACAGTGGACACTTTTGGATTGTGTGAGGCCCACTGATATCTGAGCGCTATGTGACAGGCTCGATGGCACTGCTGTGACAAAAGTGACTAGAGGATAAGGGAGATTTTGAATATCTGCACACACTTTTGGACACTGGACACTTTTGGATTGTGTGAGGCCCACTGATATCTGAGCACTATGTGACAGGCTCGATGGCACAGCTGTGACAAAAGTGACTAGAGGATAAGGGAGATTTTGAATATCTGCACACACTTTTGGACACTGGACACTTTTGGATTGTGTGAGGCCCACTGATATCTGAGCGCTATGTGACAGGCTCGATGGCACTGCTGTGACAAAAGTGACTAGAGGATAAGGGAGATTTTGAATATCTGCACACACTTTTGGACACTGGACACTTTTGGATTGTGTGAGGCCCACTGATATCTGAGCACTATGTGACAGGCTCGATGGCACAGCTGTGACAAAAGTGACTAGAGGATAAGGGAGATTTTGAATTTCTGCACACACTTGTGGACAGTGGACACTTTTGGATTGTGTGAGGCCCACTTATATCTGAGCGCTATGTGACAGGCTCGATGGCACAGCTGTGACAAAAGTGACTAGAGGATAAGGGAGATTTTGAATATCTGCTCACACTTTTGGACACTGGACACTTTTGGATTGTGTGAGGCCCACTGATATCTGAGCGCTATGTGACAGGCTCGATGGCACTGCTGTGACAAAAGTGACTAGAGGATAAGGGAGATTTTGAATATCTGCACACACTTTTGGACACTGGACACTTTTGGATTGTGTGAGGCCCACTGATATCTGAGCACTATATGACAGGCTCGATGGCACAGCTGTGACAAAAGTGACTAGAGGATAAGGGAGATTTTGAATTTCTGCACACACTTGTGGACAGTGGACACTTTTGGATTGTGTGAGGCCCACTTATATCTGAGCGCTATGGACAGCCTCGATGGCACTGCTGTGACAAAAGTGACTAGAGGATAAGGGAGATTTTGAATATCTGCTCACACTTTTGGACACTGGACACTTTTGGATTGTGTGAGGCCCACTGATATCTGAGCGCTATGTGACAGGCTCGATGGCACTGCTGTGACAAAAGTGACTAGAGGATAAGGGAGATTTTGAATATCTCCACACACTTTTGGACACTTTTGGATTGTGTGAGGCCCACTGATATCTGAGCGCTATGTGACAGGCTCGATGGCACTGCTGTGACAAAAGTGACTAGAGGATAAGGGAGATTTTGAATATCTGCACACACTTTTGGACACTGGACACTTTTGGATTGTGTGAGGCCCACTGATATCTGAGCGCTATGTGACAGGCTCGATGGCACAGCTGTGACAAAAGTGACTAGAGGATAAGGGAGATTTTGAATATCTGCACACACTTTTGGTCACTGGACACTTTTGGATTGTGTGAGGCCCACTGATATCTGAGCGCTATGTGACAGGCTCGATGGCACAGCTGTGACAAAAGTGACTAGAGGATAAGGGAGATTTTGAATTTCTGCACACACTTGTGGACAGTGGACACTTTTGGATTGTGTGAGGCACACTGATATCTGAGCGCTATGTGACAGGCTCGATGGCACTGCTGTGACAAAAGTGACTAGAGGATAAGGGAGATTTTGAATATCTGCACACACTTTTGGACACTGGACACTTTTGGATTGTGTGAGGCCCACTGATATCTGAGCGCTATGTGACAGGCTCGATGGCACTGCTGTGACAAAAGTGACTAGAGGATAAGGGAGATTTTGAATATCTGCACACACTTTTGGACATTGGACACTTTTGCATTGTGTGAGGCCCACTGATATCTGAGCGCTATGTGACAGGCTCGATGGCACTGCTGTGACAAAAGTGACTAGAGGATAAGGGAGATTTTGAATCTCTGCACACACTTTTGGACACTGGACACTTTTGGATTGTGTGAGGCCCAATGAATATCTGAGCGCTATGTGACAGGCTCGATGGCACAGCTGTGACAAAAGTGACTAGAGGATAAAGGAGATTGGATTGCTTTTAAAAAAGCTTTTTGCGAAGCAGTGGGTAAACAGCAATGCCAGCCTGTCAGGAAGCCTTAGAAGGCAGCCCAACAACCAACACCACTGATACACCACTGTATAGCCTCCCCTTGCACTGCACACACAGTGACTGGTGTGTTGTGCAGGCCAAATTGCTAGCAGCAGAAGCAGTTTTTTTTTCTTCTCAGCAGGACAAAAAAAAAATTGGGATTGCTTTTAAAAAAGCAGTTTGTGGAGCAGTGGGTAAACAGCAATGCCAGCCTGTCAGGAAGCCTTAAAAGGCTGCCCAACAACCAACACCACTGATACACCACTATATAGCCTCCCCTTGCACTGCACACACAGTGACTGGTGTGTTGTGCAGGCCAAATCGCTAGCAGCAGAAGCAGTTTTTTTGTCTTCTTCCCTGCCTAACGCTCTCCCTACAGAATCAGCAGCAACCTCTCCCTATACTAAGATCGGCAGAAGTAAGATGGCGGTCGGCGTGCATGCCCTTTTATACCCCCTGTGACGCCCACCAAAGCAAGCCAATCACTTGCATGCCCTTCTGAAAGATGGTGGTGACCCGTGCCTATGTCATCACGTTGCCCACAGTGTCCGTGGATCCTGATTGGCTGAAAAAGAGCACAAAACAATCTTTTGAAACGCGACTTTGGCACGTAAGTCGCCGACCTCGTGGCCGACCTCATCCTAGGGTCGGGTTTCGTTTCATGAAACCCGACTTTGCCAAAAGTCGGCGACTTTTGAATTTTTTCGACTCGTTTCGCTCAACTCTAGTGGAGCGTACCTACGATGATCCTAGATGCCTTGGCACAGCCGGAGAGCTAGCTAAGCCTAAAGCAAGAAAGAGGAAATCTAAACTGCCCCGGTGCAGACCCCAAAGGAATAGATAGCCCCCAAACATACTGTTGGTGAGACTAGATAAAAACACAAACGCAGGCAGAAAAATAGACCGAGCAAACGATGGGGCCCACACTGACTAGACAGGACAGGAAAGGAAAGACACTGCAATCACGCTAAAAACCCTGCAAAAAGTCCAACATGTCTAATGCACAAAAACACTGAAGTCGCATGACTTTTCCCCCACTATATCAGCACTCTGGTATAATCTGAAAGCAAAGCAAAAAGAGACCAAAATAACGGGACAAAACAAACTGGCACAAGCAGTAACATATGGGCGGTGATTCAGCACAGCCCCAGCCGGAGCTAGCTGACCCGCACAAAGCAGAGATAGACAAAACCAGATCAAATGCAAACAGAATAGCAAATGAACCACTAAGCTGAACCATGCAGGGATAGAGCAGGAAACATCAGACCTCAGAAGGCACAGGAAGAAAATCACCAGCAGGGATAGAGGGAGTCAGCTGTCTTAAATCCCAATCAGAAACCCCAGATCTTCTATCGTCTTCCTCATTATCAGGTGGCAAACCTCTGTCAATCAGATCAGCTCCACTACCTCCAGTAACCACCAGAGGGAGCCCAGAAAGAGAACTCGCAACCCCTTTGTCAATCTGACTAGCTCCACTACCTTCAGAAATCACCAAAGGGAAGCAAGATAGAGAATTCACAACAATTTCCCTGATGCCACACTGGGTGAACATTGTTGAAGCCACGGCACATGTGCCACCGACACCAAAGATTGGTGGCTCTACTTCTATTATGATTTCCTCCACCCCTTTAGCATTTCCTGCACCCCCTCCTGATCCTCCTGATCCTCTATGTCGAGTTTGTTATTTCAAAGCACATCATCCACATTGGCTGGAAGCTGCAACCTGCCTCAGTGAAGCGGCAACAGGCTCTGCTAAATCTAATTTATCTAGGAGACAAACCGCACACCATGGCAGAGTTATGGAAAGTAATCACAGACATATCTGTTGCCCTCACCACTGAACCTCTAACCAGGCATGGTCATGTGTGATAATGGGCATAACCTGGTGGTGGCTGTGAAGCTTGACAAGCTCACACAAACACAACGCTTGGCCTAAGTTCTCATTTTGGTGGTTCAGCGATTTCTTAAAACCTGTCCAGATTTGCCAGAGCTCCTGGTCAATGTACACCATGTCAGTGCCAAGTCGACTACAGCTGCAGCCACTCTGGCAGTGCTGCAGCAGCACATGCAAGTGTCAGCTCACTGACTGGTTTACGATGTCACCATGTGCTGCAACTGCATACTGCACATGCTGGAAAGGCTTTGTGAACTGTAGAGACCAGCTCCAACACACCTGTCAGTATTCTGGGCAGCCTCCAAACATAACAACTGAAGAGTGGGCATGGATGTCTGACATTTATGCGGTTTTCAAAGACTTTGAGGCCTCCACTAAGCTTTTTAGCAGCGATGACACAATAATCAGAGCAATGATCCTGATTCTGTGCCTACTTAAACAGTTGCTGAATTAAAGATAAAACTTTGGATGTGTACCAGGTGGAGATGGAGAAAAACATGAGGCAGGGAGATACTACAAAGCTTAGCTCATGTCGTCTGCTCAGTTCGGATTTATTAACAACTAGCTGAAGAGCCCGGCGCTGCCCGGGCATAGTAACTAACTGTGGTTAGTTATAGAAAATTATAATTATCCTCCATCCCATAGTCCCGTGCCCATATACCCATCATACATATCCTCCATCCCATAGTCGAGTGCCCATATACCCATCGCACATCCTCCATCCCATAGTCCCATGCCCATATACCCATCATACATATTCTCCATCCCATAGTCCCATGCCCATATACCCATCATACATATTCTCCATCCCATAGTCTCATGCCCATATACCCATCATACATGTTCGCCATCCCATAGTCGAGTGCCCATATACCCATCACACATCCTTCATCTCATAGTCCCATGCCCATATACCCATCATACATATGCTCCATCCCATAGTCCCGTGCCCATATACCCATCATACATATCCTCCATCCCATAGTCCAGTGCCCATATACCCATCACATCCTCCATCCCATAGTCCCGTGCCCATATACATATCCGCCATCCCATAGTTCCGTGCCCATATACCCATCAAACATATGCTCCATCCCATAGTCCAGTGCTCATATACCCATCACACATCCTCCATCCCATAGTCCCGTGCCCATATACATATCCGCCATCCCATAGTCCCATGCCCATATACCCATCATACATATCCTCCATCCCATAGTCCCGTGCCCATATACATATCCTCCATCCCATAGTCCCGTGCCCATATACCTGTCATACATATCCTCCATCCCATAGTCCAGTGCCCATATACTTATCACACATCCTCCATTCCATAGTCAACCATTATGACATCATAATGAGCGGCGGCAGGGCTTGCAACCTTTGATGACATCAGCGTCGCCATGGCAACCATTGTGACATCATAATGAGGGGCGGGGCTTGATATACACACACTGCTTCCCCAGTATGCAAATAGGGGCATTGTGACATCACAATGAGGGGCGGGGCTTGGCGCGCACACACTTTTTCCCCCAGTATGTAGATAGGGGCAAAATTGTTTGGTGAATTGGAAAACGCGGGGTTAAAATTTTGCCTCACAACATAGCTTAGGACGCTCTCGGGGGCCAGACGTGTGACTGTGCCAAATTTTGTGGCTGTAGCTGCGATGGTGCGGATGCCTATCCCAGACATACAAACATACACACACACATACACACATACATAGACACATACATATACACTTTGAGCTTTATATATTAGATGAGGAGGTGGAGGCAAAAAAGGAGGAGGAGGAACAGAAGCTGGTTGCTAGCGCAACAGAGGATAGTACCCACTCAAGCTTTGTAATGTCTCTCCTTTGTGGATGGGCTAAGAAGGCGAATGAAGAGGATTAGATGGAGGTTTTGGAAGAGGTGGAGTGTAGTCATCATGTTGAAGACAGGAAAGTGTTGGCTGTAGGGAGCTTGCCACTTATGGCCAACTTTATGTACCTCTGCCTCTCCTGTGACACTCACATTACATTCATCTTGGCCAAAAAAGAATACTTGCTTTTCCCCTTGATAGACCCATGCTGCAAGGAGAACCCTGCATCTCTCCTTCCTGAGGCAAAGAAGTCTATTAAAATGGTGCTATACCAGAAGGCCATTGTGGAAAAAATGTTTAAAAAATTCCCATAAGACAATGCTACCAGCAGTGGGCAAGCTTCCTTGCCCAACCAAGGAGAAGTGGCGAGGGAGACACTCACCAGGTACAGCAGAGGCAGGGGTACACTGTCAAAGGCCAAGGCCAATTTCATGACACCCTGCGTAATTCGTCTGTGACCTTTACCTATTGGGTCTCAAAGCTGGACACCTGGCATGAGCTGTGCCTCTATACCTTGGAGGTGTTGTGCTTCCTTGTCACTAGTGTCTTGTCTGAGCAGGTTTTTAGTGCTGCTGGGGAGGTTCACAACAGACAGTCACTTTCACCTGCCAACAGAAAATGCTGACAGGCTCACTCTAATAAAAATGAACAAAGCCTGGATTAGCCCTGACTTTTCCACACCATCAGATTACATTAGCAGATAAAGTGTTTTTAAACTCCAATATTTCAATGAGGCATGCCAATTGTTGCCTTCAAGGGTCTATGGATGACTGGATGACCCTGCTTATAATTTTTTGCTTGACTTACACTTTGTGCAAAGTCTTTATGAGTGCAGGAGTATATAAACTGCACTTTATGTGTACATCAACTCCTGTCTTTATGAGTCTAGGAGTACGCTTAGCATGTCATTCTCCAAAAGGAGAAATGATACTTCTTGGATATCGGTCAGACGCCTCTCTCACAGCCAAACCAGATCTCACACTTTGCACTGACGAGGGGCAGTACCCTGAAACACAGTGTCTGCAAATTGAGATTCTGGCTTGGCTTTTATCCTAAGTCATGTAACAAGGCTCGTTAAAGGGTCAACATTGACTTTTAGGATTGCTACTTCCAATAGGTGGCACTAGAGTTCTAGTCCTCTTCCTCTCTGAAGAGATAATTAGCATATTTCCCAGACGATCATTGCGGCTTTAAGTCTCCTCATCTCGACATGCTTAGCATGTCATTCTCCGCAAGGAGAAATGATACTTCTTGGATATCGGTCAGACGCCTCTCTCACAGCCAAACCAGATCTCACACTTTGCACTGACGAGGGGCAGTACCCCAAAACACAGTGTCTTCAAATTGAGATTCTGGCTTGGCTTTTATCCTAAGTCATGTAACAAGGCTCGTTAAAGGGTCAACATTGACTTTTAGGATTGCTACTTCCAATAGGTGGCACTAGAGTTCTAGTCCTCTTCCTCTCTGAAGAGACAATTTGCATAATTAGGAGTACCCAGACATTACAATTTGCATAGAATGTATATGAGGCCTTACTTTACTGAATGTCTAATAAAGGGAGTCCCTCTTCCATCTAATTTTTGATTGGTAAATAGAATGGAGTATCGTCCAACGCTAGTATGACAGATATTTATACTCAAGTTTAACGTGTATAAATCACTGGCTCATTTACAAGAGGATAGACAAACTAATATAGACAAATTAGTAGAATGTTTGTAAGCCCAGAGTCAGAATGATAAAAGTAACCATTAGTCACTGTCTCATTCACAATATAACATGCATATACACATCAAGCACATAATCTCAAAGATTCTTCCATCATATAAAGCACACACACAGGAAGTTAAAACAAACATTAATAGTTTGGAATAGATGCTACAATAAATATTAACTTAGTAAAAAGTAAAAAATGACTAGGGTATGTGTCACAATGTGCACAGAAAGTCTACCAGTAGCTTGTGATGGAAACCACAATAGCTATTATGCCACAACATACAGATACTTTGGTACGATCCTCTGTCCCAAAGTGTTCCACCCCAAGATTTTGATGTTCAGCAGAAGACATGTTTGAAAACAACAAAGAGAGTGTGCTGTCAATGAGTGCGAAGCAAAGTGATAGAACACAGCATATGTTCTAACCCCAGCGTGCAGGTCTTAAAACGGCATTCAGGCATGATGTCTCTTCCTTAGTGATGAAGGCAGTGTATAGTAATGCATCGCTGCTTAGTATCAGGAGATTGTATCAGTTCCCCAACAACTAGAGTGGTGTGCAGTAACCCATTGCTGCTATATCATGGTGGAAAACAGATTTAAGTGAATGTAGCAGGCTATGAGCAGCATTATTAATATTTTAAAGCATGGTGGTGAGAAATAGATAGGGTTAATGAGTATGTTTGATGATAAATAATAGTGGGGAGCCTATTATGGGCCACAACTGGCAAATGTATAGTGTAATTGGGGCTCCATCATCACATATAGCTAAAAAAGGTAAAACACTATAAGACAAAATTACATAATTCAATTATACTCCACAATGTTTGTATGCAGAAATCATACATAATACTATTGAAAACAAACAGCTATTGCAAAGTCATCCCCAATAAATATGTTTTATTACTACAAGGTAATAATATTATGATACATGTACTGATAACCAAACCAGTCATAATAACTGAAATAATAATTAATAATTTTATTTATATAGAGCCAACATATTCCACAACACTTTACAATTAAGTGGGGACATGGACAGACAATAAAGACATTACCGAGTATCACATAGTTCAACAGTTACAGAAGTGAGGGCCCTGCTCTCAAAGAGGTAGAGAGAACACAGTAGGTAAAAAGTGCTTGTCAGGTATGATCCAGCCATTATTATAATAAATAGGAATTTTCAAATAAAGCTGCATGAGTCATCATCAGCCAATATCTGTCTAAGTACAGTTACCAAGTGCTATTGGGTCCGCGGAAGATGTGGAGAAAGATGAACAAGAGAGACCAGATTCTTGGGAAAACCTAGAAAAGGGGAACAGGGAAGAGTTAGATTAATGAAGTGAGGTGATTGGCTTGCTAAAAATATGTGTTTTAAAGTATGCTTAAAAATGTAAGGGCTATGTGTTAATCGGATTGTCTCGGTAGTACATTCCAGAAAACAGGCACTGTATTAGAAAAGTCTTGGAAATGGAAGTGGTAGGTTCGGATTCTGGAAGATCTTACTATTAGATCAGTTGCGAAATGGAGAACACAGATATGGTGATAGACAGAGATGAGGTAGAAGATGATTTTTGGTGCAGAACTATGGAGAGCTTGGTGGGTGACAGAAATCAGTTTATATTGTACTCTGTAGTGGATGGGCAACCAGTAGTGATGGACGACTCCCTGGATGTTTGGGTCCGGCAGGTTCGGCAGAACAGTTCGGGTGCCAGAATAGTATTCAAACCTGGATCACTTGAATGGGGGGGGCCTAAACATCCAGTGTTCACCACACTGTCACGTACATGACAGCGTGGCAAACACTGCCTATGATTGGCTGTAAGATCATTACCACTGGTGAGAAAATCCTGGCTCCCACGCTGTCAGATGACAGTGTGAGCCCGCAGCTGTAACCCGAGGTAAAACGTTTACCTCCAATCACAGTCATTGGGTGATGGGACTACTACTACTGTATCTACTACAGTTATACTAGGTTAGTATAACTGTGCTATTTTTAAATACAAAATTAAAAGTGTGTTTTTTTATTTCATGTCAAGGACTTTATACTGGCTGTGTGTTTATTTACAATATAACTTATAGGGTTATTAATGGATAGTCAACTTATAGATGTGTCTCCATTAGTAACACATGGGCTTGATGTCACCAGACAATACAAAGGTGACATCAACCCCACAACTATGAATCCCACTTGCTATTTTGCCACAGGGCGAGTAGGAAAACCTGGGCAAAGTGCCAGAATTGGTGCATCTAATAAATGTGCCTTTTCTGGGGTGGCTGCAGGCTGCTATTTTTAGGCTGGGAGCAAATATCCATGTCCTTTTAATAGCCTGAGAATACCAGCCCCCAGCTGTCTGATTTAGCCTGGTTGTGAAAATGGGGGGACCACAAGCCTTTTTTTTAATTATTTATTTAAATAAATTTAAAAAATGGTGTGGGTACCCCTCCATTCTTAATAAGCCACCTTGCTAAGCTGACAGCTGAGGGTTGCAACTTGCAGCTTTCAGTTTTACCTGGCAGGTTATCAAAAATATGGGGGAACCCACATCGTTTTTTTTAATATTATTTATTTAGAGTGCAGATGCTGGCTGATGAATACTCCCATCAGCCGATGCCTGCTCTCGCTGTTATTATTGACAGCAGGAGTAGGCTGATAGGAGTAGTAGTCCCATCAGCCGATGCCAATGAATGGAGGTATACTTTTCACCTCTGGTAATAGCTGCGGGCTTATGCTGTCATCTGACTATGTGGTAACTGCAGAACTCTGACCGATGGTATTAATCTTAGTGCCGATCAGAGCCGCTGGTGTTTCTTACTCTGTCATGCAGATGACAGCACAAGAAACACCTGGTGTTCATGGTGCTAAACCTGAACAGTATCGTGGGCTCCTGATGAAGTTTGGGGCCTATAACCCAACAGTAGGTGTTCTATACGGATGTTGAACTTTACTCCATTGGGTTTGCCCATCCCTATTAACCAGTGCAATGACTGGCACAATGTGAAGGCATTGGTGTAGCAGCTGAAAGAAAATATGACGCTGGCTGCCATCTTTAGGATGATTTCGAGAGGAGAATGTTTTGTAAGAGGGAAACTGATTAGTAGAGAGTTGCAGTAGTCCAAATGAGAATAAATAAAGGCTGCTAAGAGTTTTTGCAGTTTTAAAGGTGAGAAAAGTTTGAATTGTCAAGAGGTTTTTAAGATGCAAATGACATGAGCGAGAGATTGGATGTAGGGAGTACAGGAAAGTTCTGTGTCAAATATAACCCCAAGACAGCGAGTATGCTGCCATGGTTGAACCACACAAGTTGAAATTTGGAGAAATTGAGTTCCAAATAAAGTGAGGACATGATGTTAGAGATGGCAAAAAGACAATCCGTGGTATTTTTTATTAATGAGGAGGTAGTGTAAGGAAAAAATGTTTAAAGTTGGGTGTCAGCATATAGATGGTACTGGAAACCAAATCTGCTGATGGTTTATTCAATATGAGCATTTTATAGAAAGAAGACGAGGGGGCCTAAATTTGAACTTTAAGGAATCCAACAGAAAGGGGAAGAGGAAAGGAAGAAGCAAGGAGTAGTGACCATTTCATTTAGCTGTTAGAGCTTTTAATAATTACAGTTTTAGAAGTAAAGAAGAGAAAATGGATTGTTAAGGGTCAAGAAGAGAACTATCTGAGAGTTAGCATAGTAGATAAGAGTGGGCCAAGCTTTCCAGGAGTTTACAGATGAAGGGGAGATTATTGACAGGTCTGTAGTTAGCAGAGCATTGCTGGTCAAGGGATTTTTTTTTAATCAAAGTGATTATGATGACATGTTAAATGAGGAGGGACAGATTCAAAGAGTCACTTTGGATTGTTGGATAATGATGTGATGAGGGTGATGAAGTAGGCTTGCTTGGTCAGATGGAGAGCATAAGTTTTGAGAATGAAATTATAGTGGATGAAGTCTTCTGCTGAAAGTTATTTTCTCCACTAATGCTTGGCTCACCTGGAGCATTTCTAGAGAAAATGTGTTTTCAGTGTGTGTCAGGGTTTCTGTAATCTGTGTTGGGTTCTTTATGCAGCAGAAGTGAAATAAAAATAAACACATGTCTCAATTAAGTAATATATGTCAATACAAATTTCATCAGAAAATACAGATTCAATATAAAATAATGGAAATGTATTTTTGGAAGTAAATATCAGATGAAACTGGCAAAACTGGCCTGTTCATTAATTTCTTTTGGACATCCAGAGTCCATCCAATATAGCTATCTGGTTTCAGGTTAGATGATTTTCCCATCCAAGTCCCACTGTCTCACTGACGCACAAAAAGAAATATTCCTCAATTCATCTCCATGATTTTGGAGAACATGGCTGGCCAAGTGTAATGTCCCCAAGATGTTTGCTAATACTAACAAAAATTGTCTCTTAGTTTTACCATTAAAACAGATACTTACATCTGTAACATTATCTCTGCAACATCTGTATTACCAAATATAAGGGGGAAGTCCACAGAGGATCACCTTGTTCATAGTCTAACTACCCCCCACACTTTGAAAAAAAATCAGTGGTCATGTGGCTGGATCATAGAGTAGCAGGTACTTTAAAATGCTGATCCCTCTAAAACATTTAGGTGTGCATTCACTGGCTGAATTTATACAAATAGGGATTATATGTAATGTAAAACAGCTGAGGTTGTGTTTCTGTGTAACTGTACTTGACCTATGAATTATGTTGGTAAAACTAGGAGACAATCTTGTGCTTGTATGGAGGGAGAGGGGAAGAGGGAAATGTTGAACCTCACCACGTTGATGACTTCAGTTCTCCACAGGAGTTCATCCGGTGAGTGCCGTATCCACTGGTGATTACAGCCATAATAAAGAGGACAAGGAAAATTTCAGTGGCACATTCCAACCAGATAATAAAGCAAATTCATTTCTTTTATTAGCTGGTTGGAATGTGCCAATCTTGTGTTTGCATTGGTGGGTGACATGGAGGGACTGAAGAGGTGAGAATAAGGATCTTTTTTATCTGACAGTTTGATGACCCTTTTAAGTTTCAGAATAATTTCCATTTTGATGAATCGGCACAGAAGCAGATTAGACAATATCAGCAATTCTGGCAGATGTGGAGTTTTGTTAAATTCAGATATCACTAGGTGATTAAAGATATACAGTACATATATATATATATATATATGTATATACTAGAAGTAGTAATTCACATGTTATTAATATCATATGTTTTTCTTTTCCATATTTTTAACTCATGTCATGCTTCTCCTGATACTTCTTGAGAAAGCCACTAGGCGAAACGTATGTTGAAGGCAGAGGAGCCACAGGGTATTGACCACTGGTATACACAATTTGGGCTGGAGAGGTGAGAATGAGGATCTTTTTTTATTTAACAGTTTGATGACCCTTTAAGATTCAGAATAATTGCCATTTTGATGAATCGGCACAGAAGCAAATTAGACTATATCAGCAATTTTGGCAGATGTGGACTTTTGTTAAATTCAGATATCACTAGGTGATGAAAGATATACAGTATATATATATATATATACAGTGCCTACAAGTAGTATTCAACCCCCTGCAGATTTAGCAGGTTTACACATTCGGAATTAACTTGGCATTGTGACATTTGGACTGTAGATCAACCTGTGTGAAATACACTGCAGCAAAAAGAATGTTATTTCTTTGTTTAATTTTTTTTTAAATTGTGAAAAGTTTATTCAGAGGGTCATTTATTATTCAACCCCTCAAACCACCAGAATTCTGTTTGGTTCCCCTAAAGTATTAAGAAGTATTTCAGGCACAAAGAACAATGAGCTTTAAATGTTTGGATTAATTATCTCTTTTTCCAGCCTTTTCTGACTATTTAAGACCCTCCCCAAACTTGTGAACAGCACTCATACATGGTCAACATGGGAAAGACAAAGGAGCATTCCAAGGCCATCAGAGACAAGATCGTGGAGGGTCACAAGGCTGGCAAGGGGTACAAAACCCTTTCCAAGGAGTTGGGCCTACCTGTCTCCACTGTTGGGAGCATCATCCGGAAGTGGAAGGCTTATGGAACTACTGTTAGCCTTCCACGGCCTGGACAGCCTTTGAAAGTTTCCTCCCGTGCCGAGGCCAGGCTTGTCCAAAGAGTCAAGGCTAACCCAAGGACAACAAGGAAGGAGCTCCGGAAAGATCTCATGGCAGTGGGGACATTGGTTTCAGTCAATACCATAAGTAACGTACTCCACCGCAATGGTCTCCGTTCCAGACGAGCCCGTAAGGTACCTTTACTTTCAAAGCGTCATGTCAAGGCTCGTCTACAGTTTGCTCATGATCACTTGGAGGACTCTGAGACAGACTGGTTCAAGGTTCTCTGGTCTGATGAGACCAAGATCGAGATCTTTGGTGCCAACCACACACGTGACGTTTGGAGACTGGATGGCACTGCATACAACCCCAAGAATACCATCCCTACAGTCAAGCATGGTGGTGGCAGCATCATGCTGTGGGGCTGTTTCTCAGCCAAGGGGCCTGGCCATCTGGTCCGCATCCATGGGAAGATGGATAGCATGGCCTACCTGGAGATTTTGGCCAAGAACCTCCGCTCCTCCATCAAGGATCTTAAGATGGGTCGTCATTTCATCTTTCAACAAGACAACGACCCAAAGCACACAGCCAAGAAAACCAAGGCCTGGTTCAAGAGGCAAAAAATCAAGGTGTTGGAGTGGCCTAGTCAGTCTCCTGACCTTAACCCAATTGAAAACTTGTGGAAGGAGTTCAAGATTAAAGTCCACATGAGACACCCAAAGAACCTAGATAACTTGGAGAAGATCTGCATGGAGGAGTGGGCCAAGATAACTCCAGAGACCTGTGCCGGCCTGATCAGGTCTTATAAAAGACGATTATTAGCTGTAACTGCAAACAAGGGTTATTCCACAAAATATTAAACCTAGGGGTTGAATAATAATTGACCCACACTTGTATGTTTAAAATTTATTAAAATTTAACTGAGCAACATAACTTTTTGGTTTGTAAGATTTATGCATCTGTTAATAAATCCTGCTCTTGTGTGAAGTTTGAAGGCTCTAACTTATTTGCAACTTATCAAACCTGCTAAATCTGCAGGGGGTTGAATACTACTTGTAGGCACTGTATATATATATATACTAGAAGTAGTAATTCATATGTTATTAATATCATGTTTTTCTTTTGCCATATTTTTAACTCATGTCATGCTTCTCCTGATACTCCTTGAGAAAGCCACTAGGCGAAATTTATGTTGAAGGCAGAGGAGTGTAGAGCTACAAGGCCAGACTGGGGGGTGGTCCCTCTGGATACCGCGCAGCAATGTATAGACACAAGATGAGGCAGGTTTCGGGTTTAGCAGGTTCAAGTTTATTCTTCCACCGTCCGACGGACGGCCCTCACAGTACACCACAATATCTCTTTCACGGCCATCCATTTCCAGGGCCGCTTCTCGCACACTGTACTTTACACTGGGGACGTACATGTACACACCGTCCCCTCTTCACTCTCCGACATTCCTGTCAGATCCGTCACTGTGGCCACCTTAGACCTGTAAACCAACAGTACTTTTACTGATCATTCGTCTCTCTCAATACGGTATGCTTTACCTCTGTGCCTCGACTATACTGCAGTACATTTGTGTCAGGACCACCCCCCTTGACTTTCTCTCTCCTCAGTCCCCCTGGTTTGGTTTCCTCACAGTGCACAAACTGTCGTAGTCTTCCTGTCACTTGAGCTCCCCCTGGGGACTGGAACTTTCTGGAACCCTCCTGTCAAATTTATAGCTTTCCCGTTTCCCTGTAACTCCGCCCCCCATGACTAACGGTTTCTAAAGCCCTAAGCTGCTGTTAAGTCCTATGCTCACACTCCTCCCTGTCCTCTAATGTCAGTTCAAGGTACTGCACATCACCTACACTTTCCTAGCTGTTTTCCATTTTGAAATCTGACCAGTCAGTCTGTCCATCAGGTCACTTTCCCTACAGGAGCTACAGGGTATTGACCACTGGTATACACAATTTTTTTAAACTTCCTTGTTTTTTTCTGCCTACTTTATTATTATTACTTTATTATGTTAATATTTATGATGGTTTGTTTACACAAATGAATGTCCCTATTTACAAATATAATAGGCTATATGTATCGAAGTTCCCATGTTGTCCCTACGCTACTGAGTCTTTATACCCATTACTAATACTTTTGTGCAGTTGTTTCCTTATATATGTCATTGGTTTCACTCCACCTCTCATGTGTTTTTATTGCTTCTTACATTTTAACATTATGACCTAATAAAAATTATATCTTTTACATAGATCTTTTCATTTGGTTTATTCACTTTTTTGGAGTAGGTATATGTTTCTTTTCATATTCACATGTGGAATTGTGACTTCTTTGATCAAGTTAAAAATATAGGCCAACAATAATCAGTTAACTGTAGTCAGAGGTGGAATTCTAGGTGGCTAACAGCATGATACCAGATACAGCTTATCTACTATTCTGACAATCATGCTGCAAAATTGTACAAACTACTTTTATAGGAAAAAAATGTCAAATGTCAGGGCAATTCAAGATGTTGGATGATTCATAGACCAAAGATATATTACCCAAGTCAACACAAGACTTTCTGCTGATTTTAAAGACATATTTCCTTCTGTAAGTAAGCTTTAAGAATGTTAAGGTGCAAGAAAGGAAACTTTAATGTGCAAAACTGTAAAGATATGTAAGATTAAGATAATTCTTTTTATTTTAATACTGAGAATGCATGATATAGGACAATATGGATTATAAAAGACATCTAATGGAAGGCTCTGGCCAGTGCTATTGTATTGGTATACAGGGTAGTATTGAGCGAGTATACTATTTGCTCGAGTTTCCCCGAACATGCTCGGGTGTCCTCTGAGTATTTTGGCATGCTCGGAGATTTATTTTTCGTCGTCTCAGCTGCATGATTTGTGGCTGCTGGACAGCCTGAATACATGTGGGAATTCCCTAACAAACAGGCATTCCTCACATGTATTCAGGCTGTCCAGCAGCCACAAATCATGCAGCTGCATTGACAGAAACTAAATCTCCGAGCACGCCAAAATACTTGGAAGACACCTGAGCATGCTCGGGAAAACCCAAGCAAATAGTATACTCACTCATCACTAGTACATGGCCATGAATTGCCTATATGTTAAAAAAGACATATGCCACATGATATATTTCCTATACTGCTCTACCTAGAATACCGTAGTCTGCTAATTAAAAAAGAAATCCTTAATTATTCCATCTTGATAGTTGTCAAAAACACATTGTCTTGCTGTTTGTCAGGTGAGTAGTGCCCTATAAATATGCTGGGCATTAATGCCATGAGCGCTCCTGACACATTTACAAAACAAATACTCCAATGTATTGTGAATGTATTGTGAACAGACCTTAAAGTGCATTTACGCTACATGAGGGAACACTTAATTCACGATGATTGCGCAGTCTAAACAGCCTGCTGATCACCTGGTGAGGAAGCAAGACACTCATTTATAAGGTAAATGATTTTTTGCTTTGCCTCTGTTAGCAGGATGCTTGCTGCCATGAACAATGGAGACCTCTTTGCTTTGAATTATCTAATATAGATCATTCAGTTTACATCTGAACATGGT
Organism: Dendrobates tinctorius; assembly: GCF_039654945.1. Lineage (NCBI taxonomy): Eukaryota > Metazoa > Chordata > Amphibia > Anura > Dendrobatidae > Dendrobates > Dendrobates tinctorius. Next base: position 14,171,608 of record NW_027361699.1, read on the forward strand.
CTCCAACAGACTTTTAAATGAATACATACTTACTGATCGGTGGACATTTAATTCTGCCAAATTTTCTATTATAGGCATTCTGTTAGATTGTTCTTTGAGTCCGGAAATGTCAGCTGTATCTGCTGACAATTAACTATAATATATTCTCAACATATGATGAGACTGTACTTTCCTGCAGCATAGTCATTTGCATTTTTGAGTGTAAAGTTTGCAGTTTATTATTTTACTTTTAAAGTAACTAATGTAACCTAAAGAGACATAGAAATTGTTGCAAAAATATAAAGCTATAGGGCCTTCAAAATGTCATCTTTCAGCTGCTGAAGCCTACCACCTTACTTTAGAACAGATTATCCTGTTTCAGCATTGCTCTTCACAATAACCATATTACCCAACTACAAATTTAATGGAACAGAAAAGCTCATGAGGCTTTTTTCCCAGATCGTTCCAGTGCAGTAACTCTAAGTGGCAGATTTATCAATATTTAACCATGTCAAGCTGAGCTGTTCTTTATCGGAATGTGTAACGTTAAGCCAACTCAAAGAGTATATGTCTACTTCTTAGAGGGCATATAACATTAAAAGCTTAATACGGAGTGTTATTGCTGTATGAAACATATTGTTATTGAAAAATCCTATGTAAATGAGCAGACAAACTCCAGTAGGAATTCTATCCATGCTGAAAGTGATGAACCTTATTGGCATGATCACTATTAAATATGTTATAAAATTAAAGAGGCACCAGTGAAACTATAAATAAAAAAGAAAGGTCAATGAGCGGTGATATAGGACATAGATTTCCATGTGACCTATGCTGCCTCACAAGAAAGACCTTTTTCTCCATTATCACTCTGAACATATATTTCAGTAGGCCAACATTTTGAATTTTAAAATTATTTTTCAAGCTGGTGTTATAAAGTATTCTAATTTACTGAGATAATGACTTTGGTTTTTCATTGGCTGTAAGCCATAATCATCAACATTAACCGAAATAAACTCTTGAAATAGATCACTCTGTTTGTAATGACTCTATATAATATATGAGTTCATGTGTGGGGACTGGGGATTCACTGTATTTACCTGGGTAGTGCATTCCAAAGAATTGGTGCAGCATTAGAAAATAATTTTCACGTGCTGCGCCAATTATAATAATCCTATAATCCAGTAATTTTAAAAGCAGATACAAAGATGGAGAGATATCAAAAAGTAGTTGCTTTTCAATTTTTTTTTTTTAAAAAAGCTACATTTCAGAAAATGTTATATTTAAATCATTAATGGTAGACCTAGTTAAGAACAACACATATTTTGTATTCCATTTTTATGCTAATTAGATACTACCAATAAGAGCTCCAGGCTACGAAAACTTATTAGCTTATTTTAGTCTTACCTTGAAAAAACCTTTTCAATAAAATTTGAATCTTAATGTATGAAATGTATCCAATGCTCTTTATGCACTTATTTTAAAAATTTTGACAGATAAATGTGAAATATAATATACAGTATATCAATTATAAAAGATTTTACTCAACAAATTGCCTAAAATATACTGTAATAGAAAAAAATAAAAAAATAGCGCTATTCTAAAACAGGAGGCCTAAATGCAGAAGTGTTCCCTTCTAAGAGTTGTAGAATACTTCTTTGCGCTTGGTATAAACGGCAGAAAAAAAGCTAAACCAAAGCCAAGTACATATGAAGCAATTTTTGTCCACTGTGATGAAGCACCAGATTTTTAGCTGTTTTCCAAATGATCTTAGATCACTAGATGTAAGCAGTGGGTGATTGTTCATCATCATCACAAGGTTTTCCAGGCAGAGAGATTTTATCCAAACTTTCACTTTGTCTGCACTTGCAATGAAAAATTAGCTTCAGTAACCTAGCCAATTGCTGTTTGCCTTCATCATTATTTCACTTACCTCTGGGACTCAAAAAAGAGTTTTTCCAAGACTCTGGTAAACTTTCTCAACTTATCCTAACAGCGCCCATTTTTGGTGTGCCCGTGTAATTGGCCTGCACTAATCTAAATGTATTACAAGATGCGCTAGAATTGTTGCTTAACCAGTTTTTCTTATTTTCCAAGATTGTATGTATCACCAATGTGCTAATCACTGTGATCTTTGATCATACATTATGTATATCTATCTTAAACAGAGCCATTACCAATTTTTTAATATAAACTGTATTTCAGAACATTTTTATTTAAATTATTAATGGTAGATTTAGTTAAGAACAACATATATTCTTGTAGTCTATTTTTGCTCTAATTAAATACTAAGGCTGACAGCTACAGATTGAAAAAGATATTAGTCTCTTGCAAAATATAAAGTTTTTATAAATGAAAATCTGTCATGCCTTTGAATTTTGTAAGGCAGAAATATTCTGAAATAATTAGTTTGCATTGATTTGCTGGTTCATTGTAGTTTCGCTGTCCAACAAAACATAATTTTCTGTACAGTCTATACTGGGAACAGGCAACTAATTATGTGTATTGTCAAATTTCAGCCTATCATTATAACAAGTATGTGTCATAATACCCTTTTCATTAGCTGCTATTAGAGATTAATTAATGATTGCAAGGAAAATAATTTCTATTTAATGTACCCCTTTACCCAAATATGAGCTTTGGCATCCTCGTGCTATTGATTCAGATTTGAAGTTAAAAGTCATTAGGAATTTTCCAGGGATAGGATGAGCATTTTATACTGCCCAAAAATGCTAAAATAATAATAAAAGTCTCAATGAACTTAAACTTCTGAATTCTTTGTTTTGCTGCTACTACTATTCCAGTTCACACTACTGATATGTGATGATAGCAAGTCTCACGAGCTGGTCAAACCACAAAGATAATATAATATGGAAGGGTAAAGCTAAATAATAATTGAAAAAAAGGAATCCGACACTCCCAAATATTTGGTATAAAAAATTCTTTAATTGTATGATCCACTGTGGTTTGTATATAGGTGACGTTTTGGTCAACATGACCTTTTTCAAACATACACTATTAGAATATGACAACGTAGATAGCTTCCTAGCGGTTGTCCTATGAGAGCTGAAACCCTTGTCACTAGGAGGAAAAAAGCACAATGATTGCATTAGACAGCAGTAATGTCAGAAAAATTAACATGTCACTGCAGTTGCCCAGTCATGAGGTGTCATAAAAAGTTCTAAAAAAAAAAAAAGTTCAAAAAAGATCTATTAGAGAACCTTAACAGCAAACGTGAAGGGAAGGTGAAGGTAAATAAATATATTGACAACTATATTTACTGTATATAGAAGTTTTATATTATATAACCACTCATTTATTTATCAATAATTGTAGTCCATTCATTGGTTGGTGATTTGCATTATAGCTTTGTAGCACTGGAGTCTTGAGTTCAAATCTCGCCAAGGACAACATATACAAGACGTTCCCATGTTTGTATGGGATTCCTCCAGTTCTCCAATTTCTTTTACACACTCCAAAGACATTCAGAGAGGGAATTTTGAGAAACCAAAAATGCAGTTATTGAGAAGAAAAAGATGAGGCAAAACTATTATAATGGGACCACCAGGAGCCATAAGTGTTAAAAACATTTTAAAAAGCCAAAGAAGGCAATAATACAGAGGAGTCTATGCAGGGAACATCAACCCTCCCTCAGTGAGCTCACTCAGGGATCCTACAGTAATGAGCCAGTTGTAGTGATGTAAATGTATTTGCCGTATTTTACGCATTATAAGACACACTTTTTTCCCCAAAATTTGGTGGGACATGGTGGTGCATTTTATAATGCATATATACCTTACCAGTATCGATGCAGGCTGCGATGAGGGGGTGCTCGGCGGTGCTGCTGGGGTCTTTGGCGGTGCTGAGGAGGTGTCTGGTGCTGCTATGCAGATCTCTGGCAGTGCTGCTGGGGTCTCCAGTGCTGCGGGGAGGCCTCTGATGACATTTCGTGAAAGCCCAGAGCTCCCTCCAGTTCCGTGGTTTCATTTGTGGTGGACTGTGGGAAAATGGCTGCCGAGGGGTGGCACATGCGCAGAAGGAAATATTGGCATCAAAATCTTGGGAGATGAGATTACAATGCCTGTAGCATCTCATATTCTGCAGCATTTTACATTTCAGAGGGGATTTGTACAAACAATAGACATTGCAACATAATAATCACATAGATTATAACAAATACCAAGAGGAATGAGGGCCCTGCTCGCAAGCTTACAGTCTGTGAGGAAAGAGGTAGACACGAAAGGTGGAAGGTAACAGTTGCCCTGATTGAATGGACCAGCCATAATGTTAAGTGTGTAACAGTACAGACGCAGAGGGCTAATGGATGCATAAAGCATGTGGGAACATGATGCGGGGAACCTGGTTATGGTAAAACTTTTGGCTGTGCCACACAGGGATAGATTAGGTTAATGTGTTGAGGCAATAGGCCAGTCTGAATAAATGCGTTTTCAGGGCACGTTTAAAATTGTGGGGAATGGGGACTAATCGTATTGACCTGGGAAGTGCATTCCAAAGAATTGGCGCAGCACGTGTAAAGTCTTGGAGACGGGAGTGGGAGGTTCTGATTATTGAGGATGCTAACCTCAGGTCATCAGCAGAACGGAGGGCGCGGGTAGGGTGGTATACTGAAACAAGGGAGGAGATGTAGGGTGGTGCTGAGCCATGGAGGGCTTTGTGGGTGAGGGTAATAAGTTTATACTGAATTCTAGAGTGGATGGGTAGCCAGTGTAATGACTGGCACAAGGTAGAGGCATCGCTGTAACAATTGGTATGACCCCAAGACAGCGGGCATGTTGCTGGGGAGTAATAGTGGAACCACACACAGAAATGGCAATGTCGGGTATAGACACATTAGTAGAGGGAGGAAACACAAGGAGTTCAGTCTTTGACAGGTTCAGTTTCAGATATAGTGAGGACATGATGTTAGACACAGCGTTTAGACAATCGCCGGTGTTTTCTAGAAAGGCTGGCGTGATGTGAGGAGAAGAAGCATATAATTGGGTGTCATCAGCATAGAGATGGTACTGGAAACCAAATATACTGATTGTTTGACCTATAGGGGCAGTGTACAAGGAGAAGAGGAGGGTGCCTAGAACAGATCCTTGAGGAACCCCAACAGTAAGGGGAAGGTGAGAGGAGGAGGAACCGGCGAAAGATACAGTAAAGGAGCGGTCATAGAGATAGGAGGAGAACCAGAAGAGAACGGTGTCCTTGAGGCCAATGCATGCATGGATTATAATAAGCACCACCACTGTATTAAAAAAATCCCTATTTTTCTCCTCAAAATTTGGGGTGCATCTTATAATCCGAATAATACAGTAATACTCTGGAATAAAATAGCAACCCTCTGGTCAAGCCAGTCATATGAGAATCAGAAATAAGATAAGATCCAATAGAGCTGAAAATGAAATACTGGAAATATATTCTATTTTTGTGTACCATATAGTGGCACCATAGAGGTGTACATATGTACAAAATGTAGAAAAATCTATCACACCAGAAACACAGACTCATCAACAAATATAGTAATCATATGATCGAAATAAATAAAAAATAAGCTACCAAATGTGAGTACTCTTTTTATATGTAGCTCCAAATTACCATTCAAACAAGTGTGCAAATTGGCAAAATGCGTGTGTTCAGGGTAAACAGTTAAATGACTGACAAAATAAAGAAAGAAATAATGCATTAGTGGGAACTGTAAGGTCAATTACCCCCGAGGAAACCACATTTAGTAGTGATATGTGTTCATGGTTCTTGTGAGAATTCTGTGCAAAGACAGAGTATTTTTATAATTTTTTACCTGGGACATTACTGTATGTGTAGCACTTACACCCCTCTCCCTCTCTTGTTTTTCTGCCCTTTTGGCAATTATGGTTGCAGTCATGGTACAATTAGCAGACCAAGGATGTTCTTGCTGGCATCTAAATGATGAAACATATTGATTCCACTGACAACATCAGACAGCATATGACTAAATATCTGCAGCAGGTTAATGCCAAGCAAGCCATCACCCAAGACCCAATGAAGGGGAAACCAGCCAAGACATAGGAGGCACTACTGCAGAGGTCCATCCTGTGGATGAAAGCCACATAAACTAAAAGGGTACTATGCATTCACACCTGCAGATGACCTTACAGCAACTCAGCACAGACAGTCATTAGGCACACCTGAAGCTCATTCTGCAATTCTAAGAGAGAGAGGCTGAGAGAGTTGAGCGGCATGACAAGCGTCGGTACCAGCTGGAGTTAGCCTGAATCCAGAAGGAGACATCCACCCCACAGAACAGTGAGCCCAACAATGCCAACAGCTTTAAACTCAATCCCAAGTATTTTTCTCTGCTGGAAAGGGATGGGCACTTGGGCATATTTCTGTGAGGTTTTGAAAAGGCCTGCAGACATTGGTAGACTCAATATTTAACACCAGGGCTTCGAGTCAAAGCTCTGGAGGTGTTTGCCTCTCTTCCTCGAGACTACAAGGCCATCTAACAGTCCCTGATAAGAAAGTACTAGCTGACTCCTGAGTTGTATCGCAAAGATTTCTTAGCCCTCCAGCATGGACCACATGACAGCTATAGTGATATGGCGGATGGGCTCAGAACCAACTTCATGCAATGGGTCCAAGGATATCGGTCACCACCTTCAATGACCTGAAGAACACGATGGACCAATTTCTTCATCTGTGCTCTGTGGAGGTTCAACACAATAGTTTGTCTTGGAACGGGAGTCAAAGGAGACCGCTAAAGCAGCACAGATTGGAGACACCAATGAGGTCAATCATATACCTGAGGTGCGGATGTCAGCCATCACCAGCTGGAAAGGGGTAATCAAACAACCACCACCTATGCCCCTGCCAGCTGATTTTCAAGATGTTCTTCCCCATCCTCCAGCACCTGTCCTGTATCTGACTCTACCTGGTGCTATACCTAAGGCCGAAATGTCCACATCAACCAACTCTGCCTAGAAAGACAGGAGATGATCCACACACCTGAGGCCTAGTGTCCTTGTATTCTTTTTATGGGTGGGGCAGTTTGGAGGGCCCATGAAAATTTGCAACCAGTTACTGTGGGTGACAGGGTGACATGGTCACTATTGGGGTTAAGCACATCGGCACAGAACAAACCTTCATCCGCCCTGAGTTTGTGTTACCGGAAAAACTCATCCCTGGAAGACCATGACTTTCATCAGGTTTGGAGATGTTCAGGAAGAAGTTAAGGGAAGTGGGGGTGTTCAAGAACTTCCCTACAAATGTTTTATTGGCAACTGATCTGGGACAGTTGATTTCCTAATACTTTCCTGACAACCCTTCCGCATGGTATTTCATGTGAATCAACTGTCAATACTCTGAAGGTCAATGTCATGCATGGTAATGTGTTCTGTAGTACAGGGGAACTCAGCCATGTCACACTGCAGTGTGATTTTGTTGAGGGTCCCCAAAAGGGAGCAAGCAAGAGTGCTAAGGGCAATAGGAACACACAGAGATCCTGAAGCGGGTAGTCCTGTGCAGTTAACCAATGTCCTGACGGACTGTAACATAGCAGGTGGTAGCTATGCCATGATTTGCACTGCTAATGAGGTATTAGGGGAGGATGGGAAAAGCACGGAGATCATAGGGAAGGTGGTCGCCTGCAGCCAAACAGTGTCACGATGGACTGGGACATGGCAGGTGCTAGCTACCCTATGAGCACAGCTCCAGAGGTAGCAAAGGAGGCTGGGAAGGTATTATACCCAGCCTTACTGTATGGTAGGAAAGGGAGTCTCACAACCGGTCAAGGTGAGGGAAGAGTGTGTCCCTCAGTCTGTCAGGATATTGGGAAAGCAATATCCACAACTATCAGGGGGTGGGAAGGTACCGTCCACAGCTTGTCATGGAGATGAGAAAGCAGTATCCACAGCCTATTAGGGGGACAGCAAAGTAGGGTCCCTATCTGTCAGAGTGGGCGGAAAGTGTGTCTCACAGTTGGTCACAGTGGTAGAATATCGGTATTTCCAATCTGCCAGGGGGTTGGGAAGGTGTGTCCCGCAGTCTGTCAGAGTGGTAGGAATATAGTATTCATAGTCTGTCATGATGTTGTTTGGGTAGTGGTACATCTTGCTTCATGGTGTTGCAGCCTCTGTGGCCTATCAGAAAAGGTGTGAATACACTGACAAAATATATGACACTTAGATTGCACACAGGTCGAGTTCCTTTCAATTAACATGTGACTTTTGAAGGTAATTGCTTGCACCAAAGATTTTTAGGGGCTTCATCGCAAAAGAGCTTAACATATATGCACGTGTCATTTTAGCCCATAAAGTTAATTTGTGCCTATATTTTTCTCACTTCACTTCACCAACTGAGACTATTTTGTGCTGATGCATCATACACAAACACACAAATCAGATTAAACACAGGTTCTAACGTAGCAAAATAGGTAAAAAGTCAAGAGGGTGAATACATTCATAAGCCACTGTAACTATGAGGATCAAGCATGGGCAATAAAAATGAAAAAAGCATATACAGTATGGGAGGAATAGGGCTAAGCAACAGTACATGTGAAAAAGACTTGGGTATACTAATAGATCACAGACTGCACATGAGTCAACAGTGTGATGCAGCAGCAAAAAAGGCAAATGCAATTCTAGGATGTATTAACAGAAGCATACAGTCTAGATCACGTGAAGTCATTATTGCCCTCTACTCCTCTTTGGTCAGGCCTCTTCTGGAATACTATGCCCAGTTTTGGGCGCCACATTTTAAAAAAAGACATCAACAAACTGGAGCAAGTTCAGAAAAGAGCGACCAGAATGGTGACCGATCTGCAAACCCTGTCTTATGAGGAAAGGTTGCAGAATTTGGGAATGTTTAGCTTGCAGAAGAGGACACTTTAGCTGTCTACAAATATCTCAAGGGCTGTCACATTGTAGAAGGATCATCTTTATTCTCATTTGCACAAGGAAAGACTAGAAGCAATGGGATGAAACTGAATGGGAGGAGACACAGATTAGATATTTGAAAAAACTTTTTGACAGAGTGATAAATGAGTGGAACAGGCTGCCACAAGAGGTGGTGAGTTCTCCTTCAATAGAAGTCTTCAAACAGAGGCTGGACAAACATCTGTCTGGGATGATTTAGAGAATCCTGCTTTGAGCAGGGGGTTGGAACAGATGACCCAGGAGGTCCCTTCCAACTCTAACATTCTGTGATTCTAATATGTGGTAATCTAAATGTTCTCTCTTTGCTCCTTGGGCAGCAAGGAGAGTACACAAAGTAACTGCTTTTTGTGTGAATGGGGCAACTGGGATATAACTTATCTCTGGAGCCAAAAAATTTGGCCAACTACAACATCTTTGCTACCTTGACTCAAGAACATAACTGCAGAAAATTAAGTTAATGCCATTAAATTTCTCCTGCCACCACTCCACTTTAAGTTTGGACTGATGAAGCAGTTCTTGAAGGCTCTACCAAAAGAAAGAGAGACTTTGACGTACTTGGGTACCAAGTTTGACGGACTGGCTAAAGCAAAACTGAAGTAAGGCTTTTTATGGTGTCCGGACATTCAAAAACACATGAAGGACGACATGTCTGAAACAAAAATAAAAGCTGTTGAGAAAAAGGCTTGGTATTCTTTAAAGAAGTTGTGAAGAAATTTCTAGGTTACATCAAAAATACAAAATTTAAGTCCATCATGGAGAACATGCAGAAACGTTTCAAAGCCATGGGTTGTCCGAATAATATTTTACATTTCTATTTGGACTACTTTCCTGAAAACCTTAATGCTATTAGCAGACAGCAAGGATAAAGATTTAATCGGGATATCAAGGAAATGGACCTATGATACCAAGGTAGATGCAACGTGAACATGATGGGGCACTACTGCTTGATGCTTCACAGCGAAAATCTGTAGGTCTCTAAGAGAATAGGTATCAAGGGAAGCTTTGAAGAGAAAAAGAAATGGCACAATAATTGTGGTTATTTCCAATAAAGTTGCCTAATGAATTTTAACCCCTTCCTGACATGAGACGTACTATCCCGTCCACGGTACCCGGGCCCGTATGACCGGGGACGGGATAGTACGTCTACCGCGATCAGCGGCGCCCACGTGGTGAGCGCCGCTGATCGCGGCCGGGTGTCAGCTGATTATCACAGCTGACACCTGGCACTACGTGTCAGGGGCGGTCACGGACCGCCCCCGACACGTTAACCCCTTGCACACCGCGATCAAACATGATAGCGGTGTACCGGGGGTTAAAGGGAAGCATCGGCAGGGAGGGGGCTCCCTCCGTGCTTCCCTGAGCCCCCCACGGCAGCGCAATGTGCAGCGCTGCTGCGGGGGGCTCCTTTCCTCCAGGCCCCCGAATCCAAGATGGCGACGGGGGCCTTCGGGGGCCTGGGGAAGCTGGCTTCCTCAGTGCCTGCAAAGCGCAGGCATGAGGAAGCCTTGTGCACTGCCTGTGACAGATTGCTGATCTGTCACAGTGATCTGTGATGTGACAGATCAGCGATCTGTCACAGGACAGTGATGTCCCACCTGGGACTATGTAATAAAGTAAAAAAAAAATTAAAAAAAAGTGTAAAAATAAATTAAAAAAAATCGCCAAATAAATTAGTAAAAAAAAAAAAAAATAGTCCCCAATAAATTCATTTTTTGAAAATAATAAAAAAAAAAACCAATAAAAGTACACATATTAGGTATCGCCGCGTCCGTAACGACCTGCCCTATAAAACTGTCCCATTAGTTAACCCCTTTAGCGAACCCCTTAAAAAATAAAAATAAAAAACGAAGCAAAAAATAATGATTTATTATCATACCGCCAAACAAAAAGTGCAATAACGCGCGATCAAAAAGACACATATAAATATCCATGGTACCGCTGAAAACGTCATCTTGTCCCGCAAAAAACAAGCCGCCACACAGCATCATCAGCGAAAAAATAAAAAAGTTATAACTCGCAGAATAAAGCGATGCAAAAATAATTATTTTTTATATAAAATAGTTTTCATTGCATAAAACCGACAAAAACATAAAAAAACGACCTAAATGAGGTATCGCTGTAACCGTACTGACCCGAAGAATAAAACCGCTTTATCAATTTTACCGCACGCGGAACGGTGTAAACGCACCCCTCCCAAAAGAAATTCATGAAACGCTGGTTTTTGTTCATTCTGCGTCCCAAAAATCGGAATAAAAAGCGATCAAAAAATTTCACGTGCCCGAAAATGGTACCAATAAAAACGTCAACTCGTCCCGCAAAAAATAAGACCTCACATGACTCGGTGGGTCAAAATAAGGAAAAATTATAGCTCTCAATATGTGGTGATGCAAAAACTATTTTTACAATAAAAAGCGTCTTTTAGCGTGCGACAGCCGCCAAACATAAAAACCGCCATAAATAGTAAATCAAACCCCCCGTTATCACCCCCTTAGTTAGGGAAAAATAATAAAATAAAAAAAATGTATTTATTTCCATTTTTCCATTAGGGTTAGGGCTAGGGTTAGGGCTAGGGGTGTGTTGGGGTAGGGTTGGGGTAGGGTTAGGGCTAGGGTTAGGGCTAGGGTTAGGGGCGTGTTGGGGTTTGGGTTGGAGTTAGAATTGGGGGTTTCCACTGTTTGGGCACATCAGGGGCTCTCCAAATGCAACATGGCGTCTCATCTCAATTCCAGCCAATTCTGAGTTGAAAAAGTCAAATGGTGCTCCTTCCCTTCCAAGCTCTGCTATGCGCCCAAACAGTGTTTTACCCCCACATGTAGGGTAGCAGCCTACTCAGGACAAATTGCAAAACAATTTTTGGGGTCCAATTTCTCCTGTTACCATTAGGAAAATAAAAAATTGGGGGCAAAAATATCATTTTTGTGGAAAAAAATGATTTTTTTATTTTCACATCCGAGTGTTATAAACTTCTGTGAAGCACTTGGGGGTTCAAAGTGCTCACCACACATCTAGATAAGTTCCGTGGGGGGTCTAGTGTCCAAAATGGGGTCACTTGTGGGGAGTTTCAATAGTTTAGGTACATCAGGGGCTCTCCAAACGCACATGACACCCGCAGACCATTCCATCAAAGTCTGCATTCCAAAACGTCACTGCTTCCCTTCCGAGCCCCGACGTGTGTCCATACAGTAGTTTTCTCCCACATATGGGGTGTCAGCGTACTCAGGACAAATTGGACAACAACTTTTGGGGTCCAATTTCTCCTGGTACCCTTGGGAAAATAAAAAAATGGTGACTAAAAGATCATGTTTGTGGAAAAAATACGAATTTTTTATTTTCACGCCTGGGCGTTGTAAACTTCTGTGAAGCACTGGGGGGTCAAAGTGCTCACCTCACATATAGATAAGTTCCTTAGGGGGTCTAGTTTACAAAATGGTGTCATTTGTGGGGGGTTTCCACTGTTTAGGTACATTAGGGGCTCTCCAAAGGCAACATGACACCCGCAGACCATTCCATCAAAGTCTGCATTCCAAAACGTCACTACTTCCCTTCCGAGCCCCGACGTGTGCCCATACAGTAGTTTTCTCCCACATATGGGGTAGCAGCGTACTCAGGACAAATTGGACAACAACTTTTGGGGTCCAATTTCTCCTGGTACCCTTGGGAAAATAAAAAAATGGTGACTAAAAGATCATGTTTGTGGAAAAAATACGAATTTTTTATTTTCACGCCCGGGCGTTGTAAACTTCTGTGAAGCACTGGGGGGTCAAAGTGCTCACCTCACATATAGATAAGTTCCTTAGGGGGTCTAGTTTACAAAATGGTGTCATTTGTGGGGGGTTTCCACTGTTTAGGTACATTAGGGGCTCTCCAAAGGCAACATGACACCCGCAGACCATTCCATCAAAGTCTGCATTCCAAAACGTCACTACTTCCCTTCCGAGCCCCGACGTGTGCCCATACAGTAGTTTTCTCCCACATATGGGGTAGCAGCGTACTCAGGACAAATTGGACAACAACTTTTGGGGTCCAATTTCTCCTGGTACCCTTGGGAAAATAAAAAAATGATGACTAAAAGATCATGTTTGTGGAAAAAATACGAATTTTTTATTTTCACGCCCGGGCGTTGTAAACTTCTGTGAAGCACTGGGGGGTCAAAGTGCTCACCACACATCTAGATAAGTTCCTTGGGGGGTCTAGTTTACAAAATGGTGTCATTTGTGGGGGGTTTCCACTGTTTAGGTACATTAGGGGCTCTCCAAAGGCAACATAACACCCGCAGACCATTCCATCAAAGTCTGCATTCCAAAACGTCACTACTTCCCTTCCGAGCCCCGACGTGTGCCCATACAGTAGTTTTCTCCCACATATGGGGTAGCAGCGTACTCAGGACAAATTGGACAACAACTTTTGGGGTCCAATTTCTCCTGGTACCCTTGGGAAAATAAAAAAATGGTGACTAAAAGATCATGTTTGTGGAAAAAATATGTTTTTATTTTCACGCCCGGGCGTTGTAAACTTCTGTGAAGCACTGGGGGGGTCAAAGTGCTCACCACACATCTAGATAAGTTCCTTGGGGGGTCTAGTTTACAAAATGGTGTCATTTGTGGGGGGTTTCCACTGTTTAGGTACATTAGGGGCTCTCCAAAGGCAACATGACACCCGCAGACCATTCCATCAAAGTCTGCATTCCAAAACGTCACTACTTCCCTTCCGAGCCCCGACGTGTGCCCATACAGTAGTTTTCTCCCACATATGGGGTAGCAGCGTACTCAGGACAAATTGGACAACAACTTTTGGGGTCCAATTTCTCCTGGTACCCTTGGGAAAATAAAAAAATGGTGACTAAAAGATCATGTTTGTGGAAAAAATACGAATTTTTTATTTTCACGCCCGGGCGTTGTAAACTTCTGTGAAGCACTGGGGGGGTCAAAGTGCTCACCACACATCTAGATAAGTTCCTTGGGGGGTCTAGTTTACAAAATGGTGTCATTTGTGGGGGGTTTCCACTGTTTAGGTACATTAGGGGCTCTCCAAAGGCAACATGACACCCGCAGACCATTCCATCAAAGTCTGCATTCCAAAACGTCACTACTTCCCTTCCGAGCCCCGACGTGTGCCCATACAGTAGTTTTCTCCCACATATGGGGTATCAGCATACTCAGGACAAATTGGACAACAACTTTTGGGGTCCAATTTCTCCTGGTACCCTTGGGAAAATAAAAAAATGGTGACTAAAAGATCATGTTTGTGGAAAAAATACGAATTTTTTATTTTCACGCCCGGGCGTTGTAAACTTCTGTGAAGCACTGGGGGGGTCAAAGTGCTCACCACACATCTAGATAAGTTCCTTAGGGGGTCTAGTTTCCAAAATGGTGTCATTTGTGGGGGGGTTCCACTGTTTTGGTACATCAGGAGTTTTCCAAACGCGACATGGTGTCCGATCTCAATTCCAGCCAAAAACGTCAAATGGCGCTGCTTCCCTTCCGAGCTCTGCCATGCGCCCAAATAGTGGTTTACCCCCACATGTGGGGTATCAGCGTACTCAGGACAAATTGCACAATAACTTTTAGGGTCCTGTTACCCTTGGAAAAATAAGAATTGAGGGTGAAAAGATCATTTTTGTGGAAAAAATATGATTTTTTAATTGTATGGCTTTATGTTATAAACTTCTGTGAAGCCCATGGGGGTTCAAAGTTCTCACCACATATCTAGATAAGTTCCTTAGGGGGTCTAGTTTCCAAAATGGTGTCATTTGTGGGGGGTTTCCACTGTTTTGGTACATCAGGGGTTTTCCAAACGCGACATGGTGTCCGATCTCAATTCCAGCCAAAAACGTCAAATGGCGCTGCTTCCCTTCCGAGCTCTGCCATGCGCCCAAATAGTGGTTTACCCCCACATGTGGGGTATCAGCGTACTCAGGACAAATTGCACAATAACTTTTAGGGTCCTGTTACCCTTGGAAAAATAAGAATTGAGGGTGAAAAGATCATTTTTGTTGAAAAAATATGATTTTTTAATTGTATGGCTTTATGTTATAAACTTCTGTGAAGCCCATGGGGGTTCAAAGTTCTCACCACACATCTAGATGAGTTCCTTAGGGGGTCTATTTTCCAAAATGGTGTCATTTGTGGGGGGTTTCCACTGTTTTGGTACATCAGGGGTTTTCCAAACGTGACATGGTGTCCGATCTCAATTCCAGCCAAAAACGTCAAATGGCGCTGCTTCCCTTCCGAGCTCTGCCATGCGCCCAAATAGTGGTTTACCCCCACATGTGGGGTATCAGCGTACTCAGGACAAATTGCACAATAACTTTTAGGGTCCTGCTACCCTTGGGAAAATAAAAATTGGGGTGAAAAGATCATTTTTGTGGAAAAAATATGATTTTTTAATTGTACCGCTGTACGTTATAAACTTCTGTAAAGCCCTTGTGGGTTCAAAGTTCTCACCACATATCTAGATAAGTTCCTTGGGGGGTCTAGTTTCCAAAATGGGGTCACTTGTAGGGGGTTTCCACTGTTTAGGTACATCAGGGACTCTCCAAACGTGACATGGCGTCCAATCTGAATTCCAGCCAATTTTGCATTGAAAAAGTCAAACGGCGCTCCTTCCATTCTGAGCTCTGCCATGCGCCGAAACAGTCGTTCCCCCCCACATATCAGGTATCTGCGTACTCAGGACAAATTGCACAATAACTTTTGCAGTTCAATTTCTCCTGTTACCCTTGGTAAAATAAAAAAAATTGAACCTGAAGTATTTTTTTTATGAAAAAAAGTTAGATGTTCATTTTTTTTTAAATATTCAAAAAAATTCCTGTGACGCACCTAAAGGGTTAATAAACTTCTTGAATGTGGTTTTGAGCACCTTAAGGGGTGCAGTTTTTAGAATGGTGTCACTTTTGGGTATTTTCTATCATATAGACCCCTCAAAGTGGCTTCAAATGTGATGTGGTCCTAAAAATAAAATGGTGTTGTAAAAATGAGAAATCGCTGGTCAACTTTTAACCCTTATAACTTCCTAACAAAAAAAAATTTTGGTTCCAAAATTGTGCTGATGTAAAGTAAACATGTGGGAAATGTTAGTTATCAAGTTTTTTGTGTGCCGTATCTCTGTGATTTAAGGGCATAAAAATTCAAAGTTGGAAAATTGCGAAATTTTCAAAATTTTCGCCAAATTTCCGTTTTTCTCACAAATAAACGCAAGTTATTTGAACGAAATGTTACCACAAACATGAAGTACAATATGTCACGAGAAAACAATGTCAGAATCACCGGTATCCATGGAAGCGTTCGAGAGTTATGACCTCATAAAGGTACAGTGGTCAGAATTGTAAAAATTGGCCCGGTCATGAACGTGCAAACCACCCTTGGGTGTGAAGGGATTAAATACATTTTTGTATATAATATTGTATACATGTTTGACAACAATAAAGATGTTTCTTGTTCATCTCGCTTGTACATAATTTCATGCGCGGTTCATGCATAATCCTTAAGTGATGGTTCAAATTAGAAGTGTTTTTTGAAATCACAGATTAAGAAAGCATAAAAATCAGTGATTGGATTTGATAGCATTTTTTAAACCCAAATTTTGCACACCTGTGTATATTGTAATATTATAGCACCAACATATTCCACAGCTCTTTATAATTCAGAGGTGACTTATACAAATAAGATAAGACAGAGTAACACATATTTCATACCAATGGATGTGAGGGCCCTGTTTGAAAGCTTACAATCTATGTGGAAATAGGGAGGACACAAAAGTTAAAAAGTGTATGCCGTCTACGGTGCAGCCATCAATAACAGAAATAAGGGCATTCAAATAAAGTCGCATTAGCCAGTCACTAGCCGGTTTGTGTACAAGTACAGATACAAAGTGCTGCTGAGTGCATGGAAGAGAAAACAGGATAATTAATTAGCTTGAGGAGATGAGGTGATAGGCTAGTCTAAAGAAATGTGTTTTTAGGGCACACCTGAAATAAATAAGGCTGTGTTGCAGTTCACAGCACAGGAGAGTGTGGAGAGAGAGACAGATTTGGGACTTGACAGAAGAAATGCTAGAGAGAAGAACATAACATTTTTAGAAATATAATATTTTAAATATTATAGTAAATGTAATATTTAAAAATATATATTTGAATCTCAAAGTCTAGTAAGTTTTACTGCATAGCAAAGAATTTAGGAGCCTAGCTAGATTCTTTAAGAATACAGTGTACTAGTTACCCGCCTAACATTTCTCCTATAAATATCTTTACATGACCTTTAAGTGAGGGCAGTTCACACATTTCTCTCCACTTCTTTCTATTTATCAATAGGTTAACCCCTGTGATATTGTATCTATTGACTAACAAGAATGTGTGAAATAGTGAGCTAGGCAATAATCTCTTCTAGAAAGAACTAATGTATTGCTAATGGTGCATTAGGAATATTGAATTAGAAGGTGCAATAATGCCTTCTATACCTAATATGCAGGAAACTGAGAATAAACAATATTAAAAGATGTCAATATTTTCACTGGTTCTTTTACATCATACAGACCACAGCTGTGAGTCCATGATATCTCTGTTAACCAGAAGTTACTTGTAGACATTTTTAACTCCTTTACCCCAAGGGTGGTTTGCACGTTCATGACCTGGCCAATTTTTACAATTCTGACCACTCTCCCTTTATGAGGTGATAACTCTGAAACGCTTCCATGGATCCCATTGATTCTGACAATGTTTTCTCGTGACATATTGTACTTCATGTTAGTGGTAAAATTTAATTCAAATAACTTGCGTTTATTTGTGAAAAAAACAGAAATTTGGCAAAAATTTTGAAAATTTTGCAATTTTCCAACTTTGAATTTTTATACCCTTAAATCACAGAGATATGGCACACAAAAAACTTAATAAGTAACATTTCACATAAGTTTACTTTACATCAGCACAATTTTGGAACCAAAATTTTTTTTTGTTAGGAAGTTATAAGGGTTAAAATTTGACCAGCGATTTCTCATTTTTGCAACACCATTTTATTTTTACGGACCACATCCTATTTGAAGTCACTTTGGGGGGTTTATATGATAGAAAATACCCAAAAGTGACACCATTCTAAAAACTGCACTCCTCAAGGTGCTCAAAACCAAATTCAAGAAGTTTATTAACCCTTCAGGTGCTTCACAGGAATTTTTTGAATGTTTAAAAAAATGAACATTTAACTTTTTTTCACAAAAAAATTACTTCAGGTCCAATTTTTTTATTTTACCAAGGGTAACAGGAGACATTGGACTGCAAAAGTTATTGTGCAATTTGTCCTGAGTATGCTGATACCTGATATGTGGGGGAACCACTGTTTCGGCGCATGGCAGAGCTCAGAAGGGAAGGAGCGCCGTTTGACTTTTTCAATGCAAAATTGGCTGGAATTCAGATCGGATGCCATGTCACGTTTGGAGAGCCCCTGATGTGCCTAAACAGTATAAACCCCCACAAGTGACCCCATTTTGGAAACTAGACCCCCAAGGAACATATCTAGATATGTGGTGAGAACTTTGAACCCCCAAGGGCTTCACAGAAGTTTATAACGTACAGCCGTACAATTAAAAAATCATATTTTTTCCACAAAAATGATCTTTTCACCCTCAATTTTTATTTTTCCAAGGGCACAGGACCCCAAAAGTTATTGTACAATTCGTCCTGAGTACGCTGATACCCCATATGTGGGGGTAAACCACTATTTGGATGCATGGCAGAGCTCGGAAGGGAAGCAGCGCCATTTGACTTTTATGGCTGGAATTGAGATCGGACGCCACGTCGTGTTTGTAAAGCCTCTGATGTGCAAAAACAGTGGAAACCCCCTACAAATGACACCAGTTTGGAAAATAGACCCCTCAAGGAACTTATCTAGATGTGTGGTGAGCATTTTGAACCCCCAAGGGCTTCACTGAAGTTTATAACGCCCGGGCGTGAAAATAAAAAAAATCATATTTTTTCCAAAACATGATCTTTTAGTCCCTAATTTTTTTATTTTCCCAAGGGTAACAGGAGAAAATGGACCCCAAAAGTTGTTGTCCAATTTGTCCTGAGTGCACTGATACCCTACATGTGGGATAAAATTACTGTATGGGCATACGTTGGGGCTCGGAAGGGAAGTAGTGGCGTTTTGGAATGCAGACTTTGATGGAATGGTCTGCGGGTGTCATGTTGCCTTTGGAGAGCCCCTGATGTATCTAAGCAGTGGAAACCCCCCACAAGTTAACCCATTTTGGAAACTAGACCTCCTAAGGAACTTATCTAGATGTGTGGTGAGCACTTTGATCCCCCAGTGCTTCACAGAAGTTATAAAGCCCGGGCGTGAAAATAAAAAAATCATATTTTTTCCACAAACATGATCTTTTAGTCCCCAATTTTTTTATTTTCCCAAGAGTAACAGGAGAAATTGGACCCCAAAAGTTGTCCAATTTGTCCTGAGTACGCTGATACCCCATATATGGGAGAAAACTACTGTATGGGGACATGTCGGGGCTCGGAAGGGAAGTAGTGACGTTTTGGAATGCAGACTTTGATGGAATGGTCTGTGGGTATCATGTCACGTTTGGAGAGCCTCTGATGTGCCTAAGCTGTTGAAACTCCCCACAAGTGACCCCATTTTGGAAACTAGACCCCCCACGGAACTTATCTAGATATGTGGTGAGCACTTTAAACCCCCAAGTGCTTCACAGAAGATTATAACACCCGGGCATGAAAATAAAAAAATCATCTTTTTTTTCCACAAAAATGATATTTTTGCCCCCAATTTTTTATTTTCCTAAGGGTAACAGGAGAAATTGGACCCCAAAAGTTGTTTTAAAATTTGCCTTAGTAGGCTGATACCCCATATGTCGGGGTAAAACACTGTTTGCGCGCATGGCAGAGCTTGGAAGAGAAGGAGCACCATTTGACTTTTCCAGAATAGGCTGGAATTGAGATCAGACGCCATGTTGCGTTTGGAAAGTCCCTGATGTGTCCAAACAGTAGAAATCCCCCAATTCTAACTCCAACCCTAACGCCAACACACCCCCAACCCTAATCTCAGCCCTAACCCTAGCTCTAACCCTAATGCTAACCCTAGCCCTAACCCTAGCCCTAACCCTAACCCTAATGTGAAAATGGACATAAATACATTTTTTAATTTTATTATTTTTCCCTAACTAAGGGCGTGGTAAAGGGGGGTTTTATTTACTTTTTATAGTGGGTTTTTATGTTTGGCAGCTGTCATACGCTAAAAGACGCTTTTTATTGTAAAAATATTTTTTGCATCACCACATTTTGAGAGCTATAATTTTTCTATATTTTGACCCACCAAGTCATGTGAGGTCTTATTTTTTGCGGGACGAGTTGACGTTTTTATTGGTACCATTTTCGGGCACGTGACATTTTTGATCACTTTTTATTCCGATATTTGGGACGCAGGATGAACAAAAAACAGCATTTCAAGAATTTCTTTTGAGGGTTGCGTTTACACTGTTCCGCGTGCTGTAAAATTGATAAGGCGGTTTTAATCTTTGGGTCAGTATGATTACAGCGATGCCTCATTTATGTCGTTTTTTGTATGTTTTGGCGCTTTTATGCAATGAAAACAATTTTATATAAAAATTAATTATTTTTGCATCGCTTTATTCTGCGAGCTATAACTTTTTTATTTTTTTGCTGATGACGCTGTGTGGTGGCTCGTTTTTTGCAGGACAAGATGCCGTTTTCAGCGGTACCATGGATATTTATATTCGTCTTTTCGATCGCACGTTATTGCACTTTTTGTTCGGTGGTATGATATTAAAGCATTATCTTTTGCTTTGTTTTTTATTTTTATTTTTTAAGGGGTTCGCTAAAGGGGTTAACTAATGGGACAGTTTTATAGGGTGGGTCGTTACGGATGCAGCGATAGTAAATATGTGTACTTTTATTGTTTTTTAATGTCCAAAAAATGAATTTATTATGGAATATTTTTTTTAAAAAATTTATTTAGCGTTTTTTTATAAATAATTTTTACGCTTTTTTTACTTTATTATACTGTCCCAGGGGGTCATCACTGTCATGTGTGAGATCGCTGATCTGATACATAACAGATCGCTGTGACAGATCAGCGATGTGACACAAGCACTGCAGAAGGATTCCTCATACCTGCGCTTTGCAGGCACTGAGGAAGCCGGATCCCTGCAGGCCCCCGAAGGTCCCCGCCGCCATGTTGGATCCGGGGACCTGCAGGGAAGGAGGACCCTGGAGAAGCGCAGCACATCGTGCTGCTCCAGGGGTCTCAGGGAAGCACGGAGGGAGCCCCCTCCCTGCCGATGCTTCCCTAAACCTCTGGTACACTGCGATCGGGTCAACGTGCCGGGGGTAGTCCGTGACCGCTCCTGACACATAGTGCCCAGGGTCAGCTGTGATAATCAGCTGACACCTGGCCGCAATCAGCGGCGCTTACCCCGTGAGCGCCGCTGATCACTATGACGTACTATCCCATCCATGGGCATAGGGGCCCGGGTCCCATGGACGGAATAGTACGTCCCATGTCAGGAAGGGGTTAAAGCATTAGGTAATTAGGATTTTTGTGTGCATAATAGGATTACAAGAAGAGATGAGTGAATTCACCCAATTCCTCACTGATCCTTGTGATATTCCCACATGATTCTCTTCTGGTTCGTTTCCTACATCTGGCTCCAGTCTTCTTTCCAATCTTCAGTCTTCTAAACTTTTCAGCATCTCCAGGATTGACTGTGTTCTATGAGAGGTGACGATTGCATTTTCCCATGTCATCACAATGTCTCTTGATAGTAGTTAATCCCAGAGATGCCAAAAAAGAGAATGCCTTCGCTGCAAGTAGAAAAAGAGCCAGTGGAGGAACAAATAAGGGGCTAGGACAAATAAGGGGCAATGTCAGGACAATGTTTGCTCTATATCTTAACTCTTGCCCAACACTGAAAAGAATCCAGTAATATGGTGGTCATTTTGCTTGATTAAATTGAATAGGAAAAAAAAGTAAGCTCTGGCAAACTCAATTTTTTGAAGCAAATTTATTTACTTTGATCATTTCACTCCTCTGTTGTTACATGACTTGGACATCTTATATACTCCTCTACATTTCCTGATAACTAATCTAGTCTGGTCATTTTGCTGAAAAGCTTGAATCGCATTATTGGCTGTAACAAGAAGGAAAATTTTCCCTTCTAATTATGCATAAGAGCAGCAGTGGAAATAACACTGGTGCAAAAAGCGCCCATTAGGTAAGTGGGTTCACATCCACCTCCAAAGAAGATTGAATTGAGTCTTACAATGAATTGTTGGATTGCAAAGAGCCTGTATTTTGCCCTGGAACAGGAACCCTCATCTCTCTGTGTCTGCCACTGCATCAGAGGAATGTATAATTTTACTTAAATCATTGGGTTATCTACTCTAAAAAAAGGCAAGAGTTATCCATAAAAATCAACTCTTTGCTAGGCCTCATTGATTGTAGAACAGTTGTGAAATACTCTCAATTACTTCAAGGGCTCGCTCACATTTGTGAGTAGCCTGCAAATAATTCGGACAAGTGCTATTTGATGTTTTGTCAGATAGCACTGTCACGATCCCACCGCTGACACCGGTATGTCACGGACAGGGAATACGATGCACTGCCGGCACACGGCTATCACAGGCACAGTGGGGGCTTATCTTAGTTATCCCACCACTGGCACCATATGACAAAAATACAGCAAGCTAGTCTTGCCCTAACAATTTATCACAGGGGGGTTATTTTGGATGCCCCACCACTGCTAACAACCTTCCAAGAGCTGCGGGGATTTATGCATATCCCACTTTCTCAGTTCCACTTTGGAACTCGCAGCTCTCTGGCACCCCCCTTACCCTCAGGTCAGTCAGGGAACTACACCTAGGAAATTAGCCGCCGGACGGGCTGCTTCTTGTGCATGGGCGGTCAGGCTGCTGCAGTGAGGGATTTATCATTGCTGTGGCCACAGCCACCCAATCAGCATATAAAACCCTTCTGTTACTGCCAGCTAGCCCAACCAGCCAAAACACACCACACCACCACCAGCTCCAGATTTCTCTGCTTAAGTTATAGACTTAATAGAGGGGTTCGAAGCCAATCCAATTGGTAGCTTCATTATCTTAAAGGCACATGTTCGTTTCTAGAGCTTGAAGACAAACTAATAAATTTATAATTTATTTCCAAAAGGTGGGCAGTGATTACACAGATAAAAGTTGTTACAAAGTTGAGACATTAAATATGTACATTGCAAGTATAAAAAAGCAAGGATTAAAAAACAGAGATTAACACTTACATGTCCTTAGTTGGTATTAGGCAAACCATGTGGGGAAAGAAGGCGGAGCCACACGTCCCCCTGCATCTGGGGTTCTTGTCAGCACGGACTCTGCAGCTTAACTGCCTGGTTTGTCCAAGGGAATGCCTTATGGCCTCTGCTGTGTGACATCACAGAAGGGGCAGGTTGGGGAGGTTCAGCCCCCTACTCTTGGATTTAGAATCAAGCTACAAAACTTATAATTATATCTCGTAGAAGGAAGTTTGCACAAACACGCAGATGGTATCATTTTTCCCCGTTTATCGAATACAATAAAACAAAACCAAACATGCAGTAGTTTGGACACACCATTTGGGAGTAATCCATATCTCAGTTTCTGGTTGTGTTAGAAACCGTGAAAATTAGGGATCAGAATACTGGGTTTGTGCCCTACACAGAGATGTGGTTTTTATATCTCTGTCACATATGTTTCTTGCAATATGACTTATTTTAATATTTCCTATAAGTGGATTGGCCGCATGGCCAGGACAGAGAGATTTCTTTCACGTAGCTAATCCACATTCCTTAGCTGTCCAGAGAATGGACAGGAAATGGCCGGTGTCCTATTACCAGCAGGCAGAGGGGACACGTACACACAGCTGCTAGGGAGGGGGGAAGGAAAATCACATCTGCAGCTGTGACAGGCTGATTTTCTCATCAGTAGATTGGCAATGGGAGATTCTAGAATGTTCTGCAAAATTATATCTTGCGATACGTAAACATTACAAGCACTCTGTCCAATGTCATCTTAGTGCAGTCCAATATATATACTGACTCAAAGAATGGAGGAAATGGAGAAATCAAGTTCTCCATCTTCTTCACCCTTGTGATCCGATTCTCACATACAAAAGAATTGGATCACAGTTCAGTGACACGCAGCTCACGCTCGCTGAAGAATTTGAGCTGAGTGTCATTTGCATATGGTATCTGATTCTCTCGCATGAGAAAATAATCAGATGCTACTCACCTGTGTAGCCAAGCCCTAAAATTCATAGATAAATAGTTGATAAATTTGATAAAAGGTACCTGTCCATCTTTTGCCTGCTGACAAAATTCAAGCCAAAACTTGGCTATTTCCAGGAATCATATGACAAATGACAGAATTAAGTTTTTGTATAGCCTGGTTCCAGGTCCCCTTGCTCCGGATTCATGGAGAGGATAGCATTTGGACCCTCAGTGATCACTAAATTATCCCCTATCTTATGAAAAAAAAGAAATTGTCGTGGCCTTGAAATTAATGCTAAAATTTATACAAGGCTGTTTTTTTTTTGGCAATACTGAATGATTGTGTGCAAAGTTTCATTAAGTTAAGTCTGAAAATTTATCTAAATGTGCCAAGTGGTTTTACCAAGTAGTCTTGCAACACAAAAAACGTAGTGAAAATGAGGAGAAAGTACAAAAGCCTAATATTTTAGCCCAAACACGCATAAAGTCCATCTCTTGCCATGGAAAAATAAGCTTGTAGTTGGATTATTGGACAATACATTCATTTCAGTAAGGTTTGTGTAATCCTTCATTCAGCCTGTGGCGGCGCTGCAAGAATATTGAACAATTGTTGTCAGGCTCATCCTCAAATTATAGCTAATTATTCTTCAGGAAACCATGTGATCACATCATTGCTAAGGGACCTTAAAAAAAGTCTGCCCAAAGCAGAAAACAGCTCTGGTAATACTGTAAAGATAGGAAATAAATTGCTATGCTGTGTTATGTTGTATAGGACTGACTTAATTTAGTAATCTGCCTGGCATTAAACAAGGCAGACAGCGAGGAGACTCGCTCAATGGCTTTATACACAGGTCAACAATGTTTAAATTTAATTAATGTTTCCAGTTTCCACATTTCTATACTTTCCAAAGTACAAGTTACTCGGAATCCATGTACCTCCAGTTGACATCTTTGTCGATTTTTATCTTTGCTGTTCTAGCTCTGCCTACAACTTCCCTCAGACATTTCTTAATGCTGTCAAATCAGAAACTTTGATCTTGTAACAGCACTACTAGGATCATTAAATGTTACCTGAGTGAAATTCTTTACTGCTGCTCTCAGGGTGGGTGTATTGAACCAGTGAGGCTTTAAATGCATTTAAAATGGTTCCGTGCGGAATTGTTTTAAAGCTAGGGGATCTAATCACACAGCCTTACCAAAAAGAGACAGGAAATGGCTTAATTTAATTTTTTATTTGTAAATGTATAGCATGTATAATGGATTTGGAACAGAAAGAGAAAGTTATTGAGCGCAGAGTTACAGTAAATGTGAATTTATCTGAAATACACTATAAAAGTCCAAAAATGTGCTAAAGCAAATTTTGTGAAGCATAAAATAATTACAGTGCATTTCTTTTAGTAAGTACAGAATCGGAAGTAAGTGTAGAATCTTAAGGCCTTAAAGGAGTTGTCCCATGAACAAAAGTACATTTTAACCTATACATCTTGGAATAATATTAACTTTCACATTTGGATGTGTTAAAAAATGTTTCTGTGCTGAGATAATCTTATAAATGAGCACCTGTTGTTTACTGTGTAATGGCCGTGTCTGACCATGCAGGAACATGGTCTGATCATACCACAGCTCCTGGGAGGGGGAGGAAGAATAAGTGATTATACAAACGACAAATCCACTGCTTTCTGTGAGGTAAAACATCACCCTGCTTGTTTTATCACAGGCGTGAGTGTTTCTGCCATGTCTCCAATCTCCTAAGCTCATCATAAATAAAATCATATGAGGTAGAAGCTCCAGATGACTCTGAGCTCATATGTCACTGAATTGATTTCTGATAAGCTCAGAGTGCTGGATAAATGGCAGAAACACTGATAAGAGTGGTCAGTGATATGTTTTACCTCACAGAAAGAATCAGCTGCAATCCCATGCTGTAATGTATTTGTATCTTTTTTGCTTCCTCCCCTTCCCAGGTGATGTGATATGCCAATATCAGCACATGTTAGCCAGCAGCACTTCAATAGGGAGATGCACGTTCCGGTCCAATGACCCAATTGGAGCATATACCGTCACGTAGAAAAAAAGAACAGCATCTCTTCCCAGTGATTAGAAATTTCCAAAAACTTTATTCTGCCAAGATGCAACATTTCGACCTTTGCATGCTTGAAAAAAACCTGCAAAGGTCGAAACATTGCATCTTGGCAGAATAAAGTTTTTGGAAATTTCTAATCACCTGGAAGCGATGCTGTTCTTTTTTTCTACGAGGTGATGTGATATGATCAGACCATGTCCCTGTATGGTAAAACACAGCCATTACACATCACAGCAGGAGAACATGTATAAGATTATCTCAGCGCAGGAACTTTTTTTAACACATCTAATTGTGAAAGTTATTATTTTTCCAATATCAATTGATTAAAATCTACTTTGTAGGAAAACTCCTTTAAGTTATTTAACTCTGTCTACTTTAAGTTAATCTGCTTCAGAGGGCAACCTATTTAATAGGTACATATAGATAAAATACATGTGATCAAACTATTGGTACAGGATAATATAGACAATATTTTATAAAGCATACTAAGCAATTTACAGAAGGGAGATAATATGTAATAAGGCTGGGTGTGCTTTCTTTACATTAGAATTGTACTAAAAATGTTCAAATTAAGGGCAAATGCTCAAATCTTTTTTTTTCTTCTGTAAGAAACTTTTTCATCAGTGTGCTGGATTCTGTTTTTAAACTTTGCATCCATTTTTACCATGTATTTGTCATCAGTTTTTTATATTTGCAAAAAAAATCCAGTCTGTGAAAATTGAACAACACATGGATGAAACTGGGTTGGCATCAATGTATTCTTGATTTTATTCACTCACCAATTCACTTGAAACATAAATGTGAATTGCCAAGTGAAATATAATGGAACCGTGTGCTGTCTGCGCTGCACAACAAAAAAAGGATGTTTGAATGGGGCCTAATCCAATGTAAATGTGTTCAAAGTATTGCGTTAGCGCCTTAAAGTTAAAAGTTAGCATTGAGTTTGTGAGAAAGTTTAAGTTCTGTGACTAAAAAAAGGCATACTCCAGAATGGTACATTTCTTTAAAAGGTACTTAGATATGTCTTCATTTTCAATATGTTTTCCTTATCTTACACAGCTCGGTTCAAAACCCTTGTGCAGATGCTGCCAAGATAGACGGTAAAGCACTATAGTTCCCATGATTAGTCTTCACTTTCATAGCCATAACCTCTATTTCCAGCAATCTATATGTTTTTCTTTCCCTTTCAAGGAGTGCAGTAGTCATCCTCTGCTCAGCATGAGAAATAAGAGCGCTAATACTATATACAAGGGGGAGAGCCAGGGCTCTGCGAAGATAAAGACATTGGGCATGTTTTGGTTCCAGAAACATGACAGAGCATTTTACTTGCTTTCTTTGCCTTCACAGTTTGCAGATCCTAATCCTATAATGCGTGTTAGGGACTAGTTAGAATAGGTTCTTCAGAACATGTTAGCATCGGCATCTAAGTTATGATAACTGTGGGAAGCTAACCTGCCTGCAAAGGTCAATATTTCTGCAGAATGATTTCAGCATCTAGCGGACTCCATGCCCTGATAAATTGCTGTAGGTCTAAAGGCACAACAAGTTGGGTGCCTCTAAGGAAAGAGTCAGATGGTCATATACCTTGGATGGGCTCCCAAGGCAATACCCAGACTAGCCAGTATAGTATTTAGGGTGCCAACCTGTGCAAGTAGTATTTAGGGTGTCAACAAGTAGGAAGGTATTCAGCAGGCTCTAGTTTAGGAGATGGTGCACCTCTCCTTACACCAAGCTTTTTGTATGATTATGTATGATTATGTGCTGCACCATTATCTGCACTGTGCTAACCCAACATGCACTTAGATTTACTCGGGCAGATTTTTTTCACTGGCATCATGTAATGATCACTGTCCCTTAGCCAGCTTATTTTTCAGCTTTATGTCCGTTCCATTGTGCATTCCTCTTGCCTGTGCACATTCCCTATTTACATTTTCCTCTACATATAAGGTGTTGTCTTAGAAGGGCATTGTCGACTTCAGATTGGTCCCTCTTTTGATCATCAACTCAAACTGTCAAAATGTGAGTTGAAGCACCATCTGCTGCATTTTTATGGTGAGCGCTTTCCCCCACATTCAGGGCTATATCTTTTGTAGTGCGATGACAAACCCACTCCCTGCCTTCTGCCCTCTCCCCACTTTATACTGGTACTCTGCACCTGTTTTGCACATCTACACTTTTTTCACCCTTTTTTCGGTATTTTTTAATTATAAGTTAATTTTATAGAGTTTTTCTTGGTGAACCAATTTTGACACCCTATTTTCATCTACTTTGTTAGCCCATGACAGCTGCAGAGAAATAAATGCTGTCACCCTCCTGTTAGGAGAGCCACCTTCAAATTTAAGTATGGTAAAGTAGCCACCAACACACTAAGCACACATGATACTAGTGCACAGGCATGCGCCCCAGAGGACTTTTTATACATACAGCTCAAGACAGACCACCTTGCCTGTGGACCAATCAGAAGCTGCCAAATAACCAGAGCAGGTGATGTCCGAGCACTAATGAGAAGGCGCCACATCCCAGACATGCTCAGTGGGATGAAATTAGGATTTAGGCTCCAGTGTACAATGCTGCATGTGTGAACCAGTAGTCACCATAGGCTTAGCTGGAGAACCAGCAGCAACTACACATGCAGCATGAACCTGGAAAAGGTGCTGGGGCCGGAGTCTGTGCTGAGCAGTCATCCCAGGGCTGAGCCTGAATGGGAGGTCACAGCACCAGACAAGGCCTAGGTTTTATCCCATGCAGTGGAAAAATCCCGGCACCTAACATAGGGATCCAGAGATATTAAAACTCTATTTGGAGGAAGCTAAAACTCAATATTGCCCAGTGACAGCCCCAATACCTGAAAGATCTGGAGAAGATCTATATGTAGGTGTGTGCCAAAATCCCTGCTGCTGTGTGTGCAAAGTTCGTCAAGAACAAAAGAAAAAGTTTGACCTCTGTAATTGCAAACAAAGGTTTCTGTGCCACATATTAAGTTCTGTTTTTATATTGTAGTAAATATTTCAATTAATTTAAAAATCATACAATGTGATTTTCTGAATTTTTTTACGATTCTTTCACAGATGAAATGTATCTGCAATAAAAATTCCAGACCTGTCTATTCTTTGTATGTAACATAGTAACATAGTTATTAAGGTAGAAGAAAGACTTTAAGTCCATCTAGTTCGACCCATATCCTATCCTAACTTGCCCTAACATGTTGATTCAGAGGAAGACAAAAAAAACCCATGTGGCAAAAAGTAAGCTTCACATTGGCGAAAAAAATTATTTCCCGACTCCACATACGGCAATCAGACTAGCTCCCTGGATCAACGCAATATTAACCCCTTCATGACCCAGCCTATTTTGACCTTAATAACCTGGCCATTTTTTGCAATTCTTACCAGTGTCCCTTTATGAGGTAATAACTCAGGAATGCTTCAACGGATCCTAGCGATTGTTTTTTTCGTGACATATTGGGCTTCATGTTAGTGGTAAATATAGGTCGATAATTTTTACGTTTATTTGTGAAAAAAACTGAAATTTGGTGAAAATTTTGAACATTTTGCAATTTTCAAATTTTGAATTTTTATTCTGTTAAACCAGAGTTATGTGACACAAAATAGTTAATAAATAACATTTACCACATGACTACTTTACATCAGCAGAATTTTGGAAAGTTAAGGAAGTTATAAGGGTTAAAAGTTGACCAGCGATTTCTCACTTTTACAACAAAATTTACAAAACCATTTTTTTTAGGGACCACCTCACATTTGAAGTCACTTTGAGGGGTCTATATGACAGAAAATACCCAAAGGTGACACCATTCTAAAAACTGCACCCCTCAAGGTACTCAAAACCACATTCAAGAAGTTGATTAACCCTTCAGGTGCTTCACAGGAACGAAAGCAACGTGGAAGGAAAAAATAGACATTTTAATTTTTCCAACAAAAATTTTCTTTTAGCATCAATTTTTTCATTTTCACATGGGTAACAGGATAAAAAGGATACTAAAATTTGTTGGGCAATTTCTCCTTAGTACACCGATACCTCATATGTGGTCATAAACCACTGTTTCGGTGCACGGCAGGGCTCAGAAGGGAGGGAGCGCCATTTGACTTTTTGAATGGAAAATATGCTGGAATATTTAGCGGTTGACATGTCGCATTTGGAGAGTCCCTGTGTGCCTAAACATTGGAGCTCCCCCACAAGTGACCCCATTTTGGAAACTAGACCCTCCAAGGAACTTATCTAGGTGCATAGTGAGCACTTTGAACCCCCAGGTGCTTCACAAATTGATCCGTTAAAAAATTACTTTTTTTCCACAAAAAATTTCTATTAGCCTCAGTTTTTTCATTTTCACATGGGCAACAAGATAAAATGGATCCTAAAATTTGTTGGGCAATTTCTCCTGAGTACAACGATACCTCATATGTGGTCAGAAACCACTGTTTGGGCACACGGCAGGGCCCGGAAGGGAAGGAGCGCCATTTGACTTTTTGAAAGGAAAATTTGCTCCAATTGTTAGCGGACATCATGTCGCGTTTGGAGAGACCCTGTGTACCTAAACATTGGAGCTCCCCCACAAGTGACCCCATTTTGGAAACTAGACCCCCCAAGGAACTTATCTAGATGTGTGATGAGTAGTGTTGAGCATTCCGATACCGCAAGTATCGGGTATCGGCCGATACTTGCTGTATCGGAATTCCGATACCGACATCCGATATTTTTTCAATATCGGGCATCGGAATCGGAAGTTCAAAGTTGATTGACAGCCGAAATGACGTCATCATGATGCGTGGTGTGTGCGCATCATGATGCGCCGTCATTTCGGGCCTTCCGGGGGTCTCTGCTGGCCTGCCGGGGGGCTGTGTGGACTGCCCGGGGTCTGTACCGGCCTGCCGGGGGTCTGTACCGGCCTGCCGGGGGGCTGTGCTGATGTCCGGGGGTCTGTGCAGGCATCGTCCGATGGGACTACAAGTCCCATCTGGCGATGCCTGCTACCATGACAGTGATTGACACATTAGCCAATGATGGGACAGTAGTAGTCCCATCATCCGGCTAATGTGTTAAATGTTTAAAAAAAAAAAAAAATACTACATACATACTACATGCATGCTACATACATACTACATGCTACATACATACCACATATATACTACATGCATGCTACATACATACTACATGCTACATACATACTACATATATACTACATGCATGCTACATACATACTACATACATACTACATGCATGCTACATACATACTACATGCTACATACATGCTACATACATGCTACATACATACTACATGCATGCTACATACATACTACATGCTACATACATACTACATATATACTGCATGCATGCTACATACATACATACTACATGCATGCTACATACATACTACATGCTACATACATGCTACATACATACTACATACATACTACATACATACTACATGCATGCTACATACATACTACATGCTACATACATACTACATGCTACATACATACTACATACATACTACATGCATGCTACATACATACTACATGCTACATACATAACACATATATACTACATACATACCACATATATACTACATACATACTACATGCATGCTACATACATACTACATGCTACATACATACTACATGCTACATACATACTACATACATACTACATGCATGCTACATACATACTACATGCTACATATATACTACATGCATGCTACATACATGCTACATGCTACATACATACTACATACATACTACATATATACTACATACATGCTACATACATGCTACATACATACTACATACATACTACATGCTACATACATACTACATACATACTACATACATACTACATATATGCATCATACATACTACATGCTACATACATACTACATACTACATATATGCATCATACATACTACATGCTACATACATACTACATACATACTACATATATAGTACATGCATGCTACATACATACTGCATGCATGCTACATACATACTACATGCATGCTACATACATACTACATACATGCTACATACATACTACATGCTACATATATACTACATACATACTACATATATACTACATGCATGCTACATACATACTACATACATACTACATGCATGCTACATACATACTACTGTAGGGATGTGACTCGCTTAGGTGCAAAGGGAGACAAACATGAGGCACGTTCCTTTAAAATTCCACCAGGTTTATTACTCCATAAACCATAGACAGCATAACACTGAAATGTAAGCTTCACTTCAGGCAAAGGAACAGAAATGTCCGTGGCTTCAGACTCGGACTGAGAGTCTCAGCACATGCTGGGAGCTGTAGTCCTCCCCATATACACTCTCTGTAGTGTCCCCCCTGGACACATGGAAGTCTGTCCACACTCAGACAGACTCCCTCCACACTCTCACACATGTGCCAAACACCTCAATTACATAGCACTGTAACCACACCCACAGGTGATCACATGGCTATGATATCACTAAAGGTTGTATAGACACACACAGGCTTCCCTGACACAGTGTAACAGAAAGATCAGCAGTACCTCTGCTGATCAATACACCCTGGAGCCAGCATCCCAAGGCCACCCACCTTGAGACCCATAATGGTCATTTAGGACCCTGCTCCTGTTACCACACTGAATGTGCCTGTACACCCGTCCTGGGACACCCACACAGCGCCCCCTAGCTGACATAGTGGTAACTACACCACATACCTCCCCCCTCTGTTCAAACTTGTGGGGTTGAACACATGACATCACCCAGGGATCTTGAGACCTGGCACCCATGTCACCTTGCCCTACCCGTCGGGAGGACCATCTCCGTCTGTTTCGGTAGTCATACTGCATATTTACGTTAGGCCTCCCCTGCCCCCAGCGGTCAGTATCTCGGCCTTGGGCCTTCCCGTCAACGTCCGTCAGTGTGACCAGACACTCTTTAGTCTCCGCCTGTCTGCAGTGTGCTCCATCACGCGACCTTTCTCTCACTGACTGGCTCTCCCAGTTCGCACGGTCATGAGTCCCACGTCCAGCTGGGCCAACTGGCTGGTCTGAGTCTGACCCTCTGTCGCTATGTCCACCACCAAGTCTCGTGCCTATGTTACTAAGATTAGACCGGCCACTTGCGGACTCTCGACGTTCTTGCCTTCGACTACCTGTCCTTTCATTCCTTGGAGGATCCCTTCGGGTCCTTACACCTTGGGTTGGAGGGGGACGCCACCTGACATTCTGTATCTGCTTATTCACCTGCAGTCGATCCTGTCTTAGCTGCTCAATCTCCTTCAGGTACGCTACCCGATATTCCAGGAGCATGCGAAGCTTCCCAATGCTTTCCACCGAACCAACCACAATGACAGGAACCATGTCATCTTCAACAGCGACTTGGATTTCAGCAGCAGGTGGGATCCTCACTCTCTTCACACTGGATCGATTCACCATCTCCTGCATTACCTTTCCAAGTCTGCCAACAACTTTCCCCACCAGATTTTTGGGTACCGGAATTATGTCTTCCACAAAGCCCAGCCGACTTTGCGCTTCCCTTGCAAGCTCCAGACGTCGAGCGGCTTTCCTATTACGCTCCACGAGCATCTGTTTCATGCGGAGACATTGTAGGTGCATCTCCTTCAGGACAGCCACCCTTCTCTCTGTGTCTTCCGTTTCTGCCAGTATCACCAACTGGTCTGTTTCTGGTGCCCAGCTCACACTATAGGCCTTTACTGCCTTTTTAAAGGTCTCATGCACACCTTCGCTGGCACACGCTTCTCGCACGTCTTCGGGTACCTCCATCACGCACTTGAAGGTCATGGACTTGCTCTCATCCTGGACAGATGGCTCTGGGTTCCCCACGGACACTTCCCTCAAGGTATCTGCCAAGACCGGGTGACTGTCTTGTGCAGCTCTTGGCTCACCATCTTCCTGAGATTTACAGTCCTCAGGACCATTTTCCAAGATGGCCTTTGGCAGTTCTGCCTTGCTATCAGTCGGGCACGGCCGCTGTACGTCTTCGCCCATCCACTTCTTCTGCAGATGACCTTTTACTACTCCACTGAGTTCTTGCAGAACTTTATCTCGCTCCTCTGCCAGGTAGCGATGCTGATCCTCTCTCCTGAGAATCTCCTGTTGATGCTTCTCTTGGGCCTCTCTGAGCACCTCCATATCTTCCAACAGGGTCTTGTTCATGGTTTTACACGCTGACAGGTGACCTCTGAGCTCAGAGACTTCCTTCTCCAGCTCATCCACTCTGTGCTCAGCTGCTTGCCTTAGGACTCTTTCCCGTTCGACATGTTCTGTTACAGTCTCCTTTATCAGCTGTATCTCACGATCCTGCTCTCTTTTGTCCATCACGTGTCTCACCACTACCTCTTTAATTATATCGTTAAAGGGTACCACTGGGTCAGTCACCCCAGTCGAGTGAACCCTCCAGTTACCGTCCAGCACCAATGTGTCTAGTCCAGTCGTCTCATCTCCCAGCCCACCATCTGTCTTATCACGAGACGTCAGGTCTGTCAGTTGGGCAGATGTACTTCTTCCGGTCAGTTCTACCTCTGACCTGTCCACGTCAGGAGCCGTCACTGTCTCAGTGTCCGCTGGCCCCACAGTCGAAGCATCTCCATCGTCCGACCAAACGTCATCAAACAAAAGAAAGTCCCGGCCCCTCTCCCAGGCATAGACTAAGTCCCGTGGTATCCCTCTACCTTGGCACTCACCACCTTTGGTCCCCTCAAACACTACTGTGTCTACTGCGTAGTTCACCGTGACCCCGTGTTTACAGCTAACCCTGACGTTTTTCTCGGTCAGAGAGAAAACGAGAGGCGTTCCTGTCAGAGTCACCTGACTCTCTGAGTCCAGCCGACCAAAGGCTCCTTCCCGGTGCAGCATCACTGTACACATCTGTGGCCCATCATTACTACCCGGAAAGGATATTCCACATTCTGAAAAAGACCTGCACATACACTGCGGTACTCCAGACATACCTACTGAGTCACCCAGTGCTGTCACTTCTTCACACTTGGCCACTTTCTGGACCACCACCCCACTTTGGGTTGCCACTCCAATTTGGGTCACCGCCCCCTTTTGTGATTCCACCCCTTTTTGGGTTACCACTCCAATTTGGGTCACCGCCCCCTTTTGGCACTCCACCCCTTTTTGGGTTACCACACCAATTTGGGACTCCACCCCTTTTTTGGTTACCACTCCCTTTTGGGTCACCGCCCCCTTTTGGGATTTCCCCATGTCCGTCCTGCAGAACGTCTTAGGCCACAGTTCACACAGTACAGTTTGTCTTTTAACGATAAGACACAAGTCTTTGCTTGCACCACCACAGCTCCTGCTGTCACTGATCACCGGCACCTCCGGCTGCTGTTCACACACATACACAGCGGCTGGTGTCACTGCAGCTCCTGCTGCGCCATCTTCGTGGACCCGCCGATCCACCGGAAGCCGCTTGTCACCTTCGTAACCCCGCCGGGTTACTGGAAGCCGCTTGTCACCCTCAAAGATAAAAAAGCCACAAAAGTGCGTCCATAGGGCCTTACCAGTGCAGGTATAATGGGTTATGCAGCAATAATACAGGGTACTCACCCTTAATAGTTGTGTAAAGCCACAACTACTGTATCCGCTTAGTCACATGCAATAAAGCTGCAGCAGGATGGTGTAGCCAGACAGCGTCTGCTACCAATGCTCCCAGGGCAGATCCCTTAAAGAAAACACCAGGTCCTTGTGCTGCGGGACCTTCATGACCCCACTGAGCCACAGCAAGCACCTTCAGGTTTTGCAGAGGAAAAGAAAAAAAAAAGAAAAAAAACACATGCACAGTCTCTCACATGTCCTGTACGTGTGCCACTCAGGACGTACCGTCTCCACCTGAGACCGTCCAACAAACAGGGCACACCGGGTGCTATTCAGGGAGCCGACCCTCCTCCCAGGGTCTCCCAACACACCAGCCTCACCAGGTCCAGGGGCTCAGCAGGTGCTCTTCAGGACATCCGTCTCCGCCTGAGACTGCCCAACACACGCCTCACCAGGTCCAAGGTCATATCACATGTTCCAGGGATCCGATTCCTCTCCCAGAACCTCCCAACACTGACCCTCCAGGACCTTGCTCACTGACCCCTCCAGGAACACAGTCTCTCACTGACCCTGGTCAGTGCAACACAGACTCCTGTCTGTTACCTGTGTCGGCCACACAGGTTCCTGGACGCCTCTTCTCCTCCAGAGGTATCCCACAAATATTAATACAGTCACTTTCTCTGACCTCGGTCAGTATTACTCACGGTTGTCAGACCGTCTGCTCTCCTGGCTCAGAATCGCCAGCGCTGCCACACGTGCTTCTGGGAATCGCTGCCCGCAGTCTGTCACCAATTGTAGGGATGTGACTCGCTTAGGTGCAGCGGGAGACAAACATGAGGCACGTTCCTTTAAAATTCCACCAGGTTTATTACTCCATAAACCATAGACAGCATAACACTGAAATGTAAGCTTCACTTCAGGCAAAGGAACAGAAATGTCCGTGGCTTCAGACTCGGACTGAGAGTCTCAGCACATGCTGGGAGCTGTAGTCCTCCCCATATACACTCTCTGTAGTGTCCCCCCTGGACACATGGAAGTCTGTCCACACTCAGACAGACTCCCTCCACACTCTCACACATGTGCCAAACACCTCAATTACATAGCCCTGTAACCACACCAACAGGTGATCACATGGCTATGACATCACTAAAGGTTGTATAGACACACACAGGCTTCCCTGACACAGTGTAACAGAAAGATCAGCAGTACCTCTGCTGATCAATACACCCTGGAGCCAGCATCCCAAGGCCACCCACCTTGAGACCCATAATGGTCATTTAGGACCCTGCTCCTGTTACCACACTGAATGTGCCTGTACACCGGTCCTGGGACACCCACACAGCACCCCCTAGCTGACATAGTGGTAACTACACCACACTACATACATACTACATGCATGCTACATACATACTACATGCTACATATATACTACATACATACTACATATATACTACATGCATGCTACATACATACTACATGCTACATACCTACTACATACATACTACATGCATGCTACATACATACTACATACATACTACATGCATGCTACATACATACTACATGCCTCATATATACTACATACTGTACATACTACATACATACTACATATATACTACATGCATTCTACATACATACTACATGCTACATGCATGCTACATACATACTACATGCATGCTACATACATACTACATGCTACATACATACTACATACATACTACATGCATGCTACATACAATACATTCATACAATACATACATAGACATACAGTACATATAACATAGAGTAACATACTTACCAATACTTGTCACATTGTTCCCCGAAGCCATTGTCGTCTACGGAATAATTATTAACATAACAAACCACAAAAATACTCACCCATGATCCGAGGCAGTCCACGAGTGTGTCCCACGACGATCTTGGGTAGAGAACTGCAGCATCAGCTGATGCTGCCGCTCTCTACGGGCTGCAGGAATCCAATTACGGAAGGTAGGTATCCTTCCGCACTGTATTCCTCCGCCACTTAAAAAAAAAAATCCCTAGTCTCACTTTATGGTAAAAGCTGTGTGGGAAATTCATGTAGCATATACACTCACTGGCCACTTTATTAGGTACACCATGCTAGTAAGGGGTTGGACCCCCTTTTGCCTTCAGAACTGCCTCAATTCTTCGTGGCAGAGATTCAACAAGGTGCTGGAAGCATTCCTCAGAGATTTTGGACCATATTGACATGATGGCATCACACAGTTGGCGCAGATTTGTCGGCTGCACATCCCTGATGCGAATCTCCCGTTCCACCACATCCCAAGGATGCTCTATTGGATTGAGATCTGGTGACTGAGGAGGCCATTTGAGTACAGTAAACTCATTGTCATGTTCAAGAAACCAATCTGAGATGATTCGAGCTTTAGGACATGGCGCATTATCCTGCTGAAAGTAGCCATCAGATGTTGGGTACATTGTGGTCATAAAGGGATGGACATGGTCAGCAACAATACTCAGGTAGGCTGTGGCATTGCAACGATGCTCAATTGGTACCAAGGGGCCCAAAGAGTGCCCAGAAAAAATTCCCCACACCATGACACCACCACCACCAGCCTGAACCGTTGATACAAGGCAGGATGGATCCATGCTTTCATGTTGTTTACGCCAAATTCTGACCCTACCATCCGAATGTCGCAGCAGAAATCGAGACTCATCAGACCAGGCAACGTTTTTCCAATCTTCTACTGTCCAATTTCGATGAGCTTGTGCAAATTGTAGCCTCAGTTTCCTGTTCTTAGCTGAGAGGAGTGGTACCCAGTGTGGTCTTCTGCTGCTGTAGCCCATCTGCCTCAAAGTTCGACGCACTGTGCGTTCAGAGATGCTCTTCTGGCCACCTTGGTTGTAACGGGTGGCAATTTGAGTCACTGTTGCCTTTCTATCAGCTCGAACCAGTCTGCCCATTCTCCTCTGACCTCTGGCATCAACATGGCATTTCCGGCCACAGAACTGCCGCTCCCTGGATTTTTTTTCTTTTTCGGACCATTCTCTGTAAACCCTAGAGATGGTTGTGCGTGAAAATCCCAGTAGATCAGCAGTTTCTGAAATTCTCAGACCAGCCCTTCTGGCACCAACAATCATGCCACGTTCAAAGGCACTCAAATCACCTTTCTTCCCCATACTGATGCTCGGTTTGAACTGCAGGAGATTGTCTTGACCATGTCTACATGCCTAAATGCACTGAGTTGCCGCCATGTGATTGGCTGATTAGAAATTAAGTCTTAACACACAGTTGGACAGGTGTACCTAATAAAGTGGCCAGTGAGTGTATGTAGTATGTATGTAGTATGTATGTAGCATGTAGCATGTTTGTGGCATGCATGTAGTATATATGTAGTATGTAGTATGTATGTAGCATGTAGTATGTATGTAGCATGCATGTAGTATGTATATATGTAGTATTTTTTTTTTTTTTTTTTACATTTAATACATTAGCCGGATGATGGGACTACTGCTGTCCCATCATTGGCTAATGTGTCAATCACTGTCATGGTAGCAGGCATCGCCCGATGGGACTTGTAGTCTCATCGGACGATGCCTGCACAGACCCCCGGACATCAGCACAGCCCCCCGGCAGGCCGGCACAGCCCCCCGGCAGGCCGGTACAGACCCCCACAGGGTGCACAGACCCCGGGCAGTCCGCACAGCCCACCGGCAGGCCGGCACAGACCCCCGGCAGGCCGGCAGAGACCCCGGAAGGCCCGTACAGACCCCCGAGAGGCTGTACAAGGGGAGGAAAGGGTTTTTCCAATTCCGATACCGGAAGTCTCATAGACTTGAATGGGACTTCCGGTATCGGCATCGGCGATACCGATACTTTTTTTAAAGATCGGCCGATCCATTCCGATCCGATATTTTGAAGTATCGGACGGTATCGCTCAACTCTAGTGATGAGCACTTTAAAGCCCCAAGTGCCTCACAGAAATTTATAACGCAGAGCAGTGAAAATAAAAAATCATTTTTTTTCCTCAAAAATGATTTTTTTAACCCGCTATTTTTTATTTTCACAAGGCTAACAGGCGAAATTGGACCATAAAAGTTGTTGTGCAATTTGTCCTGAGTACACCGATACCCCATATGTGGGGGGAACCACTGTTTGGGCGTATGGGAGAGGTCAGAAGGGAAAGAGCGCCATTTTTGAATGCAGACTTTGATGGAATGTTCTGCGGGCGTCATGTTGCGTTTGCAGAGCCCCTGATGTGCCTAAACAGTAGAAACCCCCCTCAAG
Organism: Dendrobates tinctorius; assembly: GCF_039654945.1. Classification (NCBI taxonomy): domain Eukaryota; kingdom Metazoa; phylum Chordata; class Amphibia; order Anura; family Dendrobatidae; genus Dendrobates; species Dendrobates tinctorius. The sequence goes on from NW_027361699.1 coordinate 14,211,678, forward strand.
TGACCCCATTTTGGAAGCTACACCCCCAAGGAGCTTATCTAGATGTGTAGTGAGCACTTTGAACCCCCAAGTGCTTCACAGAAGTTTATAAACGCAGAGCCATGAAACTAAAAAATCATTTTTTTCCTCAAAAATGATTTTTTAGCCCGCTATTTTTTATTTTCCCAGGGGTATCAGGATAAATTGGTCCACAAAAGTTGTTGTCCAGTTTGTCCTGAGTATGCTGGTACCCCATATGTGGTCATAAACCACTGTTTGGGCGCACGGCTGGGCTCAGAAGGGAAGTAGCGCCATTTGACTTTTTGAATGGAAAATTAGCTCCAATCGCTAGCAGACACCATGTTGTGTTTGGAGAGCCCCTGTGTGCCTAAACTTTGGAGCTCCCCCATAAATGACCCCATTTTGGAAACTCGACCCCCTAAGGAACTTTTCTAGATGCATAGTGAGCACTCTGAACCCCAAGGTACTTCACAGAAGTTTAGAACGCAGAGCCATGAAAATAAAAATCTTTTTTTTCCTCATAAAATGATATTTTAGCCCGCTATTTTTTATTTTCACAATGGTAACAGGAGAAATTGGACCCGAAAAGTTGTTGAACAGTTTGTCCTGAGTACACTGGTACCCCATATGTGTGGGGGAACCACTGTTTGGGCACACGTCGGGGCTCGGAAGGGAAGTAGTGATGTTTTGAAATGCCGACTTGATGGAATGGTCTGCGGGCCTCATGTACGTTTGCAGAGCCCCTGATGTGCCTAAACAGTAGAAACTCCCTACAACTGACCCCATTTTGGAAACTAGACCCCCAAGGAACTTATCTTGATGTGTGGTGAGCACCTTGAACCCCCAAGTGCTTCACAGAAGTTTATAACGCAGAGCCGTGAAAATAAAAAATAATTTTTTTTCCTCAAAAAATGATTTTTTTAGCCTGCAACTTTTTATTTTCACAAGGGTATCGGGAGAAATTCGACCCCAAAAGTTGTCCAGTTTGTCCTGAGTACGCTGGTACCCCATATTGGGGGGGAACTACTGTATTGGCACACGTCAGGGCTCGGAATGGAAGTAGGGAAGTATTGAAATGACAACTTGATGGAATGGTCTGTGGGCATCATGTTACGTTTGCAGAGCCCCTGATGTTCCTAAACACTGGAAACCCCCCACAAGTGACTCCATTTTGGAAACTAGACTGCCCAAGGAACTTATCTAGATGTGTGGTGAGCACTTTGAACTCCCAAGTGCTTCATAGAAGTTTATAACGCAGAGCCATGAAAATAAAAAATCTTTTTTTTCCCACAAAAATAATTTTTTAGCCCCCAATTTTTTATTTTTCCAAGGATAGCATGAGGAATTAGACCCCCGAAGTTGTTGTGCAATTTTTACTGAGCATGCTGATACCCCATATGTGAGGGTAAACCACTGGGCACAAGTCGGGGCTCGAAATGGAGGAAGCACTGTTTGACTTTTAGAACGCAAAATTGGCTGGAATAAATGGTGACGCCATGTCATGTTTGGGGACCCCGTGATGTGCCTAAACAGTGGAAACCCCTCAATTCGAACTCCAACCCTAACCCCAACACACCCCTAACCCTAATCCCAACTCTAACCCTAACCACAAGGCTAACCGTAATCCCTACCCACCCCTAACACTAAATCCAACCCTATTTCCAACCCTAGCTCTAATTCTAACCCTAATTCCAATTCTAACCCTAATTCCAACCCTAACTCCAACCCTAACCCTAATTCCAACCCTAACTCCAAATCTAACCCTAACTCCAACCCTAACCCTTATTCCAACCCTAACCCTAATTCCAACCCTAACCCTATTTATAACCCTAACCCTAACCCTAATTGAAAAATAAAAATATTTTCTTTATTTTATTACTTATGCCTGGCTTTGGGAGTGATAAAGGGGGGGTTATTCACAATTTTTTTTATGTTGATCACTGTGAAAGAATATCAGTGATCAAAATGAATGAATGAGTCTGCAGCGTTGCAGATTCAGGCAGGCGCACTGCGAATGCGCCCGCCATTTTCCATGATGTCGGCGCCCATGGAACAGAACGGAGGGACACTGGGAGCCAAAGCGGGACATCGGATGTACCGGGGGGGTCGGAAGGTGGGGTGCAGCGGAGGGAAGGGGGAGGGGAGCAGATGGTGACGGCGGCTCATTGCCACCGTCAGTCGGTAATGGGGGCCGATCAGCCCCGTGAGTCGTGGGGAGGTTGGATCTGGGTCTCCAGCCATGTCCGATGCTATTGCAGCATCGGCCATGGCTGGATTGTAATATTTCACCAAATTTCATGGGTGAAATATTACAATCACTCTGATTGGCTGTTTTATTTTTAGCAGCCAATCAGAGCGATCGTAGGGGGTATCTGCGGGTCGGGTGACCTTTCAGTGACTCCGGTCACCCGACCCGCAGGGGGGCTTTGAAGTCATGACACAGGGTATGCGTCATGGGTCAGATTTGCACCGACTTTCATGATGCATACGCTGTGTCACAGGTCGGGAAGGGGTTAAGGAAACAAGTGCATATAACCTGTAATATACTTTGCAAGAAAGGCATCAAGTCCTTTCTTAAATTTTAGTAGGTAATCACTCATTACAACATCATATGGCAGAGAGTTCCATAGTCTCACTGCTCTTACAGTAAAGAATCCGCATCTGTGATTATGCTTAAACCTTCTTTCCTCCAGACGTAGAGGATGCCCCCTTGTCCCCGTCACAGGTCTAAGAGTAAAAAGATCATTAGAAAGGTCTTTGTATTGTCCCCGCATATATTTATACATTGTAATAAGATCACCCCTAAGCCTTCATTTTTCCAAACTAAATAACCCCAAGTGTAATAACCTGTCTTGGTATTGCAGACCCCCCCAGTTCCCTAATAACCTTGGTCCCTCTTCTCTGCACCCACTCCAGTTCAGCTATGTCTTTCTTATACACCGGAGACCAGAACTGTGCACAGTATTCTAAGTGTGGTCGCACTAGTGACTTATATAGAGGTAAAATTATGTTCTCATCTATGCCTCTTTTAATGCATCCCATTATTTTATCCCATACAGCGCGATGTTTCGGCCTATAGCCAGATGATGTTTATTAGCCCATCCGGCTATGTGCCCATACAGCGCGATGTTTCTGTCCAAAGGGGGTACGGACCCCCTTTAGACCGAAACATCGCACTGTATGGTCACATAGCCGGATGGGCTAATAAACATCATTCACATTGAAGTCTCTATGGCGTGCTGCTTTCATTTTTGATGGATAGATAGATATGGGATAGATAGAGATAGATAGATAGATAGATAGATAATAGATAGACAGACGTAGCTTTGCCTCCTGGAGTCCAGTGCTTTGATAGAATGTCAGAATAGATGATATTGCAGGCCGCTTTATACTATGTATAATACCACAGATTGTAGCAAATTGAGAGTAGTAATCTGTTATAATGACTGATCCAACTCTTGTGGTAGAAATGCTAGATTGGTCCTGCTCACAACAGAGGGAGACGCTCCAGTGATGATATAGAACATTTATATTTTTGAAAGCATTAACTATTTTTCATTTCATTTTTATGGACTGATGTGTTCTAAACTTAACATTGTATAGCTCAGTTTCCAGCCAATAAAATTTACCAAGTGGAACCGAATTATGGTAGTACATTTTGTCACAGCAATAAATTGGTACACGGCTTCATTTTAAGCATTCCTGTCTGTAAATTTTCCTATTAAAAATTTAGAGTTTTCTGTGTAGACAAGTGTAAAATCTCAAATATTATTTTAGCAGTACATCCCAAAAATTGTCCTGAAATACTTTCCCCTGTATACTAAAATTATTGGCATATGTTCCTACGTACTGTAGATAATAAAGTCAGACCAGTGTAAAATGTCCCTCTTCCAGCCATATATCCTCAGCATCCAGTCACATATGCCGGAGAATTAATGAAACCCACAGCATAATTTTTCTATCCAGTAGAACTTTCTGATAAGGTAATGTCTGATGATAAATTGAGTTTATAGTCAACTGCTAGATTCAATCTATGGCTTTAAATCTCTCAAGCTAACTTCTCTTTACACCCAAGACAAAGTCAGGACACAATACAATAAATGTCACTGGAATGAAATCTATCGTGACAATGTTTGATCCCTAGTGAGACCTGCTTTTAAATGGTGATTAGATCAGTTCCTAATAAAAGGTATACAGATTTACAATATATACTTTTTATAGCAGATAAATATCAGTTTTATTTATCCCTCTGCGCATTTGCAGTTTATTTTTAAATTGCATAGTAAGCACACCTTAATATTTTATTATGCCATATAGTTATAGACATGGTTTAATATCTTAAAATCAAATATCCCCCGAAGTGCAGTGTGTGTGTTATTGCTTGATGTGAATTACTCTGTGAAACAAGAAAAGCCATGTGATCTTTATAGATTCAATGAAAGAAGATTATTACCAAATTTTTATATAATCATATCCTCCCGGGGTATTAGAAATAATGCAGACTGAAAAATTGAGTGGAAGTTTATTTCATCCATTTAAATAACACTGCAAGATAAAAAATATATTTAGTTACATAACTTAAATTAAATTTAGAGGAACAGATTCTTAACTATGTACGGTACCTGACAGGTCTGACCATAAAAAGGGCAACAACTACAATCACAAAAAATGTATTGCTGATAGGGATACCTCAGATGTTCCTGCAAAGATATGATTGTCAAAAATGAAAGGGTTAATTTATACTTCTGTATTTGCAAATTAATGACCATCATATACATTTATGATACAGTAAAGCGATTCCTATCTGAGTCTTGCTGCCCAAATTGCATGGAGAATGAATCAGCTGGGGACCAAATGGAGAGATGAGACTACTCCAGACCCAACCATAGGCTGGCTCTTCCCATCACTGCTAGCGGTGATTGTCTATCTCTATGTACGCACATAAGAGAGACCTGTCATCTGCTATGATCCCTTACCTGATCTTAAAAGTATATTTTCTCTGAAACACCATAACATTTTCAGAGAAAAATATATCTGACTGCATTTGTGCAGCCAGGTTCTGATTCATGTTACCCGTGGTTTGGGCAGCATCACTCAGCTGATCCCCATCAAGGGAATTGATTTTTTTGGTATTTCTATTACACATAAGGATTTGAAATGAAAGATCAGTATTTCCATCCAGCCTCTACTTTAATTCTGCATCTTCTTTCATTTCTGGTTCTCGCTAATCGTAAGGTCAAAGACGTGCCGTAAAAGTCTAAAGGTTCTTTACAAAGGCCAATTTGTTTGGTCAAACGAGCAGTGATAAGAACATTTTTTCCCAGTAACTGGCCTATGTAAACATACTGATCTTGCAAAGGTTATTTTGACTTGGGTAACACAGCTTTACGATATCCTAGTATAAAGGGGGTTTTACACATAGCGATATCGCTAGCAATATCGCTAAAGCATCACCGATTTGGTGACGCAGCAGCGATATTGCTAGCGATATCGCTATGTGTGATACTTACCTCCGACCGTCTCCCCCGCTGTCTGTAGCTGATCGCGCGAGATCGCGCAGCTCCATTTCTCGTCAGGCGCTTCCTGCTGGCGCCGATGAGTGACGTGTGGACGCGGATAGGAGGACGTCAGGATCGCCGTGTCTGAAAGGTAAGTAACGACCGCTGTATCGCTGCTGCATCGCTGTGAGATCTGCCTGTGTGGCAGCTCACTAGCAGCCATTTAGTGATGCACCAGCGATCCTGACCGGGTCGTATCGTGGTCGGGATCACTGGTGCATCGCTAAATGTAAAGGGGCCTTAACATTTCTACCACCTGTATGCCCATATTAATCGGTCATATACGCCCTGGGGACAGTGACAGATTCCTTTTAAATCTGCAAGAAGAGTTGTATCCAGTGGCCATGATTAAGACCATATAGGTTGAAACATGTGAGATTCATTCCCTCCACTGGGATTGCTCTTTTCTGCATATCTGTGTTTTTAATATAATGGCTTAATAAACATCAAGTTTTAAGAATCATATCTCCTGTGGTTGCTGGATACAACTCTTGCACATTGGATTTCCTTACGGCCGGGACCAGGGCGGCTCCATGCGCTGATGACCAGCAAAGGAACCAGGACATTACGGGGTGAGCTGAACTTCCTTTCTTCTATATATTCCTTTTAAATGGTTTCCCATCTACTTTACCCTCTTCTTTTTTGCTATTGTGTTAACTTTCACTGTTATACATTACCTCGTGCCCTACTTCTTCTACCCTTTCAACATAGTAGCCCAATAGAAATGAAAACAATAATATTATTAATGATACAGATGTTGAAAACATAGAAATCATACCAATAAAGATACTTACTGGATATTGAAGTGTTAAAAGAGGTTTATTTTGTTAATACCAAAAAGAGATAAAAAAAAACCTCATAATTCGCCTTTGCCCTCTAACCGTGGAAAATATCATTAAGAAATATTTATGCATCTTGAATAAATAACATTTTCTGAGCAGTGTAAATAATGTGCAGAGTTTATTTTATTATATTATATACATCAATATGCTTTAGTCATGACCTGAGGTAGAAAACATGCAAAATGAACTCTTAGCATAGTAGAGCTATTTTTTTTCACAAGGAATTTAATATAGCAAGGGAAATGCGGTTAACCATTTTATATAGTTTGCAAACATAATTTAGACACTTTTTTATTTTATTTGTTAAAAAATGTTTCTTGGGGTATTTGAAAAGTATTTGTAATGCAATAAACTATTCTATTGTTATGTTAAGGATCAGAAACAACTAATTTCTACATCAGTATATCTGTGCAATTTAGTAGGGTTTTGTTTACTTTTCTATGCTTAATACAGATATAGAAAAAGATCCAGTGGACAAAGAATAAATAAATACAGATGAGTCCTGTTAGTATACCCAGAACTGAGACATTACCATTGTAAGTGCCAAATCACCATCATCGTGAAAAGTATTATACATTTGGTAACCGTTGTGCCTGGTATTGCAGTCCAACCCGATAGAAGTCAATTAATATCTTCTACATATTATTTCCTATATCTATGTGGCGGCTGTAAAACATACAGTGAAGGAAATATTTATTTGATTCCTTGCTTATTTTGTAAGTTTGCCCACTGACAAAGACATGAATAGTCTATAATTTTAAGGGTAGGTTAATTTTAACATTGAGAGATAGAATATCAAAAATAAAATTCAGAAAAATCACATTGTATAAATTATATAAATTTATTTGCATTTCTACTATTGATCTATGCAAAGTTTGTTTAACCCCTTAGTGACAGAGGCAATTTGGTACTTAATGACCAAGCCAATTTTTACAATTCTGACCACTGTCACTCTATGAGGTTATAGCTCTGGAACGCTTCAACTTATCCCACTGATTCTGAGACTGTTTTTTCATGATATATTGTACTTCATGTTAGTGGTAAAATTTATTCGATATAATTTGTGTTTATTTATGAAAAAATAGAAATTTGGCAAACAATTTTGAAAATTTCACAATTTTCTAACTTTTAGTTTTTTGTACCAATAAATCAGAGTGGTATCACACAAAATACTTAATAAATAACATTTCCCGCATGTCATCTTTACATTAGCACAATTTTGGAAACTTTTATTTGTTAGTATGTTATAAAGATTAAAAGTTGACCAGTGATTTCTAATTTTTCCAACAAGATTTGCAAAACCATTTTTTTAGGGACCACCTCACATTGAAAGTGAGTTTGGGGGGTCAATATAACAGAAAATACCCAAAAGTGACACTATTCTAAAAGCTACACCCCTCAAAGTGCTCAAAGCCACATTCAAGAAGTTTATTAACCCTTCAGGTGCTTCACGAGAACTAAAACAATGTGGAAGGAAAAAATGAACATTTTACTTTTTTCACAAAAAAATTACTTTGGAAACATTTTTTGTTATTTTCACAAGGGTATCAGTTGAAAATGGACCACAAAATTTGTTGTGCAATTTCTCCTGAGTTAGCCGATACCCCATATGTGGGGAAAAGCCACTGTTTGGGTGCATGACAGGGCTCAGAAAGGAGGGAGCAGCATATGACTTTTTGAACGCAAGATTGGCTGGAATCAATAGTGGTGTCATGTCACGTTTGGAGACCCCCTGATGTACCTAAACAGTGGAACCTCCCCAATTCTAACTCCAACCCTAACCCTAATACACCCCTAACCCTAATACCAACCCTAACCGTAACCCTAACCACAACCCTAACCCCAACACACCCCTAACTCTAATCCCAACTCTAACCATAACCCTAACTACAAACCTAACTCTAGCACACCCACCCCTAACCCTAATCCCAACCCTAACCATAATCCAACCATAATCACAACCCTAACCCTAGCCCAACCCTAACTTTAGCCCAACCCTAACCCTAGCCCCAACCCTTACTTTAGCCCAACCCTAACTTTAGCCCAACTCTAACTCTAGCCCCAAACCTAACCCTAGTCCAAACCCTAACCCTAACTTTAGCCCAACCCTAACCCTAACTTTAGCCCAACTCAATTTAGCTCAACACTAGTCCTAATTAAAATATGGAGATAAATACTTTATTTAATCTATAATTTTAACCAAACTAAGGAGGTGATAAAGGTGAGTTTGATTTACTATTTTTCTTTTATAGTGATCAAAATGAACCATTAGGAAAAATTTCCTATTTTTGCCTGGTGCAGGCCAGCAGATCTTTGGCGGGCGCACTGTGCATGCACCCACCATTTTCTTCAGGAAGAAGATGCCGATGACCTGGGGGTCTTCACAGGGGGATTACAGGGACACAAGAGGTATGATCACATCAGAAGAGAGAGAAATTAAATGGAATATCAGACTTTTTTGCGGTCACCATTTTACCATTAATAACTGTGATCGCACCAGTGGGGTCAGTAAAAACTGACTCAAATCATGTTCTTTGGGGTCTCAGCTACCACTAGTAGAGGAGACCACAGAGAAATTCTGACTCTGAGGTGTGCCACACACTTATTTTTTAGTGCCGTTAAAAAGCAGCGCTGAGGCTTAAGTATCCTTAACTGCCGCTGTTAAAAGTCATATCAGCAGTCGTTAAGGGGTTAAAGTACAGCTTCCATTTGTATACCCCCACCTAAAATAATTGCAGTTAAATTGGCTATTATATTTTATATAAAATTAATACATTTTATGAAATGAATTTAACAAAACAGCCCTTAGAACTGAAATAAAAGCATTTTTCTTCAATTATAAAACCATCTCAGCCATTCTCGCTTTTCTGTCCTATCTAAAAATTAGTTTCATTTTAATTAACTTGTTCTATTTCTAATTAACAAAGTAATAATCAGTAATTATACTTAGAATAAGAAGCTGATATGGTTATTTAACCACTGGATTTTTTTTAATATAGATTTAATGCATAATATGGAATATATTTATAAAAAGTCCAGATAAAATGTGCCAAACCTTTGAAACAGTTTCTATATGTATATGTTATTCCAGTTCACCTAAAATGTACTTGAATGCATGCTGACTGCCATTGGTGTAGCAAAAAAAATGTTTAAAACATGAGGTACCACAATACATTTTTTATCTAGAGGACTATAGAAAGATCCGACTGTTCACTGACCCCGAGTCTCTGTAGATAATAGTATCTAGATGGTGTGGTATAAAGGATGATGGAATGAATGATGTAACATGTTCAGTAATTCAAAAGAGAGCACAAAGCCGGCATATTGTACATTTGTCTGCTTTTATTGGACATGTGGTGTATGAATGTCTATTAATTATAACATTTTTTGCTGCAGAAAAATTCTTGCTGAGTACTGCACCTGCAGTTCCACAATGTTGTAATGAGATCTAGAAATATTTCTTTCAACTCAATACGGAACTACTTTTCGCCAGAAAAAAATTCTGCAGAAATGAGCTAAATGGGACTGTAATTAAATAGCCTGTTGAGTTTTTAACAACTCAGTCTCTTTGCTACAAATTCCCGAAGAGAAATTTGATAATACAGAAAGCTGAAATGTAATCATTATTATGAAGAGAGATGCTTTTAGAAATGAGCAATGTTTATACCAATTATGACCTCTATTTCACCTATTTATACTCATTGGGTGAAATATATGGGGTTTTTTTTTAATCTCCTGCATAGCTGGTGGCTTTAACTGATCAACTGGAAAACCATTCGTTTTAGGTGATGTTATGAGGCATCTCTAGAACTTAGTCCAGAGCAATTCTCAGCAGTGGAAGACTGCAAGTTTTTGGGATTACGAAGAATAATTTTCTGCATAATATCTTTAAGGTGACACTGACAGGAAAGCGAAGTGCAATGTTCCTGCTCCATGTAACTCAAATGGGTTTTCTTGGGATATGCTATAATGCTGATGATCTTGTTAAAGAAATAGTCACCTTTGTGTTAATGTTAATGTCCCCCACGGATCAGCACAACAAAGCAGTAGCAGGAACAGCTGCAAATTTTACCCCTTTAGTGGTTTGAACATTAATGACAAGCCAATTTTTGCAATTTTGATCAGTATCAATTGATGAGGTAATAACTTTGGAACGCTTCAACGGATTCCACTGATTCTGAGGCTTTCTTTGTGACATATTGTACTTCATAATAGTGGTAAAAATTTCTTTGATATGTCTTGTGTTTATTTGTGAAAAAAATGGAAATTTGGCAAAAATTTGGAAAATTTAATTTTCAAACTTTTAATTCTCATGCCCTTAAATCATAGAGATGTTACACAAAATAGTCAATAAATAACATTTCCCACATGTCTACATTACATCAGCACAATCTTTGAAGCAAATTCTTTTTGTTAAGAAGTTATAAGGGAAAAAAGTTGAGCCGCGATTTCTCATTTTTCCACCAAAATGTATAAAACCATTTTTTTAGGGACCACATCACATTTGAAGTCACTTTGAGGGGCCTATATGATAGAAGATATTCAAAAGTGACACCATTCTAAAAACTGCACCCCTCAAGGTGCTCAAAACCAATTTCAAGAAGCTTATTTATTGACCCTTCAGGTGCTTAACAGGAATTTTTGGAATGTGGAAAAAAATGAACATTTAACTTTTTTTCACAAAAATTTTACTTTAGACCTACATTTTTTATTTTCACAAGGGTAATAGAAGAAACTACAGTACACAATTCAATTTATTGTGCAATTTCTCCTGAATACACCAATACCATATATGTGGGGGGAAACTTCTGTTTGGGTACATGGCAAGCCTTGGAAGGGAATGAGTGTCATTCGACATTTTGAATGTAAGATTTGCTGGGATCATTAGCAGATACCATGTCCCATTTGGACAGCTTCTGCTGTGATTAAACAGTAAAAAAACACAAGTGACCCCTTTTTGGAAACTAGACCCTTCAAGGAATGTATTTAAATGTGTGGTGAGCACCTTGAACACCCAGGTGCTTCACAGATGTTTGTAATGTTGAGCCATGAAAATAAAGTAAAATTTTCCCCACAAAAATGTAGCCCCAAATTTTGCATTTTCATATGGGTAGCAGGAAAAATTGCACTATACAATTTCTTTTGCAATTTCTTCTGAGTATGCTGATACCCCATATGTGGGAGAAAACTACTGTTTGGGAGCATGGCAGAGCTCAGACGAGAAAGAGCATCGTATGACATTTTGAATGTAAGATTTGCTGAAATCATTAGCTGATGCCATGTTCTATTTGAAGAACCTCTGAGGTGCCTAAAAAAAGGAACCCCCCCACAAGTGACCCGATTTTGAAAAATAGACCCCTGAAGAAATTATTCAGATGTGTGGTGAGCAGCTTGAACCCTCAGGTGCTTCACAGATGTTTTAACTCTGAGCTGTGAAAATAAAACAAATCACATTTTCCCCACAAAAATGTTATTTTAGCCCCATTTTTTACTTTCACAGGGGTAACAGGGGAAACTGCACAATACAATATGTTGTGCAATTTCTCTTGAGTACACCAATACCCCATATGTGGGGATGGGAAGAAGCGCCATGTTGGAGTTCAGATTTTGATGGAAGGTTTTAGGGTGCCATGTCACATTGGTAGAGCCCCTGAGGTATCATAACTACAGAAACCCTCCATATATGAACTCATTTTACAAACTACACCACCAAGTAAATTCATCTAGGGGTGCAGTGATCATATTGACACCACATATGTGCCTCACAAAATTTGATACTATTCAGCGGTGAAGAAAGAATAAATTACATTTTTACCACTAATATGTTGTCTTAGCCCAATTTTTTAATTTTTCTATGGGCCAATAGGAGAAATTTTTACAACAAACTGATGTCCATTTTTTTCCTTAGTGTGCCAATACCCTACATGTAATTGGGAAATACTGTTCAGTCACAGTGCAAAGCTCAGAAGAGATCAAGTTCCATATTATAGTGCAAATTTTACTGTTACAATTGCAGTGACCAGTACACTGTATAATATACCCAGCTCATGCTTCTGGAGACATTCACCCATAAATTAAGCTGGCTCTCATCACTACAGAATTGCTAAACATGTTGATTCTGTATGTGGTTTAGGCACACTGTGGGGCCCAGAGGGGAGGGATCATTTAGATTTGTGAGCGCAGAATTTGCTGAAATTCTTTTGGAGGGTTCAGAACCAATTCGCTTTTAAAGGGGCCTTTGTGCTACCAGTTGCGTGAAAGTGCCCTATATTTCCGTTAACAGATGATGTACCCGAGTGGTGACTTGCTTTTTATGTGGATTGAGTTGAAGCTTTTATTGGGAATATTTTACAAAATTTTTGGGATCACATTTATCCGGCGCTCTACGCTGAGTATTTACAAAGGATCCATTCACTATAATAGATAGCAGAATTACTTTGGACTCTGTCTGGCCTCTGTTCAGCATTGTCCTTTCTTTCTGTGGCCGATTGCACTTTTGTGCATTTCTAAAAAGAAGGGGCACCGTTAGATCATAGGCCAGATGGCATCCACAGTACCTCCATCTGCTTCATTACAGAAAATCTTCCACCGGTGGTTCCTTCTGAATCATGTATTCAAGAGATTTTCATGGAAACCAAAGTGTAATCGCTCAGCATAGAGAGCAGGATAAATCTGCTCTGAACCTTACTGCGATCTGTGGGAAGCAGAATGAAAAAAATCAACAGCAGGTGAAGAATTGGTTTTATTTATTTTTTTATGCTATTCCTTGTGCGTTATAAGCAATTAGACAACTTTATTCTTTTGGGTCGGTATGATTACAGCGATATCAGATTTGTCAGTTTTTATATTTTCTGCTGTCATACATTAAAAGATGCTTTTTAATGCATAAACTAGTGTCTGGTTTACCGCGACAGAGAAGAGCCAGAAGACCGCAGCGTCTGATTTTTCCTGCTCCTGTACTGGTTACAAGCACCTCACCTTTGTTTAAATGGTGTAAATTTATTTTGGCACTGCAGGGGTTACTCTGCTCAGTTGAGAGCTCCCGGAGAGTTTAGGCTCTCAACTGTTCACTGTTAGCCACTCCCATCTCCTATATAAACTGGTTCCTGGCTATCTCTCATTGTCAGAGTTTAGGCTCTCAGCTGTGCACTGTTTGCAAGCTACAGTATAGCGCTACAGAGTGCTGCCTTATTTGTTTGATTGTATTTGAGTTGTCAACTCTAGGTAGGCATGTGTTCAGACCCAATCTATGTTTGGATGTGACGGTCAGTTTTTTGATGTTGGTGGATTTATCTGTGACTGGTAGAGTTGAGCGAAACGGGTCGAAAAAATTCAAAAGTCGCCAACTTTCGCCAAAGTCGGGTTTCATGAAACGAAACCCGACCTTAGCGTGAGGTCGGCCACGAGGTCGGCAACCATCACGCCAAATTCGTGTTTCAAAATATGCTTTTGCGCCCTTTTTCAGCCAATCAGGAAGAACGGACACTGTGGGCAACGTGATGACATAGGCAGCGGTTACCACCATGTTTGTGAAGGGCATGCAAGTGATTGGCTTGCTTTATGTGGCGTCACAGGGGGTATAAAAGGGCATGCACGCCGACCGCCAAGTTACTTATGCTGATCTCAGAATAGGGAGAGCTGCTGCTGCTGCTGATTCTGTAGGGAGAGCGTTAGGCAGGGAAGAAGATACCAAAAACTACTGCTGCTAGCGATTTTGCCTGTACAACACACCAGTTACTGTGCAGTGCAAGGGGAGGCTATATTTTGGTGCATCAGCTCTGTTGGCTATTAGGCTGCCTTTTAAGGCTCCCTGATAGCTGCATTGCTGTTTTCACACTGCTGAGCAAACTGCTTTTTTCAAAGCAATCCAAATTTTATTGTTTTGTCCTGGTGAGTTACTGAGCATTCATTTTTTCACACACCATACAGCGGTTTACGCTCCTCACACAGTACCGTGTACCGGCTGTTATCACGGCCAAATTGAAGCTGTGTGTGACTCTGTAAGAAAAAGCCGAGGAGTTTGCCCGTTCTTACAGACCTACACTCTAGGGAGATTCCAATTCTGCCCAATTCTATATACACCTTGTAGTTAGTCATACACTAGGCAATTTCTGCCTGTCACATTGTGGTGTAATCTGTCCTGGGCCAGAGACAATAGTTCAGCGGCCAAATTGAAGCTATCTGTGTGTGACTCTGTAAGAAAAAGTCGAGGAGTTTGTCCGTTCTTACAGACCTACACTCTAGGTAGATTCCAATTCTACCCAATTCTATATACATCTTGAAGTTAGTCATACACTAGGCAATTTCTGCCTGTCACATTACGGTGTAATCTGTCCTGGGCCAGAGACAATAGTTCAGTGTCTTCCAATCTACATTGAGATTCAAATTCTCACCAATACTCTATACAGCTTTTGCCTTCTCATACACCAGCCAATTTCTGCCTGTCACATTGCGGTGTAATCTATACTGGGCCTGAGACAATAGTTCAGCATCCTCCAATCTACATTGAGATTAAAATTCTCACCATTACTCTATACAGCTTCTGCCTTCTCATACACCAGACAATTTCTGCCTGTCACATAGCGGTGTAATCTATACTGGGCCTGAGACAATAGTTCAGCGTCCTCCAATCTACATTGAGATTCAAATTCTCACCAATACTCTATACAGCTTTTGCCTTCTCATACACTAGGCAATTTCTGCCTGTCACATAGCGGTGTAATCTATACTTGGCCTGAGACAATAGTTCAGCGTCCTCCAATCTACATTGAGATTCAAATTCTCATCAATACTCTATACAGCTTTTGCCTTCTCATACACCAGCCAATTTCTGCCTGTCACATTGTGGTGTAATCTATACTGTGCCTGAGACATTAGTTCAGCGTCCTCCAATCTACATTGAGATTCAAATTCTCACCATTACTCTATACAGCTTTTGCCTTCTCATACACCAGCCAATTTCTGCCTGTCACATAGCGGTGTAATCTATACTGGGCCTGAGACAATAGTTCAGCGTCCTCCAATCTACATTGAGATTCAAATTCTCACCAATACTCTATACAGCTTCTGCCTTCTCATACACCAGACAATTTCTGCCTGTCACATAGCGGTGTAATCTATACTGGGCCTGAGACAATAGTTCAGCGTCCTCCAATCTACATTGAGAATCAAATTCTCAACAATACTCTATAGACCCTTTACCTTGTTTTACAGTACCATATAGCTGTTGTTATTTTGGGTACCTTTTTAAAAAAAATGAAGAAGTATGGTGGAAGAGGCCGTGGAAGTGGGCGAGGGTTGCCAGCTGGTCCTGATGGTGTTGGTGGTGGTGCTTCTGCTGGTTGTGGCAAAAGCACAATAGCACCTAAGGCAGGAGGTGGTGAGCTGGCGTCATTGTCTGGCTCCACAAGGCCTCGCAGGCTCCCTTTTCTGGGAGTAGGTAAACCGCTTTTAAAGCCGGAGCTTCAGGAACAAGTTTTGGATTACATTGCTGACACAGCCTCCAGCTCTATCGCCTCCTCTTCTGAAGTTTCAAAAAATAAAAGCACTGCATCGTCAGTGGAGGCTCCTGGTCAGGAACAACACATTTCCTTGTGTCCTTCACCCCTACCAAAAGTGAAGGATGCGGCAGGCCACACTACAGATTACTCCATAGAGCTCTTTTCTCATACCATGCCTGGGTTATCAAGTCAAATCGTGAATTCCCCAGTCCAAGATGAATCTGACATGGAGTGCACTGATGCACAGCCACTGCTAGATTTATCTGCTGGTACATTCACTCAGAGCATTACATTGTCCTCGCAGTGTACTAAGCCAGAATCTGACCCTGATGAAACTCAGGTGCCCCTTCCCGCATACTATACCACCATACACGGTGACACAGAGGAAGGTGCACATGACATTGAAGAGGAGGTGATGGATGACCCAGTTGTTGACCCAGATTGTCATCCATTGGGGGAAGAGGGTGCCGCTGCCAATAGCTCAGAAGAGGAGGAGGAGCATCCGCAGCAGGCATCGACATCGCAACAGCTGTTATCTGGCAGGCCCAGAGCAGTCCAAAAACGGGTTACAAAAAGCAAAAGAGTTGCAGGACAGCTTAGCCAGACGGTCAAAATAGCACAGCGTGCAAGGCCTCAAAATGTCTTCCATAGTAGGAAGATTGCAGTGTGGCACTTTTTTTAACAAAATCCTAATGATCAGGCAAAGGTCATCTGTAAGAAGTGCGCAAAGACCTTTAGCCGAGGGAAAAATCTGAGAAATTTGAATACCAGTTGCATGCTTAGACATTTAACGACCATGCACTTGCAAGCGTGGACGGACTACCAAACCTCACGTACCACATGTGCAACTGCTCCCAAAGAAGGTAGTCAGCAACGCTACATTGTTTCCCCCACTGTAAGCCCACCGGTTAGCACACCACCAGCAGCAAATGTTGAGGTGTCATCGCAAGGCCAAAGCAGTCAGGGAATCAATGTTATATCAATGAAAGACTGAATCTAGGCCATCAGAAAGAACACCAACGCCATCACCATCATCAACCCTCTCTCAGTCCGCCATGCCCACCGCTAGTTCCACCATATGCAGCTCTCAAGTCCAGCTCACCTTGCCAGAGACTATGAGTAGGACAAGAAAGTACTCATCCTCTCATCCCCGTACACTGGGTTTGAACACCCACATTGCCAAACTAATCTCATTAGAGATGATGCCCTACCGGTTGGTTGAAAGCGCAGCTTTCTGCGAACTCATGGCCTACGCAGTACCATGCTATGATCTACCCAGTCGCCACTTCTTTTCTCGCAAAGCCATCCCAGCCCTCCACCTTCATGTGAAAGACCGCATTGTCCATGCACTCAAGCAATCAGTGAGTGGAAAGGTGCACCTAACAACTGATGCATGGTCCAGTAGGCATGGCAAGGGCTGTTACGTGTCCATCACTGCGCACTGGGTTAATGTGGTGGATGCAGGGGCCAGCTGTGGTGGGACAGTGCTGCCTAGCCCACAGTATAGGAAACAGTTGGCTGTAGGCGTTCGACCCTCCTCCTCCTCCAGAAGCGAAAGCTCATCCACAGAGCGCAGTCGCACGAGCACTCCATCTGCAGCTGCCAGTGTTGCACACGAGGTGTCCCCCTATCGATCAGCTAGTGGAAAGTGTCAGCAGGCTGTGTTGCAGATGATGTGTTTGGGCGACAGACACACCGCGGAGGTACTGGCCGACTACTTTCAGCGACAAACTGAGTCATGGCTGGACAGTCTACATCTTGAGGCAGGCAAGGTAGTTAGTGATAACGGACGGAATTTTGTGGCAGCCATAGCCCTTTCAAAACTCAGACACATACCTTGCTTGGCTCACACCTTGAATCTGGTGGTGCAGTGCTTCCTCAATAATTATCCGGAGTTAACAGGCCTGCTCCATAAGGTTCGAAGACTGTGCTCGCACATCCGCTGGTTGCCGTACACTCCAGTCGTATGCAGAAGCTGCAGCGATTACTCCACCTTCCCAAGCACCGCCTAATTATCGAAGTTGCAACAAGGTGGAACTCCACCCTGCATATGGTGAGCGGCTGTGCGAACAGAGGCAGGCCGTTATGCATTTGTGGGAGGATACACGGGCAGGCACTTTGAGGGCAGACATGGAGTTGACAGGTGTGCAGTGGTCGAAGCTGAAAGACCTCTGTAAAGTCCTTCAGTGTTTTGAGGAATGCACACGGCTGGTAAGCGCAGACGATGCCATCATAAGCATGAGCATCCCACTTATGCGTCTGCTCTTGCAAACTTTGACGCACATTAAGGAGCAGGCATCTGCAGCCGAGGTAGATGAGGAGGAAGAGGAGGAGGGAAGCCTTGATGACAGTCAGCCATTGTCTGCTCCGGGACCTCTCCTGGACGAGGTGGAGGAAGAAGAAGAGGAGGAGGATGATGATGGGGATGATTATTTAGGGGAGGAGATGCTTCTCGTGGGGCAAGAGAAAATGTTGGTGTGGCAAGGTCTGGTACAGGGTTTGTGCGTAACTGGAGGGATGTTGATTTGCCAGAAAGTGCTCCTCCACCCAGCACTCGCAGTGCATCATTGACACCGGGAACATTGGCCCACATGTCAGATTATGCCTTGCAGATCCTAAAAAGAGAGCCCCGCATTGCCAAAATGATGAACGATGATGACTACTGGTTGGCCAGCATCCTGGATCCACGCTATAAAGGAAATTCCAAAACATAATGCCACTGGAGAACCTTGACCTAATATTGGCTAACAAACAAGCAACTCTGGTAAACTGGTTGGTTGAGGCATTCCCAGCACACAGCAGCGGTGATGGTTCTCACACGAGCCATAGGGGCCGGGGGCAGCTTGGAAGAGGTGTTCGTGGTGCACACATCAGAAGTGGCATTGGAGACAGGGGTTTCATGACCATGTTGTGGACAGATTTTTCAAGTCCCGCTCACACGACTGGTAATACTGCATCGCTTGAAAGTGACAGGAGACAACAGTTGTCAACTATGGTTACAAACTACTTCTCGTCCCATATTGATGTTCTCCCTCACAGGTCATTCCCATTTGACTATTGGGCCGCTAAACTGGACACCTGGCCTGAATTGGCACAATATGCCTTACAGGAGCTCGCTTGCCCAGCTGCAAGTGTACTATCAGAAAGAGTCTTCAGTGCAGCTGGATCAATCCTGACAGAAAAAAGGACCCGTCTGTCGACCCAAAATGTGGATGATCTAACTTTCTTTAAAATGAACCATGCATGGGTTTCCAAGGATTTTGTCCCACCTTCCCCTGATGACACCTAGGTTGCCAGAAAAATGACTTGCTTTGGTCCTCCTCTTCCTCACACTTGCCCAATTTCGCCTTTTGCAGCAGCTGAATGTCCAACATCAACATATGCCATTTTGTAAACCTCCCTAACTGGGCTGCCTCCCCCCATGGCCAGGGTCACCACCTAGCGCACCCAACCGTAAGAGTGCCATTTCCCTGGACAGGTGGGTGGGCCGACTCATGGGCGCGGACACTGGCACAGGGTCCCTCATAGTGCAATCAAGTGTCTCTGATGGTGGGGGTGCACACCCGCCGTCAGACACACCGCCACACACCGCCGTACTATGAGGGGCCCTGTGCCAGTGCCGTTGCCATCGAGTGGGCCCCCCCCTGCTTGCTCCGGATCACAGCACTTGCAAAGTTGAAATACTTACCTCTCCCTGCTCCACCGCCATGACGTCTTCCGCGTGTCCTGACAGTGATATTCTGATCAGAGAGCGCAATGACATCACGTCTGTACGCCCTCTGCCTAAACAGCCAAGTGCAGTGAGATGGAAGATGGGGACGACAAGTAGTCCAGACTAGTACAGGGATTCCCTAGCGAGGAGACTTATTTAATTGTTTTCAATGTTGGGACAGCAATTTTGGGGGAGCACTATACTCTGGAGAATGATATATGGCGCCCACCATACACTGGAGCATTCCAAAGGTGGACATCAGATACTGGAGCAACATTTACAGGGCCCATTATACACTGGAGCATTAGAAATGGGGCCCATTATATATGGAGCATTATTTGGGCCCATAAGACAGTGGAGCTTCATCCATGGGGACCAACATATACTGTAGCATTATGTGGAGCTCATCATATACTGTTTCAAACATTATATGGCACCAATGATTCTGTATGGAGAAATATATGGGCCTCATTACTCTGTATAGCGCACTATGCGGTGCCCATAATACTGTATGGAGTAATATACTGTCCGTTTTTGGAGCTATTGGAGAATTTAAAATCGATATCAGTCATGAGATGTAAAAAGTGAAGTATTTTTCATTGTACTATACCGCTATTTCTCTACCGTATCGGAGCATCATGAGTTTTGGTATGTGTTAAAGGGGCGCTCTTTGGCCCAGGGCACATGAAAACCTGGAGCCAGCCCTACCACTCCACAACTTTAGCCAAATAATCCCCAGTTTTCAGTGCGTAACTATTATTATGAAGTAAATAAAGGTTGACAAGCTTCAGTAATAAAAATTGATGTTTTTGCCATTCAAATGGGCACTGTAGGTGTGTTTAATGTCGTCCACTCCCTGCCAACTTTGCTTCCCCATTGACTTGCATTGGGTTTCGTGTTTCAGTCGGCCTTCGACTTTTCACGATAATTGGCTGATTTCGTTCGACCCGACTTTTGAGAAAGTCGGGTTTCATGAAACCCGACTCGACCCAAAAAAAGGCAAAGTCGCTCATCTCTAGTGACTGGTGTTAGGTTTGAGTGTGTGATAATTACCTTTTTTCTCCTACTTTGGCTTAACCCCATCCTCCACTCCCCGGTGCATCCCTCTGTTATTTGTGTGTGTATATTTGTATGTTTGGGTTTTTTCGTTACCCATTTTCATATTACCTTGTTAGTCTGGTTAGCGTATTACTGTACACTACTACTCCCCTCTTCCCTGGGTGGGGGAAGGTTACAGACTGAGGGCAGATTCAGGAGTTAAGGCAAGGTATATGGTCCCAGCATCTTCACCATCAGAAGTAATCCGGGGAACAGGGCGATCCAGGGTGCCCTTAGTGTTAGGGACAGGGAAGCAGCCCTGGTCATGGAACACATGACAAAAGAGTTGTGACATTAGCTCTGAACAAAACCGATTTTTGATCCATTGTGGATCCTATCACTGCTCTGACAGCACAACTGCAGCAGCTCAGCCTGGAGGTGGCAGGTCTATGCCCTGTCATTTTGCAGCACTCTAACACATCAGGTTTGGGGACCATGACTCCCAGGCATCCCTTAGTGGAGCCCAAGATCACTTTGACTGACAGGTTCTCTTGGTGGCGTGACAAGTTTGATATTTTCAGGGTGGCCTGTAAACTATATTTCAGGTTACGTCCTTTTTCCTCAGAAACTGAGGAGCAATGGGTGGGAATAATAATCTCGCTCCTTCAGGGTGACCCCCAAGAATGGACATTCTCTCTCCTGTCTCACACCCAGTCACTCCAGATGGTGGAAGATTTTTTTTCTGGCACTGGGTAATATACACTCACTGGCCACTTTATTAGGTACACCATGCTAGTAAGGGGTTGGACCCCCTTTTGCCTTCAGAACTGCCTCAATTCTTCGTGGCAGAGATTCAACAAGGTGCTGGAAGCATTCCTCAGAGATTTTGGACCATATTGACATGATGGCATCACACAGTTGGCGCAGATTTGTCGGCTGCACATCCCTGATGCGAATCTCCCGTTCCACCACATCCCAAAGATGCTCTATTGGATTGAGATCTGGTGACTGAGGAGGCCATTTGAGTACAGTAAACTCATTGTCATGTTCAAGAAACCAATCTGAGATGATTCGAGCTTTATGACATGGCGCATTATCCTGCTGAAAGTAGCCATCAGATGTTGGGTACATTGTGGTCATAAAGGGATGGACATGGTCAGCAACAATACTCAGGTAGGCTGTGGCATTGTAACGATGCTCAATTGGTACCAAGGGGCCCAAAGAGTGCCCAGAAAAAATTCCCCACACCATGACACCACCACCACCAGCCTGAACCGTTGATACAAGGCAGGATGGATCCATGCTTTCATGTTGTTTACGCCAAATTCTGACCCTACCATCCGAATGTCGCAGCAGAAATCGAGACTCATCAGACCAGGCAACGTTTTTCCAATCTTCTACTGTCCAATTTCGATGAGCTTGTGCAAATTGTAGCCTCAGTTTCCTGTTCTTAGCTGAGAGGAGTGGTACCCAGTGTGGTCTTCTGCTGCTGTAGCCCATCTGCCTCAAAGTTCGACGCACTGTGCGTTCAGAGATGCTCTTCTGCCTACCTTGGTTGTAACGGGTGGCAATTTGAGTCACTGTTGCCTTTCTATCAGCTCGAACCAGTCTGCCCATTCTCCTCTGACCTCTGGCATCAACATGGCATTTCCGGCCACAGAACTGCCGCTCACTGGATTTTTTTTCTTTTTCGGACCATTCTCTGTAAACCCTAGAGATGGTTGTGCGTGAAAATCCCAGTAGATCAGCAGTTTCTGAAATTCTCAGACCAGCCCTTCTGGCACCAACAATCATGCCACGTTCAAAGGCACTCAAATCACCTTTCTTCCCCATACTGATGCTCGGTTTGAACTGCAGGAGATTGTCTTGACCATGTCTACATGCCTAAATGCACTGAGTTGCCGCCATGTGATTGGCTGATTAGAAATTAAGTCTTAACACACAGTTGGACAGGTGTACCTAATAAAGTGGCCAGTGAGTGTATATGACAACCCCAACCACATCTCACTGGCTGAGTCTACACTACGTCAGCTTCAGCAGGGAGACCGGCCAATGGAGGAGTACTGCTCTGAGTTTCAGATGTGGTCCACTGACACTAAGTTAAATGACTGCAAAGTTCTGTGAAGGGCTATCAGTAAGAGTGAAGAATACCTTAACCCTGTGTGAGACTCCTGTTTCCCTTGAGGCAGCCATGTCTCTGGCTATCCAAGGAACATCGACGTCTTCACCAGATCATAAAGAGACACCCCAAAGTATGAATGCATCCAATGTGTTAAAGGCTGCTGGGTCTGAAAATGATATAATGGGTGTTAGGATCCTCCCACTGCACAGGATGGATCCCAAGCCTCTTGTGCGGTCCCCTATTCGGGTCCAGCCGCTGGGAATGTTGCTTAGCACGGACATCAGTCCCAGCATCTTTCAATGCTTCATAGTGTCCATATGGTTATTGCTGGCTCTCCAGCTAACTCTATGGTAACCAGTGATATACAGAGGCAGCTGTACCCTCTAGAGCAGTGTTTCCCAAACTCCAGTCCTCACAGAACCCAACAGGTCATGTTTTCAGGATTTCCTTAGTATTTCACAGGTGATGGAAGTATCATCAAGGCATCAGGAATTCTCTCACATGTGTAACACTATGGAAATTCTGAAAACATGACCTGTTGGGGTCCGAGAGGACTGGAGTTTGGGAACCACTGCCCTAGAGTCTAAGTCCAGAGATCACCTTACTGAGCATGTCTGTGATTTGGTGCCTTGTCATTGGTGTTCGGACGCTGACTGCTCTGGTGATGTAGCAGCTCCGGATTGACCCATGGGCAACACCCCGTCCATCGGGGAGTGAGTGTTTGGGGTGGAGCCTAGGGCATAAAAGGCTTCCAGTAGTGCACGCAGGCATGCAAGCGTCGTTTGTGCTTGATGTGTGGATACTCTACCGCTCTGTCTGTATGCTTTTGTGTGGGTAGCACAGGTCAACTTCAGATAGGTAGTGTAGATTTTGCCTAGCACCTGTCTCAGCCACGTTTGTGGTTAGCAAGGGTCAGTTGCGGGGCAAGCTCATCTCATGTGCTTATTCCCTGCGAGTTTAACAGGGTATTGCACACTTCTCATTTTTCAGTGCCGCTCGGTGGTTAGCTGAGTTGAGTACTTATATTTTCAGTGCCGCTCGGTGGTTAGCTGAGCTTGGTATTTATATTTTTTAGTGCCGCTCGGTGGTTAGCTAAGCTTGGCATTTATATTTTCTTTGCCACTTGATGGTTAACGGACCTTGGCATTTATATTTGCCGCTTGGTGGTTTGTTGAGCTTGGTACTCTGT
Source organism: Dendrobates tinctorius (assembly GCF_039654945.1). Classification (NCBI taxonomy): domain Eukaryota; kingdom Metazoa; phylum Chordata; class Amphibia; order Anura; family Dendrobatidae; genus Dendrobates; species Dendrobates tinctorius. The sequence continues at coordinate 14,235,639 of NW_027361699.1, forward strand.
GTCCCGTTTGCTTTGTGTGGTTTTATCGCAGTGTGTTCACTAGTTTTTTATCCATCATTTGTTCACACTAGCATCAGTGTTGTGAGTTCATTTTCCCCTTCGTCACTGAGGTCTTGTGAACTCCCTATTCTGGTAAAGGAAGGTAATGAGCCTGATTATCAGGCACCTGAGTCTAATGAGGATGACTGGCTGAGTGGAGTCACGGACTGGATATAAGGCTGCCGACGCCCTTCTGACCTGCGGGTGATTTCTCTGTGGACTTCTAGGACACCTGTCTGATTCCTGCTCCTCTAAAGCTAAGTTTCTGTTTTGCCTGTTAGCTTTTTGTTTTGTTTTTTGTTTTCCTTGCTTTTCAGTATTCTGCCATTCCCTGCTGGGGTGAGCTGAATCTCCTTTTGCCTGTAGCTCTGTCTTCAGTATATTCCTGAGTACTGACATAGCTTTTTTGAAGCCTAGCGTCTTCAGGGCCTTTTTCACTGTCAGTCTGTTGGCTCTTATTTTCATAGGGTTTTTCACGGATTGCAGACAGCAGCCTTCCTGTCCTTTTCTATTTAGTTAGCTTGGGCCCCTCTTTGCTCAGTCTATCTTTCTGTCTGTGTTAGTATTTTCATCTTGCTTCACCGTCATTATAAGTTGGGGGCTGCCTATTGCTTTGGGGTCTGCTCTGGGGCAGTTTAGATTTCCCCTTTCTTTCTTTAGGCCTATTTAATTCTCCGGCTGTGATCGAGGGGTCTAGGGCATCGTAGGAACCCCCCACGGCTACTGTTAGTTGTGTTTATAGGTTCAGGGGTCTGCAGTCCGATAGCTGCCAACTTCTCTGGTTTTCTGGACTTAGATAGCATTTCTGTTTTTGCCTCCTACGGTGACTCAATCATAACACATCAGGTTAACATCTCTGCATGGTGGACCCCGGTTTGCAATTGCACTTTATATTTAATTTTAATTTAGTGCAATCCATCAACCCTAACAGTAGGGTTGAGAGTCAGCCAGACTTGAAATGCGTCAGTATTTTTACATGCCCATACTAATATTTTAATGAAGCCACAATAAAGAATTTTTTGTTTTTAACTTCCTTTGCTCAATTGAAAACCCTTTTTTTTATCACTTCAAGCAAAGTTGATTGATACTTTACAAGCCTCATCTGTGCACAATGGAGTGGATTTCCCAGGGTCCAGCTTGAACAACATACATATATTTGATAGGTGAGCTATATCCTCAAACTTTCTTATATTACTACATAATAAAGTCCTTGACATTCCAAAGAGTGCACTTGCCTTTTCTATTTGTCTATCTGTAGAGTTCCCAGGGTCAGACCCACTAATCACACATTGATGGTCTATCCATGTTGTTCCTTAAAGGGGTAGCTCCATCTCTAAGATCCTATACCAATATGTAGTAGGTTTAATAATAATATTAGCAAATACTTCCAATTACAAATGTAGTATAGTTTTTTCTGATTCACAGTGCCACTTACCTCATGTGTAGGATATGGCAGTAGCTTAGGTATCCATGGTTAAGTTCACTAACAGCTTTCACTATATGAGTGATCCTAACCATGGACACCTAAGCTACCGCAATGCTTTGCAGGTGTGGTAAATAACACAGCTATCAGAACTGTACTACATTTCTAATTGGAGATATTTTCTAATATTATTTTTACATCAACTACATATTGAGATAGGGTCTTGGAGATGTGAATACCCCTTTAAATATATTCAAAAATGTCACAGATTTTATACTAACAACTTTGCCCTTTTCAGCTTCTTCTGTAGTGCACTCCCAGTCATTAGACATAGGAAGACACAACAAAATATAAATAAAATCTTAATGTAGACATTGTAGAAAATGATTACTTTGGAGAAGCTTCTAGTCAGGACTCTTCAGTCCAAGAAACCTTTCTTACGCGTGCTGTTTTTTTCAAATACTGTAAATTATAAAGTTTTTTTTAAAAAATATATATTTCACAGTCATTTCAGATCCATTGATCTATTTAGCAGTCTTTCAACTAGTCTCATACATAAATGATAGGGTGCTATTATATTCAATGGAAAAGAATGTCGAGGTGATTAAGAATTCTCAGTATGTCTTCAGCACCAATAAAAGTCTAATCTTGCTGTATTACAATCTGGGTAGGCCAGCTTGTATTATAAAATCTCTTTATGGACAAGTCTTTTACCTTTTCTGGTGCCTTAGGGAAGGAAGGGAGGAGGGTGAAATGCTCTAATGTACATCCAGATGCAATTTAAAGGACATTGATACATGGCTGCCTTAATTTGCTGAGTCAAATGCAGTCATTGCAACCCTTCTACACGTTCAATTCATCTGTCCTGTCTGGTTATCCAGAGCGTATTTACTTTTAAAAACACTTCTTCAAGGCTGCTATTTCAAGGTTGTTTCCTCTAGAAATCCATTCCTTAGTTTTAAATTGGCCTCCGAGTAGAATTATAGAATTGCACATGTTTTTATTTAAATGTCTGTTTACTCGATTTCATCCAAATGCAATTTCCTTTGGAAGAAGAAAGGTTCGAAACTTAGGTCAAGTCATCATTGCTGAAAATTGTATTGTCACCTTTTTAGACCTAAACAGAGGAAAAGCAGGGATTTAAGGCTTGATAAAATGTCTCAGAATCTGTCAATATTTGCTTCAAATAAAACTATTTCTAGATTTTTCAAAACGACTTCTTGTCATGCTTGACATGAACACAACGGGTCAGCATTTTTTTTGTTCATGCATTTCAGTTCACTGTAAAATAAAGACTATTTTCATCCCATCATTGACAGGAAGGTACTCACAGTAAGTGACATCATTCTTTGTATATATGAAAAGCAATTTTCATTTCAGGCTGTGAAATACAAACATACACACAGTAGTATTACACTTAGGGGATAAGACAAGAATGTTCTTAGGGCAGCAGCACATCAAGAAAGGATTCAAAGAAGTTATACTTGTATTTTGCTAATAGAAATACTTGCCCGTTTTGAAATTCATTGTTTTTTTGTGAATCTGGTCATTATATTTTGCCTTTGTAACTTAAGTGGAGGAAGCAGAGGGAATTAATAGATTTAAACTGTTATGTAGGTCTATTATTTGGGAGTTTCAGCAGTAATAAAAATGTCTGGTGGCTAAGACATACATTTTATAATAGTTTTTATTTACGTCTTCTTTTTTGATGAGGGAGCCTATAAATAATATTGGGACTGGGATTTTTGTTTTATCAGAAAATGGAATTTTACTAGAATTTTTTGTTTACCCTAGAATTACACAACTGAGTGTAAAAGGATTGAAAATTTAATTAATGTATACTGTATTTAAAAACCTTTCATTAGCAAGTCACTCTTTTTCTGAGGAGGTAATCACTATAGTACATAAATATGGACGCTATGTTGTTCCAGATGCAAAAATTATTCTAAAATGTTACTTGGACAAGTTATTGCAATCATGTGCAGGAAGAAATGTATCTGCTGAACTGGAAATAATTTGTGCAATGTACTGGACTATAGTAAGCGCAGCTTATCCCAGGTGAGAAAGACCAACCCATAAGCATAAAAATACTGATATTACAGAGAGATCCAAAGAGTAGAAAAGTGTATTTTTATTAGTGTAAAGTGCGTCTCTCAGTATAGTGAAAATAAATTGCCAACATAAGAGGAAAACTGTAAGTTAATGCCTGTTAGTGAAAAGGATGCCACCATAGAGATACAAAGGTGACTGGTGTCTGACTGAGACTGATTCACACAAATTAACTGTTAAGGAAGACCTTTCACCAGTTTTATCATGTCAAACTGGTCACATCAAGAAATAGTTGCTGCAGAGCTGAATAAAATATAGTTGTTTTTTTATTTTCTCATTTCATTTCTCATTTCAGTTGCAGCTGCAGCTTTCCACTCAAAGGGCTGTCAGCATTGTTGGACACCTCTCTCCTCACACTGACTGCCATGAGAAGAAAGCTGGAGGTGTTTGTAATTATACTCATCTCTGCTCTACTCTACACAGAATCTATATAGACATCACTGAGGAGAGTAGGCTATCATTACAATTTTCACAGGAGAAAGTATGTACTTTTGATCTTTTGTGGGCATGTTCTTTTTATCCCCTGCATGACAACTCTTCCTTGTGATTGGTCAACACAATACAGGGAAAAAAGCGCATGTCCTCCGAGAGGAATTTCCGGCATGCTCCATTTGGTGCATAAGTTAGAATCTTCTCATCTCCACAATGGAGATGAGAAATAAAAAAATAAACTTTGTTTTATGCAGCTTTGCAGCCACTATTCCATGATTTAGCTAGTTTAACCCCTTTCCGACATCAGGCTTAAAAGTACACCAATGTCAGACTCCCTCCCTTTGATGTGGGCTCCGACGGTGAGCCCACGTTTTTCCAGGGACATGTCAGCTTTTTTGAACAGCTGACATGTGCCCGCAATAGCCGCAAGTGGAATCGCGATCCACCATTGATTATTAATGCATTAAATGCCGCTGTCAAATGCTGACAGAAGCATTTAACAAGTGCTTCCAGCAATTGCACTGGAAATCCACCCACTGTTGACTCACATCACGTGATCGCAGATCACCGGTGTGTTGGCATGACAACCAGAGTTCTCCTGGAGACCTGTATGGTTGTCAGTACCAGCTTGCTGTGAGCATCACCCATTGGTCAATGCTCATAGCAAGTGAGTAATTCTACTACATAAAGGCAAACTGATCATCGCCTCTATGTATCAGAGATGATCAGGTTATGGCAGCTTTTAGTCTCCCATGGAGACTATTGAAGCATGTCAAAAGTTAAAAAAGTTTTTAAAAAATAGAAAAAAATATAAAAGTTCAAATCACCCCCCTTTCGCCCCATTTAAAATAAAACAATAAAAAAAGAAACATAAACCTATTTGGTATCGTCACATTCATAATTGCCCGATCTTTTAAAAAAAAAAGGATTAACCTGATTGCTAAACCGTGTAACGAGAAAAAAATTCAAAACGCCAGAATTACATTTTTTAGGTCGCCGCAGCATTTCATTAAAATGCAATAACGGGCGATCAAATATTCATATCTGCACCAAAATGGTATCATTAAAAACGTAAGCTCGGCACGCAAAAAATAAGCCCTTAGTTAACCAGAGAGCACAAAAAATAGAGACGCTATGTGTATCGGAAAATGGCACAATTTTTTTTAACAAAGTTTTGAATTTTTTTTCACCACTTAGGTAAAAAAAGAACCTAGACATGTTTGGTGTGTATGAACTCGTAATAAACAGGAGAATCATATTAGCAGGTCAGTTTTAGCATTTAGTGAACCTATTAAAAAATCCAAACCAAAAACCAGTGTGGAATTGCACTTTTTTTGCAAATTCTTCCCACTGGAAATTTTTTTCCCGTTTTGTAGTACACGACATGGTAAAACCAATGGTGTTGTTCAAAAGTACAACTTGTCCTACATAAAAAAGCCCTCACATGGCCATATTGACAGAAAAGTAAAAAAGTTACAGCTCTAGGAAAAAGGGAGTGAAAAACAAAAACACAAAAATGGAAATACCTCCAGGGTTAAGGGGTTAGCATGCTAAAACTTGTGAAATGCTATCTGTAAGATAAAATAGGCCACAGGAGTGTACAACATTGTTAAGCAAATTATAACAGTATATCGCTGACAGAGAGAGATATTTGAGAGAGGCTCAAATGGTTGTATATTCTGCATTGTGAGTAAGGGCCCCGTCACACACAGCGACGCACCAGCGATCCCGACAACCATATGACCTTGTCAGGATCGCTGGTGTGTCACTACATGATCGCTGGTGAGCTGCCAAACAGGCAGCTTCACCAGCGATCAGGACCAGCAACGACGTGGGTAACAAGTGCGCACGCAGCGATGCGTTCTGGCCAGTGGGAGACCAACGATCAAAAAAATTTCCAGGGCTTTCGAGCATGATCAGCGATACCCAGCAGGGGGTCTGGTCGCTGATACGTGTCACACACAGCGATATCGCTAGTGAGATCGCTGTTAAGTCACAAAACTTGTGACTCAGCAGTGATCTCGCTAGCGACCTTGCTGTGTGTGACGGGGGCTTAACATGGAAGCTTTGCCAGAACAAATATGGAGCTAATGAAGAGATTGTCTGCAGACTGAGCAAAGTGTCAAATGTTTACTTTTGCAAACACCAAGCTGTTGCCTTTTGAAACACTTTTCATTTGTCTTCTGTTTATGCTAGTAATTCTTCTGCCACCTATCAATGGATAGCCACTAAAATACAAAAGATATATGTATTCTAGCATTTATATGGGGAATAACACCACTGTTTTCTCCTAGTGTTTTCTCCTACACTGCTCATGCAGAAAAAAGCACTAGAATCCCACAGGTGCAGCTGTGAATGTCATAAACTCATCCCTCCAAATTTATCAAATTAAACCTGCTGCACTTCTACTGTCAGTGTACTCTTAACTTTATGTTTTTTGGGGCAAATTTATCAAATTAAACCTGTCGCACTTCTACTGTCAGTGTATTCTCAACTCTATGGTTTTTGGGGCAAAGGAGAAAACATACATTGTACTTGTAGAATAGGAAGTTAAAGAGAACCTGTCACTACAAAAAATGCTAATAACCTGCAGATATGGGGTTATTCTGCAGGTTAACAGCGTTCTAATGCTGGTTGGCACCTGCACGTATCCTAATGCTGTGGGAGGAAACAAACTTTATTCACCCCAGCAGCATTCCCGTTTCAGTCACGGGGGGTGGCACTGACACTTATTCAGTCACCGCTCAGAGAACACAGAGTGGTGGCTGTTACCACATCCCTGGCCCTGACTGATAGCTGAGCTCCAATGCAGAGGGAGTGTCAGTCAGGACAGGAAGTGCTGGTTCCGTCACCACTCTAACTGCACCCAAAACCCTGATTGACACTCCTTTTGCATTGGAGCTCAGCTGTCAGTCAGGGTTGGGGGTGCCGTTACAGCTGCCGCACTGTTTAATCAAAGCTGTGACTGAACAGGTGCCAGCACCTCCTCCATGACTGAAACTGGAACACTGTTGGGGAAAATAAAGTTTGTTCTCTCCCAACAGAATTAGGCTATGTGCCAGCATAATAAAGTTATTAACCTGCAGATTAACCCCATATCTGCAATTTAATAGCATTTTTTTGGTGCCAGGTTCCCTTTAAACAATGGGTTTCTATATCTCTGGTTCCATTACATGGATAAATATTAAAATTCAACTACAACACAGATCAAGAAAGTTTTAGGCAGGTATGGAAAATAAACACTGGAAAGTAAAACTGCTTTAAAAAATAGAAGTGTTAGTTTTCAAAATAAATACTTGTGACCATCCTTTGCCTTAAAAGCAGAGTCAGTCAAGGTACGCTAACAGAAAGTTAGAGATTTTATAGAATTATTGTGTAATGTATGAGCAAACTAGTATACCGAACAAGTGATAATGATCATCATTTTCCTATGTAGCTTAAGACAGAGATTAACTAAAACAGAAACAGTTGTGTAGGAGGCTTAAAACTAAGTGAGGAATAGGCAAATTCTGCTACAAAAATAAGGTTGTGGAAAACAGGTCACAAGTCATACTCCATGACAAGACTGAGCACAACTAGACACTAGGTAGTTGTAATTCATCAGCAAGGTCTCTCCAAGGCAGATTTCAAAGTTTACTGGACTTTTAAGTTTTCATGTGCAATTCAAGTTCTTTAGAAGAAGCGCCAAGAAATCGTCAGTTAAGGACCGTAAACACAGTAGTAAAAACTTGCAGCAGATGAAAGACCTCATATTTACTCCCCTTCAAAAACATAAGATATGAAGCAGTGTCATCCACTCAAAACTGACAGCATTTGATTGGTCCCAGTGATGCTTATTGACAGACCAGTGATCATCATGGAAGAATCACAGCCAAAAAGCCATACCTGTGACATGGAATCAAGCCTAAGCAATTCAATTACATATTAAAATTTAGGAACTGGAGTACAGAAAACTGTCAGAATTGCTCTGGACTAATGAGAATGTGAAATATTTGGCTTTAATAGCAGGCAGTTTATTCACCAAAGGGCTGGAGAGGTACAATAATGAGTTTGCAGAGTACCATGAAGCATGGTTCCTTGCACGTTTGGGGGAGCATTTCAGGAAACGGAGTTTGGGGTTTTGGTCAGAATTATTGGTATCCTTAATTCTGAACAATACAGGTAAATAATTATCCATCATGCAATACCATCAGGGAGGTGTCTGATTGGCTTTAAATCAGTGTAAAGCAAAGAGTTCTGGAAGTAATTATATGGTTAGACCTCCATAATGTTTGCAACAGCCTCCCTACTGAACGCCTTCAGTGTACTAAAAACTGATGTTGTTTTGAAGGCAAAGGGAGGTCACACCAAATATTGATCTGATTTAGATTTCTCTTTAATTCATTCACTTTGCATTTTGCTTATACAAATAAACTATCAACACTTCAATTTTTGAAAACATTTTTACTGTGCAGCATTTTTTCCACACCCACCTAAAGCTTTTACACAGAATGGAATGTATAGCTCCCTTTATTGGTACACTACACCTCTTGCCTAGCAGATAGAATTATCACATTCTATTGCATAGTGGACGATTATACTAAGAGTCCTGTCTATAAGCTAATGGCGATAAGTTACATTGAAAATTTTAAGAGAATGTGATGATCAGATAATAAGCTTTTTCTCATGAGAAAAAAATAGAGATTTTATCTGCCATCAAGTCAATTGGGGACATTTCTTTACCATCTTTAAGCAGTCTTAGTTGAGCACATTTTCATAACTAATCAATACAGTGTTGCCAGTCTGCATTTTTGTGAAATAGGTCCAATAACTTTGGTAATTTTGTCTTGGATGCAGTTCTCATCAGTTCTGTAATTCCTGTTAAGCACATTTTATCATTTTCATAACTTCCTTTAATTCAGCCATAAATTTGGATCACCAGAAATACATTTTTGTAAGAACTTTTGAATGTACAGACAAGCCACTGCCACTAATTACACCCTATGTGCACTGTCAGTAAGCCGGTCAGCAATTTTTACTATAACAATGTGATAACATTTTGTCATGATCCAGGCAGGGTTTTGTAACCTGTCTCTCTTTCCCGGTCTGATCATGTCAAGGGTTATCCTTTCTCTGCCTCATTTTGGCTTCAGGCCAGATATTTTTCTTCACTGCATCCTGCAGGCGGTGTCAGTTACAGTTTCTGCCTACGGCGTGTGTAGCTGACTCTGCTTGCCCTGATATGTTTTGCTGATTTTGCTGACTGTACCCATGTCTGTTTATTCCCCTTTTCCCCTACTGGCTGTGTTGCCTTTCCTGTGTTTTGGCTCTCTGGTATTTGATTTGGCTTGGACTCTGACCTGCTGTTTCATCTCTAGCCTTTGGCATATCTGCTCTTGACTGGTACTGACCCTTTTGGCTTGTTTCTGACTCTGTGTTTGCTTATTCCTTTGATACTGCGCTACAGACTAATATCAACCAGGCTTGTTTGACTATTCTGCTGCTACCTGGTGGTGGCCTCGATGGTATGTGCAGTACTCCCTCCACTCCTTTGATATCTAGTGGAGCTTGCTTCTACCTGCATTGCAGCTTTGTGACACATTTTATTTTTATATAAAATATTAATTTGGCAATAATAAATGCAGGAAAAATCACCTGTTACATTGCCTGCATCTCAAGTGAAAATTCTTCAGTGGTATCTTTCTGTCGTTCATTTTCATGAAGCTTCCTGACATGTTGTACATCCATATGATTTCTTCAGCCACACTGTGGTCTTTTAGAGGAGAAGTCTTGGTTGTGGGGGCTGACAGGGCACCTGGTCTGGAACTGCTAAAGCCGGACCTACTTTTGCAGGGGGAAGGAGATTTAAGATGGAGCAGATCCTTAACCCTTGTAGAAGGGACATATGGTGCCATGGAGGTATAAAAGGGTTTGCATGGGAAAAGGAGGCTTCCCGCCAGAGAGAGGAGTCAGAGATGACCAGCGCTGGGCTGCAGGGAAAAATAGGCTGCGATCATGGCCTAGTGTGTCAAGGACTCCCAGGTTTCAGCATGTGAAGGAACACTCCAAGTGGAGGATTGCGGTAAGCACCACTCTGCTGTGCTGCAGCATAACGGACTAGGGGCTCAGTGGCTATGACCGGAGACCACCCGCTGCCGCCAAAAAGTGATGCTGACTTGTTAGGCTGGGAAACTGGAAGAACTCAGCACCGGCCTCAGCCAGCAGCTGACCAACCGTCTGACTCAGGAGAAGAAATGGACAACCGAGTCACGCTAAGTGGAATTAAAATATATACTGCAATTCTGAATTACTCTTTCCCATTTTAGCCCTCAGCCTTTATCTGTTTATTTTCTGCTGCTCTCTGCGAGGAGGTTACCGCTATAATAATAAATTAAGTAATTGCTAACTCCTGCTCTGTGCTTCTACAGAAATACAAGAAATGCGGAGTAAATGGTCCAGCTTCAGAAGAGCCCCCGCTCTGGCCCAAGAACCATTGAGAGCAGCCCCTCACCAAGAGATAGGAGTGATGCAAGGTCTCGTCCTTCCATTGGACACCACCAGGGAGCGAGACTGCTTAGTGCAGAATGGGACCCGACTTGTTACAGATGTGGAAAGACAGGACACTATGCTTGAGGCTGTTGGAGCCGAGTTCGGTCACTGCCACAGCAGCCGTTAAGCTAGTGGGCTCTGTGGCTGAGGGATACAGCCCGGAGCCTGAAAGACAAAGAAAAGGAGCAGGAAGTCCTGAAGGCATAGTTTTTGCGAGCCCTACAGTCTGGGCGGAAGTAAATGGGTGAGCTGTTTACTGCTTGATTGACACCAGGTCACAGGTGACCATCATGCCGGAAGCTTGCTTCAGACAACATTTCCCAAATATAACGTGGCCAGAATGGGGGCCGGTAATTAGATTGACAGCAGCCAAACAATTGCCCATTCTGGTCCCCGGGGTGGTCTGGATGGAGATCAGAGTGTGCGGGAAGGATGCAGGCTGTAAAGGGGTCATTTTAGTCACAGGAAATGTCAAATGGGACTACTCAAGTTCAACCGCATGCCCTTTGGCCTGACTAACGCTCTTGGGACATTCCAGCCCTTGATGGAGAGATGTCTGGAGGATGTAACGCTCGTGCCTGACTGGTTGGCACGAGTGTGGGTTGTGGCCCCACTGTGCCACAAACCAGACTACCCTGGAAGGGGCGTGACTAAGCAGCTACCTTGGTGTTCTCTGGAGCCTCTGATGGTGAGGTCAGGCTTGTGCGGCAGGTAGCTACCAGCTACCACTCCAGGGCGGTGTCTGGCTGTAGCAGCTGATCCCACTGAGAGACTGAACACTGATAGCAGGTGCGGGCAAGTACAGACAGACACGACTGGTACTTATGTGGGCACAGATGGCACTCTGGCAGGACAGGTGGGCATGGCTGGCACTCTGGCAGGACAGGCAGGACCAGGTACTTACTCGGTAGGGACAGGAACATGGGCAGGTATGAGTGATATGTGGGGACAGGTAGGGAAATGTTCAGACCGGAGGAGCTGAAACTGATTTGGGAAGGACAGGTATGAACAGTGGGTGGGAGCCAGTTCAGACAGGAGGGACAGGAACTGTTAGGAAACAGTTCAGACAGAATGGACAGGAACTGTTAGGAAACAGTCCAGACAGGAGGAATAGGAACTGTTAGGAAACAGTTCAGATAGGAGGGATAAAGACCCTCAGTATGCAGAATGGAAGCAGAGCAGGACCGCAAGATTGCGGAGCAAGAGCAGAACCACAGGATTGCGGAGCAAGTGCAGAATCGCAGGATGGCAGAGCAAGAGCAGAACCGCAGGATTGCGGAGCAAGAGCAGGACCGCAGGTTGCAGAGCAAAGAGCAAAACCGCAGGTTGCAGAGCAAAGAGCAGAACAGAACCGTAGAACAAAAGCAGAGCGGAACCGCAGAGAGAAAGCAGAGTGGAACTGCAGAGCGAGAGCAGAGTGGAAACGTAGAGCAAGGAGCAAGAGCAGGGCAGATGGAGTAAACACAAGGATACACACAGCAGGGAAAGGAAGCCACAGACAAGGATACAAACAAGCACAGGTTAGGACTGAGTTCAGAAAAGGTCAGGTGCAGGAACAGGAACTGGATCTAGGATACAAGCCTGAGTATGAAGCCCTCAGGAAGGCAGGAAACAAGACACTCAAAGCACAGAGACAGGTCTGGGTATGCAGCCCCCAGAGAAGGCAGAAACAGGACAGGACCTGGCACCTCAGCAGCAAGACACTGACAGGGAAATATTTGCTCAGGCATCCTCCTATGGGTGGGGATACCTTAAGTACCTGAGGCCTCTTGACAATTGGCTGGGGACACCTTAGGAAGGTGCATGCTGTTTCTATAGCAGTCAGGGAGAGCTGGCACCACCCCCTCAGTACACAGCCAGGAAGTATGCAGCAAGTAAGAATATGAGGCCCACAGCAAGGAGCCGGCAAAGGACAGAACTCACAGCATGGCCCAAAGTGGTGAGTAAGATGGGAGATGGGATACCATGCAATGATGCCGGCAGGGTTCTTACAGAAGATTTGAATTTTGAGGCCACACTGAACTATCTTGACTATTTCATCATCTACGCGCCCACCTTTTAGAACACCTCTGGTGACTGGAACAAGTGCTAATCGGTTACAGAGCCATGGCCTGAAGGTGAAGCCACAAAAATGTCATCTCTTGCAAACAGATTGAATAATTGGGTCATATTGTGTCCAGTGAAGGGGTAAGACTGTAAGAAGATTGCAACTCTGCAAGAGTGGCCCACCCCCACAACGGTGAAAGATGTATTGGCTTTCCTGGGGCTTACTGGGTACTACTAAAGATTTGCAAAACATTTCACCCACATAGCCAACCCATTGCTGGAGCTGCTAAAGGGAGTTCCGGCTGGCTCGAAGAACCGAACCATTCAGTGGGGAAGCCATTCAAGAAGAAGCCTTTCAAGCTTTGCAAATGGCCCTGTCGGAGTCCCCAATAAGGAAAGACTGCATTTGAAGGATGGATTGTTATCTCAGAAGGTACAACTGTTACGAGAAGAGGGGGTCAGAGTAGTGGCTACGGAGGCTCATGAGTGAGGGGCTCACTTTGGCACTGAGAAGACATTCTGGTGGTAACAGAAGCTGGTGTATCACCCACAATTGAGGACTGCAGTGGAGAAGGATTGCCAACAATGTTGGAGCTGTGAGCTGGCCAAACCCCCTGAGCAGCGGGCCTCGATACAGACCATCATGACCTCTGCTCTCTTGGAGGTTCTGATGATCGATTACTTTACTGTAGGCCCCGTGCACCTTGGATATGAACATTGTCTGGTGATGACTGACCATTTCACAATGTTTGCTGTGGTAACCCCGTGTCATGATCCCAGTGCAGGTTTTGACCTGCACGTCAGGGGTTAATGTCTTGGGCTCAGTGCAGGCTTGACCTGCACGCCGGGGGTTAATTATTGTAGTCTCTCTTTGGCTCAAGGAGGGCTTCTTATAGCCCTGGGAGACTCCAATCTCTGTCAGTTATACTTTTGCCTTTGGCCGAATGTGGTGACCCCTGTGTGCCTGTGCCTTCTGATTGTCTTCTAGCTTGCTTATATGGTTCTGACCCGGTTCTGTCCCCTGTTGTGAGTTTGTCTCTTGATTCTGTACTGTTTATCTGCTTTTCTGGTTTCTGACTCATTGCCTATGTCCTGACTAGTCTCTGATTGCCCCTCTTGTACTGTGCTGCTATCTCTGTGTATGACTCATTGCTTACGTTCTGACTACTCTCTGCTTGTCCCTCTGGTACCACGCTGCCCTCTCCGTGTATAACCCCCATTTGTCTGATTTGAGGATCCCTGTAGTAGAATCCTGCACTTATCTCCAGCAGCAGTATGCTAAGCCCCGCCCCCTGCAGTCACAGGATCATAGGTGCTTCACTGCTTTCTACCTTCAGTGACACAGGTCCTGTGAGCCTGGAGCATGCATCGTCACCACTGCTGCCCCGCTCCACAGGTATCTTTGGGCACAGGTTTGTACTCAGGACATGCACACTGGCTCAGTGAGCAAGTGCAGTGCAGTGTTCCTAACATTATAACTGACCGTGACCTTTTTTTCCCTCACTTCTGCAGCATGGACCCAATCCATGCTTTATCTGAGCAGGTGAAATGCTTGACTCAGTCGCTAAGGAAGCTAAGTTTAGAACACCAAACTCTGACCCAGTCCCAATGGCAGGTAACGGACTTGGTTCAGGGGATGCTTTCCGCTTGGTTTCAGCAGGTGGGGACTAGAGATGTTATTTTAGTCTCACCCGAATTTCCGGTTAGGTTACCAGATAAGTTTGCTGGTAACAAAAATGAATTTAGAGCGTTTAAGAAGGGCTGTAAGCTCTTTTTCTCCTTGAGACCCCGCTCCTCTGGGGATGAGAAACAGAGGGTGGGGGTGATTATTTCCCTGCTTAGAGGGGCCCTGCAGGCCTGGGCATTTTCCCTTTCATCTTCTGCCCCAGAGAGAATGACTGTGGATGCATTTTTTGAAGCCTTAGGGCTTATTTACGATGAGCCTGATAGAGTGCGTTTGGCTGAGGACAAGGTGATGAGTGTCTGTCAGGGGAAGCACTCGGCCTAGTGGTTCTGTTCTTAATTTAGACGTTGGGCAGCTGAGATTTCTTGGAGTGATGCCGGCCTTTGGGGGTTGTTCCGTAGATGCCTGTGTGAATGTCTGAAGGATGCCCTGGCACTTCATCCTCCACCTGGCTCCCTGGAGGATGCCATGACCCAAGTGGTTCGTATGGATCGCAGACTGCTGGCAAGAGGGGTGATGCAACTCGAAACATCTTTATTCCCCAGTGGAGATGAGACCCGTACTCCTCCTGAGGCTATGGAGGTGAGCGCTGTCACCTGTGAAGAGAAGGAAACAAGACGCCGCCGGGAGAAGCAGTTGTGCTTTTATTGTGGGGAATCTGGACATTGGAAGAAGGTCTGCCCCTCCTGTCCATCATCCTCCAAGGTGGCGGGAAAACGACTAGGTCTGGGTAGTAATCGAGGAGGCTACCCAGACCTTCAGGTACCTTTTTACTCACTTGCAAAAATTGTGCTTCGGGTGGAACTGGATCTTGCTGATGGTCCTGTTCAGACTACCGCCTTTGTTGACTGTGGCTCTGCTGTTAACCTGATGGATGCCCAGATTATAGCTCTTAATAAGATAGGGACAGTCTGGCTTCAGGACCCTGTTAAACTTGTGGCAATTAACTTGTCCTCTCTTACCCGGGACGGTTTCAGGTCTGAACTTTTTTCTCTGAAAGTGGATCCCACTCTTGTGGAAAAAGTAACTTGTCTTGTGTTAGATAGCTTGCCTGCAGAACTGGTACTGGGGATGCCTTGGCTACAACGCCATAATCCTACCATTGATCGGGTGACAGGGGAGATCACTCAATGGGGATGCAAAGATAAATGTTGTAACCTAGGGCCTCTTGTTAACTCTGTTAAAACCGTATCTGTGTCGTCTGTCGGTCTGGATGGTATTCCGGAGGATCTGAAGGATTTCGAAGATGTATTTTCCGAAAGCAAGGCTGTGGCGCTGCCACCACATAGACCCTAAGATTGTGCCATTGATTTAGTACCCGGAGCCAAGTTACCTAAGGCTTGATTGTTCAATTTGTCCGGGCCTAAGCGCCAAGCCATGAAGGAGTACATAGCTGAGTGTTGTGAGTTCATTTTCCCCTTCACTACTGAGGCCCGAGGAACTCCCTCTTCTGGTGAAGAAAGGTAGTGAGCCTGATCGTCAAACACCTGGGGTTGATGATGATGACTGGCTGAGTGGAGTTAATGACTGGATATAAGGCTGCCGACGCCCTTCTGGCCTGCGGGTGATTTCTCTGTGGACTTCTAGGAAACCAGTCTGATTCCTGCTCATCTAAAGCTAAGATTTCTGCTTTGCCTTTTTGCATTAGTGTTTTGTTTTCCTTGCTTTTCTGGATTCTGCCATTCCCTGCTGGGGTGAGCTGAATCACCTTTTGCTCTGTCTTCAGAATATTCCTGAGTACTGACATAGCTTTTTTGAAGCCTAGCGTCTTCAGGGCCTTTTTTACTGTCAGTTTGTTGGCTCTTATTTTCATAGGGTTTTTCACGGATTGCAGACAGCAGCCTTCATGTCCTTTCCTATCTAAGCTAGCGTGGGCCCCATCTTTGCTCAGTCTATCTTTCTGTCTGTGTTTTGTTCTTCTTGCTTCACCGTCATTATATGTGGGGGGCTGCCTTTTACTTTGGGGTCTGCTCTGGGGCAGTTTAGATTTCCCTTTCTGTCTTTAGGCTATGTAGTCCTCCGGCTGTGATCGAGGGGCCTAGGGCATCGTAGGAGCCCCCCACGGCTACTGCTAGTTGTGTTGATAGGTTCAGGGGTCTGCAATCCGATAGCTGCCAACTTCTCTGGTTTTCTGGACTTAGCTAGCATTTCTATTTTTGCCTCCTACGGTGACTCAATCATAACAGAATCACCCGCCATACCGCAGATTCTAGGGTACTCAATAGCAGGAAAGAATTGTATATAAAAAAAAAAAAAGGTGTGTATATTATTTCCTCTATATCTCTGAGGCCGTAGGGGGAATTTTTTTTTTCTCTCAATGGAGATAAAGCAATTGTGTGATCGTGTGGAGCAGCTCGCTGCGGAAGTGCGGGGAATTTCCGCCTACCTTGCTCACTCACATGCTGCTGAACCAAAGATTCCTACACCTGATGTATTTTTTGGAGATCGGTCTAAATTTTTGAATTTCAAAAATAATTGTAAATTATTTTTTACCTTGAAGCCTAACTCGTCAGGGAGCTCCGCGCAGCAGGTTAAAATTGTCATCTCTTTGCTGCGTGGCGATCCCCAGGATTGGGCGTTTTCTTTGAAACCAGATGATCCTATTCTGACTAATGTGAACGCATTTTTTCAGGCCTTGGGGTTGTTGTATGATGAACCTAATGCCATTGATCAGTCTGAAAAGACCCTGCTGGCATTGAACCAGGGTCGTGATTCTGCAGAATTGTACTGTCAAAAATTCCGAAAGTGGGCAGTACTTACTACCTGGAATGATAATGCCTTGGCTGCTCTCTTTCGGAAAGGGTTGTCAGAAGCCGTAAAAGATACTATGGTGGGATTTCCTGTTCCCTCTGGTCTTGACGATTCTATGTCTTTAGCCATTCAGGTTGATCGGCGTTTACGCGAACGCAGAGCTGCACGAGAGGTGTTTCCACCTGTTGAACAGATGTCTGAACCTATGCAATGTGATAGAGTTTTTTCCAGAGAGCAGCGTCAGGAGTTCAGAAGGCGTAATAAGTTGTGTTTTTTCTGTGGAGATGCCTCGCATATTATTTCTGTCTGTCCTAAACGCGAGAAACGCTTTGCACATACGTTTTCTGTTGGTGGTGTTCAACCTAAGTTTCTTCTGGCTATTACTCTGATCTGCTCCCTGTCCACATTTTCCGCCAAGGCTTTTGTGGATTCGGGAGCAGCTCTAAACCTAATGGACTTGGATTTTGCTTAACGTTGTGGATTTCCGATGACACCTCTGCAGACGCCTATCCCTTTGAGGGGGATTGATGCTACTCCTTTGGCTAAAAATAAACCTCAGTTTTAGACCCAGGTGGTAATGCGGGTCGCCCCAGACCATCAAGAAAATTGCAGGCTTTTGGTGTTACACAATCTGCATGATACTATTGTTCTGGGGTTTCCCTGGTTACAAATTCATAATCCAGTTTTGGATTGGAAATCTGTGTCTGTGGTGAGTTGGGGTTGTCAGTGTGCCTTTAGTGAGGCTACGGTGTTTTCCACCTCTCCTCAGTCGCATGATGTTCCTGATTATTTGGCGGACTTTTATGATGTAGTTAGTGAGAATGAGTCTGCGTCTCTGCCTCCTCATAGGAGTTATGACTGTGCTATTGAACTGAGCCCGGGGTGTAAATTTCCCAAGGGTCGGCTCTTCAATTTATCTGTACCCGAGCACGAGGCTATGCGAACCTATATTAAGGAGGCGTTGGAGAAGGGTCATATTAGACCATCCTCGTCACCCTTAGGTGCCGGTTTTTTTTTGTAGCCAAAAAGGATGGATCATTAACACCTTGTATTGATTATTGTGCTCTCAACAAAATTACTGTTAAATATCAGTATCCGTTACCCCTGATTTCTGATCTATTCTCCAGAATTACAGGTGCTTGCTGGTTTACCAAGCTTGACCTCAGGGGGGCGTATAATCTTATTCGCATTAAGCATGGGGATGAATGGAAGACGGCGTTTAATACTCCGGAGGGACATTTTGAGTACCTGGTGATGCCTTTTGGGCTCACTAATGCCCCTTCTGTCTTCCAGTGCTTCATGAACGATATTTTCCGAGATTTTGTCGATAAATTTTTGATTATCTATCTGGATGATATTTTGATCTTCTCCAAGGATTGGGATTCTCATGTGGAACATATTCGGACTGTGTTCTGGATCTTGAGGGAGAATTCCCTGTATGTCAAAGGATCTAAATGCCTTTTTGGAGTACAGAGGATTTCTTTTTTGGGATTTATTTTGTCCCCGTCAACTATTGAAATGGACCCGGCCAAGGTACAGGCCATTTACGATTGGGTTCAGCCCACTTCTTTGAAGGCCCTCCAGAAGTTTTTGGGTTTTGCTAATTTTTATCGGAAATTTATAGCAAAATTTTCTAGTATTGCCAAGCCATTGACTGATTTGACTAAGAAGGGTGCTGATGTGTTAAATTGGTCTCCGGAGGCTGTTTCTTCCTTTCAGGAGCTGAAGCGAAGATTCACCTCCGCCCCGGTTTTGCGGCAACCTGATGTCTCGCTTCCGTTCCAGGTAGAGGTGGATGCTTCTGAGATTGGTGCAGGAGCTGTTTTGTCCCAAAAGGATCCTGTAACATCTAAAATGAATCCCTGTGCTTTCTTTTCCCGAAAGTTCTCTCCATCTGAACGTAACTATGATGTGGGGAATCGGGAACTGTTAGCCATGAAATGGGCATTTGAGGAGTGGAGACATTGGTTGGAGGGAGCTAAGCATCAAGTCGTGGTCCTCACTGACCACAAGAATTTGATTTACCTAGAGTCGGCTAAGCACTTGAACCCTAGACAGGCTAGGTGGGCCTTGTTTTTTACACGTTTTGATTTTGTGGTTTCTTTTCTTCCTGGAACTAAGAATGTCAAGGCTGACGCCCTCTCTAGGAGCTTCTTTGCTGATTCTCCTGTGGTGACCAAGCCTGCTACCATCTTAGGTGAAGGGGTAGTTCTTTCTGCCATCTCGCCCGATTTGAGACGTGCTCTGGAAGAGTTCCAGGAGGACAAACCTGAGCGTTGTCCCAGTGGAAAGTTGTATGTTCCTGACCAGTGGAAGAAGAGAGTGATGTCTGAAGTTCATTGCTCTGCTTTGGCTGGTCATCCAGGTATTTTTGGTACTAGAGATCTGGTGAGTCGGTCTTTTTGGTGGCCCTCCTTGTCTCGTGATGTCAGGAATTTTGTGCAGTCCTGTGGGACGTGCTCCCGGTCTAAATCGTGTTCTCGCTCTAGTGGGTTGTTGATGCCTTTGCCTGTCTCCAAGAGGCCATGGACCCATATTTCAATGGATTTCATCTCTGATTTGCCTGTCTCTCAAAGGATGACTGTTATTTGGGTAATTTGTGATAGGTTCTCTAAGATGGTTCATCTTGTACCACTCCCTAAGTTGCCGTCTTCCTCTGAATTGGTGCCCCTGTTTTTACAACAGGTGGTTCGCTTGCACGGGATTCCTGAGAACATTGTATCTGACAGAGGAGTCCAGTTTGTGTCTAGATTTTGGAGAACTTTCTGTTCCAAGCTGGGAATTCAGTTGTTTTTCTCTGCTTTTCACCCTCAGACCAATGGGCAGACAGAGAGAACAAACCAGACCTTGGAGTCATATTTGAGATGTTTTATTTCTGCTGATCAGGATGATTGGGTTTCATTTTTGCCCTTGGCCGAATTTGCTTTAAATAATAGAGCTAGTTCTGCCACTTTGATGTCTCCTTTTTTTTTGTAACTTTGGGTTTCATCCTCGATTTTCTTCAGGGCAGGTGGAGCCCTCTGCCTGCCCAGGGGTTGACACTGTGGTGGAGAGAATGCACCAGATCTGGGACCAAGTGGTGGATAAGTTATCTCTCTCCCAGGAAAAGGCCCAGTGGTTTTCCAACCGACATAGGACCATTGGTCCCCAATTTAAGGTTGGTGATATGGTGTGGTTATCATCAAAAAATATTGCTATGAAGGTGGCTTCTCCTAAGTTTAAGCCTAGATTTATTGGACCTTACAAGATTTTGGAGATTATTAATCCGGTCTCTTTTCGTTTGGCTCTTCCTGTCACATTTAAAATCCATAATGTGTTCCATAAATCTTTGTTGAAGAGGTTTGTTGAACCTGTTGTTCCGGGGGTTGCACCTCCAGACCCTGTATTGGTTGAAGGTAACATGGAATATGAGGTAGGGAAAGTACTGGATTCCCATCTGGCTAGACGGAGACTCCAGTATTTGGTTAAGTGGAAGGGTTATGGTCAGGAGGGTAATTCCTGGGTCTCTGCCTCTGATATTCATGCCAAAAGATTGGTGCGTGCCTTTCATCGGGCTCACCCTGAACGCCCTGGTGGCGTGGTTGAGGGTTCGGTGACCCCTCCTCAAGGGGGAGGTACTGTTGTGAGTTCATTTTCCCCTTCACTGCTAAGGCCCAAGGAACTCCCACCTTCTGGTGAAGAAAGGTAGTGAGCCTGATCGTCAAACACCTGGGGCTGATGATGACTGGCTGAGTGGAGTTAATGACTGGATATAAGGCTGCCGACACCCTTCTGGCCTGCGGGTGATTTCTCTGTGGACTTCTAGGAAACCAGTCTGATTCCTGCTCATCTAAAGCTAAGATTTCTGCTTTGCCTTTTTGCATTAGTGTTTTGTTTTCCTTGCTTTTCTGGATTCTGCCTTTCCCTGCTGGGGTGAGCTGAATCTCCTTTTGCCTGTTGCTCTGTCTTCAGAATATTCCTGAGTACTGACATAGCTTTTTTGAAGCCTAGCTTCTTCAGGGCCTTTTTTACTGTCAGTTTGTTGGCTCTTATTTTCATAGGGTTTTTCACGGATTGCAGACAGCAGCCTTCCTGTCCTTTCCTATCTAAGCTAGCGTGGGCCCCATCTTTGCTCAGTCTATCTTTCTGTCTGTGTTTTGTTCTTTCTTCTTGCTTCACCGTCATTATATGTGGGGGGCTGCCTTTTACTTTGGGGTCTGCTCTGGGGCAGTTTAGATTTCCCTTTCTGTCTTTAGGCTATGTAGTCCTCCGGCTGTGATCGAGGGGCCTAGGGCATCGTAGGAGCCCCCCACGGCTACTGCTAGTTGTGTTGATAGGTTCAGGGGTCTGCAATCCGATAGCTGCCAACTTCTCTGCTTTTCTGGACTTAGCTAGCATTTCTATTTTTGCCTCCTACGGTGACTCAATCATAACAGCTGAGAGTCTCCGCAAAGGGCATATCAGGCCTTATGTGTCACCCGTGGCAGCAGGATTCTTCTTTGTGAAGAAGAAAGATGGTGGTTTGCGGCCGTGCCTCGACTTTCGGGAACTTAACAATATAATGGTTAGGAACACTTATCCACTTCCCCTCATCCAAGACTTATGTAACCAGCTATTCTGGTACCCAATGGTTCTCCAAATTAGATCTTCGGGGGGCCTACAACCTGATAAGGGTTCAGGAAGGGGACGAGTGGAAAACTGTGTTCCTCACATCAGAGGGACTCTTTGAAAACCTGGTTATGCCGTTTGGGTTAACTAATGACCCCGCTATTTTCCAAAACTTTATCAATGTTGTGTTTTCTGACCTGATAGGCTGTTTTGTTGTCATTTATTTGGATGACATTTTGGTGTATTCCCCGGACAGTCAGTCTCACTTGCAACATCTACTGACAGTTCTCCAGAGACTTAGGAAGAACCACTTGTTTGCTAAATTGGAAAAATGTTCGTTTTTCGTACAGGAACTGTCTTTTTGGGGCTGATTGTATCTTGTGAGGGGTTTCGTATGGACCCTAAGAAGGTGTTGGCGATCGCAGACTGGGTTCAGCCTCGTGATCACAAGGGGCTCCAGCACTTCTTGGGATTTGCGAACTATTACCAGAGATTCATTAAAGGTTTCTCTCAAGTGGTTAAACCACTCACGGATCTTACCCGGTAGGGGGCTGATGTAAAAAATTGGTCAGAACTCGCTAAGGAGTCTTTCTCAGCTCTTAAGAAAAGTTATATGTCCTCCCCGGTGTTGGTTCAGCCAGCTACGTCCAAACCATTTATTGTGGAGGTGGATGCTTCTGAAGTAGGGGTGGGGGCAGTGTTGTCCCAGGGTCCGGCCACCCTTACTAATCTCAAACCCTGTGCCTTCTCCAAGAAGTTCTCATCCGCCAAGAGAAGCTATGATGTAGGCAATAGAGAACTTCTTGCGGTCAAGTTGGCATTCGAAGAATGGAGGCACTTTTTGGAAGAGGCGGCTCACCCTATCACGGTTATCACTGATCACAAAAAATTGGCATACCTTGAATCTCCTAAGAGGCTTACTCCTAGACAAGCCCGTTGGTCACTATTTTTTCACGCTTTCAATTCTCAATTACTTTTCGACCAGGGTCCAAAATTGTTAAAGTGGATGCGCTGTCCAGAAGTTTTGACCCGGTGTCTCCCCCCGAGCCACCGTCTTCCATTCTTCACCCGGGGGTGGTAGTGGCGGGGGTCTCATCAGAATTGGAACAAGAAATTATGAGGGCCCAGTTCCTAGCTCCGGCGGCCAGGCCAGGAGATAAATTGTTTGTTCCAGATTTATTGCAGGAGTTTCATGAGTCTAGGCTGAGTGCTCATCCCGGTATCACGGCCACTAGAGAGGCAGTAGCCAGGGTTTTTTGGTGGCCTTCACTTGGGTCCGATGTCAAGAAATTCATTTCTGCTTGTGAAGTTTGTGGCCGTTCCAAAAGCTCGCATAACCGGCCGGCTGGGGAACTCATACCGTTACCGGTTCCTGATAAGCCATGGACTCATCTCTCCATGGACTTTATTACCGGTCTTCCACCATCCAGGGGCAATACCGTGATCTTGGTGGTGGTGGACAGGTTTTCAAAACAAGCCCATTTCATTCCTTTGGCAGCATTACTCTCAGCACCAACATTGTCAAGGTTGTTTGTGCTGCATGTGGTCCGATTGCATGGGATACCCCTGAATGTGGTGTCTGACAGAGGTGTGCAGTTTGTGGCCAAATTTTGGAGGTCATTCTGTGAGAAATTGGGCATCTCACTCTCCTTCTCCTCAGCATATCATCCGGAGAGTAATGGCCAGACGGAAGCACCAATCAATCCCTGGAACAGATTCTCAGGTGTCAGACCTCCACCAGAGAGGAGGATTGGTGTGATGCATTACCGTTGGCAGAGTTTGCTTTTAACAACTGGGTGAATCAATTCACCAACATGTCCCCATTCCTGGTCACTTATGGGTTTAATCCTCATTTTGGGGAGTTTTCATGGGTGAATTCTCGCTGTCCAGGGGCGGAGGGATCCGTTCAATGGCTAAAAAACCTCTGAGCTGAAGTTCGGCGTAATATATCTCGGGCCCAGGGAAGGTATAAATATTTTGCTGACAAAAATAGAGCCCCGGGACACATGTTTCAGGTAGGGGAGAAGGTTTTTCTTTCCACACGTAACATCAACTTGAAGGTTCCATCAGCTAAATTGGGACCAAAGTTCATTGGTCCGTATGAGATTGTGGAAATAGTCAACCCAGTGGCATATAGGCTGCATCTACCCGCCTCCTTAAAAATATCCAATGTGTTCCATAAATCACAGTTGAAACCCATGGGGTCTGTCAAGGAGGACTCCGAGCTTGTTGTTCCTCCAGTGTTGGTGGAGGGTCACTTGGAGTATGAGGTCGGACATATTGTGGACTCTCGGCGGTGCGCCGCTCCTTGCAGTACCTGGTCCATTGGAAGGGATAAGGATCAGAGGATCGTTCGTGGGCTCCTGCTCACTCTGTACATGCAGATCGCCTGGTTTGGGCTTTCCATGCCAAGTACCTGGGGAAGCCTGGGGGTCCAGAGGCCCCCCGTTGAGAGGGGGGTACTGTCATGATCCCAGTGCAGTTTTTGACCTGCACATCAGGGGTTAATGTCTTGGGCTCAGTGCAGGCTTGACCTGCATGCCAGGGGTTAATTATTGTAGCCTCTCTTTGGCTCAAGGAGGGCTTCTTATAGCCCTGGGAGACTCCAATCCCTGTCAGTTATACTTTTGCCTTTGGCCGAGTGTGGTGACCCCTGTGTGCCTGTGCCTTCTGATTGTGTTCTAGCTTGCTTATATGGTTCTGACCCAGTTCGGTCCCTTGTTGTGAGTTTGTCTCTTGATTCTGTACTGTTTATCTGCTTCTCTGGTTTCTGACTCATTGCCTATGTCCTGACTAGTCTCTGATTGCCCCTCTTGTACTGTGCTGCTATCTCCGTGTATGACTCATTGCTTACGTTCTGACTACTCTCTGCTTGTCCCTCTGGTACCGCACTGCCCTCTCTGTGCATGACCCCCATTTGTCTGATTTGAGGATCCCTGTAGTAGAATCCTGCACTTATCTCCAGCAGCAGGACACTAAGCCCCGCCCCCTGCAGTCACATGATCATAGGTCCTTCACTGCTTTCTACCTTCAGTGACACAAGTCCTGTGAGCCTGGAGCATGCATCGTCACCACTGCTGCCCCGCTCCACAGGTATCTTTGGGCACAGGTTTGTACTCAGGACATGTGCACTGGCTCAGTGAGCAAGTGCAGTGCAGTGTTCCTGACACCCCGGCTAGAGACCAACCCACTAAGTGAGCAGCGCAGGCCATCTGCCGGGATTTCATCCACGTGTATGGCTGTCCAAAGAGGATCCATTCTGACCAAGGCGCCTGCTTCCAGGGGTGAGTGAAGAGAAAACAGCTGCACTCTGGGAAATTTTGATTTTCAATGCAAACATTTTTTTTTATTATTGAAGACACCACAGGGGAATAGTGCGTTGACACGCACACGCACTTTTCCCCTGTGGTGTCTTCAATAATAAAAAAAAATTTTTGCATTGAAAATCAAAATTTCCCAGAGTGCAGCTGCTTTCTCTTCACTGGATGACTGTGTGGACTAAGTTCCAGGTTCAGCTTGCACCTACCTCATATCCACAGAGTGCATGCCTCGTCTGTATCACTGCTTCCAGGGGCGAGTCATGTAAGAATTACACTGTTTATACCATATTGAGAAATACAAAAATGCTCCTTACCACGCTTAAGGGTATGGGGCCTGTGAGCGCTTCAGTTGGACATTGATCCAGATGCTATGTACATTGGAGGAAGATACGGTGGCCAAATTGGTGTGGGTGTGCAGTAACCAAGTGAACAGTATGACAGAATTCACTGAGTTGGAATTGGACCCGGAGGAGGACTACCCATGGACGGGGGTGTCTTACTGGGTATGAGAGCACCTGCATCAACTGCAGACTCTCCATCGACTGGTACAAAACCCAAGCATCATGAGGTGCCACCTATCTGAGGGATAGCTCTGAGATCCAGAGATTGGGTGCTGGTCCGGGATAAGTGGGCCCCGGAAAACTGGAAAGCTGATGGGAGCGAACCCCGCCTCAAGTGAATCGATGAATCGGCTCTGATGGGCCTGTGTATGAAGTTCAGCCTGAACAAGAGGGTGGAGCGCACACCCGAGTGGTCCACCATAGCATGCTGTGGCCCTGCCTGTCCAAGGGACCCAAAGGTGGAGAAGGGTATCTGAAAACTACTGAAGTACCCACTTTGATGGTTCCAGACTTCGTCAGAGAGGAAGGGGTGCCAGCCTTGCCTCCAGACCCCAATGCTTCACCATCTGCCACTCCTGGGCAGGTGAGCGCTGAGTTACCATTGCTTGAAGCCACTGAAGCATCAAGCCCACTGGACCAGAGTAGCTCTCCAGCTCTCATTAGTCAGCCCGGATTGAGATGATCAGAGTGAACCATAGCTTGAGTGCCTCCCACCCGTTATTAGCAAGATCAATTCATTTGGCAATGAATCATCCTAGAATTTGAGAATTATGAATGCCTGATGAAAGCGCTCTCGCCCATGGAATGGTGAGTTAAAGAAGAGCAAGGGGTGTAGAGGAGAAGACAGGACTGTGGCTGCTGATATAGAAAGGACATGGCGAGCCAGGAAGGTATAAAAGGGTTTGTACGGGAAAAGGAGGATTTCCACCAGAGATATGAATCAGAGAGGACAAGCCCTGGGCTGTGGGGAAAGATAGGCCACATATTAGCGATCACTGCTGGCAATGACTTCCAGGTTTCAGGGGGCGTGCAAAGGAACACATGCTGAGTGGAGGATTGCAGTGAACACCACTCTGCTGTGCTGCAGCATAATGGACTAGGTGCTCAGCGGGTAAGACCGGTGACCACCTGCTGCCACCAGAAGTGAGGCCGACTTGTTTGGCAGCGAAGCTGGAAGAACTCACACCAGCCTCATCCAGCAACCAGCCATCGGACTCAGTAAAAGAAATGAACAACTGAATCAGGTTAAGTGGAATTAATATATTGATTGCCATTCTGAATTACTCTTTCCCTGCTTACCCCTCAGCCTTTATCTGTTAATTTCCTGTTGCTCTCTGCGAGGAGATTACATCTGTATTGATAAAACGAGTAATTGTTAACCCCTGCTCTGTGCTTCTGTGTCACTGCATCCGAACACCTGTGTTATAGTCTTAGCAGTCATTATAGGTATTACTAGCTGAAGAGCCCGGCGTTGCCTGGACATAGTAACTAAATGTGGTTAGTTATAACAAATTATAATGATTATATTGCACATAAAAACATTTCACATCATATATTCAACATTACAGATTTACAACACAAATTAACTAAACGATTACTCAAGTAATGATAGTATTTTATTTTCAACTCATTCAAGATTTTTGGTTTTCCCTTTCGGTGCAAAGATGAACAGATTTTTGGCAGTTCCAACTCTTGAACAGACCACGTAAAGTTGACCATGAGAAAAGCATGGAGATTGCAAATCGATCCCTACTACTTTCAAGAACTTTTCCTGAGAATTGTTAATGGACATTGCAAATAGCAGTTGAACTGGAAACTGGAGGCGTTTAAAATAAAAAAACAAATCAGATGGAATGAGTGAAATTCTTGGAATGAAAACGTCCTCTCCTTTGGCCCATCCTGTTTCTGAGCTGTGTATCTAACCCTACCCTGTGTCATAATGTCTGCTGAGCTGTGTACTTAATCCTCTCCTGTGTGATACTTTCTGCTGAGCTGTGTATCTAATCCTATCATGTGTTACTGATTGCTCAGCCATGTATCTAATCCTATTCTGTGTGATACTGACTGCTGAGCCATGTACCTAATCCTATCATGTTTGTACTGACTGCTCAGCCGTGTATCTAATCCTATCCTGTGTGATACTGACTGCTGAGCCGTGTATCTAATCCTATCCTGTGTAATACTGTCTGCTGAGCTGTGTGTCTAACCCTATCCTGTGTGATACTGACTGCTGAGCCGTGTACCTAATCCTATCATGTGTGTTACTGACTGCTCAGCCGTGTATCTAATCCTATCCAGTGTGATACTGACTGCTGAGCCATGTATCTAATCCTATCCTGTGTGATACTGACTGCTGAGCCATGTATCTAATCCTATTCTGTGTGATACTGTCTGCTGAGCCATGTATCTAATACTATTCTGTGTGATACTGTGTGCTGAGCTGTGTATCTAATCCTATCCTGTGTGATACTGTCTGCTGAGCCATGTATCTATTCCTATCGTGTGATACTGACTGCTGAGCTGTGTATCTAATCCTATCCTGTGTGATACTGATTGCTGAACTGTGTATCTAATCCTATCCTGCGTGATACTGACTGCTGAGCCGTGTATCTAATACTATCCTGTGTGATACTGGGCTCCCCCTGCAGTCTGTGTCAGAGGGTGGTCCGTGTTGGCATGGTAATAAATTGTGTTATTTCCAGCTTTACAGAAGAATGATAACACCATAGAAATGATAAGAATAATAGGCCAAATTGTTTGGTGAATTGGAACGTGCGGGGTTAAAATTTCGCCTCACAACATAGCCTATGACGCTCTCGGGGTCCAGACGTGTAACTGTGCAAAATTTTGTGGCTGTAGCTGCGATGGTGCAGATGCCAATCCCGGACATACACACATACATACATACATACATACACTTTTTCCCCATTATGTACCTAGGGGCAAAATTGCTTGGTGAATTGGAACACACGGGGTTAAAATTTCACCTCACAACATAGCCTATGATGCTCTCGGGGTCCGGACATGTGACTGTGCAAAATTTTGTGGCTATAGCTGCGACGGTGCAGAAACCAATCCCGGACATACACATACATACATACAAACATGCACATACACACACATTCAGCTTTATATATATTAGATTTTTGCACTTTACAATTTCGCTGCACCTAATGTGTGATCCCTGCACTTAATAATATACTCACCATTTGCTGTCTTCATTTCAGCCTGGTGCCACTCTGGTCCCGCGCCGCCTTCTTGTGATCGCACCTTCTGACTGACTAGAAGTCACAAGCTCTCAATGCAAATCTAGGAGAGCAAGAATGAGGCTCTCATAGACTTGGATTGAAAAGGGACCTCAGGCTTGCTCAAGCAAATTCTCGGGCAGTCCGGCAGGTCACAAACTGCTGGAGACTGACCGGATCCATGACGATAACAACAGAAGATGGCAGATGGTGCGTATAAGACTAAGTGAAGGTGCATTTCATTAGTAGCACCACTCCAGAACTGAATTAAAAAAACACTGGAGTGGTGCTGTATTAAATGTGATAGAATCACTTTTGAAGCCAAATTGTCTATGACAATCATATAAATACATGGCGCTTAATTTCTCCAGTTGAATAAACAAAGACCAGACAACTGGATCATTGCTGTGTGAGTGTGGATCTAGCAGGCAATGTAACATTTAATTAGGTATTTTACAAGTTAAAGCAGTGTCCCTATCTCCAAGATCTTATCACAATATTGTGATAGGGTCTCTATCTTTGTATATGAGGGGAGATATGTGTCACGAAGATTGCTTGCTTCTGTGATCTAGAAACCCATATGTTACTCCAGCATGCTAAGTGCTGAAGGAGTTAATCAGTCATATTATTGGACAGGTTTGTAGGTGAGTAGGTAAGAAATGGGTGGGATGCCTATTCACCATATCTCCACCTCTAAGGGGGGGCTGGGATGTTAAATGTGAAGCCACTGTTTTTTTTCTCTGTGTTGTGGTTTGGAGAGGAGAGACTCCAGATGTCACTACAGATGGAGATGAAGACACATGGTGGTCTGAACAGGCGAAACCCTAAGACATATGGACTTTGCTATATGTTATCTTTTTTTTCCGTTATGCCAGAAAGGCCATGTTTACTTTGCTGAACCAGGTATGGTCTATGTTGTTCCATAATAAACCAGCAAGTGATTTAACACAAGAAGTGTACCTGTGTCTTCCTTTGGAAGCAGCTGAGTGAGTCAACCCCTTACAATATTGTAATAGGTATAATATTAATAATATTACAAAGTTCTTCCAATTAGAAATGTAGTATAGTCCTTCTGATTCGCTATGTCGCTTACTCCATGTGCAGGGCATTGCAGTAGCTTAGGTATCTATTGGGTACGATGATTAACTAAGAGAAAGGAATAGGAGAAAAAGATTACCATACTGTTGGTCATTCAGATACAGAACTAAATTCCTGCTTTACTACATTCTGCTGTTAACAGCTAACTAACTGTCACTTTATGAGTGGTCGTAACCATTGATATCTAAACTACATCAATGGGTCCCTTTATCACATACCACGATTCATGATGCACAGATACAGCAGAGAAATATAGGTATAGTACAATGCCAAAGATTTCACTTACTACTGACATTACATTAGTGATATCTATTATAAATTTTGTAATAGCTTAGAAACTGGATAGAATAGTCCTCCATATAGTATTATGGGCACCACATAGTGCCCCATACCAAAAAATGAGCCCAATATATTGTTCCAAACAATATTATGGGCACCACATAATGCTTCATACAGAAAAATGAGCCTCATATATTGCGTCATACAGAATAATGGATTCCATGTAATGCCCCTTACATTACAATGAACCCCATATATTGCTCCATATAGTATTATGGGCACCACATAGTGCTCCATACAGAATAATGAACTCCTTATATTGCTCCATACGGTATAATGAGCCCCATATATTGCTCAAAACAGTATAATGAGTACCATATAATCCTCCATATGTAATGGCCCCCATATAATACACAATACAGTATAAGATGGGACCCATATAATGCTTCAAATAAAAAAATAAAAAGAAAAAAATTAAAATACTCACCTCTCTTCACTGGCTGCTGCCCTGCTCCAGACTCCTCAGCATTGCTGTCTTCCGGCTCTCTGCACTGTGACTGTTAAGAGCAGAGAGGATGTTATAGTGACGTCATTGCACCCTCTGACCTAAAGTGTCACAGTCAGGAGATGTGGAAGGTGTGAGGAACAGGGAGTATTACAAGTATTGGGGCCCTGATCAAGTGGTGGGGGGGCGCCGATGTCCCCAATGACGAGTGGGCCTCCCCCCTGCTCAGGGCCCCAGCACTTGCCCAGGTGCTGATGCTGGCCCTAATGATAAGTTTAAACCAACATTTTTTTTTCTTTAGGTCTAATAGATATAATTTCCCCTTGCATTACATAACTCTGCCTTTTAAATGTTTCCAGTTAATAATGAATGCTATATTAATAAAAATTATTGCTTCCCTTTATAATGAATCACTGTTTACATTTAAATGACCTGATATAATTTTAATTGAATGTTCTATATACTGTACATTGATCTCCAAATTTAATGAAATTCTTTCAATTCCATGTTATGGATTGTGTCTAATAGAACACCTGTTTCTGCACGCAAGATTCAAATAGACAGACATTAGGCCGTGAATAACATCTCTTGGTAATTAGCAGTAGAAATGTTTATGAGACATAAATTACTGTTTTATTTTCCAAAAATGTTTTCCTATGACTCATGTGCATAGCTGTGTGCCAGAAATGGGCTCATGATTAAAATTAGACAATATTTTTTCTTTTTCCTTTTGTTTGTTAAATGAGACATATTCCAGAAGAGTAAAGTAAGAGTAAACTATGGTACATACAATTTTATATGACTGTAGTGAAGCATCAGTGACTCATCTCTTGTTATGCTTTCAATGAATAGTAAAGGTGTAAAGGTTATTCTCCTTATGTAATACTGACTATGATACATCCATAACCTAAGGAATGTAGTTTGTGAGGGAATACAGTATTGTTTAAATGCCATTACATTAAATAAGAAACCTTTTAAGCCTATGTGCGTAAATAATGGAAAAAAATATTTTGTGTATCTGAAAAAAACAAGTTTAATTTTATAAAAAAAATAAACCCCAAAACCTAGTAACTCTCATTCACCTTACATCTGGTCAGGGTTGCAGTAAGGCAAAGGCTACTGCACATCTACTTCAATCAGGTCAGCTATAAGATGAACAGTAATCAATCTTTGTGACCAACGTCACACCGGAAAAAAAATGAATGTCAAAGGCACAACCTCTCCAACTAAATTCCCACTGAGTTACATACAGTAGGGAAAATAAGTATTGGATACACTGCCGATTTTGCATATTTCCCCATTTGCAAAGAATGGAGAGGTCTGTAATTTTTATTGTAGGTACACTTCAAATGTGAGAGACAGAATCTTAAAAACAATCAGAAAATCGTATTTTTGCTGTCATTGGGCAATTTTGAATTTCAGCTCCCTCCACAGATTTTCTATTGGTTTCAGGTCTGGAGACTGGCTATGCCACTCTAGGACCTTGAGAAGCTTCTTACGGAGCCACTCCTTAGTTGCCCTGACCATATGTTTCAGGTCATTGACAAGCTGGAATACCTAGTCACGACCCATCTTCAATGCTCTTAATGAGGAAAGGAGGTTTTTGGCCAAAATTTTGCAATACTTGACCCTGTCCATCCACCCTTCAATACGGTGCAGTCGTCCTTTTCCCTTTGCAGAAAAGCATTCCCAAAATATGATGTTTCTCCCTTCATGCTTCATGGTTGGGACGATGTTCTTTGAGGTTGTACTCATCCTTTTTCTTCCTCCAAACACAGAAAGTAGAGTTGATACAAAAAAATTATATAGCCTTATCTGACCACGCGACCTTCTCAAATGCCTTCTCTGGATCATCCCAATGGTCAATGGTGACCTTCAAACAGACCTTGACATGTGCTGGTGTGAGCAGAGGGACCCTGCGTGCCTTCAGGATTATAATCCATAACAGCGTAGTTTGTTACTATTGGTAATGTTTGAGACTGTGGTCCCAGCTCTCTTCAGGTCATTGATCAGGTCGCCCAATTTAATTCTGGTCTGTTTCCTGACCTTTCTCAGAATCATGCTTACCCCACAAGGCAAAATCTTGCATGGAGCCCTAGACCAAGGAATATTGACAATCTTCTTGCGTTTCTTCCATCCTACCAAGCTGCTTGCCTATTGTCCTGTAGTCCATCCTAGACTTGTGCAGGTTTACAATTTTGTCACTGGTGTCCTTAGACAGCTCTTTGGTCTTGGCCAAGGTGGAAAGGTTGGAATGTGATTGATTATGTGGACAGGTGTCATTTATACAGATAATAAGTTCAAACAGGTGCAATTAATAAAGGTAATGAAATCAGAGTAGGAGGGCTTCTTAAAGAAAAACTGTCAAGTCTGTGGGAGCCAGAATTCTTGCTGGTTGGTAGGTCATCAAATACTTATTTCATGCAATTAAAAGCAATTTAATTATTTAAAAATCATACAATAATTTTTTCTTGTTTTTATTTTTAGATTCTGTCTCTCACAGTTGATGTGTACCTACGGTAAAAATTACAGACCTCTCCATTCTTTGTGGGAAAACTTGCAAAATCAGCAGTGTATGAAATACTTATTTTCCCCACTGTAGATATCACGACTAGTACTTCTTTGGGTTGTCAAACTAAGTTTTTGTGTTTTTTCTGGATAACTTAATAAAAAAAATTGACGATTTCGTTTTTTTGAACACATCAGAAAATCATAGTGGTTGAAAAGATTCTAAGTGATACTCATCTATATATTGATCACAGTATGTATAAAATGAATTTCTGTTGTCTGTTGACACATAGGTATATCAAGTTAGATTGAACATTTTAGACTGTATTTCAGTTATCTCGGACCTATCATTCTTGAAATATTCATCCATAGATAAAAGGAAATATTAATTTATGGCCAAACAAGTGGACCAATTTGCCCCAAATTTCATATTTTAGGAAATCACGCAATTCAGAAGGTTTTTTAATCAGGAATATGATAAAATTGTGGGTTTATTGTCCACTGACTCCTTCCTCCGGGTACCCATACATAAGTATATATGTATGGTTGTCCTGAGGAAGGAATCGGTGGACTCTGAAATGCGTTGACCATAAACCTACAATGTTATCACATTGCTCATTGTGTTGTATTCCAGAGAGGGCAGAAACACTTTCAATCCTGCTACTCAAATCTACTGTTTTACGGAAACTGCTGCATCTGTTTTTTCAGGCTCTAAGTGTTGTGTCTCACACAGCCTTCCCAAGGTGAGAGGTTCTATCTTTAATTAGCAACATTTTTGAGTGGATAAGACTCTACTGTGCTTTTGCATTTCTTTACAGTTTCAACAGCTTTAAGCTCTCTTAAGGTCCCGTCACACCAAACGATGCACCAGCGATCCTGACATCGATACGACCTGGTCAGGATTGCTGATGCATCGCTACATGATCGCTGGTGAGCTGCCAAACAGGCAGACACACCAGCGATCAGTACCAGCGAGGATGCTGGTGTCCGAGGTAAATATCGGGTAACTAAGCACACGTGGCACTTAGTTACCCACTGTTTACCTTGGATACCAGCTCACAGAGTGAGCACGCTGGTATCCAAGGTACACAGTGGGTAACTAAGCACCGTGCGCACTTAGTACCCGATAGTTACCTTGGATACCAGCTCCCAGCGTCTGCTTACAGTGCTGTGAGCTCGCTGATCGTTGGTCTCCCGCTGCCACACGCTAAGCCCCGCCCCCTGCCGCGCCTCCGCCGGTAGCTCCGCCTACCGGCGCATGACGCTGCATGCGTCCTGCGTCCCCTATCTTTATCACTGGGGCGCAGGCTGTGCGCAGTATGCGTTTGGAGGCGCATGCGTCCTTTTGACGGTGCGCCAACCTGCGCCAAACGCAACCTGCTGCAGTTTGGTTGCTCCGGCGCACCGTCAAAAAGGTGCATGCGCCGCCAAACGCATACTGCGCACGGCCTGCGCCCCCAGTGCTAAGGATAGGGGACGCAGGACGCATGCAGCGTCATGCGCCGGTAGGCAGAGCTACCGGCGGAGGCACGGCAGGGGGCGGGGCTTAGTGGCGGCCGTGCGCAGGCCGTCGCTGCGCTCCAAAACGCTAGTGTGAAACTAGCCTTAACGACATGAGGTTTTGTTCTATGCAAAAAATAAAGTATTACTTTTAAACACTGCTTTGGGGTATATATAAATTGCTCTGTCTTTTTATAATTTTTTATTTGGTTTATTTTTTTACTGTTTCACCCTAAATAATGGATTCTCTAGGTCATTCTAGTTGTAGAGATACTTAATATTTTGTAGGTTTTTACTTTTTTTAAGGCTGGTTTCACATTGACTTTCTTTGGCGCAGCGCATCGTGCACGTCAATGCGCATGCGCCATGCGCCCCTTTGCTTAACATGGCAGGCGCATGGTCTAGCATTTGCACGCGTTCGTATGCGTTTTAATGCGCATGCGTTTTTTGTAGTGTACGCCTAGGTGCGCCTGACGCAACCTGTTGCATCTTTGAGTCCGTCCAGCGGTGTCAAAAAACGCATGCACACGCTTGCGCACGGAATGCACAAAAATAACACATTACTGTCTATGGGAATGCAGGGGTTGCACATGGACATGCACATGCCTGCGTTTGAAATCACATGCGTTTTAAGAGTTAACATGGCTAGAAACTGGTTAAAACGCTTGCGTCTAAAAAACGCAAACGCATGCAAAGCGCATGATGCGTTTTTTGCATGCGTTTCTATTGCGCATGAAGCGCAGTGCTAAAAAATGCTAATGTGAAAGTAGCCTTATACGTATATAATAAAAAGTTCTTTATTTGGAGCCATCTGATTGTTTTATTTATTTATTTTTTTTTTGCAGTGGAAAACTTTTATTATCTTTTTTATATTTTTGACATGTTTTAATTTATATTTTTTTTTACATAATTTATTTTCCAAGGGATCATTAAAGATCTCAGTGGAACATTTTTTTTTTACTTTATCCATAAGAGCTCCAGTTACAGGGGAAAATAGCACACTATGGTGAGATAATTGACTGATAAAGATGAACTGAGTCTTCTCGAAGTGTGCTATGACAGTGGACACCTGGTGATCATGTGATCGCTCTAGGTCCTAGAGAAGCGTCAGAGCTATTGATGCTCATAAACAAGAACTAGGCACCAATTCCTGGGATTAGGCAGTGTTAGTAAGCCAACCCCTTAGAATGTCTCCTTAGGATCAACTTCAGGGTGGTGCATTCACGTAGAAAGCATAAATATGAGTCTCAAGAATTGGATCACTCAGCCAGATCCTTGTCGATGTGCAGTTTTTAGTCCATAATAGGAGATGACATCAAAAACATCTTAAAGTGCAGGTGGCAGGGGAGTTATGTTGGTGAAAGAGCTTGACAGACTACGGCCGTTTTGTGCCTTCTAAGAGCTTCTACGGGTCCATTGGCGGTATTGATGCATTTGTACACTGCAGAGTGCTTTGCTGTGTACTATAAATGTATACTACAGGGAGGGCCATTTATATGGATACACCTAAATAAAATGTGTATGGTTGGTGATATCAACTTCCTGTTTGTGGCACATTAGTATATAGGAGGGGGGAAACTTTTCAAGATGGGTGGTGACCATGGTGGCCATTTTGAAGTCAGCCAATGGGAAGCGGGTCATATAACACATCAAACTTATTGAGAATTTCACAAGAAAATCAAGGTTGTGCTTGGTTTTAATGTAACTTTATTCTTTCATGAGTTATTTACTAGTTTATGACCACTTATAAAATTTGTTCAAATTGCTGCCTATTGTGTTGGATTGTCACACTCTTAACACACTGATAGCAACACCGCAGAAGAAATGCTAGCACAGGCTTCCAGTATCCATCGTTTCAGATGCTTCACATCACGTATCTTCACAGCATAGACAATTGCCTTCAGATGACCCCAAAGATAAAAGTCTGAGGGGGTCAGACCGGGAGACCTTGTTGGCCATTCAACTGGCCCACGATGACCAATTCACTTTCCAGGAAACTGTTCATGTAGGAATGCTCAGACCTGACACCCATAATTGATGGTATGGTGTGATATATGGGGTACAAAGATAGTGGGGCCATTCTTCATCAGTGGAAAACTCAATGCCACTGGATATCTGAAATTTCTTCATTATGATGTGGTGCCCTCTTTATGCACTGAAGATGGCATGTTCTCTGAGTTTTTCCAGCAAGATGGTGCACCACCACATTATGGGTGTCAGGTCTGAGCATTCCTACAAGGAATCTGACCTCCTTAGACTAACATTTCTTCTGCGGTGTTGCTATCAGTGTGTCCAGAGTGGGAGAACAGGGTTGCATTGACAATCCAACACATCGGGCAGCACTTTGAAAACATTTTATAAGTGATCATGAACTTGTAAATAACTTATGAAGAATAAAGTTAAATTAAAACCAAGCACACCATTGTTTTTCTTGTGAAATTCTTAATAAGTTTGATGTGTCACATGACCCTCTTCTCATTGGAAAAAATAAAGTTAGATCCAAATTGGCCAACTTCAAAATGGCCACCATGGTCACCACCCATCTTGAAAAGTTCCCCCTCCATATACTAATGTGCCACAAACAGGAAGTTGATATTAGCAACCATTCCCATTTTTTTATGTTAATCCATATAACTGGCCCACACTGTACATGGAGGTCAATGACTACAATGTAGCCAGGAAAACAGAGGAGAGAAGCAATAATCAGAGATCCCCACCCTTTATTGCCAGATTGCCTAAGAAGGATCTTTAAATCCTGTGTTGTAAATTTTCAGTACAGAGGAGTTAAAGTCTAGACCCATTCAATGTGAATTTACGGTGCTCGTATTTATGGGTTAATATAAATACCTACCCATTCAGATATTATGACCTCAATATCTCGATTATATTGAAATGATTAGCATTATTTTATGATGTGTATTATATGCTAATATTTACTGTAATTGCATTTCTGTTTTCCTGTCTAGTCCTTGACGAGGATTAATTTAAGAATGTGAGTCTGACACAGATAATTGCTTATCTTATGTGCTTTCCAAATTCAAGTGATAAATATCATTATATGCTCTCATCAATAATAATTCAAGCATGCAAATCACTGATAGTAAAGGCACGTTAGCTACTGTACTGTTATTCAGTGGAACGAAACTACAGTGCTCTATTTTCAGAAATTATTATTTAAATGGTAAATTGCTTTTTATTGCCAGACTACAAATAATATAATGCAGCAAGTCTGTAGATATTAATGGTAGGGTGAATTTTGCAGCTACTTTATGTATCAGTAATTTATGAGGATTTGTAAACATAATCAGTCAAATATATATAAGTAATGTATTTATATAGAAGATAAATGGCTTGTTTAAGATGTTTTTATACCCCCAGTACAAATTATCATTCCAAATTGTGCTGTACTAGAAGGATTTCACAGACAACTAAACCATAGGGAGTATTTAGGAAATAACTGTGAATGCTCAACTATACTCTAAAGGGCACGTCACACTAAGTGATATCGCTAGCAATATCGCTATAACGTCACTGGTTTTGTGACGCAGCAGCGATATTGCTAGTGATATTGCTATGTCTGATACTTACCTTTGACGGGCTCCCACGCTGGTCATCCCTTATCGCGCGAGAACGACCTCGGCCGTTTCTCGTCGTCAGCTTCCTGCTGTGGCGACGAGCAGCGCGTGAACGCGGGTGGGAGGACGTCTTGATCGCCTCATCTGACAGGTAAGTAGCGACTGCCAACTGCTGCTATGTCACTGGTGAGATCTGCCTGTTTGGCAGCTCACTAGCGACCACTTAGCAATGCACCAGCGATCCTGACCGGGTCATATCATTGTCGGGATCGTTGGTGCATCGCTAAGTGTGAAAGTACCTTAAGATTGTAATATAAGAGAGAGGGAGACACAAATAGCATATATACTACATGCATTGTTGTTTGTAATTGCAAGTATATGTCAATTTGTCAAATAAATTCCTGCAAAATTTTACAAATATCAATGACTACTTACACTGGAATCTTCTGTAAAAAGATTCACAAGATAGTTCATTGCTTGCTGTTCACTGGAGGCTCTACCGTATCCTGTTTGAAAAGAGCGATGGTTGGCTATCTACAGAAGTTCCATAGGAAACGAATGAAGCAGTGTTGTGCATGTGTGATCTCTGCACCTTAGGTCTCCTTCACACATCCTGAAGATTCCTGGAAAAAAACAGTACTGGTGAAATCCGTGGTCCGTGTCCATGTGCCATCAGTGTGTACGTATGTGTCCTTGTGCTGTCAGAGTGACATGTATGGAATGAAATGCAATATAGAACTTAAAGAGTTTTATGTATTAAAGATGTTCAAAGATAGAGATAGATTTCAGTGAGGAACATGAAAGATAGATAGATAGATAGATAGATAGAGATGGGATATGAAATGGGACAGAAATATGTCAGTGTGTTTTTTTAATCAGTGATTTGTGTGCTTATTTTTTTGTAGTTGTATTTATTTTTTAAATAAAGAAATACATAAAAGAAAAAATATCACGTGGTCCCCCATAATTTTCATAACCAGCTGAGGGAAAGCCAAAGGCTGGGGCTGATGTTCATAATATATGAAGGGGCCAATAGCTATAAAGGTTCCCAAGCTATTAATATCACATCAAAGCTTTTTACTTAGCCTTTACTGATTATTATAAGAGACACTCCCTTAAAAAAATTACAATGGGTCCTCCCTATATTTACTAACCAAAAAAGACTATGCAGACTGCTGACATTAATAGTCTAGGAAGTTCATTTTAATAAATAGATCTTGGACTAATAATAATTTCCACAATTGGATGTGTTTAAATAAAATGTTCCTGTGCTGAGATAATCTTATACCTGTGCCCCTGCTTTGTACTGTGTAATGGCTGTGTGTGACCGTACAGGAACATCGTCTGATCATACCACAGCTCCTGGGAAGGGGAGGGAAAGTATACATTACGGGATCACAAATGATTCTTTATTTGAAGCAAAACATTGTTTAAAAACTGGCGGGGAAATGTTTTACCTCGCAATAAGAATCAGCTGTGACTCCATGCTGTAAAATCAGTATGACACAGCCATTACACAGTACATAGCAGGGGTACATTTAAGAGATTATCTCAGCACAGGAACATTAAATTTTATTAAAACACATAAAATTGTGGAACTTAATTTTATTCTAAGATTTATTAATTAAAATTAACTGTTCATGGGAAAACCCCTTTAGTGATCTTTAGTGAAAGATATTTGTCCTTGTAAAAAATAATAGTACGTAATAGCATGTTTTGCCATGTGTCTCAGTGCCACTGAAAATGTCAGTAACTGGTGAAACATGTCAGGGGCCAATGTACTGATGTATTCTACTGGCAATTTGGTTCCTCTTTTATAAAGATAGTGCTGTGAACTACAATCATAGCAAAGGCTCCACATATAAGTTATTGGTTTCATTAATTTATATGGATTATGCTCACTGATTACAATTATTTTTTATCATAGTACTGAAGAAATATACTTATAGAGGAACTATCGGGTTTTTAACATTAATCATGTGCGGTGTCTTCTATATTTTACAATTAAATAATAAAGTTTAAATTTAAATAAAATAGTTAAATAGAATGAAGTGAGACAATTGGTCTGATGCCTGAGTGCCTAGGGGCATTTTGGTAATTCAGCACAGAAGCACTCCAGTTACCAGCTGTGTAAAAAACAATACTAGTTCTACAAACTATTCATTCTCAAGATTGTGTGGATTGCCCACTTACCATAAAGTGATGGCATTTCCTAATAATATAAGACCACTTTCTATGATGGGAAAGTTTAAATACAAATTTATTAGTGATGAGTGGATGTGCTCGTTACTCGTGTTTTTTGAGCATGCTCGGGTGTTCTCCGAGCATCTTGGGTGGGCGTGCTCATAGATTATGATTGAGTCCCTGCACCTGCATGATTTGTGACTGCTAGACAGCAGGCAAGCAAGCAATCCCACACATGTATTCAGGCTGTATAGCAGCCGCACATCATGCAGCCACAGGGACACGAACATAATCTATGAGCATGCCTAAGATGCTCGGAGAATACCCGAGCATGCTCGGAAAACTCGAGTAATAAGCACACTCGCTCATCACTAAAATTTATACCAAATTGATCTTTTTTCCCATTTTTACTCATGTAGTACCATAGACGTGAATTTTGTGGAATTTTATTTAGATACTTTATAGCTCTTTTACAGTATTTGGTCACTGTAAGATACTGCTATTTGATCAACTAAACCTTTGTTCCAGCCTACATCACTCAAAGATAGACTAAAACTTAGTTAAAGTAATTTGTACAGACATGGTGCGAAGTCTTAAAAACAATTTTTCATTCTGAACAACACAACTTACTCATAGTCATAGATAGGCAATGGTCAGACCGCCATAGATTCTTTCATCTGAGAGCATTGGGCTGAGTATTCAAATGACACTCTGAACAAACTCTGATCAGGATTTGATCTGAGTGTCAGCAGATTTTCACAGACAGATACTGTCAGTGAAAAATATAGTACATGTGTGTTGTCCCATTGCATAACATTAGTCGGAGTGCTATCCGATATGAATAATCAAATAGCACTAGTAAAGTATATATGCTGGTGTGAGCGAGCCCATATTGTCATAGTAATAAATGAAGAACAAGTTATGCTTATTTTTAACACCTTTGTGTTCTCTGGAACCATTTACCATTCTGTAAAGACTATTTTAGCTATAGGTAGTAAAGCTTGAAAGTTTCAATCTTACTTTGAGTGCTCAAGGCTGTAACAAAAGTCATTTAATGGGATGTCTTTTGCCGAAGAGGTTTAGCCGTGTGAATTTGATATCTAGTTGTGAGATGGCACACACTGTTTGTTACTATTGCTTACACCAGTTACTGTAATTTGATCGCTATATTATATGGTCACTTTTTTAGGCTACGTTAATACCTGTATTGGAGTCTTTGTTAGAAAACTCTATTGAAGATACTCACAGTTGAAGTGTTAAAATGCCTGGCACCATGATGGATTCTTGACGGCATACTGTCTAGGACTGTTATGATAATGTAGAATAATAGGATTCAAAATAGCAGTATGTACAGAGACTAATACTGTTGGTGGTATGTTGACAACGTATTATATATCTGTCCGTATAAAAATTGGGTGCTTTCACGTGTTTTAGACAAGGAGAGCAACATTAAAAGTTATTGAATTTCTCCATAAAACTTCTAGTCTTAAATAATCAAAAACATGTGAACATAGTAATGACTAAGATGTTACCTTGTAACTTCACTTGTGATATCACACATCTTTAAATAATTATTCTGCATGAGATTTTATTTTTATATATGAACTGTGAAATATGATAATGGTTAAATCACACCACAGATTAAGCACATTAAATACAAATCACATGTCATAGATCACTATGCAATAGAATATTAACCCTTTCCAGACATCGTCCACACAGACGTGCTGGATAAGAAGGGGCTAAGCTGGAATCTCGAATCTGCCTCTAACAGCAGCAATCAGAGCTAGCTCCAATTTCTGCTGTTTAACCACTTACATACTGCTGTCAGTTTCTGACAATAGCGTTTAAACAGTTTGATTTAGAGTGGGTTTAGGATGGATTGAGACCCCTGACACCACAAACTTCATTATTTTAACTACACTGAAGTACTTCAGTATATAGTACAATTAATCAAGTGATTAAAGGTCCCAGTCTCCTTATAAGACTAAGCAAACAGTAAAAGGTTATAAAAATTATTTTTTAAAAATATATTTAAAAAAAAAAAATAAAAGATTGAATTCCCACCTTTTCCCAATACAAAAATAAATACATATATAAATACAATAATTGGCATTGCCACATTTGTTAAAGCCCTATAGATGAAAACATAAGTCATTAATCTATACAATATGGAATATGACATAAAGGCAAAAAAATTCAAGTTCCAAAATTGGCATTTTTTGGTTACCTCATCTCCCCATAAATAGAAAGAAAGAGAAGGCTATGAAAATAACAAATCTGCCAAAATACATAAAAATAAAAACTACAGTTCTAAAGCTGCAATGAAACCTCCAGCTTGCTATACAAAATAAAGAAAAGTAAAAAAGTTACCTGTGTTAGAAAATAGCAACACAAAGCAAATTTTCTTTTATAAAATTCTGAATTTTTTAACCGCTGAAATATAAAACAACTAGACAACATTTCATCCTACTTTGATCATTTTCTCCATTTTTCAGCGCACTGTTTGGTAAATTGAAGGGTGTTGTTCAGAACTACTTTTCCTGCAAAAAACAAGAAGCCCTCATGTGGCAAAATAAGTTAAAGCGCAAAATCAAAAATTGACGTCTCCAGGAAGTGGCTAATAAATTACAAATAGTAAGCTTTTAATATGTCCTTATGAG
Source organism: Dendrobates tinctorius (assembly GCF_039654945.1). Taxonomy (NCBI): domain Eukaryota; kingdom Metazoa; phylum Chordata; class Amphibia; order Anura; family Dendrobatidae; genus Dendrobates; species Dendrobates tinctorius. The sequence goes on from NW_027361699.1 coordinate 14,278,456, forward strand.
GTGAACTATAACATATACCATATATTTAATTGAAATAAGTGTACTAACAACTAAATAATTATCTGTGGATATAATTGTTATAGAGCCACGTATTCTTTTTTTTTACTGTTCATGATATAAATAAAATTGAACAATTGCCCAGATATGGAGCTGGATCTCTAGTCAGAGCAAACATCATGTCTCTGTATTGCTTGTGTCTGCATCATGCATTTCAGTGGGTGGCAATAAACCAATTGGCATTTTAGAATTATATGTCAAGTACTGCTTAATTTAGACAACAATACAGTGTAAAAACTGGATGACTGGCTAAAGATCTGGCATGATCCACTGCCCATCTGCATGAATTGTGCTCAGGGACGAGGCTGTGTTAATGATGTATTAGATATATTCACTAAGCACCATCATTATAAATTTTAACTCACAAATTAAACTTCTTTTAATGTGTAACTGTTAATTGGTAGCATATTATAGATTGATTGGCAGAATAGTGTATACTTGCATTGCCTCATGTAGATTGTAGTGATTCCAAGTCAAATTATTTATAATCAATGGAGAAAAAAAATTAAGTCTGATGATATTACGGCTTCCAAAATCACTTGGTGTTATTCCACACAAGAACACAGGCTAATATTTACTTATGTAATTACTATTTTTCAGTCCATTTTACTTTAGAACAGTAGAGTAGCTACTGGGCATATACTCCAGAATTTGAAGCCATTTGAGTCATGCATGTTTGTAAAAGTGGGGTAAGAAGTTGATGTGGCTTACTTTTTAGCCTGGATGTAAACATATTTATGAAATGCAATCATAAAAAAATTAAATAAGTTGTAAATGAAAAAAGCCACATCTCCTTTAAAGATGAACTGATCAGGCAAATATCAAATTCACATGTTTGCTCGTTTTTTCAAAGAAATTATTAACATTTCCATGAATTTAAAGTCCTTTAATACTCTGAGATCTCTTCAGACCCCAGAGCATGATAAACGTAATATGCTAAAAAAAGAGTCATTATACTCACGCTCTGCTTGCCTCCCTGGCCCTTCCGCTGCTCGCTGCGCCTGTCAAGTCCTCACTGCATCTTCTGATCTTTTTCCACTCACATTGAAATCTATGGTCCTCTTTCACTGTGCTAGTCTTCAGGGTGTCATCACCCGGGAGAGATCAGTGGCACACATCGTGATGTCATGACGCCATTGACTTCTTGCACATCTGAGCAGAACTCCCCCCAGCACCATAACATCAGAAAGTCCATTGCAGTGTGAGAGACCAAAAGCTTCCATTTCGAGTGGCAGAAGAGCAGAAGATGTGGCAAGGACTGGATGAGTGGTTGTGAGCAGTGGAGGGGCCAAAAAAGTAAGAGGTGACTTTAATTTTTTTTATCTTTTTAACTATTTGATGGGCTGTTATGGTTCAAAAAATGGTGGATATCAGCTTCCATATTGCTGAAGCCGCGCAGAAGCAAATTCCAAAAAATCCGCATTTGGCAAATGCGGATTTTTGTAAAATTCAATTCCTCTCAAATCTATTTTTAGATGTCTAATCTCATTTCTACATAGGTAGAGTAGAAAAAGTGTTAACGCTTTAAGAAGTGTGAAAATTAATATCGGTGATGTGTGTTATGATTTCTCCAAAAGATCAAATGCAGTGATACAGATGTAGTAGTCATCCAGTCTCACGAAAGTGGATGGGTTTGCCCAACATTAATTTAATGTTGATGGCTAGCATTATATTTCTGTTTTCAAGATATTGATGTAGTCATTTTAAGTATTCAATTACAGTTAATTTGCTAAATTGGCTATTTAGGAGGAGATGAGCACTTAAAAGTCTTGCAGTGTTGAAAAATAAAATTGTTGAGACTCTTGAGACATACATTCCCCAGATGCAAATTTTTTTTATTATATTTCAGTTTACCTAACTTGCATTGATTAGAATTTTTTTTCCTGAAAAACAGATGGAACCCCCTAACAGTAGAAATGTTTGCCTTTATTTTAAGTAATGATAGACTATGATTTTTTTCTATATTGGAAACAAAATAGGAGATAGGAGGGGGCGCTCCTGGTGTGATACCCGGTGGTCAAATAGAGTAGGTTAGGAACAGAGTACACTAACCTGCCGTGGTTATGCTGCTGGCATAACCACGTTTGCAGAGCCTGTAGTGCTTATCGTGCACCTTTCGCCATCCTGGCTTCCAGGTTTCAAGGTTAGCTGGTCACAAGGGGCGTCACGTGATGCTGATGTCACCACAGGTCCTCCGCCTTTTTTGTTGCTACATCAGCAGAAATGTATTAAAAAATATTTTTATAAAGGAGAAAAAAAAACTAAAAAATTTTTTTTAGTCTTTTATAATTCTTAACGTTCATTTGCCCTTTATTTGTATTTTTTTATTGTGTCTTAGATGTAATAAATACACTTCTACCCATTTAATACCCCATTATCCTGAATTGAAACATTCTCTTTTCTCAGCCAGCTATTGTATGCAGTTATCAGCCCATTTGATTTCAAGCTGGGAAGGGGTTAAATGTCCAAATGAGATCATTGATTAGCTCCCTTTAAATAACCCTTGTTTGTTACACTGGTCATCATCTGATGAAGGCGCATTCACCGCCGAAAAGCTTTGTGAGGACATAATGACCAAGTAAAGAAGTTTATTTTCCATCCAAAACAAGTGTCTGTCTTGGTCTGAGCGCCCTAATCAGCCGTACTTCTCTTTCCTTTTTTCTTTATTGGAGTGTAAAACAAAAATCTTCTCAGCTGGTTCTCAACTTTAATAGATACATACAGTAGGGAAAATAAGTATTTGATACTGTCAATTTTGCACGTTTCCCCACCTACAATGAATAGAGAGGTCTGTAATTTTTAACATAGGTACTCTTCAGCTGTGGAAAACAGAATACAAAAAGAAAAACACTGAAAATCCCATTGTATGATTTTTACATTCTTAATGATATATGATATTGCGTGACCAATGTGACTACTTTTCTGGTTAGTAAATAGGGCTGAACCTACATAGAGTGCAGAGTATGTGGTGATACCAGAGCCCAGTAGACCAATGAAGTCCAGTTAACGCATAAGAGGAAGCCAGTACTATAAATGTGTAGATTCTAGATGTTTGTAGGTCAAAATCAGGCATTTTGCAATGAAGAGGTTGCCCAGCTTTTTCACAAAAGTCTGCAGGCACTATACAGTGGGGAAAAAAAAATATTTGATACACTGGTTTTTATTTTTAGATTCTGTCTCTCACAGTTGAAGTGTACCTACAATAAAAATTACAGACCTCACCATTCTTTGTAGGTGGGAAAACTTGCAAAATCAGCAGCATATCAAAAGCTTATTTTTCCTACTCTATGTAACTAATACCATAAAAGAGTATAAAGGCAGCGGCACTCACCAGTTTAAGTTTCCTGCACGTTTCTGTCACGGGGGCTTAGTTCAACTAAGGCTGAAATACCCGGGGCCCCTGTGGTGTCCCTTTACTAGGGGAAACCCTGTCTGACCCTCAACCCAGGGTTTTTGCTGAAGGTGCAAATGCCTGAGCCTCCGACCTTTCCTTATCTCCTGCTCAGCCCTGCACTTAACCCTCCACCCTCCACCCAGTGAGAAGTCACCACCAAAGCTCCCACACAAATAATGACAGACAGGGAGAACTTAAACTGCACTGCGCCGCACACACACAGGAATAAACAGTAATGTGAACAGGGCACAACTAAACACAAATATGGGAAGGAGAAAGGATAACGACGGATCATACGACACCAGATATGAATCTCTCTCTCTTGAACACCTCCACTCCAGACCGGAACCACTTGGTATGAAACACAAGCTATAATCGGCGACGCCCATAGGCCAGCATGACTATTTAAAGACCGTGGGCGTGACTAACCATCCAACCTGGTCTCCAGCAGGATTAACCCCCGAGAGCTTGAAGATCAGGCCGGCGCCACTGAGGCTATAGTGGCTGGAGGTGGAACTACCTCTGCCTGCCGGATGCTGTGGTGTGAACAGCGTCCGACATGACAGTTTCTTTATTTCTATTACAGCAATCGAATAAACAGTAGTATAGGAGGTGGAGCGATATGAACAAATCATGGTCCCATGTTGCTATGCTAGTGAGGCCCGCAAGTCGCAAGTGCACAGCCATCACCTATCCACACTACTATACCTCTCCTGCGATTTACCCTAAGAAAATAAAGGAAAGCTAATAAAACTTAGATTAGTGAGTGCCACTTTCTTTATCCTCTTTATTGTAAAAAGTAAGATCTGACACCCATCCTCTGCTTCCATCATCCAGCCTTCTGCCCAACATCGTCAATATTTTCTTTTGGCATGCACTGATCTCTTCAGTTCTTCGCTCTACACAGGGGCTTTAGCCACCAAGAAGACCTCTGACATCGTGACACATGTGGCTCACAACAACATAATTTGCCTTGTCTGAAGCGCCAACTAATCTTTAGGTAGTCCTCATTTAGATATTTGTTGCCCAAGTTTTTGTCCATGCCTCAGTTTATAATGGTGTGACCTACTCAGTCCTGGAAGCCCCAGTGCAAGGTTAAAAATGTTATAATGGTATGACTTACTCAGTCCTGGAAGCGTCAGTGCAGAGGGAAGGTACTGGAAGTGTCATAGAAGATTTAAGGCATGCAGTGCAAAGAAAAGAGGTCATAAGAAATTGTTTGGATGACTGAAAGGGAGGCTATGGTAGAGGGAAATGTGAGTAGCATGCTGATCGTTTTTTACCCTATGTTTGTTTTACTCAGAAGTCTGAAAATGCTTCACTAAAAACAGGTAAAAAATGTTTTTGGCTCACCTCATACATGACTTCATATAAAAACCCACAAGTCGTGCAAGGACAAAACCCCCACTTTGTAGTGGGATAAGCTTAAGTCAACACAGCATATGTATGGTATGTTCCAAGAATGAATAAGAATGGTTCTCGTTTACTGGTTGAAAACACATAAGTATTGCTATTTTTTTCAAGATGTCCTGTTTTTAAATTTGTGGAATTTAATTTTTTTTTAATATGGTTTCATAAAATACCATTTTTTTTTAGAGTATTGGACTATTCATCTGTTGTGTTGACTAAAGGGCCTGTCACACTAAGCGATATCGCTAGCAATATCGCTATAACTTGTGACTTGTTATCACTGATCGCGCGAGATCAGGCTGGACCGTTTCTCATCGTCAGCTTCCTGCGGCGCTTCCTGTGGTGAGACGAGCGACGCGTGGAGCCGGGCGGGAGGACGCAGGATCGCCGCGTCTGACAGGTAAGTAACGACCCCCGTCCCCAGCGATGTCGCTGGTGAGATCTGCCTGTGTGGCAGCTCACTAGCGACCACTTAGTGATGTACCAGCGATCCTGACCGTGTCATATTGCTGGTCGGGATCGCTGGTACATCGCTAAGTGTGACAGTACCTTTAGTCTCACAATACTGCAGATCATAAGGAATGTTTGATTCACATCAAATAACTTTTATGCGGTTTGAATTTCTTTGCCAAAGTAGAACAAACTGATTAATTCGAATAAGAAAGAAAGAAAGAAAGCTAATGACTTATGACAACCTTTTGGGTTCCAGTAGGAAAATAGTGCAGAACGTTTTGTACAAATCATAAACATGGCTAATTTATTCCCTAGACAAAACATTCTCAAACAATGTCATATATGAATTAAACTTTACATGTAAAATTTATAGACAAAACAAAATTGACCTGCAATGTTGTATTCAGCAATATTTGTACTATGTCCATTACGGTAATGGAAAAGTGCTTCATCAGGACCTATCTAAAAAAGATTTTTAATAGAAAGAAAATGTTTACAGCCATAAATCATGTCTGTTTTCTGTGGGAATGGTAGAGAGAATGCAACTCCTCTGGGAACCGAGGGAACACTATAAGCTCATTTTATATCCAGCTACATAAACTCTTATATAGTTTCAAACTGCAATTGAGGTCAGTGAGGACAAACTGAATAAGCATATATATAATCTAACATGAAAACTGCTTTTCATAAGCTTTTCAAAAAAGTTCTCCAGAGTCCACCGTTTTATGGCTGAGAAGGTTTTTTTTCCACATTATTGTTTATACCCATCATTATTATTAGTACATTGTCATAAGTCAGCTACAAATCTGTAAAGAATCATTACATGATAATCTTCAAGTCATAACATAATTACTGTTTAACAGTATCTGTAAATTTCAGTGAGTGCTAAGTTTAGATGCTTTGGATCAATAATGTTTGATGCAACAGCAGTTCCAAGATTAATTAATTGTTTCATCTATAGTAAGTTAACTATAGTCCCATTAACGAGATTCCACACAACCATATTAACACTCATTATAACCTTTGTATGTACTCATATGAAGCTGTAATATCTTATTCATATAAATCTCTAAAGGGAATCTGTCAGCTGTTTCCTAAACAACAGGTAGCATCAATCAGATACCGTCTGCATTACTGTAGCCTTGTGCATTTTACTCTGAAAGACTCCCTATGTGTGTATAGGGGGAGGCATTTTAGTCTAGGGGAGCAAGTGAGGGGAAGCCACAGGAGACCCGCCTTGGACTAGTCATATGAAATGCATAATCCACAACAAAGTATGCTTTCTTTGAAACACTGCAGAATTTCAGAGTAAAACATATGCTGCAGCCTTAATTCTACAAGACTCTTTTTCATGCTGCCGTGCTTTAGGGCATCATGAATCAGCTGACAGGTTCCCTTTAAGGCTCTACCACATAACTCTAGTTTTATTTGAAATATGGCAAGGCCTTTTCTGTTATATTCTTTATGAATCTAACAAAAAAAATGGGGCATGTTTCATTGAAAGCTGTATTATTAATACATCACGAGAAACTTTGCTACAGAGCAAAAATATTCATTTTTATTTTGTCTAGCAGTGGCATTCTATAACAGCCATAGTTAGTCTTGCACACCATATTACCAAAAAAAAACCTCTAATGGGCCCAGTTTCTTAGACAAGAATAAACAGAAGAGAATACCACTAGCAAAACACAAACACTTCTCTGGAGTGTTCCTCTCCAGACTCTGAACAATGACTGCCTCTGGAAGCCAGCTATTTTAGCCACCGACCACACCCTGGGGTAGAGATAAGGTGGTCAATCTCTTACCTGCTCTATGGCTGTCCACAAAAGAAAACAGCCATTTAAGCAAATTGGCTGTTAACTAGAGATGAGTGACTTTGCCTTTTTTAGGGTCGAGTCGGGTTTCATGAAACCCGACTTTCTCAAAAGTCGAGTCGAACGAGATCGGGAAAAGTCAGGGTCTGACTGACACACGAAACCCAATGCAAGTCAATGGGGAAACAAAGTCGGCAGGGAGTGGAGGACAGTAAACACACCTACAGTACCCATTTCAATGCCAACAACATCAATTCTTATTACTTAAGCTTGTCAACCTTAATTTAATTTATAATAATAGTTACGCATTAAAAACTGGGGCTTATTTGGCTAAAGTTGTGGGGGGGTAGGGCTGGTTCCAGATTTTCATGTGCCCCAGGCCAAAGAGTGTCAGTGCGCCCCTTTAACACATACCACAATACATGATGCTCCGATACAGCACAGAAATATAGGTATAGTACAATGAAAAATGGTTCACTTCTTACATGACTGATATCTATTTTAAATTCTACAATAGCTCAAAAAACGGAGAGTATATTACTCCATACAGTATTAAGGCCACCACATGGTGCGCCATGCAGAATAATAAGCCCCATTCATTTTTCCATACAGAATAATTGGTCCCATGTAATGTTCCATACAGTATATGATGAGCTCCACACAATGCTATAGTATATGATGGTCTCCATGGATGATGCTCCAGTGTGTTATGGGCCCAAATAATGCTCCATATATAATGGGCCCCATTTCTAATGTTCCAGTGTGTAATGGGCCCCATAGATGCTGCTCCAGTGCCTGATGTCCCCCATTTGGAATGCTCCAGTACATGATGGGCCTCATGGATGATGCTCCAGTGTATGATGAGCCCAAATAATGCTCCATATATAATGAGCCCCATTTCTAATACTCCAGTGTCTAATGGGCCCTGTAAATGCTGCTCCAGTGTCTGATGTCCCCCATTTGGAATGCTCCAGTATATGATGGGCCTCATGGATGATGCTCCAGTGTATAATGGGACCAAAAAATGCTCCATATATAATCTGCCCCATTTAGAATGCTCCAGTATATGATGGGCCCCATGGATGATGCTCCATTGTGTTATGGGCCCAAATAATGCTCCATATAGAATGGGCCCCATTTCTAATGCTCAAGTTTATAATGGGCCCCATAGATGCTGCTCCACTGTCTGATCTGCCCCATTTAGAATGCACCAGTATATGATGGGCCCCATGGATGATGCTCCATTGTGTTATGGGTCCAAATAATGCTCCATATATAATGTGCCCCATTTAGAATGAACCCAGGCATGGTATGTGAAAAGAGCTCCATGGAGTAATCTGAAGTGTGGGCTGCCGCATCCTTCACTTTTGGTGTGGGTGAAGGACCCAAGGAAAGGGGTTGCTCCTGACCAGAAGCCTGCACTAACAACTCAGTGCTTGCATTTTTTGAAACTTCAGAAGAGGAGGTGATATAGCTGGAGGCTGTTTCAGCAATGTAAGGCAAAACCAGTTCCTGATGCTCCGGCTTTAAAAGCAGTTTACCTACTCCCAGAAAAGGGATCCTTACAGGCCTTCTGGAGCCAGACCATGACGCAGGCTCAACACCTCCTGCCTTAGCTGCCATTGTGCTTTTGGCACTACCAGCAGATGCACCACCACCACCACCATCAGTACCAGCCGCCCACCCACGCCCACGTCCGCAGCCTCTTCCACCATACTTACTAATTTTTGTGAAAATGTACCCAAAATACCATCAGATATATGGTACTGTATCAGAAACGTACAGCTCTATACAGTCTAGGGATAATTGTAAAACTCCGTATATATTTCATGAGTCATGCACAGATGCTCACAGGCTCAGTATGGATTACACAATAATATAAAAAGTTGAAAAAGGGTACAATATCACCAGATACAAGGTATATATAGTATAGTATAAACATTCTGAATCTCAGTGTATATTTCAGGAGGCAGACACAAACGCTCTCAGGCCCAGTATGGATTAGACAACAATATACAAAGCAGTAAATGGGTAATGTATCACAAGCATACAGCTGTGTACAGTGTTGGTGTAATCTTAAATCTCCAAATATATTTCTGGAGTAACAGACAGACGTTCACAGGCTCATTATGGATTACACCAGAATCAAAATACCAAAAAGGGTACTGTATCAGAAGTGTAGAGCTGTATACAGTGTTGGGCAAATTTGAAATCTCTGTATATATTTCCGGAGTCACCCTTAGACTCTCACTCAGTCTGGATTTGACCATAATACAAAATGTTGAAAAAAAGGTACTGGATAACAAGATAGCAAGCATATATATTAAAGGGTACAATTTAAATCTCCGTACAGATATTCCCATAGTCACCCTCAGACGCTCAGTCAGTATGGATTTCACCGTAATACTAAATGTCGAACAAAGGTACTGTATAACACGATAGAAGCTGTACATAGTATAGGGTAAAATTTTTATCCCCGTATCCGTATATATAGAAGGAGGAAATCACACACGCTCACTCAGTATGGATTATACCATAATAAAAAATTTTGAACAATGGTACTGTATCAGCAGATACCAGGTGTATCCAGTCTAGGGGTAATTGTAATTTCCGTCTATATTTCCGGAGTCAGACACAGACACTCACAGGCTCAGTATGGATTACACCAGAATATAAAAAGTAAAAAAAGTGAAATGTATTTGAAGCGTACACCAGTATACATTGTTGGGGTACTTTTAAATCTTCATATATATTTCAGTCTCACTAAGCCAGTCCAGACTCTCCGCTACTGGAAACTAGATGGATACAAGTACAGATGGAAATTCGAGTGTTTGCAGAAGTTTGGGAATTACTAATCATGGGAAAACCTCCCGGTAGATTTCGCAGAGGCGATGCTTACCCTCAATTACTTTGTGGAGACAACGAAAATGGTTATTTGTGAAGAAAGGATTGCTGTATCGCAGTAGCGTGGATCCCATCACCGTTACTCGTCTCCATCAAATTGTGATCACAGGGAGAGATGTAGACATGGTCCTCACTGCCTATCATGATCTGTCTGGTCACTTTGGAGTGCAAAAGACAGAAGCAACAGTCTGTAGGCGATTCTATTGGATTGGCATGAGAGGCGACATGGAATAATGGTGGTAGCAACGTCACACGTCTGTGACTGGGAAAACTGTGAAAGCTGATCATAAAGCACCACTGCATCCGATTGTGAGTTGACGTCCATTACAAATGGTAACCATTGATCATCTGAAGGTAGAGGCCAGCAGGACAGGCCATAGCTACATGTTAACCATCATCGATCAGTTCACCAAATGTGTAGTGGCCGTCCCTGTGAAGGATTTAACTGCCCAGACTACACAGTGGTGGAGCAGGGAGAGGTAAGTATTGCAACTTGCAAGTCCTGTGGCCATGAGCAAACAGGGGGGGCCCACTCATGGGCGATGGTACTGGCACAGGGCCCCTCATAGTACGCCGGTGTGTCTGATGGGGAGTGTGCCCCACCACTGTCATAGACACTGTATTGTACTATGAGGGGCCCTGTGCCAGTGCCGTCAGCCAAGAGAGGGCCCACCCACCTGTTCAGAGCAAAGACACTTACCCGGGTGCGCCAGGTGGTGACCCCAACCCTTGGGGGGGCATCCCAGTTAGGGAGGTTTAAAAAATGACCTATGTTGATGTGTAGGCTGTACATTCAGCAGCTGCAAATGGAGGAATTTGACAAGTCTGAGAAAGAGGAGGACAAAAGCGAGCCAAATTTCTTGCAACCTATGTGTCATCAGGGGAAGGTGGGACAAAATCCTTTGAAACCCATGCATGGTTCATTTTAATGAAGGTTATATCATCAACATTTTGGGTTGACAGACGAGTCCTTTTTTCTGTCAGGATTGATCCAGCAGCACTGAAGACTCTTTCAGATAGCACACTAGCAGCAGGGCAAGCGAGCTCCTGTAAGGCATATTGTGCCAATTCAGGCCAGGTGTCCAGTTTACAGGCTCAATAGTCAAAGGGGAATGACCTGTGAGGGAGAACATCGATATGGGAGAAGTAGTTTGTAACCATAGTTGACAACTGCTGTCTCCTGTCACTTGCAATCGATGCAGTATTACCCGTCGTGTGAGCAGTACTTGAGAAATCAGTCCACAACATGGTCATGAAACCCATGTCTCCAACGACACTTTGGCTGTGTGCACCACGAACACCTCTTCCATGTTGCCCACTTTGGCTCGTGGGAGAACCAGCACAGCTACTGTGTGCTGGGAATGCCTCAAACAAACGGTTTACCAGAGTGGCTTGTTAGCCTATATTATCTCAATGTCCTCCTGTGGCATAATGTTGTGTAATTTGCCTTTATAGCATGGATCGAGGATGCTGGCCAACCAGTAGTCGTCATCCTAGATCATTTTGGCAGTGCGGGGGTCCCTTTTTAGGATCCGGAAGGCATAATCACACATGTGGGCCAATGTTCCAGGTGTCAATGATGCACTGGCAGTGGTGGGTGGAGGAGCACTTTCTGAAAAATCCACATCCCTCCTGTCACGCACAAACTCTGTACCTGACCTTGCCACGCCAACATTTTCTCTTGCCCCCAGAGAAGCATCCTCCTCCCCAAAATTATCCCTTCATCCTCCTACTCCTCTTCCTCCACCTCGTCCAGGACAGTTCCCTGACCAGACAATGGCTGACTGTCATCAAGGCTTCCCTCCTCCTCCTGTTCCTCCTCCACTGCAGTCGCCTGATCCTTAATGTGCGTCAAACTTTGCATAAGCAGACGCATAAGTGGGATGCTCATGCTTATGATGGCGTCGTCCGTGCTTATCAGCCGTGTGCATACCTCAAAACACTGAAGGACTTTACAGAGGCCTTTCAGCTTTGACCACTGCACACCCGACAACTCCATGTCTGCCCTCAAACTGCCTGCCCGTGTATCCTCCCACAAATGCATTACAGCCTGCCTCTGTTTGCACAGCCTCTCAACAATGTGCAGGGTGGAGTTCCACCTTCTCGCAAAGTCTATGATTAGGCGGTGCTTGGGGAGGTGGAGGAATCGCTGCAGCTTCTGCATATGACTAGAGTGTATGGGCGAGCGACGGATGTGCGAGCACAGTCTTCGCACCTTTTGGAGCAGGGCTGTTAACTCCGGATAATTATTTAGGAAGCACTGCACCACCATGTTCAAAGTGTGAGCCAGGCAAAGTATGTGTGTGAGTTTTGCAAGGACTGTGGCTGCCACAAAATTCCGGCTGTTATCATTGACTACCTTGCCTGGTTCAAGATGTAGACTGTCCAGCCATGACTCTGTTGCTGCAAGTAGTCGGCCAGTACCTCCACGGTGTTTCTGTTGTCCCCAAAGACATCTTTAAAACAGCCTGCTGCCGCTTACCATTAGCTGTTCGATAGTGGGACACCTCGTGTGCAACACTGGCAGCTGCGGATGGAGTGCTTGTGTGACTGCGCTCTGTCGATGAGCTTTCGCTTGAGGAGGAGGAGGGTTGAACGCCTACAGCCAACTGTTTCCAATACCGTGGGCTAGGCAGCACTGTTCCACCGCCGCTGTCCCCTGTGGAGCCTGCATCCACCACATTAACCCAGTGTGCAGTAATGGACACCTAACAGCCCTGGCCATTCCTACTGGACCATGCATCTGTTGTGAGGTGCACCTTTCCACTCACTGATTGTTTGAGTGCATAGACAATGCGGTCTTTCACATGCAGGTGGAGGACAGGGATGGCTTTTCGAGAAAAAAGTGCCGACTGGGTAGGTCATAGCGTGGGACAGCGTAGGCCATGAGCTCTCGGAAAGCTTCACTTTCAACCAAACGGAAGGGCATCATCTCTAATGAGATCATTTTGGCAATGTAGGCATTCAAAGCCAGTGTATGCGGATGAGAGGATGAATACTTTCTTGTCCTACTCAGAGTGTCTGCTAGGGTGAGCTGGACTTGACAGCTGCATATGGGGGAACTTGCGGTGGACCGGACGGACTGAGAGGGGGTTGGTGATGGTGGTGGTGATGGCCTAGATTCAGTGTTTTGTTGCAAAACCATTGTGATTCCCTGACTGCTTTTGCCTCGTGATGACACCTCAACATTTATTGCTGGTGGTGTGCTTACTGGTGGTGGTGGTCTTACAGTGTGGGAAGCGATGGAGCGTTGCTGGCTACCTTCAGTCGGAGTAGGTGCACATATGGTACCTGATAACCTTTGCCTCATCAGTAGGATTTTGGACAAAGAAGTGCCACACTGCACTCTTCCTACTATGGTATAAATTTTCAGGGCTTGCACGCTGTGCTAATTTGACCATATGGCCAAGCTGTCCTGCACCTCTTTTGGTTTTTGTTCCACGTTTTTGGACAGCTATGGGCCTGACAGATAACCGCTGCTGCTATGTCGATGCCTGCTGCGGATCCTTCTCCTCATCTGAGCTATTGCCAGCAGCACCCTCTTCCCCCAATGGATGCCAATCCGGGTCAACAACTGGGTCATCCATCACCTCCTTTTCAATTTCATCTGCACCTTCCTCTGTGTCACAGTGTAAGGTGGTATAGTATGCGGGAAGGGGCACCTGAGTTTCATCAGGGTCAGATTCTGGCTCAGTAGAGGGCAATGTAGTGGTGTGGGTCAATGTAGCAGCAGAATCATTAAGCAGTGGCTGTGCATCAGTGCACTCCATGTCAGATAAATCTTGGACTTGCGAATTCAGGATTTGACTGGATAACCCAGGCATGGTATGTGAAAAGAGCTCCATGGAGTAATCTGAAGTGTGGGATGCTACATCCTTCACTTATGGTGGGGGTGAAGAACACAAGGAAAGGTTTTTTTTCCTGACCAGAACCCTGCACTGACAACTCAGTGCTTGCAGGTTTTGAAACTTCAGAAGAAGCGGCAATAGAGCTGGTGGCTGTTTTGGCAATGTAAGCCAAAACCTGTGCCTGATGCTTCGGTTTTAAAAGCGGTTTTCCTACTCCCAGAAAAGTGAACCTTACAGGCCTTCTTGTGCCAGACAATGACGCAGGCTCAACACTTCCTGCCTTAGCTGCTATTGTGCTTTTGGCATAACCAGCAGATGCACCACCACCACCATCAGTACCAGCTGCCCCCCCGCCCACATTCGCGGCCTCTTCCACCATACTTCCTCATGTTTGTGAAAATGTAACAAAAATACCAGCAGATATATGGTACTGTATGAGGAGCATACAGCTGTATAAGGTGTAGGCAAAAATGTTAATCTCCGTATATATTTCCTTATTCACAGACGCTCTCCCAGTATGTATTTGACGGTAATCCAACCAGCAGATATATGGTACTGTATCAGAAGCGGACAGCTCTCTACAGTGTATGTATGGAAAAATGAAAATCTCCATCTATCTTTTTACGGAGTCACAAACAGATAGCATGTATTTGTCCGTGATGCCAGCCGGTACACGGTAGTGTGTGAGGAGCATACAGCTCTATACGGTGTATGTATGTATGGAAATGTTTAAATCTCTGGGTTTTTTTTACGGAGTCACACACACACGCTGTCTCTGTATAGATTTGACCATAATCAAACAGCAGATATACGATACTGTTTGACAAGCGGACAGCTCTACACGGTGTATGTATGGAAAATTTTTAATCTCCGTCTATTTTTTTATGGAGTCAACAGCAGATATATGATACTGTTAGAGAAGCGGACAGCTCTATACGGTGTATGGAAAAATGGAAATGTCCGTCTATGTATTTACGGACTCACACACACATGCGTTGTCTCTGTATAGATTAGACCGTAATCCAAATAGCAGATATACGATACTGTTTGCAAGCGGACAGCTCTATACGGTGTATGTATGTATGGAAATTTTTAAATCTCTGTCTATTTTTTTACGGAGTCACACACACGCTGTCTCTGTATAGATTTGACCGTAATCAAATAGCAGATATGCGATACTGTTTGAAAAGTGAACATCTCTATATGATGTATGTATGGAAAATTTTAAATCTCCGTCTATTTTTTTACGGAGTCACACACACACGCTGTCTCTGCATAAATTTGACCGTAATCAAACAGCAAATATAGATACTGTTTGACAAGCAGACAGCTCTATATGATGTATGTATGGAAAATTTTAAATCTCCGTCTATTTTTTTACGGAGTCACACACACACGCTGTCTCTGCATAAATTTGACCGTAATCAAACAGCAGATATAGATACTGTTTGACAAGCAGACAGCTCTATACGGTGTATGTATGGAAAATTTTAAATCTCCATCTATTTTTTTACAGAGTCACACACACACGCTGTCTCTGCATAGATTTGACCGTTATCAAACAGCAGATATACGATACTGTTTGAGAAGCAGACAGCTCTATATGGTGTATGGAAAAATTGAAATGTCCGAATATGTATTTACGGAGTCTCACACACATGCTGTCTCTATATAGATTTGACCGCAATACAAACAGCAGATATACAATACTGTTTGAGAAGTGGACAGCTCTATACGGTGTATGTATGGAAAATTTAAAATCTACATCTATTTTTTTACGGAGTCACACACAGATAGCATGTATATGTCTGTGATACCAGCCGGTACACGGTAGTGTGTGAGGATCGTACACCTCTATACGGTGTGTGAAAAAATGAATGCTCTGTAACTGTGCAGAAAATCAGAATAAAAGTTTTTTTGCTTTTAAAAAAGCAGTCTGCACAGCAGTGTGCACACAGCAATGCAGCTATCAGGTAGCCTTATAAAGCAGCCTAATAACCACCAGCGCTGCTGCACACACAAAAATCCTCCCCTGTCACTGCACACTAACTGTACAGTTGAAATCGCTATCAGAAGAAGCACAGTTTTTTTTCTTTGTTGCCTAACGCTCTCCCTATTGAGAATCAGCGACAGCAACCTCTCCCTATGCTAAGATCGGCAGAAGTAAATTGGCGGTCGGTGGTCAGGGCTTTTATAGCCACTGACGACACACAAAGCAAGCCAATCACACGAATGCCCTTCTCTAAGATGGTGGTGGCCGCTGCCGATGTCATCGCGTTGCCCATAGTGTGCGTCCTTGATGATTGGCTGAGAAAAGGCGCTGGGGAAGCATCATGGGAAAGACGACTTTGACGCGCGGGTCGGTGACCTCATGGCCGACCTCATGCTATGGTCGGGTTTCGATCGGCAAAATCCATCTTTAGCGAAAGTCGGCGACTTATGAATTTGACCGACCAGTTTCGCTCAACTCTACTGTTAACCCCTCGCAGTACTTAATGTGCTGAAGCAAAACCTCTGGGTTTTATATCACTGAAGCCATTAGTGCAGCAAAACCTATCTCCCCTTCTGCACCTTACCAGTGACTTTGTTACATATTCTACCCAAAGCCAGGAGTTTTGACACTTTAACTTGCTTAACAGGGGAGTATGGATAGGGCATCTGTTTTATCATGTAACTTCCCGAGCCTGTATTCTACATGAAAACTAGAGTCATGGAATGTTAGAAACCACTTAGTCAACTGGGCATTCTTTCCCCTCATCCATCTCAGGGGTTTATGATCTGACACTAGGCTGAACTTCTTGCCTAACAGGTAGTATCTCAGGATGTCGATTGGCCGCTTGATGGCCAAGCACTCTTTCTCTTTGATAGCATAGTTCTTTTCAACTTATCGATTTTTGCCTTTATTTCCCCCTTTCCAATGATGTAGCCCAAGTATTTTGCCTCCTCTTTTCCCAGGGTGCACTTCTTTGGGTTTATGGTAAATCCTGCTTGGACCATACAGTACTACCTGGACCTTCTGAAGATAACCTCCCCAATTGGGGCTGAAGATCATGATGTCCTCCAAATAAGCAGCAGTGTACTTTTTTTGAGAGGCTAGGATCAGGTACATGGCCCTCTGGAAGGCAGCTTTGGCTCCCTATAGTCTGAATGGCATCCGGGTATACTGAAATTACCCATCAGGTGTAGAGAAGGCCGTCTTCTCCATGGCACTTGGGGACAGAAGAATTTGCCAGTACCCTTTCTTTAGGTCCAGGGTGGTATATCTGGCTGACCCTAACCTCTCAATGAGCTCATCAACCTGGAACATCTGATATGCATCCAAATTGGATTCCTAAGTTAGCTTTCTGAAGTTATTACAGAAGTGCCACTCCATCCGGTTTTGGCACCAGGTTAATAGGGCTAGACCAGCCGCTGTTTGACTCCTCGATAATGCCCAGGCTCAACAGTCTCCTCAGCTCCTTGGAGATCACCTTGCGGTGAGCTTCGGGATTCTAATAGGGCCTTTGGTTCACCCTCACATGCAGCTCAGTCAGGATTTTGTGCTCCACAACTTGCATACAACCTGGCTACTCTGTAAACATGTTCCGGTTACGCTGAAGCAGCTCACTGCACTTTTGTTTCTGGGCCAGAGTTTCTCTGCCACTGTAATATCCTCGACCCTGGCTTCAGGACTTACCCCCAAGCATGTAGCCTCCACCGGTTCCCTATCTCACCACAGTTTAAGAAAGTTGATGTGGTACACTTGGTACAGCTTTCTTCTCTCTGATTGATGTATCTCTCCACTAGGCTGTCCGTCTGTGGAAGGTACATTCATGTCCTGATTTGGGTAATCTGGAAGGCCTTACATAACTCCATCATTACCTTGAACATGAACAGTGTCCCTTGGTCCATCAGGATCTCTTTTGGCAGGTCTGTCTGGGAAAAAATATGAAATAGCTCTTGTGCTTTAATACTTGCAGAGGAGTTTCTCAGTGGTACTGCCTGTGAGTACCGTGTTGCATTGTCCATTACCACTGGTATGTATTGATGACCCCTGGCAAACTTTACTTAGGACCCAACCAGGTCCATGGCAATTCGGACAAATGGGACTTCAATTATGGGCAATGGCACTAAGAGACAGCGGAAATGGGATACAGGAGCAGTTAACTGACATGTAGGGCAGAATCAGTAGAAATTAACAATGTCTCAGTGACATCCAGGCCAGTAGAACCACTGAGGGACCTGCTCTTTAGCCTTGTTGACTCCCAGATGCCCACCTAAGACATGAGAATGGGTCAGATAAAATACCCTATGCCTATAGGGTCCCGACACAAACAACTGCTCTATCACTACCCCTCTAGGTTGAGTGATCCGATAAATTTAAAGTGAAATATGGAAACCTGGTATTAGCCCCTGACTCTTGAGCAACCCCATTTATCACAGTCACATTGTCAAACACATTTTTTAAAGTAAGATCCTTCATTTGAGCAGTCCCAAAATTCCCCTCAGAAACCCCCAACTCAAGAATCTCGGCCTCACTGGTCACTGCTTCGTCCGTACATGGGCATTTCAGATCTAACCTCCACACTGCCAAACCAGCAACCACAGATGAAGGATGAAACAGGCCCAGACACAGGTGCACAATCAAATAGAGCCTGGGGTAGGGTAGGGCTGCTGTATATGTGTACAGCAGCCTAAATCAATCACAATAAAGACAGAAATAATCTGTGATTACTGATTTGGCAGTGTGGAGGTTAGATCTAAAATGTCAATGTCCGGACCTGGTCAGTCTTTATCTGCGCTTGCCCTTTCTGGTGCCATGGGAATGATTCAGAAACACTTCAGATACATTTTGCATTTAATATAGTCTTGCTTTTAATACATTTAGGAGGCCATAATGGCACAGCGAATATAAAAAATGTAGAGTAGGACTGCCCCATATGAGAATGCCTTGGCGTGGAGGGGTGGCTCAAAGAATTGATCAATTGTTTGCTAGATGTCTCATTTTAAAGTACAGTTAGAAATCAATATGTGCATATGCACTTTATGTATTGCGTTCTGACCATAGGCAGCGCTGGTGTCACGATCCCACTGCTAACACCGGTATGTCACCTATGGAGGGATGCGACTCACTGCTGACACATGGCTATCACAGGCACAGGGGGGCTTATCCTAGTTATCCCACTGCTGGCACCATGTGATAAAAAACAGCAAGCTAGTCTTGCCCTAACAATTTATGTCCCACCACTGCCCACAATACTTCATGAAACTTTTCAGTTCCACTTTGGAACTCACAGCTCTCCGGCGCCCCCCTTGCCCTCAGGTAAGTCAGGGAACTGCACCTGGGATAATTGGTCACTGGCCGGCTGCTTCATTGAGGTTTAGCCACCCGGCACGCTGCAGTGAGGGAATTCTAAAATGCTCTGGCCGCAGCCACCCAATTAGCTTATAAAATCCCTTCCGTCACTCTCAGCAGTACCAAGGGCCCAGATCACATTTTGTCGACACCAGCTCCAGAGTTTCTCTGATTAAGTTTTAAACTTAATAGAGGGGTTCAAAACCAACCCAATTCAGTAGCAATTATCTTAAAGGCACGTGTTCGTTTTTAGAGCATGAAGACAGACTATTAAGTTTTATAATTTATTCCCAAAAGGCGGGCAGTGATTACACAGATAAAAGATGTTACAAAGTTGAGACATTAGATATGTACAATGCAAATATAAAATAAAAGGGATTAACATAGAGATTCAACACTTACAGTTGCTTAGATGGTCTTTAGGCTAACCATGTGGGGAGGCAGGGCCACATGTTGCCCTGCATCTGGGGTCCTTTTGGCATCAAACCTCCAGCTCGAATGACTGATTTTTTGGAGGGAATACCTTATAGCTTTGGGATTGTGACATCATAAAAGGGGCCATCTGGTATGTTCCTCCCCCTGCTCTAGGAGTTACAATTCTAACTACAAAACTTATAATTACTATATCTCGCAGAGGGTACTTCGTATAAACATGCACATGGTATCATTCTCTTTAGCCTGTCGCAGACAATAGTTAAAGACCAAACATGCAGTAATTATGTCACACTGTTTAGGAGGAATCCAGTTCTCGGGTTCTGTGGGTGCTGGAACTGTGAAAATTAGGGGCCCGAACGCTGGGTTAATGCATTTTGCAGAAATGTAATTTTCATGTCTCTGCCACATATGGTTTTTGAGATTCAGCCTCTTGAATATTACCCATACTTATATTCAGCCACATGTTGCTTCAAACAATGACATTCTTTCCTCTTAGCTAATTAACATTCCTTAGCTGTGGTGAGGAGAATGTTTGCACAGGAAGCATCTGGTGTAGGGTTACAAGCAGGCATATAGCTGCGATGTGAGTAAGGGGGGTTTGCAGCTATGTGACAGGCAAAGTCTCAGAGAATGGAAGCTTCTGGAGGGTTCCAGAAGTCATATCTTACTTATCATTACAGCTGGCTTCTCCCCTTTTTTATACAAGATTTTCTTATCCTGAAATTCTCTGCCCTTTTTTCTCCACACATATTTTGATCATTGTGGCCAGAGTTCTATTTTAACCTCATCGGTCCACATGAATTGTTTCCAATATGCATCTTGTTTACTTATACTGTATGTTCTTTTGAATACTTCTGACACTGAAATTTGTGGTGAGGACACAAGAGAGGTTTTCTTCTGAGGATGCTTCCATGAAGTCCATATTTCAGCATGTGTATCTGAACAGTAGAACAATGTAAAACAACTCCAGTGTCTGCTAAATCTTTCTTTAGGTTTTTTGCAGTCAGTTCTTATTGGTCTCTCTAGCAATCCTACGAGCAGCTCTCACCGAAATGTTGCTTAGTCTTTCATACCTTATCTTGACCTCCATTGTTCCTGTTTACTATCATTTCTTAAATACACTTTAAACTGAGGAAAGGGCAGCTTGAAAATGCTTTGCTATCTTCTCATAGCCTTCTCTTCCTTTGTGAGCCACCACCATTTTTATTTTCAGAGTGCTAGGCAGCTGCTTTGAAGAACCCATGGCTGATTGACTTTTTTGGCACAAGTTTAGAGGAGGCTGTGTATTTATAAACCTTGGAAATTTGCATCATGTGGCCTTTCTTAATGATGATAATGAACAAGTCATACCCCTAACAGGCTAACTAAGATCTGAAACCTTGGTGAAAGTTAAACTTTTGCATAGGCCCATTTCCCTTTTTGTAATTTTTAAAATGAAAAAAAAAAAGATTATCTATATATATATGTTTCTCTCTCTCGCTCTCTCTCTCTCTATATATATATATATATATATATACAGTGGGGAAAAAAAGTATTTATTCAGTCAGCAATAGTGCAAGTTCCACCACTTAAAAAGATGAGAGGCGTCTGTAATTTACATCATAGGTAGACCTCAACTATGGGAGACAAACTGAGAAAAAAAATTCCAGAAAATCACATTGTCTGTTTTTTTTTCATTTTATTTGCATATTATGGTGGAAAATAAGTATTTGGTCAGAAACAAAATTTCATCTCAATACTTTGTGATATATCCTTTGTTGGCAATGACAGAGGTCAAATGTTTTCTGTAAGTCTTCACAAGGTTGCCACACACTGTTGTTGGTATGTTGGCCCATTCCTCCATGCAGATCTCCTCTAGAGCAGTGATGTTTTTGGCTTTTCGCTTGGCAACACGGACTTTCAACTCTCTCCAAAGGTTTTCTATAGGGTTGAGATCTGGAGACTGGCTAGGCCACTCCAGGACCTTGAAATGCTTCTTACGAAGCCACTCCTTCGTTGCCCTGGCGGTGTGCTTTGGATCATTGTCATGTTGAAAGACCCAGCCACGTTTCATCTTCAATGCCCTTGCTGATGGAAGGAGGTTTGCACTCAAAATCTCACGATACATGGCCCCATTCATTCTTTCATGTACCCGGATCAGTCGTCCTGGCCCCTTTGCAGAGAAACAGCCCCAAAGCATGATGTTTCCACCACCATGCTTTACAGTAGGTATGGTGTTTGATGGATGCAACTCAGTATTCTTTTTCCTCCAAACACGACAAGTTGTGTTTCTACCAAACAGTTCCAGTTTGGTTTCATCAGACCATAGGACATTCTCCCCAAACTCCTCTGAATCATCCAAATGCTCTCTAGCAAACTTCAGACGGGCCCGGACATGTACAGGCTTAAGCAGTGGGACACGTCTGGCACTGCAGGATCTGAGTCCATGGTGGCGTAGTGTGTTACTTATGGTAGGCCTTGTTACATTGGTCCCAGCTCTCTGCAGTTCATTCACTAGGTCCCCACGCGTGGTTCTGGGATTTTTGCTCACCGTTCTTGTGATCATTCTGACCCCACGGGGTGGGATTTTGCGTGGAGCACCAGATCGAGGGAGATTATCAGTGGTCTTGTATGTCTTCCATTTTCTAATTATTGCTCCCACAGTTGATTTCTTCACTCCAAGCTGGTTGGCTATTGCAGATTCAGTCTTCCCAGCCTGGTGCAGGGCTACAATTTTGTTTCTGGTGTCCTTTGACAGCTCTTTGGTCTTCACCATAGTGGAGTTTGGAGTCAGACTGTTTGAGGGTGTGCACAGGTGTCTTTTTATACTGATAACAAGTTTAAACAGGTGCCATTACTACAGGTAATGAGTGGAGGAAAGAGGAGACTCTTAAAGAAGAAGTTACAGGTCTGTGAGAGCCAGAAATCTTGATTGCTTGTTTCTGACCAAATACTTATTTTCCACCATAATATGCAAATAAAATGAAAAAAAAACAGACAATGTGATTTTCTGGATTTTTTTTTCTCAGTTTGTCTCCCATAGTTGAGGTCTACCTATGATGTAAATTACAGACGCCTCTCATCTTTTTAAGTGGTGGAACTTGCACTATTTCTGACTGACTAAATACTTTTTTTCCCCACTGTATATATATATTTAGAGATCGTCTTCAACTTGCATAACTGTTTCGACCAAGGTTGCCCAAACTTTTACATGTCACTCTATATGTGATCTGTATTTCTTGGGGTATATTGTAATACCATTTTCTAAACTTTAAAGGCAACTATACATATGAGAGATTAATTAAATGGAACCTGCCATGCTGAAAATGGTATCTGATCTATACGCAAATTGCTTTAGACCAGGAGGAGCAGATCAGATGGATAACATTTTTTTTTTAAAGTTTCAGTGTCATTTATATTTTGTTCATTTGCACTCATCAGCAATGTAAAAAGAGGTGGAAGTTGAGCATAATGATAAATGATTTTGTTGAGGAAACCTCAGTTAACTTACACTTTATTCATTGAAGTCCTAGGTAATAGTAGTCATATGAGTCCCGTGGATGGTCTTTCTCTGTAATTGACAGTCCTTTCTGTGACTGCAGAGATCACTGTCACCACTGAGTAGGACCACCCACTAGACTCATAGGCAAGCAGACATCAGGGATTTCAATGAATACAATGCAAGTTATACATATTTTTTCCACAAACCCATATTTTTATATCTTGCTGTTCACAGTTCCGATTACAAGTTACCTTAAAACCACTGATTTTAACAGTCCAGCTGACTAAATTATCTGTTTGGTAACCTTCTAACTTTTCAGAGATGATGTCAGGGGAGAAAATGATAGAATTCTAACATGTTAAATTCTAACTATTTTTCTCACATGTTTGACAGTGTCTTACTCATCCAAGTATGCTTGGCCAAACCAAACCTGTATATGTATTGTGGTGGGAAGTCTGAGAGAAAGTTATTGTCAAAATGAGCATTCTGGCAACAGATGTTTGAAAGTGTGTGAGGATTTAAAAAAGTTAAAAGACTCTAATCGACTGCTCAGTGTTAGGCTGGTTTCACACTTGCGTTTTTTTTTCGCGGGATTTTAGCGCTAAAAAACGCATGCGTTTTTTTTTCCTATACTTTGCATGGGATGCGCTTATGTGCGCATACACATGCGTTTGTATGCGTTTTTCCGCGCATGCGTTTTTTTGCGGTATGCGCTCGGGCGCACAAAATGCATCCTGTTGCATTTTTTGGGCGTCCGACTTGCCTCAAAAAAACGCATGCGCACGCAATGCGTTTTTTTACAGCAAGACACCCATTATAAGTCTATGGGTGCGCATATGTGCGCATTGGCATGCTTATGTATGCGTTTTTTTGTGCATGCGTTTTTTTTTTTACCATTAGTTGGACAATGGAATTTAGGGGTTTGGGTTAGAGTTAGGGTTAGTTAAGGGGGTTTAGGGCTAGGGTTAGGGTTAGCTAGGGGGTAGGGTTAGGGTTAGTATGGTTTGGTTAAGGGTTAGGGTTAGCTAGGGTTTAGGGTCAGGGTCAGGGTCAGGGTTAGGGTTAGTATGGTTTGGTTAAGGGTTAGGGTTAGCTAGGGTTTAGGGTCAGGGTCAGGTTAGGGTCAGGGTTAGGGTTAGGGTTAGGGTCAGGGTTAGGGTCAGGGTTAGGGTTAGGGTCAGGGTTAGGGTCAGGGTTAGGGTCAGGGTTAGGGTTAGGGTCAGGGTCAGGGTTAGGGTCAGGGTTAGGGTCAGGGTTAGGGTTAGTAAAGTCATGGTTTGGGTTAGTGTGAGGGGCCACCTAATGTTGGAAAAAAACACAAACGCGGTAAAAACGCACTAAAAACGCATACAAACGCATAAAAACGCTGCGTTTTTTTCATGCATGCTCAAAAAAATGCTTGAAAAAAACGCAGCATTTGTATGCGTTTGTATGCGTTTTTTCAATGCGTTTTTTTGCGGGAAAAACGCGCTGCAAAAAAAAGCAAGTGTGAAATTAGCCTTAGACATGTGTAACTCCCATAGCTGGGATCTCAACCAATAGTTGGAGAGAAATTTTTATTTGTCATCATGTTCCCTTTAGTTCTTCTAGCAAATTAGTGCAGAATGACACTCATGCACCCTTCAAATCCATTTAAATACATGACACTGAAGATAGCCAAAAATAGTCAAATACTGTACTTGGCTTACTTTGTCATTACCATACCAATAAACAGAGTTACAGGGCACATGTGTCACTTGCTGCTTAATTTAACACATTCTGTCCATGGTCTTGTGGTCTAAGAAGTGGGAAAACCACATCCATCTAACAGTTATGGTCTATGGAGTTAAGTGAAGTCATAACTTGTTTAGGCTGGAATACCCTTTTAAGTATCTTTCTGAAGACACAAATACCATTGTTTGCAATATTTACTTTTATATATAGAAGTATTCTAGTTATTTAAAAAGTAAATTTAAATTGCTCATAGTAGAGTTGACCTATTTGGACAATTCCAGTGTTGAAGTGTCTAACAGACAGAAGCAAATAACAGTGCCCAACTATTAAGTGTTTAATTTCTCTACAACATTGTCACAAGAAATGCATGCATGTTGTCCAAAGGGCAGTATTTTGTCTGTGTAATTATTGAGTTTTGCAGGTCCTCCAGAGTAAGGCACCCCATATGAAATAGTTTCCATTTGTCTGGCACCTTTCTCTCTTGACTCTCCCATTCACAAAAGTGCTCACTCGACCAAGGTCTTTTGTGTTCTCTTTGTGATGCTCAGTGCTTGACTCCTCTAGTGGCAGTTTATCTCCTGTAGAAAAAAATATTCGCAGTCAAAAATTGGACAGCCTGGATCCTTATCTTCCTGATCATCATCTGTTAAAGGAGATTTGACACAGATTATTGTTCAAACCTGTCAATATCAGCAGATTTGCCTGATGTTCGTCTAGATTTTATGTGGGACTTAAAAGTTTCTTTTGAAGCCACCTTTCTAATTAGAAAACTAAGAGAGTTAACTGCCATAAATTATCACAGAAATCCTTAATAGACCAATTAAATTGTGCCATCTAAATGACCTAAAAATAAATAAATTGAGCATTTTGTTAAAGAATGATGCTTTTAAAAAAAAAAATACATGTTGATACCTTTCTGTGGAAGAAAAAGCAAAGAAATACCCTACTAATCTCTGGCGTAACGAAGAATGCATGATTCCTGTCAACAGTTGACTATAAATGCTATAATCACTTTCTATCTACAATAGATGTATTCTATCAGGAATTTAGAGATGTGTCCAACATTAATGGATTTTGTTATTGTAGGACGAGTACCATTCTGAATTTGACAATCACTTTATTCCATTAGGTATAAAGTCCATCTGTGGACCTGATCGCAATGCATTTCTGTGAAATCTCTTTTTGTACTTTGACAATGATGCACCTGTACTTTAACATTCAGATGAACAGTTAGTACTGTATGTTCTAAAAATGTGAGTTTAACTGGATTTACTATGAAACTTTAAGAGGAAAATGATTTATGAAAATTCTTTTTGTCTCTTTTTCAGATGAGAAAACATTTGAAATTAAGGTACGTCCACATGGCATTTATATATATTTTAATGTATTATTTCTTGTCCTGTTTGGATGATTTTTGTGGTATGTTACTTATATGGTACTTGATTATGCTTATAAATGATATGAAAACTAAAGATTTTTAAATATTTAGAATTGGAGATGAGCTCAAATTTGAAATATTCTTGACATAATGTCAACTATAAGAAAGATAGCTGTATCCTTATTTAAAATGTATAAAATGGTATGATCGATTGTCTTTTGCTTTTTTAAAGACTTTATTGTTTCTCAGCAATAACAATAGTCTTAGAACCAGCCACCTATAAGATATAGCTGCCTAGATTTGCTTTATGTCTTCAAAGAGCAAGTAGGGTAAGTGAGACTGATTAGATCCTCTTTGGATATTTAGATTATATTTTCCAGGCAGGAAATCCAAAGTGTATTTAAGTAGCAGTAAAGTGGATGTGACTTTATCAAATCTCATCCACATGCTATATAAGAAAATCAGTGTGGAACCCACTCAGAAATTGACCAGTACAACAGATTTTGAATTTTCAACATGTCAATCTATGTTGCCCTCTGGTTGATGATTTACTGCGGAATTGAAACTCCTAAAAAAGTACTCTTTGCAAGGTTAAAATTCCCTACCTCCCCTGGCAAGGCAGGGCATGGTGACCTTGCATGGATCTTTGCCAGCTTCTGTATACCCCTGCCTCGTGATGACATGGCTTGTTAAGTAAGATTGGCTCTGCAAATGTTATTGAAAATCATTGTTTTTTTCTTAAAAGGTCACTTTCAATTAAACAAAGTTTGCATCAATCAACAGTACAAGCGAATATAACAAACTTTGTAATATATCTTCTCAGGAAAATCTGCTTCTACCAATTATGAACCATTTTTTTCTCCTTACCCTGCCTCTTATGCCTTTTGTTCACTGTGAAAAATAACTGTGAAAAATAACTCAAGGCATTCTTGGTCAAAACCAGATGGACCACCTGCATAATAAGGTTTAGGGTTACAACTGGCACAGACACAAGCATGTGCTACAGCTTTCTAGTAAGTGTTTATGGAACCTCAGTACTAGATTCAGATCTACACTACTCAGTGCTGCAGTATGATATTCTCCAAGCTGCTGCTTCTGTCTGTGTGTTACAAAGAGAAAGAAAAGCAGGAATCCTTCTGTTGCTTGTGCAGTGTATGCAAGGTATTATAGCAGCTAGTCTCCACCCAATAGCTCAGCGACAACTGAATATCTGCAGTAGACCCTGTACAGGAATAACTGCAGTATAGAAAACATGTAGGAACAAGAAATAGTATTATTCCCCATAATATATTAGCTTATTTCGAAAAATCTTCAGAAGCTATTTTTTTAATTTTATGCTGATGGTCGAAAATGTAACATTTACTTTAATGAAAATGTATGTTTTGTCAAATTGTCTAAAAAAATTGTAGGGATTGTTGTGACTAGTATTATTGTGTTTTAATATTAGATGATGCTACCATCCCCTTTAGTTAGCGTTGATCTAATTACTGACCTTAAAGTGGTTTAACATGAGAAAAGTTCATTTTAATTAAGAGATCTTGGAATAATAATAATTTCCACAATTGGATGTATTAAAAAAATTTTGTGCTGAGATAATCTTATACATGTGCCCCTGCTGTGTACTGTGTAATGGCTAATGGCTGTGTCTGACCGTACAGGGACATGGTCTGATCATACCACAGCTCCTGGGCAGGGGAGGAAACAAAAGGGTATACAGACAGGACAGCTTGGGGTCACAGCTGATTCTTTCTGTTCGGTAAAACATGTCACTGCATGTATATATGTTTTACCTCAAAGAAAGAATTTGCTATGATCCCGCACTGTTCTGTCTGTATACTCTGTTTTGTGTCCTGCCCTGCCCAGGAGCTGTGGTATGATCAGACCATGTTCCTGTACGGTCAGTCACAGCCATTACACAGTACAAAGCAGGGGCACATTTATAAGATTATCTCAGCACATGAACATTTTTTTAAACACGTCTGGTTTATTATTATTACTATTATTATTATTATTATTATTCAAAGATTTATTAATTAAAATGTTGATTAAAATTAACTTTGCTCATGAGAAATCCCCTTTAAGCCTATAAAGAGTTCACTAGAGGATCACCTCTACTAAGGAGAAAAAAATTACATTTCGGCCTATTGTTGAACAAGTTGATTACAGAGGCAATAAATAGTAAAACCCTCAATGTTTAATTCAAATTAGGGTTATACAAACTAGAAGAAAAATATATGCTTGTCAGAGGGATACTGCTTAAAATGTTCAATTTATTATATCTTTATTAAAACTATCAATGGCTCAGTGATTGGCCACAGACTCATCCTTTGAATGTTTTTATTTGACCAATGCCTTTCCTATGGCTAATACCACACAATGGATTGACCAAGTATTCCATACTTAAAAGCCTTGTATCTTTTGGGTTGGAAAACCTTGTGCTTTTTCTTCTAATGTTTATGAAAACCTTTTGATAAACAAAACTACTTGATGCCAGCCAGTTTTACCAAAGCTGCTTGATGCCGTCTCGGCCATCCGAGCACCGTTTACAGTTGTTTAAACCAGAACTTTCCTTCCTTCGGAATGGCAAGCTGGCCTACTTTGTTCGAACAGTAGTGATTTTACAAACCCTGTAATAAATACTAGTATGTTCATAGCAAACTATGTTCCTTTCAGGAACCATGCCTTAAGCCCCCGTTACACACGGCGAGATCGTTAGCGATATCGCTGAAGCGACAACGATTTTGTGACGCAACAGCGACATCGCTAGCGATCTCGCTAAGTGTGACAAGCGGAAACGACCGGCTCCCTGCTGCGATGTCGCTGATCGTTCGCGAACGTTCAGGATCATTTTTTGATCGCTGGCGTCACGCTGACCAGCATGCATCGCTGTGATTGACCCCCCTTATCAACGACGAGCGATCTCGTTGGCGACTCCGAACTCATATAGATAGCGCTGAAGGACGCCTATTCAAAGTCTGATTCGCTATTATACACAGTGTGTGACACGGTACCAACGATCACCGTGGTCGTTAATGACATCGCTGATCGCTGATGCGTCGTTTTGAAGATCGGCCTGTATGACTGCTTACTAGTGATGCACAAACTATCTTAGCCAGATCGTATCGTTGTCAGAATCGTTGGTGCGTCGCTACGTGTAACGGTACCCTTAGTTTACTCAGTCTAGGTCATTAGCCACATGATGTAATAAATTGAAATGTTTTAGTTTAAAGTCCCGCTAAGTAGAAAGCACATTTCCAAATAAATTATGGGTAACAACAATTTATCTAAGCAGGATGAAATGTATTGTTATTTAAAAAGGCTCCAATGAAATCCAATTTATTTTAACAATAGCATAGTTAATAGGAGAGCGAGTCTAACAATAGATGAGTGTGTACATCTATCTGCAATGATATGTTGTACACTCTTAAAATAATATGCATTATATTTACAGTTTAATTTGCATTATAAATAATGTTACAATAAAAAAAAAGCTTTGATTATGAATAAGAAAAGATGTTGGCTTCCATTCAATTATGAGCCAGATATTGTCATTCAGCTAAGTATACAGAACGAGAATCCATTAGAAAGTAAAGGCATATTTATACAGGTAGACACTGCAAGCAGCATCAGAGACTCATCACTGGACATGGGGAAGGTATGAAAAGCACAATTTTTTGTGTAAAACAAACTGTGCCTTGAGACTGGAGTCTCGGAAACCAGAAAACTATTTAAACAATACTATGTAATCAATTATTTTGATACAGACAAGAGTCAGTGGTATGATTAGTTTTAAAGATTTTTTTAGCTCATATTTTGAATATTAAATATGATGATGACTAAATCAGTTTGTGGAAAATTTAATTTACCTCCAATTTTGTACAAAATAAATGGATTGGCCAGAATTTTAGTTTTTTTTAATTACTTAATTACAGCTAATTAAGCAAAATAGCTTTCAGCTGGCCTTCATTTTGCTGGATTCTTATGGATAGAGAAGGGGTTTAAAAAAGCCTGTAGTCAAATCACTGTTCACATTTCCTACCACTGCATCTCCGTTCTGTTACCTAAATTCTACTTGTGTCTCCAAGTGACCCCTTTATTCTTGATGTCCTTCTCCTGGTTTTTAATCTTCGCAGACACTCCATTGCTGACATGACCTTAAAGGGAATCTGTCACAAGATGTTTGCTACCTCATCTCAGAGCAGTATGATGTAGGAAAAGAGACCCTGATTCCAGCAATGTATCACTTAGTATACTCGGTGCAACCATCCTGACTCAGAGTTCTAAGATGTAGCAATGCAGCAGAGCTCAGAATGCTAAAACCACCTACACTATAGCATTCTGTGAACATTGTATATTGACAGTGAGCTGTTTATCAGTAGAGGAGGAGGTGTCATACTAGCAGTCTTGTCAGCACATGACTTGTCAATGATAATGTCTTAGTGATAGAACCTTCATTGTAAGTAAACAACAGAACATAGGCCTGACAAGTGACACATCGCTGACCTGAGTGTTTTAACCCCTACATCATGTTATTCTCAGATTACGTAGCAAAAACTTTTTGACAGATTCCCATTAGTGACATGTTCTGATATTGCGACGTCATAGCTTCAGAACATGATGACGTGTTTCCCAATGTATTAGTCGGCTGTCAGGGGTACATGACCTTATGAGGTGTCACTAAGATATATTGGCAATGAAAACACCATCAAAGTCTGACTACCCAGAAGAGGACATCCATCACCACACTTGAAGAAAAGCAGACTATGGAGCTACAGTAACAAAGAGGATGATTGGACAGTGAGCTATATCGGCGGAACAAGTAAGCAGCAAGATAAGTATATATTTTAATTTTTAGAACACAACCTTTTTTATACTCTGGGGTTTTTTCAGCGCAAATCGAATTTCCTGCCCAAATTTGAGTGATTTTATGCATTTTGACAGACTCACTCATCACAAGTTAGCATTAATGTGCATATAGGGCTGTGGCTCCGTAGAAAAAGTAAAAACGGGACCTCTTGTATGTTCTGTTTTACACATTACTTGCTTATACAGCACCCCTAACCATGACAAGAGGTCCTGATGTCCCAACACCATTTTCATAACTTGAGTACATTTTCCACTTCACATGTAGCACTTACTACAATGGTGACAAAGTCAACCAGAAACAGGCCCCTTCTCTCTAGGGACCTCATAGTAGCCACATGGCGCTGTCCATAGACCCTTACTTATAAGCTTCATAGTTTGAAGAAATGACCGCCTTGTCATTTTAATCAATAAGAAGATCTCTGCACATTACATTTTTTAGAAGAGGCGATAAATCTCTTTTACTTGATAACTCAAATCCTGCTTGTAACATATTTTTTATTTCAAGGTAAGTCAGCTCGACAAAAAGGCTTTAGTGTTTTCATGTTACATTTTGCTGAAAAGTCACTTTGTAAAGCCATTACTACTCTGAGCAATTTCTGCAATATAACCTGGCACATTTTACAATATATATAACATAATCCATAGTTATATTCCCATAAATATAATGTATAACATTATATTTTTTGAGGTCTTTCTATTGAAAGGAAGGCAAAAATAAGATTAATGCTCTTTACCTTGCTTCTGGTGCAATATAAAGGAAAAGATTTGCCTATTTGTGGATCAGAGTAGCAATGCACGGCTATAAATGTCATAAAGGAATACTGAATGGCATATTAAAATCCGCATTTACTGGGTAATAATGAGAGTGGCAGCACTCAAGGTAATTTTTATGGTACAGTGCTTAGAATTTCAACAGTAAAAATACAGCTAAGGGTCTGTGAAGCCCTATGTTCTTTCCTTGGCTACCTTTGGTGCATGTTTAAGCTTTTATATACACTCTAAGATGTAATGATTATAACTAGTGTTGAGAGAACGTGATCACATAAGGTGTTATCCGAGCATGCTTGGGTGCTGACAGAGTATCTACGGCATACTCGAATACTATGTTGGAGTCTCCATGGCTGCATGTCTCGCGGCTGTTCGACAGCTGCAACACGTGCCGGGATTGCCTAACAAACAGCCAATCCCTGCAAGTGTTACAGCTGTTGAACAGCAGAGACATGCAGCTGTGATGACTCAAACATATTTTTCGAGACCGCCGAAGACACTTTGTTACCTCCCAAGCATACAGAAGATAGGGAGCATATGCCGGGTACAATAAATATTCTCTATTGGATCCAAAAGATAAAAACTTTACAATAAATATACTTTTAAGGGAGATACAAATGCAAAATTAACTGTCTGCCAGGGGAACATACCAAAGCCTAAAAAAACAGTGTCATAATGTAGGCATTTATTCAGAACCTAATAAATAGTACAAAGACATGTTCGAGCTGAGAGTCCACACATCATTACTTTGAAAACAAATAGATTAAACATAGATTGAGAATTAGTGGCAGCAGGAATCCACAGATGTCAGTATATAAGTAGAGGATAGCTAAAGGTTGACTAAATCGGTCCTGAAGGCTCCTATATATCCAATGGCATGTGGGGGTACTGACAACAAGCAGTCAATATATGCACAAGAGTTAATCATACACTACCGTTCAAAAGATTGGGGTCACCCAGAAAATTTTGTGTTTTCCATGAAAACTCATAGTTTTATTAATCAAATGAGTTGCCAAATGAATTTAAAATCTAGTCCAGACATTGACAAGGTTCAAAAAAAAGATTTTTATTTGAAATAATAATTTTCTCCTTCAAACTTTGCTTTCGTCAAAGAATGCTCCCTTTGCAGCAATTACAGCATTGCAGACCTTTGGCATTCTATCAGTTAATTTGCTGAGGTAATCTGGAGAAATTTCACCCCATGCTTCCAGAAGCCCCTTCCACTAGTTGGTTTGGCTTGATGGGCACTTTTTGGGTACCATACGGTCAAGCTGCTCCCACAACAGCTCAATGGGGTTGAGATCTGGTGACTGCGGTGGCCACTCCATTACAGATAGAATACCAGCTGCCTGCTTCTTTCCTAAA
Source organism: Dendrobates tinctorius (assembly GCF_039654945.1). Taxonomy (NCBI): domain Eukaryota; kingdom Metazoa; phylum Chordata; class Amphibia; order Anura; family Dendrobatidae; genus Dendrobates; species Dendrobates tinctorius. The sequence goes on from NW_027361699.1 coordinate 14,311,677, forward strand.
TAGTTCTTGCATAATTTGGAGGTGTGCTTTGGGTCATTGTCCTGTTGTAGGATGAAATTGGCTCCAATTATGCTCTGTCCACAGGGTATGGCATGACGTTGCAAAATGGAGTGATAACCTTCCTTATTCAAAATCCCTTTTACCTTGTACAAATCTCCCACTTTACCAGCACTAAAGCAACCCCAGATCATCACATTACCTCCACCATGCTTGACAGATGGCGTCAGGCACTCTTCCAGCATCTTTTCAGTTGTTCTGCGTCTCATAAATGTTCTTCTGTGTGATCCAAACACCTCCAACTTGGATTCGTCTGTCCATTACACTTTTTTCAAATCTTCCTCTGTCCAATGTCTGTGTTCTTTTGCCCATATTAACCTTTTCCTTTTATTAGCCATTCTCAAATATGGCTTTTTCTTTGCCACTCTGCCCTGAAGGCCAGCATCCCAGAGTCGCCTCTTCACTGTAGACGTTGACACTGGCATTTTTTGTGTAGTATTTAATGAAGCTGCCAGTTGAGGACCTGTGAGGCGTCGATTTCTCAAACTACAGACTCTAATGTACTTGTCGTGTTGCTCAGTTGTGTAGCGGGGCCTCACACTTCTCTTTTACTCTGGTTAGAGCCTGTTTGTGCTCTCCTCTGAAGGGAGTAGTACGCACTGTTGTAGGAAATCTTTGGTTTCTTCGCAATTTCTCACATGGAATATCCTTCATTTCTAAGAACAAGAATAGTGTCATAATCTCAGTGTGGGTTTGACTCGCACACGTGGGGTTAATGTATGGAACCAGTGCTGATGACTGGCATTTCTGGGGTTAAAGGTTGTGATCCCGGTGCAGGCTTACCTGCACACCTGGGGCTATGATTGTGGCCTCTCCCTGGTTCTGGGGGAGGCTTCTTATAGCCTCAGGATGCTCCCATCCCTGTCAGTTATACTTTCGCCCTTGGCATTGTGTGGTGACCCCTGAGTGTGTTAGTGCTGTGTTCTGGTTACATGATTCTCTGTGTATGACTCGGTCTGTTCCCTGGATATTGCTTTGGATTCTGCCTGGTACTTCCTATGTCTGTTTGGTTTTGATCTCTGCTTGGCCCTGATTATCCGCTCTGTCTCCTCCCTGGTACTGTACTGTGATCCTGTGTATGACCTTTGGCTTTGTCTTACCTCCCGTCTGTTTATCCCTCCTGTACCTCGTTTGACTGTACTGTACATGACTTCTGTTTTGCCTGAATCTGAGTTCTCTGGCTTCTCTGACGCTAAGCCCCGCCCCCTTGCAGCCACATGACCGTTCACATGACCATAGGTCCTGTGCAAGCTTGCTCATTTTCAGTGTCCGCAGGTCCCGTGCCTCTTTACTTTCCAGCGCTGACTGGTCCTTGACACTATTAGCTTGAAGCATGCATTGTCACTGCTGCTGCCACTCCACAGGTATCTTTTAGCATGGCTTCTGTACTCAGGACACGCACACTGGCTCTATGAGCAAGTGTGGTGTGGTGTCTCTGACAAATAGACTGCCGAGTTTCACATGAAAGTTCTTTTTTTCTGGCCATTTTGAGAGATTAATGGAACCAACAAATGTAATTCTCCAGACTCTCAACTAGCTCAAAGGAAGGTCAGTGTCACGTGGACCCGTCTTGTGTGACACGACCCGCAGGTCGGTAACAAAAACAACAAGACACGGCACGTGTAACTGTCCTGTGTGACACGACCCACAGGCCGGTAACTAAAACAAGACACGGGGGAAGGGGAAACGCCAGGGAAACTGATACAATGGAGGGCCCTGCTATAGGGAACGGGGACGTGGAGACCTCCTGCACTCCCCTGAGCCAGTGTCTACACTCCTAACAGTCCCTATACAGGCTCCGTACCTGTCGCCGAGCTGAAACCTATGAACCCTAGCTCGCCCTGCACCTAGCCCTTTCTAATGAAATGGACAGTGCAGAAACTAATCCCACCACTGCACTGAAACACACATAAGGGAAGTCACAAACAGGGATAGCACAACTTAGCTTTGCACTGTTGCTCTTGCTCCCAGCAAAAGAGTCCACCACCAGATGCAGCTTTCCTCTTGAATAGCTGCTGCTTCACCAAGCTTTGTCAGAGCTGCAAGGAACTCTCTCTAGCTCCTTCACACCAGGACTCTGACTGAACTGCCAGGAACTCCTCTCAATAGCTCCTTCCTCCACCAGACTTGGTTGGAAATGACCAATATCACCAACACCTGCTCATAGACCATGTGACCCTATATAGGAAAAGGGAATGGTCAAATGATCAGGGGCCAAAAGCTGCTATAATCCCAGTGACCACCAGGGGCAAAAGGCAAAGCAAAGAAAACATCAAGTGCAATGACCCTAACGGCCACTGGGGGCAAAACTAGAACTAAAACCACCAGCTTAAGGGAAAAGAAAAGGTTACTAGTGCTTTTATCTGTCATAATCCAGCATGGATCATGACAGTCAGGTTTATAGCTTCTCTAATCAGCCAAACTGTTTTCAGCTGTGCTAACATACTTGCACAAGGTTTTCAAGGTTTTTTTAACCATCCATTAGCCTTCTTACACAGTTAGCAAACACAAAGTACCCGAAGAACACTGGAGTGATGGTTGTTGGAAAAGAGCCTCTATACACCTATGAAGATATTACATTACAATCCACACGTTTGCAGCTAGAATAGTCTTTTACCACATTAACAATGTATAGAGTGCATTTCTGAATCATTTAATGTTTGCTTCATTGGAAAAAAAACTGCTTTTCTTTCAAAAATAAGGAAACAACCAAACCTGAAATGACCAAACATGAACTAAGAGAAACCTGAAAAATGAAATAATAGAGAGCTAGATTATAACAGCCGTGTTCAATAAACATGCAAAGGCAGTAGTAGGCTGGGTAAAAGAGACCAACAGAGGACCTAAGTCATAAGACAGTGCAAATAGCAAAAAATGAATTTATTTTATAAGGCACAGTGGCCGAACATCAGGAGGCTGTTAAATAGATTGTTTATGCTCATATAAAGTGCAGCAGGCATATCAGGTACATAGCTGTAAAATAGCAGCAAGTAGATAAGGTGTCTCTATTGCACTAGGCTGAATAGGGCATGTTACCTGGCAGTGCAATGCTGTGCCCCCATTATTTGTTTTCTTCTAATTTCTCACATTTGTCATGCTTATTAGTGTTGAGATAAAGGAATTTTAAAAGATGTGTCATGTGAAAAACAGGTTAAAAATACATGTGGGTGAAGGAAGGTTCTGCGTTGTTTCCGTTTATTGCTGATTGACCTACAAACTCTTTTGTAAAGTATCACAGCCTGCGAAATCCTTTATCAAAAAGGCATTTTGTCAAATGTCACAATAGAGGTTAGAATGCAGAGACATATAAAAGCTTTAGGTGATTTAGAAACATCAAAATACAGCAGTCTCTGAGCCGTGCACTGACAGCACATATTGTAAGTGGGATGTGGAGCGCATATGCGTCATGACTGTACGATCCAAAAGAGATAAATTCAATATTTAGATGCGTACCATAATTTTATGCATCCTGCATGCCATGTTAGATTGCATAGCCAACATTTAAATAGCTGTATACTCACATACAAGAGCACAATGAAGACCAAAGAAATGGACAGTGTGTTATGTGACTGGGAATATAGTGGCTTGAAAAAAAGTTAACCCTGAAGTTAACCCAGTGCATGGATAGGGTCCCAACTCGTAATGTATAAAAATCAAACAAATCCAGCTCCCAGTCTGGTGGCATTGTGTACAGTTTGAAACAAAGTGTCTGAAAAAACGTTTTGGTCGTTAGATACACTAGTTAGATTCAAATGAATTCAGAAAGTTCAAACATATTTTTTATTTCAAGGATATGCTTGTATCTAATGAGGAGGTGTGCCTGTTACCGCCTGCAGGATGGCGACATTTGTCACTGTGGTGGCCCGACATGTTTTTTCATACACTTTGTTTCAAACTGTAAATAAATTTCACCAGACTGAGTGCCGGATTTTTAATAATTTTTGTGAATATAGCACCTATTATTAACGCTAACACTTCTGCTTCACACAGTACAATTCTTGAAAATTATAATATTTACTAATATTTTATTAGTTATTAACTTTCAGATATGGGGTTAATCTGCAGGTTGCGGAGAGGCCAGCTACCAGGAGGAAATTAAAGGAAACCTGACAACTGAAAAAATGCTAATAACCTGCAAATATGGGGTTAATCTGCAGGTTAATAGCGTTGTGAAAAGGCCTGGGACCCACACTTAGACTTCCGCTGCTGGAAGAGAATGAACTTTGTTCCTCCTGACAGTGCATGGGTTTCAGTCACCGGTTGCAATGACTGCAACCATGCTCCCTGCAGTCACTCAGCATTGGAGTCCACTGTCAGTCAGTTCTGGGGGCACAGCCACTGCACTGTATACACAGAGTGATTATTATACCCACGCCACCCCTGTGCCTGAAACATTTATCTATTATTTATCTAATAATCTAAAATCTATCTATCTATCTATCTATCTATCCCATATTTATCTATCATTATCTATCTATCTAGCTATCTATTATCTATCTAACTATTATCTATCTATCTATCTATCTATCTATCTATTATCTATCTACCTATCTATCTATTTATCTATTATCTATCTATCTATATATAATCTATCTATCTATCTATCTATCTATCTATCTATCTCATATCTATCATCTATTTATCATCTATCTATCTATTTATCTATATACAGTGCCTACAAGTAGTATTCAACCCCCTCCAGATTTAGCAGGTTTGATAAGATGCAAATAAGTTAGAGCCTTCAAACTTCAAACAAGAGCAGGATTTATTAACAGATGCATAAATCTTAAAAAACAAAAAATTATGTGGCTCAGTTAAATTTTAATAAATTTTAAACATAAAAGTGTGGGTCAATTATTATTCAACCCCTAGGTTTAATATTTTGTGGAATAACCCTTGTTTGCAATTACAGCTAATAATCGTCTTTTATAAGACCTGATTAGGCCGGCACAGGTCTCTGGAGTTATCTTGGCCCACTCCTCCATGCAGATCTTCTCCAAGTTATCTAGGTTCTTTGGGTGTCTCATGTGGACTTTAATCTTGAGCTCCTTCCACAAGTTTTCAATTGGGTTAAGGTCAGGAGACTGACTAGGCCACTGCAACACCTTGATTTTTTCCCTCTCGAACCAGGCCTTGGTTTTCTTGGCTGTGTGCTTTGGGTTGTTGTCTTGTTGGAAGATGAAATGACGACCCATCTTAAGATTCTTGATGGAGGAGCGGAGGTTCTTGGCCAAAATCTCCAGGTAGGCCGTGCTATCCATCTTCCCATGGATGCGGACCAGATGGCCAGGCCCCTTGGCTGAGAAACAGCCCCACAGCATGATGCTGCCACCACCATGCTTGACTGTAGGGATGGTATTCTTGGGGTCGTATGCAGTGCCATCCAGTCTCCAAACGTCACGTGTGTGGTTGGCACCAAAGATCTCGATCTTGGTCTCATCAGACCAGAGAACCTTGAACCAGTCTGTCTCAGAGTCCTCCAAGTGATCATGAGCAAACTGTAGACGAGTGTTGTGAGTTCATTTTCCCCTTTACCACTGAGGCCCGATGAACTCCCTCTTCTAGTAAAGAAAGATAGTGAGCCTGATTATCAGGCATCTGGGTCTAATGATGATGATTGGCTGACTGGAGTTTCTGACTGGATATAAGGCTGTCCACGCCCGTCTGCTCTGCGGGTGATTAATCTGTGGATCCTTGGATACCAGTCTGAATTCCTGCTCTCCAAAAGCTAAGTTTTCTGCTCTTCTGTTTGCATTTGTACGTTGTTTTTGTTTTTGCTGGATTTCTGTAATTCCCTGCTGGGGTGATCTGAATTCCTTTAGGTCTGTCTTCAGAAAATACCTGAGTGCTGATATAGTTTTTGAAGCCTAGCTGCTTCAGGGCCTTTTTCCATATCAGCCTGTTGGCTTATGTCTTTTCAGGGTTTTTGCAGATTGCAGACAGCTCCTATCCTATCCTGTCCTATTTTAGTGAGTTTGGGCCCCATTGTTTGCTCAGCCTATCTTTCTATCTGTGTGTGTGTTTTTTCATCTTGCTTCACCGTCATTATATGTTGGGGGCTGCCTTTTACTTTGGGGTCTGCTCTGGGGCAGTTTAGTTTTCCTTTTCTGTCTTTAGGCTATTTAGTTTCTCCGGCTGTGATCGAGGGGTCTAGGGCACCGTAGGAACCCCCCACGGCTACTGCTAGTTGTGTTGTTAGGTTCAGGGGTCTGCAATCTGATAGTTGCCAACTTCTCCGGTTTTCTGGACTTAGCTGCTATTTTTGTGTCTGCCTCCTACGGTGACTCATTCATAACAGAATCACCCGCCGAACCGCGGATCCTAGGGTACTCAATAGCAGGAAAGAATTGTAAAAAAAAAAAAAAAAGGTGTGTATATTTTTTCCTCTATATCTCTGAGGCCGTAGGGGGATTTTTTTTTCTCTCAATGGAGATAAAGCAATTGTCTGATCGTGTGGAGCAGCTCGCTGCGGAAGTGCGGGGAATTTCCGCCTACCTTGCTCATTCTCATACTGCTGAACCAAAGATTCCCACACCTGATGTATTTTTTGGGGATCGGTCTAAATTTTTGAATTTCAAAAATAATTGTGAATTATTTTTTGCCTTGAAGCCTAACTCGTCGGGGAGCTCCGCGCAGCAGGTTAAAATTGTCATCTCTTTGCTGCTTTGCGATCCCCAGGATTGGGCGTTTTCTTTGAAACCTGATGATCCTATTCTGACTAGTGTGAATGCATTTTTTCAAGCCTTGGGGTTGTTGTATGACGAACCTAATGCCATTGATCAGGCTGAAAAGACCCTGCTGGCATTGAACCAGGGTCAAGATTCTGCAGAGTCGTACTGTCAAAAATTCCGAAAGTGGGCGGTACTTACTACCTGGAATGATAATGCCTTGGCTGCTCTCTTTCGGAAGGGTTTGTCAGAAGCCGTAAAAGATACTATGGTGGGATTTCCTGTTCCCTCTGGTCTTGACGATTCTATGTCATTAGCCATTCAGATTGATCGGCGTTTGCGCGAACGCAAAACTGCACGAGTGGTGTTGCCACTTGTTGAACGAGTGTCTGAGCCTATGCAATGTGATAGAGTTTTGTCCAGAGAGCAGCGTCAGGAGTTCAGAAGGCATAATAAGTTGTGTTTTTTCTGTGGAGATGCCTCGCATATTATTTCTGTCTGTCCTAAACGAGAGAAACGCTTTGCACACATGTTTTCTGTTGGTGGTGTTCAACCTAAGTTTCTTCTGGCTATTACTCTGATCTGCTCCCTGTCCACATTTTCCGCCAAGGCTTTTGTGGATTCGGGAGCAGCTCTAAACCTAATGGGCTTGGATTTTGCTAAACGTTGTGGATTTCCGATGACACCTCTGCGGACGCCTATTCCTTTGAGGGGGATTGATGCTACTCCTTTGGCAAAAAATAAACCTCAGTTTTGGACCCAGGTGGTAATGCGGGTCGCCCCAGACCATCAAGAAAATTGCAGATTTTTGGTGTTGCATAGTCTGCATGATACCATTGTTCTGGGGTTTCCCTGGTTGCAAATTCATAATCCAGTTTTGGATTGGAAATCTGTGTCTGTGGTGAGTTGGGGTTGTCGGTGTGCCTTTAGTGAGGCTCCGGTGTTTTCCACCTCTCCTCAGTCGCATGATGTTCCTGATTATTTGGCGGACTTTTATGATGTATTTAGTGAGAATGAGTCTGCGTCTCTGCCTCCTCATAGAAGTTATGACTGTGCAATTGAACTGAGCCCGGGGTGTAAATTCCCCAAGGGCGGGCTCTTCAATTTATCTGTACCCGAGCACGAGGCTATGCGATCCTATATTAAGGAGGCGATGGAGAAGGGTCATATTAGACCATCCTCGTCACCCTTGGGTGCCGGTTTTTTTTTGTAGCCAAAAAAGATGGATCATTAAGACCTTGTATTGATTATCGTGCCCTCAACAAAATTACTGTTAAATATCAGTATCCGTTACCCCTGATTTCGGATCTATTCTCTAGAGTTAAAGGTGCTTGTTGGTTTACCAAGCTTGACCTCAGGGGGGCGTATAATCTTATTCGCATTAAGCATGGGGATGAATGGAAGATGGTGTTTAATACTCCGGAGGGACATTTTGAGTACCTGGTGATGCCTTTTGGGCTCACTAATGCCCCTTCTGTCTTCCAGTGCTTCATGAACGATATTTTCCGAGATTTTGTCGATAAATTTTTGATTATCTATCTGGATGATATTTTGATCTTCTCCAAGGATTGGGATTCTCATGTGGAACATATTCGGACTGTGTTCCGGATCTTGAGGGAGAATTCCCTGTATGTCAAAGGATCTAAATGCCTTTTTGGAGTACAGAGGATTTCTTTTTTGGGATTTATTTTGTCTCCGTCAACTATTGAAATGGACCTGGCCAAGGTACAGGCCATTCACGATTGGGTTCAGCCCACTTCTTTGAAGGCCCTTCAGAAGTTTTTGGGTTTTGCTAATTTTTATCGGAAATTTATAGCAAAATTTTCTAGTATTGCCAAGCCATTGACTGATTTGACTAAGAAGAGTGCTGATGTGTTGAATTGGTCTCCAGAGGCTGTTTCTTCCTTTCAGGAGCTGAAGCGAAGATTCACCTCCGCCCCGGTTTTGCGGCAACCTGATGTCTCACTTCCGTTTCAGGTAGAGGTGGATGCTTCTGAGATTGGTGCAGGAGCTGTTTTATCCCAAAAGGATCCTGTAACATCTAAAATGAGTCCCTGTGCTTTCTTTTCCTGAAAGTTCTCTCCATCTGAACGTAACTATGATGTGGGGAATCGGGAAGTGTTGGCCATGAAATGGGCATTTGAGGAGTGGAGACATTGGTTGGAGGGAGCTAAGCATCAAGTCGTGGTCCTCACTGACCACAAGAATTTGATTTACCTAGAGTCGGCTAAGCGCTTGAACCCTAGACAGGCTAGGTGGGCCTTGTTTTTTACACGTTTTGATTTTGTGGTTTCTTTTCTTCCTGGAACGAAGAATGTCAAGGCAGACGCCCTCTCTAGGAGCTTCTTTGCTGATTCTCCTGTGGTGACCAAACCTGCTACCATCTTAGGCGAAGGGGTAGTTCTTTCTGCCATCTCGCCCGATTTGAGATGTGCTCTGGAAGAGTTCCAGGAGGACAAACCTGAGCGTTGTCCCAGTGGAAAGTTGTATGTTCCTGACCAGTGGAAGAGGAGAGTGATGTCTGAAGTTCATTGCTCTGCTTTGGCTGGTCATCCAGGTATTTTTGGTACTAGAGATTTGGTGAGTCGGTCTTTTTGGTGGCCCTCCTTGTCTCGTGATGTCAGGAATTTTGTGCAGTCCTGTGGGACTTGCTCCCGGTCTAAATCGTGTTCTCGCTCTAGTGGGTTGTTGATGCCTTTGCCTGTCCCCAAGAGGCCATGGACCCATATTTCAATGGATTTTATCTCTGATATGCCTGTCTCTCAGAGAATGACTGTTATTTGGGTGATTTGTGATAGATTCTCTAAGATGGTCCATCTTGTACCACTCCCTAAGTTGCCGTCTTCCTCTGAGTTGGTACCCCTGTTTTTGCAACAGGTGGTTCACTTGCACGGGATTCTGGAGAACATTGTATCTGACAGAGGGGTTCAGTTTGTGTCTAGATTTTGGAGAACTTTCTGTTCCAAGCTGGGAATTCAGTTGTCCTTCTCCTCTGCTTTTCACCCTCAAACCAATGGGCAGACAGAGAGAACAAACCAGACCTTGGAGTCATATTTGAGATGTTTTATTTCCGCTGATCAGGATGATTGAGTTTCATTTTTGCCCTTGGCGGAATTTGCTTTAAATAATAGAGGTAGTTCTGCCACTTTGATGTCACCTTTTTTTTGTAACTTTGGGTTTCATCCTCGATTTTCTTCAGGGCAGGTGGAGCCCTCTGCCTGCCCAGGTGTTGACACTGTGGTGGAGAGAATGCACCAGATCTGGGACCAAGTGGTGGATAAGTTATCTCTCTCCCAGGAAAAGGCCCAGCGGTTTTCCAACCGACATAGGACCATTGGTCCCCAGTTTAAAGTTGGTGATATGGTGTGGTTATCATCAAAAAATATTGCTATGAAGGTGGCTTCTCCTAAGTTTAAGCCTAGATTTATTGGACCTTACAAGATTTTGGAGATTATTAATCCAGTCTCTTTTCGTTTGGCTCTTCCTGTCACATTTAAAATCCATAATGTGTTCCATAAGTCTTTGTTGAAGAGGTTTGTTGAACCTGTTGTTCCTGGGGTGGCACCTCCAGACCCTGTATTGGTTGAAGGTAACATGGAATATGAGGTAGAGAAGGTACTGGATTCCCGTCTGGCTAGACGGAGACTCCAGTATTTGGTTAAGTGGAAGGGTTATGGTCAGGAGGATAATTCCTGGGTCTCTGCCTCTGATATTCATGCCAAAAGATTGGTGCGTGCCTTTCATCGGGCTCACCCTGATTGCCCTGGTGGCGTGGTTGAGGGTTCTGTGACCCCTCCTCAAGGGGGAGGTACTGTTGTGAGTTAATTTTCCCCTTTACCACTGAGGCCCGATGAACTCCCTCTTCTAGTAAAGAAAGATAGTGAGCCTGATTATCAGGCATCTGGGTCTAATGATGATGAGTGGCTGAGTGGAGTTTCTGACTGGATATAAGGCTGTCCACGCCCATCTGCTCTGCGGGTGATTTCTCTGTGGATCCTTGGATACCAGTCTGAATTCCTGCTCTCCAAAAGCTAAGTTTTCTGCTCTTCTTTTTGCATTTGTACATTGTTTTTGTTTTTGCTGGATTTCTGTAATTCCCTGCTGGGGTGATCTGAATTCCTTTAGGTCTGTCTTCAGAAAATACCTGAGTGCTGATATAGTTTTTGAAGCCTAGCTGCTTCAGGGCCTTTTTCCATATCAGCCTGTTGGCTTATGTCTTTTCAGGGTTTTTGCAGATTGCAGACAGCTCCTATCCTATCCTGTCCTATTTTAGTGAGTTTGGGCCCCATTGTTTGCTCAGCCTATCTTTCTATCTGTGTGTGTGTTTTTTCATCTTGCTTCACCGTCATTATATGTTGGGGGCTGCCTTTTACTTTGGGGTCTGCTCTGGGGCAGTTTAGTTTTCCTTTTCTGTCTTTAGGCTATTTAGTTTCTCTGGCTGTGATCGAGGGGTCTAGGGCACCGTAGGAACCCCCCACGGCTACTGCTAGTTGTGTTGTTAGGTTCAGGGGTCTGCAATCTGATAGTTGCCAACTTCTCCGGTTTTCTGGACTTAGCTGCTATTTTTGTGTCTGCCTCCTACGGTGACTCATTCATAACAGACGAGCCTTGACATGATGCTTTGAAAGTAAAGGTGCCTTACGGGCTCGTCTGGAACGGAGACCACTGCGGTGGAGTACGTTACTTATGGTATTGACTGAAACCAATGTCCCCACTGCCATGAGATCTTCCCGGAGCTCCTTCCTTGTTGTCCTTGGGTTAGCCTTGACTCTTCGGACAAGCCTGGCCTCGGCACGGGAGGAAACTTTCAAAGGCTGTCCAGGCCGTGGAAGGCTAACAGTAGTTCCATAAGCCTTCCACTTCCGGATGATGCTCCCAACAGTGGAGACAGGTAGGCCCAACTTCTTGGAAAGGGTTTTGTACCCCTTGCCAGCCTTGTGACCCTCCACGATCTTGTCTCTGATGGCCTTGGAATGCTCCTTTGTCTTTCCCATGTTGACCATGTATGAGTGCTGTTCACAAGTTTGGGGATGGTCTTAAATGGTCAGAAAAGGCTGGAAAAAGAGATAATTAATCCAAACATGTGAAGCTCATTGTTCTTTGTGCCTGAAATACTTCCTAATACTTTAGGGGAACCAAACAGAATTCTGGTGGTTTGAGGGGTTGAATAATAAATGACCCTCTGAATAAACTTTTCACAATTTAAAAAAAAATTAAACAAAGAAATAACATTCTTTTTTGCTGCAGTGCATTTCACACTTCCAGGCTGATCTAAAGTCCAAATGTCACAATGCCAAGTTAATTCCGAATGTGTAAACCTGCTAAATCTGCAGGGGGTTGAATACTACTTGTAGGCACTGTATCTATCTATCATCTATCTATTTATCTATCTATCTATCCCATATCTATCCATCTATCTATCTATCTTTCTATCTATCTATCACCTATCTATTATCTCTCTTTCTATATATCTATTATCTATCTATGTAATATCTATCGATCTATAGAGAACGAGATATAGAGAAAACCTGACCAACACTTCCTCAGTGGGAACAGGTGCAAGCTGCAATAGCTGCATTATATAGAAAAAGAAAACACAGCAGCACTCTATATAAGCCAAGTTATATGCAAACTCTGAACACATTGACTCTAAATTGTGTTATTACTCAGAAAGATGTTCGTGCAAAAATGAAGATTCTTATCACATAAATTAGCCAATTCATGTATGCCCATCAACCACAGCAAGGTGACCTCCCTCTGATGGGTCCTTGTTCTACTGTACATACCTCACGACTTATCAGCCTACAGTTAAATGGACAAACATGTCTCTGTTGATCTATCTATCTGTCTATCATTAGTTATAGTTTATTATTTTTGTACTGAATCCTCAGAGTGAAACCATATCTACATTTATTAAGTTGTACATATTTATGTAGCTAATTCCTTTCTTGCTTTCAGGCCCAGAGCAGAGGTGTGGGGTCTGTCATTGTCAGGAATAGTGTAGATAATGGAGTAGTAACAGCACCACCAAACTTAATTTATAATCAGGGTCTAAAAGTTAAAAAGAAAATGTTTCTTGTTAAGAGATATGGGCACTTTCAGGTGCAATCATTTTTGTAAACTTAACTAAAGCCCCCATAAAGCCCCCGTTACACACTGCGATATCGCTAGCAATATCACTGTAAAGTCACCGATTTTGTGACGTTGCAGCGATATTGCTAGCGATATCGCTGCATGTGATACTTACCTCCGACCGGCTCCCCTGCTGGTTATCGCTGATCGCGCGAGAAGCTCCTGAATCATTTCTCGTCGGGGGCTTCCTGCTGGGCTTCCTGTGGCGCCGACGAGCGACGCGTGGACGCGGGCGGGAGGACGCAGGATTGCCGCATCTGACAGGTAAGTAGCGACGCCCGTCCCCAGCGATGTCGCTAGTGAGATCTGCCTGTGTGGTAGCTCACTAGCGACCACCTAGCGATGCACCAGCGATCCTGACCACGTCATATCGCTGGGCGGGATCGCTGGTGCATCGCTAGGTGTAACGGTACCCTTAGACTTAAGCTAAACATTTTACAGGGCTCTGCTCCAACAGCCATGTTAGTGCTTCCTGTTTCAAGCCCACATCCTGTGGACCTCTTGTGATTAGTAGGTCCCTACAATGTTATGACTTTGTCAGGACGTAACTCGCACCATCACCTCAAAGAACCTAATAATTAGAAAAGGCATCCCGTAGACAGGCAGATAGTTCACAGTTCTGCTAGACCCAAATCTTGTATATCATTTTGAGTCTTCTCCAGCTAAAGCGCATATATTTGGGGCAAAAAAAAAAATTATTGAAATCGGAATTCATTAAACATATTTCACTGTTTGATTTTAAACGGCTTTGTGTTTCTTTGCACTGTCCTCACAGTAAAAAGAGTTAACTGAGCATCCATCACTGAGGGGTGTTTGTACCTTTACTCTCAATTTTTTTCTGATTTATGACCACAAGCCACATAAAATTGGGGCTATCCTTTGATGTGGTCATATATCAGCTAAGAGAGGCTAAGAAAAAGACAGATAAAAGAGTTAAAAACTCCCCTTAAGCACCAGCTCACTGACACATTTTCAGATAACGCATTCTGTAGACAGCTAGGTGCATGGAAACAAAGATCCCATAAAAGCCAAATGGTGCAAAATTTGTCAAGAAACTTGAATGTAAGCCTATAATGCATGCAGTTAAGAATAAGCAAAAAATGCCTCTAAGCTGTTCAAATACAGAACAAGAATATATTGCAGATAAAGTTATCTGATTATTAGAAAAACCTCAGTTCAAACTTAAAATGGTTATCCAGGACTTTTATTTACTATGGGTCTGAAAACTAACAAGCAGGTAGTTACTAACTATGTGACTGTCACGCCTCTCATCAGCTGAGAGCGGTCATTCAGCTGCTCCACGTTAACAGAGCAGCACTTCTTCTTTTGGGCTGCTATGTTGATGGGGCATTACTTCTGATGTCATGCTGATTGACAGTTGGCTTCCTGCAGGTAGGCAGCAGGGAACTGGATGTCAATCAGCATGACGTCAACAGTCACGCCTTATCAATAGATTGGAAGAGAAGTCGCAGCTCTACTGGCATGACATCAGCGGAAGCACCGGCAGGAGGTCTGTGACCGTTTTATTTAGGCAGAGATTGAAAACGGGCACAAGAGGCAGGTAGGTAGCAACTACCTTCCTGTTAGTTCTTCGGTACATTTTATAAAAAAAATAAATAGTCATAGAAAATCCCTTTTAGCTGACCATATTGGAAATATATTTTACTTGCATTTGAATTTGTTAGAACTACTGTACTTCCAGAAAGAAAGTATTTAAAGAACCCTTGCTTATACATTTCTGATGGCTGTTAGCTAATCACTACTGTATTTCTTCTTACTCCCGTTACATTACAAACACTTGCTCAGATATGTTGGGCACTCATGTATTCTAAATAGCGAGACCAAAGCAAACTATAGTCACAGAATGATCCTTTCACTCCATGAACGTTTTGATTGTTGATGTGATTGGCAGACTGCCTACATGCAAGATAATTGTGAAATAAGCATTTTTATCAATAGTCATCTATTATATACTGTACTTACCTAAAATTGTCCATTATCCACTTCCGTCTGGATGACCTTGAATCCCATAATTCACGTGCCAACCAGAAGTACGCCGACCGCCATATTGGAACACCCATGTAATGGATGTTCCAATATGGCACCCGCTGGTGGTACTAGCCCCTTGCGCAGTACCACCAGCGGGTCACCGCCAGACCCCCGCCGCTGGGACTCCCCCGCTGCAATAACCCCTACCCACCACTGCTATAGCCACCACCAGGAGTATAAGTCAGCAAGCCAGCAGGGGATGGGGAGCGGCCTGAGAGAGCAGCTGTGACAGCGTGACAGCATACTCACCCACTCCTGGCGCAGTGGCTGCAATGCCCATGCATCTGTCTCTGATTTCCCAGCTTCCAGCAGCACTTGCTGTATTCAGCGATCACGTGGTACCGCTCATTAAATTAATACTTTACTTTAATGAGCGGTATCACCTGACCGCTGAATACAGCAAGTGCTGCTGGAAGTCGGAAATCAGAGACAGATGCAGGTACATTGCAGCCACTGCGCCAGGAGGACCGGGGAGAACGGATGAGGACCAGGGAGGATGAATGAGGACCAGAGGAGCCAAGCCAAGGCAAGCCATGCATACAGAATGGGACCAGGGAGCCATGCATACAGGATGGGACCAGTGAGCCATGCATATAGGATGGGACCAGGGAGACATACATACAGGATGGAAACAAGAAGCCATACATACAGGATGGGACCAGGGAGCCATACATACAGGATGGGACTAGGGAGCCAGACATATAAGATGGGACCAGGGAGCCATACATACAGGATGGGACCAGGGAACTTACATACAGGATGGGACCAGGGAGCCTACATACAGGATGGGACCAGGGAGCCTACATACAGGATGGGACCAGGGAGCCTACATACAGGATGGGACCAGGGAGCCTACATACAGGATGGAACCAGGGAGCCTACATACAGGATGGGACCAGGGAGTCATACATACAGGATGGGACCAGGGAGTCATACATACAGGATGGGACCAGGGAGCCTACATACAGGATGGGACCAGGGAGCCTACATACAGGATGGGACCACGGGGAGCCTGCATACAGGATGGGACCAGGGAGCCTACATACAGGATGGGACCAGGGAGCCTACATACCGTATAGGACCAGGGAGCCTACATACAGGATGGGACCAGGGAGCCAACATGCAGGATGGGACCAGGGAGTCATACATACTTGATGGGACCAGGGAGCCATACATACAGGATGGGACCAGGGAGCCTACATACAGGATGGGACCAGGGAGCCTACATACAGGATGGGACCAGTGAGCCATGCATACAGGATGGGACCAGGAAGCCATGCATACAGGATGGGACCAGGGAGCCATACATACAAGATGGGACCAGGGAGCCATACATACAGGATGGCACAATGGAGCCATGCATGTGGGATGGGACCAGGGAGCCACGCATACAGGATTGGACCAGGAAGCCATGCATACAGGATGGGACCAGGAAGTCATGCATACGGGATGGGACCAGGGAGCCATACATACAGAATGGGACCAGGGAGCCATACATACAAGATGGGACCAGGGAGCCTACATACAGGATGGGACCAGGGAGCCTACATACAGGATGGGACTAGGGAGCCTACATACAGGATGGGATCAGGGAGCCTATATACAGGATGGGACCAGTGAGTCATACATACAGGATGTGACCAGGGAGCCATACATACAGGATGGGACCAGGGAGCCTACATACCATATGGGACCAGGGAGCCTACATACAGGATGGGACCAAGGAGCCTACAAACAGGATGGGACCAGGGAGCCATACATACAGGATGGGACCAGGGAGCCTACATATAGAATGGGACCAGGGAGCCTACATACAGGATGGGACCAGGGAGCCTACATACTGGATGGTACCAGGGAGCCTACATACAGGATGGGACCAAGGAGCCATACATACAGCATGGGACCAGGGAGCCATACATACAGGATGGGACCAGGGAGCCATACATACAGGATGGGACCATGGAGCCATGCACGCTGGATGGTACCAGGAAGCCATGCACACAGGATAAGACCAGTGAGCCATGCATACGGGATGGGACCAGGAAGCCATGCATACAGGATGGGACCAGGGAGCCATACATACAAGAGCGGGAGCCAAACATACTAGGACAGGGACAGGGGGAGCCACACATACCAAGACAGTGACTGGGGGAGCCACACATACCAGGACAGGGACCAGGGGAGCCACACATACCAGGACAGGGACCGGGGGAGCCACACATACCAGGACAGGGATGGGTAGAGCCCCACATACCAAGACAGGGACGGGGACAGCCACACATACCAGGACAGGGACGGGGACAGCCACGCATACCAGGACAGGGACGGGGAGAGCCACACATTCCAGGACAGAGAAGGGGAGAGCCACACTACCAGGACAGGATGGGGAAAGTCACACATACCAGGACAGGGAAGGGGAGAGCCACACTACCAGGACAGGATGGGGAAAGTCACACATAGCAGGACAGGGATGGGGGGAGCCACACATAGCAGGACAGGGATGAGGGAGCCACACATACCAGGACATGGACAGGGGAGCCACACATAGCAGGACAGGGATGGGGGAGCCACACATAGCAGGACAGGAATGGGGGAGCCACACATAGCAGGACAGGGACGGGGGGAGCCACACATACCAGGAAAGGACAAGGGGACAATGCATATCTGGCTTATACTCGAGTCAATAAGCTTACCCAGTTCTCCGTGGCAAAATTAGGTGCCTCGGTTTATACTCGGGTCGGCTTATACTCGAGTATATACGGAATATGTCTCCGCTATTCCCATGCAGGCGCAGTAACAGCCGTGTCATTACTATGCATGCATGGGAATAGCAGTGACATGTATGTCACTTGCGCAGGCGCAGTTCGTGGCTGCAATTCCCACGCATGCACAGTAAGAGTCACAACCGCGCTGCTCCTGTCAGCACCACTAAGCATACACAGATGTTAATTTCACCGCACTTCAGATGCGATAGCATCGGGTCTTTTTCTAGTTCATCATAATCTTGCAGTGTAAATGCAGCTTGAGCTTCTGCCATGGTCTGTCAGAAGGAAAGGATGGGGCATGTTAAAATTCCATTGCCCAATCCTTGTCTTCTATAACATCCACTATTAGTTTAATTGCAAGACCCATGTTTGGACAAAATTAATCTAACATGTATAGTTAGATTAGATCTTGTCTATTTAGGTCATTGGCACACTGACAAATCAGCATACACAAGATACCATATTGTATCTCTGCCATTAGCCTAGAACTAACAGCACATGCTCATGATAATAATAGCAATACTGCAGAAACTGAGATACTAAACTGAATTGCTGATCAAGCAATGTGAATGTTACCATTTTTCTTAAGACGTGACCAATGTTAAATATAACAAGATCTCAAATTGCTTATGCAGCATATACCAAATATAGCTGTATTAATTCTTAAGTACAAATTTATGTTTCAGACAATCAAGGACATTTTCTTTGCAGTTTAGTACATATTAGCTATTTAAAAATATTTAATATGAGCATTTTTCTTCTTGAGAGCTATTTTGTAATATATTTTAAACAGTATTTTCTAAGGGAATATTAAACATCCCATAAAGAAAACTAAAATTACTTCATTAAAAACAATAAATCAATAACCATTGTAAGAAAAGAGTGAAAGAAATTAGATTACCAAAAAGACAATAAGACAAAAAGACAACTTATTAAGGCTGATCTAAGTAGTAGTTTAAAGAAAAACCCAGCTTAGCTTCCATTTCTTCAGAGCATCTACAAAAAGTAAATGTTTTTCTTTCATTATTTGATACAAACTCCTCCCTGAAATGCATTATACCTATACTCAAAGCTTCTGACATCATGATGTGAGCATGGTCTCAGAGACTTTCTGTAGTTTGGTGACCTGGGGGGTGTTATGACGACCCCGGGTCACCATGGCAATGATCGGACCCCACGATGACATCGCGGGATGCCGATCTAAAGGCAGAGGGAGTTCTCATCCATCTGCTTCCCTCCTGAATGCTGTGATTGCACTTGATCTCAGCAATTAGGGGGTTAACAGCGATATTGCTGATATTTCAGCATCTCCTTTGCGGTCATGCCGTGATCGGTCAGTCGTGTTGACTGCACGATCACTGCGATCTGGGTGTGGGAGCCAACTGCATGTGTCCCCGCACCTCCTCCCGTGAATCTTAGTTGTCTGTGACAGCTGTCGGCACGGAACTGTCACTACGTGTTTACACGCAGTGACAGTTTAAATGCATGATTGGCATAGTCCATCCTGGTGTGGGAACTGACATCCTCCCATGGCGGACTATGTCCGTCAAGGGATATTGAGGGGTTAATGTTGAAAATTACGGCTTACAACCAATGAAAACCCAAAAGTCATTATCAGTAAATTAGAATACTTTATAACAACAGCTTGAAAAGTGGTTTTAAAATCCGAAATTTGGTTTACTTAAATGTATGTTCAGTAAATGCGCTCAGTACTTGGTCTGGGCTCCTTTTGCATTAATTACTGCATCAGTGCCACGTGGTATGGAGGCGATCAGCTTGTGGCACTGCTGAGGTGTTATGGAAGCCCGATTGCTTTGATAGCAGCCTTCAGCTTATCTGCATTGTTGGGTCTGGTGTCTCTCATTTTCAACTTGACAATACCCCATAGATTCTCTATGGGTTTAAGGTCAGGTGAGTTTGCTGGCCAATAAAGCACCATGATACTGTTGTTTTTAAACCAGGTATTGGTACTTTAGGCAGTGTGGACAGGTGCAAAGTCCTGCTGGACAATGAAATTTCCATCTCCAAAAAGCATAGGGAAGCATGAAGTGCTCTAAAATTTCTTGGTACACGGCTGCGTTGACTTTAGTCTTGATAAAACACAGTGGACCTACACCAGCAGCAGATGACATGGCTCCCCAAACCATCACTGACTGTGGAACAAACTTCACATTAGACCTCAAGCAACTTGGATTGTGTGCCTCTCCACTCTTCCTTCAGACTGTAGGACATTGATTTCCAAATGAAATGCATTATTTACTTTTATCTGAAAACAACACTTTGGACGACTGAGGAACAGTCCAGTTCTTTTTTTCCTTGGCACAGGTAAGATGCTTCTGGCATTGTTTATTGGTCATGAGTGACTTGACACAAGGAATGCGACACTTGTAGTCCATGTCCATGACAAGTCTGTGTGTGGTGGCTCTTGAAGCAATGACTCCAACAGCAGTCCACGCCTTGTGAATTTCCCCCAAATGTTTGAATGGCCCTTTCTTAACAATACTTTCAAAGCTGCGGTTATCCCGGTTGCTTGTGCACCTTTTTTTTTACCACACTCTTTCCTTCTACCCAAGTTTCCATTAATATGCTTGGATATACCACTCTGTGAACAGACAGCTTCTTTAGCAATGATCTTATGTGGCTTACCCACCTTGTGGAGTGTGTCAATGACTGCCTTCTGGACATCTGTCAATTTAGCAGTCTTCCCCATGATCGAGGAGCCTAATGAAACAGACTAGAGGACCTTTTTACATGCTTAGGAAGCCTTTGCCAGTGTTTTTTGTTAATTATTCTAACTTACTTAGATAATGACTTATAATATACTAGATTATGGCCCGATGCTATCGCATTGGGAGGATGCGATAGCATCACACCTCTTGCCATGTTAACCCTCAACACACACACTCCTCTCACCTTTCACCATCTCCACTCACTCTTTCACTCCACATACGACCCCTTCTCTCACTCCGTCTCTCATACTCACGCTGTCATCGCCGCTGCTCCACGATCCCCGACATCTGCCGCCGGCGCCATCCTGGATCCAGACGTTGTCCACGCCGGCGACATGTTCTTGCGGCGACGCCATCTTGAGTATCGTGAAATCCCGCGATACTCAAGATGGCGTCGCCGGAAGAACATGTCGCCGGCGTGGACGACGTCAGGATCCAAAATGGCGTCGGCGAAATCTCGCGAGTTTTCGCCGACGCCATTTTGGATCCCGACGTCGTCCTCGCCGGCGACATGTTCTTGCGGCGACGCCATCTTGAGTATCGCGGGATTTCGCAGATCCAAAATAGCGTCGCCGCAGGAACATGTCGCCGGCATGGATGCCGTCGGGATCCAAAATGGCGTCGGCGAAATCTCGCGAGATTTCGCCGACGCCATTTTGGATCCCGACATGCTCCACGCCGGCGACATGTTCTTGCGGCGACTCCATCTTGACTATCGCGGGATTTCGCCGATCCAAAATGGCGTCGCCGCAAGAACATGTCGCCGGTGTGGAGGACGTCTGGATCCAGGATGGCACCGGCGGAAGAAGATGTCGGGGATCGTGGATCAGCGGCGATGACGGCGTGAGTATGAGAGATGGAGTGAGAGAAAGGGTCGTATGTGGAGTGAAAGAGTGAGTGGACGTGAGTAGAGATGGTGAAAGGTGAGAGGAGTGTGTGTGTTGAGGAGGAGTGGTGTGTTGAGGGTTAACATGGAAAGAGGTGTGCGGTGACGTCACCGGTTACAACTGGACGGAAGTTGTTACAACCGGAAGCTGCTTAGGGCATTTATTATTATAGATTATAATACTAACCCCACCATTGTTTGATAGCTTACTGCCTATGCACTCTGTACACAGAGAGCTGTCAATCTGTGGTGTGGGTGGGGTTATACAACTTAGAATTCATAGAACTGGTAGATCTGCAGCAGGCAAAACTGTGATATTTTCAAAATTATGGCAAGCAGCCCAGTAAGTGACAGATTCATGGAATTAGAGTATATTTCCTTACATAATGCATCTCTCAGATAGGGCAGCAAAAACTTGATGACAGATTTGTTTTAAGGAGTTGGTCTTATCTAGTGATGAGTGAATCCAAACATTCGGAAGTCTGTGTAATTTTTTGGGTTCAGCAGCTCGAATAAGGTTGGTTGAAACGCTGTAACACAGACAATCAACAAGCAGTGTGGGTGTGGGGACTTTCAGTCCCATCACAGAAATGCCAAGTATTGGCATGGCTGTGATTGACCAAAGCAGTACGTTAAAAAAAAGAATAATAAAAAAAGATATGGGGTTCCCTCTGTTTTTGATAACAAGTGCAGGTAAAGCAGACATCTGTGGTTTGCAGCCTTCAGCTATCTGCTTTATCTCGGCTGGTTATAAAAATTAGAAAGGCCCCCATACGTTTATAAGACCCCTATCCACTACTGACTCCATAATCAAAAAGCAATAAACACACACAGAGAAAAGTCTTTTAATTGTAAAAAGCACTCCCCATCCCTCTTTTACCCATTTATTACCTTTAGAAAATAATAGAATCTAAAGGGGTATGCCATAAATCCATCACATGTCTCACTGCGATCCTCCACTCTGCTACATTTAGATGCAGTGCTGAGCGGTGACATATGAAATGTGACCGCTCAGCATGGCCATTGGAACACACTGACGGTAGCATGTGAATCCAGCTGCTATGATGAGTGCTGACATCAGTAAAATTATCACAGTTCACAGCCGATGAACTGTGGTAATGTTACTGACGTCACCCCTCTCAGAAGTGATCTATGATCCCTTAGAGCACCAGGTCGAACAGGCAGGTAGTTAGCAACTACCTGTCTGTCAATTCTTAGCCCCATGACCAAAAGTTAAAATGGTCCCATATAGCCCCTTTAAATGAAGATGTTCACATACAGTTACTGCTGGAGCTAATAACAGCTGTTTGGTGGGGTTACCGGATACCCTAAGGATATATGTTATCATTATAATATACCTGGACAACTCCTTTAAGTGCAGGAATTCCATAAAAATAGGTTCCTGTCAAAATTAATGGTTAGTTTTATTTTCTCTGTATTGCCTGTTGACAATTTATCTTCATAGAATTTCATAGACCATCAAGTCTTCAGAATTAATTGTAGAGTTTTTAAAGAGGTTTTATGGAGTTTTTCTACATTGGTTTTCACTCATGGAAAATAATAAACTCAACATTTTTCTTCCACTCCCCTAAGATACCTCTAAAAAATTGTTGTTGTTGATAGGCTTATCGGACATCACGACTATGACACATGTAACTGCTGCAGTCAATCACTGGGCTTCGTGTTAACGCTGAATGTGTATTATTTGTTTGTGTTTTGTGCTTTTAGATTTTGAATAAATAACTGAATTCCACAGTTTTGTACTTTGAAAAGTAGGTTTTAACTAAAAATGCGTTGTCTACAAAATTCTTGATCCTGGTTTCATGGTTGGTCTTCTTTAAGAGTGACTTTTTTATTTATTGTAGGTGACTATTCCTTGCAAAACAATAGGAATTGACATCAGATACTGACATGTACATCTGGCTGGTGACAGGTGCCTATTTACACAAACCACAACTCACATCTTTGGTTTTATCAGTGATTGTTTCTGCAATCACATTTTGTTTCCTCTGCCTTTCTGCATTAAATGGTAGTAAAAAGAACAAAAGATCCTATGTGGCTAAAATAAAGTCTGAGGGAAGCACTGTCAACAGCATAGTTTTGCTAATTGTGCTGTACTTGTAGTTTTAAAATTTCAAAGATTGCAAAAGAGATACAATTAATGTGCAGTATCAATTGAAGTGCCCTGAACAATGTGTTCAGTGGCTTCATACTAAAATAGTTCATTACACTATCACATCCTGTGGTTAAAAAATAATGAGGTCAGCTGCAAAATACTTACATGGCTTCAAGATATTGTGGATTTCCATTTCAGTGCGTTAACAAGGTATTGTGTTGCTCACCTATAAAATTCACTTTGATGAAAATGGAGAGCTGAGATTACTCAGAAATATAACCCTGACAGTTGCTTCAAGATTTCGCTGAACACGGTACCTCTCTTGTATGAAGCTGGTAAACCGGAAATACTGAATATACAGTATTTCATAAGAGTTCTTTTCAAAATGAAAACTCAACAAATCTAGCGAAAAATATTATCTGTATTAAAAAAGTTTTCTGATCTAAGCAAGGCATCACCTCTCCATTGCTGAGGTCCTAGCTGACCACTAAAACGGTTTCCTCTATTCTTCCTTGACTCTCCGCGGATGCTGCCAGAAAAAATTGAATAAATTCGCAAGTTATTCGTGGACTCTGTTGCTCTAGTCAAGTCTATGGAGCTAATGAGATGTGTGATTGCAGTGCAGAGCTCTCCTCTTCGCTCTTCATATTATACATCTAATGCTATGCAATTTATTTGTTTTCACATATATAGCCATTTACATTGTTCCTACCATAGCAACTTTATATTTTTAAGATAAGTCCAACATAAATGAATATGATATTCTTTGATACCCTTAAAATAACTCACCGGGTTTTTCCTTTCTAAAGTCCATTTTCTTCAGAATATGTATGACAAGAGGTATATTACTCACTGTCAATTTACTAATCTCATAATTATTTTTCTCTTGACGTCACCAGACCTCCCTGTAGTGTCTTTCAGAGGTAGTGGGTATACAAAACAGGCAATCTGCGGGGGCAGAGGTGCATGAAGAGAGAGAGGAGCAGTTTTAACCAATCATAAGATGAGGTTATATCAGACTCCCACTCCCTGATCACAGCTGTGCCTTATTGTACAGTAGTTGTAGAAAAAGCAGCTAAGCCACAAGCGCTGAGAAAAGAAAGAGCAAGTAATAGAGTTTTGAGCCCAAGAATGGACAGAGTTTTAAAGCTTAAGACATAAGGCTTAGGTGAAATAGCCAAATGACCACATTCACCATAAATGACCATGAGCTCATACAAACTAAACACTTTAAAACCATTGTTCCCTTTTGCCTAATCAAAACTAATTACTTCCACACTATGCCAGTAGATGCATTGGTTGTCCATCTGTTTTAGAATACAATATAAATGTACATATTTCGCCAACAAAGTTTTCTATAGTGCTGCAATACCAGAGATCCACTCCTTCATCTTTCAGTTATTAATGAAATCTCAAGTGAAAAACTTCTTTTTTCTTGAATTTTCTTCAACATCCTTACCTGATTTTGGTCCATCAGCATCTATCTTTGCTGGCTGGTGCTGCCAGACTTACTCTGTTGGCTGCCATTGCTAAGCAAGTTGTGGTTATGCCCCTGTAAGTAGTAGTAAAACCCACTTTGTAATTGGGTTGCACATTCAATCATACAAAGTGTATTAATTTTGCTGGCTATTGTGGCTTGTGACTCCAACTTCATCCTACTCTGTGATTCCTCCTGACATTGACCTCAGTTAGTTTGACTCTGATTTGACAGCCACTGCTAAGCATCCTTATGTTATCCCTGTGGAGGGCTCTCCAGTTATGGACCTGCCTAGTCTGACCATTCTTGCCTTTAATTTATTCCTACAGCCAACAGGTACTACATGGATGCTTCCGGAACCTGATAAGCAAAGTGGCTTGCACTATATCTGCTTGCAGTAACCATTTGAGCCAACAATCTCAGATATACCCTATTAATATCTAAGATAATTTATTGTAACATTTAGGTACACTTAACCCCTTTACCCCAAGGGTCATTTGCATGTTAATGACCAGGTCAATTTTTACAATTCTGACCACTGTCCCTTTATGAGGTAATAACTCTGGAACGCTTCCATGGATCCCGGTGATTATGTGATTGTTTTCTCATGACATATTGTACTTCATGCTAGTGGTAAAATTTCTCTGATATGATTTGCGTTTATTTGTGAAAAAAACAGAAATTTGGCAAAAATTTTGCAATTTTCTAACTTTGAATTTTCATGCCCTTAAAACAGAAATATGTCACACAAAATAGTTAATAAATAACATTTCCCACATGTCTACTTTACATCAGCACAATTTTGGAACAAAAAATATTTTTTGTTAGGAAATTATAATGGTTAAAAGTTGACCAGCAATTTCTCATTTTAACAACACCATTTTTTTTGGGACCACATCACATTTGAAGTCACATTGAAGGTGACTGAAGGTGCTCAAAACCACATTCAAGTTTATTAATCCTTCAGGTGCTTCACAGGAATTATTGGAATGGTTAAAAAATGAACTTATTTCACAAGAAATTTACTACTGATCCAATTTGTTTTATTTTACCAATGGTAATGGGAGAATTTGGACACCAAAACTTGTACAATTTGTACTGAGTACGCCGATACCCCATATATGCAAGTAAACCACTGTGTTGGCGCATGGTAGAGTTCAGAAGGGAAGGAGCGCCGTTAGACTTTTCAATGCAAAATTGGCTGGAATTGAGCTCGGGCGCCATGTCGTGTTTGGAGAGCCCCTGATGTGCCTAAACAGTGGAAACCCCCCACAAGTGACACCATTTTGGAAAGTAGACCCAATAAGGAACTTATCTAGATGTGTGGTGAGCACTTTCAATCCCCAAGTGCTTCACAGAAGTTTATAATATAGAGCCATAAAAATTGGAGTGCAATTTGTCCTGAGTATGCAGATACCCCATATGTGAGGATAAACCACTTATTGGGCACATGGCGGAGCTCGGAAGGGAAGGAGCACCGTTTCACTTTTCAATGCAAAATTGGCTGGAATTGAGATCAGATGCCATGTTACATTTGGAGAGCCCCTGATGTGCCTGTCATGGTTTATTGAGAGTTCAGGGTAGGTGGTGCAGGAGTTAATAATGAAAGCCTCTCTGTGGATCTGGGGAGGGTTCTTATAGCATCAGGGGAGAGCCGTCCCCTATCTTTTATACTCATTGCTGAGTGTGCCTGACCCTGTCCTGTCCGTGCTTCATGCCAATTGTTGTTTGTCTGCCTGGTGTTTGATCCTGTCCTGTTACGGTTTACGTCCCTGATTTGCTGATTCTGTACTTTATCTGCCCGTTCTGTGTATGACCCCTGGCTACGTTTGACCTCCCTCCTGAGCATCCCTACGGTACCTTGCCACCCGCCCCGTGTATGACATTATTGTTTGCCTGACTATAGTTACTTCTCTGTGACGCTTCATTACCACTGCTTCCATCAGCGCTGTTAGAGCCCGGCGGTAGCCCCGCCCCTCCCTCTGATGCATGTCATGTGACCGCAGGTCCTGTGGGCACCGAGCGCTTCTCTACCGCTCCGCCCTCCCCGCAGGTCCTGGAGCTGGTTTTCCTACATCCTCGTTGGGCTCCTGCCTCTCACCGCTGTAGGTAAGATGCTGTCTTATAACCTGTCATCTGTGTGCTTGTCACCCGGGTTGCTGGGCTGTTACCCGGCCCCTTACCATAGTCCTGACAGGAAACCCCCCAAATTCTAACTCCAACCGTAACCCAAACACACTCCTAACCCTAATCCCAACCCTAACCCTAACCACAAACCTATCCCTAACACACCCCTAACCCTAATCCCAACCCTAACCCTAATCCCAACTGTAATTCTAACTCTAACTTTAGCCCCAACCCTAACTTTGGCCCCAACCCTAACTTTAGCCTTAACCCTAACCCTAACTTTAGCCCTAACCCTAGACCTAACACTAGCCCTAACCCTAGCCCTAACACTAGCCCTAACCGTAACCCTAACCCTAATGGGAAAATGAAAATAAATACTTTTTTTTATTTTATTATCTTCCCTAACTAAGGGGGTGATAAAGGGGGGTTTGATTTACTATTTATAACTGATTTTTATGGCAGTTTTTATGTTTGGCAGCTGTCACACGATAAAAGACGCTTTTTATTGGAAAAAATAGTTTTTGCATCACCACATTTTGAGAGCTATAATTTTAACATATTTTGGCCCACAGAGTCATGCGAGGTCTTTTTTGTGGGACGAGTTGACATTTTTTTGTACTATTTTCAGGCACATAACTTTTTTTATCACTTTTTATTTTTATTTTTGTGGGGCAGAATGAACAAAAACCAGCATTTCATGAATTTCTTTTGGGGAGGGGCATCATTCTGTGTGTGGCAAAATTAATATAGCAGCTTTATTCTTCGGGTCAGTATGATTACAGCGATACCTCATTTATATTTTTTTTATGTTTTGGCGCTTTTATACAATATAAACTATTTTGTATAAAAAATAATTATTTTTGCATCGCTTATTTTGAGAGCTATAAGATTTTATTTTTTTGCTCATGATGGTGTATTCCCCATACATACTTGTTTTTTGCAGGACAAGATGACATTTTCAGCAGTACCACATTTATTTATATCCGTCTTTTTAATCACGTGTTATTCCACTTTTTGTTTGGCGGTAAGATGATAAAGCATTGATTTTTTGCCTTGTTTTTATGGTATTCTTTAAAGGAGTTAACTAATGGAGTAGTTTTTTAGGGTGGGTCGTTACAGACGTGTTGATACTGAGTATGTGTACTTTTATTGTGTAGATTTTTTTACTTAAATATTTATTTACTGATTGAATAAATATTGATTTTTTATTTTTATTATTTTTTAAAATATTTTTACAATTATTTAAAAAAATTTGTTTTATTTAATTCTTACTTTTACACTGTGTCCCACTATGGGACACTCATTTTGTGAAAGCTGATCGATTCTTTAGCATGCAGATCTGCATGCTATAGAAGCTGTCAGTGCTGCATGGAGTTGCACACTGACCTGAGAGACTTCCTGGTCATCACTGCGCATGACAGGAAGTCTCTCAGCAGTGGAGACCTGTATGTCATCGTGATGACATCGATTCTCCATGGCAGCAATCGGGACCCCAAGTCATGCCTCGGGGTCTCCGACACAAAGGCAGAGGGGCTGTCACAGCTGACAGCCCCTCTGCCTGCTCCTGGAACGCTGCAATCATGTTTGATCGCAGTGCTCTGGGGGTTAAAGTGCTGGTACTTAGTGCTGGGTGTTAGCTGTGATAATCAGCTGACATGCGGCTGTGATCAGCCGCACTCCCCCTGTGAGTGCGGCTAATCGCATTTGACATACTATTCCATCATCCATGGAATTAAAGGTACTGTCACACTTAGCGATGCACCAGCGATCCCAACCAGCGATATGATGTGGTCAGGATCGCTGGTGCATCGCTAAGTGGTCGCTAGTGAGCTGCCACACAGGCAGATCTCACCAGCGACATCGCAGGGGTCGGGGGTCGCTACTTACCTGTCAGACGAGGTGATCCTGATGTCCTCCCGCCCGCGTCCACGCGTCGCTCGTCTCCACAGCAGGAAGCCCAGCAGGAAGCTGACGACGAGAAACTGTCCAGGACGTTCTTGCGCGATCAGCGATAACCAGCGGGGGAGCGGTCGGAGGTAAGTATCACACATAGTGATATCGCTAGCAATATCGCTTTAACATCACAAAAACCAGTGACGTTATAGCGATATTGCTAGCGATATCGCTTAGTGTGACAGGCCCTTAAGTCCCAGGTCACATGGATGGAATAGTACATCTAATGGCAGAAAGTGGTTAAAGCTGCTGTATATTATAGATTGATATTTTGATTGCTGCATAGGGTACAATATGATGCATTGAAACAACAACTAGGATACCATGGAGCGCATATAAACATTTTTTCCTCTAAAGAAAGTCTTTTCAGCCTACTCAGTCATTGTAAGTTAAAAGATTTTCAAATGTGTTAAAGTATCAATTTTACATTGACAGAAAAGTTTGAGACATCATTATTTGTTACATGTCATGCAAAGGTATTGTTTGTGGAGGCTCATTATTATACTGGGAGTTGCTGACACTAGATCATGCCTGAACGCCACTGCATTCACCACCTGCTCCCACCCTTAATTATTATGTTGTGTTTCTGTGTGAACTAGATAATCAATCACTACTTAAGTGCCTGATAATCTTGTCCTGCGCCTCCTCTGCCAATAACCTTGCACATGCTTCCCATTGTCCCATAACCATTTATATTTAACAACAAAGCTCTATATATTGCTTATATATGGAAAACAGGAGAAAATTAAATGTGTCAACTAGAATCTCAGTGTTCCAAAGATTATAGGTATCACTGTGATATGCAATAGTAATTCTGCTGGCATGTTGATATTAGAATCAAAGTGGACTTTTGTGGATTAAGGAATGATGATTTTGAAGCTGAGCAAATTAGAAAGAATATTGGCAAGCATTATTAGTAGCATTCATTACACTCCATTGTGAAAAGTGATGCGTACTTGACACAAAATGTCTTGGTCTACACAAGGGTAGGTGGGACAGCACTTGGATTTGTGTTGTAAGCACTCAATAATGAAAGGCCTATATTAAGGCTGTGTGTCACTTCAATGTCGCTCTGTGAGGCCTTGATTTCTACCCATTGCCAGCATAATATGAGATGTGATGGAGCACACCACAAGTTAAGGCTCTATATTATGGATCTCTACAGTTCTAAAATGGATCTTGATGTACTGTCTCTATTCTGCTGACAAATAACCATATCTTTTTCTCATGACCTCACCACCACAATACTACAAAACACCAGTGATTGGTATCATTAACTTGTCTTCTACTTGTAGCATCACAAAACTGAGCTTCTTGTGTTTCCAAGCCCTAACTAAACTTGATAATTTTGTTTCTGCATCTTGCGTTATCATGATTCCCAAGCAGCTTGCCCACTGTCTTGGGTTTGCATTTGGCTCAGATCTTTCCTTCACTCCCTTTAACCAAACACGTGCCAACTCATGTCACCTTCAAGTAAAAAACATCTCCAGAATCTATAAAAGAAATTAAAGAATATGTGCTGTCACTTTGATTCATTCTTGCCTTGACAACAGCAACTCTCTACTAATCAGTCTTCCCATCCCTCTCCCCTTCCAATCTCTCCTGAATGCAGCAGTTAGGCTCATGTTTCTGTCCAGCCGCTATACTGATGACTCCATCCTGTGCCAGTCACTGATAAATCCACCTTTGATTCCTATATAGAATATAACATAGACTTATCGCAATCACACACAAAGCTCTCCACAATGCTGCGGCTGCCATACATTTCCTACCTCATCTCTGTCTGCCACCCTACCCATCCTCTTCTCTCTGCTCTTATAGAACCTATCACAATTTTTTTTTAATCCACTTTATAGTACTAGAGACATGGACCCTTTTATTTAGTGCACCTATTTATGGTATTTACTGCAGAGGCATTTCTCATGGCGTAATTATACACAGTAGCATAAAAACTTACCTCTTGAGAATCTTATGAGCAGCACCCCCTGGTATAACCATATGGCACATTTAAAAAACAAAAAGCAAGCAAAATGTATTTTTGAGGAATATTTTGGGGAGCAGCGAGAATAAAATATGAGAAAACCTGTCCAGTATTGACCTGCTGACAGGTCCTTTTTAATACTAAGGGTATGTGCACACGGAGTATTTTGGTGGTGCGGATTTTGTAGTGAAAACCGCAGATTATCTGCAGTTTTGCCTGCAGTTTTACACCCCATAATGGATGAGGTGTGAAACCGCAGCGTTTCTGCACTAAAGAATTGACATGCTGCGGATTGTAAACCGCAGGAAAACCGCACGGAAAAATCCGCAGCATGTGCACTGCGTTTTCCAGTTTACCATTGAAAACAATGGTACTGTACAACGCACCTAAATCTGCTGCGGACCCACAGCTGCAAAAACGCTGCGGATCCGCAGCAGAATCCGCACCGTGTGCACATACCCTAAGGGTTGCGGATTTTGATGCTGAGCCGCAGCGTTTTTGGACGCGCGGAATTTCATTATATCCGCAGTGTAGTGCGCAATCAATGTTAGCGAATGGTAAATTAAGAATTGCTGTGCACATGCTGTGGAAAAATCTGCGCAGATTTGCAGCGTTGTTTTTTTCCACAGCATGTCAATTCTTTTTGCGGCTCCGCAGCAGCATTTTTCAGTCTGGCATATATACTCTCTCTCTCTTCCATTCCCAATACCACCAAACAAATCTGCACAGCAAAAGCGCATTAAAATCTGCATCAATTACGCATGAAAGCTGCAAGCGTTTTCTGCCAAGAGATGCGGATTCTCTGCAGATAATTCTGCAGGCTAATCTGCATTGTGTGCACATACCCTAACATGTTGAACACCTCCAACTTTTGTCTCCAAGATTTTTCTTGTTTTGCACCGGCTCTGTGAAATGGTCTACCTCAGATAACAATGTCAATTACCAAAGTTCACAGTTTTATATATGCCATAAAAACACATTTTTTTAGCATATTTTAATTTGAGAGTACTTGATGATTGATACCTTTTAACAGCCAGCTGAAAAGATGGTAACAAATAGCAAACAAATAGCTTATTTATACACAACAGGACACAGGAATAGTGCAATAATAAGACAAGTAATGTGAAGCAGAACTAACAATATGGAAGGGCAGAAACAGTTGTAGGAGTAAACATTGGAGTAGTTCATAGAGAAGAAAGTTTTATTGTCCTCTGTGTTGTGATGCCCCTAAATGGTCTGAGGAGCACATTCCTTAATTGATGCAAAATACATACATCCATGGGACACATTCATTCTTGGTCTGAATTTGACAAAGGTCATCTTAAGCATGTACTCCCAGACTCTTTTGTCTCTCTGAGATTTGAAGTTACCTTTCAATGCCAGCAATTTCATGTCCACAATTGAAAGCACTGAGACGCAAAACAGTGATCCCAAAGACGTGGCTTTGCAGAGCACAGTATTGATTGGAGCGGAGATGGACCTGCTCAACCTCTACTCCATTCCTTACCTATGGTGCTCACAGTTTTAATGCTCAGCTATTTTTGACTATTCCATAGACATTGAACAGAGTGGAGGTCAAGTATGTGCACCTCCATTCTATTCAAGTCTAGTCTCTGCAGAATCCATATCTTCTGAAACAGATAAATCCAATTATAAGCAATGTTCTTGAAACAAGTTATTTCTAAATATACACTTTGTGTATCTTATTTGTGTCTTTACACAATGCATGATGCTATTTTTGCCGGAAGAAAACTGCCAAATTAATACATATTGTATCAGTCTCTATTCTTTGACTTTGCCATTTACAGCAGCCTTCTGTCTTTTGTGAAACAGATAATTATTCACAGACAGCACAAAACACATAATTTGAGGATATCTTCTCATTACCGTATTAAAAATAACACATGGAATAACATAGATTTAATATTCTCCTAATTACTCTATGATAAGATTTTATTCTCTTTGTACAATGAAGATTTTGGATCTGGATCATTCAATGTCAGTTTGCGGCCAAGGAATAATTTTAGTTGTTAATGTTCAGCTATGATAGAGCAAAACATGCATGCAGTTTGCTCATGTATCTTTTTAAGAATATTGCAATGTAGTATGATAACAAAAACATATATTTCAATTTCTTTTATAACAGTCTGTTGCGCTAAACCATTTTGGTAAGTTAAGGCATTCATAATAATAGTCAGTGAGTGGCCTAGAAGATATAAAATCCTGCAGCTTCAAAGTTATTAAACATACTATGAAATAGGGTCAAGTTTGCTAGAGGTTTGCCAGCAGCGACTGGCTGTCAAATTTCAACATGGGAGGCTATCACAAATCACTGGCCCACGAGTTTCAGCAGCTCATCTGATCATTTTCTCCCCACTTCATTCAGCTGTGTGCAGGTGCCGAAGAGCATCCTAAGGTTGTTAACCTGCTGATTAACCCCATATCTGCAGATTAATAGCATTATTCCTGGTGACAACTTCCCTTTAAGAATTACAGTGGCTGGTGTTGTTTTCATATCGGAATTGCACAAACATGTGCAATCCTAGATACACTTTTGATTGGGTAGTGACAAGAATATCCTTCAGTAGCATTAATATTGGTTTTTTTTACATCAATGAAACCATGATAGCCTTATAAAAAGTTGTCTGTCTCAGATGTGAAACATCAGAAACCCAAATACAAACTATTAGTCCACTGTATTCAATATATCAGACCCTAAATAGTATCATTTTCACCAGGGAACTGACAAGTACTACATAGCTGAATGGAACAGAACAAAACTTACTACATAGATATGGGAACCAAGCTAAACTTTTACATAGATACAGTACCAGAATTCAGTTTGCAATATATGTATGGTACCAGAAACAAATTTACTATATAGATAACTGAGAAGAACCAAGCTTATTGCTTAAATGTGGTACCAGAAACAAGCATATTATATAGATACAGAAGCAGAAACATGGTTACTACATAGATACAGTACCATAACCAAACTTTCCATATAGATATTGTATCATATAAAAATTATTACATAGATA
This sequence comes from Dendrobates tinctorius, assembly GCF_039654945.1. Taxonomy (NCBI): domain Eukaryota; kingdom Metazoa; phylum Chordata; class Amphibia; order Anura; family Dendrobatidae; genus Dendrobates; species Dendrobates tinctorius. Next base: position 14,345,658 of record NW_027361699.1, read on the forward strand.
TGGGAACAGACTCAAGGGTATTGCAAAGATACCGGAGCAGAACCAAGGTGACTCCATAGATTCAGGATCAGAGCCATGCTAACCAGTGGCATAACTAGAGTCTCATGGGCCCAAGTTCAAATTTGACCTAGACTCCCACCTCCATGTTCATCAGTTGTATTGGCCTTTGTAGTGTTCTACATCCTATTAAAACTTACGTGCTCACACTCCATGTGATAATATAATATTCAGGGCACATTATGCCCGGTAATCATGTTCCCTGTTCTGATCCCTTCTTGTTATAATGTCTCCCTTTCTGGACCATTTCTGTAATAATGTCCCCCTTGCTCCTTTTTATAATAATTCCCATCATCTTGACTTATTCCTGTTATAATGTCCCCCATCCTGCGCCACTTTCTGCAATAATGTCCTCGTTCTGGCCGGTATCCTGTAATAATATTCCTCATTTAGGTTCCCTTACTGGTATAATGTCCTCCATCATGTGCCCCTTTCCTATTATAAAGCCCCTCATCAGGGGCCTCAGTCTGATATGTCCTCCATCATTAGCTTCTTCCAGTAATAATGTCTCCATCCCTGGTCCCTTTCTGGTATAATGTCTCCCATCATGCCCACCTCCTATAACAATGTACCTCATCCTGATATAATCGCCACCCTCATGGGCCCTTTTCTGCTATAATTACCACCACCCTATAAAATGTTCCTCATCCTATGCCCCTTCCTGTTGTACTGTATCCCATCCTGGACCCCTTCCTGGTGTAATGTCCTCCTTTCTTGGCCCCTTCCTTGTATAATGTTCTCCATCCTGGGCCCCTTCATGGTATAATGTCCTTCCTGCTGCTCTTCTCCAATACATAAAAAAAAGAAATTCTCCTTACCTTCCTCCACCCCCATGATATGCGACATCTTCTTCTATAGCCTGCAGCTGACTTCAGCATGCCAGCCATGACGTCACTGCCATGCACCACTCATGATGAGAACACTGACGTCAGCTGCTGGTCTTTGATTGAACAGCAGCATGTGTTGCAGTGCATTGAGCCAGCAGGTGTCTGTGCCAAAATACACTACACTTTCTCAAGCTCCCAGCCATCTAAAGTAGGCAACATGGGCCCACCTCTTGCATGGGCCTGGCCACTGTACCATACCCTACACTCATCCTTACAATGTGCATATTCTATTCTAATTCTATTTAATATTTTTTCTGATTTTGACATGGCAGATTTTAACTTATTAGAGTATCGAGCAAATGAGGAATTATCCAAAGTATATTTTGAATTCTCTTGGTTGGTCATTCTTTCAACTAAGAATTTAGTGAATACATATCAGCAGTATGCCAGTCTGTGCCCATGCGGTTAGTGAAGAGATGGCTTTATTATTGTTCCTTGGATTGTGCGCAACTGTCCTTTGTTTATGACATCCAGTGCATTATCCTGTTATGAAGAATTTATATTATTAATCTCAGTATTGGCATATCAGTTGCTTTGATTGAGCTGACCACACACACTTTTCAATTACAAAGAGCCGCATGGATTATTTTAAGTGAAAGCAGGAGTACATCCATAAGCTGTGTCATTTTCCTACATCATTCAATTGTAAATAGATTCAGATCAGTCAGAAGAACAGCAGCACATTTAAATACCATCAAATGGTAAGTAGCTATGTGATATTGATGTGCGCTATTCACAGAGAGTAACACAATGTAGGACAGTACCTGTTTTCTTAAAGAGGCATTGATGTCAAAGGTCAAAAATAAATATTCCGTATATGTTTTAATTTAGGATTCTGTAGCTTATACTTGTAGTGTATTTATAAGGAATGATCTTTACAAAGTGGCAGATCCTTTCCAAATATGTTTGTAGAACAGATCACATTTATGTAAATGTTTCATCATTTTATAAACCTACTTTATTCTAATATACCCTTGATAAGATTTTTTTTACTGCTTTTAGATGGAATACATACTGCGCTTTATTTTGCCTTCATTTATACAAGGTAGCTCATGTAATCTTGCTGTTCCATTGATAATTTGTGGAACTGGTCATAAAAAATTCAATTTTGCACCAATAGATGAGGTGCAAGTCATCCTCATTTTTACAGTCAAGCTTTCGATGTGTTCTGTTACATCCAAGCATTAGGATCGGAAGCTACTAGCTTAGAATATGCATGTAGAGTAGCATTTTAGTAATGTGCAGCAGTAACAATATGACAATAGCTGCAGGTCACCCTCTGCGATCATTTGCACTCAGAGTGCAGTATTCTCTACTTTTCCATGCTATAATTGGCAGAGTTGAATGTCAATCACTACATACTGTATTTTGAACATTAGTCACAATGCTCTCATTAAGAAAATGGAGATCTATGAAATTACTAAGTTTGAAGTTAAAGAATTTCCGTTGCCCTCCTTCACCTCTTGAAGATAGAATTTTGATCGCAGGGGAAGGGCTACCTCTGGGATTTCAAATCCTGTAGATTCAAGGACAGGATTTATTATTCTCTGAAGTGGAGCAATTTTGCAATGTCAGTTTGTGACCTCATACAGATGGTCATATTTAGGCTTTTGTTCACACAAATCTTGCATGCAGTATGTATTTTAATATAAATAATATTATATAATATAGCATTCCTATAGACCTATATTGTGCCTATGTGTGCCTTCATTCTTTCTAAGAAACTTAGCTACTTAGGGAAATATAATGCCTTGATGTCACATCAGTTCCTCGCTGTATATGGATTTGGAATGAGTATAAGAGCTAAATTAATATGCATGAGTTTAGTTCATTTTTGAGTGAAATGTGATTTAGAAAGTATGGCATACTCTAGTTACTGCTACAATGCTTCTTTATAATTCTTTGTTCTTAATCTTAGGTCATATTTGCAGAAAGGGGTATTTCACTTGATATATTTTGATCACTGCAAAGTAATTGACAGGTGCCATGAGAGCGCATGCCACAAAGTGTAGAGTGTTGGTTTGGCTATGCCAAGGCAATAAGTCTTCCATACTATTCTGAGCACATCTTTAGCATTTCCAGTTGAAACCCTGTTGCAGTGTCTGACACCATAATTTAGGCCTGCTTCATAGAATCCTTGCTTGGCTGTCAGTTTTGTTGGTGAGTTTCCTGACATTCTCTTTATTATTTCTGTGGAACCCTTATATTGGATCCAGCTTGTATGTTTCTACTTTAATATGTTTACCTGAGCCTGTTTCTGACGTTGATTAATTTGAAAAGGTCTATGAACCAGCCTGCTATTTACAATTCATCCATATATTAGATATTATTTTAGAGGCAATGACTCGGAAGTTCAACCAGAATTTAAGGTAAGGGGATCAAGGTTGACGCATGGGACCATAACTTTTATTTTACCACTGCTAGTTCATAGCCTCTCTGGCAGTCATCTTTTCACCTGCTGTCAGGCTTTTCCTGCCCTTGACCCCAGCTACTACTTGCAAGTGTTATTTGGCAATGCTTCTTGAATGTACAGCTTTATATTTTCATCCTGTTACTGTCACATGTGTATTAATTGTCATCTAGTCTTGTACCAGTTTCCAATCTCTAATACTAATCCACTTTGGCAGCAGTTTGCCCCATAAAATCAACAGGTTCCATGACTTGTTTTCAGATAAACATACTATAAAAGGTTCATAGTGTGGTTGTGCCCTTATACACAGCATCTACGACATTTAAGACTGGCTGCTGATAAAGTTTCATTTTTTGACACCTACTTTCTTCAAAATAAGATGGCATATTAAATTTTTTGATGGACATAAAATTTGTATGTAATAAGTTTATTATTAACATTATTCACACCAACCATTGCATTGCTAAGTACACTAATTACATACTGGCTGGCCATTGTCTTAAATTTTCGGGGCGGTCTGCACAAACATCGTGCAGCAGCAGGAGTGATAAACTGGCTGACTGAAAAGTCATTAATCTCTGTTCACACCGCACTGATTAAGAACTTGTATGTAGTTCAGAAAGCAGTAACAGTTTTTCCCACTTCTGTCCCAGCAATGAATTGTGAGGTGCAGGAAATTAACAGACCCAGATCGGCTGTACAGTGTAATCAGAAACATTAAATTCCACTGTAACGAAAGCAAAAATAAAATGTCAGTGCTTGAAAATGAGCTGGTTATGAAAGGGGAAAATGGTCTGGTCTTTACATGTTTTTAGTAAAACTTTAAATAAAAGAGAGGAGCAAAAGTTCTTTACATATGTATTGTGACAAATCAGTTAAACATTAGGAATGTAGGGTGTATGTTGATCCTATTGTATACTCCACATAAAATACCCGTAAAGGATTTGTGGAATGTGTATCTATCTCTTTCTGGCTTCATAAACCCTATCAGAATTACAGTTCTATGACTCGTCACTTTATTTTTGCTTTTTTTCTGGTAAGTAACCTACATAACCTAAACTGCAGGCAGCACAACACTTAGAGAAGGGTAGACTAAAATTGTATCTCATTAAATATACCCCTTTAACGCACCTGAGTTTATAGCAAGAATATATATAACATTTCCTTTTGTATTTGGGCTCTGTTCCCATGCAGTGTAATGTTGGTTCTTCATGTTGAATTGGTCTATAGAAAAGAACTGAAAGACACCGTAACTGATTATAAAAATAGATCTCTGGTTGCCTGTTAAGCTAAATCAGAGGGTCAGAGGTACAGTGACAGGTTGCACAGAGAAATGCTATTTTAGGTTAGTGAGCCCAGTCTTGGAATAATTTTTGTGCTCACAAACGAAGGAGTGCAAAGCGGCAGATAATGCTGACAGTAGATTGCAGAGCTATTGTAGTCTGGGAGTGAGAGCAATAAATCAAATCCTGTCACTTGGATCACCGGATATAGTGGGATAATTGGGCTCTATTGGGAAGGAAAGGACATCCAGTCAGTGCACTACAGACTTCATTTTTCATGGAGAATTAAACTTTGATCAAAGCAACTTTCTTTGGCTGAGAAATTGAGACTTAAGAGCATTATAAGCAAATATAAACACTCTATTTTCACCCATGTTTATTTTTTAACACAGAAACTTACATCTTTCACTCGACACAAACCAAACTTTCCACTTTCCACTTCCAAATTTTTATTGATAGGCAAGGGTCAACAGAAGGCAAGTTGCTGCATTTACAAATGAGATGATGTTTTTCATGACCTAAATAAAACTGATTGGAGAGATTGAAAAGCAACTGTATCTCTCCAGCAATATCTGCATTATATAAAACAAATAAAGTGATATATATATATATATACTGCTCAAAAAAATAAAGGGAAGACTAAACAATACAATGTATTGTTTAGTGTTCCGTTTATTTTTCTGAGCAGTATATATATATATATATATATATATATATATATATATATATAGCTCTGGCCTGACAAAAATACTGCAAGGGCAATTGTTACCACCCATCTTTCATGTCTACCTTTTTTCCTCATAGATTGTAAGCTTGCGAGCAGGGCCCTCATGCCTCTTGGTATCTGTTATGATCTATGTGATTATTGTTAGGCTGTAATGTCTATCATCTGTACAAGTCCCCTCTGAAATGTAAAGTGCTGCGGAATATGTCAGCGCTATAGAAATAAAATTTATTATTATTATAAGATTTTCAGTTTGCTTGATTTTTCTCTTTATAAGTATACTAGCTGAAGAGCCCGGTGCTGCCCAAGCATAGTAACTAACTGTGGTTAGTTATAGCAAATTATAATTATACTCCATCCCATAGTCCCGTGCCCATATACCCATCATACATATCCACGATCCCATAGGCCCGTGCCCATATACCCATCATACATATCCTCCATCCCATAGTCGAGTGCCCATATACCCATCATACATCCTTCATCTCATAGTCCCATGCCCATATACCCATCATACATATCCTCCATCCCATAGTCCCGTGCCCATATACCCATCTTACATATCCTCCATCCCATAGTCCCGTGCCCATATACCCATCATACATATCCTCCATCCCATAGTCCCGTGCCCATATACCCATCTTACATATCCTCCATCCCATAGTCCCGTGCCCATATACCCATCATACATATCCGCCATCCCATAGTCCCGTCCCCATATACCTGTCATACATATCCTCCATCGCATAGTCGAGTGTCCATATACCCATCATACATCCTTCATCTCATAGTCCAATGCCCATATACCCATCATGCATATCCTCCATCCCATAGCCCCGTGCCTATATACCCATCATACATATCCTCCATCCCATAGTCCCGTGCCCATATACCCATCATACATATCCGCCATACCATTGTCCCGTGCCCATATACCCGTCATACATATCCTCCATCCCATAGTCCCGTGCCCATATACCCATCATACATATCCGCCATCCCATAGTCCCGTGCCCATATACCCGTCATACATATCCTCCATCCAAAAGTCCAGTGCCCATATACCCATCACACATCCTCCATCCCATAGTCAACCATTATGACATCATAATGAGCGGCGGCAGGGCTTGCAACCTATGATGACATCAGCGTCGCCATGGCAACCATTGTGACATCATAATGAGTGGCGGGGCTTGATACGCACACACTGTTTCCCCAGTATGCAAATAGGCTCATTATGACATCATAATGAGGGGCGGGGCTTGACGCGCACACACTTTTTCCCCAGTATGTAGATAGGGGCAAAATTGTTTGGTGAATTGGAGCGCGCAGGGTTAAAATTTTGCCTCACAACATAGCTTAGGACGCTCTCGGGGTCAAGATGTTCAACTGTGCCAAATTTTGTGGCTGTAGCTGCGACGGTGCAGATACCTATCCCGGACATACACACACATACATACACACACACATACATACAGTGGGGCAAAAAAGTATTTAGTCAGTCAGCAATAGTGCAAGTTCCACCACTTAAAAAGATGAGAGGCGTCTGTAATTTACATCATAGGTAGACCTCAACTATGGGAGACAAACTGAGAAAAAAAAATCCAGAAAATCACATTGTCTGTTTTTTTTTCATTTTATTTGCATATTATGGTGGAAAATAAGTATTTGGTCAGAAACAAAATTTCATCTCAATACTTTGTGATATATCCTTTGTTGGCAATGACAGAGGTCAAACGTTTTCTGTAAGTCTTCACAAGGTTGCCACACACTGTTGTTGGTATGTTGGCCCATTCCTCCATGCAGATTGTCTGTTTTTTTTTCATTTTATTTGCATATTAAGGAGGAAAATAAGTATTTGGTCAGAAACAAGCAATCAAGATTTCTGGCTCTCACAGACCTGTAACTTCTTCTTTAAGAGTCTCCTCTTTCCTCCACTCATTACCTGTAGTAATGGCACCTGTTTAAACTTGTTATCAGTATAAAAAGACACCTGTGCACACCCTCAAACAGTCTGACTCCAAACTCCACTATGGTGAAGACCAAAGAGCTGTCAAAGGACACCAGAAACAAAATTGTAGCCCTGCACCAGGCTGGGAAGACTGAATCTGCAATAGCCAACCAGCTTGGAGTGAAGAAATCAACTGTGGGAGCAATAATTAGAAAATGGAAGACATACAAGACCACTGATAATCTCCCTCGATCTGGTGCTCCACGCAAAATCCCACCCCGTGGGGTCAGAATGATCCTCAAGAACGGTGAGCAAAAATCCCAGAACCACGCGGGGGACCTAGTGAATGAACTGCAGAGAGCTGGGACCAATGTAACAAGGCCTACCATAAGTAACACACTACGCCACCATGGACTCAGATCCTGCAGTGCCAGACGTGTCCCACTGCTTAAGCCTGTACATGTCCGGGCCCGTCTGAAGTTTGCTAGAGAGCATTTGGATGATCCAGAGGAGTTTTGGGAGAATGTCCTATGGTCTGATGAAACCAAACTGGAACTGTTTGGTAGAAACACAACTTGTCGTGTTTGGAGGAAAAAGAATACTGAGTTGCATCCATCAAACACCATACCTACTGTAAAGCATGGTGGTGGAAACATCATGCTTTGGGGCTGTTTCTCTGCAAAGGGGCCAGGATGACTGATCCGGGTACAGGGAAGAATGAATGGGGCCATGTATCGTGAGATTTTGAGTGCTAACCTCCTTCCATCAGCAAGGGCATTGAAGATGAAATGTGGCTGGGTCTTTCAACATGACAATGATCCAAAGCACACCGCCAGGGCAACGAAGGAGTGGCTTCGTAAGAAGCATTTCAAGGTCCTGGAGTGGCCTAGCCAGTCTCCAGATCTCAACCCTATAGAAAACCTTTGGAGGGAGATGAAAGTCCGTGTTGCCAAGCGAAAAGCCAAAAACATCACTGCTCTAGAGGAGATCTGCATGGAGGAATGGACCAACATACCAACAACAGTGTGTGGCAACCTTGTGAAGACTTACAGAAAACGTTTGACCTCTGTCATTGCCAACAAAGGATATATCACAAAGTATTGAGATGAAATTTTGTTTCTGACCAAATACTTTTTTTCCACCATATTATGCAAATAAAATGAAAAAAAAAAAACAGACAATGTGATTTTTTTTTCTCAGTTTGTCTCCCATAGATGAGGTCTACCTATGATGTAAATTGCAGATGCCTCTCATCTTTTTAAGTGGTGGAACTTGCACTATTGCGGACTGACTAAATACTTTTTTGCCCCACTGTACATACATACATACACATTTTGAGCTTTATATATTAGATTTTTGAGTAAAAAGTAAATTGCTCTTTTATTCTGTAAGCTACTGACAACATGTCTTCGAATTTCCAAGCACTAAATTTTGTATTTATTTTCAGAAAATGAGAAATGGTCAAAATAACAAAAAGATGCAGTGCTTGCAGACCTCAAATAATGCTAAGAAAACAAGTTCATAATCATTTAGAAACAAGAATACTAATGTTTTAACTCAGGAAGAGTTCAGAAATCAATATTTTGTGGAATAACCATGATTTTTATTTACAGCTTTCATATGTCTTGACATGCTTTCCACCAGTCTTTCACACTGCTTTTGGATGACCTGATGACCTTATGCCACTCCTTGTACAAAAATGTAAGCATTTCTTCTTTGTTTGATGGCTTGTGACTATCCATCTTTCTCTCGATTACATTCCAGATGTTTTCACTGGGGTTCAAGTCTGGAGATTGTGCTGGCCATGACAGGGATTTGATGTGATGATCCTTCGTCTACACATTGATTGAACTAGCTGTGTGGCATGGTACATTGTACTGCTGGAAAAAACAGTCCTCAGAGTCGGGGAACATTGCCTGAGCAGAAGGAATCAACTGTTTTTCCAGAATAACCTTGTATGCAGCTTGATTCATATGTCCTTCACAAAGTTTAACCTGCCCAATTCCAGCCTTTGCTGAAGCATCCCCAGATCATCACTGATCCTCCACCAAATATCACCGTGAGTGCAAGACACTGTGCCTTGTGCACCTCTCCCGGTCTACATCTAACCATTAGACACCCAGGTGTTGGGCAAAGCGGAAAATTAGACTCATCAGAGAAGATTACCTTACTCCAGTCCTCTATGGTTCAATCCTTATGGTCTTCAGCCTGGCTATCCTTTGCTTCTCATTGATGAAACGCTTTTATCTACCTTTACATGACTTAAGCCCTGCCTCTAGGAGCCTGTTATGAATTGTTCTTGACATGCACTTCACCACAGCTGCTATTTGCCATTCCTTTTGTAGGTCACTAGATGTCATCCTGCGGTTGCTGAGTGATATTCGTATAAGATGACGGTCCCCAATGTCTGCTGCTTGACCTTGTTGTAATGGACTGCCATTTTAGAAATTTTAAGGATGGAGGCAACATGACGCTCACTGTATCCACCTGGTAGTAAAGCCAAAATTGAGCCCTTCTTTTCCTCACTCAAGACTTTTCTTTTCAACTCCTTTGGCTTGGTTAAAAGCTATTTTTTCATTCCTATTACTTTTGGGATATCACTTGTTTTGCCATCCAGCTTGTCCTATTGCAAGAGGATTGTGAACACCACAGCAGGGATGTTTATACTTTCCTTCATTAAATAAGATTTGGTTCAGGTGATCACCTAATTAGAAAACTACTGTAGGGGCACACGTCGGGGATCGGAAGGGAAGGAGTGACGTGTTGGAATGCAGACTTTGATGGAATGGTCTGCGGGTGTCATGTGCGTTTAGAGAGCCTCTGATTTGCCTAAACTATTCAAACTCCCCACAAGTGACCCCATTTTGGAAACTAGACCCCCCCCCTCGGAACTTATCTAGATGTGTGGTGAGCACTTTGAACCCCCAAGTGCTTCACAGAAGTTTATAACGCCTTGGCGTAAAAATAAAAAAATCATATTTTTTTCCACAAAAATATTTTTGCCTCCAATTTTTTATTTTATTAAGGGCAACAGGAGAAATTGGACCCCAAACGTTGTTTTTCAATTTGTCCTGAGTAGGCTGATACCCCATACAGTCATATGTTAAAGTTTGGGCACCCCTATTAATGTTAACCTATTTTCTTTATAACAATTTTGGTTTTTGCAACAGCTATTTCAGTTTCATATATCTAATAACTGATGGACTCAGTTATATTTCTGGATTCAAATGAGGTTTATTGTACTAACAGAAAATGTGGAATCTGCATTAAAACAATATTTGACCGGTGCAAAAGTATGGGCACCCTTATCATTTTCTTGATTTGAACACTCCTAACTACTTTTTACTGACTTCCTGAAGCACTAAATTGGTTTTGTAACCTCATTGAGCTTTGAACTTCATAGCCAGGTGTATCAAATCATGAGAAAAGGTATTTAAGGTGGCCACTTGCAAGTAGTTCTCCTATTTGATTCTCCTATGAAGAGTGGCATCATGGGCTCCTCAAAACAACTCTCAAATGATCTGAAAACAAAGATTATTCAACATAGCTTTTCAGGGGAAGGATACAAAAAGTTGCCTCAGAGATTTAACCTGTCAGTTTCCACTGTGAGGAACATAGTAAGGAAATGGAAGAACACAGGTACAGTTCTTGTTAAGCCCAGAAGTGGCAGGCCAAGAAAAATATCAGAAAGGCAGAGAAGAAGAATGGTGAGAACAGTCAAGGACAATCCACAGACCACCTCCAAAGACCTGCAGCATCATCTTGCTGCAGATGGTGTCACTGTGCATCGGTCAACAATACAGCGCACTTTGCACAAGGAGAAGCTGTATGGGAGAGTGATGCGAAAGAAGCCGTTTCTGCAAGCACGCCACAAACAGAGTCGCCTGAGGTATGCAAAAGCACATTTGGACAAGCCAGTTACATTTTGGAAGAAGGTCCTGTGGACTGATGAAACAAAGATTGAGTTGTTTGGTCATACAAAAAGGCGTTATGCATGGAGGCTAAAAAACATAGCATTCCAAGAAAAACATTTGCTACCCACAGTAAAATTTGGTGGAGGTTCCATCATGCTTTGGGGCTGTGTGGCCAATGCCGGCACCGGGAATCTTGTTAAAGTTGAGGGTCACATGGATTCAACTCAGTATCAGCAGATTCTTGACAATAATGTGCAAGAATCAGTGACAAAGTTGAAGTTACGCAGGGGATGGATATTTCAGCAAGACAATGATCCAAAACACCGCTCCAAATCTACTCAGGCATTCATGCAGAGGAACAATTACAATGTTCTTGAATGGCCATCCCAGTCCCCAGACCTGAATATCATTGAACATCTGTGGGATGATTTGAAGCGGGCTGTCCATGCTCAGCGACCATCAAACTTAATTGAACTGGAATTGTTTTGTAAACAGGAATGGTCACAAATATCTTCATCCAGGATCCAAGAACTCATTAATAGCTACAGGAAGCGACTAGAGGCTGTTATTTTTGCAAAAGGAGGATCTACGAAATATTAATGTCACTTTTATGTTGAGGTGCCCATACTTTTGCACCTGTCAAATTTTGTTTTAATGCAGATTGCACATTTTCTGTTAGTACAATAAACCTCATTTGAACCCAGAAATATAACTGAGTCCATCAGTTATTAGATATATGAAACTGAAATAGCTGTTGCAAAAACCAAAATTGTTATAAAGAAAAAAGGTTAACATTAATAGGGGTGCCCAAACTTTAACATATGACTGTATGTGGGGGTAAAACACTGTTTGGGTGCATGGCAGAGCTTGGAAGGGAAGGAGCACCATTTGACTTTTTCAAAGCAGAATTGGCTGGAATTGAGATCAGCTGCCATGAAGCGTTTGGAGAGCACCTGATGTACCCAAACAGTGGAAACCCCCCAATTCTAACTCCAACCCTATTCCCAACACACCCTTAACCCTAATCTCAGCCCTAACCCTAGCCCTAACCCTAATGGGAAAATGGAAATAAATACGTGGGCGCCGCTGATCGCTATGACGTAATATTCCGTCCATGGAACTTAGGTCCCAGGTCACAGGACGGAATATTACATCCATTGTAGGAAAAGGGTTAAAGTGTAGATCCAGAAGAAACAAAATGCAAAGCTATTCTTTGGTACTTGGTACTAAATATCTATATTTTTATGTACAAAGTATTAGTAGGAAATGTTATAAATTCTCGTAGTAGACTAAACTGTGGATGTATAGAAGATGTATGCAAATGGATTTATCAGTTGAGGTTAAATGATATTTATTGAAAGGAGTTATTTTAACATTGTAGATATAATTACCTTTTACCCCATGTCTCTGCAGACAATTTTCATTTGTTTGACTTTGGTTTTTTTCCCCTTCTTACAAGTGCCATAACTTTTTTATATTATCGTTAACTTAGCCATATGAAGGCTTGTTTTTGTGGTTTTGAATAACAGCCATGCATTTCATCATATAATGTACTCATAAATGGGAAAATAAATTCTGAGTTAGATAAATTTATGAAAAAAATGAAATTCTGTTATGTTGTTTTTGAGTTTTGTTTTTATGGTGTACATTTTGTGGTAAAAATGACACTGAATGATGATTCTCCATGTCAGTACAAATACTGTGATACAAAATCTACAAATTCTTTTTTTATTTAGGTAGAGAATCGTTTTGGCTTATAGCACCATTTTCCAAGACACATAATATTTTTTTCCTCCAATTGAGCTATGTGATAGCTTGATTTTTACGTGACAAGCTGACAGATACATTAGTATCACATTGTAGTAGATCCATTCTTTTTGATCAAATTTTATTGCATTTTTTTAAGAAGCAATGGTTATTGAAACGCTGCAATTCTGGCATTTTTAGTTTTATTTGACTTTTTAAAGACATAGTGATACCAGCTCCAACCGTAGCTGTTTGACATGTGTGGAGGGAGCTCAGCCCCTAAATCATCTCAACACGCATTGAGTTAGGACAAGTGGCATGGTCACATGTTAGGTCTGAATTCTTTTCTCTTCCTTGTTGCTTACACAGGCAACATTTTCTCTCCAACATTGGAAGAGCGCAGGGACAATAAAGCTATCCAGTTTCCAAGCCAACTTCAGAGTTGCACTTGCAAGTTCTATAACAATAAAATTAGCAGGTGTGGTCCTTAATACAAGCAAAAAATTATATTTCCAATTTTTTGAAGGGGCATCTTCTGAAATGATTCATATGGGTACAAAATTAAATAAACTACAAACATTTTAAAAATCTTTTTAATTTTACAGGTCTCTCCTTATCAAGATTTGTATTCATTTGAACATATCTTGGAAAAAATTAACTATTATGATCGGCAATTACAAGTCATGTTTATTTCTTATCAAAAGCAATTACTTTTGGTTCATGACAATTAAATAATTGTTTTATATCGTGACTTCTTGCAGTCCATGCTGGTCTTTTTTGTTCTATCGCCATATCATTCTTGATACTCTTTGACTACCAGCAGCAAAAATTGTTTAGGTTCTATATTTGTTGTGTGCAACTTTTTATATGCTTCCATCAATGCTACTCCTCTTTCTGCAGTATCATTAGTCACTCTCATACCAATGATAGTTTTCTTAAACTGCCTGACTGTCTTCAACTGCAGACCATAGATCTACATCTTTGAACAGGAACGCAGATGAAATGCTAAATAACCTGTGGGTTTTTGGGTGGACAAAGACTTCCAAGTTCTTTGTCACAACTGATGTTGAATCGACAGTTATTTTCTTGTGAGGATGTCCTGCAGCTGGTTTTTGTATGGCTGTCACCATCACATGTTTGTATCATTTGACACAGCAACATCAAACAAGGATAAATCGATCAGTTCCTCAGACAAGTACCATGAGTGTCTGTTCATCTTCATCACAACTTCTGAAACTGAGTTGTTCTGTTCCTTGTATAGATAGATGTCCTTGAGCAGCTGGAGATTAATGCGTGGAGCTGTTCATGCTGATCGCACCAGGAACCACGCCTTCACATAGATAAAAACAGTGAGCTACCAGATGTCTGGGATAGCCTTTTCTTCTTCATTTGTCAGCACTGAACATCCACATATTTAGCACATAGATGGCCTTTGCCATTCATCTGGCTCAGTGCTGGAGCTCTGAATGAGATTCCTCTAAATAAAACACCACCAAGGAATAAGATTGTTAGCTCCAATAATTCTCAGTAGTCTTTTCGGGGTTAGTACTGAAGCAGTTGCATATCCGCAAAGGCTATAATTTCAGTGGCAATGTGGAAAACTACTGTTGACTGTTGACATGATCTGGTCTGATAGTGCTGTCTGAAAGATAGTCAAGTCAGTGATATGCCAATTCTTCTTTGATCTGCTGAAGATAATTTTTTCAGGACCTTTCAACAGGCCAAGACAATGAACAACCCCTGCTTCCAGCACTATTTGTAGATTATGTTGGTGGCATGCAAACCACACATGTCCTTGTCAAACTTCTGCTCTAGATGTTTGCAGGTGCCGTTCCTGAAACAAGTATTGTCAGATATGATATCAAAACACATTCACTTTACATTGTCAGTAACGTACCAGGTCAGTGCTGCAGCATTAGCAGCATTAGTGCAAGCTTCACCTGTTCCTTTGGCAAGCTTTGGGACACCAAGATTTGGATCAATGCCAACTCCTGATACCAGAATGGGAAGACTGTCTACAGTATTCCTGCCATTGATCTGTTCTAAGAGCTTTCCATCCCAGTGAGTTGTTAAAGGTACAGTTGGCTGAAACTCCTGTTTCAAGTTTAGAGCTATTGTCTGACAGCATGTTATTATTTCACTACAATCTTTTGAATGATTTACTTTGAAATCTGCAGAATCATGACCAAAGTTCTTAACGGTTTGTCTAAGAATTAATGTTACATTTCTGTCATTAACTTTGACCACGTCAAGGCTTGCTGAAAGTTTGTCATCTACTATATTGACTCATCCTCTTTTTGACTTTGACATATTGCAGTGCTAGCTGCTATATTTAATGTTTTAATTTTGTAGCTCCTGTAATGTGAGTATGGTGTACAGGAACTGATGAAAACAGAAACAGACAGTGCTTCTGTATAAGAGATATTAATCCTTTCAGAGATGTATTGCTGTGGCAACCTGGAGGAAGAGGAGCAACATCAAAGGACAAGACTGATTGGCTGAGCAACCCGGAGAAGGAGGGTGTTATTAATGTCAGCAAAATTTGCGCTAACCTGCCAAAACCAGATCTATTAGACGAATTGCAAATGGGACTCTGCCATGGCAAAAATCCAGAAATTTTGATTGTAGGTAGGGAACCTTAAATCTGTGTGTATCTGGCTGAATTATTTTCTGCATTATTAGTTTACATTCAGAAACAGAATCAAGGGGTGCCTACTGAAGAAAATATACTTTTGAAAGACCCTGGTGCGCACTCCTTGCCTAGAAACCAGTCACTCTGAGATAGCTAGTAATCTACGCAAAGAGCTGTGAACTATAAATTCAAAATCCCTCTGTTCTTGAGAATATTTTTGAGAAGTACATTTCATATTAGCTTGTTTTTACAAACAATTTGAAATTGTTACCATTAATGAACAAAAGATAACACCTGTAGTTAGCAGAAACTAGTTCACATCTTTTACTGTCACTTTTATGCCAATGATCAAATGTTCATGCTTGTATACCATCATAAACCCAGTCTTCCACTGTTCAGGATTTGACATCTGAAGATGCTGCCTTGATGTTGATAGTTGTATACTTTCCTGAAAATGGAGTACACATACACAGTGTGTTTGTCACTTGCTCTGTGCTGCCATATGTAGCCACAGTTCACTTTGATGACTCTTTTCGGGAGCATATGCCCTCAAACATATCCGCTTTGATCAGTATAACTTTACAACAACCAGGGAAATTATCGTCTGTTTGTAGAATGGTTTGTGTTGACTAAAATACACAATCACTTTGTGTTGTGATCTGTGGGCAGATGGTTTTCAGACATCTGTGTGATACAGACATAGTATGCATGGATTGTAAACCAGCAATGCCTTACAATAATATAAATATTGAGGACACTAAAGTATGCATTTACTATTACAGTTCAGTTTTGTAAATTATCATTTGATTCTATGGATTAATATTTTTAATAATAAAGTTAGATGTTATAATTTGCTAATGGCAGCTTTGGCTGCAGTGTGAGTTTTGTTAGTGGAAAGGACACATGAATTTGCCAGTGTTATTTCCTCCCAAGCTGTCCTCAACCCTGTTCTGACAGTTAAAGCTTGTTAGTGTTACAGAAATACGCAGAGTTTTATAATAAAGGAGATAGATCAAAAGAACATCTTCCTAACAGCTGTGACAGAAAACATTTCTAAAAATAAATGTAAAAATTGCATTGGGCAAGCCACAACCGGTGCATATTTAAGGATAACTCTACCATTATATTCAGAAATATTACAAGTTTCCTGGACATAACTATAAATGGCGCTTGTCTAGACTACTTAAATCCCATATCTTTGTTTATAATATATATATTAGTGAATTGCAAATTTTGGTTAAATTCAGTATAATTTTTGTTCTAAAAATTATTCCCTCCATTGTTAATGGCAAATTAATGAAACTTTTCACAGCTACTGTTCAGCTGGTACGCAATCATTGCATTACAAGTAGGTAGGCCTCTGTCTTATGTTTTTTTTCTTCTACCTGTTATAAAAGGCACTTCAGCTTATCTCCATTTCTTCAAAAAATAACATTTTAATGTGATAATGCACAATTTGTTATGAAATTATGGCAATTAGCACAAATAACATTAAGAACGTAAATGTTTCAGTTGCTCTCATACCAAAATCCCTCCACTTCATAAAAGAACGGCAGTACTAACATTTTAAACATTTTACTTGGTTAGAAAATGTAATGGTCCAGGAGTTTCAATGTACAAATGTTTCCACCCATTTTTTGCTAATATTAGTAGGAATTTCATTAATTTTTTACAATATAAAAACGTATTAGCCTGAAATACAAGCAAGGTTACAAATCACATCATAACCTCTGGGTAGACATATACAATATATAAACACATAGCATAAATATCCCTTGACAAACTAGCAGGAAATCATGTTTTTGGTCAAGCCTGGTCATCCATCAAGCCACTCTTCTAGGGATATGTCAAGCTCAGAAGAAATACAAAGAAGAATATATCCTTATGTCTAGGCCAGTCGCTCTGTATGTCAGTCAGCATTCTGTTCTTGAAGGTCAGGGCAAGATAACAGTGCAAGGGCTGTGTAAGTGACCCCTCTGGAAGGACAGAAGGGAAAAGTGAAATTAAATAGAATCTGTCAGTAGGATCAACCCTCATAAGCTGTGTATATGGGCATGTAGGTCACAGGAAGCTGAATAAAATGATAACTTGATATCTGCAATCTGATGTCTTATTCTAGAGAAATCCATGTTTTTCAACCTTTCAAGACTATGAGCTGGACGCTGATCTTCATTAGAATCTGTCTCCAAGGTTTATTTTAAATGAAAGGGTGAATTACCAGTGTGATGGGTAATGGCCACTCCTTGCTCTCCTGATGTTACTACAGAGCTGTGTATGACTATAACCGATACATCTGCAGCTTCCATCTCACAGGCAGGCATTGGTGTAATATTGCTGCAACACAGTAGAGCTGTGAGAGGAGCAGTATCTGTCCCTTCATGTAAAATAATCTCTGGAGGCAGATTCTCTTGCAGATCTTCGTCCGGCTCATAGTTCCGAACAGCTCATTTACATATAAGAAAAACGTGGGTAACTCCGGAATAAGACTTCAGATCGCAGATATCAAGATATCATTTTATTCAACTTCTTATGACCTGCGTGTCCATATAGATGGCTTAGGAGGATTGATCCTAGCGAATATTTCCCTTTAAGTTTGAAGCAGGAAGGAGAAACTCAGAAGGTAGTGAAAAACTGTCGATAAATAGGAATCTAGCTTAGGTAATAATCTATAATAATCTATATTCTGCAGCATTAAAATGTATTTATGATACATATACCAACAGGTACATAAAACAACAACTTCCCAGTCTATGTATAGTTTACAAAAATGCCTATGACTATATGGGAGTGCTAGCCATGTGAATGAAGCTTTAAGCTTTCCTATTTTGAAATTACCTATTTGTATGGGTAAGTTTTTCACACCAGAAAGCAGTTCAGCACTTTCTATTGCATATGAAATATCTATTACCTTAAATACACATTTCTTGTAATGTGAAGAATTTTGCTGAACTCTCAATACACGGTTTATTTCCCCACCGAGTGTGATTACTATTCTCAGCTTGCCCATAAACTGCTACTTGTAAATGGAGTCTATTGTAAGTTTATGCCTCTTGCTATCCTTACTTTATTATAGCCCAATAGTATAATAACACACCACATAATATAAATGCATTTATAACATGCTGTGTGATTATTTACAGCATTAGTGGCTGAAGTATATTCCTACCAGTAAGAAGCACACATCAAAGCACTTTAGCTGTCAACTCGTGAAAACAAGGATACATGCCGGATAGTTGATGCATTCTCTGCTTTCAGAATACATGTGCATTTGCAAGTAAAAACCTAGAATAAAAACAGTTCTATTTCAGCATAAGAAAAGGCATAACAGTTACTAATATCTGGTTCCATAATATAGTACTGTACAGTGTTGATGGATGTTTAGTTATTTGTCCAAAAGACTTGACAAGTGTTCTGCCTTGTTAGTGAGAGAAGTGTACCATCCATCTGTTCTAGATATGTGACAGGTTCTGACTTGGATAAAGTCAATCCGATAAACTCTGTCACATGGCGAGATATATCTATAAGGAAATCAAATTTTAATTCAATTGGAAAGATAGTAAAATAATTGTCGTATAATATGACAAACTCAGACATAACATTTCATTTACAGAGAATTGCATTGTGTAAATGTATTTTATTTAATGCAAACAAATATTTTAGATGACTTTTAGGCTATGGTCAAACTAAATATGGGTGCATGTTTGACTCATTTCCCAAATATTTGCATGAGTACAAAGTGTTAAACATAAGTTAAAAGCTTGATTTTATGCCATACATTCATACATCATTCATTAGTAAATCTATTTTATCTTTTCTGTTAATTACTGTAGCTTATCATCTGAAACACAGCTCAGCAATGTAGTCTTGTATCTGCAAGTGAAACAGATAGTTCATGAACAGTGTGGACTTGTAACCATGCACTCACTGATTTCTTTGATAGTTGCTATGAGCAAAACTACAGTATTTTGTAACCTTTGGAACACCTAGTCTGTCTAAAACTATTGCAACCCCCCATTCTACATCTTAATCACCCAAAATTGCAACCACAAGGTTTGGCTCAAGAGCTAGTACTTCTCTTCAGGAAGCATTCTGTTATTCCCTCACTTTTCAAGCTTGCCACCTGGATTTGTTTAAGAACCACCATTTCAGGGTTGTGATTAATAATTTCAAAGAAATGCAAATTCCTGATGCAATGTGAAAAATAAACAGTTTTTACCAATAGACAGAAGAATATTCAGAATTGAGAGTCCTCAGTGGTTGATACCTTTTAATGGCTAACTGAAAAGATGGTAACACATTGCAAGCTTTCGAGACTACTCAGGTCTCTTCACCAGGCATAGACTAATACAAAATCTGAAGAATCACATATTTATACACAAGATAGCACTGGCTAACACGGTACAAAGATATATATCTTTTCTGTACCAATAGATAATATTTCTTAAGACTAGAAGAGCCTGTTCCAACGTGATTTTATTTTTTACTAGAATCACGACAAAGAACAGCACGTTAAAGGTTGTCTTTGCATTGATAAAGGCACATGGAGTTCACTAATTTCTCCTTATGCTGACTGCTTAATTTTGAGACATGTTCATTTGTTTCTTTTGTTATTAGATTCTGTACTTAGTTTTTCATTAGTAACTATATGTACATAGGTTCATTCATTTCCTCTCTTCAGCCTGGCTTACACTGTGACAGACTCAAGCTTTTGGAACATTATTGACCTGCTAATTAATCCCCTATCTGCAGGTTAATAACTTTTTTTTACATTACAGGTTCTCTTTAAGTCAATTTTTGCAAATGTGTTCTGTCAATGTTTGAACCAGTAAAACAGTGGGGTAGATTACTTAGCAAAATAAGACGGCAAAGAAAAATATGGCAATTTAACTAATTAGTAGACACATTTTAAATATTTTTTTGCTATAGCCTCTGTTTAAATGTGTTAAATGGTGGAGGTTCATGCTTGAGATTCCCATTATCATTCAAACCAAACAATGTGAGGCTTTAATTTTTATAGTGGCGTTACATTTAGCGATGCACCAGCGATCCCGACCACGATACGACCCGGTCAGGATCACTGGTGCATCGCTAAATGGTCGCTAATGAGCTGCCAAACAGGCAGATCTCACCAGCAATGCAGCAGCGGTCAGCGGTCGATACTTACCGTCACACGCAGCGAGGGTGACGTCTTCCGCCTGCGTCCTTGACTCGGTCGTCGGCACCAACAGGAAGCCAGCACCAAGAAATGGAGCAGGCCGATCTTGCGCGATCACCAATAACCAGCCGGTTGGAGGTGAGTGTCAAATGTAGCGATATCGCTAGCGGTATCGTTGCTGCGTCACAAAATCGGTGACGCAGCAGCGATGTCGCTAGCGATATCGCTATGTGTAAAACCCCCTTTACTGGTTGCTTTGGGAGGGTGATGGTGCTTGAAATCATTGTCTTCATCTATTTACCATGGTTAAAAAAGATGAGCAGATCAATTGAATTTTGAATTTGCCGACGTTGCCAAATTTTTCCCAAAAAATTGATTTGCAGCAAATTCATTTTCTCAAATCTCAATACTGGAAAGCTTGCAATTGCTCAGAAAATACATGAGGGAGAGAGAGAAAACCCTGCTGACCATGAGAGATTACACTCTAAACAAGAGAGAGTGAGACTTACCCAGTAACTCTGGAGATGGAAGATCACTCTGTTATACAAATTGTGCTCCACTGGGAACCGCTGATTTCTGATGGCCAAGTTACTCACCACCACCAAGGTATGATCCATCTACTGTCATTGCTGCTGGGTTTTATAGTTAGACCCTGTTCAACAAAGCAAAATGACGTGAGCCCGCTCTAATGCTTCAGAAGTGTGGTAAATGGTGCCAGGCATTTTTTTTGTGAACCACAAATCAAATCTTAGAATGTTCACTTTTGCCTGAGAATGCTGCCATGAATAAAGAATGGGATCTAAACATTCTTCAAGAGAAACTTCTTCCAATGAGCGAAGAGAAATTTGGTAATGAGCAATGCTGTTGGAGGATCATCTCATGAGAAAAGTGTTAAGGGGCCTTTACACATAGCAATATCGCTAGCGATATCGCTAAAGCGTCACCGATTTTGTGACGCAGCAGTGATATCGCTAGCAATATCCCTATGTGTGATACTTATCTCCGACCGGCTCCCCCGCTGTTTGTCGCTGATCGCGCGAGATCGTGCAGCTCCATTTCTCGTCGGGTGCTTCCTGTGGGCTTCCTGCTGGTGCAGACGCGTGGAAGTGGGTGGGAGGACGTCAGGATCACCGCGTCTGAAAGGTAAGTAACGACCGCTATTGCGTCGCTACATCACTGTGAGATCTGCCTGTGTGCAGCTCACTAGCGACCATTTAGCAATGTACCAGCGATCCTGACCGGGTCATATCGTTGTCGGGATCGCTGGTGCATCGCTAAATGTAAAGGGGCCTTTACAGTGAACAAAAGATTGATTTTTTTGTGGTCCATGGCCAGAAAATTCCTCAAATCTCATTCCCTTTGAGAACCTGTAGTTAATCCTGAAAAAGCAGGAGAACAAACAAAAACACAGACATTGTAATAAATTTGATCACTAATTAGGCAAAAATGGGTGGTCATCAGTCAGGATTTTCTCCAGAAGCAGATTTCCAGCTACCAGCTCAAGCTGCAGAAATCTTTAAAAAATATGGGACAAAGCTCTAAATATTGAGTCTTTGCATAAACTTGATGCATTTGTCAATAAAAGTTTAAAATTTATGAAATGCTTATATTTGTGCCTCAGTAACCATAGAAACAGATGACTAAAGTCTTTAAAAACACTGAAGTAGCAAACTGTGTGAAAACCAATATTTGTGCCAATCTCCCTTTTGGCCATGATTGTAAATCACTTCTTCAGTTTTCTTAAGCTCAAGGATAACCTGAGCACCTCTGTCTCTTGATTTTAGAAATTAAATGGTGTCTCATGATCCAGATTCCCACTGAGCAGCACTACTTATCAGGGGCTATAAACATATTAAACATTATTTAAAAGTCTAATTACTTTTTAAAGATATTTGCCATTTTTGGCAAAACTATTGTAGCTTGTAAGCCAGCCAATTTGAAAAAAATGATGTTGTTTGTGCCAGTTTTGATGTTGTTTGTGTCAGTTTTGTAAAAGTGAAGGAAATTGTCTGAACACTAGTTGGAGGTGCTATTGCGTTAGTGCCAAAGGATCATGTCATAGGCTTGTGAAGATCTTTAGTTTTACAAGTGATACAATTGTAATCAAAGATAACAATAAAAAGAGGCTTCCATAATAGAAACATTATTTTTTTCATCAATTATAAATATATAGCAAATATATCACAAGCTGGCATTCCGTCAGTAAAGACTAACGTGACATTCTTCTGATGTGAAAAAAAGGCATGCGAGCAGCCAAAAATTAGCCAGCAATCAAGTTCATTATTAGAGAAAAATTTTCAGATGTCAGAAAGCTGCCTTGTCTTCTCATCCTTTATTATATATGATGTAAAGTATGAGGAATGTAAATTTCATCTCTTACTCAATGTTCAACAGACCATGTTAATTATTGTCAGCTTGGGATGAAGACACTAAAAGAATCGATCATCCAAGTAAGAATGCCAAACTGCTTCCTATCAAGGAGATTCATATCCAGGGATGCACTTCTGAGAAAATTGTTCTAGGCAGCTCGCACATAGTCCAACATCATCTCATCTCTGAAGCTCAAGCAGAAAAACACAGTCAGACAGGCGAATATCTATGCACAGTGGAACATACGATGAAAGGTAGATGTTAAATGAATGCATTATTTATAGACAGGCTGCTAGAAATCAGCTTCACTTATAACAACGAGCATTGTTTCTCTTTAAATAGTTTTAAAACTGGAAAGTTTCACATGAGAAACTTTGGCCTGAGAAATGTGCATACAGTAGGTGCATTCACAATTTTTACTGGTACAATTGATTTACCATCAGATAACAATGTATATGTTCCATCTGCGTTTTATATATACTTTGAAATTGCCATCTACATTTTCATCTATTATTTCACTGAGCAGTTCTGTTGAAGATTTAAAGCAGGCTGATTTTTTTCCATGACAGCTGCAGTCGGTTTAATGCACAATGTCATGAAAGGACAGAACAATGAAAATATAAAGCATGGAGCTTGTTGCATATGTATGGCTTGTTCAGAGTGCCGTCTAAATTTTGTCATTTTGTGAAGCCTAAAATACATTTGGGATTACAGAAGATTTACCCTTCAACATATGTATGCAACAATATAGAATGTAAAAGGAAACTCATTCTCAAGCAGTGCGGCCTTGTTTTACTTTCATATTTCAGTATTCATAAGTAATTCCTCTTTTTTTTTAGCTTGGAGAATGAGCTCTGAACTGAAGACACTGGGGAAGTCATAATTTACCGTATTAATAATAAATAGTCATCTGTATCGTGGTATTCACATAGAGCACATCTTTTACATTGTATTCATATAGCAACCCTATCAGATATGTGAAGAACATGAACACTACTGGGACAATTATTTTATTATTATTATTATTATTATTGGCCTTCAGCTCATCTTGAGCCATGGCGAATTGATGGATGAATGCTCTGTAGGAAGATTGATCTTGTGCAAGCCTAGATAGGTCCACCAGGGTCTTCTCTACCTTTATCTTGATAATATCAAGCCATCAGGTCTTCCTCTTCACCTTGTTCCTTCTATTCTTTTGACCATGATGTCCTTCTCCAGTGATTGCTGTCTTCGTATGCTTGGTGATCCTTGCTCCTTAGAGTTATATGTCTTTGTCGGACATGTCACTCGATCATAATCACTTTAGCCATTGGAGGTCACAACATAAATTCCCTATCACTGTGTCAGTGAAGTATAGGAGAAAACCCACACAGATGCAATGAAGATGTTGTCATTGGTGGGATTTGAACCCAGGACCCCAGCGCTGCAAAGCATCACCACTGAGCCACCATGCAGTGAAAATCAATATTTTTTATGTTGTAGAAACTGGAATATTTAGCGAACTGAATGGAAACTCCTGTTAAACTTCTGTACTTTGTTCAACTTACAGAGGTGTTCTCATCAATAATAGCAATTGCCCCAACACTCACACAATTTAAAGGCTTCCATGCCTGAAATGGGCAGACAGCTAGATTGTTGGACCCTTGATTACTCCAAGCAGGAAAAAGTTAAATGGTGTTTAATATTCCATTACCACTCAGATGGCTGCAATGAAGCACCTATTGAAAAGGTAAATCCAATCGGGGAGAATAGGATCAGTATGCCCTTATTCTCTTTGTGCGCTAAATAATGCTGTTATTTGGAGAATGTATGGTGGTGTTATTCGAGCACCACTGTATATTGTACAGTAGCCTACATATAGGAAATTAAATGCACATGCAATAAACTTATAGTGGGATTTTTGTTTTGTTTTTGCTTTTTGCTGATTTTCACATCAGATTCCACCTCTTTTAATCCAACCCACTGTAAAATCTGCAAGCGATTGTGAAACTGAGAATGGAAAATCCTTCCTGTTGTTTTTATATCAACGTGTTGGTAAATATTCAAAGCACGTATGCATAATACAGGAAAATAATAGATACTGCATCGGTATATATCGACATTATGCCATCAGTATTAATCATCTGTAATAATAATTGGCTTTTTCTAGATAAAAAATAGAGCTAGATAAGACATCCACATTAAAAACATAAGAAATAGGGATAAAATATTGCAAACCAAAAAAACAATCATGTTGTAGTCTCAACAGGCATTTTATATTCATGAAACAAATGAACAATGTGCTATTATTTTTCAAACACGTGCCTCTTTTATACTCTAATGAGAAGAGCCCTATCGGGTAACACTAGCTCATTATTAGGCCTCATTCAGATACCTGTTTTTCAATGTATATGTTTACGGATGGAATACATACATACCCATTATAGACAAAGTTATTGTACACATGTCCATGTTTTTTTTTTCATTTTAACCCCTTTACCCCCAAGGGTGGTTTACACGTTCATGACCTGGCCAATTTTTACAATTCTGACCACTGTCCCTTTATGAGGTAATAACGCTGAAACACTTCCATGGATTCCGGTGATTCTGACACTGTTTTCTCGGGATATATTGTATTTCATGTTAGTGGTAAAATTTAATTGATATAACTTGCATTTATTTGTGAACAAAATGGAAATTTGGCAAAAATGTAGAAAATTTCGCAATTTTCAGACTTTGAATTTTTATGCCCTTAAATCACAGAGACATGGAACACAAAAAACTTAATAGGTAATATTTCCCACATGTTTACTTTACATCAGCACAAGTTTGGAAGCAAATTTTTTTTTGTTAGGAAGTTATAAAGGTTAAGTTTGACCAGTGATTTTTCATTTTTGCAACACCATTTTATTTTTACGGACCTCATCACATTTGAAGTCACTTTGAGGGGTCTATATGATAGAAAATACACAAAAATGATACCACTCTAAAAACCGCAACCGTCAAGGTGCTCAAAACCACATTCAAGAAGTTTATTAACCCTTCAGGTGCTTCACAGGAATTTTTTGAATGTTTTAAAAAAATGAACATTTAACTTTTTTCACAAAAAAATTACTTCATGTCCAATTTTTGTTATTTTACCAAGGGTAACAGGAGAAATTGGACTGAAAAAGTTATTGTGCAATTTGTCCTGAGTACGCTGATACCTGATATGTGGGGGGCAACCACTGTTTCGGCACATGGCAGAGCTCAGAAGGGAAGGAGCGCCGTTTGACTTTGTCAATGTAAAATTGTCAGGAATTCAGATCGGACACCATGTCACATTTGGAGAGCCCCTGATGTGCCTAAACAGTGGAAACCCCCCACAAGTGACCCCATTTTGGAAACTAGTCCCTGCAAGGAACTTATCTATATATGTGGTGAGAACTTTGAACCTACAAGGGCTTCACAGAAATTTATAACGTACACCCGTACAATGAAGAAATCATATTTTTTCCACAAAAATGATCTTCTCACCCCCAATTTTTATTTTCCCAAGGGTAACAGGACGCTAAAAATTATTGTGCAATTTGTCCTGAGTATGCTGATACCCCATATGTGGGTGTAAATGACTATTTGGGCGCATGGCAGAGCTCTGAAGGGAAGCAGCGCCATTTCACTTTTTTGGCTGGAATTGAGATTGGACGCCATGTTGCGTTTGGAGAGCACCTGATGTGCCCAAACAGTGGAAACCCCCCAATTCTAACTCCAACCCTAACCCCAACACACCCCTAACACTAATGTAAGCCCTAACCCTAGCCCTAACCCTAACTCTAGCCCTAACCCTAGCCCTAATGGGAAAATGGAAATGAATACATTTTTTTTTAATTTTATTATTTTTCCCTACCTAAGGGGGTGATAAAGGGAGGTTTGATTTACTATTTATGGTGGGTTTTCATGTTTGGCAGCTGTCATATGCTAAAAGACACTTTTTATTGTAAAAATAGTTTTTGCATCACCACATTTCGAGAGCTATAATTTCTACATATTTTGACCCACCAAGTCATTTGAGGTCTTATTTTTTGCGGGACAAGTTGACATTTTTATTGGTACCATTTTCGGGCACGTGACATTTCTTGATCGCTTTTTATTCCGATTTTTGGGACGCAGCATTTCATAAAATTCTTTTGAGGGGTGCGTTTACACCATTCCGCGTGCAGTAAAATTGATAAAGTGGTTTTATTCTTCGGGTCAGTATGGTTACAGCAATACCTCATTTATGTCATTTTTTTATGTTTTGGCTCTGTTACGCAATGAAAGCAATTTTATATAAAAAAATAGTTATTTTTGCATCGCTTTATTCTGTGAGCTATAACTTTTTTAATTTTTCGCTGATGACACTATATGGCAGCTCGTTTTTTTGCAGGACAAGATGACGTTTTCAGTTGTACCATGGTTATTTATATCCGTCTTTTTGATCATGTGTTATTGCACTTTTTGTTTGGCGGTATGATAATAAAGCATTATTTTTTGCTTTGTTTTTTATTTTTTAAGGGGTTCGCTAAAGGGGTTAACTAATGGGACAGTTTTATAGGGCGGGTCGTTACGGACGTGGTGATACTAAATATGTGTACTTTTTTTGCTTTTTTTATTTCCAAAAAATGAATTTATTAGGGAATATTTTTTTAATCTATTTAGCAATTTTTTATAAATTTTTTTTACACTTTTTGTTTTAACTTTATTACACTGTCCCAGGGGGGACATCACTGTCATGTGTCAGGTCGCTGATCTGACACATCGCAGATCATTGTGACGGATCAGCGATCTGACACAGGTGCTGCTCGGGCTTCTTAATGCCTGCGCTCTGCAGGCAGTGAGGAAGCTGGTTCCCTGCAGGCCCCCGAAGGTCCCTGCTGCCATATTGGATCTGAGGACCTGCAAGGAAGGAGGCCCCCGCAGCAGCGCTGCACTTCGCGCTGCTGTGGGGATCTCAGGGAAGCACGGACAGAACCCCGTCCCTGCCGATGCTTCACTAAACCCCGGGTACACTGCGATCATGTTTGCATGTTTGATCACAGTGTGCCAGGGGTTAATGTGCCAGGGGTGGTCCATGACCGCCCCTGACACATAGTGCCGGGTGTCAGCTGTGATAATCAGCTGACACCCGGCCACGATCAGCGGCGCTCCCCCCGTGATCGCCACTGATCGCTATGACATACTATCCCGTCCTTGGGAATTAAGTCCCAGGGCACATGGATGGGACAGTGCATCATATGTCAGAAAGGGGTTAAACATAAAAATAATTGAAGATGTAAGTTTTTTATTCAAGTCATAGTCAAAGCTATCTATACAAGTCTATGGGTCCATGAAAATCCTGGACAGCACAAGGATGGGCAATCAGCATGCTATCCACTTTTAGCATTGTAATTGGCAGGAGACTTTTTTCATCTTCTGAGAAACTGAAATATTGATACTAAAACTGGCATACTTACCAGACACTGCTTAATTTTTGTGCAAGACAAAAATTAAAAGGTCTGAATAAGGTCAAAGGGACAGCAAGAAAATGGCTGATATAATCATGAATAATACTCTTGTTTGGAAGCAGTGCCTAATTGATTGGAAGGGTCTCCACTAGTAATGAGCGAGTATACTCGCTTTCCTGAGCATGCTCGAGTGGTCTCCGAGTATTTTGGAGTGCTCAGAGATTTAGATTTTGTCGTCTCAATTGCATGATTTGAAACTGCTAAACAGCTTGAATACATGTGTGGAATGCCTGTTTGTTAGGGAATTCTCACATGTATTCAGCCTGTCTACAAGTCGCAAATCATGCAGATGAGATGATGAAATCTCAATCTCCGAACACGCCAAAATAGTCCACCCAAACATGCTCAGGAAAACCGAGCAACGAGTATACTCGCTCATCACTAGTCTCCACATACCTTAAATTTGCTCTTCAAGCCAGAAGTTCTTACCAATGAGCCACTCCGAGGCCTTTTCAACTACCAGATGTCTGTGCAACTAATGCAATTTATAGGAAATAATCATATACAAAGTGACATTGTTTTAATAATGTATCTAATAGTTTATGCATTTTTTACACTGTTATTTGCTACCCGATTGGAACGAATGACCCTCATTATTTCTAACTAGAATAGGCCAATTTAGAGGCTAATTGAAAAGAGGCACCAAGCTTTACACCATATTGTTTCGAACAGCTGCTTCATTCTTGGGAAGAAAAAGACCTTAGCGACAACTTTATTTCTTACTTCTTATGAAAATCACAGTATTGTTGAAGCATTTACTAAACCAACAAAGAAAAATGTGCAGCTTATGTATTTGGAGCTCTTTTAATATGCTGCAGTTCTGTAGAAAGTGTGATGAATTGTAAAGATTCTCATCCATCCATCTACTTTTATTCCTCTCCATTATCCAACATGTCTTTGGATCTAATGGCACTAAGATCAATGTATGACATCTGCCTACAGTAAGAATGAAGAGGCAGTTGTCTTATTTTCCAGCATGCTATTTCATGCTGAAGCAACATTTTTGATATTGCCTGACATATAAAAGGAAATATATCTGTCAGATACATTTTTAGACTGCACTTTTTCGATTTTAACCTGTCTTGCTCAAAATAGAGCATAATGAGAAGCTATGTTCTAAATTTTCAATACATGTTGAGGAAGATTTACTCATTCTGTCCTAAATTTATACATTGTAAGACTAGAGCAGACAGGTGAAACTGCACAAAATGATTCCCACTTCACACTTGTTCATGCTATATAATAAATTTGGAGTATCATGCTGGGCATGTAAGACACCTCTTGCCGCCTAACTCTTACACTAAATTTTTGTGCAAAAAAATTAATGCAATTTTACTTGAATACATTTAGCCATGACCGTTCTTATGAACATGTGATATTTCAGTTTGTCTTTTTTTAATAAATTTGCAAAAATTTCTACATTTCTGTTTTTTTCAGTCAAGATTGGGTGCAGAGTGTACCTTAATGAAAAAAAATGAACATTTTTTGAATTTACCAAATGGCTGCAATGAAACAAAGAGTGAAACATTTAAAGGGGTCTGAATACTTTCCATTCCCACTGTACATGCTAAATTTGTCAAATAAGGTTAAAGGCCCCGTTACACATAACGATGTCCCAGCGATCTCACCAACGATCCGACATGATGGGATCGCTGGGACATCATTAGGCTGATCACTGGTGAGCTGTCACAAGACAACCCTTTCAGCGATCAGGATCAGCAATGCTGGACCCTGGTTTCTAATGTAAACATTGGGTATACAGGAGCAGCGGCTCACACGCTGGTTTCCAAGGTAAACATCGGGTATCTAAGAGCTGCACGACTCCTGGATGCCCGCTGTTTACCTTGGACGTGTACGCCGGTTTCCAAGGTAAATAGCAGGTATCCAGGAGCCGCAGCTCCTGGATACCCGATGTTTACATTAGAAACCAGGGTCCAGCGTCGCTGATTGCTGGTCTCTTGCTGCCACACGATGCGTGCTGGCCAGCGAGAGACCAGCGATCGAAAAATGGCCCAGGCCGATGGAGGACGATGAGCGATAACCGGCAGGGGGGCTGGTCGCTGATCCCCGTCACACACAGCGATCTCGCTGGTGATATCGCTGTGGCGTCACAAAATCAGCGATCTCACTAGCGAGATCGCTGTGTGTGACAGGGCCTTAACTCCACTTTTTTAGTGCAATTTTCAAAGTAACGACATCACCTTCGGTTTAGAGGGATTTTCCAATGTGCTGGATGAAACTGTTGTCCCCATCAAAAAATAATCTTGATTAAAAGTTGAAAAAAGGTTGAGTGAAAGGTCAATCTAATACAGTAAATGCCATCTTCTCAACAGTATTTACACAAGAAAATCCAATAAGAGATGACATAATCAGTGATACCATATGATATCCATTGAATATCACCTACTTAACCCCTTAGTGACCACCAATATGTATTTTTACTAACCTGTGATATAAGAGACTAGCATCCTCTGATGGGTGACAATCCAGAAACTGTCAGCTTTACACCATAGCTGACATTTTGCTGCATAAGTGTTGGCTGTTTAACCCCTTAGATGCTGCTGTAAATAGTTACTACATCATCTAAGTTAACAGAGTGTGGGGGCTCCCATTTTATCCCCATCAGCATCCTGAGATCATGATTGTATGGTCCTGATCTTTGCCATGGCAGTTCTCTGTAAAATAATGATGTTAGAGACTGAAGTTAGCAATATTTAGGTGGTAAAAATAAATGTTTTCATTCCTTACATGCTACTTTGCATTGATTCCTGAAATGCACCTACAGGGGGTAATAACCTATCTGACAGCAATTTTGAATATGTTGAGGGGTGCTGTTTTTCAAATTTTATCACTTTTGTAAAGTTTTCCTATTTATAGGACCCCAAAGTCACTTTAAAACTGAATAGATCCCCAAAAAATATGTTTTTAAAATTTCCTTTAAAAATGAAAAATTGCTGCTATATTTTTAATCCTTGTAAAATTCTAACAAAATAAAGGAATATTTTACAGAAGGTCCTTATGTAAAGTAGACATGAGATAAATGTTATTTATTAATGTTTTTGCATGGTATGACTATTTGGATTAAAGGCATAATCATTCAGCTTTTGAAAATTGCTATTTTTTTATTTTTGGCAAGTTTTTAATATTTGCATAAATAAACGCAAAACATCTAAATTTATCATTATCATAAAATATAATGTGTCATGAAAAAACAGTCCAAAAACACTAGGATATGTTGAAGCATTCTAGAGTTATTGACACATAAAGTAACACATGTTAGATTTGAAAAATTTGGCCTCGCTACTAAGGGTCAAGCCTACAGGAAGTATGGCGCCTCCTCAAAAAGAAAAGAGACATTAACAGACCATTATTTTTAATAGTGTTCCCTAACACCTAGATCTACAAAAACTGGAACAAAGCAAATATAGTGCCAATATTAAAACAGGGGTCAAAACTGAGCCTGAAAATTATAGGCATAGGACTAAAACTTTAACTTCTACTTTGTGCAAAATCTTTGGAGGTTTTATAAGATACACTCCTGGAGCATCTCAGTAAGAATAACATCATAACCCAGCATTAACATGACTTTAAAAGGGATCAATCATGTCAAGCAAATCTGGTCAGCTTGTAAAAGGAGCTAAGTTTGACACTGGACTAGAGTAAGGCCATAGACCTCTTCTCTTTCTTGTGATGTACATGCAAAGTACAATGAAGCAAAGTCGATGAAGCAAAACTCAGTTTTGGACTGAGGGTACATACCCATATGTGAGAAAAAAAAATGTTCCAAGATACAGGACCGAAAAAACCGACGCGTGTCATGTGAGTACAATGCGAGTACAATGCGAGTGGCATGTGATTTTTTTTACGGAACATGTGTATGCAATCCATATGCAATGCATTTTTTTCTCTGAAATTATTATTCTACAATCATTTACAGTGTTCTATGCCACAGAATGGTAAGGTATCTGTAAAAATGGCATATGCATGGAGAGAGTACTGTGCGATTTTTTTCTCGCATCCATTGACTTGTATTAGCAAGTCTTGTCTGAGATACGCAGCAAATCGCAGCATGCTGCGATTTTTTTTCTCAGACTGATTTCAGCTGAGAAAAAATCACAGATGAAATGTCACCCATTGAATAAAATTGGTCAGAGTGCAATCCGATTTTTTATCGGATTGCAGTCGTCCGTTTTTCTCGCAAATGAGTGTGTGCCCTAAGAAACGGGAATTGAAGTTTAATGTAGATAAATATGATGTCAGGCACTTAGCAGAGGAAATAAAATAAACAATTATGTACTAAATGGTAAAACACTGGGTAAAGCTGTCTTTGGAGCATGGGAGGAACTAAGAGTACCTGGAGAAAATCCATGCAAACACAGGGAGAACATACAAACTCTTTGCAGATGTTGTTCTTGGTGGAATTTGAACCCAGGACCTTAGTACAGCAAGGTTGCAGGGCTAACCACTCAACCACTGTGCATCCCATGAAGTATATAGCTGAACAAGGTACTGCATGGATAATTGTCTATATTTCTAAGCATTGAGGATATCATTAAGGCCGGGATCACACATACGAGGAATATGGCCGAGTTTCTCATTTTAATACCCGGCACTACCGCCGTCACCACTCAGGAGCGGAGCGTGCTGCTCCATGTTTTGCTATGCGGCCGCACACTCCGCTCCTGAGTGCTGGCAGCAGTGCCGGGTATTAACATACGAGACTCGGCCATGTTCCTTGCACATCAAAGATATGCTATTGGCCATAATTCTTCCATGAAGACCACTTCTGGCCAGCTTTCTAAGAACAGTAAATGAATGTTGCGGTGTTGCATTGGTTGCAGTGATTTTTCTGAGCTGATGGCACTGTTGGACACATTATGATTTCAAAGGAAAGTAAACATTATGTTTCTTTGATCTACTGTGCTAAGTTTTTTGGTGGATCACTTGCATATAAAGTTCTCAATGTTGCCTATGTCGCCACATTTTAAAATCCCACTCTACTTTGAGATCATTGCCAGGGAGAGACTTTGCTTGTGCACGAAAACGTTTTAAAGATTCAACTGTATTTCCTATGCTATTATTTTTTATTTATGACTGTGCCAATGCAAGAAAATTGGAGTTCATTATCAAAATAACCCCTTCATGACATATGATAAATAGTTACTTCATATGTCGTGTATCCCCCTTTGATGCAGGCTCTGGCATCTGAAGGCTGGTCTGATGTGTGTGCCTCTAACAGCTGCTAATGTTAACATGTTAAATACTGCTGTCAATCTCTGACAGTGGCATTTAAAATGAGCACTCCGAAAGCATGTTTTTAACCCCTCCCATTGGCGCCCTGTCACAAGATCACGGGGCACCAATGGGTTGGCATGACAATCGGGGCTCTGCAGAAGACCTTTGTGCTTGTCATTTCTGATCTGCTATTAGCATGTTCATAGTAGCTGAATCCCTGCCATGTGTAGATCAAGCAATCAGCAGCTTCAAGTTGCCAAAGGAGACTATTGAAGCAGGTAAAAAGTAAAAAAAAATAAAAATAACAATAAAAAATATAAAAAATACACATATTTGTTATAGCTGAGTTCAAAATCACCCAATCTATCAAAATGTAAAAATAATTTGATTGGTAAACGGCATAACTAGAAAAAAATTCAAAATTCTAGAGTTACTTTTTTGGTCACCGCAAAATTACAATGAAATGCAATAACAAGCGATCAAAATATCATATCTCCCCCAAAATATTATCAATAAAAAATGACAGCTCAGCGCAAAAAAACAAAAGCTCTTACCCAGCCCCAGATCCTGAAAAATCAAGAGGCTTTGGGTCTTGGAAAATAGCGCCTTTTTTACCAACTTTGGAGTTTTTTTTCTCCACTGAAATAATGTAAAACCTCTACATATTTGGTATCTGTGAACTCGTAATGACCCAGAAAATCATAATAGCAGGTCAGTTTTAGCATTTAGTCACTCAATGTGGTAAAAAAACAAACAATTGTGGAATTGCACTTTTTTGCAGTTTCACCGCACTTGGAATTTTTTCCCCATTTTACAGTACAGTGTGTTGTTAAATAAATGGTGTCATTAAAAACTACAACTCGTCTCGCAAAAAACAAGCCCTCATAGGGCCATAATGATGGAAAAATAAAAAAAATTATGGCTCTGGGAAGAAGAGGAGCAAAAAATTAAAACGTAAATACGGAAAATGGCCTGGGGTGAGGGGGTTAGCAGATAAACTGTTCAGATTATTGAAAAGTTTAAGTGTGGACATGTGGATTAAGATGAAATAATAATGGTCTATTTTCAAGTTTTTAATGATTTTATTGTGCTAAATCTGTACATATCTGTGTGTAATGTAGTGTGTGTGTTAATATACCTGTGTACCACCGCCTTTCCTTGGATCCAGTGTTGTTCTACTCCTCTTCTTTGTGATATGACCACTGTGCAGACTATCAGAGTCACTCTTTGCTTTATACATGGAAGTCGCTTTTACAATGTAAGCCCAGCAAGATAGACATACATTATAAAGCTGTTAGATAGTCTGAAGAGTGTTGACATCTTAGATATGAGAAGCAGAACAGGTTTGGATACCAGAGAAAATGGTATGAGGTGAATACATTAACACACACTACACTACAAGCATACACACAGATTTAGTAAAAAATAAATCATATGAGTGTTTTTGTAATAAGTAAAATTGCAAATTGCTTGTCAAAAAACTTGGTAGTTTACTTCTTACCATAAATCTTCTTTATTCTCAAGAACTGAGGGATTTTTAAAAACATTGTGTACTGCACTTTGTTTAGGTTTATGGCTATCTCTGCAGTTTACCAAAGTTGGTGATCTTATACCCAAGGAGCGCAAAGTTTGATGGCTGCTTTTTATAGAGCTTGTAAGTGCTGCTCTAAAGTTGATCGGACGACCACATCCGACCAGCTTCAATGCTCCTTCACTCCTTCCATGCTGCAGAAACAAAGCTGCTTCTACTTGCAACATCTGAGCGTGCACAGTTGACACTGACGAGTCAATGATACAGGAAGCTGGAAGGCAGGGGATCAGGATGCTTCAGAAGGAGCCGTGTATACTTGAGTATAAGCCGACCCGAGTATAAGCTGTGGCACCTAATTTTGCCACCAAAAAATACGTAAACTTATTGACTTGAGTATAAGCCGGGTATGCATTGTCCACCTCATCCCCATCCTGGTATGCATGGCTCCCCTGTCCCTGTCATTGCATGCATGGCTCCCCTGTCCTTGTCATTGTATGCATGGCTCCACTGTCCCTGTCATTGCATGCATGGCTCCGCTGTCCTTGTCATTGTATGCATGGCTCCCTCGTACCTGTCATTGTATACATAGCTCCCCTGTCGATGTCCTGGTATGCATGGCTCCTTATCCCTTATCCTTGTATGTATGGCTCTTTATCCCCTATCATTGTATGCATTATTCCTGAAAAAAAACACATCCTATTTATCTGCCTGTGTGCCCGCGCTGGCACTGCACCTCATTCTGGCACCAGCAGCTCTTCCTGCCGGGCGATCACATGGCCCCGCTCATTAAGGTAATGAATATGCACTCCACGCCTATGGGCATGGAGAGGCTTGTATATTTATTACCTTAATGAGCGGGGTCACGTGATCGCTCAGTAGGAAGAGCTACTGGCACCATAACGAGCGAGATACAGTGACAGTGAGCATACGCAGGAAGGTGAGTAGGATTTGTGCTGGAATCCGGCAGCTGGCACTGTGCCCTATTACAGCAGCGGCACAGGCTTTTACCATAGTCGCTGTCTCCTGCCTCTGTGACTCGCTGCTCCGCCGCCCCCCCTCCCCATCGTCTTTCTGGGACAATTGACTTGTGTATAAGCCAAGGGGGACATTTTCAGCACAAAAAATGTGCTGAATAACTCAGCTTATACACGAGTATATATGGTAAATGTTAACACAACTCAATACATCGCATACAATAATGCTTTATGCCAAGTTATATCTCAGAAATGTAATTTTTGTAAGATATTTGCCACCAGATTTCAGAATACAAATCTGACCTCTTAAACCTGACGAGGCTGGTGAAATTACTTTGAAAGTCCATGACATGTATGCTTACCTTGAAAATACATGTCAGAATAATATATCCTCTACTCAACTTTGTCAGCTTAACATTAAAATGACCATCTTATGAGTTTAACTACAGCTTGACTTGATGCAATTCTCATCTTATTATTGGGATTTTACAGCCATCTGTAGATAGATTTTTTAATGTAAGTACAATTGTTTCATCAGGTTAAAGCAATAAATGTATTATTATATACAACATATTTTACAATGTGGTCATAGATCCACTTTAAGCACTGTAGTGGTGTATTGGTTTTTCAACCATTGTAATTCTTTGCAAGATTTGTATGAAGAAATGTTCCTTCATTAGCACAATGCGCTGAGCATCACAGCAAAACTAAGCTATAAGTGTGCAGGTTACGATAACAATATTTTGGCAGTAGCCAGTGTCAGGACAAAGCCAAGGAACTGTAAATGTAAGGCTACTTTCACACATCAGGTTTTCGGCGTCAGGCGCGATCCGGCGTCGTGCCGGAATGCCGGATCCGGCAAATGTTTTGTAAAACCTGATGTGCCGGATCCGGTTTTCTGTCGGATCCGTCTTGTTCTTGACAGACAAAACTGGATCCGTCTCATCCGGTTCATCCGTTTTTCTATCCGTTTTTCGACGGATTACGCCGGATCTGGTTTTTAAAATTGACCCTTGTGGCCTTCCGAACGGGATTGGCTACTGGAAAACTATATATAGCATGTTCCTACAGCCCTTCTTTGACAGGTTGTAGAGGAGAAAGTGCAGGTTGGAGAGAAGAGCAAGTATTACTGGCGAAGATGGATGTTGTCATTGGAAATATTACCACTAGAAGTTCTGTGACGGTTTCAGGGACAGTTTTCCACTATACTTTATGTCACCTCAAGGCAGAGTACACTGGCAGGATGACAGAGTGTGAAAGATTTGTGCCCTAACCAAACTTGTGTACCTTCTGGACCAACAGTATATACCTTTGCCAACCAAAGTTGGCTATCTTGTCATGGTCTTACTATTTTTAGCTTTAGGCCACAGGTGTGTACCTGGTTGTGTTTTATGCAAAGTATTTCACCTTTTAACAAAAGTTGTGTACATTGTTAGGAAATCACCAACAATAAACACAACTTTTCAGGTGAAATACTTTGCTTCAAACACAACCAGGAACACAACTGTGGCAAAAAGCTAAAATTTACCCACAGTTATATACCTGGTTTTGAATACCTTTTTACCTTTTAAATACCCTGTATTTAACCTTTTTTTGAAACATATTTCGCCGCAGAAAGAAATGACAGACAACCAGTGTAAACAATAATTTAACTTTTATTTAAAATATTTTTTTTTGTGTAAACTGTTTTTAAAGTTAAAAAAACTTTTTTAATAAAGGTTTGAAACCAACCAAATGGGCATTTTTATTACAAAAAAAACATTATAACTCGGTGTAGTGTGGGGTGGAAATACTGCTGGAGGGGCTGCGGGACACTTCGACAATGGGAGTGTGGAGAGAGGACTGGGATCGTGGTGGGGAAGGAACAGTTAGAGGTGATGGTGTGGAAAAAGATACAGAATGGGTGGACATGTGGGAGGCAGAAGAGGTGGTGGGCGGTGGAGTGGAGGGTTGGGCAGGGACTGTAGGAGCAGATGATGTTGATGGAAAGTTGTATGGGGAAGGAGTTTGGTACGGGGAAGGAGTTTGGTACGGGGAAGGAGTTTGGTACGGGGCAGGTTGCTGGAAGTGGGGAGATGTCTGGTACTGGGGAGGTTGCTGGTACTGGGAAGGTTGCTGGTACTGGTGAGGTTGCTGGTATGTAATAGGAGGGGGAGGATGGAAAGTGGCTGGAGGGGGTGCAGATGTAATAGGAGGGGGAGGATGGAAAGTGGCTGGAGGGGGTGCAGATGTAATAGGAGGGGGAGGATGGAAAGTGGCTGGAGGGGGTGCAGGTGGAGGAACTACAGTGGTGGGAGGTGGAGGTTGGGAGGTAACCTGCTGTAGAGCACCGTGGCACGAATGCATTACATGCATCTGCTGGGTAGGAGATAGTGTTGCCATGCGCTCCACAACAGACCTGAAAAAGGTGTGGTTTGGCGAAGATCTTGCTTCTGAATGCATGGTTTGCAGAAGTGTCTTCACCTCCAGAATGCTGGAGTTGATCTGCTGAAAGCCTGTGGAGATTTGCTCTGACAAGACTTTTAGACAGTTCTGGAAAGATGCATTCAGATGCAAGAACTCTGGCGCATAACTCTTTTCCTGACCCCTCTGCCGCTGCCGCCCAGTACCCGCAGGTGTACTAGAGGTGGCAGGGGCAGAAGGGTGGGGTAAAGGGAAAGCGATCTCCTCACCAGCAGCTTCATGTAATGTAGGCGGCCACGATGCTCCTGTGCTGGTGGATGGGACAGATGGGTCGAATGTGTGGGAAGGCTGGGAAGGTGCAGATGTACCGGGGCGGTCGAAGTGTCCCTCGGTGCCGGTCTCCTCAGGGATCGCCTCAGAAGGGTCCAATCGTGCAGGCTCCCAAGTGCTGCTCACCGTGCTGTGGAATAAAGAGAAAAAAAAAACAATTAAAATACTGACATGGTATGGCCCTGGCTGAAAAAAAAAAGTTACATCTAACATTTTTTTTCACATGTGGTGTGTAATATTTACCTTCTAGTGACCATTGTTTCCCGGAGGAACGACAGGGCTTGTGCGTACTTGTACTTGCTCCTGCGTCCTCCAGATCCACTCGGGGCCCGCATCTCTTTATTGAACTCCTTCTTGAAACGATCCCTCACAGACCGCCACCGATTCACAATTCTGTTCCCTGAAACGAGAAAGGAGTGGTTAGTATACAACATCAGTGTTTCACAAACTCCAGTCCTCATGGTCCCCAGGGGTCATGTTTTCAGGATTTCCATAGTAAATAGAAATCCTGAACACATGATCTGTGGGGACCACGAGGACTGGAGTTCGGGAAACACTGGTTTACATCAAGCAACCGGTGTTGTATATACTTACGCTCTTTAATCTGGGCCCGAACATCGAGGTCCTCCCAGTGGCCCACAAGGAGCGAACAGATTTCCTCCCAGAGTCGTCGGGTAACGATAAGGTCAGCGTGGCGGCGGTCAGCCATATTCCAGAGCGGCTCCCTTTCTCTGACGAGATCGATGAGGTGGTCCACATCGAGTCCTCCATCCTCACCGTCAGAGTCGGGAGCACGCTGTGAAGGCTGTTAAAGAAAAAGACAAAAATAACATAATTAGCCTCCACAAAAGAAATGAAATAAAAAGTGCAAAAAAACAAAGCAAAAATATTTATACTTACACGCTGGTGACCGCCGCGTTGCTGTCGCCGACGACCCTGGGAGGCACTGCGAGGACCTCTTGGCCGAGCACCAGATTGGGAAGACTAGAGAAGAAAACAAAAAATGTTATGTCTTTGGATGTAGGCATTTGTTTGCTGTGTGTGGTCTGCAGAACATTGTTTTCTATGTGTTGTGTGTAGTGTGATGTTGTGTTTCTGCGTTTGATGCAAAAAACTTACCAATTGTGAGCCCACTCCAGGTGTCTGTCCACCCCTTCCTTCTTCTTCTGGGAGCTCCTCTTCATCTTGTGATTCCTGTTTTGAAATAAAAGGCAATGAATAGACATATATTACAGAGATGATGGATTTTGGAAATAAAAACTT
Organism: Dendrobates tinctorius; assembly: GCF_039654945.1. Classification (NCBI taxonomy): domain Eukaryota; kingdom Metazoa; phylum Chordata; class Amphibia; order Anura; family Dendrobatidae; genus Dendrobates; species Dendrobates tinctorius. The sequence continues at coordinate 14,386,024 of NW_027361699.1, forward strand.
ACCGTCAAACGCTGACGATGCGAGGGAGGGCTCCCAGAAGATGATGTGCTGTCTTCCTGGTGGCCACACTCCATGCCTGTGGGTGGTGTTCCACCTGCTGCCATTGCTGCTGCTGCTGCTGCTGCATCTATTGGGCGGCTGTTGAATAAAGAGAAACAAAGGGCCAATGAATATCTTGATATTCAATAGCCCTAGTTTGGAGGAATGGGGGATTTGATAATTACCGTCTCTCATCTGCTGCTGGCCTCCCCTCCTCAGCATGTTCCATTTGCTGCTCCATTTGGGGTGGTGGTGGTGCTGATGGTGCTGCAGTGGTCTCCTGCCTTCTCCTGCTGCGCTTGGTTGCTTTCTTGGGTGGCATGTTGGGTGTGGCTGTGGGTCCCACTGTCTTGCTTTTATATATGTCTTGTGGGCAGAGCTACTGAGCATGCTCAGACCAAAAAAAACGGATCCGGCCACCGGATCCGGCTTTCGCCGGTTCAGGCGCATTGCGGCGCTCATAGGCTTTCATTGTGTGAAAAAGACGGACGCGCCGGATCCGGCGTGTCCGGCTTTTTCGCCGGAGACAAAAAACGTTACAGTAGCCGTTTTTTCCAGACGCCGGATCGCGACACATTGCCGGATCCGGCGAAAACCGGATGAAACGCATGGCCATCCGGCGCGATCCGGTGCAAATGCAAGTCAATGGGGGGGAAACCGGATCCAGCATTGCATTTCGCCGGATCCGGTTTCTGTCAAAAGCGCCGGATCGCGCCTGACGGCGAAAACCTGATGTGTGAAAGAGGCCTAAGAAATCCAATGGACATATTACAATGAGAATAAACTTGAGAAACACTATGTAGATCAAACGTTATAGATATTTCTAGCATTGCCTATAGTATCAAGACTGCGCTCCTTCCTCTTATGTGTTTTGTTTCATTCTTCATTCATAAAGCAGGACTTGATTCAGATGAATAAATGGAAAATCATCAAAAACTGAGAATTGGCTCTTCATGCACTGAGTAACAAATGAAAAGTACTCTTAAGTGCTGAGAAATGAAGGAGTTGTGGAAACAAATTTGCCAACATGCTGTTAACTTGATTATGGTGTTTGGATCTCACTCATACTTAGCAACTTACCACTGTCCATGAGATACAAATGTCTGTTTCTTGTGAGAAAAGAGCATAATTAGCAGAAAAGTAAAGATATAATACAATGCAATGTATTTGTTTTATATTATTATAATTTATTGTTAGAACTAGATGAATACAAAAATGTTACCCGCTAGTGAGGAGGAAATCTGCGGAAAATCTATTTTGAAGATCAACGTCAAATTTAAACAATGTGAATCAAGTGTACGTTTTTTATGTTCTGAGGTCTCTCTACAACCCAGATCACAATAAACACATGTCAACAAATAAAAAATGATACCCGGTTATCACCTGTCCTACTATGCTGCCTGCTATATTCCAGACATATTCTTTGGTTTAATCATCAGTGCAGTCTTCACTGGACCATTTTAGCTGTCTTCTAATGACTGTCATCATTGGCATCTTCTGTGCTATCTAGCTCTTGGCATTTTGGCATCATGTTACATTCAAGATGACATTGCAAGTATTGTGTCAAGGTTTGGCATACACTGAAGATGAGAAGCATTATAGAAGAAGACAGCCTTACCAACACCAGGTCACAATACCAAGGACAGACTCCCTAATTTACCTAGACAAAGGTTGGTTAAAGTCCAGTTGTGTGACTGAGACAGAAGCTGTTTGCTGCTTTTAAGGTGAACATGAGCCCTCTTCCCTTTTGGGACCAATGTAGCGCTGCATGGGTTGCACCAAAAGTATGTCCGCCCTAGCAACCCCAGCTGCCCCTATCAGATTTCCTGATTTGATGGTTTGTTCCTTTTCAGCTGTAATTTGTGCCACTTAATTTCTTCTGATTAGTGCTGTAAGCTGTTGTGTGATCGATGTGACAGCGTGCAACCAGGTGTCTGACTGGTATCAGAGCAGTCAATAAGGGCTGCTACATGAGTCAAAGATCAGATTGCAAGTAATCACTGTGCAAACTAAAGTTATGCAGAGAAAAGGAACAGAAGCCATATTGCATGTCTCCCTCACTCCCCTAGTAGCAGGAGGCAGTAATCATGCAGGTGAAAAAAATTATATTTTAAAATGTCATTTTCAGTAGCTTTCACCACCACACATGACCCACCCCCTTAGGCACTGGACCTCCAGTGCTTAGTGGCAAATATGGCCCTGATTACAAAGTGGACACAACAAGAATCCAGTTCCTCAGAAAACATCAGCCTAAGGGTCCCATTTCACATAGCGACGCACCAGCGATCCCGACAATGATACGACCTGGTAGGGATCGCTGGTGCGTCGCTACATGGTCGCTAGTAAGCTGCCAAACAGGCAGATCTATTCAACGACGCACCAGCGATCCCAACAACGATACGACCTGGTAAGGATCGCTGGTGCATTTTCACACAGCAGCTATTCTGAATGATTCCAACCTGCGTCCTGAGTTCTGCGTCGCCAACGAGGTCGCTTGTCGGCGTCAAACACAGCGATGCATGCTGGCCAGCAGGACGCCAACGAGGAAAAATGGCCAAGGACATTCGAGCACGATCAGCTGCTATGTGTCACATGTAGCAAGATCGCTGGTGAGATCGCTGTTGCGTCACAAAATCGGTCTCGCTATGTGAGACGGGGCCTTAAGGTGGATCATCTAATCAGATTTAATTGGAATTGCCAATTTATGCAAATAGCATAGAACAGCGGTGTTAGCTACGCTAGCAATGCAGTTTGCAGCCAATCATGATGAACAATTGTTACATCTAACTATGTTGTGAGTTCATTTTCCCCTCCGTCACTGAGGCCTGGTGAACTCCCTATTCTAGTGAAGGAAGGTAGTGAGCCTGATTATCAGGCACCTGGGACTAATGAAGACGATTGGCTGAGTGGAGTCACTGACTGGATTTAAGGCAGCCTACGCCCTTTCTGCCCTGCAGGTGATTTCTCTGTGGACTCTTGGACACCAGTCTGATTCCTGCTCTCCTAAAGCTAAGTTCTCTGTTTTGCCTTTTTGCATCTAAGATTTGTTTTTGTTTTTCTTGCTTTTTGGATTCTGCCACTCCCTGCTGGAGTGTGCAGTGTTCCTTGAGCTCTGTCTTCTGAAAGTACCTGAGTGCTGATTTAGTTTTTGAAGCTTAGTTGCTTCAGGGCCATTTTTATATCAGCTTGTTGGCTTTTGTCTCTGATAGGGTTTTGGCAGATTGCAGACAGCAGCCTTCCTATCCGTTCCTATCTAGGTAGTTTTTGGGCCCCGTCTTTGCTCAGCCTGTCTTTCTGTCTGTGTAAGTGTTTTCATCTTGCTTCACCGTCATTATATGTGGGGGGCTGCCTATTGCTTTGGGGTCTGCTCTGGGGCAGTTAGATTTCCCCTTTCCTTCTTTAGGCCTATGTATCTCTCCGGCTGTGATCGAGGGGTCTAGGTCATCGTAGGAACCCCCCACGGCTACTGCTAGTTGTGTTGATAGGTTCAGGGGTCTGCAATCTGATAGTTGCCAACTTCTCTGGTTTTCAGGACTTAGCTAGCATTTCTGTTTTTGCCTCCTACGGTGACTCAATCATAACATAACTGCATCTAAGTGGTTAAAAAAGTTTTTAAAATTGAGGGCCATCAATTTTTAGATCAGTAAGAGGTCCATTCTTGGCAACCAGAGAATGATATATTAAAATGCAATAAAGGAATATATTTTTAATCCACGGTCTACCCAGCTGGACACTGAAAGTATTTGCATGTTCACATAACTGTCTTTCAATAACTGCATACATCTGCCTCAACACAGTTGTATAAAACTACAACTTCATATTGACCTGAATAGGATTTGTAGGATTAAGCAGCAGAAATTGCACTACTACCATTTCACTAGTAGGTGAATGGAGGAATATAGCAGATAACTTATGGTTTAATAAAACTTACATTATCTTATTTGGTATTGTGCCTTGTTGTTAATCTCATAATGCATAATTATTTGAGATGAGCAATTCGGTTCAATGCAAATTGAATGCATGTCATATTTTTAAGGATTTGCACAATTTGTCAAATTTATTCTGTGATTTGCTTCTTGTGAAGATTCTAAAATTTCTGCTGCTGTTTTACAATTTGCTGGAGATTACATCGGCTTGAAAAAGAACTTGGGCAGATATACTCATTATTCCTTCTAGTTATCACATGACATAGCATAGCACAACCAATCAGGAAAGACTATCATAGCCTGCATAAAATCAGATGCAGGAAATGAAGCAGCTGTTTTACATTGAATCTGAAGAGTGAGAGAACATCATAGCTAACAGCTTAAAGGTGGGCAGAGAAAGTTATAAAACACTGAAGAAAATGCACAGATAGTATGTGACATCAGACTAAATTAGTGTGTGAGGAAAAGAGAATAGTGTCATACATATTTTTCAGGGCAATTGTATTTTTGAGTCACTGCAAATTGATTCTCTGCAAATTTAATTTTCTGGACAAATTTGGCAAATTTGAATTTCAAAATAATCGCTCATCTCCAATTATTATACATTATGCAGTTCATAATTCAAACATAACAATGACATATCATAACTGTGTTCTTGATGAAGCATTGGTGAAAGGCACATCAGGTCTCTTGTGGGTGAACATGCCCTCATTGCCTGTTGTGTAAACCATTTGCTTTTTATGCTATTTATTGTATGGGACTTCAATATTGTTGCCACCTTAATTTACTGTATATTCCTATAACGCATTTATATTTGGATCCATTTTACATTTGATTGCACCGTAAAATACATTTCTTTTACTCAGTTGTCACCTCACATTGTTTCTAATTTTGGGATAATTTTCCTTTATTGGCTTACCAACCATACATGTCTGTGCTTGTGATGTTGGATATTTATTCTCTTCTAAAAATTATTCAATAAAAATCACTCATCTTGTTTTATGACTGGTCATATTTTATTCATATTTACTTTAGTCCATTCTTTTTGCAGGTTTTTATTTAAAGCACCACTCCAGCATTTTTTTTTTCTGCTGGAATGCTGCCTTTAATCTAAGGTCCTTGACCCTACTCTCATCCTCACCTACCATTGTCTTCACCTTTTATCTCCGCCGCTCCTGTCTGTCTCTGGCGGTTTGTGACCTGCTGGATAGCTCCAGTGTTTGATGGAGTGAGCCGTAGGTTGCAACTCCATACAAGTCTGTGAGATCCTTGTTCTGGCTCTTATAGACTTGCAATGGGAGCTTGTGATAAGACCAGATCAGCACCAAAAATGGTGAAAACACCTGAGAAATGGTAGAAGACTTAGGGCGGGAACCTTACATTAGAAGCATTACTCCAGCACTTTTGGGGTTGCAACACTTATTATTCAAAACAATGACATGTTAACCTATGGAGCAGTGATTGCCAACTGTGGCCCTCCAGCTGTTATGTCATCACCTGTGAGGATCACAGGTGGGGCTGGGGTCATATGCACATCACAGGAGGGGCTGGGGCATATATGCATCACAGGAAGGGCTGTGAGTATATATACTCATACATCACAGGACAGACTGGGGACATATAGCCATCACAAGATGGGCTTGGAACATATAGAGATCACAGAATGGCATGGGGGCATATGAACATTACATGATGGGCTGGGGGCATATAGACATCACAGGAGGGGCTGGGGAATATAGATATCACAAAAAAGGCTGTTAGCATATAGTCAGCACTGGACGTTCTGGGGCTGCCACTGTTGTCATCTTCATTAGTAGGAATGGAGCATTTAGTTCACTGACTTCAAGATTTGTCAGTGTTTTGAGTGCATGCATCACAGTGTTCTGTACTGAACGTTGCGTGCTCACAGACTAAGAAGCAATTAAAGGGCCTACAGCTGGCCCGAGCACTGCGGTCCCTGGGATTCTGCCCAGGGTTCCCCACCCCTGTTATAAGGCAACACAGCTAACCACTTAGTCTCCATGTCAAGCTAAGCATCAGTGAAACAGTATAATTCACTGGGAATATTGTAACAGTAGACTTGTCATCATAACCAAATATTGGGTTTGCATGTGGAGATCTTCGTATTCCTTAGATGGTTTGGCCACTTTATTTTTATTCTAACAAATATGTTGGAGGCATGATTTTGTGGCCCCAGCTAATATTTAAGCATTGCATGTCCTCCTCCAGTAATTGTTAGTCCCACAGTCCACACTGGCTGCACATCTCTCATGTTCTCAATATAGTTGTTGATGCAAGGGCAAGTGTCAGTTGACACGTTCTGCCCATCATCCTCATCCAATTTAAACCCAGTTTTTCAAATCTTTCTCTGTTAACAGTACAAAAATCTTTCTTAGGTTTTCCTAAAGGCCACAGATGCTTGATTTCCTCTTGACATTGTCATTACTTGAAAAGGTCAAATAAGAGAGCTACAAAGATGCATAGTGTACTTGGTCACAAACTTTTGAAAACATTGCAAACAAGTCAAATGAATGACCTACCATGGAACTCGTGATGTAACTTCTGACTTTCAGACAGTCAGAAATTGAGGTCACAAGACGCAATGTGACCGGAGCAGCGCCAAAAATGGTGAAGTCGCTGGACGATGAGTAGAAGACTGGTGGCGGGAACCTTATATTAGAAGGTTACAATTACTATTATTGAAAACAATGACTTGTTAACCTATGGAGCAGTGATCTCCAACTGTGTCCCTTCAGCTATTATGTCACTACAACTCCCAGGTCGCATGCATCTGTCAGGGCATACTGTGAATATATCATCTTTTTATATTAGTCAGATGTGTAAGGCTACAACAGAGTGAGGAATTCAGGTTGTCACATACATACTGTGTACACTGAGTAATTTATGCACCTAGTTCAGTGTTACATATTAATTTGTACCAAAGATTACAAAACAATATTCCCACCTGCGCTAAAAATTTAGACAGCCAGGTGAATTCTTTTCTTCTTGCCACTGTCAGATGAAATACTATTTATGTTGTGAAGATATGAGATGCATAATAATTTTCTCTGGGATTGAGTTTGGATTCTAGTATTTTTTTAGGCTCCCGAATCTCTTTGTACTTGTGAAGACAACTGCATTTGTGCCATGGAACATTTGGAGATGGCTATTTTTATTTATTGATACAGCAGAACTGTCATCAGCAATTAAGTTTTGTTAATGTTAAAATAGGAAAATACAATGACTGTAATTTCCCATTAAGAGAAGATGCAAATTGTGTGAAAAGAGATATGAGGGAAAATGAAAACTTCCAATATGATTTTATTTAAAGGAAATGACTCAGTGGAATTTAGCATCACATTTGTTCTTCACCACGTGTCCTAACCTGTGTGCATGATAAAGATAGCTTTTAAAAACACCGTCCTAACTTTTCGCTTCCAGCATATAATTACTACATTTTGGCAGATATGTCTGCGTTAGACATTCTGATGCATATTTAGCAGATGTTATGGAAAGGTAATAGAGTTGTTGCTTTTTAGATGTAGTTAAAAAGAAATTCAAATATGTTTTTAGCTGATTAGACGGTTTGATAATCCTAGTTTAGCGTTTATAGTCAGATTTTTTTAATATTTAACATTGCTTATATAACAGCACCCTAAGCAGCTCTATAGATAGATTTTGATCCCTCTCATTAGTCCGCATCCAAAATTGAGTTAACAATGTAATTTCCTTATCAGTATACTTTTGGAGTGTTGCTGGAAACCAGAGCCCCTTAAAGAAACCCACACTGACACGGAGAACATGAACATTTGATGTGTAGGTTGTTCTTGGCCGCATGGACACTAATGCTATAAGGCAGGGGTTGGGAACCATTTTTCTGCTGGTGGGCCATTTGGATTTTTATACCAACCTTTGGGGGCCATTAAAGATTATCAATTTGAAATTTATTCGGCTATATTTTTCTTCAAACAATGATAATTTACCCCTAATGGGATGTCTGCTTCTCTTTGTTGAGACTGAGACGTGCGATGTTGGGTGGTAGTGATGATGTTACTATTTGCAACTGCTTTTCCAGGTTTGCATCGGACTGGAGTCAACTCTTTGTGATGAACTTTGAAAGTAATTTGCAGCAGTAAGTTCTGAACACTGAAGACACTGGGGGCATATACATTACAGGAGATGATGGAGGCATATTTACATCACAAGAGATGACATTGGACATTTATACATAACAGTAGGGGCTGGGGCATATGTATCACAATAGATATGGGGGCATATGCATCACAGGAGCAGCTAGGAGCATATACATAACAGGAAATGCTTTAGGCAAATATACATCACAGGAGACTGGGGGCATACACATCACAAGAGATTCTGGGAGTATGCATACATCACAAGAGATGCTGGGAGCAGATGGACATCACAGAAGGGTATGGGGGCACAAACACATCACAGGAGGGGCTCGGGGAATATACACATCACAAGAGGGGCTGGGGGATATATGCATCACAGGATGGGCTGAGGGCATATAAACATAATTGGCTGGTTGGGACATATAGAAATCATAGGGGGCTGGGGCATATAGATATCAGAGAATGGGCTGGACGCATATAAACATGCCAGGATGGGCTGGGAGTATATAGACATCACAGGACGAGCGGGGATGGGGCATATAGACATCATAGTAGGGGTTGTGCGCATATACACATAACAGGACAAGTTGTGGACATATAGACATCACAGGAAAGGCTAGGGCTGCTGATGCTGTTATCTTCATTAGTAGAACTGGAGTGGGGAGCACAGAGAGCACAGACTCCAGGGTTTGTCAGTGTCTTAAGTGCATGCATCACAGTGTTCTTTACTATGTGCGCATGTTCGCAGTCTCAGGAGCAATTAAAGGGCCCACAGCTGGCCCAAGCACTGCGGTGCCCAGGAATCAGCCAAGGGTTCCCAAACCCTGCTATAAAGCAACACAGCTAACCACTAAGTTTCCATGTTATGCTAAGCATCAGTGGTACAGTATAATTTGCTGGTAATATTGTAACAGTAGATTTGTCATCATAGCCAAATATTTGGTTTTTATTTGGAGCTCTTTGTATTTATTAGTTGATTTGGCCACTTTATTTTAATTCTAACAAATGTAATGGAGGCATGATTTTGTGGTCCTAAATAATATTTAAAAACTACATGTCCTCTTCCTGTAATTGTTAGTGCCACCATCCACACAGACTGCACATCTCTCATATTCTCAAAATGGTAGTTGATGGAGTTGTGTCCATCATCCTCATCCAATTTAAACACTATTTTTCAAAATATTTCTCCGGAAACAGTTCAATAACTCTGGATAAGGTTTTCCTAAAGGCCACAAGTAGATGCTTGATTTCCTCTTGACATTGTCATTACTTGAAAAGGTCAAATAAGAGAACCACAAAGATGCCTAGTGTACTTGGTCACGAACTTTTGAAAAGATTGCAAATAAAGTCAAGTGAATGACATACCATGGAGAGTTCAGTTAAGGGCTAATCTTTTATTTATTGAATACTGAAGATACTTGTGGTCAAGCAAATGCACAGAGTGATTCTAAAATGTGAGTAAAATCCATCATGAAAAGAGTGAACTCTAGAATTCCTAACATTTGTCCAAATATTTTTATGTTGCCTTATTTATTAAGTGACGCATGTCTACAGAAGTTTTCAATGAATTTATTAGGTATCCAATAACATTCTTCTTTTAGCTAGAAGAAATTCAAGAAATGTTTCTAATACACTTTTTGCCTTTTATTACTGTTGACTATGAAGTTTTTTCAGAGAACACTAATTAGACTATTATTGCCAATATATAAATTACATTAAAAGGGTTTCTTATAATGTTGGCATGCCACACTGGGGTAAAATGGAGAAATAACGCCTCCTTGGAAACTTACTTACAGTGAATCTGTCAGTAGGATCAACTCTTCTAAGCCATCTATATAGGCATGTAGGTTATAGGTAGTGGTCAAAAGTGATACTTTGATAGTTGCTATCTGATGTCTTATTACAGAGAAATCCACATCTTTCTTTTATGTAAATGAGCTGTTCATGGCTATAGGCAAGACACTGATCTGCACAAGAATGGGCCTCCAGAGGTTATTTTAACCCCTTCAAGACCAATGACGCCACATAGGCGTCATGAAAACTGGTGCAAATCTGACCAGTGACTCCTATGTGGCATCATGACTTTAAAGCCCCCCTGCCGGTCAGGTGACCTAGGTCACTGAAAGGTCACCCGACCCGCAGATACAGGGGGCTTTGTTCTTCAGCATAGGGGACGTGGCTTCGCCCCCACGTGACTACGATCGCTCTGATTGGCTGTTAAAAGTGAAACAGCCAATCAGAGCGATAGTAATATTTCATCAATGAAAATTGGTGAAATATTACAATCCAGCCATGTCCGACGTTGCTGTAGCATCGGACATGGCTGGTGACAGCGATCCAACCCCCCACCCGTTGACGGGGGCGATCTGCCCCCCCACCACTGAATGACAGCGGCGATGTGCCGCCGCTGTCATCATCTCCCCCCGCCTTCCCTCCGCTCCCCCACCTTCCAATCGCTCCCCTCCCACCCCCGGTACTCACCGAGTGCCGTTATGGCTCCCGGTGTCCCGCGGTCCTGGACCATGGGTGCCGCCATATTGGAAAATGGCGGACTCATGCGCAGTGCGCCCGCCGGCTGCAATTTTCATTCATTCATTTTGATCACTGTGATAAACTCTCAGTGATCAAAACAGAATGAAAAGTAAATAAACCCCCCATTTATCACCCCCATAGGCAGGATCAACTAATAAAATAAATAAATTATTTTTATTTTTCCATTAGGGTTAGGGTTAGGGTTGGAAAGAGGGTTAGGGTTAGGGTTGGAAAGAGGGTTAGGGTTGGAATTAGGGTTAGGGTTGGAATTAGGGTTAGGCTTGTGGTTAGAGTTATGGTTAGGGTTGGGATTAGGGTTAGGGGTGTGTTGGGTTTAGGGTTGGGATTAGGGTTAGGGATGTGCTGGGTTAGGGCTGTGGTTAGGGGTGTGTTGGGGTTAGGGTTGAAGTTAGAATTGTGGGGTTTCCACTGTTTAGGCACATCAGGGGGTCTCCAAACGCGACATGGTGCAACCATTGATTCCAGCCAATTTTACATTCAAAAAGTTAAACGGTGCTCCCTCCCTTCCAAGCCCCGACGTGTGCCCAAACAGTGGTTTACCCTAACATATGGGGTATCAGCGAACTCAGGAAAAATTGCACAACAACTTTGGGGGTCTAATTTCTCCTGGTACCCTTGGGAAAAAAAAAATTGGGGGCTAAAATAATATTTTTGTGGAAAATTTTTTTTTCTATTTTCACGTCTCTGCATTATAAACTTCTGTGAAGCACTTGGGGCTTCAAAGTGCTCACCAGGCAGCTAGATAAGTTCCTTGGGAGGTCTAGTTTCCAAAATGGGGTCACTTGTGGGGAGTTTCTATTGTTTAGGCACATCAGGGGCTCTGCAAACGTAATGACGACCGCAGACCATTCCATCAAAGTCTGCATTTCAAAGCGTCACTACTTCCATTCCGAGCCCTTACGTGTGCCCAAACAATGGTTCCCCCCATATTTTGGGCACCAGCGTACTCAGGACAAACTGTACAACAACTTTTGGGGTCCAATTTATCCTGCTACCCATGTGAAAATAAAAAATTGCTGGCTAAAATTCTTTTTTTGAGGAAAAAAAATTATTTTTTATTTTCACGGCTCTGCGTTATAAACTTCTGTGACGCGCTTGGGGATTCAAGGTGCTCACCACACAACTAGATAAGTTCCTTGGGGGGTCTAGTTTCCAAAATGGGGTCACTTGTGGGGGGTTCCACAGTTTAGGTACATCAGGGGCTCTGCAAATGTTGCATGATGCCCGCAGACCATTCCATCAAAGTCAGCATTTCATAATGTCACTACTTCCCTTCCGAGCCCCGACGTGTACCCAAACAGTGGTTCCCCCCACATATGGGGTACCAGCGTACTCAGGACAAACTGGACAACAACTTTTGGGGTCCAATTTATCCTGCTACCCTTGTGCAAAAAAAAATTGCTGGCTAAAAATCATTTTTTTTGAGGAAAAACACATTTTTTATTTTCACAGCTCTGCGTTATATACTTCTGTGACGCGATGGGGGGTTCAAGGTGCTCACCACACATCTACATAAGTTCCTTGGGGGGTCTAGTTTCTAAAATGGGGTCACTTATGGGGGGTTCCACAGTTTAGGCACATCAGGGGCTCTGCAATCGTAACGACGACCGCAGACCATTCCATCAAAGTCTGTATTTTAAAGCGTCACTACTTCCATTCCGAGCCCTTACATGTGCCCAAACAATGGTTCCCCACATATATGGGGCACCAGTGTACTCAGGCCAACTGAACAACAACTTTTGGGGTCTAATTTATCATGGTACCCTTGTGAAAATAAAAAATTGCGCAATGAAAAATAATTTTTTGAGGAAGAAAAATATTTTTTATTTTCACAGCTCTGCATTATGAACTTCTGTGAAGTGCTTGGGGGTTCAAGGTGCTCACCACACATCTAGATAAGTTCCTTGGGGGGTCTAGTCTCCAAAATGGGGTCACTTGTTGGGGGGTTCCACAGTTTAGGTACATCAGGGGCTCTGCAAATGTAACATGATGCCCGCAAACCATTCCATCAAAGTCAGCATCTCAAAATGTCACTACTTCCCTTCCGAGCTCCGACGTGCCCAAACAGTGGTTCCCCCCACTTATGGGGTACCAGCGTACTCAGGACAAACTGGACAACTTTTGGGGTCTAATTTATCCTGGTACCCTTGTGAAAATAAAAAATTGCGCACTAAAAAATAATTTTTTGAGGAAAAAAACTATTTTTTATTTTCACGGCTCTGCGTTATAAACTTTTGTGAAGCACTTGGGGGTTCAAAGTGCTCCCTACACATCTAGATAAGTTCCTTAGGGGGTCTAGTTTCCAAAATGGGGTCAATTGTGGGGGAGCTCCACTGTTTAGGGGGGCTCTCCAAACGCGACATGGTGTCCGATAACGATTGTTGCTAATTTTCCATTCAAAAAGTCAAATGGTGCTCCTTCCCTTCCAGACCCTGCCGTGTGCTAAAACAGTGGTTTATGGCCACATATGAGGTATCAGTGTACTCAGGAGAAGTTTTTTAACACATTTTAGGATCCATTTTATCCTGTTGCCCATGTGAAAATGAAAAAACTGAGGCTAAAAAAATTTTTTTGTGAAAAAAAAGTACTTTCTTTTTTTACAGATCAATTTGCGAAGCACCTGGGGGTTCAAAGTGATCACTATCATCCAGATAAGTTCCTTGGGGGGTCTAGTTTCCAAAATGGGGTCACTTGTGGAGGAATTCCAATGTTTATGCACACAGGGGCTCTCCAAACGTGACAAGGCAACCGCTAAATATTCAAGCATATTTTCCATTCAAAAAGTCAAATGGTGCTCCTTCTCTTCTGAGCCCTGCCGTGCACCCAAACAGTGGTTTATGACCACATATGAGGTATCGGTGTACTCAGGAGAAATTGCCCAACAAAGTTTAGGATCCATTTTATCCTGTTGCCCATGTGAAAATGAAAAAATTGATGCTAAAAGAAAATTTTTGTTGGAAAAATTAAAATGTCCATTTTTTCTTTCCACGTTGCTTTAGTTCCTGTGAAACACCTGAAGGGTTAACAATCTTCTTGAATGTAGTTTTGAGCAGCTTGAGGGGTGCAGTTTTTAGCATGGTGTCACTTTTGGGTATTTTCTGCCATATAGACCCCTCAAAGTGACTTCAAATGTGAGGTGGTCCCTAAAAAAAAGTGGTTTTGTAAATTTTATTGTAAAAATGAGAAATCGCTGGTCAACTTTTAACCTTTATAACGTCCTAACAAAAAAATATTTTGTTTTCAAAATTGTGCTGATGTAAAGTAGACATGTGGGAAATGTTATTTAGTAACTATTTTGTGTCACATAACTCTCTGCTTTAACAGAATAAAAATTCAAAATTTGGAAATTGCGAAATTTTCTAAATTTTCGCCAAATTTCTGATTTTTTCACAAATAAACGCAAAATTTATCGACCTAAATTTACCACCAACATGAAGCCCAATATGTCAGGAAAAAACATTCTCAGAATCGCTAGGATCCGTTGAAGCGTTCCTGAGTTATTACCTCATAAAGAGACACTGGTCAGAATTGGAAAAAATGGCTTGGTCATTAAGGTCAAAATATGCTTGATCATGAAGTGGCTAAATAACAGGAGACCTTACCAGTGTGAGACATGTAATTAGCACAGGACAGTAGAACTGAACCCTGCCTAATAAACGTGAGCAGCTGCAGCTCCCACAGCTCCGCTGTATTGCAATACTGTGACAACACTGGGTGCCTGTGAGATGGAGGCTGAAGCCCTTAGAGGAACCTGCAGATGTGTCAGGTATAACCACACACAGCTCTGCAGTGAGATCACAAGACCAGAGAGCGGCCATTACACATCACACTGGTAACAGCTCCTTTTATGTAAAATAAGTTCTGGAGGCGGATTCTCATGCAGATCAGATCTGTGTCTGGCCCATAGCCAGTAGCAACACAATGACATATAACAAAACGTGGATATCTCTGGAGTAAGACATTGCATCACAGTTGTCAATATATCACTTTTTTCAGCATCATATGACCTATGGGCTCATATAGACAGCTAAGGAGGGTTATTCCTACTGACAGATTCCCTTTCAGATACCTCATGAAAAATCTTTAATTAAAGTCATAGAGCATAATACATTACATAGAAAACCATTCATTTGGTTAGTTAGCATGCAATACTACATTTCAGCTGTGGCAGGTAAAAAGTAAGTCTGGCCACAATTTCATCCTGCAACACCAGCAAATCACCAGTGGCTTTGGTTACAGACCTCCTAAAATAAACTGACTGGCAATTTGACTTCAATTTCTAAACAGGTTGATTATTTCACAGTAAAACAACAGTTTTCTGTAAGTTACTGCACGACGTGCACTTTTATATAAAGTATGCTAATTTTTTTTCAAAAACTTATTTGTTA
Organism: Dendrobates tinctorius; assembly: GCF_039654945.1. Lineage (NCBI taxonomy): Eukaryota > Metazoa > Chordata > Amphibia > Anura > Dendrobatidae > Dendrobates > Dendrobates tinctorius. The sequence goes on from NW_027361699.1 coordinate 14,401,063, forward strand.
TAAATATGTAATATAGCATATAGTTATTAGAGATGAACAGACGCTAGTCACTTCTCACTGCCAATCCATGAGTCAGTGCCCAAGGTCAGAAGCCAGGAGGGTACAAAAGCGTAGTCAGATAACGTTCCGAGGTCAGAGTACTGGGAGGATAATGGATCACAGCTGGAGGGGTTAAACAGGGGGATGGTCAGAACGAAGTCCAAGGTCATGCAACAGATCAAGCATACAGAACTCCAAGTAGAGGAGAACAAACCTCACAAGCTGAATGTAGGTCTGGCAGAGTTCTGGGAGAAACAGCTCAGTAAAGTAGCCTGGCAATCACCTGGAATAACGAACACTTGGAGACAGACGACGCCTCACAGTCTCAGATTGTCGAGCTGTTAATCAGCACCCTGACAGCTCAGCACTCCCCTGTACCAGATTGGATGGCTGAGCTGCAGTAACTGCACGCCAGTCACACTGAGGGGTGGAACTGTGACACCCATATAGGGAGTATAGAGCTGCTAGGGCCGCTGGATAGGTAGCCCTGGTCCATGCGGTCTCAAGCCAGTGAGCTAGAACACCCACTGACCCACGTGTCTCCACATGACCATCGAGTTATGTTTTGCTTTAATTTTTAGCCTTTTGCCAGCCCTTTACTGTACAGCAAGATGGTGACTGTAGCTGAAGTAAGTTACAAATAAATTCTGTATTTTCCAGAATGAGGATTTTTGTAAAATTTGAGAATTAAATTTCACTTGAATAAATTGGCCCATCTCTAATAATTCTAAGTTTTAATTGAATAATATGTTGCATATAATTTTATGTACATTTATTATATTCTTTATTTTAGTCTACTGTATGTTTAACTGAAAATAAATCATTTACTAACCATTAATGTTAATGAACAGGTGTAACATCATATTAGATGTTTATCACACAATAATAAAAAACTACTGCTTTTCTGTGTCTAGGTGTAAACGAATACAATCAATAATGCTTAACATTTATTAATAATAGATAAGAATAAATTAGGAAAAAACAATGCTTACCACAGTAAACTAACTCTGCTGGGACTGATAAAATACAAATATAACACAGAAGATTAGTAAACCATTGTTTATGAAAGGCATTAAAGGGCAGACATTGCGAAAATGACAAAATGTCAATAATTTCTTGACTAGGTGTTTGTTTTAAAAACGAAATGCCAACATACTAAATTAGTAACTAAGAGTTCTCACCAGCTGTACATTGTTTCCACATTGCAGCAGGATATGATCATACTATTATTTGTTAGCATTATAAAAGAAGATAATGGTGATTTGATTTGCTATTATTATACACAGTATCTACATTAACTGTGTATCTATCTATCTATTTATCTATCCCATATCTATCTATCTATCTATCTAATGTCTATTTATCTATCTATCTATTGTCTATCTATCTATCCCATATTTATCTATCTATACATTTTCTATCTATCTATCTATCTATCTATCTATCTATCTGTCTATCTATCTATCTATCTATCCAATATCTATCTATACATTTTCTATCTGTCTCATATCTATCTATCCCATATCTATCTATACATTTTCTATCTATCTATCTATTTATCTATCTTTCTATTGTCTATCTATCTATCTATCCCATATCTATCTATTATCTATCTATCTTTCCCATATCTATCTGTCTATCTATCTATCTATCCCATATCTATCTATCTATACATTTTCAATCTATCTATCTATCCCATATCTATCTATCTATCCCATATCTATCTATCTATCTATCTATCCCATATCTATCTATCTATACATTTTCTATCTATCTATCAATCTATTATCTATCTATTTATCTATCTATTGTCTATCTATCTATCCCATATCTATCTATCTATTGTCTATCTATTATCTATCTATCTATCTATCTATCTATATATCCCATATCTATCTATATCTATCTGTGAGGTGCCAAGGGGAGAGGTACTAGAAAACAGGTATATTTCTCCCCGTTTCATTTCATATGTCTCCCTGTACTGATGATGAAGCCAGTTTATTTCACTGTAATCCAGTCCTGGTTTCCTTAGTGATCAGCATGGAAAGGACTGGTAGTTCCCCCTCCACTAATTCAATCCAGGTTTTGGTTTCCTGACTGGTCCAGCTGATATAATCAGGAGGAGCTGGGATCTGAGAGTCTATCTCATCTGCTGAGCTGGGAGCTGACACAGTAAGATTACATGGACTTCTTTGCTGTTATATAGGTTTATTTTGTAGTTAGCCTGCTATTGTTAGTTAGTGGCCAGACGGCCTTAGATGTTTTATTTCATGTTTGGCATGTGTAACATTGAATAACAAGTGTGCACAATAAATATGCCGTGTTCATATCCATGTGGAACTTGCTAGTCTGCTGAAGTGACTTCATAGCCACACGCTTGTGCCAAAGCAAAGATCCCAGCTGAGCTATCTATTCCCCACACTATCTATCTATCTATCTATCTATCTATCTATCTATCTCTATCTATCTGTATATCTTCTATCTAATATCTATCTCATTATCTATCTATTTCAATATCTACCTATGTATCTACTATCTATCTATCTATAATATGCTTACTATATATCTATCCCATATCTATCTATCTATCTATCTATTATCTATCTATCTATATATCAATTTATCTAAAAAATAAGAATCAACAGCACAGGAAAAAGAAGGGTGCAAAGCCTCCCAGGCACATACCAGTCTTTATGAATAGGAAATCAAAAAAGAGGGAGGCAGCACACCATATGAAATGTTAGAAAAAAGTGTTTTTAATAGCAACATGAACCACTTTGATACATCTGGTGCATTGTAAGACTCTCTAGTATGATTTTGTACCGTCTAGGAATTAGGCAGCATTGAGAAATATGGCCCATTATCTGTAAATCATGCTCATGCATGTCTTTCTTTCATAAATCCATTTGTAACTTCCCGCTGGCATCATTGCATGGCTTCCCCTCTCCCATCAGGCTGATACACCATCTTACTCACCACTCCGGGCCATGTTGTGAATTCTGCCCTCTGCCTGCTTCATGCTGTGAACCTCATGTCCTCTGCTTGCTTTGTGCATACTTCCTGGCTGTATGCTTAGGATGGTGGCGCCTGCACTTCCTGAGTGACAGTGTGCACATTCCTAATGTGTCCCCTGCCTATTGCTAAGAGGTACTGTGTACTTAAGGCATCTCCACCAATAGGAAGATGCCTAAGCAACAAACTCTCTCAGTATGTGTTCTGCTACTGTGTTGCCAGGTCCTATCCTGTTTCTGCCTTCCTAGGGGCTGCATACCCTGGTCCGTTTCTGTGCTCTTTGTGTCTTGTTCCTGATAACTTGTGGGCTGTATACCCGGGCGTGAATCCATCATCCTGAACTTGTTCCCGTGTCTGTCCTTGTCTGAACTAAGTCCTTTTCCTGTACCTGTTTGTATCCTTGTCTGTTGCCTTCTCTAATCAGCTGTATGTATCTTTGTGTCCACTCCTTCTGCTCTGCTCCCATCCCGCATCCTGCGGCTCTGCTCCCGTTCCGCACTCTGCAGATCTGCTCCTGTTCTGCATCCTTCAGCTCTGCTCTGCTCCTGCTCCACACCCTGTGGCTTTGCTCTGTTTCTGCTCTGCACCCTGCGGCTCTGCTCTGCCTTTGCTCTGCACACTGTGGTTCTTTGTCCCTCTAGTCTGTACTGGTTCCTAACGGTTCATTTATCCCTCTAGTCTTAACTGGTTCCTACCTGTTCCCATAACCCACTCATACCTGCCTGTGTTCCTGTCCTTCATGAAACAGTTCCTGTTCCTCCAGTCTGAACTGATTCCTACATGTTCCCATATCCTACTTGTACCTGCCTTTGTTCCTGCCTTACCTGAAACTTTTCCGGTTTCTCCAGTCTGAGCAGTGCCCACCTGCCTGCGAGAGTGCCAGTCATGCCCACCAGAGTACCAGTTGTGCCTGTCAGTACTTGCCCGCACCTGCCATTAGTGTTCTGTCCCCTGTAGGATTAGCTGCGACTGCCAGACACAGCCCTGGAGTGGTACCTGGAAGCTACCTGCCGCACAAGTCTGACCTCACCACTAGGGGCTCCAGTGAACAGTAAAGTAGCTGCTTAGTCATGCCCCTCCAGGGTTGACTGGTCTGTGGCACAGTGGGGCCACAGTCCTCGCTCGCGCCATCCAGTATGAGCGCGAGCGTTACAACCATCAAAATTAAACAGGAATACAGTAAGGAAAGGACCTATTCTATATAATAACTAGGGGGGACCTCTATATAAAATAAAAGATTTCCCATTGTAGTAGTAATTCATTTGTAAAAGCCTTGTTTATTTTATTGCTCATAACATTAAATATGAAAAAATGTCAGAAATTGTATTTTAAATTAGTTTAAATGCAATATGAATTGGTGTAAAAATAGAATAATCCTGCAAGTAAATAGTGTTAGTAAATGTAGAAATGATTGTAGAGCACACACATTTGGTGAGACTAAGACTTTTTCAGTTATAATAGAATGAGTCCCAAAGGTATCCAAACCAAATTGCAACATAATGTGATACCCTGCAGGTCTTTATACAGTGAACGAAATGAAAATTGTTACAAATGGCAAAGCAGAAATGTCAAGAACAGAAGCTCTGACTTGGGCAAAGCTGGAGATTTGCCTTAAAAAGCCTTTAAAGTTCATCCTAGATCTGTAAAATGGGATGTTGACATAAAACCCATTAGTACTTACAGAAAGAGGATATGAAATTTTTGTGTAAGGAAAGCTGTGGGATGAAAATGGCCAATTTACTACTAAAGTAAAGTTATTATTTATGGAACAAAAGCTTTATTCATTTATGTTTATTTCATTTTATCCAAACAACTGTCTGACAGTGCCGAGTCCATCTTTACCACTACCATGATAAAAAAAACACATTTTAGAAAAATAACAAACAAGTTACAAATGTCTCTCTGGAAGATGACCTAGATTTCAGTAGAAGTTTACCATTTTGTGCTAGTCGTAGCTTTTTGACAACACCTAGCACTTTATGCTCAGAAACATTAATAAAAAAAAATGAGCATGATTTCATTTTGCTGGTAACAGTTTAGAAATACCACAAAATAAGAAAAAAATAATATCCAAATAGCTGGGCTAGATTGAGGAAATGATTCTGAAGGCCCAAGATGCACGTCTAAAGACAGTTCTTGCTACATTTGTAAAGTGGCTTCAAGGTCAGCTTCAAATAGTAATAAAAAGACCATGGGGTCTTATTATTTCAGAACATGGGCCAACCGGAAAACCATTTGTGGCCCAATCCAACGTCGCACTGTGTTGCAGATTTTGTAACTACAGGCAAATTTTCAGTTTGTTCTTTTTTATTTGAATATTTTCCGAGGGAACTGAAAACTGATTTCTTAAATGTATCCAGTGGATTTTGAAGTGGCCATGCATTGAAGTGGAAACTACATAAATATTAGAAAATACTTGTAGAAAAAGCTAAGAAAAAATGCAAAAAAACTAAGGAAAAGGCAAAAAAGGCAAAGTACAAATTATATTTTTATATAAAATCAAGCAACACTTAAGTCACGGAGAATAAAACTGATAGAAAAATGAGGAGCATTTGCCATAAATAAAATTATGTCTGTAAAAATATTAAATTAACTGATTTGTGTACCAATATATATAAAGGAAATGTAAAACTAAAAGGCAAGCATTACCTTCAATTACCATACATATCGAAGATTATAGAACATGTCAACAATTGGTGAAAAGCGTTTGTATCATTCCATTTGGCTCTCTCAGAGTGGGCTGTGGTAGACGTGGCTGCTGTTGTATAACATATTATCACTTTCTGTAAATCATTATCATTTGCACTCAATTTTATTTCCTTCACGTTCGTTCTAATACATTTATATTAAGTGGGTATGCAAAATGCAGGTATCTAAGAATATTTAGGCTCCAAGGCAGCATGAAATTGTTTTTTTTTTTTTACCATCTGAACAAGCACACTTGAGGATTTACAGTAATCTCATTCATTTCTTCTTTTCTTGTGATCGACTCCCAGTATACATTACGGTTTATATTCAGCAGAGTACTAATTTAAAAATCAGAAAAAGCCAATATAGGCAGGAATGCATACAGTTTATCCTTTTTGCGTGAAACTTAAAATACTCTACAAATATGGAAACATGGTTATATTTATGTAGTTACTATGGCCAGCTGTTTGGCTCTCACGATTGATCATTTTGCAGTAGTTTGTCAGTAAAGGTTAATTTTCCATTGATCTATTTTAATCTGTTTTTAGATACATTGTTTAGTTTACCATCCAAAAATGCTTACAAATTGCAATTTATAGCAATTAGAGTTATACAACTTGGATCCATACTGAACTGTGGCATAATGTTGTGTCATCAGGTTTAATAGATGAGAAAATCATTTGAACTTTGGCATTTGCATGTATACAGATATATGTACATTACTTGCTTGCTGTTCTCTGCTTCTCCTTTACAAGGTGACATTATGTAATAGCTGACGGCTAGTAAATGCATTTTCCAAATATTAATGAAAATTTTAAAAAGGAAAAGTATAAATTCATTTTAATCCTTTAACGACCGCAGATACGCCTTTTAACCCCTTCATGCCTCAGCCCTTTTTCATTTTTGCACTTCTATTTTTCTCTCCCCTTCTTCCCAGAGCCATAACTCTTATTTTTCTGTCATTATTGCCATGTGAGGGCTTGTTTTTTTGCGGGATGAGTTGTCTGTTCTCGATTCCAGCCAATATTACCTTCATAAAGTTAAACGGTGCTCCTTCCCTTCCAAGCCCTGCTCCTAAACAGTGGATTTCCTTCATATATCGGGCATCTGTGTACTCAGAAGCAATAGCACAACAAACTGTGTGGTCCATTTTTTCATGTTACCCATGTGCAAATAAAAAAGTTTGGGTCTAAAGTAATTTTTTTGTGAAAAAAGTGAAATGTTTATTTTTTCCTTCCACATTGCTTCAGTTCTCGTGAAACAACTGAAGGGTGTTAGGCATCGAGTTTCGCCCCACTGCAGAGGGGGAATCTCAAGCCATGTCCTCTGCGGTCTCCCATTCTTCTGCAGCTGCAGAGGCTCCTGCTCAGCAGAGATGTCGGTCCCAGCGTCTTGCTAATGCTATGCGTCTGGTTGCTGCTGCCGCCCCAGGCCCAACTATAGCATCCTGCATTAGTCAGCGGTGAGCAGACGCTCCTGGAACTAAGTCCTGCTTTTCTCCATCTGAGCATGACCGTGAGACGACCGCTCATTGGTGGCCGGAGGTCACATGCTCAGGTCCACAAGCAGCTCAAATTGGGCCATCAGGAAGGTCCTGGAAGGCTGCGGTTATAAAAGGATCGCACGGCCGCACTAGTATAGACAATATGGAGTGAGTGTTGTATGCACATATGAATGTCTCTGGTGACTGACTCATTATGAACCCCCTACGCTTGGTATGCATGTGTTGATTCAGCCTTGCCAGGTAGTGCCTAGGCTGATAGTGCAGGTAGGAGGCAGAGTCAGGGCCTAGTTTCAGCGCCAAATGGTGGGTTTGCCTGTACGCCACTAAGCACTTTGCACTCCACAGTAGCCAGCATCTATTAGTGGCGTTCGCAGGTGTGACGCCATGTGCCTAGTGGGTCTTGAGAGGCTCTTACCCTGCGTCCTTGGGGCAGAGTCTTGTGACCGTACACTAGCGCTGATTCAGCTGTGCCCTGTGACAGTTAACAGGGTACGGCATCTGTGTTATGTGGTACCGTGGCTCTGTGAAGCAACAGAGCCTGTCGCTATTACATACTGGGTGGCATTTAACCCACGTGTGTCCAGTGCGATACTGCCATTTAGTGTCCACCATTACTGAGCTGCAGTTAACATCTTTGCACGGTGGACCCCGGCCTGCGAACGCACCTTTTTACCATGTTTCTATTATTTGGTGCGTTCCGCCAGCCCTAACAAAGGGTTAATAATCTTCATTTATGTGGTTTTGAACACCTTTAGGGGTGCAGATTTTTGAAAGGTGGCTCTTTTCAATATTTTCTGTCATATAGGCCCCTCAAATTCACTTCAAATGTAATGTGGTACCTAAAAGAATGATTTTGTAAATTTTATTGGAAAAATTAAAAATTAGTGGTCAACTTTTAACACTTCTAATTTCCTAACAAAAAAAATCATGTTTCCAAACTTGTGACATGACAGTACATGACAGCGTGACAAACACCCAGTATTCGGAGGGCCAAAACTGAACAATAACATGGACTTCCTGGTGAAGTTTGTATTTGATATTCATGCCTGAACAGTAGGTTTTTGGTACAGACACCAAACTTTACTGTTTGGGTTCGCTCATCTCTGATAAGTATAATGGGAGTCAATAAGAAATCTGACCCTACAAGGAGGTAAAGGGCAGTGGAAATGTTGAAATGGGTGGAAAAAGTGTTGAATGGAAGGAGAATGGCATGGGGAGACCCCTGCAAGAATCTCGGACTCACAGATCACTGCTGGTGCCACACTTTTACTCCACTTTAAGGACAAACAAAAAATATTCAAAATTGAAGAGAAGTTGGAGTTTACAGGAAAAAAATGTTGAGAAACATTTTTTCCTTTACAATGACTTGTATATAAGGCAAAATTTAAAAAGAATTTTTTTTAAAATATAATTTAAGTAAACTAAAATTGAGGTGCCAATAATTAGGGACTCAGATACACCCTGAATTAGACATAAAGGAGGGCTTCATATACATAAAGGAGGGCTTCATATACATTCTGTTCAAATTGTAATGTAGAGGTACTCCTAGACTCATAAAGGCAATGCAGTAAGTGCAAATCATGCCCAAAATTACAATCAGGGTCATCCATACACGCTTGAAGGCACCAACTGTAGTGCCTTACTCAAATATTGTAAACAAAGTGAAGTATTGTGAATTCACTTTCTGGCCTACAAATTGGATATTGGGAGTTTCTGACTGGATTTAAGACAGCCAACTCCCTCTATCCCTGCTGGTGATTTTTCCTGCCTCCTGACGTCTTAGTTTCCAGCTCAGTCCCTGCATGCTCAAGCTAAGTGTTCTTTTGCTATTGTTCACATTTGATTTGGTTTTGCCTATTTCAGTTTTGTGTGGTCAGCCAGCCCCGGCTGGGGCTGTGCTGAATTTCCATCCTTATGTTATTGTTTGTGCCAGTTTATTTTTGTCCCTTATTAGATTGGTCTCTCTTTGCTCTGTTTTCAGAATATACCAGAGTGCTGATATAGTGAGCGAAGTCTAATGACTTCAGTACTTCTTCTATCAGACGTGTTGGGCATTTTTTGCAGGGTTTTTTGCATGATTGCAGACATTGTCTTTCCTTTCCTGTCCTGTCTAGTTAGTGTGGGCCTCATCGTTTGCTCAGCCTATTTTCCTACCTGCGTTTGTCTTTTCATCTTGTCTCACTGACAATATATGTTTAGGGGCTATCTATTCCTTTGGAGTCTGCTCTGGGGCAGTTTACATTTCCCCTTTCTTGCTTTAGGCTTATTTAGTTGTCCGGCTGTGTCGAGGCATCTAGAATCATGGTAGGTACGCTCCACGGCTACTGCTAGTTGTGTGGATAGGATCAGGGGTCTGCAATCTGCTTAGTTACCAACCTCTCTGGTTTTCTGTGGCTTAGCTTGGTCTTGCTTTCCTCCTCGGTGACCCAATCATAACAGTGTAGTAATGTTACTCCTACATTCATGAAAGCTCTGAACACAGTAAAAAGCCTTCCAGTAGTTACAAGCAGATTATTCATACACCCTTGAATGCACCTCCAACTGGAGTGCTTCCTAAAATTCCTAAAAAAATTTGAAAGTGTAGTTGTGGTACTTGTACACTCAAACAGGCTTTGCACAAAGTACCCACAGGCTATTGCCACCTTCACTACTCACTACTCCTACAACTCTCCCTCCTTAACCTAAATTCAGATTGTATCTGATGCAAACAGCAAAGCACAAGATTAGTCCTTAGAAGGGCTGTTAGTATGATGGTTCAACTTGAGAAACAGTATCAACAGGACACTGATTTGTTAAACTGTACATACACATACCTGGACAAGCATGCTCTACCTCCAAGTCTTTGTTGGTGATGACAGAGTCGAGATGCGTCCTGTATGGAAAAACTAGTCTCTTATATTGCTCATGAGTGATTTTTGCCCATTTTTCCACACAAACATCCTTAAAATCCTGAAGTTTTTGTCCACTCCTACGATGAACTTTGAGCTTAAGTTCCTTACATCTATTTTTTTTTAATGGTATAAGGAGATGCATTGTATGACTTTTTTTTGTTTTAATCATCTTTTTATTGTTTTAGCATAGACAAGATTAACAATATATGCGACAAGTACGAACAAGTATCATTTGGCTTCATAGCATTTCATTCGGACGCTTTGAACAACTGTTAGCATCTCTGTTATGAATGAGTCACCGTAGGAGGCAAAAGCAGAAATACAAGCTAAGTCCAGAAAACCAGAGAAGTTGGCAACTATCAGATTGCAGACCCCTGAACCTATCAACACAACTAGCAGTAGCCGTGGGGGGTTCCTACGATGCCCTAGACCCCTCGATCACAGCCGGAGAATTACATAGGCCTAAAGAAAGAAAGGGGAAATCTAAACTGCCCCAGAACAGACCCCAAAGCAATAGGCAGCCCCCAACATATAATGACGGTGAAGCAAGATGAAAATACTAACACAGACAGAAAGATAGACTGAGGAAAGACGGGGCCCAAAACTACCTAGATAGGAAAGGACAGGAAGGCTGCTGTCTGCAATCTGCCAAAACCCTATCAAAGACATAAGCCAACAAGCTGATATGAAAAAGGCCCTGAAGCAGCTAGGCTTCAAAAACTAAATCAGCACTCAGGTATTTTCAGAAGACAGAGCTAAATGAATTCAGCACACCCCAGCAGGGAATGGCAGAAATCCAGAAAAACAAAGCAAAACAAAGTCAAGGCACCAAAGCAAAAGGCCGAGCAGCAAACTTAGCTTTAGAGGAGCAGGAATTCAGACTGGTCTCCAAGGATCCCACAGAGAAATCACCCGCAGGGCAGAAGGGCGTCGGCAGCCATATATACAGTCAGTAACTCCACTCAGCCAGTCATCATCATCAGCCTCAGGTGTTTGATAAGCAGGCTCACTACCTTTCTTTACCAGAAGAGGGAGTTCCTCGGGCCTCAGTAATGAAGGGGAAAATGAACTCACAACACATCTCTTTTGCTATATGAGAGAACAGACAATAGCTAGGTTATGAAAAACTTAAACTCGTAAGTCCAAGACAATAGTCGCATCAGAGTATAAACTTTCAATTAAATATAAAGATAGTAGTAAGAGAGAAGGGGAAAAATATAGAAAAGGAAAATATTTGGGGGTAGGGTGGGATAGGAATTTCAACAGGAGTAGTGTCCAGTCGGTAGTTATTTTGCCCTGTTTGTCTGGTTAGTCAATCAGTGTTGCTTCAAGTTTAGCTGATCTTGGGGCAGATTGATATGGTTTACTGAGGGTTTAGTAAGTTTAAGTATTCATCTGTTTCTCTAAAGAGTTTCCATGGCACCCAAGTCGAACTGAATTTATTCATCTTAAAGGTCGTACTGGCAATTATTTCTTCTATGTAATATATTTGGTTTACTTTGTGCAACCATTCTGTCAGGGTAAGGCAGTTCTGTGATAGCCAATGTAAGGGGATAAGCATTTTAGCTGCTGCTAACAAGTACATAAGAAGATTTTTGTGTTTATATTGTGCAGTGTCACCAGACCAGTTTGGAAAGATCAACTTAAGGGATGGAGGGTTTGGAAGCTGACAGAGTCTCGCAGAAATTTTAAGCAGTTTTTCCCAGAAAGGTTGAATTTTATCACACTGCCAACAAATGTGGAAGTATGATCCTCCCTCACCAAGACATCTCCAGCAATTGGAGGATGTCTCAGGTTGCCGGATCTTTCTTGTGTCAGGGGTGGTGTACCACCTAGTAAGGACCTTATAAGAGTTTTCTTGGACCCTTACACAACCAGAAGGACCATGCGAGTTTTTATATATCTTTTCAACTTCCCATTCTTGCAATTTAACCTCAAGGTCTCTTTCCCATTTCAATATAAATGCTTGTTTAACTGAAGTTGAGTGGGTTAAGAGCACCTGGTAGACCTTACCCAACACGCCTTTTGGTTTCTTTCTCTGAGACAGTAACTTCTCAAAATCAGTCAACTCTCTATGTGGAAGTCCAGATTGTAAATAGGATCTGATTGAATTATTGAGCCTGTTGTAATGAAGGAAGTTAATATGGTAAAGTGGGAATTTCACTTGTAAATCCTGCAGTGGGAGGATCGCGCCTTCTTCCATGAAAGCATCTAAACTTTCATTTATCTTATGTAAAGAGTCTGTGTCCCTAGTAAAAGGATGGTCTAAATGAAGGCCAGGTAGGTCCCTTACTTTTATCAGAGGCGATGGGAGCGGCATTAGTGAGGATGACAATCTGGCCCAGGTCTTGATCAAATTTTTTGTTATTGCATTTGGGGAAAGAACTTTCTTTATAAAAGCCATAGACGAGTGAAGGACAGTGGAAATTGGTACTGATAATGACTCCTTCGCAATCTCTGTCCAGAGTTTGTTGGTACTATCTCTTGCCCAATCAGTTAGAAGCGATAAAATTGCCACTGCGTGATATTTTTGTGGGTCCGGTAATCCCAATACCTCCTTTATGTTTAGGCAGGGAAAGTGTATTATAGCTTATTCTAGGTTTTAAATCCCCCCATATATATCTCCCAAAAAGAGATCGGACTTTCTGGATGAACGTGTCTGGGACTTTAATTGGTAACATTCTGGATATATAAGTGTACTTGGGTAAAATGAACCCCTTGATGAGATTTTTCCTGCCTATCCAAGAAATATAGGGTGCCTTCCATGACTTAATGGCTTCTAGAGTATTATCGAAAAGGGGAACGAAGTTGAGTGTAAAAAGTGAGTTCCAATGCGGGCTCAGTTTAATGCCTAGATATCCTTCCATCTATTTTCTTTTGGATTCAGGTCTGTTGATTGGCTGGACCATTCTAGCAGCTTTATTTTTTTTTCTCTGAAGCAAATTTAGAGTTTCCTTGGCTGTGTATTTGGGATCATTATGTTGCTTAAATGTCTACCCTGGTTTAATCTTCATCTTCCTGGTAGATGGCAGCAGATTTTTATCAAGAAAATCTCAGTACATTTAGTCCATTCATCCTTCCTTCAATTACATGATGCTTGCCAGTGCCATATGCTGAAAAAACCCCACACCATGATGTTCCCAGATACATACTTCACTGTCGGTATAGTGTTTTTACATGGTGTGTATTATGGCATCCAAATAATTCAATGATGGTCTCATCTGACCTGACTATGTTCTCCGAGCATTTCACAGGTTTGTCTAAATGTTGATGAGCAAACATTAAAGGCCCTTGAATATGCTTTTTTGCTCAGCAATTAAGTGGTGCATAGTTAGCATGCACACAGGCTATGGTGGTTGATTGCATTATTTACTGAGTTTTTTTCCAAACAATTGTACTTGCCAAATCCAGATCTTTCTGTAGCTCTCCACAGGTTGTCCTTGGCTCTTGGATAACAATTCTGATAATTGTTTCCACTCTTCTGACTGAAATCTTGTGGTGAAATTATGTTCTTTTTACTTCCAAATTATTGCCCCAACATTGCTCTCTGGAGCCTTTAGTAATTTAGAAATTCTACTGTAACAAATACCATCAGTTTGTTTTGAACAATAAGGTTGTGAAAGCCTTGAAAAAGCTCATTGGGTTTACCTATCATAAGATGTTTTTTGTGTGGCACCTGGGTAACAAGATACCTTTTTTTAGGCCATCAGTTCAAGCACCTGATATTATTATTCACTAAGTGGCAGGATTGCTTTCTAATTAATCATAGATTTCAGCTGGTGTCATGGCCTTCCATTGCTTTTTGCACCTCTCTTGCTTCATGTGTTTAATAATTTTACTCTGTGCAATTTCTCATTATTACACATAGCTTAATTTGTGGACATCTATGATTTGATTCCTTTGCCTTTGTGGATTGGATGGATTGTTACTCATTTCTGCTAAGAATTTCATATCAATAGCACCTTTAGAAATATATTTACTTAGAAAATTGATGATGTGTTCAACAGTTATTTCACTTTCTGTATATGTAAATATATATATATATATATATATATATATATATATATATATATACAGCTCTGGCAAAAATTAAGAGACCATTGCAAAATGTTCAGTTTGTCTGCTTTTTCTCTTTATAGGTATATTTTTGAGTAAAATGTAAATTATTCCTTTAGTCTATAAACTTCTGACATCTCTGTATTTCCAAGCAATAAATTTTGCATTTTTTTCTGACAAAGAAAAATGGTCAAAATTAAAAAAATAGTGCTTTCAGACCTCAAATAATTCTAAGAAAACAAGTTCTTAATCATTTAGAAACAACAATACTAATGTTTTAACTCAGGAAGAGTTCTGAAATCAATATTCTGTGGAATAACCATGATTTTTAATCACAACTTTCATGCATCTTGGCATGCTTGCCACCAGTCACTGCTTCCGGTGCAAAAATTTAAGCATTTTTTTGATGGCTTGTGACTATCCATCATCCTCTTGATTGCATTCCAGAGGTTTTCAATGGGGTTCATGTCCAGAGAATGGGCTGCCCATGATGGGGTTTTGATGTGGTGGTATCTTAATTTTTGCCAGAGCTGTATATATATATATATATATATATATATATATATATTTATAAATATATACAGTGTGTCCGTAAAGTCATAGTGCACGGTTATGTGAAGCAACATGTGTACATTGGATGTAGCAATGACATTAATCACTTAAAACAGAGAGAATCACAGATGTTATTCACTCTGCTACACCAGATGTCCTTACCCGTGTATGGCAAGAACTTCAATATTGTTTGGATGTGTGTAGGGAAACAAATGAGCCTACATGGAACTGCACTGAATAGGTATGAAACTTGGAGAGTTTTTCTTTCATTTGGAGCAGATTTCACATTTCTTTTTTTTTTTTTGATAGGATAAAAGGTAATTTTTATTATCACAAAATAAGTTTAACTATAGAACATAGCGTACACAGGGTGATGACAGAGAATGGTCAGAAAACAAGGGGCACCACAGCTAAACAGGTAATACTCAGAGCAAACATGATAGACAAGTTACTGAAAGAGGGACAAATGTAAGTGAGGTGTAACTGAATATTCAAAATAGTAGTAAACTGGTAAATAATTCTCAAGGAGACATCCAAAACAGCACACCTATCAATAAAATTGTAAAAGAGACCTAAGTCAGACATGTCCAGAGCATGGTTTACCTGAAGCTGTAGTGTCACCACCCCTACGTGCGTTTCGGCTACAGTTCCTTCTTCTGGGAAGCTGCATACTGAGTACACCTCAACCTGCGACTGGTAAAGGCACATGATGGCTGATTAAATAACCTGAGCCCACATCAAAGTCAGGGACCAGACAAATACAACAAACGGATCCAATAGCAATCAATCTCTCTTTAGATGAAAAGTTATTCAGATAAAACTTTTCTGTCCAGCTAAAAAAATTGATTGCTGCTGGATCCATTTTTTTAATAGTCTATGGAAAACTGATCAGTTAAATAGCCAACTGTTATTATTATGTTTTAAACATCTTTTTATTGGTTTAACAAAGAGAAATAACATTACATGTGACTGATATGATCAAGCATTATTAATTTCTCACATTTCAAGTTTGATCTTACTAATCGTATATTCACATCTCATATATTACTGCTTGATACTTGTTGCTATGCAGTAAACCAGGTAGTATCCGTCTAAGTTTTATTGCTTAAACTCATGAGTCCCAGACAAAATCTTTGACGTACATCCCCACAGTAGGGGAGGAGGAGGGATCTTCTTGTCTATACCTGTGAAAGCAGCCTGGCAGCCATATTGGGATCTCGCAGCAGTGTGATCTTATTATCTTCTGTGATGAATATCTTTGGATTAAATGGTCCAGGGGTCCGAGTTAGGTCTCAAAATGTTCCAGGGGAGATAGGGAATAATCCTATGGTGAATTGGAACCTCAAAGTCCGCTTTTGAGTTGCTTTTCAGGGAAATCCTGTGGGAGCTCCAGACTTCTCCTTCCTCACATGGCAAGAGCTAGGCCCTGCCCCCCAGATTTCACATTTCTATCGTTTTTTGTTGCTTTCCAGTGACATACTGAATATATATATATACACAATGGGAAAAAAAGTATTTAGTCAGTCACCAATTTTGAAAGTTCTCCCACTTAAATGATGAGAGAGGCCTTTAGTTGACATCATAGGTAGACCACAACTATGAGAGTGAAAATGAGAAAATAAATCCAGAAAATCACCTGGTCTGATTTGGCAAAATTTATTTTTCAAATTATGGTGGAAAATAAGTATTCGGTCATTAACAAAAGTTCATCTCAATATTTTGTTATATATCCTTTGTTGGCAATGACAGAGGTCAAACATTTTCTATAAGTCTTCACGAGGTTGGCACACAGTTGGTGGTATGTTGGTCCATTCTGCCATGCAGATCTCCAATAGAGCATTAATGTTTTGGGCCTGTCACTGGGCAACATGCTTTTTCAAATCCATCCAAAGGTTTTCTATGGGGTTGAGATCTGGAGACTGACTAGGCCACTCCAGGACATTCATATGCTTTTTACAAAGCTACTCCTTCGTTGCCCTAGTGGTGTGCTTGGGATCATTATCATGCTGAAAGACCCATCCACGTTTCATCTTCAATGCCCTTACTAATGGAAGGAGGTTTGCATGCAAAATCTCACAATACACGCCTCCATTCATTCTTTCATGTACACTGATCAGTCATCCTTGTCCCTTTGCAGAGAAACAACCCCAAAGAATGATGTTGCCACCCCATTCTTCACAGTAGGTATGGTGTTCTTTGGATGCAACTCAACATTCTGTCTCCTCCAAACACAACTAGTTTTGTTTCTACCAAACAGTTCTTCTTTGGTTTCATCAGACCATATGACATTCTCCCAATACTCTTCTGGATAATTCAAATGCTCGCTAGCAAACCTCAGATGGACCCAGACATTTACTGGCTTAAGCAGGGGGACAAGTCTGGCACTGCAGGATCTGAGTCCCTGGTGGCATAGTCTGTTACTGATGGTAGCCTTTGTTACTGTAGTCCCAGTTATATGCAGGTTATTCACTAGGTCCCCCCGTGTGGTTCTGGGATTTTTGCTCACCGTTCTTCTGATCATTTTGACCCCACAGGGTAAGATCTTGTGTGAAGCCCCAGAACGAGGGTGAATATCAGTGGTCTTAAATGACTTCCATTTTCTTATTATTGATCCCACAGTTGATTTCATCACACCAAGATCTGCAGATTCAGTATTTCTAGCCTAGAGCAGGTCTACAATTTTGTTTCTGGTGTCTTTTGAAAGCTCTTTGGTCTTCACCATAGTGGAGTTTTAACTGTGACTGTTTGAACTTTTTTTCAGTATAAAAAACACCTGTCCACAACTTCAAACAGGTGCTATTACTACAGGTAATGAGTGGAGCACAGAGAAGCCTCTTAAAGAAGAAGTTACAGGTCTTTGAGAGCCAGAAATTTTGCATGTTTTTAAGTGACCAAATGCTTATTTTCCACATAATTTGAAAAATAAATCTTGCCAAATCAGACAAGGTGATTTTCTGGATTTGCTTTCTCATTTTGACTCTCATAGTTGTGGTCTACCTATCATGTCAATTTCAGACCTCTCTTATCTTTTTAAGTGGGTGAACTTGCACAATTGGTTCCTGACTAAATACTTTTCCCCCCTGTATATATATCCTGTGAGTGCTTATGATTGAAGTATATATAGGCCAATTGCGCAGTAGGATCTGCCAATGCTATATAGGTATATCTAAAAATATCTATGATATATAAGACAGTTTTGAATATAAAAGTAATCCAAGGATCAAATGGGATAAAATGGTTTAAAGTAGAACAAAGTATGTGCTGTGTAACATGAAGTTTGATATTTCTGTGAAGCTTGAGATCTATATTTGTGCATCACCGGTAGGTTAAAGGTCTTTACTTAAAAGACTCATATTACAGTGCTGGAAATGATTGCTGTAAGAAATATAATTATGTCTTTAATCCCTAATTCTATCTTTGTATGTTTGGAAGTACTTCATTAAATGAACTGCTATATTTGCTATATGATTTGTTAACATGAAGTTTCTTTTTTTATATTTCATTTCGTTATTTTTCCATTTCACTTTATTATCTGTTAACTGTGACAATTTTTACTTTTTTTGAGGAACTGTGCCTGGTGTAGTAGTTCTAATTAATGGATGAAATGCAATACCAAACTTAGCTCCCCTTAAAGGGAATCTGTCGGCAGGATTTTATCCCACTCTCCACTATATATGTGCATGTAGTTCTTATAGCGACAAGTCCAGCAGTGCCTTAACATGGCCAGTCCATTAGTCCATTACTGAGAAATGAGCAATTTAATTGACATGCAATTGAGGTTGTAAATCTGAAACTTCTGTCACTCCAGCTCTATTCCTCACCCAGCTCTGCCTTCTCCTGCCTTACTGATGGCTCTTTTGCCTGAAGTCACACAGCATAGAGGCTGTCAGTTGAGCAGGAGGAGGCAGTTAGAGCTGGAGTGATAGAAGCTTACAGATCTACAGCCTCATTGGAATATCAATTCAAAAGCTGATTTCTCAGTAATGGAGGAAACGACTGGCCATCTAAATGTATGGCTGGATTTCTGTTTGAAAGAGCTACATGTATGTATAAATGGTTTAGGTTTACGAAATCCTGATGACAGATTCCCTTTAAAAAAACAAGCTGACATGCAGTATGATTATTGGTGGGCCACACAATTACACTGACCAATCCTAAGATAGACATCAATGTTTAAACACCTGAACTCCTTTTTAAGTCCATGATTTTGTAAATGTACTGTTTGGCTATATCCCTTTTCAAATATATATCCTAAAAGATGATCCATCTATTTAGGCTTGTGTCATACTTTTAAACCAGATGGTACAATCTCCATGGAAGAAGAGTGATTCTAGTTTAGATGACCAATCATTATTACCACAACATAGTGTCTTCTCAAGGAGATTGTCAGAGAAAACTTTATTTGGAGTGAAAAGAAAATAACTTTCATTGAGGCACAGACTTTATGGGAGAAGCTACATATTGATTTTGTGCCATCAGTTAGCTGCTTTTGGAGTTAGAAACTGAAGACAGGGAAGTTTGGAGCCAATAATGCTCACCAATTTAAAAGCACAGGCAGTGGAGCTTTAACAAGGTTTAAAGCCATACCATAGGCATAGAATAGAGGACAACCTGTTGATCGTTGGTGGGCTGACTGCTGAGACTGAGAGTACTATCTGAATGGAGTTGAGGTGCAGACTGCCTTAAATAGCTAAGCACTTGGTTTTTTGATTCTTATATGCATTGAATGAAGCAGAGGTGCACATAATCAACCTCTACTACATTAAGATGGGGCAGTGCAAAATATGTTCTCTGGATGCTTGGTGTTTCTAGCAGTTGGACCTCCTAGATAATCCCCTATCTTTGAGCTTTTATTTTTACTACAGGCATGATGTATGTCTGTGTTTCTCAAGCATGTCTTCAAAAAACCTCAACACTGTTATATCAAGCTGCCAATATAATTATCAAAATAAATACATTTCTTACGTAGTATTTTATTCATTGATCCAACCATTTCCTTACTGCATTGCCAATTTTTTTATTAATTACTGTGGCTAGCACATGACTACCACTCAGTAGCTACAGTGGTGACGTTCCATATCAATCAGGGTCATCAATCAAGGTCATCATTGGATCATCTAGGTGAGATTTGATGACCACTTTGGGGCCAATTCATTAACACTGGCATTGCACATGCCAGACTACCACTCAGTGGCTACAGTGGTCACATTCAATATACATCAAGGTCATCATTGGATCATCTAGGTGAGATTTGATGACCACTTTGGGGTCAATTTATTAACACTGGCATGTGCACTACCACTCAGTGGTTACAGTGGTCACGTTCAATATACATCAAGGTCATCATTGGATCATCTCTGTGAAATTTGATGACCATTTTGGGGTCAATTCATTAATACTGGCATTGCACATGCCAGTCTTAAGGGCTCTCTGGGGTATGATGCGCTAAATTCATTAAGTGGCACACACCAATAATAAATTTGGTACATCTCAGTGGTGTGCGCTTCAGTAATCCTCACCAGAAGTGCTCTAGCAGGCATAGCCATACCTTATTCCACTTGGCTCATCGCGAGCTCCTCTCATTTTGGTGGAGCTGCTTCAAAAGCGAGTGGAAACGCCAAAAGTCTCAATATTTTTTGTGAAACAAAATGTTGTCCCAAAAATTATGACTTTCCAAACAGTGTTACTACAGTTTTCTGTTGAAAACACATTTATGAATTCTCCCCTGTGCATTTTCTTTTTTATTAATACACTAACTAAAAACTTTTTAATATGTCGCCTATCAAGTTTAGTGTTGCATGGGTGATTCAAGGATTGGTCTACCTCTAAATGTGGTCTATTGCTGTTCTCCAAGGACGGGTTTAGAACACAGTGCTCTAAGTGATTACTTACATGGTGTAAAAAGAGAAAGTGAAATGTATTAAAGTTTTCTTCAATAAGAAGATGTAAAACTCACCTCTAGTTTACGGTATATTTGCATTCCCCATTAAGTTTTAGCTAAAGAAAGCATTAAACAAATGCTATTCCATTTAGGTGACAGTGAAAAATCTCCTTACAATCCAGCAATGAGCTTTGAAAACATGTGCAGCAGAGCTTTACTTAGTTCATTTAAAACTCTGCTTAAAATGTAATCTGCACAATTGAATTTGCTCACCAATAAGTGGCAGCTGTGAACTGCAATGTATCACTCCGCTCCTGTTCTGTTTTGAAAATATGATGTAATGTGATCTATTTCCATGTTTGAGTTATGGTATAGCAGGATAATTACTTTTTTGTAGCTGGGAATTGTATTTGCTTGTGCTATTAGACAAAATGAGGCTGCCAGAAAAAATAGAAGACCTATAGCCACTGCACTCAGTAATAAAAACCTGCATCTACTCTCAATTTTTATAGATAAGCAGAATTTGCTTTTATGCTCAGACATATGTTGTAAGTTTTCTCACAGTATTAATGGAACATTTGACTAATGCTTTTCAATAAAACTCATCCATGCCATGTACTTTCTATTAAATCACTCTTATTGTAAGTCATTGATTTTCTTAAAATCCAGTTAGAAGTAACAATATTATACAGTAGAACTACTGTAGGACTGACCAGTGATTAGAATTTTAATATATTATTGTGCTCCGTTGTTGTACATTTGCTATAACTCGATTAAATGTGTATACAGTATGTGTTACTAAACATGAAACTAAACCAGAATATGTCTAGATTAATATTTAAAAAAAACATTATATCACACAGCAATGTTTAACTTTATTTAATAAGACATAAATAATATTGAGCGAGTATACTCGTTGCTCGGGTGATCTCCGAGTATTTTGGATGTGCTCAGAGATTTAGTTTCTGTCGCCGCAGCTGCATGATTTGCGGCTACTTGACAGCCTGAATACATGTTGCCTGTTTGTTAGGGAATCTCCACATGTATTCAGGCTGTCAAGTAGCCGCAAATCATGCAGCTGCGGCGACAGAAACTAAATCTCCGAGCACTTCCAAATATTCAGAAATAACCCGAGCATGCTCAGGAAAACCCGAGCAACAAGCATACTTGCTCATCACTAGACATAAAGTGTGTTTTTATAGATGACCTTTCACCAAAAATTACCCCAACCTTTCTTATTTTAATATATTACAAGTGAAAAAAATAATCAAAATTCTAAATATAAGTTGTTAAAAAATAAGGGAAGAAAGGAGTTTCATTATTGTGGGCAAAATATGCAAATTATATGCTAATCTGACTTTCAATAAAAAGTTGCCACCATTTCCCAACATATCTTATTTATTTATTTATATTACTCACTTATATAGCGCCATTAATTATACAGCACTTCAAGTGCATGCAGCTCTAAGGAACACACTGCTGCTTTTTTAGAAGACTTTTCCCTACCTATCTATATCTTCACTATCTACCAATGTCGCACTGGTCTGTGCTCTGATCAGAGTGAAAACTCACCAATAAGAGCACAGATCAGTGTAAAAGTGACAGATAATGAAGCTGCTGACAGTCAGGGACAACTGTAATATACTTATCGCTGCTGGAGAGGCAGTGATCGGTCTTCTAAGCAAGTGCCAAGGTGTCCCCGGGAGCCGCAAGTATGATAACACTCCTTGGTCGCCTCATTAAACATTGAGATCCCACACTAACTTTTGAGGCTTAAGAGAGGAGAGAGACCAGAAAGTGTTATCATATGTGCGACTCCCGGGGACATCACTGCACTGTCTGGGAAGACCAATCATCACTGCTCGGGTATGAATGACAATATTACAGTTGTCCCTGCCTGTCAGCAGCTTCTCTACCTTTCACGAACATACTGGTCATTGTCCTAATCATACACTGTTATGTAGCTGTCCTTTCATACTGTTTAACTGATTGATGTACAGAACTCGACTATGATATTGAGGCAGGTTACTAAATGTAAGCAAGCCCCTATTGTTAAATTCAGCTTTTAATACTTGTTTAACCACTTCCAGCCATGGTCAATTTTCATATATACTATAAGCTAAGGTTTTTTCCTACTCTTCTTCTAAAAGTCATAACTTTTTTTTATTTTTTAGATTAATCTAACAGTATGAGGGCTGTTTTGTGTAGGACAAGTTATAATTTTAATAACTTCATTCAGTTTACCATACAATGTTCTTAAAAATGGGGTGAAAGTCCCAGTGTGGTGAAATAGTGAAAAAGTCAATTCTGCCATTGCTTGGTTTTATGCTGTTAATTGTGCATTAAAATGACATAGAAATATGACTTTCCAGGTTAGTATGATTGCACTGATACCTGGCCTGAATATTTTTTTTTTTTACAAATGCAGAAATTTACAAAAATACAAAAAAAAATGCTTGGTGGCACCATATTCTGTGACCCATAACTTTTTATTTTTCCATCACTACAGCTGTGCGTGGGCTTGTTTTCTTATGAAGAAAACTGATTTTAATTTGAACTATTTTGGGGTATTTGCAATGTTTTATCACTTTTTATTGCAGTTTTGTCATGTATCATGGTGGTTTTGCTTTATGATATTAGTTTGCACTACAGTGTTTACCTTAAATGGTAAATCATTTTATATATTGATAACTCAGTCCTTTTCATAAGTGATTTGATAAAAATCTGAATATTTTTTAATGTCTAATTTTAACAACTTCAGGACTAGAATTAAGTGAATATGTTAGGCTCCCTCCTTATTTAGCAAGCTACAGCACTTACTGAATAAGCTGCAGAGGGAACCCGGCTACCTGGAGTGCTCCTGCTGATCAGCTGCCCAGTGCCGCAGTTGCATGTGTCGCGACTGTGTCACAGTCAAAACAGATGCATGGAGAGCCTGATTGTTGGGCTCACCATACATGTGTTTTGATTGTCACACAGCCACGACACATGCAACTGCGGCACTGGGCAGCTGATCAGCAGGAGCACTCCAGGTATCTGGGATCCCTCTGCAGCTTATTCAGTAAGTGCTGTAGCTTGCCAGATAAGGAGGGAGCCGATCATATTCGCTAATCTCTATTCAGGACCTTAACCATACATCATGGTTGGAAAGGACTTCCCAACCTTGGATGTATAGATATGTCCTGGTGATTTTGCGTGCACAAGAGCTGTGCGTGCGTGGTCACAGTCAGGTGTGTTCAGTGAATCTGACCGCTGACATCCGGCCCTCACTGCCAGGAGTGATGTCCGCACTGCTCCTGTCAGTTTAAACCCTATGCTGTAATTTATATTGATCGCAGTATTTAGAAGGCAGCGACTGGGCTCAGTCTTCCTTTCGATCGGCGCCAACGCGACTTCATAGAGAGAGGCTGATCATTGTCAAGGTGACCTGACATCATGAAGATGACAGCCGGATCGCTAGGATTAGCAAGCTTGTTAGACCATGCACAGAGCAAGCTTTTGTCTATGCAGCACTGATAGTTTATAATGCACTGCAATGCTCGTTCATTGCAATGCTTCATAGCTGTAATAAGACAGCAAAAAGTGAAAGGCCCATAAAGTGACTAGCAAAGTTAAGAAAATTGTAGAAATTATTTTTTTTAAAAATCACAAAAAGATTAATATATATAAATATATATAAATAGAAAAACAAAAACTATGTTTTTTCATCATAAATACCACCAAATCATAAGTGTAATAAGGTAGGATAAGAAAAGACTAATGTAAATAATAATGGTATAGCTGGAAACTTCATCTTGATCATCAAAATAAAAGTCAAAATAGAATAAAATAGCTATGGCTCTCAGAATAAAGCAAAAAGTAATTATTTTTTGATAAAATAGCTTTCATTGTGTATAAGCATAAAAAATTATATACATGTGGTTTATCGTACTGGCCAAAAAAACAAAGCTGCCATATCAATTTTACCACACATGGAATGGTATAAAAAAAATTAAACACTGTATATACTAGAGTATAAGCCGACCCAAGTATAAGCCGAGGCACCTAATTTTGCCGCAAAAACTGGGTAAGCTTATTGACTCGAGTGTAAGCTGGGTATGCATTGTCCCCTCATCCCTGTCCTGTATGAATGGCTCCTCCATCCCTGTCCTTATATGCGTGGCTTCCCCATCGCTGTCCTGGTATGCATGGCTCCCCAATCCCTGTCCTTTAATGCATGGTTCATTATCTCCTATCCTTGTATGCATGGCTCCCCCATCGCTGTCCTTGTATGCATGACTCCTTGTATGTATATTTCCTATTAAAAAAACATCCTAATTGCTTTGCCTGCTTGCCCTCTTGCATCTCATTCTGGTGCCAGCATTTCTTCCTGCCAAGTGATCACGCGGCCCCACTCATTAAGGTAATGAGTATTCACTCTGCACCTATAGGAGTGGAGAGGCGTGCATATTCATTACCTTAATAAGCGGGGCCACATGATCGCTCGGCCGGGAATGCTGCTGGTGCTGAAACCAACAAGATGCAGCGAGAGCATGCAGGAAGGTGAGTAGGATGTCTTCTAAAAGCTGGCAGCTGTGGGTGTCACTGTGGACGCTATAAGAGAAATTAATATTCATTTCTCTTTAGCAGCGGGCACAGTTGCAACTGCAGCTGCTGGCTCCTGCCTCCTGTGACCCCGCTGCTCTGTCACTCCCCATACCCTGTCATCCCTCTGGGACAATTGACTCATTTATAAGCCAAGGGGATTTTCAGCACAAAAAAATTCTGAAAAAATCGGCTTATACATGAGTACTGAACAACCACATTTCCATGTTTATCAGAAATTATGTGACACATTTTGGTGCTATTTTTACTCATTTCTCCTTATGAAAATGTAAAATCTGGGGCTAAAACAAACATTTTGGTCATTCCACCCTTAGATGAATTCATTGAGCAGTGTAGTTTGTAAAATTGTTCTCCCAGTGGGTCATGCACCTGCAAACCAAAACAGTAAAACCTGTACTAAATTATGGCACTTTTTCCTTTCCGAGTTTTGCACTGTGCCTCAAAAGTAGTTTCTGATTACACGTAGGTATTGGCGAACTCAGGAGAAATTGCACAACAAGTTGAGAGGTTCATTTTTTCTTATTAACCCTTATACAAATAAAAAATGGGGCTAAAACATTTTAGCAGTAAAAATGTAATTATTCTTTCTTCATTGCCCAATGGTATAAATTTCTGTGAGGCACATGTGGTGTCACAATGCTCACTGCACCCAGAAATGAATTCATTGATACGTGTAGTTTGTAAAATGATGTCACTTATGTTTTTCTTTTGCTTTTCTGGCACCTCCGGGTCTCTACCAATGTAACCCGGGACCCTCAAACCATTCCAGCAAAATCTGAGCTCCAATATGGAGCTTCTTCCCTTATGAGCTTTGCAATATGCTTTAAAAGAAGTTTTTGATCACATATTGGGTATTGGTATACTCAGGAGAAATTGCACAACAAACTGTATGGTCCATTTTCCTCTTGTTACCCTTGTGAAAATGAAAAATTTGGGGCAAAGCCAGCATTTTTGTAAGATTTTTTTTTAAAATTTTTGCAGTTCAAAGTTATAAACATCTGTGAAGCACCTAGGAGTTCAAAGAGCTCAACACACATTTACATAAATTCTTTAAGTCATAACTCTTTAGACACATAAGGGTCTCTCCAAACTCGACATGGCATATGCTAACTATTCCAGCCAATTTTGCTCTCAGAAAGTCAAAATGTGCTCCTTTCTTTCCAAGCCCTGCCATGCGCCCAAACAGTAGTTCCCCCCACATGTTGGGTATCAGCCTACTCAGGAGAAATTGCACAACAAATTGTATGGTGCAATTTTTCCTGGTTACCCTTGTAAAAATTACAAAATTGAGGCTAAAAAAAATTTGGGGTCGGAAAAATGTGATTTTTTTCACAGCTCAGCATTATAAACTTCTGTGAAGCATCTGCGGCTGTTTAAGGTGCTCATCACATATCTATCACTAGAACTACCGCATGTTTCATAATACCTATAACTACCATTAGGGGTCATTTTGACCCCTATTCAAAAGTACTGACTCTGGAGTAAAAATAACTTTTTTGTTGCCAACAAAGTAAAGAACATTTATTTTAACTTAGTAGGAACAGTGTTAAGATCAAGTACAGCACGCATTTTCCTTTTACATGGTCATAGTATGCGGTGTCCAACAGTTAACACAAACAGTACTTTCTTCCACTTTCCCAGTGCATTTTCCACAAACTGGTTTGTTACAGCTTGCGCAAGTTTTAGTTGCTTTGTTTTCGTTGCATCTTCCAACTCCACATTTTCGACGCTTGCGGATTTCTTGTCCTTTTGTTTGTGGTTCAGACATTGCGGATGATGGGCCACTTCTTCTGACTCATTTTCAGATAAATTCTCAAGACATTTCAAAATTTCATCACTTGTCAGACCCCTCTGCTTACTCATGCTTCAGATATACATCGCAAAAAGGACTTGTAGGATCGCAGAAGTAATAAAACGACACTGTACAAACATGCAGAGTTGTAGCTTCAACTGTAATGTTTGCTACTGGAGTGCAGACAGAAATCGCTACACGAGACATGGATCAAACATATTCAGACAAGTTTAGACAAAACAAAATGCTAAATCATCCCTGATATGCAAAGATACAATTATACTCTACAACTAGGGAGAAGCACTGTGATTTTCTGTACTCTGTAATATTAGGTGACTTGCCTACTTCTACTTTTATGTATGGGGTCAAATTGACCTCTTCAGTACTTATAGGTATGAATTGTAAAATCCAGGCCCCTGAAAAAGTTACAATTCATTTTTGTGTCCTAAAATATACACTACCATGAATAAATAAAAGTCACAAAAAGTCAGAACTCATTAGTTAAAATTTTAGAAATTATAGGAAAAAGAGCAAAAGGGTCAAAATGACCCCTCCGGTAGTTCTAGTGCTATATTCATTTTTGAGGGGTCTAGTTTCTAAAATAAGGTCACTTGGAGGGCTTCCAATTTTTCACCACATCAGGAAATCTCCAAATGCAACATGGTGATTCCAACAAATTTTACATTTAAAAAGTCAAATGTCGTTCCGTCCCTTCCAAGCCCTGACGTGTACCCAAATGGTAGTTGTCCTCCACATATGGGATATTGGCATACTCAGAAGAAATTGCACAACAAATTGATGCAATTTTTCCTGTCACCCTTATGAAAATGCAAAACTTGGGGCTGAAAAAAATTGGTGGGAAAAATGGGATTTTTTTTATTTTCACAACTACATTGTAAGTATAAATGAAGCACCTTGGGGTTCAAGGTGCTCACAAAACATATAGATAAGTTTATGGAGAGGTCAAGTTTCCCAAACTGGGTCACTTGTTGGAGGATTCCACTGTTCAAGCACATCACGGGCTTTCCAAACACAACATGGCGTCCGCTCTCGATTCCAGCCATTTTTGCATTCAAAAGGTCAAACAGTGCTCCTTTTCTTTCGAGCCCTGCCATGAGGTCTAAACAGTAGTTTTCCCCCACATATGGGGCATTGTCCATTTTCTCCCAGTATCCTTTTGAATATTAAAAAATTTGGGCTAGAGTAAATTTTTTTGTGAAAAAAATAAAATTCAAAAGGATTTTTTTCCTTTCACATTGCATTAAGTCCTGTAAAGCACGTGAAGAGTTTATACACTTCCTGAATGTGGTTTTTAGATGCTGATGGGTGTAGTTTTTAGAGTGTTGTGACTCTTATGTATTTTCTCTAATTTAGGCCCCCCAAGGTAACTTCAAATGTGATGTAGTCCCTAAAAAATGATTTTGTAAATTTTGTTGGAAAAACTGTAAATTGCTTGTCAACCTTTAACCTTTATACTGTATTTTTCAGATTATAAGACACACTTTTTCCCCCAAATTTTGGGGAAAATGGGGGTGCATCTGATTATGTGGATATACCTTACCGATACCATTGCGCAGCTGGGATAATGGGGTGTCTGTCGGTGCGACAGGGGTGTTCAATGCTGCGGGGGTGTCCAGTACTGCGGTGGCTCTGCCAAAATTTTGTGAAAGGCCAGAGCCCCAGCAGTTCCATGGTTTCCTATGCGGTAAACTTCAGGAAAATGGCCTCCGGGGCGGAGCATGCACAGATGGAGATCTCGGCACCAAGATCTTGGGAAATTAAATCACAGCACCGTTGGACACCCCCGCAGCACCAGACACATGCAGCAGCACTGGAGACACTCGCAGCAACACTGGACATCCCCACAGAACTTCCGGACACCCCCGCAGAGGCAGACAACCCCGCAGCACCAAACACCTGCAGCAGCAGCACCGGACACCCGCAGCGGCATGCTGCACATTGGAACACACCCTCATCCCAGCCTTCAGCTTGCAGCATCACCCCACTCCTACCTGCTCCAGTAGCGACCCAAAGACCCCACTTCACAGCAGCCACTACCCCTGTAAGCAATAAGATACATGGATTATAAGAAGTACCACCATTTTATTAAAACAAATATTCCTGTTTTCATCATCAAAATTTGGGCTTCGTCTTATAATCCAGAAAATACGGTAACTTTCTAACAAAAAAAGTTAAAAATTTTTTGCTG
This sequence comes from Dendrobates tinctorius, assembly GCF_039654945.1. NCBI lineage: Eukaryota > Metazoa > Chordata > Amphibia > Anura > Dendrobatidae > Dendrobates > Dendrobates tinctorius. The sequence continues at coordinate 14,430,292 of NW_027361699.1, forward strand.
ATTTAAAGAAGACATGTGGGAAATGTTATTTATTAACTATTTTGTCTGACATAACTCTCTGATTTAAGGGCATAAAAATTAAAAGTTTGAAAATTGTAAAAGATTTAAAATTTTAGCTAAATTTCCATTCTTTTTCACAAAGAAACTCAACTCATATCGAACAAATTTTTGCAATATGATAAAGTAAAATATGTCATGAAAAAAACATTCTCAGAATCAGTGGGATCCGTTGAAGCGTTTCAGAGTTATTGCCACATAAATTGACACTGGTCAGAGTTGAAATAATTTGGCCTGATCATGAAGGTTGAAACCAGACTTAGGGGAGGAGTTACAGAAGGAAAAGGAGTGTAGTTTTTGATTTTTTTATACTTGTAAAAAGATTTTTTTCATTTTATAATTTAATCTCCTTGAGATCTTTTACCTGAGATTGTATGATTGATTGGTTTATATACTGCAATACTACACTGCTTCAATTGCAAAAATCATAGTGTCCTATGAAGTCTTGCCTGTGGATGGGCTTTGTTTGGCTTCCAATATGGTTGCCAGGAGATCATTCACATGTCCATAGCTGACATGGCAATCCATCACCTCACAGGAGGAAGCAACATTCCTCAAATATGTCAACTGTGTGACACAATATGACATTAATTCTAGTCCACATCAATGTCTATGAATGCTTCTAAGATGAACTGTTAATTGTCCTTTGTCTGTTCAGTTTCTGAGGAAAGCTGCACTTACAATAGAATGCGGCCAATCCCATTGTTTTGTGTCAGTCTATATGTGTAACCATAAAATCTCCAAGAATTTCTCTGGTTCAACTATATACCGACTTTTGCACCACCTTATTCAAAACATTGTATTTTGGTATATATTGGCTAAATGTCAATAAAAAAAAATTTGACAGTAGTAAAATTGGTGTAAAAAAATCTCTAAATTTGAAAGTGTTTGTGCAAAAATCTTGCAACTTTTTGTCCTGTTGCACGGGCCCCAACATTTTTTTTAAATGGTGGTGGTGCTTAGAAGGAGGCATGGTTTATAGCTGGTGTAGATATCATTTTGTGGCACAGCCCAAAAGGTTGACCGCATTTATTAAAAGGTGTATGCCATTCCAGAGTGGCATTTGAAGCATAGGCTTGAGAAATTCCCCTAGTTTGTATTACCTAATCTCTAGATGGTAGAATTTAGGAATGTTTATCTAAAATTGTTATCTATAGGGTCAGCAATATGCATCTTTTAAAATATCCTTTTTTTTACTGTTTCAGCAAAGGTGGTGAAGGGGATTTGTTTTGCTTTTTACAGTTGCCTTTGATGACCTACTTATAAAAGTTTCTATAACTTTTTTGACCTTGGTTTCTCCCAATCTATTATAATGTGATCCACATTGTTTTAAGGAAGGTAAAATGTGATCAATTCATTTTTGTTTCTATGCCAGCAAAGACTGGCATCATTAGCAGGTGCATTTTTCGCTACGCCAGCTTCTGGCGAGACAAGCACTGAGAGACAGCTAAATAGCTGCAAACTGGCTTTGTGCACATTTTATTCATCAAATCTTATTACTAGGCACACAAATAACATTGAAGCAAATTTTAAGCTATGCATGGATAATACAAGGCAGATAAGCACCATCAAATTGCAACACTGAAGTTGTCACAGTTTAATATAATATTCCATTACTTTGTAATGTCTTGATTCCAAATCTTTATGTTTTTACAATTGTACCTCCTTTTTAGTTTTTATTTTTGGGGAAATTTCTGCATTTCAATATGGTTTGCACTGTTTTTTTTGCTTATGAAGTTAACAGTAGACCATTCCAGAACTTCAATGTTTATCTTTGTTAGCCATTACTTATGTGGTTGGGATCCTGTCTAATGATTATACAGATCCTGCAAAGATTACCTTGACTCAAATAACACAGCAATGGATCCTCACAGCACCAAAAAAAGTCATTTGAAAGCTAAATTGACATTGGTCAATGGCTTGTGCAGTTTTAATAATAATAATTAGAGATGAGCGACTTTGCCTTTTTTCGGGTCGAGTCGGGTTTCACGAAACCCGACTTTCGCAAAAGTCGAGTCGAACGAAATCGGCCGATTATCGTGAAAAGTCGAAGGCCGACTGAAACACGAAACCCAATGTAAGTCAATGGGGAAGAAAAGTTGGCAGTGAGTGGAGGACAGGAAACACACCTAGAGTGCCCATTTTAATGCCAAAAACATCAATTCTTATTCCTTAAGCTTGTCAACCTTAATTTACTTTATAATAATAGTTAGGCATTGAAAACTGGGGGTTATTTGGCTAAAGTTGTGGGGGGTAGTGCTGGCTCCAGATTTTTGTGGGCCCAGGGCCAAAGAGTTTCAATGGGTTCCTTTAACACATGACACAATTCATGATCCTTTGATATGGCAGAGAAATAGCGGTACAGTACAATGAAAAATACTTCATTTCTTACATCACATGACTGATATCCATTTTAAATTCTCCAATAGCTCCAAAAACAGACAGTATATTCCTCCATACAGTATTATGGCCACCGCATAGTGCACCATACAGAGTAATGAGACCCATATATTTCTCCATACAGAATCATTGGTCCCATATAATGTTCGATACAGTATATGATGAGCTCCACATAATGCTACAGTATATGTTGTTCACTATGGATGAAGCTCCAGTGTCTTATGGGCCCAAATAATGCTCCATTTATAATGGGCCCCATTTCTAATGCTCCAGTGTATAATGGGCCCTGTAAATGCTACTCCAGTGACTGATGTCCACCTTTGGAATGCTCCAGTGTATGGTGGGCCCCATATATCATTCTCCAGAGTATCGTGCTCCCCAAAAATTGCTCCCAACTTTTAAAACAATTAAATAAGTCTCCTCGCTAGGGAATCCCTGTACTCTGGACTCCTTGTCATCCCCATCTTCCATCTCTCTGTACTTGGACTGTTTAGGCAGAGGGCGTACAGACATGATGTCATCGCACTCTTTGACCAGAATGTCTCTGTCAGGAAAGTGTTTGGTTTCCGGGTGCAGTATGGTTGCAAAGATGAACCTTAAAGGAATGTCCAGAAGGGCACTACCAGGAGTGGAGCCTGCGGCTTAATTGGACTCAAGACGGGCAACCTCAACCATGCCATCCACAAAAAAGCTGCACAGATTGCAAGCTTAATTCCTTTAATGAACGAGACTCAGGCATGCCCCCGCGGTCTGCGTCCAGCTTACTAGAGTGACACGCGAGGCTCTGGCACGCGAGTTCGGCCAGTAACAGGTCTGTCATGCCCTTACATGTCCGGGGCTGCACGCATGCTACAATAAAAGGACCAGCGTGTATCGCTTACAGATGCGGATAACACGCTGAACCCCGTTAGTGATGGGGATCTGGGATTACAACTCTTCCCCGCGAACAAGCATTTCCCAGTAAGTGCAGGTCAACCGTAATTCCGGGATAGGACCTAAACGGCATTCCAGATAGAATGTGAAAAAATTAAGTGTCCAAACCACAGGTGCTGTAGCTTGCTTAACAGCTGGGCTCCTCTGCTGAGTAGCACACAGTTCTTACATAAACAGATGGCATAGCTTGGTTCACGGGTGGCCAACTCTGCTGAGTAGCATACACAGTTACAAGGCCCAAAGTATTAAGTGGTGTAAATGCAGTCAAAAACTGGTTCTTTCATAAACAGGCGGCATAGCTCGGTTCACAGGTGGGCTCCTCTTCTGAGTAGCAGACACAGTTACTAGGCCCAAAAGGATTTTCAGGATAATATGCGGTAAAAAATTATTAGAAACACACACGGTGTAGCTCCTTCACAGGTGTACTACACCGCTGGCTACCAGACACTGCTACTATGCCCTAAAACTGTCTATTATCATTGAAAACCATTATTAATGTGAAAAAAAGATACGCTTTTGTTTAACGAAACATTCTCGAACGGAAACTCGAACAGCCGAATTTTAATCAAAGTGTTGTAGTTCGACGAACGGGTCTAACACCGCCCAAAACAGCTAGAATTTGAACTTGGCCAACAGTTCCACTCAAACACCACTCATCTGTAATCAGGAGGCAGACTCAGACAGTCTCAGGCACAGTATGGATTTGACAAGATTGCAGAAAGTTGAGAAAGGGTACAGTATCACCGGATAACAGGTATTTATGGCATAGTTCAAACATTTAAAATCTGTGTTTATTTCCATAGTCCGACAAAGACACAGCCTCAGTATGGATTAGACAACAATCTAAAAAGTAGAAAAAAGGAAATGTTTTTGAAGCGTACACGAGTATACACTGTTGGGGTATTTTTAAATCTTCAGATATATTTCTGTCTCAGTAAGACAGTCCAGACTCTCCGAAAGAGGAATCGATATGGATAAAAGTACAGACGGAAAGTCGAGTGATTGCAGAAATTTCAGAAATTTAGGAATTGCTAATCAGGGGAAAAACTCCCGGGAGAATTCTCAGAGGCGATGCTGACCCTCAATTACTTTGTGTGTGGAGACAGCGAAAACAGTTCTTTGTGAAGAAAGGGTTGTTGTATCGCAGTACCGTTGATCCCATCACCATTACTCATCTCCATCAAATTTTGATCACAGGGAGAGATGTAGACATGGTCCTCACTGCCTATCATGATCTGTCAGGTAACTTTGGAGTGCAAACGACAGAAGCCACAGGCTGTAGGCGATTCTATTGGATTGGCATGAGAGGGCACATTTAAAAATGTGGGCAGGAATGTCACACGTCTGTGAGTAGGAAAACTGTGAAAGCTGATGATAAACCACCACTGCATCTCATTGTGAGTCGATGTCCATAAGAAATGGAAGCCATTTATCATCTAAAGCTAGAGCCCGGCCAGCAGGACAGGGCATAGCTACGTCTTAACCATCATCTATCAGTTCACCAAATTTGTTGTGGCAGTCCCAGGGAAGGATTTGACAGCCCAGACTATACAGCGGAGGAGCAGGGAGAGGTAAATATTGCAAATGCTGGGGCCCTGCCCAAGCAAGGGGGCCCACTCATGGGCGTTGGTACTGGCACTAGGCCCCTCATAGTACACCGGTGTGTCTGACGGCGGGTGTGCACCCCCACTGTCAGAGACACTTGATTGCACTATGAGGCACCCTGTGTCAGTGCCGGTGCCCAAGAGTTGGCCCACCCACCTGTCCAGGGCAATGGCACTCGCACGGTTGCGTGCGCTAAGTGGTGACTCCGGCCATGGGGGGAGGCAGCCCAGTTAGGGAGGTTTAAAAAATGGCATATGTTGATGTTGGACATTCAGCAGCTGCAAATGGAGGAATTGGAGAAGTCCGAGGAAGAGGAGGACAAAAGCGAGCCATTTTTCTGGCAACCTATGTGTCATCAGGGGAAGGTGGCACAAAATCCTTTGAAACCCATGCATGGTTCATTTTAATGAAGGTTAGACAGACGGGTCCTTTTTTTCTGTCAGGATTGACTCTTTCCGATAGCACACTAGCAGCAGGGCAAGCGAGCTCCTGTAAGGCATATTGTGCCAATTCAGGCCAGGCGTCCAGTTTAGAGGCCCAATAGTCAAAGGGGAATGACAGGGAGAACATTGATATGGGAAGAGAAGAAGTTTGTAACCATAGTTGACAACTGCTATCTCCTGTCAATTTCAATCAATGCAGTATTACCGGTCGTGTAAGTGGGACTTGAAAAATCAGTCCACAACATGGTCATGAAACCCCTGGCTCCAGTGCCACTTCTGATGTGTGCACCACGAACACCTCTTCCATGTTGCCCCCTACGGCTCGTTGGAGAACCATCACCGCTGCTGTGTGCTGGGAATGCCTCAAACAAATGGATTACCAGAGTTGCTTCTTTGTTAGCCAATATTAGGTCATGGTTCTCCTGTGGCATGATATTTTGGAATTTGCCTTTATAGCATGGATCCAGGATGCTGGCCAACCAGTAGTCGTCATTGTTCATCAATATGGCAATGCAGGGGTCCTTTTTTAGGATCTGCAAGGCATAATCTGACATGTGGGCCAATGTTCCAGGTGTCAATAATGCACTGCGAGTGTTGGGTGGAGGAGCACTTTCTGGCAAATCCTCCAGTCACGCGCAAACCCTGTACCAGACCTTGCCACGCCAACATTTTCTCTTGCCCCACGAGAAGCATCCGCCTCCCCTAAATAATCATCCCCATCATCATCCTCCTCCTCTTCCTCTTCTTCCTCCACCTCGTCCAGGAGAGGTTCCGGAGCAGACAATGGCTGACTGTCATCAAGGCTTCCCTACTCTTCCTCATCCCCCTCGGCTGCAGACACCAGCTCCTTAATGTGCGTCAAAGTTTGCATGAGCAGACGGATAAGTGGGATGCTCATGCTTATGATGGCGTCTTCTGCGCTTACCAGTCATGTGCATTCCTCAAAACACTGAAGGACTTTACAGAGGTCTTTCAGCTTCGACCAGTGCACACCCGACAACTCCATGTCTGCCCTCAAAGTGCCTGGCCATGTATCCTCCCACAAATGCATTACAGCCTGCCTCTGTTCGCACAGCCTCTCAACCATGTGCAGGGTGGAGTTCCAACTTGTTGCATCGTCGATAATTAGGCAGTGCTTGGGAAGTTGGAGCAACCGCTGCAGCTTCTGCATACGACTGGAGTGTACGGGCGACCGGCGGATGTGCGAGCACAGTCTTCAGACCTTCTGGAGCAGGCCTGTTAACTCCGGATAGTTATTGAGGAAGCACTGCACCACCAGGTTCAAGGTGTGAGCCAGGCAAGGTATGTGTCGGAGTTTTGAAAGGGCTATGGCTGCCACAAAATTCCAGCCGTTATCACTAACTACCTTGCCTGCCTCAAGATGTAGACTGCCCAGCCATGACTCAGTTTGTCACTGCAAGTAGTCGGCCAGTACCTCCGTGGTGTGTCTGTCGCCCAAACACATCATCTTCAACACAGCCTGCTGACGCTTACCACTAGCTGTTCGATAGTGGGACACCGAGTGTGCAACACTTGCAGCTGCGAATGGAGTGCTCGTGCGACTGAGCTCTGTGGACGAGCTTTCGCTTCTGGAGGAGGAGGGTCGAATGCCTACATCCAACTGTTTCCTATACCGTGGGCTAGGCAGCACTGTCCCACGGTCGCTGTCCCCTGTGGACCCTGCATCCACCACATTAACCCAGTGCGCAGTGATGGACACGTAATGGCCCTGGCCATGCCTACTGGACCATGCATCTGTTATGAGGTGCACCTTTCCACTCACTGATTGCTTGAGTGCATGGACAATGCGGTCTTTCACATGAAGGTGGAGGGCTGGGATGGCTTTGCGAGAAAAGAAGTGCCGACTGGGTATGTCATAGCGTGGTACTGCGTAGGCCATGAGTTTGCGGAAAGCTTCGCTTTCAACCAACCGGTAGAGCATCATCTCTAGCAAGATTAGTTTGGCAATGTTGGCGTTCAAACCCAGTGTACGCGGATGAGAGGATGAGTACTTTCTTGTCCTACTCATAGTCTCTGGTAGGGTGAGCTGGACTTGAGAGCTGCATATGGTGGAACTAGCGGTGGACATGGCGGATTGAGCGAGGGTTGATGATGGTGATGGAGTTGGTGTTCTTTCTGATGGCCTAGATTCAGTCTTTCATAGCAATAACATTGTGATTCCCTGACTGCTTTGGCCTTGCGACGACACCTCAACATTTACTGCTGGTGGTGTGCTAACCGGTCGGCTTACAGTGGGGGAAACAATGTAGCATTGCTGACTACCTTCATTGGGAGCAGTTGCACATGTGGTACGTGAGGTTTGGTAGTCCGTCCACGCTTGCAAGTGCATGGTGGTTAAATGTCTAAGCATGCAACTGGTATTCAAATTTCTCAGATTTTTCCCTCAGCTAAATGTCTTTGCGCACTTCTTACAGATAACCTTTGCCTGATCATTAGGATTTTGTTCAAAAAAGTGCCACACTGCACTCTTCCTACTATGGAAGACATTTTGAGGCCTTGCACGCTGTGCTGATTTGACCGTCTGGCCTAGCTGTCCTGCAACTCTTTTGGTTTTTGTAACCCGTTTTTGGACTGCTCTGGGCCTGCCAGATAACAGCTGTTGCGATGTCGATGCCTGCTGCGGATGCTCCTCCTCCTCTTCTTAGCTATTGGCAGTAGCACCCTCTTCCCCCAATGGACTCCAGTCTGAGTCAACAACTGGGTCATCCATCACCTCCTCTTCAATGTCATGTGCACCTTCCTCTGTGTCACCATGTAAGGTGGTATAGTATGCAGGAAGGGGCACCTGAGTTTCATCAGGGTCAGATTCTGGCTCAGTACACTGCGAGGACAATGCAGTGCTCTGAGTGAATGTACCAGCAGATAAATCTAGCAGTGGCTGTGCATCAGTGCACTCCATGTCAGATTCTTCTTGGACTGGGTAATTCATGATTTGACTTGATAGCCCAGGCATGGTATGTGAAATGAGCTCCATGGAGTAATCTGTATTGTGACCTGCCGCATTCTTTACTTTTGATAGGGGTGAAGAACACAAGAAAACGTGTGGTTCCTGACCATGAGCCTCCAATGACGACTCAGTGCTTTTATTTTTTGAAAGTTCAGAAGAGGAGGCGATAGAGCTGGAGGCTGTGTCAGCAATGTAAGCCAAAACTTGTTCCTGAAGCTCCAGCTTTAAAAGCGGTTTACCTACTCCCAGAAAAGGGAGCCTTCAAGGCCTTGTGGAGCCAGACGATGACGCAGGCTCAACACCTCCTGCATTAGGTGCTATTGTGCTTTTTCCACCACCACCACAAACACCATCATTACCAGCTGGCAGCCCCCGCTCACTTCCACGGCCTCTTCCAACACACTTCCTCATTTTTGGGAAAATGTACCCAAAATACCACCAGCAATATGGTACTGTAAAACAAGGTACAAGGTGTATATAGTATTGAGGAGAATTTGAATCTCCCTACAGACTTGAGGACACTGAACTATTATTTCAGGCCCAGTGTAGATTACACCTCAATATAACAGGCTGAAATTGGATGGTGTATAAAATGTCTATACAGGACTGGGGAGAATTTGAATCTCCCTACAGACTTGAGGACACTGAACTAATATCGCAGGCCCAGTGTAGATTACACCTCAATATAACAGGCTGAAATTGGATGGTGTATAAAATGTATATATAGGACTGGGGAGAATTTCAATCTCCCTACAGACTTGAGGACACTGAACTATTATCTCAGGCCCAGTGTAGACTACACCTCAATATAACAGGCTGAAATTGGATGGTGTAAAAAATGTCTATATAGGACTGGGGAGAATTTGAATATCCCTACAGACTTGAGGACACTGAACTATTATCTCAGGCCCAGTGTAGATTACACCTCAATATAACAGGCTGAAATTGGATGGTGTATAAAATGTCTATATAGGACTGGGGAGAATTTGAATCTCCCTACAGACTTGAGGACACTGAACTAATATCTCAGGCCCAGTGTAGATTACACCTCAATATAACAGGCTGAAATTGGATGGTGTATAAAATGTCTATATAGGACTGGGGAGAATTTGAATCTCCCTAGAGATTTTAGCAAGCTGACAATGATGCTCTCAGTCCCAAGTATGGCAGCAGGCAGCCTAACAAGCAGGACTGCTGCACACAAAAGTGTGGAAAAATGAACACTTGGTAACTGGGCAAAAAAGAGGATGAAAAGTATTTTTGCTTTTAAAAAAGCAGTTTGCACAGCAGTGTGAAAACAGCAATGCAGCTATCAGGGAGCCTTATAAGGCAGCCTAATAACCAATAGAGCTAATGCACCAAAATATAGCCTCCCCTTGCACTGCACACTAACTGGTGTGTTGTACAGGCAAAATCGCTAGCAGCAGAAGCAGTTTTTTGTATCTTCTTCCCTGCCTAACACTCTCCCTACAGAATCAGCAGCAGCAGCTCCCTCTATTCTGAGATCAGCAGAAGTAAGATGGCGGTCAGCGTGCACGCCCTTTTATAGCCCCTGTGACACCACACAAAGCAAGCCAATCACTTGCATGCCCTTCTCAAAGATGATGGTGACCGCTGCCAACGTCATCGCGTTGCCCACAGTGTGCGTCCTCCATCATTGGCTACAAAAGGGTCCTGGAAGCATCTTTTGAAACGCGACTTTGGCGCTCTGGTTGCCGACCTCGTGGCCGACCTCACGCTATGGTCGGGTTTCTTTTCATGAAACCTGACTTTTGCGAAAGTCAGCGACTTTTTAAATTGACCGACCCATTTTGCTCAACTCTAATAATAATAATAATAATAAATTTTATTTCTATAGCGCCGACATATTCCGCAGCACTTTACATTTCAGAGAGGATTTGTACAGACAATAGACATTACAGCATAACAATAATCACAAAGATTATAACAAATACCAGGAGGAATGAGGGCCTTGCTCGCAAGCTTACAGTCTATGAGGAAAGAGGTAGACATGAAAGGTGGGTGGTAACAGTTGCCCTGATTGTATGGACCAGCCATAATGTTAAGTGTCTTGGAGATGGGAGTGGGAGGTTCTGATTATTGAGGATGCTAACCTCAGGTCATCAGCAGAACGGAGGGCGCGGTAGGGTGGTATACTGAAACAAGGGAGGAGATGTAGGGTGGTGCTGAGCCATGGAGGGCTTTGTGGGTGAGGGTAATAAGTTTATACTGAATTCTGGAGTGGATGGGTAGCCAGTGTAATGACTGGCACAAGGTAGAGGCATCGGTGTAATGATTGGTGAGGAATATGATCCTGGCTGCAGCATTCAAGACAGATTGGAAAGGGGAGAGTTTGGTAAGAGGGAGACCGATTAGAAGAGAGTTACAATAGTCGAGACAAGAATGAAAAAGAGAAACAGTAATAGTTTTTGCAGAGTCAAAGGTAAGAAAAGGTCGAATTCTAGAAATGTTTTTGAGGTGCAGATGACAAGAGCGAGCCAGTGATCGAAAGTGGGGGGCAAAGGAAAGCTCGGAATCAAGTGTTGAGTTTTCATTATCTTTTTAAGGCCTCATTCAGATATTCAATTCTTTCTCATATGAGAAAATTGGACTGATTATTCAGATCAAACACTAATCAGAGTTTGATCAGAGTGCAGTTCAAGTGTCATCCATTCTTCTCACACGTAGAGAAATTACAAAAGAAAAATTCCCCACATTTTCCATTCTGACATTCCCTGATAATAAGACTACACTTGGATGTCATCCCAGTGCAGTCCGATATTTTCACGAACCCATAAGCTTGCATTGCTGATTTTCATTTAATCATTGCATCAAAATTGGACATATCTCTGATCATTTCTGCTGACCACTTGGTCCAAAGACAATGTTGGACATGTCAATGCCCCCACAGATGAGAGTGCTATCCATGCAAAACACGAATAGCACTCATATGTGAAAATTGAATCTGTTAATTAGTGATAGGCAGATCCCCAGTTGTCAGCTTTATTTTGGCTGGTTATCAAAAATAGAAGGGTTACAAGCAGTTTTCTTTAAGTTATTTAAATATTTTAAAAAATGACATGGGGTTACCTTCATTTTTACAACCAGTTAAGCTAAAGCAGACAGCTGAGGGCTGGTACTCTCAGACTTGGAAGAAGTCATGGATATTTACCATCCCCAGGCTAAAAATAGCAGCCCACAGCCATCCCAAAATAGGCGCATCTATTAGATGTACCAATTCTGGTGCTTTACCTGGCTCTTCCCATTTGGTCTGGTGTGGTGGCAAGTTGGGTAATATTAGTAGGGTTGATGTCAACCTTGTAATGTCAGCTGATATCAAGTCCAGGGGTTAGTAATCTAGAAGCATCTATAAGACGCCCAATTATTTTTCCATAGTGAAAATTAAATAAAGACACAAACAGGAAAAAGTCCTTTAATTTAAATAAGCACATACAAAAAAGTCCTTTATTTAAAATAACCACTACCCACCCAGTTTTACCCATTTATTAATGTAAAATTAAAAATAATAAAACACCATATTCCTCACCTGTCTGATGACAATCCATTTGTCCCACGAAGAGGGCAAATCTTCATCTTCTGGATTGCATGACCAAGCAGTGGTATGATGTGACCAATCAGGCATGAATCCAGAAAACACTGAGGCAAAGCTTGTTGATTGGCTGTGCTGCAGCTGCAGCCTTTCAACAAACTTTGTTTGGGCTGCAGAATCCGAGCGGTAGCACAGAGGTCCTGGAGAAGTGCACGGACACCAGGTGTTCTGCACAGATCCTGAATTTTAACATTCAGGTTTGCACATCCCAAGACTTAATGAATCCCAAGTGAGATAACCTTTGTTACAACTACATCAAATAAGCTTTGCTACATCTATACTTCTGGTAAGGCCTGAATCACACATCAGTTATTTTACACCAATGTTTGTATGCCAAAACCAGGAATGGAACTTAAAGAGAACAAAAATTGAAATATTGACACCTGTTCTCTTTTTTGGAGACACTTCTGGCTTTGGCATAAAAATACAGATAAAATACTGATGAAAAATACTGATGTGTGAATGAGGGTTAATTGTGTTTGTATTGTTCTGTTTTATATCTTATTTCTGACTACTGGCTATAATCTCCTGGTTACATCTGACTTTTTTTATGCCATTCTGAATGCCACGACCTCAGAATCATTTTGCAATCCATTCCACCTTGTATTAAGAATGAAGGTCAATGGAGTTTATTCAAAAGTCTAGCTCTAGCTCATGTTGTCATAGAATGAAAAAAGATGCTTTCTTATTTTGTACATTTTTTCTTTTATGCACCATTTCTTTACTCAGTTTCCAAATGTGTAATGTCATTGGGCCTTCTTGAGGCACACTTCTAGAACCTGTGGCAATATTTCTAACACTCGAGGGAGAGAATTTGCACCCAGCTGAATCTGAAATACAGTAATCATTTGATGTAATGCCAGCTCTGTACTCCAATTTTGTAACATATATTATAGAAAACATTCTATAAAACATTTTTATGCTTATGCATGATTTGTATATTTGCAGTTGAAAATATATAAAGCATCTAGGTCACGGAACACAGACCTGATAATAAATCATCTCACTATTTAAATCTTTGTACATGTGCTGCAAACTAGCATTAAGAATAAAGCTTTGTGACAAATGCTTCTCTACCAAACATGCACAAATGAAGCAAAATTAGAAATAAATATATAGTCTCTTATTTAGATAAAGATAAATTATGTTTTAATTAATTTTCTTAAAGATAAAAAATTTATAGAAATGAAAGGTGCACTGGAATTGCTGCCAAAGAGTTTTTAAAATTCATGGCCAAAGTCTTGGATAGGCATTCAATATTAGATCTTTAAGGGTCTGAATGTTTACACCACAACCACTTATCAGCTGGTTTAAGGGGCTGCAGGACTCCATCAAGCATTACCATTCCTCACTGTTGTGACAACACCGCCCTTATTCTTAATTATGAAAGACATATTTTTCAGTAGGTACAGGGACATGAGCTATTGCTCATACAGTATGAACCTCAACGTCGACTTTTGTAGGTTGAACTGATGTTTGTTAATTTTTTGAATGCTTTACGACTACCTATTGTATCATTACCTACTGTTTATTGATCTGCTCTCCTTGAGGGAAAAAGGCACAGGTTAATTGAACAATCAATGTTTTCTAATTTGGTAAATGCCTGCTGACTACTTATTATATCAGTCCATGCAGCTTGTTGTTCTCTCTAACTCTAAATATTGAAGGACAAAATGTGCAAATTAGTTGAACACTCGAACAATGAGAGATAACCTCCTCCCACCTACCCCCAAACCTCTGGATAGTGTCCTGAGGGACAGCTGTGGGTATAAAAGAGACCTCTCTCCCTCTACAGAGAGACTCTAGAGGACAGCATTCAAGATACTAAGGCACAAAAACAGATTTGATCCACTGCCCATCACTGAACCCATTGACACATTTGGACAACCCAAATTGGGACAATCAGGTCATCTGACCACATACCTTAATGGACTGTCAGCTTCCTAACTTGCCTCTGTACACTCTCTGTGGATGCTCACCAAAAGCGGGGGGGCACTGGTTAGAGTAGTTGGCCCTGGAAGCCCTGAAACCAGCGGAAGGCCGAGACTCTGCCATTTGCACCATCTTATGTACTTGCTGGGATTGTACTATGTTATTGATTGTTGGTGATTCTATAAAAGATAACCCCATTATGTCACCCTCACTCTGTGTTGTCTGATTAGCATTCTGCCCATGGGAAAGGAGTACAATCGTTCAGTGGGATTAGTCCTGGACAATGCGGTCTTTCTAAAGACAGCCAGGCCAGCACGCAAGAGCACCCACTGACCCTTGTGTCTCTACAATTGCATATACTGCTCTTAGAAGAACATTGCTGCAGAGTCCTAGTTACTTGAATGGAAAGTACTAAAAGTGAAGATCTATGCCTGAAGAAGAATGAATAGTGCACATTGCTTGCTTGCATATGGTGGCCTCAGTTCAGAGGGGATAGTGAAATGTTGACCACTTCAATCCATTATTGATTGTCTATAATAGGCAGAGGTTGTCACTTTTATGTCCATATAATATCATATGAGTGCAGGGGTTTTTGTAGTAGACTAAGAAGCTGAAACAGTCATTACATTACAATGAAACACTTCAAAGTGCCCTGGATGAAATTGCACCCCCTATAAATAGAACACCACAACACAGATGGCGACAACCCTGGCACACCCTGCAAACACGTTTCCTGCAGCGGTGCTCAAGGTGCGCCGAACGTCTGTGGAGAAAATCCAATGTACACGAAGATTTCATCCATTATAAGTTTATGCTTAGAACATACAACACTGCCCTTCACCTCTCCAAACAAACCTATTTCAGCACCCTCATCACCTCACTGTCCAATAACCCTAAACGTCTCTTTGACACTTTTCATTCTCTACTCAACCCAAGTGTACAGGCCTCAACCACGGAGCTCCGAGCTGATGATCTTGCCAATTACTTCAAAGAAAAAATTGACCAGATCCGACAGGAAATTATCTCCCGATCACCTCATACCATGCACTGTCCTACCTCACCCACTGCATCTAGCTCACTCTCTGATATTGAACCAGTCACAGAAGAAGTAAGCAGGCACCTTGCACCTTCTCGCCCAACCACTTGCATCAGTGACCCATTTCCGTCACATCTCCTCCAGTCCCTTTCCTCTGCTGTCACCCCTCACCTAACTAAAATATTTAATCGCTCTCTCTTCTGGTATCTTTCCCTCCTCACTTAAGCATGCCATCATACATCCACTACTTAAAAAACCATCCCTCGACCAAAACTGTGCCACTAATTATAGACCTGTCTCTAATCTTCCCTTCATCTCTAAACTCCTGGAATATCTGGTCCACTCCCGTCTTATCCGCTATCTCTTTGATAACTCTCTTCTCAACCCTCTCCAATCCAGTTTCTGCTCTTTACACTCTACTGAAACTGCCCTCACTAAAGTCTCTAAAGATCTACTAACAGCTAAATCAAATGGTCATTACTCCATGCTAATTCTCTTGGATCTCTCTGCATCATTCGACACTGTGGATCATCAGCTCCTCCTCACTATGCTCCGTTCCATTGGCCTCAAGGACACCGTTCTCTCCTGGCTTTCCTCCTATCTCTCTGACTGCTCCTTTACTATATCTTTTGCCGGTTCCTCCTCCTCTCACCTTCCCCTTACTGTTGGGGTTCCTCAAGGATCAGTCCTAGGCCCCCTCCTCTTCTCTTTGTACACTGCCCCTATTGGTCAAACAATCAGTAGATTTGGTTTCCCTCTTACCAAACTCTCCCCTCTCCAATCTGTTTTGAATGCTGCAGCCAGGATCATATTCCTCACCAATAATTACACCGATGCCTCTACCTTGTGCCAGTCATTCCACTGGCTACCCATCCACTCCAGAATTCAGTATAAACTTATTACCCTCACCCACAAAGCCCTCCATGGCTCAGCACCACCCTACATCTCCTCCCTTGTTTCAGTATACCACCCTACCCGCGCCCTCCGTTCTGCTGATGACCTGAGGTTAGCATCCTCAATAATCAGAATCTCCCACTCCCGTCTCCAAGACTTTACACATGCTGTGCCAATTCTTTGGAGTGCACTTCCCAGGTCAATACGATTAATCCCCAATCCCCACAATTTTAAGCGTGCCCTGAAATCGCATTTATTCAGACTGGCCTACCGCCTCAACACATTAACCAAATCTATCCCTGGGTGGCACAGTCAAAAGTTTTACCATAACCAGGTTCCCCTCATCCTCATAGACTGTAAGCTTGCGAGCAGGGCTCTCATTCCTCTTGGTATTTGTTATAATCTTTGCGATTATTGTTATGCTGTAATGTCTATTGTCTGTACAAATCCCCTCTGAAATGTAAAGTGCTGCAGAATATGTCAGCGCTATAGAAATAAAATGGGTAATAATAATAATACATCTGATACTGCTAGCTAGCTTTGCATGCTGAAATTAACATGTTAGGATGTTAGGATACTATGGTTCATGATGTTTGCAGCATCTATGGTTAGATAGAAGAATGACCCCTCTCAGTAAGCTCCACTACCTGATAGATATTGGAGTATATTATTTCTGTTATCAAGTCTTTCAGGGCAAATGAAAAATGTCAAAATGAAAATATGAAAAATGCAAAAAAAAATGAAAATATGAAAATCTATATCTATTCATTTTCACTTGGTTTAATAAAAAAAACATAAAAATAAATTAAATAAACATGACTGTTGGTTTTGAACTTTAACAGATCAATTGATATACATCTATTGAAGTCCAAAACCAATAAAATATTACATTATTTATTCCACAAAGTCATAATACAGGGTGGGCTATTTATATGGATACACCTAAATAAAATGGGAATGGTGATGTCAATTTCCTGTTTGTGGCACATTAGTATATGGGAGGGGGGAACTTTCCAAGATGGGTGGTGACCATGGTGGCCATTTTGAAGTCGACCATTTTGGATCCAACATTTTGGATCCAACTTTATTTTTTTCAATGGGAAGAGGATCATGTGACACATCAAACTTACTGAGAATTTCACAGGAAAAATAATGGTGTGCTTGGTTTTAAAACAACTTTATTCTTTCATGAGTTATTTACAAGTTTATGACCACTTATGAAATGTGTTCAAAGTGCTGCCCATTGTGTTGGATTGTCAATGCAATCCTCTTCTACCACTCTTGACACCACCCATCTTGAAAAGTTTCCCCCCTCCCATACACTAATGAGCCACAAGCAGGAAGTTGATATCACCAACCATTCCCATTTTATTTTGGTGTATCCATGTAAATGGCCCACCCTGTTTAATAATCCCTGAAATGCTTATTTTGGAGAGCAATTTATATTCAATAGAAAGTGTCATAAAAATCATTAAAAAATTGTTATGTACTTCAAAATTATACCAATAGAATTTCCCCAAAAAGTTAGAGTCACAGAATATGGTGACCCAAAAATAAATTTTTATTTTTGCAAAAGAGTTTTTAAAAGTGGTAAAAGCAAACGTTGTCTATGTCTTCAAATTATAGATAAAGTCAATAACAAAGTTAATAATGTATCAAGAATTTTTTAATCAACTTTACCTTTAGCCAAATGCCTATTTCTCATTGAAATCTCTTTGAGTTAACCTAATTTCATATTATTTTTGTTTTGAACTAAATTCTTGACTATCCCAAGATTTTTGGTAAAAACATCAGGACATCAGTGTTTGAGAAACTCAAACACCCCTTTGGCATCAATCTTCATCACATCAAAACTATTCCAGTCAAATACACTCCCATTTCTAGTATTAGAGCATGGCACATGTTGCGGAGTGGCTGTTATAAAATTCTGCGCAGGTTCTTCCTCTGTTGGCAGAAAACCCAGTTAAAAATCCATGTGGATTTGATCCGGATTTGATGTGGATTTCTCTGTGGATTTGCAGACATATATTATTTAACAAAAAAAAAGAATTGTGATGTCATTTCCTTGTCCAACCTCTTCTTTTACTTTCTACATTAAAGACCATAATATCATTACACACCATGTTCAAATATAATGTTTACACACACAAAACAAATATAAGTGAATAAAATAAATACTGTATATATATTTATATATATTAAATATGTACAGTATATATATATATGTGTGTGTCAGACAGATACCCTCAATAATAAAATGGTACATAAGGAGTTAAATAAAAGACACACACACACATGAAATGCGTTACATGCAATGCCTATTTATTTTTCAAACAAATTTAAAAAAAATTGTGTGGGCTACCGCTTAATTTTCATAACCAGTAGAGGGAAAGCCAAAGGCTGAGTGCTGATGTTTCTATTCTAGGAAGGAGCCATTAGCCATAAAGGTTCCCAGGCTTTTAATATCAGGTCAAAGATGTTTGCTTAGCCTTTACTGGCTAGTTTGCAGGGGAACCCAGAAAAAAATTGACATGGGGTCCCCCTATAAAAACGAACCAGCAAAGACTTAGCCGACAGCTGTGGGCTGATATTAATAGCCTGGGAAGGGGCCATGTATATTGGCACCCCTCAGGTTAAAAACATCAGCTCTCAGCTGCCCTAGAAATGGCACTTCTTATAGATGCACCAATTCTAGCACTTAGCCTCTTCCCACTTGCCCTGTAGTTGTGGCAAGTGGGGTAATATTTGTGGGGTTGAAGTCACCTTTGTATTGTCTGGTGACATCAAGAGTACAGATTAGTAATGGAGAAGCATCAATAAGTCACCTATTCCTTACTAATCCTATAGCTATATGGTAAATTAAAACACAGCCAGAATTAAGTCCTTTATTTGAAATAATGACAGACTCCTTTATTGAATCTTAATTTACCATACTCACTGCACCATCTAATCCCCGACTCTCCTGCAACAAAGTTAAAATGATACACCAACACAAATACTCCCTGTCTGATGTAGTCCATTTACCAAATGTCCCACGATGATCTCACGTGTAGAACAGTCAAATTGGGAGATGTGACTGCTCTACATGGCCTCCGGTGATACAGTGACAGGAGGTAATCCCTCCCGCAATTGCAGGAGATCGAGGCCATCGGGGATTAGATGTTTGGTGAGTTTGAATGTGTTTTTTTTGTTTTACAATTGAAAACAGTCGCCGGATGATGGGACTACTGTCCCTTCATCGGCTCATGCTGTCACTGTAGCAGACATAGCTGGATGGGGAGTAGTAGTCTCATCAGATGATACCTGTCTAAGCACAGACACCCACAGACAGAAACCCACAGACAAACACACACACAGACACCTGCAGACAGACACCCGCAGACACATTTTTGGCATGGAAATCCATAGCTAATCTGTAGACCCTTATACACATGCAGTTTAGCTGCGGATTTGACTGACTCAATGTAAGTCAATGAGTGCAGAAACGCTGCAGATCTCCAAAAAGAATTGTCATGCTGCGGAAAAAAACACTGTGAATTAGTGCGGCATTTTCCACAGCATGTGCACATCAATTCTGGATTCCCCTTAATTAACATTGCTGGAGCACTCCTTTGCAGATTTGGTGAAAATCAGCATGGAAAAAACACTGCAGATTCACAACAAAATCTGCAACGTGTGCACATAGCCTTAAACTGAATAGTCACCTCGTTACTGTGTCCACATGCTTTTATGCTCCAATGTTTTGATATTTAAATATTGAGGGCAGGTGTATTGATTTACCATTCTTTTTAATTTTACACTTAGTGCTTAGATGGACAAATCGCTTTAGTTGGATCTCAATGCTATGCAAACTCATTACCTTATAGATAAATGGGATTCCAAGGTTGCCAAAAATAGCAATAAAGCAGGCACCACCTGTATATTGATGGAGTTCTAGCGAAAGTATGTGTAAGACAAATGAAATTCAGAAAAAAGGAAAGACATGTACAAAAGGCTGGATGCACTTTCTGAATTGTAATAATCTAAAGATCTCATGTAAATGCCCCTGAGGAACTCAGGTGTTATGGCAATAACTCTCAAGCAGCATGCCCTCTACCTTGGAGTTATATTTGACAAAGAACTTTCCTTTATTCCCTATATCCAATCACTCACTCACTCATGTCTCCTGCATCTTAAAAACATCTTTAAAATCCAACCTTTTCTCACCTTTGAAACTGCTAAAACTCTTATTGTGGCTCCTATTCATTCCTGTCTGGACTACTGCAACTCTCTTTTGATTGGTCTCCCTCTAACCAAACTTTCTGCTCTCCAATCTGTCCTGATTGTGTCAGCCAGAGTCGTATTTCTGTCCAGCCGCATCACTGATGCCACCACTTTGAGCCTGTCATTATACTGGTTGCCCATTCACCACAGAATATAATATAAACTCATATCTCTTACTCACAAGGCCTTCCACAATTCTGCACCACCCTATATCTCCTCACTCACCTCAGTCTACCACCCTATAAGTTACCTTCATTCTGAAACTGACCTAAGACAACCTCCATAATCCGAAACCTCGCACCTCTTTCTCCAAGACTTCTCCCCTGCTGTGCCAGTTTTCTTGAATGCACTACCCAAGAAGATCCTACCGATACCTAGCCCCCACGTTTTTAAAAATGTGCTTTAAAAAATCTCTATAAACAAGCCTATCACCTCAAATTACTAACCTAACTCTCCACCCTGCTATTTCCTTCTAAATATTATTCAGAATCTGCCCCCTCCTATACATCTGTCTCCGCACCCTACATGCACATGATAACTGCACTTGGTAATTGCACTTAAACGCACTGGTTGATGACTGGATCATGCAGCTTTATATGACAACCCCTATTTATTATAATTGCTGAATCTGAAATAACAAGCACTTTTCACCTATTGTGTCCCTGTATTCCCTTGTAGACTATAAGCTTGTGAGCAAGGCCCTCACTACTATTGTAACTGTTTAAACTGTCATACCTTGTATTGAATTTATTATTTGCATATATCACCACTAAATTGTAAAGTGCTGTGGAATATATTGGTGCTATACTATACAAATACATTTATTGTTAATATTATTATTATTATTATTATTATTATTACAACACATGTGGTCCTCTTTCCCGTATGATACCTTCTCTATAAACCAATTTACCTGGATGACATGGCACAAAGCTATTGCTTATTTTCTTTAATATATTCTTTTGATACTGAATTATGTATTGTCTATAAATGTGCTTTGCACCTATCTTCTGTACGGAATACTACTTGACATCACTTTAGGGGTGGTGTTTACCCATACTTATCCTGGATATCCATCACATTTATGTGGCTCTTTTTGTCATTATGCCGGTTGTGTGCGTTATATTCCAGTACCAATTTTTGGCCTTGGAAACAAGTTCAAAATGCTTTTATTTTTTGTGTTTGTTAGTTAAAAAAGATTTACTTTCTAACTGTAGGAAGTGCAGCCAATCTTTTGTACGTGTATTTGCTCTTTTTTTAATAGGATTGCAGGAATGGCAAAAATTTGACTTAAAGAGTAAATGGCATAAAATAGCAAGGTAACCATTATATGATAAATCATCTGCCATTGAGAGTCACTCTGGTGCTGGCTATTAGTCACTTTTTAGTTTCCTGTGTCATGTCATTTTATTGACATTTGTTGTAATTTTAGCATTGTCATCAGTTGAGTCATAAAATAATCTGACATGAATGGCCTTGATATATACTTTTGCCACTCCCAGAAAACCCAGTTAAGTTGTAGTGAAGTTCTTCTTAATCTTTGCACAGTTTGTTAATTTGCTAGGTACTTTATACAGAACTAAAGTTCTTAACATGCTCCTAAAATAAATGTAAAATGGCGATAAATCTGTTGTGCAGTCAAGTACTGCACATTTATAGAGGAAGATTAAATTGCCAAATTGGTTATTGTTATAAGAGCAGATTTCAAATGCTATTTAAATTTCTAGCAATGTATTCCAAATCAACAATGATCAAGAGCAGGAAGCTAATACTATGTTGGTTGAGATTATGTAATTAAATAGGAACAAAAATAATCACAAATAAAAGTAATGACACTTTCCAATTGTTTAATTAGATTATTATCTTGACGAGAGGAGATTTTAATTAAAGAAATAAAAACCTGTCCCTTTAACTAAGTTCTACTTTAATTCTATCTTATCTTTAATTAAGTTCTGTTATATTATAACTTCATCAGTTTCAAATCAAATATATTACTGAAGAATAACTTTTCTCCCAACAATGCCTACAGTCTACATTTCAGTTTTTATGAGCTTCCATCTATCTGCACTTGTAAGTGTATTACCATATTACCATGACTTCTGCTACTCTTAGTTGTGTGTATTGAAACATCATTGGATACATTATTAAATAATAAACATGAATTTTAGTTAGTAGAGCATTGCTAGAATTTCAATATTCAAAAATATAATGAAAATAAAAAAACATATATATATATATATATATATATATACTTGATAAATATGTCAAAAAAAGTTAAGTCCAAAAATGTATGGACAGTGACCATGTCTTCATGATTTCTCTGCAGCTATTTTTTATTTAAAACGAAACAAATGGGATGCAAATGAAGTGTAGACTTTCAGGTTTCAATTAAAAGGATTTAACAAATATTCCCGGTGAAATGTTTAGGAATTTAAGCTATTTCTGAGGCTCAAAAGTTATTGGACAAATTAACTTTACCATAAATAAAATGTTCATTTTTAATACTTTTGTAGAGAATTCTTTGCAGGCAATGACTACATGGAGTCTGGAAACCATGGAAATCCTCCTTTGTAATGCTTTGCAAAGCCTTTACTGCAGGTGACTTCAGTTGCCGCTTGTTTGTGGGTCTTCCTGCCTTAAGTTTTGTCTAAAGCATGCTCAGTGGGGTTGAGATTTGGTGATTGTCTTGGCCATTGTGGAATACTTCACTTCATTGCCTTAAAAATTCCTGCTTCACTTTCGCAGTATGTTTTAGATCAATGTCCATCTGTACTGTGAAGCACTGTCCAATCAACTTTGCTTCACTTGGTTGATTCTAAGAAGAAAGTATAACCCTATACAATTCAGAATTCATCCTGCTGCTTCTGAATTTAAGTCACATCATCAATAAATACTTTAAACACATGCCAGCACACTGCCTCCACCATGTTTTACAGAGGATGCTTTGGATCATGAGTGTCAATGAGACATCTCCAAACGTAGAAAGCATTGACAATCCAAACTCCTTTTGGAAATAGGACCACACATTTAGCATATAGGGAAATAAAAGCTAATTAAAATATTGTTTGAAGTAGAGACTGCCTATGGTGACTAAATGGTTACAGCAGGGAAAATTTGCTGGGAAAAGTCAAAAAGTAATTAAACAGGGAACTAGCGAGAGATAATGCTATAACCTCTTTGAGGCAGAGACACCCTGCAGCGCCCAGGTGATTAAAAGAGGATATCTATTGTGAGAAACATATCTAAATAAACAATATATAACAAAAGATGGAAAATATGTATCACTGATCGTATATAATATCATATACAGAAAAACACCACATTTTGATACCTGACAACTGCTTTAAGTTTAATGGTACTATTGTTGATATTTGCAGTCTTTGAGATGTATTTACATATCACTTTGATATCTCATGTTATTATGTCCGAATTTATCATTGCGGTTTTTACGGTTATTGCTCATTTGATGTGATGTGGGCCCCGTATGAATTATTGACTTTACCCAGAAATGGTCGGAATTTTTGTTTTTCTTTTTTCTGTATGTGATGTTACATAGGATCGTGATATTTATTTTCCAACTTTTGTTATATTTTGTTTATTTAGATAAATAACTCGACAAAAGCCTATGCTTGGCCGAAATGTTGGTTCTCTGTGACTGGCCATGTTAATAAATATATGATTTGTGGTGAAGACGTCAATTTTGCCTCAGGTTCTTCTTTTCATATGAAGTCTATTTTCCTGACGGCACCATCTATTTGGGACTGCTATCCTCTTAATCATTGATTATTGTGGGAAACACCCAAACTGTGATTTGCAGTTTCAAAGAGGAAGGAAAGCAAAAATCTAACACCTCCAGAGATAACTCTTCATCCCATCAAAGAATCCTGGTTAGAAAGATCCAGCCTTGGTGTCCCCAATGTCCAGCTATGAATATTGGGATTTTTTGTTGATCCTGTATTTCTGGCATATTATTGTTATTATTATTATTTATTATTATAGCGCCATTTTTTCCATGGTGCTTTCCATGTGAGGAGGGTATACATAATAAAAACAAGCACAGTAATCTTAAACAAAACAAGTCATGATTGGTACAGGAGGAGAGAGGACCCTGCCGCGAGGGCTCACAATCTACAAAGAATGGGTGAGTATATAGTATGCGAGGGTAGAGCTGTTTGTGCAGCGGTTTGGTTGATCAGTGGTTACTGCAAGTTGTAGGCTTGTTGGAAGAAGTAGGTCTTCAGGTTCTTTTTGAAGGTTTCCATGGTAGGCGACAGTGTGATATGTTGGGGTAGAGAGTTCCAGAGAAGGGTTGATGTGCGGGATAAATCTTGTTGGCGATATAGATTTCCAGTGTCATAGCAAAGGAGCTGACATTGTACATTAACTCAAAACACTGTAGGGCTTCTAGAATCCCTCCAACTGATGATGCTATATCTGTCATATTTGGTCTCTATGTAGCGGAAAAATCATGATAAATAATATTGCGGCAATGACTAATGCTGGAAACCTTCAAAGGCCAAGATATCTGGTAAATTTGGAATCTTATAAAATTCTAAAGACTAAGACACACCCTATAACTCCTTGAGGTCCAGTCCTGTTATGAGTCACCAAATGTAAGGTGTGTGAGTGTAACTTGTATTAATAAAAATTGCTGTGTAGGCTTGACTCAAGTTTTCATAGTCTGTTTTTACTGGAGCCCTTCCATCCATAAATCGGAGCCATTACTTTGGCATCATGTTTAATGACTTTCTTTTGCAATTCCTTTTTATTTTATGTAATTTTATATGCTGTATTGTTTTGTTTCCTTTGTAAAATCATTTGTATTGTTTTACAGACACTGCCTCTCTTTCTAAATTCAATATAAAATTGAATAGGTCTATTTCTCTTTCTCTGTAATTCACAGCCTGAAAGTCATACACTACCCATATTGGGTGTCCAATCAGCCTGTATAAACAATTGGTGGTTGCTGGAAGTAGGTTCCTTTATCTTTGCGGAGCTGTCAGTGACCATACCGGGGATATATACACATATTCCATGCGTTGGAATCGGGAGTGTTTATACAATACTCTCACTGTTAGTTGTCCAATAAGTGGCCTAGTAGTGTAAGCAGCTGATGTCTCGTGCATCACTTGTCAGACAATTGCATAATTGTCCTGTTGATTAGAGGCAGCAGAGTTACGTTCCCTTGACGAAAAGATAACAGCTTGTGGCTCTGGTTGGCTTCTTTAGATCTTTTTAGGCAAAGTCTAATCTTGCCTTTCTATAATTAAGGTTGAAACCTTGCACATTGTGATGAACCCTCTGTATTTGCTCTCTTGAACTCTTCTCATCATGGTAGAATTAGACACTGAAACATCAACTTCCTGGAGAATATTCTTCACATGAATGGATACCGCAAAAGAGTTATTCTTCACCATAGAAAGGATTCTGCGATTATATGCCACTGTTGTTTTTAAATGGACGAGCAGGCCTTTTTGATTTTCCAAGCTTACCAGTGGATTCATTTTTTGTAATATGTACT
Organism: Dendrobates tinctorius; assembly: GCF_039654945.1. Classification (NCBI taxonomy): domain Eukaryota; kingdom Metazoa; phylum Chordata; class Amphibia; order Anura; family Dendrobatidae; genus Dendrobates; species Dendrobates tinctorius. Next base: position 14,455,954 of record NW_027361699.1, read on the forward strand.
AAACTGTTGATTTGGAGTCTCCTAACATTTCTGCTATCTACCTAATGGATTCTTTCATTGTTTTCGGCCTACATTAATGATGGTCTGTTTCTCTTCCATTGAGAGCCCCTTCCATCGCATGTTTTGGGTTCACAGCAACAGGTTTCAAATGAAAATGCCACACCTTTTACCTGGTTAACTGATGATGGAATAATAGGAATACAACATGTGAAGATATGAGGTTGTGGGTTGTAATAAACACCTAGGCATTTTAATGATGCCACTATTTTTTATTCCTTACCTCCATGGTCATAGAGCAACTTCAGATAGATGACCAAAGTACAGTGCCTTCAGTCCACAAGATCCCAACCCAGGTCCAGTGGCTCCACTGCCCCTGCACCAGGCAATATCCACAAATTTGACCTGACTGTCCCAACCTGGGTTATCCTAATGTCTTTGTGAGTTCAGGGGTGTGCAGTGGAACAGATCTGTATTCCACCAGATGGAGCCATGGTTCCTTTGACTGTTCCTATAGAGTACCTCTGGAGAGGGAACCAGAAACTTTATACCCACAGCTGCCATTCAGGACATTCTAGCACAGGATTGGGGGAAGGTTGGAGGAAGTAATCCCTCATTGTTCAATTGTTCAATTAACCTGCATTTTGTCCTAAATTGTGTAGACTAGTACACAGCAGGGGGATGATACAATATGTAATCAGCAGGCATTCCACAAATTAACATACAAAAGTCAACGTATATGCTCCAATAAAAAAAATGCTCATGTCCAATGATCTAGAGAATATAGGAACAATACAAACAAAACATGTGGCATAGTTAAGAAAAGAAAATGCATTGTGACACAACCCATTAATGCCTTTACAACCTTGGACATATCCATATGTTCAGGTTGCCTGGTACTTAGACCCTCATCCTGGTGAATTGAATAAAGAGTTCTCATCTCAGGGCTTCCCCATCGGGGAGTTGGCAGCATCTGAAAGATCATGTGAGAGAAGCTACCATAAATTTTACCCATAAATAATTATTTTTAGGTAAAAAAAAGTACACATATTCGGTATCCCGAGTCCAGAATGACCCGAGCTAAAAAAAACTGTCCTACTAGTTAACTCCTTTAGTGAAATTAAAATGGTACCTCTGAAAATATTATTATTATTATTATTATTTATTGTTATAGCGCCATTTATTCCATGGCGCTTTACATGTAAGGAGGGGTATACATAAAAACAAGTACAATAATGTTAAACAATACAAGTCATAACTGGTACAGGAGGAGAGAGGACCCTGCCCGCGAAGGCTCACAATCTACAAGGGATGGGTGAAAATACAGTAGGCGAGGGTAGAGCTGGTCATGCAGCGGTTTGGTCGATCGGTGGTTACTGCAAGTTATTGGCTTATACCAAATATCATCTTGTCCCAAAAAATACAAGCCATCATACAGCTCCATCAGAAGAAAAATAAGAAAGCTAAATAAATAGCAGCAGAATAAAGCGATGCAAAGTAATTTTTTCTAGAAAATAGTTTTTATTGTGGAAAAGTGCCAAAGCATAGAAAAACTATATTAATGGGGTATCGCTGTAATTATACTGCCCTGAAGACAAAAGTTGCCTTATCAATTTTACCACACATGGAAAGGCATAAACACAAAACAATTCTTGAATTGCTGGCGTTTGTTCAGTCTGTCTTTTAAAAATCCCAATAGAAAGCAATCAAAACATGTCATGTACCCAAAAGTAGTAGCATTAAAAATATTAACTTGTCCTGCAAAAACAGTCCTTCACATGACTGTCAGCTGAAACATGGAAAAATTACAGCTTTCAAAATATGTCAATGCAAAAACTAGTTTTTATTTAAGAAAATCATTTAGTGTGTAACAGCTGCGAAACATAAATAAAACTATGAAATCTGGTATCAATGTAATGGCACCAACCCAAAGAATAAGTGCCAAACACCAGGAGGAGCAAGGAGGGAGCAGTAGTCTAGAGTAAGTGCGAGCCACATGAGAGCAGGACCTGACACACGTGACCACTGGAGGAGTGGCTGGAGGTGGAGCTAACTCCCGTATGGGAGAGATAAATGAAAGTGGAGGTCAGACAAGCCGAGATTAGTAACCAGAGGGTAATGCAGGAGCCTAGGGATGAGACAGAAGGATGGTGCAAAACAAGCTAAAGTCAGAAACCAGACAGGAATGCTTTAACCAGGGGCATAGACAGAAGGGAAGTCAGTGAACTTAGCCAAGGGTCAGAACTTGAGATATAACAGTAGTACAGAATCACCAAGCAGACACAGAATGTGGGGCAAGCTGAATCATACACAGAACAAGCACACAGAGGAACAAACAGTATACACCAGAGTCACTAGGTCAGCTGCTCAGCCGAGAACATAAGTGTCACTGACAAAGAGCCAGCACCAGAGCGGGTTCAAATAGCCAAATGGAGGCCATGCAGAGTTAACCGCCACAAGCCAGGATGGAGAAGGAAATCCTGTCCTGAGCCATGACAGAATAAAATTGTCTAATCACTTGTACTGCATGAGAAATGGCGTGAAAATGAATAAAACCAAATCTTCACCTGCTCTTGATTAGTTCATTCTGCCTCCCAAAGATCGCAGTAAGGCTTGGCTGACATTTATCCTGCGTTCTACATCGAGTGCTTACACCAGGGTTTCTGAATAAATCTCTGAAATACGTGATTCATACAGAACCCCAGGCAGAGGATTCCCTACATTGAAGCAGATGGAGTAACTGTGGACACCATCTGACCTGTGATCCAGTAGTGCCCATCTTTTTAGGCATCCATAAAAGTGCAGCCAGTGACAGTTGTGTGCACTTCTGAAAAAGAAGAACAATTCTGAACAGAGGCCTGGCTGAATCCAGAGTAATTTTGCTACCTCATTATAATGTTTGGCCCCCTCGGGGGTTTCATCTGAATCATGTCACTCAGAGATTTTATTTGAAAACTCAGATATAAGTGCCCATAGGGATACTAAGTAAAAAAGTAAAAAAAAAATAAACATTTATATTTATGTTAAAAAAATAACGAAGAAGACACATATTTAGAATCAACGCATCCAGAATGAGCCAACATTTAAAAGTGTCACACTATTTAGCCCCTTCAGTGAACACTGTAAAACAAAAATAATAAAAAAGTGGCAGAAAACTAAGATTTTTCATCATACTGCCAAACAAAAGTGGAATAAAATGCGATCAAAAAGTCAAGTGTAAATAAAAGTAGTGCAGCTGAAAATATCATCTTGTCCCACAAAAAATATGCCACCATACAACTCCAATACCAGAGAAATAAAAAAGTTATAACTCACAGGAGGTATGCAAACACAATTATTTTTTCTAGAAAATTGTTTTTATTGTGTAAATGTGGCAAAACAAGAAATAAAATGTGCTATTGCTGTAATCGTTCTGACCCGAAGATTAAATCTGCATTATCACTCTTACCATGTGGTGAATGTTTTAAAAACACAAAAACAATTCCTTATTTGTAGGTTTTTGTTCATTCTGCCTCCCACAGATTTGAATAGGAAGCGATCAAAAATTTTATGTGCACAAAAATGGTAACAATGAAAGCAGCAACTCATTCCGTAAATAACAAGCCCTCACATGTCAGCAGAAATATAGAAAAATTATAGCATTCAAAATATGGTGATGTAAAAACTTTATTTTGCACAAAAAAAGCGGCTTTTAGTATAAATCTGGTATTGCTGTAATCGCGCTAGCCAGAAGAATATAGTCATCTAATCACATATACTGCATGAAAAATGGTGTAAAAAATAAATATAACAAATTCTTGACCTGCTGTTGATTTGTTCATTCTGTCTCCCAAAGGTGAAACTAAGGCTCAGCTAACAATTATCCTGTGCTCTATACTGGGTGCTTATACCAGGGTTTCCGTGTAAATATGTTATTCAGATGGAACTTTGGGTGGGAGATTCCCTAAAAAGAGGAAGATGGAGACACTGTGGACTCTGTCTGGTCTATGATCCAACAGTGTCCCTCTTTTTAAGTGTGCATAAAAGTGCAGCCTGCCACAGTTTTGTGCACTTCTGAAAAGAAGGACACTGCTGAAAAAAAGCCAGACAATGTAAAGAGTAATTCTGCTCACTCGCTATATGTCATTTGGAGATTTATATGGACACTCCGATTTAAGTGATCAGCATAGAGTGCAGTATAAATGTGATCTCAAACATTATGTAAAATGTTCCCAATAAAATCTTCGACTCAATCCATAAAAAAGTCCCCATTCAGGTCCATCAACTGTCAATGGAAATTTAGGGATCTTCCATGTCACTGGTAGTACAAAGGCTCTGGAAAAGCTCTATGGCTCCCCCCAAAAAAACACATTCCGTGAATTATTTGCTCCCAAATTCAAATGCTTTTCTCAGTTCTCAGTTCTGAGCCCATTGTTTGCCTGAACCACATTTAAGGTACTGTCACACTTAGCGATGCACCAGCGATCCCGACCAGCGATATGACGCGGTCAGGATCACTGGTGCATCACTAAGTGGTCGCTAGTGAGCTGCCACTCAGGTAGATCTCACCAGCGACATAGCAGGGGTTGGGGGTCGTTACTTACCTGTTAGACGAGGTGATCCTGACGTCCTCCCGCCCGCGTCCACGCATCGCTGGTCGGCGCCACAGGAAGCCCAGCAGGAAGCTGATGACGAGAAATGGTCCAGGACGTTCTTGCGCGATCAGCGATAACCTGCGGGGGAGCCGGTCGGAGGTAAGTATCAGACAAAAACCAGTGACGTTACAGCGATATTGCTAGCAATATCGCTTAGTGTGACAGGCCTTTTAGGCTATGTGCACACACTGCAGATTGGTCTGAGAATTTGTACCTGAGGAACCGCAGGTAAAACCGCAGGTAAAATGACCTGCGGTTTTACCTGTGTATTGGCCTGCGGTTTTCCCCTGCGGTTTATCACCTCTACAATGGAGGAGATGGTAAACCGCAGCAGAATACGCAGAAAAGAAGTGACTTGTCATTTCTTTCGGCGGATTCAAAATAGCAGCTTTTCTGCAGTTAAAAATCCACAGCATGTGCACAGCAGATTGTAAATCGCATAGATTAACATGCTACTGTACACTGCAGAACTGCTTCAGATCCGCAGCGGCCAAAACCGCAGCAGATCCGCAGCGGCCAAAACCGCAGCGGATCCGCAGCAAAAACCGCAGCGTGTGCACATAGCCTTAGCGTCAACATCTTTAGCATTTCTACAGTGATGAGAGCCCAATTAATTTACATCTCCAGAAGCACGAGCTGAGAAAATGAATAGGCACTACAATGTACTGGCACTACATTGGCAAATTTGCAAAGTTCAGATGGCAACATTTAATGCTGCAATGCTGCTTGTTTTTGTAAAACACCCATGGAGTCAAAATCATCACTCTACAGTACCTGTAGACAAATTCCTAGAGGGGTGTAATCTCCAAAATGTGGTTGCTAGAAATGGGATTCTGCTCTTCTGGCATTTAGGGGCTCTGTACTTAGAAGGTACAAATAATTCTATGATAATTTTTTCTCCAAGAGTCATATAGTGCTCCTTGCCTTCCAATTCTCACCGTGTGGCTAAGCAGTACTGTGCAGACACATACGAGTGTGTACAGGCTCAAAAGAAATTGTGTGACAACTTTTTGTGCCATTTTTACTTATTTCCCCATGTAAGAATGTAAAATCTGAGGCTAAAATAAAATTTTTGCAGTAAAAATGTAATTATTTTTTTCTTCACTGCCCAATGGTATAAAATTCTAAGACACACTCGTCGTGTCAATATGATCACTGCACCCTTAAATTCATTGAGAGGCATAGTTTGTAAAATTGAGACACTTATGGAGGCATTCAGCTGTTTTGGCACCTCAGGGTCTCTTCCATTGGGTTATGGCACCTACAAACCATAACAATACAAATTGCACTACAATATGGAGTTCCTTCCCTTCTGTGCTTTGCACTGTGCCTGAAAAGTACTTCCCGATATGTATGGCGTTGTCTCACTCAAAAGAAATTACACAGCAAACTGTAAGGTCCATTTTTCCTATTAGCCCTTTAAAAAATTAAAAGTTTGGGGCTAAAAGAACATTTTAGTGTTAAAAATGTAATTTATCTTTCTTCACCACACAATAGTATAACATTCTGTCAGGCACATGAGTTGACAGCATTAGAGATGAGCAAATTTGTTCAAATTCAGTTCTAAATATGATAGCAATCGAATATTGTTTTTACAATATATGTCGAACACAGCTGAACGTCATTAGAGTCAATGGGAGTAGAAATTACTGAATGTATTCGGAACCAATCATAAGACATACATTTGGCACGAATTGTGTTCGAATATGGCCTGAATATGTCAAAATCAGATTTGGGGCCAAAATACGAAGAAATTATGAATTAACTGGAGGTGTAGTTTGTAAAATTGGGTTACTTATGGAGGAGCTCTGATGTTCTGGCACCTCATAGGCACTGTCAATGAGACATGGCACTGTCAAATCATTCCTGCAAAATCTGAACTCCAATATGGAGCTTCTTCTCTTCTGAGCTTTGAACTGTGCCTGAAAATAAGTTTTTCACCACATATGGGTATTGGTGTACTCAGAAGAAATTGTGTAACATATTTTATAGTTCATTTTCTTTCATTATCCCTTTTGAAAATTAAAAATTAATAAGTGCACAATTAATACAGTGATCACCATTACACACATGAGCTGTTGATAGTAAATAATGTATAGTGTAAATACACAGATAAATTCAGTTACTCAAAAGTGATCTCTCCAATTGAAGTACCATATGTACTCGTGTTTAAGCCGAGTTTTTCAGCCCCTTTTTTTGGCTGAAAAAGACCCTCTCGGCTTATACACGAGTAATACACCAGAATGTCAGTGGGGGAGGGGGAGCAGAAGACATCATACTTACCCTCCTGGCGTCTGCATATCAGGCTATGTTACATCTCAGTCCCGGTGTCTGCTTCTCTCTTCCTGTCTTCTTCCTGTGTGGTCCTGTGACACCGCTCATTAAAGTAATTTATATGGACGCGTCTCCACTCCCTTAGGGTTGGAGAGCATATTCTTTACTTTAATGAGCTGTACCATGTGACCACACAGGAAGAAGACAGGAAGAGAGATGCAGACGCCGGGACTGAGATGTAGCAGAGCCAGATATGCAGATGCCAGGAGGGTGAGTAGTACTGGGGGAGGGTGAGCAGTGCCATATTCACCTGTCCCCATTCCACCATTGCGCTGTCTACTGGGTCCTCTGGCTGTGACGTTCAGGTCAGAGGGTGAGATGAAGTGTTTAGTGCGCGCCCTCTGCCTGAACAGTCACTGCAGAGAGCTGGAGATATTGAGGAGCAGCGGGCAGCGAGGAGAGGTGAGTATGTCATTTTTTTTTAAATTGCAGCAGCATTATTATTATATGGGGCATATATTAATATGGAGCATGTTATGGGGCCACCATTAACCTTTGTGCAGCATTATATGGGGCGTATATTAATATGGAGCATGTTATGGAGCCACCATTAACCTTTGTGCAGCATTATATGGAGAGTATTTTAATATGGAGCATCTTATGGGGCCACCATTAACCTTTCTGCAGCATTATATGGGGAGTATTTTAATATGGAGCATCTTATGGGGCCACCATTTTACTTTTATTAGTATCTATTTTTATGTTTTAAATATACCAGTAGCTGCTGCATTTCCCACCCTTGGCTTCTACTCGAGTCAATAAGTTTTCCAAGTTTTTTGTGGCAATATTAGGGGCCTCGACTTATTCTCGGTTTGGCTTATACTCGAGTATGGTAATTCATATTCAACTTTTCTTTTTAATCTGTCTCTGACCACTATTACTTCCTCCACTCAGGACTCTTCTCTGCAGAAATTAATACACACTTTTATGACTGATTGCTTCGAACCCCACCTATTCCCTCAGTTATGTACTGCAGTGAATGAAAAAAAAATGTCATAGTGCAGTCCTGGTACCCTACACAGCAACAATATCTCACTTTTTTCCTCCCCCACAACAACAGTATCCTTAAAAATTAAAATATATTGCAGTAGTGATGTCCTCCTTTGTGACCCCCTCACATTAAAAATGCCTTCCTCTGTGGCTTCCATAAAGTATGATTGCGTTTGTCCTGTTTTATTGCCCTTTTACAATAGTAAAAATCACCTTTGTGCTCCCATACAGTAATAATATGTTTTTGTGTTCAAATGCAACAGTACTGCCCCTCCCCATGGGCACCAATATACTGGTAACATGCATTTTTTTCGTCTCCATATAGTGATGGCATCCATCTTTTATGCCTTGATACATTTAAAATGTCCGAAATTATTGCCCCTTAAATGAATAAATAACAATATAAGGGAACATCAGAGGGGAATTGTTAAAGTATGGTGTCATAATGGAGGATATTAGTAATAAAGTCCTCCTTTGATACCTCATACTGTAAAAACATCCCCCAATTGGCCTTATAAAGTAATAATAATTCCATCTGACCTCACTAAAGTAATAACATCCCCAATTCTTTTTCTCTTGTAATAAAGTCTTACACTCTGGCCTGTAAGCAACATATTGTCCCACATTCTAGCCTCAACATAGAATTATTGTTCCCCATTCTATCCAAAAAGATATTAACAATGTCCCCTATTCTGCCCTTATTTTGTAATAATGGTCCTCGATTAGCTCACATACAGTAACAATATTCCCATTTCTGGCCCCCATACAGTAATAATGTCCCGTACTCTGGCACAAATCTAGTAATAATGTCCCCTATTCTGATCCCCACACAGAATAATGTTTCCGATATTGAGTACCATACAGTAATATTGTTCCCAGTTCTTGCCCCATTATTGTAATAACATCTACTCTTAATAGTAATAATGCTCTTTATTCTGTCTCCAATACAGTAATAATGTCTATAATGCCCCTCATTCTGGTCCTCATAAGTTAATAATTTCCACCATTCTCACACTTGTCATGTAGCAATTAGCCCCTTAACGACCAGGGGCATTTTTGGTTTGGCTTTTTCATTTTTCCCTACCCTTCTTTCCAGAGCCATAACTTTTTTATTTTTCCATCTATATGGCCATGTGAGGGCTTATTTTTTGAGGGACGAGTTGTACTTTTAAATGACACCATTGGTTTTACCATGTCGTGTACTCGAAAATGGGAAAAAAATTCCAAGTACGGTGAAATTGCAAAAAGAAGTGCAATCCCACACTTGTTTTTTGCTTGACTTTTTTGCTAGGTTCACTAGATGCTAAATCTGACCTGCCATTATGATTATCCAGGTCATTACGAGTTCATAGACACCAAACATGTCTATGTCCTCTTTTATCTAAGTGGTGAAAAAAAATTCCAAAGTTTGCTAAAAAAAAAAAAAAATTGCGCAATTTTCCGAGACCCGTAGCGTCTCCAGTTTTCATGATCTGGGGTCGGATGAAGGCTTATTTTTTCTGTGCCGGGCTGACATTTTTAATGATACCACTTTTGTGCAGATACGTTCTTTTGATCGCCCGTTATTGCATTTTAATGCAATGTCTTGGCGACCAAAAAAACGTAATTCTGGCGTTTTGATTTTTTTTCTCGCTATGCCATTTAGCGATGGGTTAATGCTTTTTTTATTGATAGATCTGGCGATTCTGAACGCGGCGATACCTAATATCTGTATGTGGGATTTTTTTTTTACTGTTTTATTTTGATTGGGGCGAAAGGGGAGTGATTTGAACTTTTATTTTTTTTATTTTTAAACCTTTTTTTTTTTTTTTTACTTTTGGCTTGCTTCAATAGCCTCCATAGGAGGCTAGAAGCATGCGCAACCCGATCGGCTCTACTACATATGGGCGATGAGCAGATCGCCCATATATAGCAGATTTACTGCTGTGCTTTCAGCGCCGACCACCGGGTGGCGCTGAAAGCCATTTGCCTGGAACAACCATAGAGGTCTCATAGAGACCTCTGGTTGTCCAGGCAACATGACGCCGACCCCCGATCACGATTTAACTAGTTAATAGACGTGGGCGGACGGCGATTCCACTCGCGCCTATTGTGGGCACATGTCAGCTGTTCATAACAGCTGACATGTCCCGGCTTTGATGCGAGCTCAGCGCCAGAGCCCTCATCAAAGCAGGGGAGATGTCTGATGACGGACTGTGTCCGTCATTGGACATTAAGGGGTTAATAAAAAATGTGATCCCTTCCACCTGTCCTCACTTTCATGATGATCATCACTGTCTTTCTCCTTCTTCTCCCAAAGCAGATGGCTCAGTATAGTGATATCATTGTGCCACCTTGCGACAGGAAGCCATCGTCAGCTGCGGGCTTCTGATTTGCCTATAGTTTGTATAGGTACTGTGATACAGGGCGACAATGTTTTTTTCACTGCAATACTTTCAACTGGATATGCATCCAAGGACACTGTCAATCTCTATTGCCGAAAGCGGAGCTCCAGGAGCGCTCCTTGCCAGGCTAATAGCGTCACCGGTGGTCGTGCCACCCAGAATACCATAATGTGGACAATCTGACCATCAGCCTCCCTGTGCTCCTGAACCCTGGATGGTAGCCTAGATTGCTCTCCTTATAATGCACCCTTGGCGAACATATATACGATTTGTTAATACATTTGTATATACAATAAATCTGGGTCCATTTTAATGAAATCTCCTTTCTAGATTTTCAGATGATTTCAAGACTATTTTTGATGTTTTAATGAATAGTGAAATGATCTCTACCTGCCTGAAAAAATTGCAAACCAAAGACGCTTTAATAGACATTTCTTTCCATTCTCTGGTACCGAACACATTGTTGTTGAAGAGAAAGACTAAACTCTCAGGACATATTTGAGTAACAGAGCCATTCATAATCTAGTATTGCTGCCCCGGGCTGCATCTTCAATATCCTTTCCTTATGTGGATGATACAACTATCCCCATACCACCTTAGGCATCCACATTGCAGCCAGACATTAAAATAGCACAGCTGATCCGAAAACACAAAGCTTGCACATTTAATATCTAGCACACTAGTAATGGAAGGAAGAGAAAGGACCATATTTCTTCACACCGATACAGAAGGTCACGAAGAAAAAGATTTCAAAAATATAATCATAATCTAAAATCTTCTCCAGCTGTGATTAGACTTTATAAAAGGCAGCGCCTTATAATGCCAGGTAACATCATATAAATCCATTATGACAGGGCGTCCATGGAAAGCAAGTACGCATTACCATAAGTGTAGTCCAGCAAATTATGAATCTTGTGACTGGTGACCCTCAAGAGATGATAAGCAGAGAATGATAAATATAATGCTATTTAAAAAAATGATTCCGACTAAATGTACATCAGATATTCAATGGTAATTTCTTCCGTCCTTTTGAGCTCAAAAGTACTATAAGAATGTTTTCAGGGAAATATAATTCTAATCTAACAGTTTTATCGGCATTTCACTGCTTGCTAAATGTTAAACAGCTTTAAGTATTCAATTTCAGGATCTGGGAAAGGTGTAATATTAGCTAAAGACATGTATTCCTCAGCAATTCCTCATGACCTAGTTTTAACACAAAGAAGAAAATCTGTTCTGACCTACCTGTGTAATGTTATCTCTTTGCACTCTCCGCTTTTACCTAAAACTCGCATATTGAATTGATAATCAACTGCAGCATAAGTAACCATATAGAGTGTCTGTCCAGAAAAAGCAATGTCATTGGCTCAGCGGCTATATTACTCTGTATGCTGGTGTTTCCAGGCAAACAATGCACCAGTAATTGGGAATTATGAAGCTGAGGAATTTCATTGATAGAAGGGAACTGCTTTTAGGGTGACGTAATGAGCGGCTGCACAGTTTGCATCAGTGAGGAATATTTTCTTTTGGGGGTGATATTTTAAGCTCTGTCCAGAAATGTCCTGCCGAGACCAAGGGGTGTTTTTTTATTTTCTTTATTTGCTATGCGTTTCGGAGCAGTTCTTGCTCCTTCTTCAGGACAGATGGGTAGCCTTGGTTAATATGCGCATGGTGCACTTTTTTCTCCCCTAGTTTGTACCAGTGAGATGTCCATGCCTGGATGGATGGATAGAAAGATAGAATAGATACATGTATAGACAGACAGACAGACAGATAGATAATAGACAGATAGATAGATAGATAGATAGATAGATAATGGATAGATAGATAATAGATAGATAGATAGACAATAGACAGACAGTTAATGTAGATACTGTGTATAATAATAGCAAATCAAATCACGATTATCTTCTTTTATAATGCTAACAAATAATAATATAATCATATCCAGACAGGTAATAGATAGATATGTGATAGATAGATACCGTAGATACATAGATAGATACTGTAGATAGATAGATAGATAGATAGATAGATAGATAGATAGATAGATAGATAGATATCCAGGAAAAATTAGAGGCAGCACATCGTTTATACTGAAAAAAGAGATATTGAATAAGCCATATTTTTTTACTACAAACGGTGTGATGCCTCTAATTTTTCCTGGATTTCTATAATTGAGGTTTAGTATTTGCCTGGAGGCTTTGCACCCGGATTCTTTCCTTCTTTGTGCTGCTCTAATTTTCTTCCTTTTAGATAGATAGATAGATAGATAGCTATGGGATAGATAATAGATAGATAGATAGATAGATAGACAGGGGACAGATAGATAGATAGATAGATATGGGATAGATAGATAGATAGATAGATAGAGGACAGATAGATAGATAGACAGACAGACAGACAGACTGACAGACAGATAGATAGATAGAAAATGTATAGATAGATAGATAGATATGGGATAGATAGATAGATAATAGATAGATAGATATGGGATAGATAGATAGATAGATAGATAGATAAATATGGGATAGATAATGTATAGATAGATAGATAGATAGATATGGGATAGATAGATAGATAGATAGATAAGATAAATAGATAGATAGATAGATAGATAAATATGGGATAGATAATGTATAGATAGATAGATAGATACTGTAGATAGATATTATATAAATAGAAAAAACAGATAGCAGCACAAACTTGAGCAGATTTTGGGTGCAATAGTCCTGAATAATACGGTTGTCCAACACAAAATATAAATAAAAAAAAAACAGGCAGCACTCCAGTTCAAGGAAAAATTGTGGACTTTAATCCAGCACCAAGTGGTGCAAAGTTTCGATCTCACAGCACGGTCTTTGTCAAGCAAATGATAATAGATAGATAGATAGATAGATATGGGATAGATAGATAGATAGATAGATAATAGATAGATATGAGATAGAGAGATAGATAGATACTGTATAGGATAGATAGATAATAGATAGATAGATAGATAGATAGATAATAGATAGATATGAGATAGAGAGATAGATAGATACTGTATAGGATAGATAGATAATAGATAGATAGATAGATAATAGATAGATATGAGATAGATAGATAGATAGATAGATATGAGATAGAGAGATAGATAGATACATAGAGAGATAGATGATAGATGGATAGATACGCTATTTCTGTCTCTTTTTCATCTAGATAAAGGTGCCTCGGCATTTATTTAATGATAGTCTCAGATTGTTAATAGGGAATTATTTGATCATGCAAACTGCATTAGGAAAGCTGCTGAGGCTTTTAGAACTGTATTTTAGCTTGGCTCTTGTAATTGCTGCAAAATAAACAATTAGCATTCACTGCACCCACTGCTAGACCTGATTGTGATCCAAGAAGTAAATTGAAGGTAATTTGATCTACTATTTACTCAAATAACAGTTAAACAAATTTTAGCACATTTATTATTGCCCTGAATTCAACTTTGGGTCTTCTGAACATTTTAAATGCCACAAAATACAATAGCCATCTTGCATATTTTCTCAATGGCTGGTTAACGTCCAGAAACAGAGCATGAAGCAGCAGCGTTCCTTGTATACATCAATAGTGTTTTGTGTTTTACATGGTAACTGTATAAGTTTAAAGACAAGAGTCAATAAATGGTGTGCTTAGATTGTATTGTAATTTGCAGCAAACAACACATAATCCCTAAAGTTGTGGATGGGGCATGCATATCTTATTTCAAAATATCATATATATCTTTTTCATCTTTTTCATTTTCCAATCTTTACTGAATGATTTAATAATTCAATGGACGAGTTCACGTTTTCACAAATTCTGAATCTGACTCCTGACATCGACTTCTAGCTCCTTTCCGTGGTCAAATTGCCAATTTTCATGACAAGTATCTATGATCAGGTGTCCATGGAAATGAAGAGTGTATACTATACCACCACAAGGCGGAACATTTCTTCAAGGTAAAAGTAAAGGGACTACAACAGCATAAGGATTGCCTGTGTGTAAGGCCCAAAGCTTGATAAGCTTCTTCTAGGTCCCATTTTAATTATAGAATACAAAGTTTAATGTGAAGTTGATGGCCAACTTGTAGTGGTGCACTGTCAGTGGTAAGGCTGTTTGGGCTTCCATGGAAAGGTATTGCCATGTGACCCTACTCTTTACTTTTAAGTTACTGTACAGGGGTCTTGACGTTTTTTAGGGGCTGCTGGAGTAAACTGGCAGATGGTCAAAAAGTCAGATCAGTGCCAATAGGTCCGGATAGGAACAAAGTAATCAGGCAATAGAAAAGTCAAAACACAAGCAGATGTTATTAATGGTACGCAAACTAGCTAAGCACAAGCAGACTTACAAGAGTGTGGCAGTGTAAGCAGAACTTATAACTGGTAATGGAAGCAGGGAGCTATAGGTTTAAATTATTTAAGGTCCTACAAAAGGCTCAGTGCAGGTAGTTAACTAGTCACCTATGTAAGGTGTTAACCCACAAGTTCCTTGATTGGACAATACCACAATTCCCAGAATGTAACACAGAAACAGAAAGAGCAAGTACAATCATGGATGTTACACAACCAAGTTTACTTAAGATTTTCTTTGTATTTTTGCTCATGTCCTTCATGCTCCAATGTAATTTACATTGTGTATTTGGAAAGATGTACGCAAAGTCTAGGATTAATTTAAAGGAGTTCTCCGGGAAATAAAGAAACCCTCAATGATCGGTTATGGTGGCAGCCAGGGGACAACATGACTCTGTACATTGTATTTTAACTGTTCCCAGGTAGAGATGAGTGAACCCAATCTTAAAAGATTGGCGTTCGTAATGGGCAGTTAGTGTCCGGTGGTAAATACCAAACACGGACTTTCCCCGAAAGTCTGTTACAATGTTCAGAGTTTCAGAGGAAGTCCATGCAAGAGAGACAGAGAGATTTTTTTTATTCTTACCAAGAGCGAAAGTTTAAGTCTCCATTGTTTTCAATGGGGTTCTTGTTCTGGTTCAAGTTCAAGTACAGTTCTGGTACCTAAACCAAACTTTGGAATAAAGTTTGGGTCGGGTACAAGAAGTCAAACTTCCACAGGTCCACTGATCCCTATTTCCAGTTAACTCATCTTAGCTGTTATTGAAGTAAAAAGAAGATTAACTGCGATACTCCAGAATGGCCACCACACAGTGTACAGAGTTGTGATGTTCTGAGTTCTTACACTGTTTGCATAAAGGTAGGTGATCAATATCACAGTCCAAGAAACCCCTTGTAAAGAGGACCTCTCATGTGAGACAGAAAGTTTTGCTCAGCCATGCTGGCACAGCTAGGAAGGAGGTGGACAGCAGTGTCAGAGTGTTGGAGCAGCAGGAAAAGTGAGGCATGCCATGGCAGCTTCTACAGACCATGGATGGATATCACATTGGCACAGTTCTCTCCTTTTCTATGGCAGTTCAATTTGATGAGAACAGTGGGTGTCTCCTTTTTTGGCCCCAATGACCCATTTTTCATAGTAGCGTCATAGTAGGTTGAAAGTACATTCCCATAGAGTTAAACAAAATTAGCCACCATATTGAATTATAACAATATTAACACATTGGGCAACAGTAATTTATATTCCCTGTTGCTACTTTGTACAGGAATATAGAGTTTATAAAGTAAAAATTTGTGAAAGTTCCTCTTTAAGGCCACTTTCACTTAAAGTTATCATGGTCAGTATTTTGCTTTAGTATTTGAAAACTAAAACTAGGAATAGGAATCTTTCCATTATAATTTTTATTTTGTCTTTGAATCTATTCCTGGTTTGGGTCTATAAGACACTTATGCAAAACACTGGCCGAAATATAAAATATCTGGACGTGAGCTAAAAGTAAATAGTAAAACACAGCTAGTAGCCTCTGGTATATTATGGACAGAGTTAAAAATTCATGCTAATCTAATAAAAAAAGCGGGTGATAATTAGTTAATGCTAATAGCTGTCATGTATGAATTCCTTGGTAAATGAAAAATTACTCTTGAATTGCATACATTAATATCTTGTTAGTTTTGTTAATATTATTGATTTATCTGTAGTGAATAAGCACATTTCCCATACATGCATTGCTGACTGATCGCACACATTCCAGATCAATTGCATTTATTTCCCCAGATTACTTTAAAATAAACAAATGTTTACTGTCCTGTAAGGAAAAATAAAAAGTTCATTCAGATTGTTGCATCAAGGTAGTCTTTAGTTGACTGTTATGAGGAAAATGTCATGAAAGTGCAATATTCCGGCATGGTTATTGGAAAATAATTGCACCAGATTTGTCAAAGCTTATGATTTTATAAGACTCTGTTGACCCTTTGACAAATTTAATGCTTTGTGTACTGATCCCTATTGGATCATAAAAGTTTAAAATTATGGTCTATTAGAAAATATCCTCAGCACGTTTTATTCACAATGTTCTGTAGTGCAGTTATGGTGTACTTTTACCTGTATTTGTTCCTTTGTAACTGGCGACCACACTGTATATCTAGTCCTAGAGCAATTTACCGGTATTGACATTGGTGTTCATGGGTTGTAGCTAGTGATGAGCGAGTATACTTGTTGCTCTGCGTTTTTGTAGTGCTCAGAGATTTAGTTTTCGTCGCCTCAGCTGCATGATTTGTGGCTGCTGAACAGTCTGAATATATGTGGGAATTCCCTAACAAACAGGCATTCCACACATGTAATCAGCCTTTTTATGCAGTTGCAAATCATGCTGCTACAGAGGCAGGAACTAAATCTCCGAGCACACCAAAATACTCGGAGGACACCCGAGCATGCTCAGAAAAACCCGGGCAACGAGTATACTCGCTCATCACTAGTTGTAGCCAGACACAGAACTTTTAATATATACACTCACTGGCCACTTTATTAGGTACACCATGCTAGTAAGGGGTTGGACCCCCTTTTGCCTTCAGAACTGCCTCAATTCTTCGTGGCAGAGATTCAACAAGGTGCTGGAAGCATTCCTCAGAGATTTTGGACCATATTGACATGATGGCATCACACAGTTGGCGCAGATTTGTCGGCTGCACATCCCTGATGCGAATCTCCCGTTCCACCACATCCCAAAGATGCTCTATTGGATTGAGATCTGGTGACTGAGGAGGCCATTTGAGTACAGTAAACTCATTGTCATGTTCAAGAAACCAATCTGAGATGATTCGAGCTTTATGACATGGCGCATTATCCTGCTGAAAGTAGCCATCAGATGTTGGGTACATTGTGGTCATAAAGGGATGGACATGGTCAGCAACAATACTCAGGTAGGCTGTGGCGTTGCAACGATGCTCAATTGGTACCAAGGGGCCCAAAGAGTGCCCAGAAAAAATTCCCCACACCATGACACCACCACCACCAGCCTGAACCGTTGATACAAGGCAGGATGGATCCATGCTTTCATGTTGTTTACGCCAAATTCTGACCCGACCATCCGAATGTCGCAGCAGAAATCGAGACTCATCAGACCAGGCAACGTTTTTCCAATCTTCTACTGTCCAATTTCGATGAGCTTGTGCAAATTGTAGCCTCAGTTTCCTGTTCTTAGCTGAGAGGAGTGGTACCCAGTGTGGTCTTCTGCTGCTGTAGCCCATCTGCCTCAAAGTTCGACGCACTGTGCGTTCAGAGATGCTCTTCTGCCTACCTTGGTTGTAACGGGTGGCAATTTGAGTCACTGTTGCCTTTCTATCAGCTCGAACCAGTCTGCCCATTCTCCTCTGACCTCTGGCATCAACATGGCATTTCCGGCCACAGAACTGCCGCTCACTGGATTTTTTTTCTTTTTCGGACCATTCTCTGTAAACCCTAGAGATGGTTGTGCGTGAAAATCCCAGTAGATCAGCAGTTTCTGAAATTCTCAGACCAGCCCTTCTGGCACCAACAATCATGCCATGTTCAAAGGCACTCAAATCACCTTTCTTCCCCATACTGATGCTCGGTTTGAACTGCAGGAGATTGTCTTGACCATGTCTACATGCCTAAATGCACTGAGTTGCCGCCATGTGATTGGCTGATTAGAAATTAAGTCTTAACACACAGTTGGACAGGTGTACCTATTAAAGTGGCCAGTGAGTGTATATATATATAGGGATTTTTTTTGTATCATTTCTATTTGCACCGAGCCTCTTTATATCACTGTATAGAGAACTATTCTTCCTTACAAGTAATGTTTCTAGGCAGGAATTTCTACACATAGTTGTGTTTTAAGTAATATGTATATGGTTGATATATAATCTCTTATATTACCTCTTATTTCCTCTGGAATATTAGAAACAATATTTGATTGATCCATGCCAATGATGTATGAGGTTTTCTCTGTACTCTTCATTGGTCCCACATGATTGTTTCTACATGTGGATCTTGGACACTGAAAAACTACTTGGAAAAGTTTTAAGAAAAAACTTTTAGGCAATATCACTGTGCGTCTCAAGCATAACTTGTGTTCCAAGCAGATTAGTAAGAATTATTTGTTTTACAAACTTTTTTTTATGTCACAGTGACTTTATCTTGTACATTATTGTATGGTTTTTTTAACCAGTTTTAGGAAATTTAACAAAAGCATCTAAAAAATTGTGTTTTTTCCCATTCACTTTTTAACTGCAGCATAAGAAGTTATTTGCATTTTACATACATTATGATATTTTTCATTCATTTTCTAAGCATATTAAAGGGAACCTGTCATGTCCCAAAATGTTACTAACAAGCACAAATGGGGTTGATCTGCAGGTTAACAGTATTCTAAAACTGTGCAGCCAGTGCACTGAAAGCTGGGCCTCCTCTCAGTAGTCTCTAGCTTTCATTCGAAGAGGTGTGGCTGAATTCAGTCACTGCTCAGTACATAGCTGCAGCTGTAACCACACGACAGCACTGACTGACAGCCAGCTCAGTAACTGATTTACGGCTGAGTTGGATGTCAGTGCTGGGGCATGGTCACAGTTGCTACTCAGTATGTACTGAGTGGTTGAGTTTGTACTGAGTGGTGACTGGAGCTGCCCCAGCTGTACCACTATGACTGAAAGCTAGAGGATGGATGGAGGAATAAAGTTAATTTCTTCCCAGAAGCTGGGCTTTCAGTGCAGCGGTCACACAGCTTTAAGAAGCTATTAACCTGCAGATTAACCTAATATCTCAGGAGGACATGACAGGCTCACTTTAAGAAGAGATGAGCATATCAGACAAAATTTGAATTTGTCTGTTTGTGCAGTTTTTCTCGAGAAATTCAATTTGCAGAAAAATAATAACCATAACATGTAAATAAATAAGAAAATTCTTATACTCACCTCACCACTCATCTTTACAAACCCCTCTGTGACTCACCGCTACTATCCAGTCCTTGATGCATCTTCTGATCCCTCAATGATCATGTTGCAATCCGCAGACCTCTAATGCTCAGCTAACACTGTTGTCTTTCATAAGGGCAAAGTGTTCTGCGCAAATGTGCGGAAGGTCATGGTGTCATGACATGGGTGGTGGGGGATCCAAAGATGCGGCAAAGACCAGACATGTGGCGACGAGTAGCAGAGGAGGTGCAAAGGTTTGTATAACGACTTTTTCTATTTTTTGGGCCAGTTGGCCCTCTATGGTTCAGAAAAATATTGGACACTGCATACCATTTCACTGATTACATGCAGAAGAGAATTACAAAAGTCCACATTTTGGCAAATGAATTCAATCACACTGAAATGTAATTGCTCATCTCTAATATTAAGAGCATTATAAACCTTAGCAATAAAGAGCATAAATAACATGACTGTAGCTTGACTGTCCTTTATATAGTATTTTAATCTCCTGATAAATATGTTCCATCCTTAAAGGAATTATCAAACTTGTTAAAGAACTTGCCAATTACAAATCTAGAATGATTTTAATGATTTTACCATTAAATAAAAGCAAACAAAGTTAGATTTCTTTGCAGTGTCATGACATGAATATCTTGTGACCATTGGGGGAAGAAATAATTCAAAGGTACATCTAATATTTTACAGAAAAGTTTAAAGACAGCAGTCTATGACCCCGAATTGAAGAGGCACTGACCTAAAGTACAAACGTAAATTTACAAAATAATCAGAGAAATATTTATGTTTTTGGAATTGCAAGTCAAAAACCAGGTCTTTATGACGTCTTGTAGCTGTGGTAATACTTGAAAAGGACTGAGTTTGCAAGTCATACCAAATATATTTATGAACGGAAAAAAAATTTCTAGGAGGAAAAGTCTCATATTCTTTCCTAAAGCACCACCACTGCATTTTATATTTCACCATGTGAGTGGTGCTGAAAAGCCAAGTCCCCTGTCTGATACTTGCATCCCAGTGTTTTCATTAATTTTCACCTGCTCTCCAGTCCATCTCCTACAGGTTGTGACCTGCCGGATGCTCAAGTGTTTCTTGTGTATGAGACTATCATTCTGGCTCTCAGACTTGAATTGAGAGTTTGTGACGTGGTTTCTGAGTTCGCGCTACTCAGAAGCAGTTCTCACAAGATGGCGCCGCAAGACCAGAGCGGCACCGAAATACGGTGAATACGTCGGAGGGTGAGTATATGCAGGGGACTTACATTTAAAGCACCACTCCAGTGGTAGAAAAAAACCTGGAGTGGTGGCTTAACATTTTATAAATTGTATTTGTACTGTAGCAGCAGAATATGCTTGGTAGAGTTGATTGATGCTAAAGGAAGATCTACAGGTATTAAATCAAAATGCTTCATTTACTTTTTCTCTTCAAATATGTGGATGTTTTTTGAATATGCTCTATAATACACATCAAAGCAATCTTGCGTATTCAATGGTATGTATGTTATTATAAAAATAGCACAGTTATTTAAAGTGTTCTTAGTCATGGTCTATGGGGAAATTAATTAAGGTATTTATGCTGGAATTCTGGCATAAAACACCTAAATAAGTTTTAATATATGTATGCCTCTCCAAAAATATTGTGACATTCAGAATTTACAGGCCAGTCTTAGGCTGGTTTCACATTTGCGTTTTTTAGCGCTGGAAAAAAACGCATACGTGCGCATGCGATTTTTCCCCTATATTTAACATGGGTGCGCATACCTGCGCACTTGTAAGCGCATGTATGCGATTTTCATGCGCTGCGTTTTTTTGGGGTGTGCGTTGGTATTTTCCAGACGCTGCATGTTGCATTTTTTGGCCCTTGAAAAAATCGCATGCGCACGTATGCGCACGTTTTGCGCTAAAAATGGCCATTATAGCCTATGGATGCGCATACGTGCGCACTGGCATGCGCAGGTATGCGCTTTTTTAGCGCAGCGTTTTTTGGGTGGTGTCCACTTTTTATCCTAGTTAGAATCTTCTAAAGTCCAAAAAAAAAAGGCTATATAAAGGAGGTGCCTGCCAAAACTCTGCCACTACTACACTAGACAGATTGAAGAGCAGACATTCAACCAAGAACCCATTATATCAGCGAAGAATGTGAGTATATTACATTATATGCCTGTCCTTTTAAATTATGTATGTACTAATGATTTTTATTATTTTTACATGCAGTATGTCTTCAGAATCGGAGTATTCCCCATCGCGGCAGGAATTGGCGCAAGCAGACCGTGAGGTGATTATTTTCGTGCATCTGGTAAGTATATCTGCTGCTTCTCCAAATCTCTTACGTTTTTTTCAACTTTCAGACATCGTCATCATCATCTGCGGACGGGAATAGTGAGGGCGAACAGCAGGAGCAGCGAAGCCAATTCCCGGTGGTTATACGTAATGTAAGTATCAAATGATTTGTAATGTTTTTTTTTTTTTTTTATCTTCTATTTTTACTCTTTTTTTTGTTTCTTTTTTTGTAACTTTTTAGTCAATTTAAATTTGATTATTCTAATGAATGTGTTTTGTCTAGGTTCCACAACGGGATGAAGACATCTACCTGGATAATGAGCAGCTCATCAGCCTGGTCCAGGAGCGTTCGCCGTTGTGGGACAGCCGTGACTGGCTGTACAAGGACAATGTGGTGACACGGCGGCTATGGAATGAGGTGGCCGCAGCGTTGATGGATGGCTGGGACAGCGCCACAGCATCCGCCAAAAAGGCGTTTAGTGAGTATTTCCCTGCTCTGTATTGTGCCGCAGTGACTGTTGTCCTTGACGGCACTGTTGGGTTTCGTGCTAGGCGTATTCTAGCAGGAAACCCAACAGTGTCATCGTGGTCTACAGTGACTGCTTTGAGTATTGTATTGCTACATTGTGCCGCAGTGACTGTTGTCCTTGACGGCACTGTTGGGTTTCGTGCTAGGCGTATTCTAGCAGGAAACCCAACAGTGTCATCGTGGTCTACAGTGACTGCTTTGAGTATTGTATTGCTACATTGTGCCGCAGTGACTGTTGTCCTTGACGGCACTGTTGGGTTTCGTGCTAGGCGTATTCTAGCAGGAAACCCAACAGTGTCATCGTGGTCTACAGTGACTGCTTTGAGTATTGTATTGCTACATTGTGCCGCAGTGACTGTTGTCCTTGACGGCACTGTTGGGTTTCGTGCTAGGCGTATTCTAGCAGGAAACCCAACAGTGTCATCGGGGTCTACAGTGACTGCTTTGAGTATTGTATTGCTACATTGTGCCGCAGTGACTGTTGTCCTTGACGGCACTGTTGGGTTTCGTGCTAGGCGTATTCTAGCAGGAAACCCAACAGTGTCATCGTGGTCTACAGTGACTGCTTTGAGTATTGTATTGCTACATTGTGCCGCAGTGACTGTTGTCCTTGACGGCAGTGTTGGGTTTCGTGCTAGGCGTATTCTAGCAGGAAACCCAACAGTGTCATCGTGGTCTACAGTGACTGCTTTGAGTATTGTATTGCTACATTGTGCCGCAGTGACTGTTGTCCTTGACGGCACTGTTGGGTTTCGTGCTAGGTGTATTCTAGCAGGAAACCCAACAGTGTCATCGGGGTGTACAGTGACTGCTTTGAGTATTGTATTGCTAAATTGTGAAGCAGTGACTGTTGTACTTGACGGCACTGTTTTTTTTTATCAACAGTGGACAAAGTCCGAACACGTTGGCGTTCGATCAAGGACCGCTTCAACAGTGATGTTCGTGCTGAGGGCCAGGTTCGCAGTGGATCTGCGTCAAGGACCAGAACTAGATACCGTCACTATCACGCGTTGCAGTTCCTAAGACCGGTCCTTGCCACAAGATCGTAAGTATTATACATTTTGGGTTTTTATTTTTATTAATCTGTGTTTTTCTAATCCACAGCTGATGCTTCTTGTAAAGGCATGGTAGTAATGATTTTCCTTTCTTCCACAGCACCTGGAGCAGCACCCTGCAACCTGGCCCTGGAGCGGTCCTTCCTCGGACGTCCTCTGACCCGTCCCAGCCATCCGACAGCCAGGAAGCACCTTGCAGGTCCCACACACACACAGCTGGTGACCAGGAAGCTGGGCCATCAGGTGTTCCCCTGTCCCAGGTCTCTGCCACTGGTTATGCGGGCACTACCCGCCAGCGGCAGAGGGCCTTGGACAGGAATGTCTTGCCCGAGTTTATGCATTTGAGCGAGACATTTAATTCCAGCCTCAAGTCACTGTCCGACAGAGTTGAAAGCGGTTTTGCACTGATGGAACGTGGTTTTAACCACTTTGAACACCGCTTCAATTCTGTAGAACAGCGCCTTGACCGTCTGGAGGCCGACCTCAACAGACCAGCACACCATTTTTTTAGTAAGATTGAAAAGGGCATGGCGGAACACCTTAGTCCTGATCAACAGCTGAATGTGCTGCAGGCCTGCAACAATGCTTTCTTGCAGGCTATGCAGCATAATCGGTACGGTCAGCAGTCAGTGGTGTCCTTTCCACCTGTGCCACCATTGACTCGCTTCACCTCACTACCGACTTGTGCTGCATACCACTGCACGGACACCTCTCTTCAAAGGCTGGACACCCACCGTTACACCACCACAAGTCTGAGTGCAGCTGGTCACTTCACCGACACCACCATGGCAAGCGCTGCTCCTGTCTGGAGCACCACCGCCAATCCCATGCATGCGTGGAGCTCAGCCACCACTAGGCAAACATGGAACAGCCCTGCCGCTACAACAACATGTAGTAGCCCTGCCACCACCACTCTGCAAACCTGGGCCATCACTGCCGCCACCAGTCCTCCTGCAAGGACGAGCACTGACCAAGAAGAGCAGCATCAGCCACCTCAGCAGCAGCAGCCAACTCAGCAGCCGCCACCTCAGCAGCAGCAGCCACCTCAGCAGCAGCCGCCACCTCAGCAGCAGCAGCAACCACCTCAGCAGCAGCCGCCACCTCAGCAGCAGCAGCAACCACCTCAGCAGCAGCAACCACCTCAGCAGCAGCTGCCACCTCAGCAGCAGCCGCCACCTCAGCAGCAGCCGCAACCTCTGCAGCAGCAGCCGCCACCTCAGCAGCAGCAGCCATACCAGCAGACGGGGGACCTACATTCCATATTTGCCCCTACTTCAAGGCGAAATCAATCAAGGCGGGCATTGGGCCAAAGTCGGTCCAGGCACACAAGCCTACGGCGACATGCCATTACAACTAATGTAACTGAACAGATTTCCTCTCCTACAAGTGTTCCAAGTTTAATTCCCTTAACTGGACTACCTTCCCCCACAAGTTTTGTTGCCCCTTCCCCTCAAACACCGTCTTCAACTGCAAGTGTTGCATATTCCCTGCACACCCCCAAATTGAAACCATCTGCCCCCAAACGCCGTAAAAAATAATTTTTAAATTTTTTTTTTGTGATAAAAAATAAATTTACATTTGTGGTTCACCATTAATAAGTTTCATTAATGTTGTTTGCGCCGCTCACACACACTGATGGGTAAATACATGTTAAAAACCAACCCAAGGGCTAGTATAGTCATATGTGAAATAACATGGACTAGTATAGTCATTCAAAGGCCTAGTGTAATAACTCTAGTTTTACCAAATAGAATCTGGTTTCATGAAAAACAAATTGTTGAAACTTGTCTAAAAAATAAAGTTTCTTTCTAGTTTCACCACTTTGTTTTTGGTGAAACAAGATGCTAGTTGTTTAAAATGCTAGTTGTTAAAAATCGAGTTATTACAGTAGGCCTTGGTATGACTATACTAGGCCGTGGTATTTCACATATACTACTAGCCCCAAGGCCTAGTATACTCATATTTGAAATACCACGGCCTAGTATAGTCATTCCAAGGCCTAGTGTAATAACTCTAGTTTTACAAAATAGAATCTGGTTTCATGAAAAACAAACTGTTGAAACTTGTCTAAAAAATAAGTTTCTTTCTAGTTTCACCAGTTTGTTTTTGGTGAAACAAGATGCTAGTTGTTAAAAATCGAGTTATTACAGTAGGCCTTGGTATGACTATACTAGGCCGTGGTATTTCACATATACTACTAGCCCCAAGGCCTAGTATACTCATATTTGAAATACCACGGCCTAGTATAGTCATTCCAAGGCCTAGTGTAATAACTCTAGTTTTACAAAATAGAATCTGGTTTCATGAAAAACAAACTGTTGAAACTTGTCTAAAAAATAAGTTTCTTTCTAGTTTCACCAGTTTGTTTTTGGTGAAACAAGATGCTATTTAAAAATCGAGTTATTACAGTAGGCCTTGGTATGACTATACTAGGCCGTGGTATTTCACATATTACTATACTACTAGCCCCAAGGCCTAGTATACTCATATTTGAAATACCACGGCCTAGTATAGTCATTCAAAGGCCTAGTGTAATAACTTTTAATGGAGCAGATTACATTCATCCACTCAATGCTGACTTGTATTCCCCATGGACTTTCATTGGGGTTGGGTTTTGAGTGTTGTGTTTTGAGAAAATCACATACTTTGTTTTAAACTATTTGCACAATTTTATCTTGAAAAAAAATGGTTTCCTGATTCATGGCCTGCAGCTTTGCTCATTCCAATATATTTAACGCAGACTAGCAATGCTGCATTTTAACTCGTATGTGTATTTACCTGCCCAGGTGTGTGAACATAACAAAATTCAGTTATACATGGGAAGTTTTTTAATTAATCGGAGTTTAAAAAATATAGTGCACTCAGTAATGGTATCAAATAAGGATTTTTATTACCATAAACAACAACATTACACCATTTCATCTTGCCAGTGCACCCGTCCTACATCAGAAATAAAGTAGGCCGCAAATTTGTCCCTCATTTGGCCAACTTCAACGGATGACCTGAGAGTGTGCTGAGTGAATTCAGGCAATGGGTTAGGAGCATCATCGTCCAGTTCAAAGGTCGGGTGCTCTTTAGCCATCACAAAGTTATGTAGAACCACACAGGCCTTCACCACCTCATCGACTGTTTCAAGTTTAAGATTAATGGCCGTGCCCAGAATTCGCCATCTGGAAACAAGAATCCCAAAAGCACACTCGACAGTTCTTCTGGCCCTGGTCAGCCTGTAATTAAAAATTTTTTTGGTGTGGTCCAAGTCCCGGCTGGAGTAGGGTTTCAGTAAGTTTCCGCACATTTGAAAAGCCTCATCGCCAACCATTACAAAGGGCAGTGGCGGAGCTTCGGTGTGAGGAAGAGGCCGTGGCATAGGGAAATTAAATTGGTTGCCATACAACCTCCGGCCCATGTCTGAGTTTTTAAAAGCCTGCGAGTCATTACCACGGCCAAATGCTCCAATGTCCACTGCTACAAACATACATCCGGCATCCGCAATTGCAATGAGTACTATTGAAAAGTACTTTTTGTAATTATAGTACTCAGATCCCGTTCTTTGGGGTTTGATGATCCGTATGTGTTTCCCATCAACAGCTCCCAAACAGTTGGGAAAATTGCATACTGTCCAGAATTTGTCAGCAATTTCCATCCACTTTTCAGCGGTGGGCAGGGGCATAAATTCTGGGCAAAGAACATTCCAGAGAGCCCGGCAGGTGTCAGCAACAATTCCAGACAAGGTAGAGATTCCAATACGGTACTGGAAGTGTAGTGAGGATAGGGTTTCTCCAGTCGCCAGGAATCTGTGAACAGACAAAGAAGTAAAATTAATATTTATGTATATTATTTTTAAAAACTATAAAAAAAATATTAGTACATTCACGAAAACTAATTACCCAAGGTTTTGAATACTAAATTTACAAAAAAAAACATCAGACCACACCCCTTTGTTTTTAAAACATACCGTAATGTCACCAGTAGCCGTTCCTCAGGAGGAATCGCACGACGGAGCTGTGTGTCCTGTCTCCGGATGGATTGTTGGACACGAGCAAGCAAATCCATGAAACTTTCGTGGGACATCCGGATATAATCAGTAAATTTCTCCGTGTTTGCACGTAGCTCGCTGTAGAGGGTGTGGTATGCCCCACGGCTCTCCCGGAGTTCAACAATCGGATGTATCCACATACGCCGCCGTCTTCGCTGCCTCTCTCTCTTCCTTTGTTCATGGCAAGCAACTGCATACGCCTGAGCCATCGCGATGTCCAAATCCAAGTTGAAGTGAAAACTCTTCCAGCGCAGATCCATGGTCACGAGAAGAATCAAGCAAATGTGAAGAATACTGTAGACAGGGTGTATATATATTAACATACCACACCCACAATGAAGTCCCATTGGTCTTGTGTGTTGTTGAATGGTTGTTTTTTCTTTTTTGTGGGGTTTTTCCAAAATCTGTAAAAAAACGCAAACGCACAAAAAACGCATACAAACGCGCAAAAACGCTGCGTTTTTTTCCTGCATGCGCATTAAAATGCTGGAAAAAAACGCAGCGTTTGTATGCATTTGTATGCGTTTTTTTAATGCGTTTTTTTGCGGGAAAAACGCGCTGCAAAAAAAAGCAAGTGTGAAACTAGCCTTAGGCTGGTTTCACATTTGCGTTTTTTAGCGCTGGAAAAAAAACGCACACCTGCGCATGCGTTTTTTCCCCTATATTTAACATGGGTGCGCATACCTGCGCGCTGGTAAGCGCATGTATGTGATTTTCATGCGCTGCGTTTTTTTGGGGTGTGCGTTGGGATTTTCCAGACGCAGCATGTTGCATTTTTTGGCCCTGCAAAAAAGCGCATGCGCACATATGCGCACGTTTTGCGCTAAAAATGGCCATTATAGCCTATGGATGCGCATATGTGCGCACTGGCATGCTCATGTATGCGTTTTTTTACATATGCGTTTTTTTTAAACCATGGAATTTAGGGGTTTGGGTTAGAGTTAGGGTTAGTTAAGGGGGTTTAGGGTTAGGGTTATGATCAGGGTCAGGGTTAGGGTTGGGGTTTGGGTCAGGGTTAAGTATGGTTTTGTTAAGGATTAGGGTCATGGTTAGGGTCAGGATTAGGGTTAAGTATGGTTTTGTTAAGGGTTAGGGTCAGGGTTAGGGTTAGGGTCAGGGTTAGGGTTAAGTATGGTTTTGTTAAGGGTTAGGGTCAGGGTTAGGGTTAGGGTCAGGGTTAGGGTTAAGTATGGTTTTGTTAAGGATTAGGGTCAGGGTTAGGATTAGGGTTAAGTATGGTTTTGTTAAGGGTTAGGGTCAGGGTTAGGGTTAGGGTCAGGGTTAAGTATGGTTTTGTTAAGGATTAGGGTCAGGGTTAGGGTCAGGGTTAGGGTTAGTTAGGGTTTAGGGTTTGGGTTAGGGTTAAGTATGATTTGGTTAAGGGTTAGGGTTAGGGTCAGGGTTAGGGTTAGGGTCAGGGTTAGTAAAGTCATGGTTTGGGTAGTGTGAGGGGCCACCTAAAAATGTTGGAAAAAAACGCAGACGCGGTAAAAACGCGCTAAAAACGCATACAAACGCGCAAAAACGCTGCGTTTTTTTCCTGCATGCGCACAAAAATGCTTGAAAAAAACGCAGCGTTTGTATGCGTTTTTTTAATGCGTTTTTTTGCGGGAAAAACGCGCTGCAAAAAAAAGCAAGTGTGAAACTAGCCTTAGACAGTCATTGTGGGGCAGGAAATAGGTGAGATGAAACATAGCTAAACCAGTCAAAATCATAAGTTACATGACTTTAGTCTTTGACTGGAGTGCATTTCTGGTGATGGCTAACGCTGGTAAACAGATTTGGCCAATTTGTTAAGTGTGTGCTCCACTTCATTAATTGTGTACATTGCACTCCAACAAGCCTTTACATTAAGACTGACATGCACAACATCAGTTTTAATAAATTGGCCCCCCTGTATGCAGACTTACAGAAAACGTTTGACCTCTGGCCTTGCCCACAAAGGATATATAACAAAATATTGAGCTGAACTTTTGTCAATGACCAAATACTTATTTTCCACCATAATTTTCAAAATAAATCTTGCCAAAGCAGACAAGGTGATTTTCTGGATTTGTTTTCTCTTTTTGACTCTCATAGTTGTGGTCTACCTATGATGTCAATTACAGGCCTCTCTCATCTTTTTAAGTGGGAGAACTTGCACAATTGGTGGCTGACTAAATACTTTTTTTCCCCACTGTTATATTTTACATTTTAAAAAAGGAAAAAAGGTGATACAAAATTGTGGGCACCCTGCATGGTTATTACCCAGTAGCACCCCTTTTGAAAGTATGATGGCTTGTAAACGCTTTTTGTAGCAAGCCAAAAGTCTTTTAGTCTTGTTTGAGGGATTTTAATCTATTCTTACATGTAAAATTCTTCCAGTTTTGTGAGATTCCTGGGTCATCTTTGATGCTCTCTCATGTGGAGGTCTAGTCTCAGATTTTCAATGATGTTCAGATCGGGGACTGTGAGGGCCGTTGTAAAACCTACAGCTTGCACCTTTTTAGGTAGTTTATTGTGGATTTTGACCTGTGTTTTGGATCATTATCCATTTGTAGAAGCCATCCTCGTTTCAACTTCAACTTTTTTACATATGGTGTAATATTTGCATCAAGAATTTTTTTTACATTTCATTAAACCCATTCTTCCCTCCAACCGTGAAATGTTCCCAAGCCTTTGGCTGCAGCACAACCCCAAAGCATGACTGATGCATCCCCTTGCCTAATGGATGATCTTTTCCTGTAATTCTGTGCCCTTTTTTCTCCACTCATAACTTTTGATCATTATAGCCAAAGAGTTCTATTTTAACCTCATCGGTCCACAGAATTTTTTCTGTGCATCAGGCTTGTTTAGATGTTCTTTTGCATACTTCTGACACAGAATTTAATGGTGAGTACATGTGGTACAAGATTGAGTACACAGTTTACTCTTAATGCGTTTTGAAGTTGGACCATTTTCTTCAACAGGAGAACCACAGCATTAAATAAAATTAAATAAAAAATAAATCTGTTATGTCCTATTCTCCTACTGTTCATTTGTTAGCATAATATATGAATGAAGTGAGTAAATATAAGCAAAAAATATTAAAGTAACTTGGACTGAGTAGCTTTAAACTGCTTAACTCACTGCTATGCTTGTCTTTGGTTTGACAGACAGGAGAGCATGAGCATATGATTACATTAAAGACAGTGCTCTTTCATGAAGTTCAAAAGTGAACAAAGTTCTTTATTGAACCATACAAGTAACAAAACACCAGCATTTTGACTTATACAGACATTATCAAGCTAAAAATTAGCTTAGTAAAGATCGTACAACTCTAATTATCTTGACAAAAACTGGATAGGTCAAAACTTTGCTGTTTTGTTACTTTTGTGGAACTAAAAGTACTTTTTTCACTTTTTAATTTCCTGGCAGAGTCCTGCAAACAAGCTGATTGTGGTTTGGAGAAGAAGAGGACTAATATGCACCTTCTCACTTTCTGTAGTCCATTTTTCCCCCACAGTTGCAAAAGACAGATTCCATTTGGCAACAGGCAGTGGACAGAAATTAGAAAGAAGAAATTTAGTGGTCAGCAATTTGGGTGATTTTTATTTGGGAGGGTGTAAAGTATAAAGTGATTTACATATTGTTTAGCACATTATCCATCAAATGAGGTTGAGCTGTCTGGAAGTAGAATGAAGATTTTAACCTTATAAATTGTTTCTCCCATTTTCTGTCCTCATATTTTATACTTTCAGATGAATTACTGGAGCTGAAGTCTGTCCATCTTCAACTTAGTGAATTAATTCTACCATCTCCAGTAATCAATAAATGCAGAAATCCTAAAACCTGTTGAAGGCCCTATTTTCAGGAGGCTATTCAATTATCCAAGCCATTTAGCTTCCTGAGTTTAGCAGGCACTCAGTCTCATTTGTACTTTCTTTAAGTTTTCTTACTGCTTTTCAGAAAATCAGAGCTCATGTTGGTTTCACAATTTCAGAGCGATAGCACGATTTTTAAAAATAAAGATACCTTTCCATTACAAAGTTGTACATATATTCCTCAGTAGCTTTATTAACGCTTGAAATTAATTCCGCATTAAAGCTTCTCAAAAAACTGGGAACTGATGTATTACTAGAGAGCGAGAGCAGATCCATTAGTGATATTTGATGAATACAGGTTCACAATGAAATTAGGAGCGTATTATGTTTTGAGAAGCTCTTGCATCTCTTTGCATAAATTTAAAAAACAGCTGAATAATAGTCTAATAGAATTGAAAAGATCACAGATCAATAAATGAATATGAAATGAAGGATAAAAGAAAACCTTAAAAACAATTATAAACCTGAAAAAGCTGGATGTCTGTTTTCCATAAGATTTACTTTATAGATCAATCTGTTCTTCCATCACAGAAAAACAAAACAAATGTATGAAGGGCCTCAATACTGCCATACCCTGAAATCTGCACAACGTTTTTTAGATGAAGATATTTCCCTATATTTTATCTTCAATACCTTTAAAACAGCTAGAGATACAATTTCTAACTGTGAGTATTTATAACACACTAGAGTCTCGACTGGGTTGATTTAAGGAAAATTTTGCAATGTTTATGTGTTTTTTTCAGTCAAATCGTATTATCCATATTAAAATACAGAATATCTCCTTTGTTAAACTGACACTACACCTATAAACATACCAATAATTTTGTATATAATGGATACTTAAAACGTTGTAATCAGGCTGCTCAATTACCAATCAGGAATATGTCCCCAGAGATGCTGCCAATATGCTATATAAATCCATATGGCTTTTTTGCTAGAATGAAGCGAGGACCATAAAATTGATATGAGTAAAGAATTTTAGTCTTTATTAATACTCATTGTCAGTCCCAAAGCTTTAGGTTAGATTGTAAAGACCGTGCCATCTGCGTGAAATTTGGTTTTTTTTCTCATATCCATATAACCTTTCCTTTCCCAAGTGATTTAACTGCTTAAGGTAACCCATAATAGGCCAATTTGAATCTAAGATGTGCAGGGCTAGGGACCAAAGAAAATGTGTAGGCTTGTGATGGTATGCTATCAATATTTCAGAATATTTATTACATATGTCTTTGATTTTTATTAGTCCATTTTCTACTCCTAGGCTAAATCAAAGATACTATTAGAAATATATGGGCCCAATGCATGCACATTGTGTGGGCCCTGAATGCCATAACCATGAATACCATACCAAAGAGTGTGGTCCCTCTATCTTGTGTTCCATTTGTCCAAAATAGACTATGATAGTTCATTTCAAGCACACTGGCCAACTGATTAGCAATAATATAATATTTATGTGATCCCTCAGGCTCATACTTTATCTATAGTGGATTAATGGCGGGATGCAAAATACTTTTTGGGGAACTGTGCATTTACACTTTAGAGAGGTTTGCATATTATTGCATGTTGAATAGAGGTCTTTTATTTTATATAGGAGACTTTGTAGTGTGAATGCAGGGCAGGCAATGGGTAAGGTTAAGCTATTTGTGCAATGCTCCTCTGGGAAATTAAATATGCAAATTGTCCCTTCAGAGAGGAAAAAGACTTGAACTCTAGTGCCACTTTTGGAAAGTAGAAATCCTTGTGATAAGGCTTGTTTAAGGATTAATATTGACTTTCATTATTTCCCATTGCACAGCCTATAAGTCTCCTTAAGGTACTGTCACACTTAGCGATGCACCAGCGATCCCGACCAGCGATATGACGCGGTCAGGATCGCTGGTGCATCGCTAATTGGTCGCTAGTGAGCTGCCACACAGGCAGATCTCACCAGCGACATCGCTGGGGACGGGGGTCGCTACTTACCTGTCACACTAGGCGATCCTGCGTCCTCCCGCCCGGCTCCACGCTCGTCGCTCGTCTCTCCATAGGAAGCGCCGCAGGAAACTGATGACGAGAAACGGTCCAGGACGTTCTCGCGCTA
Organism: Dendrobates tinctorius; assembly: GCF_039654945.1. NCBI lineage: Eukaryota > Metazoa > Chordata > Amphibia > Anura > Dendrobatidae > Dendrobates > Dendrobates tinctorius. The sequence goes on from NW_027361699.1 coordinate 14,489,413, forward strand.
TCAGCGATAACCAGCGGGGAGTGGGTCATAGGTAAGTATCAGACACAGCGATATCACTAGCAATATCGCTATAACGTCACAAGTTATAGCGATATTGCTAGCGATATCGCTTAGTGTGACAGGCCCTTAACTCTGACATGTCAGGTATGTCACTCTTCACAAGGAGAAACATTACCCTTTAGATTTTTATTATGATTCACTTTTCTTTTTTTTTAGAAATATTTTTAAAGTAAATAAAAAGTTTTTTATTAAAATCTTCAAGTATAAACTAAATAATTAAAGCAGACGTACTAGATTTAACAAGTGTTAATTAGCTCCAAGAAAAAGAGGCATATTATTCACAGAGATCACTGACAAATACACAATTATTAAATCTTTATTTACGTACAAAAAAACTTCAAGAATGAAAACAATTAAAAACCAGACAAAAACATCAATGTCCACAATAGGACTGCAAGCCGTGCCTCTCAACCTCTTATGTTAAGGTGCATGCCATGTAAAAGGTTTAAGCAATAAGTTCAATACATAAAACAAATACTGACAATAATACTACCTAAAATACATGCTTAAGTGTCACATAAGTATATACATAAGTATATGCCTGCAATGCTGAATCTATGCAAACACATGCCCTAAGAGCAAAATACGCTCAAACCTTACACCAAAACACAAAATATATAAAATAAGTAAAGAGGATAAAAATACCTCGATACTAGGAACAGGCAAAGAGTGCAAGAAAATCCAATCATGTGGCTGTCCGACCCATGTGGCCTTGTAATACTACCTGCACCCAGTGATGCACCTAGTGTTTTTGGTTGAAGCACTGTGGCAGTCCAAATACAACCATAAGTGCTGGAAAGGTCAACTACAGAGGGGGAGGCAGGCTGGAAGTTGCCCAGATTTAAGAAGTGTGGGAAAAACTTAACTTTATAGAATCATCTGGCCATGAAACCTTCAGTCCTGCGGATATTTTTGCTTTCCAGTATTTTTCACAGTACCATCCATACAAATGATGATACACTGTCTATATACACTCACTGGCCACTTTATTAGGTACACCTGTCCAACTGTGTGTTAAGACTTAATTTCTAATCAGCCAATCACATGGCGGCAACTCAGTGCATTTAGGCATGTAGACATGGTCAAGACAATCTCCTGCAGTTCAAACTGAGCATCAGTATGGGGAAGAAAGGTGATTTGAGTGCCTTTGAACGTGGCATGATTGTTGGTGCCAGAAGGGCTGGTCTGAGAATTTCAGAAACTGCTGATCTACTGGGATTTTCACGCACAACCATCTCTAGGGTTTACAGAGAATGGTCCGAAAAAGAAAAAAAATCCAGTGAGCGGCAGTTCTGTGGCCGGAAATGCCATGTTGATGCCAGAGGTCAGAGGAGAATGGGCAGACTGGTTCGAGCTGATAGAAAGGCAACAGTGACTCAAATTGCCACCCGTTACAACCAAGGTAGGCAGAAGAGCATCTCTGAACGCACAGTGCATCGAACTTTGAGGCAGATGGGCTACAGCAGCAGAAGACCACACTGGGTACCACTCCTCTCAGCTAAGAACAGGAAACTGAGGCTACAATTTGCACAAGCTCATCGAAATTGGACAGTAGAAGATTGGAAAAACGTTGCCTGGTCTGATGAGTCTCGATTTCTGCTGCGACATTCGGATGGTAGGGTCAGAATTTGGCGTAAACAACATGAAAGCATGGATCCATCCTGCCTTGTATCAACGGTTCAGGCTGGTGGTGGTGGTGTCATGGTGTGGGGAATTTTTTCTGGGCACTCTTTGGGCCCCTTGGTACCAATTGAGCATCGTTGCAACGCCACAGCCTACCTGAGTATTGTTGCTGACCATGTCCATCCCTTTATGACCACAATGTACCCAACATCTGATGGCTACTTTCAGCAGGATAATGCGCCATGTCATAAAGCTCGAATCATCTCAGATTGGTTTCTTGAACATGACAATGAGTTTACTGTACTCAAATGGCCTCCTCAGTCACCAGATCTCAATCCAATAGAGCATCTTTGGGATGTGGTGGAACGGGAGATTCGCATCAGGGATGTGCAGCCGACAAATCTGCGCCAACTGTGTGATGCCATCATGTCAATATGGTCCAAAATCTCTGAGGAATGCTTCCAGCACCTTGTTGAATCTCTGCCACGAAGAATTGAGGCAGTTCTGAAGGCAAAAGGGGGTCCAACCCCTTACTAGCATGGTGTACCTAATAAAGTGGCCAGTGAGTGTATATATATATATATATATATATATATATATATATATAAGAATCAGTTTGGATTTGGAATAGATACAGCATGTGAAATCATTACAAATCAACATATTTACAAATTCAGATGGAACTATTGGCTATAAAAATGTTTTATTGATAGAGATACTTGTGAAAATAATAAGGCTATAGCTATAACTACAGATCAACTTGTTGATGCTGGTGCTTAAGAGTTAATTCCAGTTTCATTTTATTTTCGTGTAGCTATATACCAGTGCTACAGCTTAGGAACAAATTGATAAACAGCATTGATTAAACTGCTGAACTAAGTTTAGATTATATTGATTACTGTTCTCTATATTAGCTCATGGCCTTTACCTAGTCAATCTATTGACAATCATATTGACAGTCAGTAGCTTTCTCCACAAGTTACTTCATACTTTCTTCAATTCTCCCATCTAAAATATATAACTACATTATGAGATGGGTGAAATATATTATTGTCTTTCTCCAGTTATTGCTTTCTTACAAAAACTGAATCCCACATCTCTTGCATTTATTGTGAGAAAACATGGAGTAAAGACATCAAAATTTTCCTGACTCTCTACAGTTTCAACAAATGGTACATTTCAAACTTGTCAGGAGTTCTTTATAGACAGTTACAAAGAGAGGAGCAAAAAGGGAACATTCATGGATCTATTGGTTCCAACAAGACATGACAGCTAATGGAGACACTGATATCACTTCAACTTTTATCTTCCCATTGTTGTGCGTTTCGTTCAGTGTCAGTTTGCAAGACAGAAATGGGTATGGCTACAGTATGTAGGGATGAACATGTGTTGTGTGTTTCTGGGCCATATTTTTGGTTCTTAATAACATTCCTGCAACATAGAATAATATGAGCACTGTCAGCCTATGTTATTTATAAAAACCTATCCCAAGAAAAACGTATCTTAAAAATAGGACACAATTCATTAAAGGGTCTGTCTCATGAGGACAATTCCATTTTACTAAGAAGCCAGTGCAGTGATCAACTAATTGCCAATGGTCTGGTAATAAGCAATCGTCTGATACTGCTATTAGTATCCATCACTAAGCATTTACCGTATTTTTCGGACTATAAGACGCACCGGAACATAAGACGCACCCCAATTTTCAGAAGGAAAATAGGGAAAAAAATAATAATGTGTAAAATGGGGGTCCGTCTTACAGTCCGAATTCAGCTTACCTGGGAAGGGATCCAGCACAAGTGGAGGAGTAGTCACAGGGGTCATTCAGTGGTCCAGGCTCGTGCAGTGGCGGCTCTGTGCTGGGGCAGGTTGGTTGTGCTAGGGCAGCTGCGCTGGGGCTGGAGCAGGTGGGCTGTGCTGGGGCAGCTGTGCTGGGGCAGTGGCAGCTGTGCTGGGGCAGCTGTGCTGGGGCTGGGGCAGCTGTGCTGGGGCTGGTGCAGCTGTGCTGGGGCAGGGGCAGCTGTGCTGTGCTGAGGCAGCTTTGCTGGGGCAGGTGGCCTGTGCTGAGCTGGGGCAGGTGGGCTCTGCGGGGTGAGGCTGGCGGCGGGCTGTGCTCCAGTGCAGGGACGGCGGCTCTGCCGACATTTCTTCTCAGCCCGGAGGCCCCCGCACATCCCTTGCTGGCCGCCGCCATGTTGCGGTGGCTTCCGGGAACATGGACGCCGGAAAGATGGCCGCCGGTCTGGGGACGGCGCATGCGTGGGTTCAGATCTCATCCCCCGATCTCGGGGGACGAGATCTGGTTGCCGAGATTTGAATCTCGTCCCCCGAGATCTCGGGACAAGATCTGAACCTGCGCATATGCCGGCCTTGGACCGGCGGCCATCTTTCCGGCGTCCATGTTCTCGGAGGCCACCGCAACATGGCGGCGGCCAGCAAGGGATGTGCGGGGGCCTCCGGGCTGTGAGGAAATGCCGGCAGAGCCGCCGCCCCTGCACCGGAGCACAGCCCGCCGCCACCCCCGCACCGCAGAGCCCCGCCCGCTGCCACCACCGCACCGCAAAGCCCCGCCCGCTGCCACCACTGCACCGCAGGGTAGTATATTGCGACCATAAGACGCACCCCCCACTTTCCCAAAAAATTTTTGGAGAAAAAAGTGCATCTTATGGTTGGAAAAATACGGTACTTCACCTTCAGTGGTGGCTACTAGGGAAATGTAGAATTGCATGCCAGGATGTCAAGTGAATAGGTTGTTCTTAAAATCCACCTATGCCCTTGAGAAACCCTTTACTATGAGTTCCATAGACCCTAAAGAGGCCTATGTACACATGTTTTGTTATGGGCAACCTCTTTAAAAGCTTATTGTATTAGTTTGTAAGCATAGCATATACTCTACATAATGCTATAAAGTATGTACCTTTGCACAAATCTGTATTACATGTGAACAACTGACTTGGTTTTACACAGCATCGTAAACACCTAATAGCATGTAGTTCTCTTTTACTGGCTACAAACTTTCGGTAAATGCTCAGAAACATCATGTCTCTAAGGCTCCGCTATGTACTTTTCAGAGTTTCTGATATTCTTGCCATTAAATTACCAGAGCACTAACCGAGACCTCATTATGTCAATGGTGGCCCCTCAGTAACCACTGGTAAATACAGTGGGTATGGAAAGTATTCAGACCCCTTTAAATTTTTCACTCTTTGTTTCATTGCAGCCTTTTGGTAAATTCGAATAAAGTTAATTTTTTCTCATTAATGTACACTCTGACCCCATCTTGACTGAAAAAAACAGAAATGTTGACATTTTTGCAAATTTATTATAAAGAAATACTAAAATATCACATGGTCATAAGTATTCAGACCCTTTGCTCAGTATTGAGTAGAAGCACCCTTTTGAGCTAGTCCAGTCATGAGTGTTCTTGGGAATGATGCAACAAGTTTTTCACACCTCGATTTTGGTGATCCTCTGCCATTCTTCCTTTCAGATCCTTTCCAGTTCCATCAGGTTGGATGGTGAATGTTGGTGGACAGCCATTTTCAGGTCTGTCCAGAGATGCTAAATTGGTTTAGGTCATGGCTCTGACTGGGCCAGTCAAGAATGGTCACAGAGTTGTTCTGAAGACACTCCTTTATTATTCTAGCTGTGTGCTTAGGGTCATTGTCTTGTTGGAAGGTGAACTGTTGGCCAAGTCTAAGGTCCAGAGCACTTTGGAAGACGTTTTCATCCATGATATCTCTGTACTTGGCCATATTTATGTTTCCTTCAATTGCAGCCAGTTGTCCTGTCCCTGCAGCTGAAAAACACCCCCATAGCATGATGCCACCACCATGTTTTACTGTTGGGATTGTATTGGGCAGTTGATGAGCAGTGCCTGATTTTCTCCACACATACCGCTTAGAATTATCACCAAAAAGTTATATCTTTGTCTCATCAGATCAGAGAATCTTATTTCTCATGGTCTGGGAGTCCTTCATGTGTTTTTTTTAGCAAATTCTGCCATAAAGGCCTGACTGGTCGAGGGTTGCAGTGATAGTGACTTTGTGGAACTTCCTCCATCTCCCTACTGCATCAGTGGAGCTAAGCTACAGTGATTTTGGGGTTCTTCTTTACCTCTCTCACCAAGGCTCTTCTCAGGTTGGCTGGACGGCCAGGTCCAGGAAGATTTCTGGTGGTGCCAAACTTCTTCCATTTAAGGATTATGGAGGCCACTGTCCTCTTAGAAACCTTGAGTACTGCAGAAAATCTTTTGTAACCTTGGCCAGATATATGCCTTGCCACAATTCTGTCTCTGAGCTTCCTTGGCCAGTTCCTTTGACCTCATGATTCTCATTTGGTCTGACATGCACTGTGAGCTGTGAGGTCTTATATAGACAGGTGTGTGCCTTTACAAATCAAGTCCTATCAGTTTAATTAAACACAGCTGGATTCTAATGGAGTGGAACCATCTCAAGGAGGATCACAAGGAAAAGGACAGCATGTGACTTAAATATGAGTGTCTGAGCAAAGGGTCTGAATACTTATGACCATGTGATATTTCAGTTTTTCTTTTTTAATAAATGTGCAAAAAAAAATTTTTTTCAGTCAAGATGGGGTGCAGAGTGTACATTAATGAGAAAAAAAATGAACTTTTTTGAATTTACCATATGGCTGCAATGAAACAATAAGTGAATAATTTAAAGGGGTCTGAATACTTTCCGTATCCACTGTATATCAGGCTCCTATAATACAGCTGGTAATGCACAGTTACACTTTTTAGTCATTCTAAAAAATCTGCAGTCTACTCTCATATTTTCTAGCTGCACTATATATAAATACTATCTGCAACATACTTTGGAAGGATTGTGATTATTTTTGTACAGACACTCTTTAAGTATACCACTCACATTCTTAAAATTAGCAACTCTGTATTTCAGAGTGCCTTTTGCTGCTTGGCATAATATCCTATTTTCTTGCTGCTTTATCCAGAGACTTACAAATATCCATCTCAGTGCTTTATTATTGTTTTTCTCTTCAAGCATACTCACCTATAGGGACTCTACATTTTCATTTTCCTCACAGATGTCATAATAAATGGTATGATTTTTAACAGAGTTTAGAAAACATTAATTACTGTGGATTTTGATCATTTCTAAACAGATTGTCACAGAACTTAGGTGTCACAAATAAATACTGATCCTAAAAGGCTACTCTTTAGGGTAGTAGGTAACATTCATTGTTATGGTAATATTTTGAAGGTAGCACTCTGTGAGAAGCTATAACTCACACATGTTGATAATTTTCAGATCTTGAAAGCTTTACTTGCTATATACATGAGGGAGTTAAAAGTGTTGTCCAGTTCAGAAACATTTTTGGTAAGGGACTCAAGAGTAATTTGCTTCTTTTAGCCAATCATCTTTAAAGGTAAAAAAACAATTAAAATACTTTTGGCTACATAAAATCCAACAGAACACCATAGTCGAATTGTCCTTCACATCAAACTTCCTTTAGTTAGAGTATTGTAAAATATTTTGGTCCTGATTCATCAAAGTGTTTTCGCCATAAATCTGGAATAAATACTTTGATAAGTTGCAAAGTTTTTACGGAGTTTTGCACAAAAACTTAACGACTTCTGTCGTATTCACGTCACTTTCGCCCAGCTTTGCCAAAATGTGAAGAGCTGAGATGTTACGTAAGAGAAACTTGGGCATGATGCCACAATTCATCTAGTTCATGTCGATCTGTGGCATGCCTTATGCCAGACATTTTACTCTATTCTTAGATTGGAGAAAGATTTGGGGAGAGGTTTATGGAGGTGCACACCATTATTAAGATACTCTGGACTCATTAACGGGGCAGTTTCCCTTAAAAAATCAGGTGTCTCTGACTCCAACATGCACTCTCATCAAGTCCATCGAGAAAAATACCAGTCTTAATGAATGGCATAAGAATCTGTGACCAGTGCCAAACTGATTGAGTCAGGGGTTTTGCTATGGGGGAGTGTGAAAATAATTGTCATACCAGTACAATGTTACCTCAGGAAGCCCAAAGGACACTTTACCACATGGGACAATTCCATACTTGAAAATGGAACATGTCATTTGGGAGCCCCGGATACAGAGTTTACAATTACAGCATTAAGTTATAGCTTTAGTGTGATCTCTTGTCCTGAAAATCAGTATGTCCAAGCGCTAAGCAATTTCTGTTAAAAACGCACTGAATAAAATGCTATTTGTAAGCACTATACTACTGATATTGCTTGCACTTGAACATTGTTCTTAGTTGATTTTTCCTGTCTTTATGACCATTGCACTAAACATTGGATGTGTTGAAAGACACCTTGAAATCTCAAGTTCAGGCACATATTCCTGGAAAATAAAGGGAAATAGCATGACTTTGTATAGAATTAACCATGAAAACGGGACAACACTCAACCACCAATGCGCTAATATTTTCTTAAGGGTCACAATATGTGTTCATGTGTGCATTGTTAACATTTATTCTCAATAGAGATTTTATTGTTTGCTTAGTAGTGTATGTATCTAAACACCACAGAAAAACTCTTTAGCCAGAAATATATTTTCAATTCATGTAGTTCAATGATTTAAATATATTAAACGAAAGGTGAATTTTTCATTCATGTATAGTGAGAAACAGTCTCCTTTTCCCTGCAAAGCATGGGTATTTCTTTCATTAGTGATACACGCGGTAGCAAATACAATGACTTTGCCTCACAAAGACGTGTCAAAGGCATATAGTCACTTTTAGTTGCTTGTTAGTAGAAGCTCATTCCTAGGGAGAATAAAAGCTGACAATGGTAATTGTAAGCACAATTGTCCAATGGTGTATTATTTGTACATTCCTGGGTTTTAAACACAGGCAAACATTCAAAAGAAACATGACAGGTCATGTTGTCGCATTCGGTTGTTTTTCAAGAGAAAAGGATTAGCTTGCTGATTAAGAAAAGTTTGTGAAGAATAAAATTAACATTGTGCACTTGCAGTGAAAGATATATAATTAGAGATGAAGCAGTATTTAGTTCCTCACACTCAAAATAGATTATATCACACTTTTCCACAGAGTACAAATTTTCTGTGATCTAAAATTACAGAAAACTTGAAATAGACATTTTGTTATCCAAAAGTCAAGATTTGGACTTTCCAAGATCTTTTAAAAATAAAAGTGTAAGAGGTGTCGGGCATTTATTTGAAGTATTAACAAAGTTTTGAAGGTATTCTGATCATTTAATGTTATTGTATCACCATCTAAAAGATGGGAGGCATCGGACCGGACCGCGACATCCATCGGACCAGACCCCCGGGTGTGTATAATCTAACTCGTTTTTCTTATCTTTCAGGTCACATCGGGGGCTTATCTACAGCATTACAGAATGCTGTAGATAAGCCCCTGATGACGGTGGCCGCATCTCATAGGCCAAAAATGAGGTGACAGATTCCCTTTAAATTCTGAGATTCCTTCCAATTCAGAGAAAAAATGAACAGTGTTCCCTTCATTTAAATGACTGAGGGTGTGATGTAGTTCCTTACAAAGCAGAAGGCCAGGAGCACTGTGGTACTTTACTAGAGTTTTTATTTTAGGCTTTTGTATACATCTAGTTAGACTCTCAAACAGTGTGTATAAAGTAAGTCAATGACTTGCCATCATAAATTTTAATATGAGATTCTACTTACATAAGTAATCCACACAAAGATTTTTTTTGACATGTGAAGTGTGTGTCAACATAAAGTAGTCTACAAGCTCAGACCAACAACAGATTAGTGATAAATGTATAAAAATATTGTTCCGATGCCTCAATTCTACTACGCACCACATGAGTTTGGACCTCCAAAACAAAATGCTATCCCCAGAAAAACTTTCTTAAAGGGATGGTACTTCATAGGACATATATGGAATGTCATCAGGATTCCTGGGATCCACATTTATCTTAAGAGCGCCCCATTGTGTTCTACAATTTTTGTTGCTCCTATAGAATTGAATAAAGAGTGTTGTGCATGCAGTACCACATCTTCATTTCTGATTGCACAGATTGTCTGACACCCATCAATCGGACATTTATGGCAAAAATGCAGAGGTAAAACTGGTGTTCAACATTTACTCATTCAAAGGCAGAATCTTTTAATGGTTACACAGTACCAGAGCAGTCCACATAATTTACATACAGACTAAAGGGCCTGTCACACTAAGTGATATCGCTAGCAATATCGCTATAATGTCACTGGTTTTTGTGACGTAGCAGCGATATTGCTAGCGATATCACTATGTGTGATACTTACCTCCGACCGGCTCCCCCGCTGGTTATCGCTGATCACGCGAGAACGTACTGGACCAATTCTCATTGTCAGCTTCCTGCTGGGCTTCCTGTGGCTCTGATGAGCGATGCGTGGACGCGGGCTGGAGGACGTCAAGATCGCCTCGTCTGACAGGTAAGTAACGTCCCCCGACCACTGCTATATCGCTGGTGAGATCTGCCTGTGTTGCAGCTCACTAGCGACCACTTAGCGATGCACCAGTGATCCTGACCGCGTCATATAGCTGGTCGGGATTGCTGGTGCATCGCTAAGTGTGACAGCACCTTAAAGGAAGCTATCTTTAGAAAATGACCTATTGTTTAAATCAGGTGTTTATATTTCATTTATTTTTAGAAAAATTTTAGATTTGTATATATGTAATATGCAACCTTTATCACAAACACAAGCTTGATAATCCTGAAATTTTCAATTAACAATTGTACTTTTTAGTCTGATGCTTCAAGTCTTTTCCGAAGGAGTTTACAGCTAACACAACTGATAAATCTCAATGCACCAATTGCAATAAGCCATGTTACAACGGCTCCGCTCCCATACCCCTTCATAATGACTTTGCACAGTTTCATTAGATATTTCAATACAAAATATAGCATTTAACATTTTTTTCTTTAGGCTCAAGTGTGATGCGCAATATCAGAAACTTGATTCCAGTTCACCCAGTTGCTCTATGCTCATCCACCTGGGGCTCAGACACTATCCTCATGCTGGCCTCTCATCAAGGACAACAGAAAAAATTGGAGTCTGGCTCAACAGGACTTGATTTTTCTTTTCTTTTTATTTTTCAAAAGAAAATATAATGAGGTCAAAAGAAATTTTCATGGTCGACATGACCCAATCGACGCGTTTTGACTGCACTAAGCAGTCTTACTCATCACTCATGAGTGATGAGTAAGACTGCTTAGTGCAGTCGAAACGCATCAACTGGGTCATGTCGACCATGAAAATTTTCTTTTGTATGCACTATATTTTCTTTTGAAAAAGAAAAAGAAAAGAAAAATCCAGTCCTGTTGAGCCGGACATCAGTTTTTTTCTGTTGTCCGTGATGCACAATATACTTAGATGACTGATCTGACCATAGACATAAAACTAACCACCCCGAGACAGGAAAGCTCAGCTTTTTATACTCGGGCACTATGGAAGAAGCCTTATTAGTTACTATAGGCTTTCCACTAATAAGGGCACTACATTGATAGCCTCTTGTAACACGGTGCCTAGGATACTTTGCCGACAAATAACAATTATCATAGCATGCCATACCTGCTCTTCACAATGCAACTGCCACCAATTAATAAACAATGAAAAATTAAAGGAATGCTAAAATTACACTTGGCATAAGGGAGAATTTGTCTTTCTATAATTTAAGCACTCTAATGACATCTCGTGGCTCAATGATTTGAACAAAAATGACCAAAAATATTAACCATGGATCCTCTGATTACTCTCTTTTGGCAAGCTTTTACCAGTCTCTTAAAGATACATTAGCATAACTGACCCTTGATTTTCTTCTGACTCTTTCTTATTTATGGTAATCAAAAGTGGTAAATATATATTTTAATCCTTAGTCTATTTTCACTTTTACCCATTTCCAATATTATTTATTTATTTTATTTTATTTATATATTTAACATGGTTTTACATCATAGACACAGAATTCATACAAGTCAAATGCTATCTAACCTCGGAGAGTGCATGCTGTGTAAAAACATAAGAATCCATTTACAACTCACAAAACTGCTGAAGCACAGTGTAAAATCCTTTTAGTGACATCACTTTTTCTGTCAGCTAAATGCACCTTTGCGAAAAACTGAAAGGGTTTGCAGTTCACAAAAATGGTATTTGTGCAGGGAGAAATGTTATACCATGCGGTGAAAGCATCAGACACACTAAAGACATAACTTCAGACATTATAATGTGCTATACATGCGGACACTTAAGATTTACAGATCAAGGTGTGTATAAAATTATAACATGATCCACTTTCTGTATGATTTCTTCCCACTATACAAATATAGCAGAGAAGAAATGATCAGAAAACCTTTTATGGCATTAGCAAGTACCCCGTGTTTCGCTAAATAAAGATAATACAGTAGATTTAAAAGATACATATATATATATATATATATATATATATATATATACAGTATATATATATATATTTGCAGTTTTTTAAGCCTAGTTATCTGTATATGAATATACAGTGGCTCTTGAAAGTTTGTGAACCTTTCGTAATTTTCCATTTTTTGCATAAATTTGAACTAAAACTATATCAGGTTTTCAAACAAGTCCTGAATTTAAATAATGGGAATCAACTGAAACAAATCAAACATATATTTTGTATGTTCCACTAATCCACAGTCAGACACATTGTGTACAAATAGAGCAAATTCAACACCCTTATTACCCTCCCTGGGGGTTTACCAGCAAAGAATACTATAAGATCAAGGCGTATGATAGTCCTTGAAGTCACAAGAGAACCCAAGTTGACCTCTAAACAACTGAAGGCCTCTCTCATATTAACTGATTTTAATGTTCATGAGTAGAGATGGGTGAACCTAGACAGGAAAGCTCAGGATCCGTACCAAATACCTAGTGTTTAGGCACAAACCTCAAACATGGACTTCACCAGGAAGTCTGTGTTACTGTTCTCACACGGTCATGTGCATAACAGCACAGCAAACAGTGCCTCTGATCGGCAGTAAAACCAGAATTTAATCTGTCTGTGTGTTTATTTACAATATAACTATAGGATTAGTAATGGATAGGCATCTTATAGATGTCTCTCCTTTACTAAACTGTGGGCTTGATGTCACTGGACAATATAAAAGTGACATCAACCCCACATGTATGAACCCCATTTGCCACTGCCACAGGTCAAGTGGAAAGGGCCAGGCAAAGCACCAGAATTGGTGCATCTAATAGATCCGCCTTTTCTGGGCAGCTGCGAGATGCATTATCCAAGGCCCCTTACCAGCCTGAAAATACCAGTCCCCAGCTCTCTGCTTTAGCTTGGGTGATTGTCAAAAATGGGGGGATCACATGCTGTTTGTTCTAATTAAATATTAAAAAAAATGCATGGAGACCCCTCTATTCTCGATAACCAGTCTTGGTAAAGCTGTCAGCTGAGGGTTGCCATATGCAGCTGTCAGTTTTGCCAGGCTGGTTACCAAAAAAACAAGGGAACCCATGTTGTTTTTTTTAATTTATTTAGAGTGCAGGCACCGGCTGATGAATACTTCCATCAGTGGCACCTGCTCTCACTGTAATTAACATTAGCAGGCATAGGCTAATGGGAGTAGTAGTTCCATCAGCCGACGCCAGTGACCAAGGTATCTTTTTACCTCCGATTTCAGCTGTGGGCAAACGCTGTCATTTGATAGTGTGGTAACAGATGCTGTCTGACCGGCTGTAAAATCAGTGTTTTCTGTGCTGTCTTTCCCATCACCTATAGCAGGTAAGATATAGCAGCACACTGAGACATGATCCTTCAAGAAACTTAACACCTTATAAGAACTTTCTATTTCCATTGTCACATATTTCAATAGAGATATTAAAATGATTGTAAGTACCTCTATATCACTGTACAGAATCTGTTAAACAGCTGGATTGTATCATTAATGATAGGTATTGAGAAAAGAGTCCTCCTGTGTTCTTTATGCTAGAGCCGCTGCTAGACTTCTCTGGTGGCAGCCTACTACTCTGAAAATAAAAGGATCAGTAGCACAAAATCTGATATGATGGATCCCTCTCTCGCACAACTTCATATGTTAGGAAAGTCAGGGGCCTCCATGTACATTAGACTTTTGACCAAGTCCACTGATATTGATGTATTTGACTGTCATTTCTCTAATACGTATAGGAATATTAATTCTTCTGGCAAACGGAGATTGAATAAAGTTAACACTCTTTAGCTCTAAAAGAGGCTCTCTTGTCAGTTTTAATATTACAACTTTAGTCCATATGTGCTATAAAGGCACACTGATGTATGTTCTATTGACCAGTCCTAAAGCTTTTCCTGGCATTATCCATTTATTGATGGTGTTTTTCTGAAACAGAACCTTCAATTATGGACGTAAATTGTTGTTACAGTAACAATTGGCATCAAATGGTTTTAACAATCACTGTAAATAGCCAGAGAAAGAATATTCTATTACATTTATGTTACCTGGCATTGATGTTTTGCAACCAATACATTTTTATCACTTGCAATAAGGTGTCTGAAACAGTTTATAGCTAAGCAAATCATTTTCTACAATATTGAGCTAATTTGCATAATCACAGATCGGGTAAAAATACTCTAAATTTATAGACCGTTTTTGTACTGTTGGAAGTAGTTCTTAGCAAAAGGTGCTGCTCAGTATGGACGACGTTGCCAAGCAGTACCTGCGCGAGATAAATCCATTATGTTTACTACCTTGTTCTCCAGTTTGCTGGTTCAGCCTTTTCTTGCCACCTTACACTGTATGAGCCAACAATCAATGCTTATTTTCCTCACTTCATAAACTGGAATACAAATATATTCAAATGTTATAGTTAGTGTGTGTCTTGCTGGATATAAACCGCTCTCATCTATAAAGTCTACCGTTCTCTCTCACTACATAAGACCTAATCTGTAAATACATCCACGTACCGGAAGACTATCTTGCTCCAGTTCTTTTATGCTGAAATGGGTTAAATACAACACCTACTTATCATTTTTTTTCAGAACTGAATTGTTCTTGTGAATGATTTTTCACGCTGTTACAGTGTTTTATTACCGGGAAGTCATGAGGTATAAATCAAACAACAACCTAAATTCCCAGTAGCTTGAAATGTGAAGATGAGTAATTTACACTTCACTTATCCAAAAGTTGATCAGGCACTTTTTCTTCACTTTTATTGTACATTTTTCTTTTAGCATCCAATGAATTTCTTCTTGATCTATTTTGTTACAGGACAGTAACAATGAATAACCATTTTAAAAAAAAGTTGACTGCATTTCTTTGCAATCCTCCATAATATCGCAGTCAATGGAATTTGCTATGATTTTTTTCTCTTTGCCAGATTAATTTTGAGTACATCAAGAAAAAAATGTCTGCAATATTAGATTCATTTTGCGCAGCAAGTTCGCTTATGGTGGCATTTGGTTCCATAATACATGTGTATGTCTGAATCCTAACAATCACATAGGAAAATCTGCTCTCTTAGAATTCACAGCACATAGTCAGCATCTTACCTTCCTTGGCATTGGATATTTCTTATATGATAAGTTATGTTCATTTTTTTTGAGTATCCACCTTGACATTCGCAGTGGCAGATCTACATGAAATTGTGATCATTTTGGTGCAAATTTGACAAGCGCTTTTATACTGTAGATAGAATTAAAAAATAACTTTATATTAACCTCCATTGAGAATCTTAATATAATCCTCTGCTGGTCCCTGTAAAAAAAGGTTAAGTAAAGGATACATGACATTCCCAGTGGTTGTTGCACAAGTAGGATCCAATCCCATAAATTACTTATAAGGAGACTTGACAAATATTGGATGAAATACTTTTATTGGTGAACTGCACTGCTCATATAACAGCATTTTATCCAATCTTTGAGTGCCACATTTTCTCACCTGTAACATGGTCAACTGCTATGACATTTTATCTAGAGATGAGTACATTGTTTTGCTCCACTATGGTCCATAGTTCAGGTCAACAGTCACTGGACGTGGACAGGAGCTCTGCAAATTTCCCTAACCTCTGGGATCGCATGCTCAGCTTATGATTTCATTTTTCAAGAAGTGGAGCCATGTGAGGGCTTATTTTTTTTGAACCCAGAGCTGAGGTTTTTATTGATAACAGTTTGAGGTACATGCGATGTTATGATCTTCTCTTATTGCATTCTATTGCAATGTTACAATAGTCACGTGATGGCTCATTAAATTAACTGTCATGTCCCGGGAAAGATGTAAGGACATGACATATGTCGTGAAGGGGTTAACATGAAGCGAGCTTTCAAAACGCATTACATATCAATGTATACACTGTTTTTGCAGCATTTTGTTAAGACTTCTTATAGAATACTTTTCACACTTTATATACTTTACACCCGCTAATCCAATTTAAAATGCAGAAGATATATGGTACTTAAGATGTACGGCTGGTTACCAATGTATTCTGTGACTTTTGTGGGCATGACCTTAGAGATGTTGACACAGACCATATTTTTTAAAGATTTATAATTCCATGGAAATAGAAAATAAAAAGACAAATTTAAACTGGTATCACCATTAGTGATGAGCGAGTATACTCGTTGCTCGGGGTTTTCCCGAGCACGCTTGGGTGTCCTCTGAATATAATGGCGTGCTTGTAGATTTAGTTTGTGTCGACGCAGCTGCATGATTTGTGGCTGCTGGAAAGGCTGAATACATGTGAAGAATACCTGCTTGTTAGGGAATCTCCACATGTATTCAGGCTGTCCAGCAGCCATAAATCATGCAGCTACTTTGACAAAAACTAAATCTCCGAGCATGCTCAGGAAAACCCGAGCAATGAGTATACTTGCTCATCACTAATCACCATAATGTTCCCAATCTGCAAAACAATGTTAAAAGAAGTGTTTTTGCTTCTTAGCTTAAGAGAAGCATAATGTAGAGCTAGAGAGCCTGATTCCAGAGATGAGTCACTTGCTGGGCTGCTTGCTGTAGTTTAGATAAAATCACTATTTTATCAGTAGACTAGCATTGGAGGTATGCTAATCCTGCTTCCTCGTAGTCTTCCATATTCTTGAGCTTTGTATAACTCTGCCTCTACCACTGATTGAAAACTTTCTGCCTATGCACTGTGCATACAGATCATTTAGTGGTGTGGGCGGGGTTATACAGAGCTCAGCTTTGAGAGAACTGGTAGATCTGCAGAAGATAAAATGGTAATTTTGCAAAAACTGCAGCAAGCAGGCCAGTTAGTGATACATTACTGAAATCAGGATTTCTGTCCCTTCATCATGCTGCTGTCAAATGTGAGAGCAAAATCCTTGTCATTTTAGTCTTACAGTGTATGCTGTAAAAACTAATCCTAAAAACAATAGCAAAGTAGCAGTTTTTGTTTCTATTCCATCCCTCAAAAATCTTTTTATCTATCTTTGTATACATATTTAGCTAAATTAAATGCTGCCTTTACAAATTCAATGTGTCAGTAAAACAAGCCTCCATATTGCAAAAAAAAACCCCATAAAGTCTAAAAACAAATTTTTTTCTTGAAGAAATGATGTAGAATCTGTACTAGGATGGACTGCCATAGGTCATATTTAAATAAGCCACAGCGAAACCTTCTTGTCTCGATATTTTTTATTACATGGTAATGATATATCCCAGCTTCGGAAGAAAATATGGTAGGCCAAGTAACATTCTGGCATCCTAACCCATAAATTTAAAGTTTTGCAGCAGATATCCCCATAACTTACAAGTGTTTCCCTAAAATGGAGGCATAACTGTCACTCTTTTTATACTTTATGATGCCATAAGAGGAATAAGGTGCTCCCTGCATATTCCTTCCATTTGTTTGAGTGTGGCTTCTCATTTTCATCACCTTCCAGTGACTTGATATATTGATATTATCCGTACATACAAGCTGCTGTCATCTGTACAGCAATCCTATTATTACCACATTTATCTGCTTCTTTGCGATTCTCTAATAACAAGAAAAAAAACAACTTGGATTCTGCTCTCAATGACTGTAAGGTTCAAGTGATTCACTGATGAGATTCACGAGGTTCAAACTTAGCGTTATTGGCAAGCCGAAATACCCATAGGTGTTAGCCGCGGCACTTCGGGACATGACACTGAACATGGCGGATTCATGGAGCTATTTTGGTTAGAGGAGATAAAAATAAATCATTTTAAAAATAAATGTTTTCTGGCTGACAAAGGACAGAGATACGTTGTAGCTCCCAGCTAAATATTCTGTATGTTCAATCCATTCGGCATACACCTATAAATCTAGCGGACGACGCTGAGAAATCCTTAAGAGACCGTTAATTTCCTTCTGTCCTAGCAAAGGTTAAGAGACAAGATGACAGTGGCTGCAGGGAATGAAGAAGAGCAACTGCACTGCACCGGCAGGTATGTACAGTCCAGCTTAAGTCTCTCCTCTACCTCTCCAGGGAAGAATGACTGGAGACATCGCGGCTGGATGAGAGCACAAGTCTGTACTAATTCAGAGAACATTGATTCGCTCAGTGTATGTAGAGAGAGAAAGGGAATTAAACTGGGTCACGGAACACACTAGATATCCTTTTCCCTGCTTTTCTATTACAACTTCTATTCTACCAATAACCAGTAAACTCAATTTAAACTATATTTTCAAGCAGCTTCTTTGCATTTCGTGACATTTTTTTTAATCCTCACTTAACATCCTGTGAGAATTGAGACGGAATGGAGTTTCCTAATAAAGATCCGATTGTTGTAATTTGTCACGTCAGCTATAGAAGCTTGATTATCTACACAAATCTTTTCTGACTTTGTACAACTCTGAGCTAAAGAACATCCAGTCTGCGAGAATACACAATAATGCAAAATACTAACATAATATAATAGCCTGAATACAAGTCTACCTCTTTTTTGTTTCTATTGTCACGGGGCATAAGTGATGTAGTTGTATAGGGTGTGAAAATTGCTTAAAACTTAGAACCTAGCATTTAAGGGTCAGGGTCGTCAATACTAAATAACAAAAAAAACATAGCATAATAGTATATTCAACTATACGGTGCTCAATGTTTATTTTCCAAATTCACATATTATTTGATATTGTGTATAAATCTAATAGTGCATGATCTGATCATGTACAGATATCGCTTTACTTAAAAGTAGAGGCAAGCGGATCTTTATAAAATTAAATTTGTTGGCTTCTCTCAATTTTCCCCAAAACTTTGATTTGCATTTAATAAAATAGTTCAAATATCAATACTGTAAAGCTTTAAATTGCTTAGATAATACATGTAGGGCAGAGGAGAGAGAACCCTGCTGGCCATAAGAGCTTACACTCTAAAAGAGGGAAAGTTAGAACCCGCTGATCATAAGTGCTTACACTATAGAGGAGAGAAGACACCACTGATCATAACAGCTTATGTTATACAGGAGAGAGAGAGGACCCTACTGATCATAAGAGCGAGCGCACACTGTACAGGTGAGAGAGAGGACCCTGCTGACTACAGGAGCTTACACTCTACAGGAGAGATAGGACCCCGCTGACCATAAGAGCGTACACTCTAAAGCAGTGAGAGAGGATCCCATTGACCATAAGAGCTTACATTCTACAGGGCAGAGAGAGAGAAGTAGGACCCCACTGATCATAGGAGCTCACACTCTACAGGAGAGAAAGGACCCTGCTGACCATAAGAGCTTACACTTTACAGGAGAAAGAAAGGACCCAGCTGATCATAAGAGCTTACACTATAGAGGAGAGTGAGAAAGAGAGAGAGAACTCCACTGATCGAAAGAGCGCACGCTGTACAGAAGAGAGAGAGGAGCCCGCTGATCATGAGTGCTTACACTATAGAGGAGAGAGAGAACACCATTGATCATAAGAGCTTATGTTATACGGGAGAGAGAGAGAGGACCCCATTGATCAAAAAAGCATACTCTGTACAGAAGAGAGAGAGGACCTCACTGACTATTGGAGCTTAGGACCCCGTCACACACAGCGATCTCTCTAGCGAGAGCGCTGATTTTGTGACACATCAGCAATCTTGCCAGCGAGATCACTGTGTGTGACGGGGATCAGCGACTGGCCCCCCGCCGGTTATCGCTGATCGTTCTCGAGCGGCCTGGGCCATTTTTTGATCGCTGGTCTCCCACTGCCCAGCACGCACACTGGTTTCTAATGTAAAAGTCGGGTATCCAGGAGCCGCGGCTCCTGGATACCCGCTGTTTACCTTCGAAACTAGCGTACACACTGGTTTCCAAGGTAGACAGCGAGTATCCAGAAGTCGCGCGTCTCCTAGATACCCGATGTTTACCTTGGAAACCAGCATGTACGCCTGTTTCCAAGGTAAACAGCGAGTATCCAGGAGCCGCGGCTCCTGGATACCCGACGTTTACATTAGAAACCAGCGTCCAGCATCACTGGTCCTGATCGCTGGGGCTGTCTATGTGACAGCTCACCAGCGATCAGCCTAATGATTTTCCAGCGATCCCATCCATGTTGGATCCTTGGTGGGATCGCTGGGACATCGTTATGTGTGATGGGGACTTTACACACTACAGGAGAGAGAGGACCTCACTGATCATAAGAACTTATACTCTAAAACAGAAAGAGACAGTATTCCGCTGACCATAAGAGCTTATATTCTACAGAAGAGACAGAGAGAACCCTGCTGACCATAAAAGCTTACACTCTACAGGGGGGAGAGACTTTCCCAGTGACTCTGGAGGTGGATAATTACTATGCAGTGCATACTGTGCTCCACTGTTCTGTGACGGCCCAGGTTTTGACCACCACCATGCAAGGTATGATAATCTAATAGATGTCATAGCTGCAAGGCATGACGGGGAAGCCCACACCATCATGCAAAAAGACATTGGACATCTCTGATGCTTCAGTAATGTAAAAAATTATGTCAGGCAAGTTTATTCCTTTTGCCAGTGACACATTGACTCTCAGAGTGTTGAAATTCATGTGGATCTATGACATTTTGGAAATTCAACTCCATCTTGATCCTGCAAGGATCAATCCACTGATTTCTACTTAGAGAACTTATACACTACTGAACAACCCTTCATTTTTAAATGTTAGAGTGCACCAGATAAAATGAAAGCAACAGAAATTTACCTCCCGGACTGGCACCATTCCAGAGATATTGGCGCTGCCTCTCCAGGCACTCATGTAACATTGATAGGTTGCTGATGGGCTGGAGCCCTATGTCAGATCCAGCTCAGTGTTTCGAAACTATGAGTCCTCCTGTTGCTCATTAACGGTCATGTGCCAGTTTTGTTCTTCCCGACTTATGTGTATTTAAACAAGGTTAGTACTACAATGTGTTACACAAAGAATAAACTCTCATACAGATCTGTAGATGAAAAAAATATAAATGTTATAGCTAGCAGAACTTGAAAAAAAGATACATATTTTTGTTAAAAAGCGATTTCATTGTGCAAAACCAGTAGATGTAAAAAATTATAAATATGACATCACTGTAATCATACGGACCCATGCTATAAAACTATGTGATTATTTATCCCATATATTGCATGCTGTAAAAAAATATATACAAAACACTTTACCAGAATTGCTGGATTTTGGTCTTCCAGGCGCATAAAAAAGATCAAAAATTGTATTATGCAAAAATGGCACCTGTAAGGCTATGTGCACACGTATGCAGAAAATTTCTGCATGAAAACCGGACTCCTTCCCAGAAAACGCACGTTTTTTCTGCACGTTTTCTGCACGTTTTTTGCTCAAAAACCGAGCGTTTTTTATGCGTTTTTTCCCGGAGCGTCCCCAGTCTCATAGAAAATAGCTAGAAATGCAGAATTTTCCACGAAATTAATGAGCATGCTGCGTTTTTTACGCGATGCATTTTTTTTGCGAAAAAAACACATCAACATGCACAAAAAGTGCGGAATGCATTAAAATGAATGTGATGCTTTTAAGCGTTTTTTAAGCATTTTATTTGGTAAAACCGCAAAAAAACGCTTACGTGTGCACATACCCTAAAAATCACAACCTTTCCTGTAAAAAATAGCTCTGAAATAACTCTGTCAATGGAAAACTAAGAAATGTATGGATCTTCTTTTCAAACAGTGTATTTATTGTATGAAAGAGGTAAAACACAAATAAAACAATGTAAATTTGAAATTACCATAGCAATATTGCTAGCAGGCAACCCGGAGGCATTTAAACTTGCTTTTCTGGGGGTGGATAAGATCAAAATTTCAAACAGACTACATATAAATTTGTGCGACATGCGCATAAAGAGCCATCTTACACAGCGTGCCCACATCAGGAAGCGTCTTTCTGAACCCTGCTCATATAGGTACTGTTCACATGATCAGGTTTTAAATACATTAGATAGGACTGCTCCAAGATGGGTATACCGTGACGTTGGTGGAGTGGCTTAGCATACATTTTTTGCAAAAAATAGTATCAACTAAATACCCTGTTTTTGTTATCATATTTTTACTAGCACTTGCTGTCTACTGTTATATATTTTTTTTACAACAGAGTATTTCTGCACGTTTGTCATACTGTGTTTCTTTGATTGTAATTTTTTCATTACCTATAGACTGGGTAATAATTTGCTGATCTTTGCAATATTTTAAACTGTTGTGACCCTCACCATTTCTAAGAAATGACCAGTTAAAAAGCAGTGGAGGAGGAAAATGTGCCGCTTTGCTCTATTCACTATTTATGACACTGCTGGATATAACTGAGTGTTGCACTATTTTAAATCCATACAATAGAGCAGGGTTTTAGGCAAAGTGGGGCCTGGGGTCACATGTATGTACACACAACACATACACATGTATATACACACAGAAAATACATAAACATGTATACACAGACTACAGAGGACTTACTAACCTGTCTCCCCTTCAGTTCAAAGATTTTCACAGGGTAAAGGACCTCTGGTGAAATCACGATCTCATGACCGTGAAATCACCAAAGTTCCTTTGGCAGTCTTAACTTGGGAAACTATATTGATAATATATAATTTGTATTATCACTGCAGTTTCTGCTTGAAACACTGGGGGCCCCTAAGAGGGTAGGGGCACTAGGCAATTGCCCAGTGTCCCCCCCTAACACTGGCTGTGCTATACAAACTCACAGAGCAGTTGTAGCCATTACTCAACTCAGACAACTTGTGCTTTGCAGAGCTCCGATCCAAGAATCGGTGGGTTCCCAGCAGTCATAAATCAGTACTAGATTAATATAAAGCATTTTATATTGAATAGTTGTGTATTTGGGTCCAATCAATGCATATCCCATCTTGTATAATATATGTTGCAGAGCATTATAACATACATGAAACCCCTGCAGTAGAGCTCCGGTGGTCACTGACAGCCCTTATATCCAATGTGTCTCACGAAGGAATATTTTCTGTCTCCATTCCATCTTACAGTCAGTCTGACAGGGATATATTTACATAGTGAAATTACAAATCTAATTACTGTAACAAATCTGCACAGTATATATTTACAAGTATTACCTCAATAGGACCTCGAGGGCAAATTATGGCATAACTGAATTCGAGACAAGCTGTGTTTACATGCTAATCATTGTTGATACCAATCTTTTTGAAGCTCTTTAGCTTAGTGGATTGATTGTCACTGAAATTGTTCATCTACCTCATATTCACTGTGGTATAAAAGTGTTTCATTACGAATTCTGCTGAAAGCTTTTCTCTCTGGTTAATGTTCTGTGGATGAATTATTCTAAAGCCTTAAAGGAATAAGGTTATATATTTAAAAAATTAGAAATGTTGTACATTTGAATAGAAATTTTAAATAAAATAATGTAAAACCCATACATTTCTCTTGATAAAGAGCTGTTATGAACCACAGGTACAGACCATTTCATTGTAGAGTAAATTGTCCATTTACTATAATTAAATTAATATGACATACACTGTGGAACAGGAAAGTATAAATGGGTAGCAGTTTTTTTACGCTTTTGACTAATCATTCTGAAAACAAAACATGCATTGGGGCAAGGTCGCCACTGTGGGTTTGGCTCTAAAAGCTATGTAATGTGAAGGGTCCTTGCTCATGTAAACCATACTGCATGGCACTTTCACTTGATGAATGTTTCATGCTTTCGGAAACACTGTATTTTACAATTAATATTAGTTTATACATATCCTTCTTGATGATGAGTTGTCAATTGATAATCTCCCTTTCTATTGTCTTTTTTATGGAATATTATTTAGATGTAAAATACAATTGTAGAGGAAATCATATTTCAGTTATATATTTATATTATACACAGTGGCATGTAAAAGATTGTGCACCCCTGGTCAAAAATACTGTTATTGTGAATAGATAAGCAAGTTAAAGATGAAATGATCTCTAAAAGGCCTAAAGTTAAAGATGACACATTTAGAGGAGGCTGCGTTTTTATAAAGCTGGGAAATTTGCGTAATCTGGCGTAACCATAACAGGCTAATTAAGGTCTGAAACCATGGTCAAAGTTTTCTGAGCACACAAAACTCCAAGGGTGTCCAGACTTTAGCTTTAGCCCATTTTCCTTTTTGTAATTTCTAAAATGGAAAAGAAGAAAATACAGGAAGGAAATGTATCGTCTTTAAATTTAGGCCTTTTATAGATCATTTAATCTTCAACTTGCCCAACTGTTCACAATACATACATATGTGTGGGCCTTCCTGTAATGCCCTGCAGCTATGACATCTTATGGATTATCATACCTTGTACACTGGTGGTCAATAGAAATGTGCAAACTAGTTTAGAAAACGTTTGCCAATCTCAAGTTCGGCACGAACATAGCACATTCGGACTCGTGTTCGGTTTCTCGAGCATTTTTACTCAAAGTCAGCAAATTTCGGTCACTGTTCGGTTAATCATTGCATTTCCACTAATAATTTTGTTATGGCTTTGGCTAGGATTGTGGTGCTGTATGATAAGCAGGGTGGATGAGTGGATGTAGGGGATGTTTTTCATGAGGGGAGGGGGGTGTCTAGGTCAGAGGAGCTGCGGAGTGTTTTCTTTTCCTTTACTAACTTAATGTGTGTACTTTCTGGCAGCTAATCAGGGTGCAGAAACCATCTACAACATCATGACACAAGGTCTTCTGTGATTGACTGCCGAAGTCACATGTCCCTGTCCATCTTGATTTGCTGACACCATTTTTGCAGTGTCACAGTACAGAGAGGCCGCTTCTGCTAGTGCTTCTGTTGTTGATGACAGTGAACTTGTCAGTTAGCTAGACAGGATATAACTAGATTGTGCAAAAACTGTGTTGCAGTCTCAGGAGACCCCATTTGTTAATCCAAATAGCTTGTGATAAAACTGTTTCAGTAAGGAATCAGAAGGCCAGATGTTATGAATGGGTCACCGAGGAGGAGAGAGCAATAGGCTATGCCACCAGAACACAAGAGAGGTTGGTCACTCAGTGGATTTTAGACCCCTGATCTTAACAACACAACTAGCAGTAGCCGTGGAGCATTTCTACGTTGCCCTAGACGCCTCGTCACAGCCGGAGGACTAACTAAGCCTAAAGACAGAAAGGTGAAATCTAAACTGCCCCGGAGCAGATCCCCAAAAGAATAGACAGCCCCCAAACATATATTTCCGGTGAGACAAGATGAAGCACAAACACAGACAGAAAATAGACTGAGCAATTGATGGGGCCCACACTGACTAGGTAGGACAGGACAGAAAAGGCACTATCTGCAATCACGCAAAAGACGTAATAATTCCAACACAACTGATGTACAAAAATACTGAGGTTTGAACAACCTCGCCCCCACTATATCATGACTCAGGTGTGAACTGACGGTTAGTAACAGGCTAATACAGCAGGGGACTGAGCAAACAAACACAAGATACAAAAATACAGGGCAGGAGCCACCAGCCCCAGGGGGAGCAAGCTGACCCCTGAAATCAAGGCAAAAACAGATGCAAAGGGTTTAGCAAATGACACTTAGCTGAAAAAATGCAGGATCAGACAGCAGACAGAAATCCTCAGTAAGCAAAGAAAGGAGTATCACCGGCAGTCACTGAGAGAAGTCTGCTCGCTTATGTAGTCCCAGTCACTACCACCATTCCTCCATTATCTTCTGCAGCTGTTAGGTTAACATCATGCTGACCAGCACCACTACCAGCAGTATCCACCAGAGGGAGTCTTGCCTCAAAAGTCGGATCAAGAGAGCTCACAACAGCCAGATTTCCAATTAAAAATCATTAGGCCTAATATTGTGGTCCAGCCAGGAGGCACAATTTGCTAATCCAAATCATTTGTGATAAAACTGTGTTTCAGTGAGCAATCAGAAGGTCAGATTTCCACTTAAAAATCATTAGGCCTAATATTGGGGTGCAGCCAGGCCTCGTTTGCTAATCCAAATCGTTTGTTATAAAAGTGTGCTTCAGTGAGAAATCAGAAGGCCAGATTTGCACTTTAAAATCATTAGGCCTAATATTGGGGTGCAGTCAGGAGGTCCTATTTGCTAATCCAAATCATTTGGGATAAAACTGTGTTGCAGTGAGGAATCAGGAGGTCAAATTTTCTCATCAAAATTGTTAGGTAAAAGAGTATTGTTAAGGCACATAATCTAAGAAAATAAATAGTGATTGCTTAGTGACAGGTGACTGAAGCTGTGGGCTTAAGGTTGTGAAACAGCAGGTTACAAGAGGGGAATGGCACGTACAACAAGAGTGGGAAAAAGTGAGGTTGTGGTAGAAGGGGGAGTAGGATTGGTTTTCAACATGTACGTTCAACTGAATAAACACCATCTTGTCCTATCCAAAGACCACTGACATTTGTTACTGGATGGGCTACTTTACTCTCTTTCTTTGGAAGCCACACAGCCATACACCTAGTAGATGAGGCTCAGAAAGAGCATGTGCTATAGTAGACGGCAAGCGCTGCATCAAGTAGCCTCTCCTCCTCTTCCTCCACCATAATATAACTCATGGTACAATCCTCAGAGGTGACACCCTAATCACCCTTGTTTCCCCTCACGGCACAAATTTCCAAATGCCCAACTGACTATGGGGAACCCCAGATGGGGCATTCTGTAGAGCTGTTCACACATTTCATTCCATGAGCATTAGAGGATCAGAGGTCTGCTCCAAAGATTCATAGAATCCAGAGGCTGAAAGCATCTGCACCAATGCCCAAAATTTATTCATGTTGGATTCGGGGGCCAGACGAAGTAGACTCCGAGCAGAAACCATACCCTTTCACCAGATGCTAACCACCAGGGGTGGAGGTGATCCTGATGAGACTCAGATACCAGGGGCAAGGGTTGCCGAGCCTGGGACTTTTTTGAGACCACAGAGGATGACTGAACTCACGTTATCTGCCAAAATTGGAAATTGCCAAATTTGCAAAAAAAAAACTCAGTAGAGGCAAAAATTACAATACTTTGACAACTACATGCATGAACCAACACATGCATGATCAACATGCATTAGTGTGGGAATCTTGCTGCATTGAAATGCAGAATAGTGGGCCTCACTAACCACCGGTCGTCCCATTAACCACATCTGCAGGTCCTTCCTCCTCCTTCACTGTGCCATGTCTTCTCACACAGGTCTCCGGCTGCAGAAACTTCACTTGTTTACCTCTTACAGTCGGGCTGGGTGAGAGCCCATCAGCTATTATGGAATTGGACATACTGTATCTGTTGTTTTTTAGTCACTAAGCATAACACATCTTTCTCAATCCACCATAACATCTCCACCTGCACCAGACTCAAAGTCCAACAGTTTGTGTTCTCTGTACTCCACTCTCTCAGCACAGCAGCCAACCCTCAGTCCAGCAGTTGTGATCACATAAAAAATTTTCCTCCTACATATGCCAAAGCTAATATCTTAAACTCCACCATCTCAAATCTGTTGGCCACAGAAATATTGCCTTTCCACCTGGTGGATACAGACAGCTTCAGAAAGTTGATGACAGTCACAGTCCCCCAGTATTAATTACCCAGTCGCCATTACTTCTCTAAGAAAGCTGTGCATGTGCTACACCATGTCGCCAACATCACCCACTGCATGAAAAAATATATGTCTGCAAGGGAGCATTTCACCATTGACACCTGGACGAGCAAGCATGGGCATGGACATTACAACTTGCTGACTGGGAACTGGGTGAACCTGGTTGGTGTTGGGGCAGGCAGTCAAGAGGATGCTCCACAAGTCTTTAATCCCCATGTCTTGTGGGACAAACCTCTGTATCTAACACTTCCTGCACTGTTTTTGGCTCCTCCACCTCCTCTAGGGCCTCCACCTGTGCCCTCAAGCTCTGCCTTAATCAGACACACATTTCAACAGTGCAGATAGAATCCCCACCATCTCCATACTACACAGCCATGACTAACGTCTATCAGGCAGTATTCAAATTAATATGCCTTGGAGAACGCAGTCACACAGCTCAAGAGTTGTAGACTGCTATCCAGGCTGAGTTAGAGCACTTTCTGTCTCTACTGAACCTGGAGCCAGGGAAGGCCATGTGCAATAACGGTGCAAACCTGGTGGAGGCACTATGCCAGGGCAACTTCACACATGTGCCTTGCATGGCTCACATCCTCAACTTGGTGGTACAGCAATTTCTCCTCCACTATCCCAGCCTTGATATGCTGCTGCAGAAAGTACGGTTGCTGTGTGCTCACTTCCACCGATCGCATCTAGCAGGTCATTGACTTGCATCACTACAGAGGTCCTTCGGCCTACCGGTTAACCATTTGATTTGCGATGTACCAACACGGTGGAATTCCACTCTGCAAATGTTGCAGCGACTGTGGCAGTCCTGGTACAATATGTCTTTTTGCATAGCCTCAGCCAATACAGTAAGGACATGGTGCAAATCACGCTTGCAGAGTGGGCACAGATGAAGGACCTCTGTATCTTTCTGTACAGTTTTGAAATGGCTACTAAGATGGTTAGTGCTGACAATGCCATCATCAGCATCACTATTCTGGTCATCTACAAGCTGAAGCACACTTTGAATAGTCTGCATGAGGAGGTGATGGTCCCAGAGGAAGAGATGGAAGCAAAGGAGGATGCGGAAGTGATAACAATATCTCAAAGTTCCAGACTGTTGTAGCACAGGCGGTTGCCATTGGAGAGTGGATTACAGCGATCGACAGTGTTTCATGGCACCAGACAAACTGTTAGTGAAGGTGCAGGAGCCGAGGAACAAATGAAAGAGGATGAGGAGGAAGAGTAGATGTACGCATATCAGTCAGGGGATGAAGAAGATAATGATCCCCTCTCTGTTGTCCGTGGTTGGCGGGAGAGGATGGAGGAAGAAATCTTGAGTGTTACCCTACCAACAACACTCCATGGACTTGATCCTCATGAAAGCGCCCGACACATGAGCGCCTTCTTGCTGCACTTCTTCAACATGATGCCCGTATTCTTAGGGTTAGAAATAGTAGTAACTAGTGGATTGCCACTCTGTTAGCCAGATGCTGCCCCCCCCCCAGGAAAGGGACGTGCACATGCTGGAGTATAGAAACATGCTTGTAGACAATCTCAAGAGTGTTTTTACCAAAAAAGCAGTGAATCACACAGTGTGCGTCACAGTTCTAGATGTCCAACCCTGGGAATTGAAAGACATCATTGCAAAAGCAAAAGCCCGTGAATCAGTAGAATAGAGAATACAAGTCTGACAAGTTGTGAATGACTGGAGAGGATGGTGCAGGAGTATCTGGAGCTTAATATCAATGCCATCTTGGGGGGTTTGGACCATTTTGAATTTTGGTCTTCGAAAACGGATGAGTGGCCTGATCTCGCTTGTCATGTCTTGGAGGTTTTGTCATGCCCGGCAACCAGCATTTACTCACAACGTGTATTCAGTGCTGCTAGTAGTGTCCTGATGGATAAGCACATCCAGCTGTCCTCTTAAAGTGTAGACCACCTAACTTT
Source organism: Dendrobates tinctorius (assembly GCF_039654945.1). Classification (NCBI taxonomy): domain Eukaryota; kingdom Metazoa; phylum Chordata; class Amphibia; order Anura; family Dendrobatidae; genus Dendrobates; species Dendrobates tinctorius. Next base: position 14,518,973 of record NW_027361699.1, read on the forward strand.
AATCAAAAGGAACTAGTCATGGATCTCAAATGACTTTTGCACCCCAGTCATAGACAGGGAAGACTATGGGATGGTGTCATTTTTCATGTCATGCATTGACCTCACGTTATTGCAGTCTGTGACACCTTGGTTGTGGCTTCTGTACCTGTTGTGGCTATTGCTGCTGATGTTACAAAAAATGTTTTGAAAAGTGGAGACTCCAAGTTGGGCTTCTATCTGGTGGGTTGCCTGTAGTTGAAGGTGTGTCAGTGTCCTATTATACTATTTCTACTCTGTGGAAACTGATGCCACTTTAGTGGTGTGTGACAATATTTTTTTTTAAATGTGAAGACACCAAGTTGGGTCTTCATCTGGTGGGCTGCCTGTAGTAGAAGGTGAGTCAGAGGCCTATTATACTGTTTCCACTCTGTGGAAATTGATGCCACTTTAGTAGTGTGTGACATTATTTTTTTGAAATATCGAGACTCCAAGTTTGGTCTCCATCTGGTGGTTTTCCTCTATTGGAAGGTGTGCCAGAGTCGTATTATACTATTTCTACTCTGTGGAAATTTATGCCACTTTACTGGTATGTGACAATCATTTTTTTAAATGTGGAGACTCCCAGACAGGCTGGCCTGCACTTACTTTCAGTCAACTATCTGTGTTATTTTCCTTAAATTTTTCTACCAATAGCACTGTATGAAACTGATGTTTGTTCCATGAGTGTGGCTGGAAAAAAATAAAAATTGGAGATGTTGCATGAGGTATCAGGGTTTCCAACTAAAAAGGCTTACACCAATCCCTTAACCACCAGGTCCTCATTTAAATTTCAATTCAAAGCTGTAAGTGCTGTCCCAAACCCTGATCCCTCATGCATGACCCATGGCTGACTGGCCGCACGGCGCTTAGAAACCCGATGTTTACCTTGGTTACCAGCTCCAGCTCGCTGATCGCTGGTCTTCCGCCTGCCATATGCAGCGATGCGTGCTGGCCAGTGGGAGACCAGCAATCAAAAAAAAATGTCCAGGCCATTTGAGGATGATCAGCGATACCCGGCAGGGGGGCCGGTCACTGATAAGTGTCTCACACACAGCGATCTCACTGGTGAGATCGCTGTTGCTTCACAAAACTTGTGACTCGGCAGCAATCTCGCTAGCGAGATCTCTGTGTGTGACGGGGGGCTTAAGATGTTAAGATCAGTTAGCTCTTCTCTCTTTCTCCTGTAGAGTGAAATCTAATTTGGTTAAATTGGGGAATTTGAATTTTTAAAGATCTGCTTATCTCTAGTAGAAACAATCTGATATCTAGTGAGTAAAATGACTACATAATATTTCTATACTGTATTAAGGGCCTGTCACACTAAGCGATATCGCTAGCAATATCGCTATAACGTCACTGGTTTTGTGACATTATAGCAATATTGCTAGCGATATCACTATGTCTGATACTTACCTTCGACCGCTCCCCCGCTGGTTATCGCTGATCGCGCAAGAACGTCCTGGACCGTTTCTCGTCATCAGCTTCCTGCTGGGGCTTCCTGCTGTGGAGACGAGCGATGCGTGGACGCGGTCGGTAGGACGTCAGGATCGCCTTGTCTGACAGGTAAGTAGCGACCCCCGACCCCTGCGATGTCGCTGGTGAGATCTGCCTGTGTGGCAGCTCTCTAGCGACCACTTGGCGATGCACCAGCGATCCTGACCGCGTCATATCGCTGGTCGGGATCGCTGGTGCATCGCTAAGTGTGACAGTACCTTTAGTATAACATATTATGCTTTAGGGATTATAGATGTAGGCATGTGCTGCTTTGTGCCTAAATAATCACACATCTACATTACCTGATATGTCTCTAAATCTCACCTGCCAACCAGCACCCTCTTGGATCACTTATTTTGGAATATGTTGTCACTATTTTTGTAATTTAATAGGAATGTGGGAGTGATTGCAAATCACATGGACATTGATTGAATGGTACAATTTCCTGTCCCTATTTATAGCTGAATCCCAGTGGGAAAGGACTGCTGCTGTGTTAGAGCAATTAAGGGCACATATGACATGAGGAAATTGAGCTACCCAGTAAAACTTTGTATGAATTATTTTAACCTACATAGGAGTCTCCTTAACATCTGTCTTAGAACAAGCCAAAGTGCTGGCTAGGAAAATTCTGACAGAATCAGCTAATGTGCCCTGAAATAATCTATTATGAGCTCTATTAGAAGTATAGATATTAGACATTTTTTCTCTAGGCCAGTTTTAAATAATAACTAGCCTAAAAGTAGAACTTTGCATTCTTGCAAGTATAATGTTTCATGCATCTACATGCAAACTTACGATACATAACATTACTATAGTTGGCAATCACATAGCAATAAAATGACTGAAAGAAGTTTAAAACTGAACTGTCTGAAAAAAAAGCTTGACTCAGTGATACATGTCAGAAGGTTTGATCAGAAAAGAATCTGGGTGCTGAGATCCTTAGTAACCACTAGAGCTTCTCTAGGCAGAACTAGAAAATGCAAAGGAGAGTTAAGCCCCCGTCACACATAGCGATCTCGCTTGCGAGATCGCTGCTGAGTCACAAGTTTTGTGACGCAACAGCGATCTCACCAGCGAGATCGCTGTGTGTGACACTTCTCAGCGACCGGACACCCTGCCGGGTATCGCTGATCATCCTGGAATGGCCAGGACCTTTTTTGGTCTCCCGCTGGCCAGCACACATCGCTGCGTGTGACAGGCGGGAGACCAGCGATCAGTGAGCTACCGCTGGTAACTATGGTAAATATTGGTTTCTAAGCAGTGCGCAATGCTTAGAAACCCAATGTGTACCTTAGTTACCAGCGCGCTGGTGCAGGGAGCTGGTAACCAAGGTACACATTGGGTTTCTAAGTGCCACGCGCAGCTTAGAAACCCAATGCATACCTTGGTTACAGCTCTCTGCACCAGCGCACTGGTAACTAAGGTACACAGTGGATAACTAAGTGACGTGCGTCGCTTGTTACCCACGTGTCGCCGGTGCTGATTGCTGGTGAAGCTGCCTGTTTGGCAGCTCACCAGCGATTATGTAGCGACAAACCAGCCATCCTGCAAGGTAATATTGTCGGGATTGCTGGTGAGTCGCTATGTGTGATGGGGCCCTTACTCAATCATGCATATTTTGCTCTTCATTTTAGTGACTTAGCATTAAAATTACAATTCCTGATTACAGATTAAATATCATGCAGCACACTATTATTATTTGTTCTTAATAAAATATCATAATATCATAAAATTAGTCCATCTAAGCTTTTTTTTCTATCTTAGACACCTTGTCCAAGATCTTTAGTAAGGTGTTCACACAGCCAGGGTTCCAGTCTGCCAAACTATTTTTTGGCAAATTATTATGAATTACATCAACCACATTTGAGACCTACCAGACCCTATTATTAGCTAATGGGATCCAATAGGAATCAGTGTGGCATCTGTTTGTGGCACCATCACACTGCTCAGTGCTTTTAACCCCTTTACCCCCCAAAGGTGGTTTGCATGTTAATGACTGGGACAAATTTTCCAATTCTGACCACTGTCCGTTTATGAGGTAATAACTCTGGAGTGCATCCATGGATCCCGGTGATTCTGACATTGTTTTCTCGTGACATATTGTACTTCATGTTAGTGGTAAAATTTCATTCATATAACTTGCGTTTATTTTTGAAAAAACAGGAAATTTGGCAAAAATTATGAAAATTTTGCAATTTTCCAAATTTTAATTTTTATGCCTTAAATCACAGAGATATGGCACACAAAAAATTAATAAGTAACATTTCCCACATGTTTACTTTACATCAGCACAATATTGGAACCAAAATTTTTTTTTCGGAAGTTATAAGGGTTAAAAGTTGACCAGCAATTTCTCATTTTTACAACACAATTTTATTTTTAGGGACCACATCACATTTGAAGTCACATTGACGGGTCTATATGATAGAAAATGCCCATAAGTGACACCATTCTAAAAACTGTACCCCTTAAGGTGCTCAAAACCACATTCAAGAAGTTTATTAACCCTTCAGGTGCTTCACAGGAATTTTTTGAATGTTTAAAAAAAGAACATTTAACTTTTTTTCACAAAAAAAATTACTTCAGGTCCAATTTTTTTATTTTACCAAGGGTAACAGGAGAAATTGGACTGCAAAAGTTATTGTGCAATTTGTCCTGAGTACGCTGATGCCTAATATATGGGGGCAACCACTGTTTCAGCTCAGAAGGGAAGGAGCGCCGTTTGACTTTTTCAACCCAAAATTGGCTGGAATTGAGATCGTACGCCATGTCACGTTTGGAGAGCCCCTGATGTGCCTGAACAGTGGAAACTCCCCACAAGTGACCTCAATTTGGAAGCTAGACCCTGGGGACTTATCTAGATATGTGGTGAGAACTTTGAACTCCCAAGGCCTTCACAGAAGTTTATAACGTACAGCCAAACAATTAAAAAATCATATTTTTTCCACAAAAATGGTCTTTTCACCCACAATTTTTATTTTCCCAAGGGTACCAGGACCCTAAAAGTTATTGTGCAATTTGTCCTGAGTACGCTGATACCCCACATGTGGGGTAAACCACTATTTTGGCGCATGGCAGAGCTCGGAAGGGAGCAGCGTCATTTGACTTTTTTGGCTGGAATTGAGATCGGACGCCATGTCACATTTGGAAAGCAGCTAGATGTCTGGTGAGAATTTTGAACCCTCAAGGGCTTCACAGAAGTTTATAATGCCCGTGCGTGAAAATAAATAAATCATATTTTTTCCACAAACATGATCTTTTAATCCCCAGTTTTTTTTATTTTCTCAAGGGTAACAGAAGAAAAGTTGTTGTCAAATTTGTCCTGAGTATGCTGATATCCCATATGTGGGAGAAAACTACTGTATGGGCACATGTCGGGGCTTGGAAGGGAAGTAGTGACGTTTTGGAAATCAGACTTTGATGGAATGGTCTGCAGGTGTCATGTCGCATTTGGAGAGCCCCTGATGTGCCTAAACTGTTGAAACCCCCCACAAGTGACCCCATTTTGGAAATTAGACCCCTCAAGGAACTTATCTAGATGTGTGGTGAGCACTTTGAACCCCCAAGTGCTTTGCAGAAGTTTATAACATAGAGCCATAAAAATAAAAAAATCATAATTTTTTTCCACAAAAATGATATTTTGCCCCCAATTTTTTATTTTCCCAAGGGTAACAGGAGAAATTGGACTCAAAAAGTTGTTGTGTAATTTGTCCTGAGTAGGCTGATACCCAATATGTAGGGGTAAATCACTGGGCGCATGGCAGAGATTGGAAGGGAAGGAGCACCATTTGACTTTTCAGCGCAGAATTGGCTGGAATTGAGATCAGTCGCCATGTTGTGCTTGAAGAGCCCCTAATGTGCCTAAACAGTGGAAACCACCCAATTATAACTCCAACCCTAATCCCAACGCACCCCTAACCCTAATCTCAGCCCTAACCCTAGCCTTAACCCTAACCCTAGCCCTAATGGGAAAATGGAAATAAACACATTTTTTTTAAATTATTTTTCCCTTACTAAAGGGGGTGATAAAGGGGGCTTGATTTACTATTTTTAGTGGGTTTTTATGTTTGGCAGCTGTCATACGCTAAAAGACGCTTTTTATTGTAACAATAGTTTTTGCATCACCACATTTTGAGAGCTATAATTTGTCCATATTTTGACCCACTGAGTCATGTGAGGTCTTATTTTTTGCGGGACAAGATGACGTTTTTATTTGTACCATTTTCGGGCACGTGACATTTTTAATTGCTTTTTATTCCGATTTTTGGGATGCAGAATGAACAAAAACCAGCATTTCATGAATTTCTTTTGGGGGGGTGCGTTTACACCATTCTGCGTGTGGTAAAATTGATAAAGTGGTTTTATTCTTTGGGTCAGTACGATTACAGCGATACCTCATTTATTTTTTTATGTTTTGGCGCTTTTATGCAATGAAAACATTTTTTTATAAAAAATAATTATATTTGCATTGCTTTATTGTGCGAGCTCTAATTTTTTTATTTTTTTGCTGATGATGCTGTATGGTGGCTCATTTTTGTGGGACAAGATGTTGTTTTCAGCGTTACCATGTTTATTTATCTACGTCTTTTTGATCACATGTTATTGCACTTTTTGTTCGGCAGTATGATGATAAAGCATTGGTTTTTTTTTTGGTTTTTTTTATTTTTATTTATTAAGGGGTTCACTAAAGGGGTTAACTAGTGGGACAGTTTTATAGGGCGGCTCATTACAGATGCGGTGATACTAAATATGTGTATTTTTATTGTTTTTTGTTTTTTATTTCCAAAAAATAAATTTATTAGGGAATATTTTTTTAAATTTATTTAGGGATTCTTTTATAAATTATTTTTAAACTTTTTTTTTTACTTTATTTCATTGTCCAAGGGGGGACATCACTATCTAGTGTCAGATGGCTGTGTCACATTGCGCTGCTCCGGGGGTTTTAGGGAAGCACGCAGTGAGCCCCCTCCCTGCCCGATGCCTCCTTAATCCCCCGTTACACTGCAATCATGTTTGATCGCAGTGTGCCAGGGGTTAATGTGCTATGGGCGGTCCGTGACCACCCCTAACACATAGTGCCGGGTGTCAGCTGTGATAATCAGCTGACACCCGGCCGCAATCAGCGGCGCTCCCCCCGGGGGTGCCGCTGATCGTGCTGACGTACTATCCCGTCCCCGGTCATACATGCCCAGGTACTGTGGACGGGATAATGTGTCTGATGTCAGAAAGGGGTTAAAGGGAAGGAAGTTATGATGATATTGTGATGAGAGTCTTTGCAAAAGTGGACTAATTCCTTAGTTACTCACTTAGTCCTAGAAATTTGGCACCATACATTAAGGTGTTAGTATTTATGAGTATCTGTGACAGCTTCTTGTTTGCATACGCATCTTCTATATAAAAAATATTCCTTATATTTACCTCACACAGCATATCTTTTACACTGCTATCACTGGTCTTTGTTAATATGGCACAGCAGCTATGACATGGCTACAGCACATGATCCCTGCAGCCAATCAATGGGCTAAGTGGGCTCATGTGGTCTTCATCACCATGATTGCTAAGTCCAGTGGGAAGCAGCAGTGGAGAGACTGAAAGTAGGAAAAGCATTGTCAGGGCAAGATTTTAGGAGCAGCAAAATTAAAATAGTCTAATTGCCATCATCATTAGTTGGAATCCACCATATGAGTTAGGCCTATAGATTTAGGGGTGTATGACAATTATTTTGGCAATAGTTTTGGAATATCAGGAAGACACTTTGTGGACCTTGTGATCGTAGCCTACCAACTTCCGTAAACTCATTTCATAATTGTTGTCCATTGTGTTGGCAGAGTTATAATGGAGAAGGTTAAGAGAAGACAGAAAATTGCATGGCATGTTTTGCTTTATGACACTGTTATTTGGCACAGTATTACATTAATAGTTACTTATGATATGGTTTTATTTATATATATATACTAGCTGAAGAGCCTGGCACTGCCCGGGCATATTAACTAACTACGGTTAGTTATAACAAATTATAATGATTATATCTATATATATAAAGCTGAGTGTAGAGCCCCACCCACTCCACATAGCCACATTCACTATAATATCCCACATCATCTTGTCAGCCAGAGCTACCGGACTACTACCCCTAATATCCCACATCGTCCCATCAGCCAGTGCCACCGGACTACTACCCCTAATATCCTACATCATCCCGTCAAAGCCACCAGACTACTACCCCTAATATCCCACATCATTCCATCAGCCAGAGCCACCGGACAATTAACACTAATATCCCACATCATCCCGTCACAGCTGCCGGACTACTACCCCTAATATCCCGCATCATCCCGTCCGCCAGAACCACCGGACTACTACCACTAATATCCCACATCATCCCGTCAGCCAGAGGCACCAGACTACTACCCCTAATATCCCACATCATCTCGTCAGCCAGAGTCACCGGACTACTACCCCTAATATCCCACATCATCCCATCAGCCAGAGCCACCGGACTACTACCCCTAATATCCCACATCATCTCGTCAGCCAGAGCCACCGGACTACTACCCCTAATATCACACATCATCCCATCAGCCAGAGCCACAGACTACTCCCCCTAATATCCCACATCATCCCATCAGTCTGGGGTCAGAACCAGAGTGCTGCATGGAATGGTCCTAACCTCCATACCGGGAATCCCATTAAGAGAGGCCTGGGGTCAGTACCAAAGCGCAGAGTGGATTTGCCCTCACTTCCATACCGGGGATCCCTTTAAGAGGGGCCTTTGATCAGAACCAGAGCGCTGAGTGGATTTGCCCTTACTTGCATACCAATGATCCCTTTAATAGAACTCTGGGTCAGAATCAGAGCGCTGAGGGATTTGCCGTATCTTCCATACAGGAGATCCCATTAAGAGAGTCTGGGGTCAGTACCAGAGCATTTGAAGGCAATTGCCCTGACTTCCATACCGGGGATCCCTTTAAGAGAGGCCTGGGGTCAGAACCAAAGAGCTGGATGGATTTGTCCTGACTTCCATACCGGAGATCCCTTTAAGAAAGGCCTGGGGTCAGTACCAAAGCGCAGTGTGGATTTACCCTAACTTCCATACCAATGATCCCTTTAAGAGACCCTGGGGTCTCTCTCTTCCCTTTTCCAGAGTTCTGTTCCTTTAAATTTCATACACTGCCTGCTGCGACAGATCCGTCCAAAAACCGGATCCGGTGCATCATTTTTTTTGCAAATCTGCAATGGATTCGTTTTTTTCACACTTTGACGGTTTGGTATGTAGGATGTTTGATGGGGATATAGGCACGGGAGGGTGGATTCATTTCTGTCATGTGCTCTTGCTCCTTTCTGGGGGGCAGACAATGGCTGGGAGCTTATGTTCCCAGGGATGCTAGATTTCTCCCACCATGTCAGTGTCTGCTGAGGTGTTGTCAAGTGGGAAAACTTGCTCATAGCAACCAATCACAGCTCAGCTTCTTTTAACCAGCTCTTGTGAAATGAGAGATGCTTAGTGATTGGTGGAAAGGAAAACTGCTGCTCATAGCAACCAATCACAGCTCAGCTTCTTTTGAACAACTCTGGTGAAATGAAATATGCTTTATGATTGGTTGGTGATACACACATACATACAATCAGATTTATATATAGATATACAGTACAGACCAAAAGTTTGGACACACCTTCTCATTCAAAGAGTTTTCTTTATTTTCATGACTATGAAAATTGTAGATTCACTCTGAAGGCATCAAAACTATGAATTAACACATGTGGAATTATATAATTAACAAAAAAGTGTGAAACAACTGAAAATATGTCTTATAATCTAGGTTCTTCAACGTAGCCACCTTTTGCTTTGATTACTGCTTTGCACACTCTTGGCATTCTCTTGATGAGCTTCAAGAGGTAGTAACTGGAAATGGTCTTCCAACAGTCTTGAAGGAGTTCCCAGAGATGCTTAGCACTTGTTGTCCTTTTGCCTTCACTCTGCGGTCCAGCTCACCCCAAACCATCTCGATTGGGTTCAGGTATGGTGACTGTGGAGGCCAGGTCATCTGGCGTAGCACCCCATAACTCTCCTTCTTCATCAAATAGCCCTTACAAAGCCTGGAAGTGTGTTTGGGGTCATTATCCTGTTGAAAAATAAATGATCCAACTAAACGCAAACCTGATGGAATAGCATGCCGCTGCAAGATGTTGTGGTAGCCATGCTGGTTCAGTATGCCTTCAATTTTGAGTACATCCCCAACAATGTCACCAGCAAAGCACCCCCACACCATCACACCTCCTCCTCCATGCTTCATGGTAGGAACCAGGCATGTAGAGTCCATCCGTTCACCTTTTCTGCATCGCACAAAGACACGGTGGTTGGAAACAAAGATCTCAAATATGGACTCATCAGACCAAAGCACAGATTTTCACTGGTCTAATGTCCATTCCTTGTGTTCTTTAGCCCAAACAAGTCTCTTCTGCTTGTTGCCTGTCCTTAGCAGTGGTCTCCTAGCAGCTATTTTACCATGAAGGCCTGCTGCACAAAGTCTTCTCTTAACAGTTGTTGTAGAGATGTGTCTGCTGCTAGAACTCTGTGTAGCATTGACCTGGTCTCTAATCTGAGCTGCTGTTAACCTGTGATTTCTGAGGCTGGTGACTCGGATGAACTTATCTTCCACAGCAGAGGTGACTCTTAGTCTTCCTTTCCTGGGGCTGTCCTCATGTGAGCCAGTTTCTTTGTAGTGCTTGATGGTTTTTGCCACTGCACTTGGAGACACTTTCAAAGTTTTCCCAATTTTTCAGACTGATTGACCTTCATTTGTTAAAGTAATGATGGTCACTCGTTTTTCTTTACTTAGCTGCTTTTTTCTTGCCATAATACAAATTCTAACTGTTTATTCAGTAGGACTATCAGCTGTGTATCCACCAGACTTCTGCACAACACAACTGATGGTCCCAACCCCATTTATAAGGCAAGAAATCCCACTTATTAAACCTGACAGGGCACACCTGTGAAGTGAAGACCATTTCTGGTGACTACCTCTTGAAGCTCATCAAGAGAATGCCAAGAGTGTGCAAAGCAGTAATCAAAGCAAAAGGTGGCTACTTTGAAAAACCTAGAATATAAGACATATTTTCAGTTGTTTCACACTTTTTTATTAATTATATAATTCCACATGTGTTAATTCATAGTTTTGATGCCTTCAGAGTGAATCTACAATATTCATAGTCATGAAAATAATGAAAACTCTTTGAGTGAGAAGGTGTTTCCAAACTTTTGGTCTGTACTGTATGTACAGTGGGGCAAAAAAGTATTTAGTCAGTCAGCAATAGTGCTAGTTCCACCACTTAAAAAGATGAGAGGCGTCTGTAATTTACATTATAGGTAGACCTCAACTATGGGAGACAAACTGAGAAAAAAAATCCAGAAAATCACATTGTCTGTTTTTTTTCATTTTATTTGCATATTATGGTGGAAAATAAGTATTTGGTCAGAAACAAAATTTCATCTGAATACTTTGTGATATATCCTTTGTTGGCAATGACAGAGGTCAAACGTTTTCTGTAAGTCTTCACAAGGTTGCCACACACTGTTGTTGGTATGTTGGCCCATTCCTCCATGCAGATCTTCTCTAGAGCAGTGATGTTTTTGGCTTTTCGCTTGGCAACACGGACTTTCAACTCCCTCCAAAGGTTTTCTATAGGGTTGAGATCTGGAGACTGGCTAGGCCACTCCAGGACCTTGAAATGCTTCTTACGAAGCCACTCCTTCATTGCCCTGGCGGTGTGCTTTGGATCATTGTCATGTTGAAAGACCCAGCCACGTTTCATCATCAATGCCCTTGCTGATGGAAGGAGGTTTGCACTCAAAATCTCACGATACATGGCCCCATTCATTCTTTCATGTACCCGGATCAGTCGTCCTGGCCCCTTTGCAGAGAAACAGCCCCAAAGCATGATGTTTCCACCACCATGCTTTACAGTAGGTATGGTGTTTGATGGATGCAACTCAGTATTCTTTTTCCTCCAAACACGACAAGTTGTGTTTCTACCAAACAGTTCCAGTTTGGTTTCATCAGACCATAGGACATTCTCCCAAAACTCCTCTGGATCATCCAAATGCTCTCTAGCAAACTTCAGACGGGCCCGGACATGTACAGGCTTAAGCAGTGGGACACGTCTGGCACTGCAGGATCTGAGTCCATGGTGGCGTAGTGTGTTACTTATGGTAGGCCTTGTTACATTGGTCCCAGCTCTCTGCAGTTCATTCACTAGGTCCCCCCGCGTGGTTCTGGGATTTTTGCTCACCGTTCTTGTGATCATTCTGACCCCACGGGGTGGGATTTTGCGTGGAGCACCAGATCGAGGGAGATTATCAGTGGTCTTGTATGTCTTCCATTTTCTAATTATTGCTCCCACAGTTGATTTCTTCACTCCAAGCTGGTTGGCTATTGCAGATTCAGTCTTCCCAGCCTGGTGCAGGGCTACAATTTTGTTTCTGGTGTCCTTTGACAGCTCTTTGGTCTTCACCATAGTGGAGTTTGGAGTCAGACTGTTTGAGGGTGTGCACAGGTGTCTTTTTATACTGATAACAAGTTTAAACAGGTGCCATTACTACAGGTAATGAGTGGAGGAAAGAGGAGACTCTTAAAGAAGAAGTTACAGGTCTGTGAGAGCCAGAAATCTTGATTGCTTGTTTCTGACCAAATACTTATTTTCCACCATAATATGCAAATAAAATGAAAAAAAAACAGACAATGTGATTTTCTGGATTTTTTTTTCTCAGTTTGTCTCCCATAGTTGAGGTCTACCTATGATGTAAATTACAGACGCCTCTCATCTTTTTAAGTGGTGGAACTTGCACTATTGCTGACTGACTAAATACTTTTTTGCCCCACTGTATACAGCAAACAGCACCATTACTTAGGATTAATTATGCTGCCAATATTAGGAAATCTCATGATAATATCATTTGGCCTCTGTGTGGGCTAGTACTTTGGCATATGGTGTATTGAACTGCAGGTGCCTGCCTTTGGCACTGTTTACTTATTTATTTATGAATTTCTTAGGGGTCATTGGATATTTTGATCAGGTCAAGGGGAGAAAATTAGAATTCTTCAAGCTGCAATAATATTTATTTTTACATAGCGCTAACATATTCTGCAGCGCTTTACAGTTTGCACACATTACCATCACTGTCCCTGGATGGGGCTCACAATCTAAATTCCCTATTAGTATGTCTTTAGAATGTGGGAGGAAACCGGAGTACCCGGAGGAAACCCACGCAAACACAGGGAGAACATACAAACTCCTTGCAGATGTTGTCCTTGGTGGGATTCGAACCACTGAGCCACCGTGCCTCCCAAAAAAAATGAATAGACCACTGAAACTTGGAAAGTGAAGAATAGTTTACATGTTAAGTTCTCAAATCATGGAACTTGTACTCCAAAGGGTACATGTCATGTCTCTAGGAGGTACTGATGTCTTGTTTTTTAAATCCAATATATTGTATTACCATTGCATGGGAGACATGTCAAGGTTGATTGAGAATGAGGGAATTAAGCTCAGAAACACTGAGAAATAGTGGTCTAACTGCTTTTTCAAGTTAATAGTACCATTGTTTATGAAGCTATCTCTGTAGGCCTGATAACAAAAATCTGATGCTTGAAGCTAACTTTACACTCAGGTGGTTGTCCATCTGAATTATTGGGCTAAAATATCTTATTGCCTGATCAATAATAACCCCAGTGGTATGTCCACATTCCATGCATGTGATGCTAGTAGTGAATTTGAATAGGCCCTTTGGCAAAATGTTATTGTATGTTCTTCTAAACTCAGGCGAGCTCACCATTAATTATTTAGTTCTTCTGATCATAGTCATAGTTTAGTTCCACAAATAATTTAAAGCTTACTATTTATTATTAAGTATATCTAGAGATAAAGTGAAGTTGTATTATGTGTAAATAAGGCTAGAATAATTAGCAGAGCAGCCATGGAAATATTCTTATACATATTCATTTTTACAGAATGCAAAAGACAAGATATGGATATCAACTTATCAAGTCTTACAAAGCATAACTAGTTTCACTAATTCACTGGAAATAATGCAACTCATTACCTAATATTGCAGATCTTGAAATACATCCATTAATTAGCACTCTAAGACTAGGTTCATATTGAATTTTTTCCATGATATGGAAGCAAATACGCTCCAGTCTGAAATACTCTTAGAACACCATTCCTATTCATTTACAGCATATGAAAAGTCCACTTTGCTGATCATATGGTGGGTGACTTTCTTAGAGCTTTTTTTTCAACAAGCCAATGAAGACTTTTCTATAAGAAGAAAAATGAGTAACACGTCACTTCTTTTTAGTGGACAGCTTGTGGAACCTCAACCAAGTTTCACACTGTCTAGTCAAAACGTTGGTGAATAGTGCATGGAAAAAAAAATGTAAATAAAAAAGCTTCAAAACAGCTTAAAAAAATGATTGAATAAAAAAACATGCCTCCAGAAAAAAAAAGGTTTCCCGAACTGGATTCCTCTTGACCAACTTTTTGAAAAGTTTCCAAAAACATCTTGTGAACTCTTCATGAGAGCAACAAGAAAATGCAGTTGATTTTACCTGCAGATTCCCACTAGTTGGACTCTGTTTACATATACAATGTTATTTCTCTATTCCTACTCCATTATAGGAACAGAAATACGGAAATAATAGTAGTGCGGAAGCCTTGTGTGGTGATAGAGCCTTATGTAATTTTACTGGACAATATTCAATTGGTCAGATCTGTAACAGAAGAGGCTCCAATGCCAACAAGTGGAAAAAGATTTTATAAACTTTATTTAAATACTGCAGAACTGTCTACTATGATATTGCAGTGAGATGCAGATTTTTAATCTATGGGATGTTGATTTCTGTTAGGACTCATGCAGACGACCATATTATCAGTCCAAGTGTGATCTGACAAAACGTCGGACTGAGTGCAGTCCTATTTCCACAGACTGTCAGAATAGACAGCATGATTTTCTTCCACGTCTCATCATCCAAGAGAATTGGATCACACTATGATCACACTTCGACAAATCTCTGATTAGAGTTTGATCAGAGTGTGATTAGCACAATCGGCCCAATTCGGTTAAGAGAATATACGCTGATGATACCCTAGCCTAACAGGATGAAATCTGCTGCAAAAACGGCATGTACCACATGTAAATTTTGCTATGGATTTAATGCAGGTTTGCAATAGAGAAAGGTCTTCCACATGTGAATTTACCCACTAAGTAAATTTATACACATCTTCCAAGAATTTTTGTCAGTGTACCATTTATTTTAGAGTTTTCAAAAATCTATGTGCTAGCCAATAAAACAAGCTTATTCAAGTGAATGGTATTACTTTAACAAATCTTCTACATGTGAATTCCCTCTAAAGAGTCACAAAATTGGTTTAGATAAGCTGTTTGACATACTTCTCTGTAGCCTCTGACCCAATAACACAATAAAAACCAGAGCATAGAAGTCTTCAAATATCCTAGTCCCATGATTGCCACCTACATATGTGAAAAGGGTCATTTAGTGGAAACATCTGTGCAAGTTCTAAAGAATTGAAGATGTTTCAAGATCTTCAAAATTGAGGTTTTTTACTGGCAATGAGGTCACTCCGTATGAGCACATCAAAAATATCTTCTGCTAAGACAGAAGAAAGATGGTTAACAACAAATAGTACATTTATTCTGCTTCACTGTAGCTTTCCTGGACATCATGTCATAACATGCATAATAACTCTGTAGTAAACACGACTATTTGCCAAAGGGCTCAAGTCTGACCAAATGGAATACTTGGATTGACTTTGTATGTAATCCCAATTACTACATCGATTTTTACCCTATCTTCCAACAAACCCTTGTATGTTAATTTACTTTCAATGTCTTAGGAAACAGTGGGCCTTATTTATCAAATCTAATATGTATATCTTTGTACCGTGTTAGCCAGTAGATAGAAAAATATTCAGATTTGAGAATCCTCAGAGGTTGATACCTTTTAACGGCTAACTGAACACATGGTAACAAATTGCAAGCTTTTGAGACTACTCAGGTCTCTTCATTAGGCATTGACTAATACAAAATCCAAAGAATCACATATTTATGTACAACACAGCACAGAAAAAATCCAATAGATAAGACAGGTGACGTGAAGCAGAGCTATCATTATGGGGGAGTGATAGACAGTTATGGCCATAAATATTGGACCAGTTCATAGGTAAGGAGTGATAGTTTTATTGTACTCTGATTGGGGTCTGGTAATGTGTTGTGATGCCCCCACAAGGTCTTAGGAGCAAATTCCTTAATTGATGTAAAAAGACATAACTCCATGCGACACATTCATTCCAACATTGAGTGTGTCAAAGGTCATCATGAGTTTGTCTTATCTATTGCATTTTTTCTGTGCTGTGCTGTGCATAAATATGTGATTCTTCGGATTTTGTATTAGTCAATGCCTGATGAAGAGACCTGAGTAGTCTTGAAAGCTTGCAATTTGTTATGATTTTTTCAGTTAGCCATTAAAAGGTATCAACTACTAATGAAGGATTAATTCCGAAACGTGCGTCAGGGTGCACACTGAAGGGACGTAGCGACCCTTAAAGGTATATGATCTATTTTCCTGCAATCCTCTTTCTTGTATGGCACTTACATGTATAAGTCATTAGGACTTTTTTTTGCACAGCAATGAAAATTTAATGATATATGGTTGTTTTTCTCTGGCACAAGCACACTGCACTTTGGAATGCAGTAGTAGTTGTTTACAAAAAATATTTGTTTCTACATGCACATTGCACTTTATACTGTGGTTAAATAATTAATTTATTATTTGATATAATAATTTTTTATTTTTTTATTATTTTTTTGTTTTTTTTGTTTATTTCACCTTATACTTATTCATTGCTTGCACATAATATACTTTATTACTGTTATATTTATTATTTTTTTGAGGAATGCATATGTGAATATAGTATATTAATTGGGTCCGTATTATTACCTTACAACCATGGTAAAATTGTCCCAGTTGTGCACATTGTTTTTAAATGTTTTTTGATTGTGTTACCACCAATATAACAATAATAAAAATTATTTTGATTTACTATATCTTGCTTGGTCTTTCCTGTCCATGTGTCCTTCAGTGGATTGGGGTTGGTTTAGGACTCTCAATTCTGAATATTTTTCAAATCTTGTAATAATCTGTCCTTGTCCTAACCAATCAGAATTTATCTTCATTTCTTAACTTGATAAAAAAATAAAAGCTGCTCATGAGTTGCCCTTGCGTTATTTTTATTCCACTTTTCCAGACTCCAGAGGGGTTTTTATTTCCTTATATAATTTATTTTCTGTTGCTTTTACATTGCTAAAATATTTTGTTCTTCTATCCTGCAATTAACATTACCCCTTAGACCAAATTGGCTGCAAATCTTGCTTTCCCAACTGAGTCACCTTAGCCATTCGAATTCCAATAATTTTCAAAGTTGGCCTTATTAAATTACTACTTGAGTTCTGGCATGTCTTATATCACATTTAACCTGCATTCCCTTAGAATCTATTTAGTAGCAACATGCTGGACCTATTATTTTATGCATTACACCCTGTGATATTAAATAATGCAAGACTATTCCACAGTATACTGTACCTCATATTGGTTTGGCATTATCATTTTGTTTCTTTGACACAAATGGGAGATGACATTCTTTCTCATACTGTATGAATAAATAGCAGGTGAAATAAATACTGAACACAACACCAATTTTCTAAGTAAATATATTTCTAAAAGTGCTATTGATATGAAATTCTCACTAGATGCCAGTAACAACCCATCCAAACTAGACAGGCAAGAAATCAAATCATAGATGTCCTTAAATTAAGTTACGTGTAATAATGAGAAATGACACAGGGAAAAAGTATTGAACACACTGAAATTAACCATGGAGAATAGAAGGAGAAGAGAACTATCTGAGGACTTCAGAACCACAATTGTTGAAAAATATCAACAATCTTGAGCTTACAAGTCCATTTCCAGATATATTGATGTTCCTTTGTCCACTGTGGCAACATAATCAAGATGTTTTCAAAATTGAGAAAAATTGATGAAAAGTTGCAAACAGGATAAGCAGTCTCAATCAAATTCCAAAGAAATTCAAGCTCTCCTGCAGGCTTAGGGTGTATTAGCGGTAGCGTGATCTATCTGTCGAAATTTGAATGAAATGAAACACTATTGCAGGAGCCTCAGGGGGACCCCATTGCTGATACATAGAAGAAAAGCTTTGGTGCAGTTTTCCAAAATGTATGTGAGTAAGCCAAAATCCTTCTGGGAAACTGTCTTGTCGAGAGATGAAACCAAGATGGCGCTTTTTAGCCAAGCACATTATTCTACTGTATTCCAAAATATGGAATTAGGCATTTGAAGAAAAGAACACAATACCTACAGTCAAATATGGTGGAGTTTGAAATATGTTTTTTCTGCCTCTGGAACTGGGTGCCTTGAGTATGTGCAAGGCATCATGAAGTCTGAAGATTATCAAAGGATATTTGGGTCACAATGTAGTGTCCAGTGTCATAAATCTGGTTTTGCATCTTAGGTCATATGCCTTCCAGCAGGACAATGACCCCGAATATGCTTCATGAAGCACCCAGAAATGAATGAAGCAAAATGCTCGAGAGTTCTAAAGTGGCTAGTAATGTGTCTGGATCGAAATCCCATTGAACACCTGTGGAGAGATCTTAAAATCGCTGCTGCAAAAAGGCAACTTTCAAATACAAGAGACCTGGAACATGGTCCAAAATTCCAGATGAGCGATTAATTGCAGTTATTTATTCCAAAGGGTGTGCACCAAAATATTAAGTTGAGGGTTCCATCGACTTTATGTCCGTTTTTGGGGTTCACTGTGAAATTATGTACAGTTTGCCTTTTTTTCTGTGTTTTTCTGTGTTGCTCCAATACACACAAAGGAAATAATCATCTGTATAACAAAAGATGTGCAAGTGCAATAAGTTTCTGGAAGAAATACTTCATTTCCTGGAGCATTTTAAAGGTTTGCGAACACTTTCAGCCATGAGTGTACATGCCTCCCATTAAAGTCCCACCCACCTTTATTCTGCTTTTCCAATTTTTGTCATATCCCCATGACTCAGGTGGGCTTCACCTATTCACTGTGCTGACATGAAACACAAACAGATATGTACTGACATTGATATCAGAGCACATTACAATACAAACATAGACAATTGTGGGCAAGTTCATTTATTATTCACACTAATCAGTTTATATAGACTCAGAAAATACAGCAGAACTCTACATCAAAAGAATGCAACTATGCATTTAAAAACAAAAACAATGTAAAAATACTATTCCAGTCTGAATAATCTGTGCTGAAACTTTACAGTATTTTCTAAACCAGTTATTGAAAGATGTCCATGACAGTAAAGCTCATAACAGTTTTAAGTTCACCCATTCCATGCATTTTTTCATTATGACTGTTATTCTCTCCGTGCCTAAAACCTTGATGAAATTCTTCTGAACTGTTCCTCTCGCAATGTATATTAATACTTGATTGTACTTCTAAGAAAAACCTGTCACTGTTACCAGTTTAGACAAAGGGGCTTTACAAGAGGTTGGGCACTTACTCCTGGGTCATTCCCATTTTTTTAAACTACAAATTCACCATTAGAATGAGGATCTATAGATATTTCAACACTAAAACACACTTATACTGAACATAACAATGAGCTCTTTATCCATTACAACACATAATGAATAAAATCATGGAAGAAGACAAGGAATCATTCTATTTAAAGAGTTAAGGAAGTGTATTTTAAATGGACAGACTTTAAAATTATTGTCACTCATTACCATTCTCAAAAAAGTGTCTATATATACAGTACGTGAAATCCATGAATATCTGTGTAGATGCAAATATCTTTTCAAGGTGTGGATAAATGCTGCAATGTAAATATGTTTAAAAAAAATAAAATATTTAATAGCTTGCAGTACATTTATCAATTACCAAAATTCAATGTGAATGAACAAAAGATAAATCAATTTGGAGCCCTTCAGTTCCCTGCCTCTTTGATTGGACTTTATGTGATCATTATAAAATTTGTCAAAGTGAAGAGCATCATTCACTGCAATCCACTTCTTTTCATTTACATATACCATCTTCAGATTCAACATTCTGTCTTTTGGATTTCCCTCTCTTTTTGCCCTTTCTTATAAACGTTCTCACTCCCTCTTAATTTCATATATTTTAGCTCATAAACTCTTCATTCTATCAACTCACATGCCTGAATTCATGGTTCTTGGTCCTCAGGAAACACCCTTCACTTTGGATGGGCATGGGCTTAAATTCCTTGTTATCTTTCCAAGGACCAAACTAACTATCTAGAGATGGATAATTTTCCTATTTAGCTCAGAAGATTCTAAACTTGAACCTTTCTATGCAATTCAGAATATTCTAACCTTTATACTCTTGATTCTCCTTAAAAAAACTCAAATCTTCCTATCCTGCACGCATCCTATGCCACTGATGCAACAAATGAGCACCAGGGAACAACCACTCTTGTCTGATTCTTCACCACTCGATAGCACATACAGATGACAACCAGTAATATGAGCAATAAATGTGTTTCCAGACTTTCTGCACAATCAAAATCTATCCCCCATGTTTCAGTGTTGCTATGAATCTGTAGCATTACTCTCATATTTTAACCTTTACTGTGTTTGATATTAACCACTTCATTGAAATACATCTCACAATAAACAATCTGTGGAGGTGTCACACTGTCAGGGTGCATAAATAACTAACTAACTAACTAACTTACTGGTCACTATCAGGCAAATATCTAGGGTGGAATTAGGGCCCCATCACACATAGCGATGCACCAGTGATCCCGACAATGATATGACCTTGTCAGGATCGCTGGTGTGTCGCTACGTGATTGCTGGTGAGCTGTCAAACAGGCAGCTTCACCAGCGATCAGCACGAGTGACACGCGGGTAACAAGCGAAGCACGTCACTTAGTTACCCACTGTGTACCTTAGTTACCAGTGCGCTGGTGCAGGGAGCTGGTAACCAAGGTACACATCGGGTTTCTAAGCAGCGCACAGCACTTAGAAACCCGATGTGTACCTTGGTTACCAGCTCCCTGCACCAGCGCGCTGGTAACTAAGGTACACATCGGGTTTCTAAGCACTGTGCGTCGCTTAGAAGCCCTCTGTTTACCTTGGTTACCCGCTCCAGATCGCTGATCGCTGGTCTCCCGCCTGCCACATGCAGCGATGCGTGCTGGCCAGGAGGAGACCAGCGATCAAAAAAATGTCCTGGCCATTCCAGGATGATCAGCGATACCCGGCAGGGGGGCCGGTCGCTGGTAAGTGTCACACACAGCGATCTCACTGGTGAGATCGCTGTTACGTTACAAAACTTGTGACTCAGCAGCGATCTCGCTAGTGAGATCGCTGTGTGTGACGGGGGCTTTACACTGACTGACTGCAGTCAGTAAATAAATGCCAATCAGCTACATGTAAGCTGACAAATGATCATTTAATAGCCTGTTTAGACCTGAAGGATTGTTAACATGATTGTTCTGTGTACATAGAGTACCATTGTTCTTCACCATATACAGTATTTACTCTTTACAGAGGAGGATGCACTACAGAGGACGATGATTTTTAATAAAGCACATTTCATCCCATGAACAAGTGTTTTGCTTATTCATCAGATGATTTGTGATCAATTCATACTGAATTTTTTTAACTCTTATTCAAGATAATTTTACAATGCAAATATAAAGGACATATAAAATGTCTGACAATTCATATTGCAGTCACATAGATCTCACACTCACAAACATTTAGAAAAGAATAAATAATAAATAAATCAACCAATACATTGGATTGAATGAGATAGGACAAAGTAGAAAGAAGATGGTACAGTAAAAGCAATGTCCTTACTTACTTAGATTTGCAGTGTTCCTGTTTCTCTTGAGCTGGAATCATGAAGGTGGATTTTCATCCTTTCATGTCCTTTGGAACCAAAGCATGATTGTAGCCAGGCATGTTTCACCTTGAAATGAGTGGATCTTTTTAAATTCAAATTTACCGAATTTCTGAAATTTCCAGAAAAATTTGATTCACAGCACATACATTTGCATGAATTTTAATACTGGAAAACTTGTAATGGCTTGAAAAATACATGCTGGGGAGAGGAGAAAAGGGAATCCCAGTAACCATAAAAGCTTACACTAAACTAGTGAGAGGGAGAATCAAACTGATCATAAGAGCTTACTTTCTACAGGAGAGAGAACGAAGGGACCCTGCTGACCATAAGATCTAAAGGCCCCTTTACATTTAGCGATGCACCAGGGATCCCGACCAGCAATATGACCAGGTCAGGATCGCTGGTGCATCGCTAAATGATTGCTAGTGAGCTTCCACACAGGAAGATCTCACAGCAATGCAGTAGCGATACAGCAGACGATACTTACCTTTCACACGCGGCGATGCTGACGTCCTCCGTGCGCGTCCACGCGCCGCTCGTCGGCACCAGCAGGAAGCCTAGCAGGAAGCGCCCGATGAGAAATGGAGCTGCGCGATCTCGCGCGATCAGCGATGGACAGCGGAGGAGGCGGTCGGAGGTAAGTACCACACATAGCGATATCGCTTCTGCATCACCAAATCGGTGATGCTTTAGCGATATTGTTAGTGATATCGCTATGTGTAAAGCCCCCTTTACACTATGCAGGTGATAGAGAGTTCCCCAGAAACTCTGGAGATAGAGACCGAGTCTGCCATAAAATCTGTATTCCACTTTGAACTACTGATTTATGATGGCCCAGGTACTGACCAATATACAAGGTTTGATAATCTGTAACATTTTAGCTCACTCTCTGATGCTCCAGCAGTGTAGGAATTGATGCCAGTATTTTTTTTTGCAAACTGTGAATCAAGTATGAAAATGTTCAAATTCCCGCAAAACCATAAATTTCAGGAAATTCAACTTGAACTCGATCCTCTGTGGATTGATCCGCTCATCTCTAACTCTGACATTTCAGAGAAAACAGTTTAAAGAGCCAGACAGTGATTATAACAAGACTTGATTCGACTGGCATGGGCCCTGGCTGGCTTCCCCCACCCCACTCTAGTTGATTGACAAGTATTTTCCATGTCAGCACTTTAGTAGACCTGTTAATCAACTACTGTAGAACAGTGTCAGAAGAAGTCGGATGGGTGTGGTGATGAACTAGTCACATCTCTTCTTAAAAAGAACCTATCATCAATTTTACATGTTGAACTGGACACGCAAATACTGACTGCATATCAAAATAAAACTTTTTTGTTTACTTTTAACTTCACCTTTCTGTTGAGGAGATATTTGCAATCCAAGTATTGTCAAATAATGAGTTAACTTCAGGTAAATCAAACTGGATGCTTTCACTGGGGGTTTGTACTGCTCCCTGCATCGTGTATTCAGATCAACATGAAAAGTTTGGTGAAACATCCTCGATATAGTTACCTGCTGTCTTTTTTTCTGAAAATCAATCATGCAACCAGGCTTTGAGTCATGCTTCCCATGGCTTGGGCAGCATGAATTGACTGACTAGCGCTAAACTTTTGCATGCAATTTGCATTGCATGGCCACCCAACTTAAAATACAAGACTAGCTGCACTACGTCACCTCTTGATCATTATGATGCTTGTATTCGCCCTTCCTACATTTTACATTTGCTCATCCAAAGTCAACAGCAGATCCTTACTGAACAAATACGAAGTGGCAGTCTATTTGTTCACCGTCTTTTCACAAGTAAAAAAAAAGAAAGCTTTAAAGACTGGTGATGCCAAACAATACTTTCTGCTGAAAAGTTTTTATCCAGTTAAGAGGTAAAGCGGAATTTTCCAGAATTCATGAGATTAAGCAGAATTAATTATTTGTTCACACTACCAGCTTGTTTTTGACACTTTTTTTGCCACTCGCAACGTATATTAATACGTGATTGTACTACTAAGAAAAAGCTGTCTGCTGTCTTCACAGCTGTTCCAATGTGCCATTGTGCCTTGTCATCACCTGCCTACACTTAATTAATAAGCATCTGTTTCATCCTTGTATTTACATAAGCTAGCAAATGGAAACGTGTTTTCTTTATTTAAACCTATGATTAGGTGGCTGTTTTTACCCTGTTGTTTCACACTTGTTATTATTATGGGACTTCATTAGTGTTTCCCTGACATCTACAAGAAATGCAATGCTTTATTGGGAGGTATTCAGATCATAGCCTATTTAAAAGGGTTAAATGCAAGAAAGCACAACTCTGCTATACAATAAACACAAACTCAAAGAAATATATCTCATTCTTATTTTATACTAATATAATAATAATAAATTTTATTTCTATAGCGCCGACATATTCCGCAGCACTTTACATTTCAGAGGGGACTTGTACAGACGATAGACATTACAGCATAACAATAATCACATAGATTATAACAAATACCAAGAGGAATGAGGGCCCTGCTCGCAAGCTTACAATCTATGAAGAAAAACTCATACAGTTCTGAACATCTCTGAGGATTTATTCTGAGTCAGTTGATCGGGGTTTTTTTGCACATTTTCTCCCAAAAAACACAGTCCACCGCTATGTGATCAACATTCAATTTCTATCAAGTGACATTATGAATAGAAGCCATACAGTAGTTAAAGTCTAGATAGTATTTAGCCTCAAAGGACTGTAAAGGAGAATATTTTATACTGTTATTAAAAGGTAAAGGAAAAGTATAAAAAATAGAACACATTAAAAAAGGTAATTAAAAATTAGTTGACAGTCAAGTGTTAAGAAAAAAAATTAATGTCACTAAAGATTTCACCACAAGAATTATATAAATGAATTATACAATAAATTCCAGAATTTAACAATACTGATATTGCATGACTAAATTTTGATGCCTCCAATTGTTACCATTAGAGATGAGCGACTTTTGCCTTTTTTTCGAGTCAAGTCGGGTTTCATGAAACCCGACTTTCGCAAAAGTCGGGTCGAACGAAATCGGCCGACTAAAGGGGAAAAGTCGGAGGACGACTGAAACATGAAACCCAATGCAAGTCAATGGGGAAGCAAAGTCGGCAGTGAGTGGAAGACAGTAAACCCACCTACAGTGCCCATTTCAATGCCAAAAACATCAATTCTTATAACTGAAGCTTGTCAACCTTAATTTACTTCCTAATAATAGTTGCGCATTGAAACTGGGGGTTATTTGGCTAATGTTTTGGGGGGGTAGGGCTGGCTCCAGGTTTTCGTGTGCCCTGGGCCAAAGAGTGTCAGTGCGCCCCTTTAACACATACCACTACTCTTGATGCTCCGATACGGCACAGAAATATATGTATAGTACAATGACACATACTTCACTGATTACATGACATGACTGATCTATTTTAAATTGTAAAATAGCTCAAAAATAGGACAGTATATTACTCCATACAGTGTTATGGCCACCACATGTGCGCCATACAGAATATTGAGCCCCATATATTTCTCCATACCAAATAATTAGTCACATATAGATACAGGAAAGATGTATATCTTTGTACCGTGTTAACCAGTAGATAGAAAAATATTCAGAATTGAGAGTCCTCAGTGGTTGATACCTTTTAATGGCTAACTGAAACCACTGAGGACTCTCAATTCTGAATATTTTTCTAGTCACATATAATGTTCCATACAGTATCTGATGAGCTCCACATAATGCTCCATATATAATGGGCCCCATTTGTAATTCTCCAGTCTATAATGTGCCCCTTAGATGCTGCTCCAGTGTCTGATCTGCCCCATTTACATTGCTTCAGTACATGATGGGCCTCATGGATTCATGGATGATGCTCCAGTGTATGATGGGCTCCAATAATGCTCCATATATAATGGGCTCCATTTGTAATGCTCCAGTGTATAATGGGCCCCTTAGATACTGCTCCAGTGTCTGATCTGCCCCATTTACAATGCTCCAATACGTGATGGGCCTCATGGATGAGGCTCCAATGTATCATGGGCCCTAATAATGCTCCATATATAATGGGCCCCATTTTTAATGCTCCAGTGTATAATGGACCCCTTAGATGCTGCTCCAGTGTCTGATCTGCCCCATTTACATTGCTCCAGTACATGATGGGCCTCATGGATGATGCTCCAGTGTATGATGGGCTCCAATAGTGCTCCATATATAATGGGCATCATTTGTATTGCTCCAGTGTATAATGTGCCCCTTAGATGCTGCTCCAGTGTCTGATCTGCCCCATTTACATTGCTCCAGTACATGATGGGCCCTATTTTTAATTAACCCAGGCATGGTATGTTAAAAGAGCTCTATGGAGTAATATGAGGTGTGTGCTTCCACATCCTTCACTTTTGGTGTGGGTGAAGGACACAAGGAAAGGATTTGCTCCTGACCAGAAGCCTGCAGTTACAACTCAGTGCTTGCATTTTTTACAAATTCAGAAGAGGAGGCAATAGAGCTGGAGGCTGTTTCAGCAATGTAAGCCACAAACAGTTCCTGATACTCCGGCTTTAAAAGCAGCCTACCTACTCCCAGAAAAGGGAGCCTTACAGGCCTTTCAAAGCTACACCATGACGCTGGCTCAACACCTCTTGCCTTAGCTGCTATTTTGTTTTTGGCACTACCAGCAGATGCACCACCACCGCCATCAGTACAAGGTGGCCCTCCACGCCCACCTCCACGTCGTCTTCCACCATACTTCCTCATGTTTTTGAAAATGGACCCAAAATACCAGCAGATATATGGTACTGTATCAGAAGCGTACAGCTCTATACAGTCTATGGATAACAGTAAATCTCCGTATATATTTCATGAGGCATACACAGATGCTCATAGGCTCAGTATTGATTACACAATAAAATAACAAGTTGAAAAAGGGTACAGTATCACCAGATACAAGGTATATATAGTATAGAGTAAACATTCTGATTCTCCGTATACATTTCAGGAGGCAGACACAAACGCTCTCAGGCCCAGTATGGATTACACAAGAATATGAAAAGCTGTAAATGTGTTATGTAACACAAGCGTCCAGCTGTATACAGTGTTGGGGTAATCTTAAAGTTCAAAATATATTGCCGGAGTAACAGACAGACGTTTACAGGCTCAGAATTTAAATAGCTAAAAAGGTTACTGTATATGAAGCGTTCTGCTGTATACAGTGTTGGCCAAATTGAAAATATCGGTATATATTTTTTCATAGTCACCCTCAGATGCTCACTCAGTTTGGTTTTGACCATAATAAAAAATGTTGTAAAAAAGGCCCTGGATAACAAGATAGCAAGTATATATTTT
Source organism: Dendrobates tinctorius (assembly GCF_039654945.1). Taxonomy (NCBI): domain Eukaryota; kingdom Metazoa; phylum Chordata; class Amphibia; order Anura; family Dendrobatidae; genus Dendrobates; species Dendrobates tinctorius. Next base: position 14,545,843 of record NW_027361699.1, read on the forward strand.
TAGGGTTCAATTGAAATCTCCGTATAAATAGTCCCGTAGTCACTCTCAGACGTTTACACAGTATGGATTTGACCGTAATGCTAAATGTCGAACAAAGGTACTGTATAACAAGATACAAGCTGTATGGAGTATAGTGTAAAAATTTGTTTCTCCGATTCACTGTGTATATAGAAGGTGTAACCCACACACGCTCACTCACTATGGATGATGTAGGGAAGGTGGACTGACAGACAATACAGCCTGTAGTGAGAAGCAGAGGTGTAGTGCAGTGTAGGTGTGAAACCGCTAAGATAAAGAGAAAGGATGCAGTGTTTTAGCTTGCCCATTGGAGGGCAGTGGAGAGTGTAGGAGTGGGACTGAATAAATGCCATTGGTCAGAGAAACTGTTAGGTGATGGTGGGTGGAGTTACCAGAACTGGAAGTATAAAAGGCTGAAGAAAGGTTCTGGAAGAGTCAGTAGCGAAGGGAACACAGTAAATAGGAAGTTCTGCTGAGGAAATAGAGACAGTGGAAAGGCTCCAGAGAGGACTGACAGTTGAGGCGGTCACGGGGGGATGGCCCAGAGGACGATAGCCACAGACAAAGACGGCCTGGGGCTATCATACAGACGGTGCGCTCAGACTGGTGCAGCAATGTGGTGGTTGGGCCTATTCCAGCCACAGTGGAAGAGCCACAGAGGATGCCACGATTATAGTTGCAAAGAAAGTGAAGGTACCGGGGCCTGTGTACAGAGAAATGTGAAATGGCTGTGGTGAATTGCTGTTGTTGACAGAAGGATGGGCACTAAAAATGGACCTGTTCAATATAAACTCTGTGTCAGTCTCATGTTTGTCTGCAGCAAGAAGAGGGTCCCCCCACAGTTGGTTATCCTACACAGATGATACCTTAATACAAATTTTTGAAACAAGGCATTGTCTCAGCACATACCAGGTGTGTCCAGTCTAGGGTAAAATTTCAATCTATACTTCCGGAGTCAGACACAGACACTCACAGGCTCACTATGTATTACACCAGAATTAAAAAAGTAGAAAAAGGGAAAGGTATTCATAGCATACACCAGTATACAGTGTTGTGGTACTTTTAAATTTTTGTATATATTTCAATCTCAGTAAGCCAGTCAAGAATCTCCGCTATTGGAAACTACATGGATACAAGTATAGACGCAAAGTCGAGTGTTAGCAGAAATTTTGGAATTACTCATCGCAGGAAAGTCTCACGGTAGATGTTGCAGAGGCGATGCAGGCCCTCAATTACTGTGTCTGTGGACAAAGCGAAAAAGGTTCTTTGTGAAGAAAGGATTTCTTTAGCGTGGATCACATCACCGTTACTTGTCTCCATCAAATTGTGATCACAGGGAGAGATGTACCCATGGTCCTCATTGCCTATCATGATGTGTCTGGTCATTTTAGAGTGCAAAAGACAGAAGCCACAGGCCATAGGCGATTCTATTGGATTGGCATGAGAGAAGACATTGAAAAATGGTGGCAGGAATGTCACACGTCTGTGACTATCACAACTGTGAAAGGTGATCATAAACCACCACTGCTTCCGCTTGTAAGTTGATGTCCATTTCAAATGGTAGCCATTGATCATCTGAAGGTAGAGGCCAGCAGGACAGAGGCCATAGCTACATCTTAACCATCATTGATCAATACACCAAATTTCTAGTGGCCATCCCTGTGAAGGATTTAACTGCCCAGACTACACAGCAGTGGAGCAGGGAGAGGTAAGTATTGCAACTTGCAAGTGCTGTGGCCATGACCAAGCAGGGGGGGCACAATCGTGGTCGACGGTACTGGCACAGGGCCCCTCATAGAACGCTGGTGTGTCTGATGGCAAGTGGGCCCTACCACCATCTGAGACACTGTATTGTTCTATGAGGGGCCCTGTGCCATTGCAGTCGGCTATCGGTGGGCCCATCCACCTATTCAGAACAACAGCACTGGCCCGGGTGAGCCAGGTCTTGACCCCAGCCATTGGGGGAGGGGGAGGGGTGGGCAGCCCAGTTAGGGAGGTTTAAAAATTGGCATATGTAGATGTGTTGGCTGGACATTCAGCTGCTGCAAAGGGCGTAATTAGGCAAGTCCGAGGAAGAGGAGGAAAAAACCGAGGCACTTTTCTGGTAACCTATGTGTCATCAGGGAAAGGTGGGACAAAATCCTTTGAAACCCATGCATGGTTCATTTTAATGAAGGTTAGATCATCAACATTTTGGGTCGACAGATGGATCCTTTTTTCTGTCAGGATTGATCCAGCAGCACTGAAGACTCTTTCAGATGACACACTAGCAGCAGGGCAAGCGAACTCCTGTAAGACATATTGTGCCAATTCAGGCCAGACATCCAGTTTAGAGGCCCAATAGTCAAAGGGGAATGACCTGTGAGGGAGAACATTGATATGGGAGGAAAAGTAGTTTGCAACCATAATTGTCAACTGCTGCCTCCTGTCACTTTTAATCGATGCAGTATTAGCAGTCGTGTGAGCAGTACTTGAGAAATCATTCCACAACACGGTCATTAAACCCCTGTCTCCAACGCCACTTCTGCTGTGTGCACCACGAACACCTCTTCCATTGTGCCCACTACGGCTCGTGGGAGAACCAGCACCGCTCCTGTGTGCTGGGAAAGCCTCAAACTAACGGTTTACCAGAGTTGCTTGTTTGTTTGCTAATATTATCTCTAGGTTCTCCTGTGCATGATGTTGTGTAATTTGCCTTTGTAGCGTGGATCGAGAATGCTGGCCAGACAGTAGTTGTCATCCCTAATCATTTTGGCAATGCGGGGGTCCCTTTTTAGGATCTGGAAGGCATAATCGCACATGTGGGCCAAAGCTCCACTTGTCAATGATGCACTGCCCGTGGTGGGTGGAGGAACACTTTATGGCAAATCCACATCCCTACAGTCACGCACAAACACTGTCCCTGACCTTAGAACACCAACATTTTCACTTGCCCCGTGAGAAACATCCTCCTGCCCAAAATAATCATCCCCCTCATCCTCATCCTCCTCCTCTTCCTCTTCTTCCTCCACCTCGTCCAGGACAGTTCCCTGACCAGACAATGGCTGACTGTCATCAAGGCTTCCCTCCTCCTCCTCCGCTGCAGACGCCTGATCCTTAATGTGCATCAAACTTTGCATGAGCAGACGCATAAGTGGGATGTTCTTGCTTATGATGGAGTCGTCTGCAGATACCAGCTGTGTGCATTCCTTAAAACACTGAAGGACTTTACAGAGGTCTTTCAGCTTTGACTACTGCACACCAGACAATTCCATGTCTTCCCTCAAACTGCCTGCCTGTGTATCCTCCCACAAATGCATTACAGCCTGCCTCTGTTCGCACAGCCTCTCAACCATGTGCAGGGTGGAGTTCCACCTTGTTGCAACGTCTAAGATTAGCCGGTGCTTGGGGAGGTGGAGCAAACGCTGCAGCTTCTGCATTCAACTGGAGTGTACAGCCGAGCGATGGATGTGCGAGCACAGTCTTCGCACCTTATGGAGCAGGGATGTTAACTCCGGATAATTATTAAGGAAGCACTGCACCACCAGGTTCAAAGTGTGAGCCAGGCAAGGTATGTGTGTGAGTTTTGCACGGGCTATTGCTGCCACAAAATTACGGCTGTTATCATTAAATACATTGCCTGCCTGAAGATGTAAAAAATGAGGATGAATGAACTCATGGAGATCAACAACAAACACTGCGGAGACACCATCACATGTTTCTCAACACAAGCAATGACTAGCCAGGTCTTTGCCCGGGAAGGAACAACCATGGGAAGGGCAGTCTCCAATGAAGGAAACCACCTATGCCAAAACATGGTATCCATCCACAGACAGCTGTTTCGGGGTATTGCCCCTCATCAGTGTGGAGTAGGAAACTGGACAGTAGGAGCAATGCCTAGTAGAAGACTGTGAAAAATGAGGATGAATGAACTCATGGAGATCAACATCCAACACTGCGGGGACACCATCACATGTTTCTCAACACAGTGATTCTAGAGCAAAGCCCCCATCCCTTATGGGAAATATGTATGATTCTAGAGGAAAGACCTCCTGATCTCTATGAATTCATTCATCCTCATTTTTCACAGTCTTCTACTAGGCATTGCTCCTACTGGCCAGTTTCCTACTCCACACTGATGAGGGGCAATACCCCGAAACAGCTGTCTGTGGATGGATACCATGTTTTGGCATAGGTGGTTTCCTTCATTGGAAACTGCCCTTCCCGTGGTTGTTCCTTCCTGGGGAAAGACCTGGCTAGTCTTTGCTTGCGTTGAGAAACATGTGATGGTGTCTCCGCGGCTTGTGTTTTGCATATTTTTACATATTTCCCATAAGGGATGGGGGCTTTGCTCTAGAATCACTGCGTTGAGAAACATGTGATGGTGTCTCCGCAGTGTTGGATGTTGATCTCCATGAGTTCATTCATCCTCATTTTTCACAGTCTTCTACTAGGTATTGCTCCTACTGGCCAGTTTCCTACTCCACACTGATGAGGGGCAATACCCCGAAACAGCTGTCTGTGGATGGATACCATATTTTGGCATAGGTGGTTTCCTTCATTGGAGACTGCCCTTCCCGTGGTTGTTCCTTCCCAGGGAAAGACCTGGCTAGTCATTGCTTGCGTTGAGAAACGTGATGGTCTCTCCGCGGCTTGTGTTTTGCCTCAAGATGTAGACTGCCCAGCCATGACTCTGTTTGTCGCTGCAAGTAGTCGGCCAGTACCTCCGCGTTGTGTCTGTTGTCGCCCAAAGACATAATCTTTTACACAGCCTGCTGATGCTTACCACTAGCTGTTCAATAGTGGGACACCTTGTGTGCAACACTGCCAGCTGCTGATGTAGTGCTCGTGCAACTGTGCTCTGTGGACAAGCTTTCGCTGATAGACGAGGAGGAGGAGGAGCGAAAGCCTACAGCCAACTATTTCCTATACCGTGGGCTAGGCAGCACTGTTCCACCGCCGCTGTCCCCAGTGGAGCCTGCATCCACCACAGTGATGGAAACGTAACGGCCCTGGTCATGCCTACTGGTCCATGCATCCATTATGAGGTGCACTTTTCCACTCACTGACTGTTTTAGTGCATGGACAATGCAGTCTTCACATGCCGGTGGAGGGCAGGGATGGCTTTTCGAGAAAAGAAGTGCCAACTGGGTAGGTCATAGCATGGGACAGCGTCGGCCATGAGGTCATGGAAAGCTTTGCTTTCAACCAAACGGTAGAGCATCATCTCTAATGAGATTAGTTTGGCAATGTAGGCGTTCAAACACAGTGTACGCGGATGAGAGGATGAGTACTTTCTTGTCCTACTCAGAGTGTCTGGTAGGGTGAGCTGGACTGGAGAGCTGCATATGGGGGAAGTAGTGGTGGACCGGATGGAGTGAGAGGGGGTTGGTGATGGTATTGGTGGTGATGGCCTAGATTCAGTGTTGTGTTGCAAAACCATTGTGATTCCCTAAGTGCTTTGGCTTTGCGACGACACCTTCACATTTAGTGCTGGTGGTGTGCTTAATGGTGGCAGTGGTCTTACAGTGGGGGTAGCGATGGAGCATTGTTGGCTACCTTCAGTCGGAGCAGGTGCACATGTGCTACCTGAGGTTTTGTAGTCCGTCCACGTTTGCAAGTGCATGCTGATTAAATGTATAAGCATGCAACTGGTATTCAAATTTCTGAGTTGTTTACCTCAGCTAAACGTCCTTCCGCACTTCTTACAGGTAACCTTTGCCTCATCAGTAGGATTTTGGACAAAGAAGTACCACACTGCACTCTTCCTACTATGGTAAACATTTTCTGGCCTTGCACGCTGTGCTAAGTTGACCGTCTGGTCAAGCTGTCCTGCAACTCTTTTACTTTTTGTTCCACGTTGTAGGACAGCTACGGGCTTGCTAGATAACCGCTGCTGCGATGTCAATGCCTGCTGCGGATCTTTATCCTTATCTGAACTATTGCCAGCGTCACCCTCCTCCCCCAATGGATGCCAATCCGGGTCGAGAACTGGGTCATCCATCACCTCCTCTTCAAAGTCATCTGCACCTTCCTCTTTACCTTCCTCTGTGTCACCGTGTAAGGTGGTATAGTATGCGGTAAGGGGCACCTGGGTTTCATCAGGGTCAGATTCTGGCTCAATAGAATGCGAGGGCAATGTAGTGCTGTGGGTCAATGCACCAGCAGAATCTTCTAGCAGTGGCTGTGCATCAGTGCACTCCATGTAAGATTCATCTTGGACTGGGGAATTCAGGATTTGACTGGATAACCCAGGCATGGTATGTGAAAAGAGCTCCACAGAGTAATCTGATGTGTGGGCTGCCGCATCCCTAACTTTTGGTGGGGTTGAAGGAAACAAGGAAAGGGGTTTTTTGTGACCAGAACCCTGCACTGATGACTCCGTCCTTGCAGGTTTCGACCGTTCAGAAGAGGAGGCAATAGAGCTGGTGGCTGTTTCGGCAACGTACGCCAAAACCTGTTCCTGATGCTCCGGCTTTAAAAGCGGTTTTCCTACTACAAGAAAAGGCAACCTTACAGGCCTTCTTGGGCCAGAGGATGACACAGGTTCAACACCTCCTGCCTTAGCTGCTATTGTGCTTTTGACAGAACCAGCCGATGCACCACCACCATCAGTACCAGCTGCACCCCCCTGCCCACGTCCGCGGCCTCTTCCACCATACTTCCTCATGTTTGGGAAAATGTACCAAAAATACTAGTAGAGAGATGGTACTGTCGGAGGAACGTCCAGCTGTGTAAGGTGTATTAAATAAATTAAATCAACGTATATATTATGTTAGTCACAGACGCTCTCACAGTATGTATTGGACGGTAATCCAGCAAGCAGATATACGGAACTGTATCAGAAGTGTACTGCTGTATACGATTTTCGTGCAACTATCAATCTCCGTATATGTATTTACGGAGTGTCACACACACGCTGATTAGGTATAAAAGTGACTGTAATCCGAACGGCAGATATACAATACTGCTGTAAAATCGGACAGCTCTATACGATGTGTGTATGTAAAATTGTCAAGCTCCGTGTATTTGTATACGAACTTCAATAAAATACACTATAGGAACAAAGAAGCGCAATAGGGTCTTATCTGGTGACAATGGTATAAAGATATATAAAATCCACTCACCCGCTAAAGGAGAGATCAGGCATAAGGAAATCGTCAGCTACTGCACGTCCAAATGGTCAGACAAGTGACCGCCAGTAAATCGCTTCTTATAGAACTTATTTATTGGACTTACAGGTGCTGCTTGACATAATACACAATCCAGTTATATTAAAAGATCAATCATTTATTCCCATTTTATCCCAGTGCATTTCGAAGTGGAAAATACTTCTTCAGTGGATGACAAATATTCTATATTTGTCATCCCCTGAAGAAGAAGTGTTTTCCACTTCGAAACGCATTGGGATAAAATGGGAATAAATGATTGATCTTTTAATATAACTGGATTGTGTATTATGTCAAGCAGCGCATGTAAGTCCAATAAATAAGTTCCATAAGAAGCTGTATATGAACTTACACACGATGTCTCTGTCTAGTTTTGACCGTTATCAAACAGATATACGAAACTGTCTGAAAAATGGACACGACTATAAGGTGTAGGTCTGGAAAAACGGAAAATCTCCTCAGTTTTTTTTTCCAGAGTCACACACAGGTAGCTTCTATTTGTCTGTGCTAGAAGGCGGTACACAGTAGTGTGTGAAGAGCATACACCGCTGTATGGTGTGTGTATGTAAAATTGTCAAGCTCTTTGTATTTGTATACGGACTGATAGACGCTGTCTCCTCTAGTTTTGACCGTAATCAAACAGCAGATATATTAAACTGTTTGAAAAATGGACACGACTCTAAGGTGTAGGTCTGGAAAAACGGACAAACTCCTCGGCTTTTTTTTCCAGAGTCACACACTGGTAGCTTCTATTTGTCCGTGCTAGAAGGAAGTACACGGTAGTGTGTGAGGAGCATACACCGTTGTATGGTGTGTATGTAAAATTTTCACGCTCCCTGTATTTGTATACGGACTGACACACGCTGTCTCTGTCTAGTTTTGACCGTAATTAAACAGCAGATATACGAAACTGTTTGAAAAATGGACATGACTCTAAGGTGCAGTTCTGGAAAACAGACAAACTCTGCAGCTTTTTCTTCCAGAGTCACACCCAGATAGCTTCTACTTGTCCGTGATACCAGCCGGTAGACGGTAGTGTGTGAGGAGCATACACCGCTAGATGGTGTCTGTATGGAAAATCGTCAAGCTCCATGTATTTGTATGCGAACTGACACACGCTGTCTCTGTCTAGTTTTGACTGTAATCAAACAGCAGATATACGAAACTGCTTGAAAAACAGACACAACTTTAAGGTGTAGGTCTGGAAAAACGGACAAACTCCTCGGATTTTTCTTCCAGAGTCACACCCAGATAGCTTCTATTTGTCCGTGATACCAGGAACACGGTAGTGCATGAGGAGCATACACCGCTAGACGGTGTGTGAAAAAATGAACGCTCAGTAACTCACCAGGACAAAATAATAAAATTTGGAGTGCTTTGAATAAAGCAGTTTGAACAGCAGTGTGCACACAGCAGTGCAGCTAGCAGGTAGCCTTAAAAGGCAGCCTAATTACCACCAGCGCTGCTGCACACAACAAAAATCCTCCCCTTTCACAGCAAACTAAATGTACAGTGAAAAGCGCTATCAGCAGAAGCAGTTTTTTTTTCTTCCCTGCCTAACACTCTCCCTGTTCAGAATCAGCAGCAACACCTCTCCCTATTGTAAGATTGGCAGAGGTAAGATGGCGGTCGGCGTTCAAAGCCTTTTATACCCACTGTAACGCCACACAAAGCCAGCCAATTACTTCAATGCCCTTCTCTAAGATGGTGCTGGCCGCTGCGCATGTCATCGCGTTGCCCACAGTGTGCATCCGCCATAATTGGGTGAGAAAAGGCGCTGAAAGTATCATTTGAAATGCGACTTTGGCGCGCTGATCGGCGACCTCATGGCCGACCTCACGCTAGGGTCGGGTTTCGATCAGCAAAACCCGACTTTGGCGAAAGTCGGCGATTTTTGAATCTTACCGACCTGTTTCGCTCAACTCTAGTTACCATCACTAATTGTATTCTTACAAAAGTTTGTGTGTAATACAGTGACAATATTACATATTTCATCTCTACCTTGAAATTTCTGAGCAAAGGATTTATTGCTTTCTTAAAGAGGACCTTTGGCCAAATTTTTCATGTTAAGATGGACACATGATTTTTAATGGCTATGGAGCAGAATAAAACATTTTTATTTACTTATTTACCTTTTAGTTTTGGCTCGCAGTTGCAGAGATATTAGCAAAGTATTTGGCATCTAATGAGTTAACAGATACTTTTCACTGAGTCGTGCCTTTCTTTTCTCTGAGCTGCTCTCTGATAATAGACACTTAGATATAACAAAAGTGAACTTAATGGGTGCTAATATTTTCATTGCTAATATCTCTGCAATGGAAAGACGAAATTAAAAATAAACAAAAAATTGTTTTAATCCGCTCTGCAGCCACTATTGCATCCTGTATCCAGTCCAATGTGAAAAATTTGTTGCAAGTTCTTTAAGTCTGAATAGAAAGAATTTCAATATTATCCTTTGACCTGTTATGTCTTTAACATTTGCTTTGTCAAAAAATGTAAAACAATTTTGGACCACTCTCCATGTCTCTCATATTTGGAGCAGTTTTGAGATCTCTCCACAGGTGTTCAATGGGATTTAGATCCAGACACATTGCTTGTCACTTCAGAATGCTCCAGTGTTTTGTCATTCATTTCTGGGTGCTTCTTGAAATAAGTTTTAGGTGATTGACCTGCTGTAAGATCCATGACCTAAGGCGCAAACCCAGCTTTCTCACACTGGACATTACATTGCGACTCAAAAAATTCTTTTAGTAATCATTAGATTTCATGATGCCTTGCACATAGTCAAGGCTGATGACAGATGCGGCAAAACAACCCCAAAACACACTTGAACTTCCATCATATTTGACTGTAGGTACTGTGTTCTTTTCTTTATAGGCCTAATTCTGTATTTTGATGAACAGTAGAATGAAGTGCTTAACTAAAAAGCTCCATCTTGGTCTCATCTCTCCACAAGACACTTTCCCTGCAGGATTATGACTTACACACACTTTGTCAAATTGAAATCTAGCTATTTTATCTCTCTTGTGCAGCAGTGGAGTACTCCTGGGTCTACTGCAATAGCATTTCATTTCATTCAAATGTTGTAGAATAGTATGTGCTGACACTGATGCACCCTGAGCCTGCAGTGCATTTTGAATTTCTTTGGAAGTTGATTGGGGTTGCTCATCCACCATCCAGACTATCCTGCTTTGCAACTATTTATCAATTTTTCTCTGCCATCCACATCCAGAGAGCTTAGCTACAGTGCCATAGGTTGTAAACTTCTTGATTATGTTGTACACCGTGGATAAAAAAAATCAAGATCTCTGGAGATAGACTTGTAATCTTGTGCTTGTTGATATTGCTTAACAATTTTGATTCTCAAGTCATCAGATAGTTCTATTCTCTTTCAGACAAAGGTTGACTCGAAACTCAGTAGCTTTTGAATATCACAGGTACTGCATTAGTGCTGTCTGTCAGTCAGTGTCAGATATATTCCTCCCAGCAGCAGGGCTTTCAGAGTGGGCATCAGACAGCTTCAAAACGATATTAACCTGCAGATTAACATCATAATAGAGATTTTTTTACAAAACAAGTTCCGTTTACTAGCAGTTCTTGCCAGTCTATCTAAAAGCAGAAAAACTTAATTAAATAGTTATTTTCTTACAACTCCTCATAGTTTTTCAGAAACTAAAATCTCTTCAATAGATTATATAGTAATAGCTAATGGCTAAAAGTTAGCCTTAATTTAATTATTAATTGTTGTGACAAATAAAATCACCCAACCCATGTAATAAATGTTTCATGCCGGTACTAGTCATAAGTTATATTTTGTAACATTTTCAGGATTAATTGATTCCAACATGAAGGTGGGTCCTCTTTCTTGACTACATATGGATAGACAGATGGATAAAGCAAGTATCATGGCTAAATCTTGCCTAGCAATGTGCAGTCACAGTGTGAGCTTTATGAAACTGAATAAAAGAACTACGTTTTTAGGTAGTTTAGCTTCTGTTAAAGAAATATACTCACTGACATTTACTTCTAAATGAAATGGTGATGTGGTTGAAGTAAATATATCTTAATATATATCAAAATGTGCAATAATTAATATGAAAAATCATAAAACAAATGCACATATCTTTTTTGGATAATAGAAAATTGGAAACTAAAGTTCTCGTATTTACTCTTTTACTCCAAAAAATAACTGTGATCAATGGAGCAGATTGATATTGGTCATCCACTTTATGAATTAGAGCAAATAATAGCTAATGTACAGGGGCTCAGTGCCATATCTCACTACATGCAGACACTATCTTGCATTCAGTAATTAAAGAATTGCATTTTTTTGCACCAACCAAGAGAAAAATAGGGACCTATGGATACTTTTTAGGTGTTCAGGTAAACTTATTTAGCAGTAGAACCTGGGTTCAGTTGCAAGGTTGCAAATAATAGAGCTATCTGGATATTTTGAGAATCTATGTTATGGTATCTAATAATAATAATAAAAATAATAATCTTCATTTTTATATAGCGCTAACATATTCCGCAGCGCTTTACAGTTTGCACACATTATCATCACTGTCCCTGATGGGGCTTACAATCTAAATTCCCTATCAGTATTTCTTTGTAATGTGGGAGGAAACCGGAGTGCCCGGAGGAAACCCACGCAAACACGGGGAACATACAAACTCCTTGCAGATGTTGACCTTGGTGGGATTTGAACCCAGGACTCCAGCGCTGCAGTGCTAACCACTGAGTCACCGTGCCACTCATAGTAGACTTTATAAAATCAGAAGTAAACTACTGTAAACAAACTCTTACAAAACATTTTATAGTTGCTAAACCTGTCTAAATGCATGTGCTGTGTAATGTAAGTGCAATAAAATACTCATCAATTGCTGTCTTCCACAGTTTCCAGCACCACTCCAGTCCTCTTTTCACTCATGTATGGCTTTTCTGACTGGCTGACTCACACTAAAGTGCTCTCAATGCACTTATATGTTATCTTTGGCTCACACACAAACCCCAGTGTGATCCGGCGAGTTAGAGCTTAAAGTCATGTAAATGATAAGAGGACCAGAGCAACGCTGCAAACTAGGGAAGACAGCAATTGGTGAGTATTTTATTGCACTTACTGAACATTACACAGCACATGAATTTAGACTGGTTTAGCAAATAAAAATCTGACTAGATTAATGTGGTGAAAATTTATTTTTGTGACAAGTCATTTATTTGTATTTCATTCCTTAGGGATTATAAAAGATGGAAAAGGGGAATCATGAAAAAAATTTGAAAGCGTGTTCTTGGCTTAAAACTGGAAAATGTTGGATCCACTTATAAGACACTTCACATTGATAATGGTTTATACTTAGACATTTAATTGCAAAAAATTGAGAAAAAAGAATGACAAATCAAAAACTGAGGAATGAATGTTCATAATAAACACAGAATTCTAGGTTAAAAAAATGAATTCAGACTCAAAGAGAAACTTTTAGCTCATTTTCAAACACTGAGTCGCCATGGATAGAGATGATGGTACACCAGTGAGTCAACACCCTTATTAATTTCCACAAATATATGATTGTTTTTAACCTTTCCGCTTGGCAAGAATGGTCTATGGTAAACTTTGGTAGCATTATCTTTATAAATTGATTATTTGTTTTTTTTGTGTTTATTCTTATTTGCATAATCACAAAATACGAATTTCCTGATGTTTTCTACTATACAGCCTGAAAATATTTAAAGTGATACAATCCAAACTATACATTAAAAGTATGCAATCAAAGTGTCTTCTGATTGGTCTGAATGGTAGACTTGATGCTGGCATTAGAACACTGTGAATTCTTTATCATTAAGAAAATATTCTCTTAAGGGGTCATTATATCACTTGGACCTATGGTGCTGTGTGTACCCCCGATTGGGTGGCTTCCACAAACGTGTTTGACCAATAAAATATTGGAGAGACTTTGAGAATAAGACTATCCAGTAGCATAGATTCCCTCAAAACTTAGATATATAACAGTCCTGTGAATATTTTGGAAACTTTGTGGAACATCATTTGAAACCTCTGGAAAAAATTGAAATATCTGTTGAACAAATATTCTGTTACTGAAGTTTTCCTATCTCCTATATGTACATTTTATAACTATCTTTTTTTCTGACAATCTCCTGTATTTCCTTTTGTATATAAGTGCTACGACCTTTTAACCAAATGAAATACTTCAATTAATCAATCCATCTTGTTTGTTCCACTTATGAGCCCTTTGATGGAAAAAAAGCAGTCATGCAAATCTTAATTTGGGAAACTCATTTGAATAATGATCATTTAAGCTTTATATATTTGTTTTCTACAGTATTGTAGCCAGTACAAATCAGCTCATAATTTTCTGTGGAAAATAGAAAAATTTGAATAATGAATAATAATTGAACGTGCCTTCTTGAGAATTTAATTCAAATGACGAATAATTGACTATTGGAGGATATGATTAGTATTGTGTGTAACTACAGTATTTATGATAACACCTGGTCTGATGCTGGGTTATTCATCACTCATGTGATGAATAACCTTGCCAAATTCAATTGTACTGCAAAATTTTAACTGTCACAGTTCACTTAAATATGAATGAATGTACGGTATATACAGCTCCTTGAAAAAGTTTTATTACATTGCACCCACAAACTTAATTGTAGCTATTGGGATTTTGTGTTATATACCAATGAAAAGTATCAAGAATTTGTGAAGCGTAAAGGAAAAGATACATGGTTTTCTATATTTTAAAAATAAAATTTGAAAATTGTGATGTGCATTTGGATGAAGAGCAGCTGTGAATGGAAATTTTACGTTCTTGCCAAAGATTCTCAATGGAATTTAGGACTGGATTTTGACTGAGACATTCAAACCCATGAATGTGCTTTGATCTAAATCATTCCATTGTAGCTCTGACAGTATTTTAATAGGTAATTGTCTTGCTGGAAGGTAAACCTACTCCCCAGTCTCATGTATTTTGCAGCCTCTAACACATTTTTCTCCAGGATTGCCCTGTATTTAGCTTCATCCATTTTCCCATCAACTCTGACCAGCTTTCCTGCTGAAGAAAAGTATCCCCAAAGCATGACATTGTCATTACCATGTTTGACAGTGGGAATGGTGTTTTCTGGGTAATTTGCAGTGTTATGTTTCTCAACACATTTTGCATTCAGCCCATTTAGCCAAAAAAGTTATACTTTGGTCTCATCTAACCAAAGCACCTTCCACATGCCACAGCTAGCATGTGGAGGAAGATGCTCCACTTAAAAATATTTACAAAAATGCATAATTTCCTTTACGCTCCACAAATATCTGCTACTTTGTATTGGTATAGCACATGAAATCCAAATAATATACATTTAAGTTTGTGGATGTAACGTGAATGTATGTGGAAAGGTTCACAAGGTATGGATACTTTTTTAATGCACTGTATATATATATATATATATAATTTTATTAGTATGTTCAGCGTATGAGTTGGGAGAACTCTCGGTGCATACACCAAATATAACCATAGCCCCCACCTTATTGAGGCCAAGGTGGTATCCATTGGGGTATTATGCATTGACATGCAGACTGTAGTTCCTTACACAGTGCATGAACACACAAAAAATGTGTCCAGTGGAACACCTTATTTACATTTCAACCAATGGATGACCTGTAAGAGATGGTGCGAGTGGTGGTGTAACTCTTAAAATGTTACACAGAATGTATCAGACCTTAGCTATATCTTGCCTCTCCACTCAGGGATGGTGGAATGAATGTTGGTATACAGAGCAGAAAGTTCTAGAACAGATTAACTCACAAAGAGGTAATGAGTTTGTTAAATAGAGAATCTTACAAGAGGCAATGATCTTGAAAGTTACAACCATCTCACTATGCTCAGTAGTATACAGTTCATATTTACATTAACAGTAAGCTTGTGCTTGCAGTGCATTACTAAACATTACCATGATTAAGGCTTAATTGCTGAAACGCGTTGATCATATTTCTGCCTCTTGTGTTACCCACATTGTTTTTTCATGTTTTTTAATACATCAGTGTATTATGTCATCGCTGGAGCACATCTCTTCTTTTTTTCTGCTGATTGCTGGCACCCTGGACTGGGGCGGCTCCATGCAGATGACTTCCACGATTACAGACCAGCATGCTGTGGTGAGCTGACTTTCCTTTTCCCCTTCCCTGTCTTTTGATTACCAAACATTCTGGCAACCACCTCAGAAGCTCTTTGCTTGCTTCTGCCCAATCTCTGTGTAACTCTAAATCCAGCCCAAAAGTTCAGTCCTTGTCACAGTTCCATTATTAGGTACCTTTCTTTATCAGCAATTCACTGAGGTAGTTTGTCTTTAAATCTAAGGGCCCCGTTTCCCTTATTGATGCACCAGTGATCCTGACAATGATACGACCTGTCGAGATCACCGGTTCGTCGCTAAATGATCGCTAGTAAGCTGAGAAACAGGCAGATCTCTTCAGCGACGCAGCAGCGATCCAGCGGTCAAACACAGCGATGCTCTGGCCAGCGGGACGCCGATGATGAAAAAATGGCTCAGGACATTCCTGCATGATCAGCGATATCCAGGAGGGGTCCGGTCGCTGCTGCGTGTCACATGTAGTGAGATCGCAGGCGAGATCGCTGTTGCATCACAAAATCGGTGATGCATTAGCGATCTCGCTAGGGATCTCGCTATGTGAGACGGGGCCTTAAGTAAGCAAAGTGGATAGGCCATTTGATTTCTGTCTGTAGTGAACACCCTATATCTGCTTTATGGGATTTATAGGTCCAAGATGCAGGAATTTTACTGGTGTAATTTCTTAAATATGCACAGCATAGTATATTATAATAAGTGCTATATAGTATCAATTATAGAGAAGAATGTGTGAACAGAGCATATTTTATAGTAAAAAGGACAAGGAACATTGGTTATAAAGGAAAGACATAAAAAACAGTGAGGGCATCAAAACAGCAATTTCTTTGCAACAACATCTTCTTTACTTGTTTGCCAAGCTGCGGACATAGGTTCAGATATGTTGTTTGATTAATTGATTTTCTTTTCTTTTTGTTTGAGAGGATTAGTTTGCCCTTTAATTGTGTCTTTCTTTACTTAGCTTATTCTGGAGCTTTTGTCAGTCAATTTATGTTTGTAGAACTTCTCAATCTTTTTGTGACATTATATTGTTGTTTTCAGTACTAAACCTAGGCCCCAATATGTATTTGTAATGTTAACTGTTATCATTAATTTACAAACACGTGTAGTTGCACTAAAAATGTATCCCTCAGAAAGGTAGTTAAGAAAAATACCACAGTTGTATTTATATAAGCTGAGTGTCAAGGAGGCACTTGGATTGCACTCTCAATGATAGGCAGAGTAAAGGGTCAGAGTTATGCAGCTACAGTGATACAAATAAGAGTTGTTGGTACATAAATTACCTCATAGTAGCAGATAACAGGACTGTCCGGTGGTCACTTTCTGGTAGGCACAGCAGAAACAAGTCAATGCTCTCGGATTGGTCCATATCGCGCTCCGTACACTGTCACGTGCCAGTCATGTGACCGCCTACTTCCCGCAAGTGAGTATCCTGCACTCACGCACCTCTAGACCAAGGAGCAACAGGGGCGTCTGTCACTGGCTGGAACAGCGCTCCAGAAGATCTAACTTTCTCCGCTGCCACCACTGATAATCCTATGGAGAACATTGACTTATGTTTCTGCTGTGCCTATCAGAAAATGACCACCGGACAGTCCTGTTATCTGCTACTATGAGGCAGCATAGCATATGAGGTAGCATTTATGTACCAACAACTCTTATTTGTAGGTGTCAGTGTAGCTGCATAACTCTGACCCTTTACTCTGCCTATAATTGAGAGTGCAATCCAAGTGCCTCCTTGACACTCAGTTTATTTCAATACAACTGTGGTCTCAATACATTTTGAACTACCTTTTTTTAGTGCAAATACACGTGTTTATATTGCATATCTATTATTTGGACAACTGTGTGGTGTTCTATTATTTGTAGCTGGTATCCTTTTCAATACGCAAGTGCCCCTGAAACTCTATTCCCATTTGTATCATTAATTTATACATGCACAATTATACTTATCTATCAGTGGCCATGTACATGGATAGAATAACCAATCATTTGTACAGAAAAAGTACACAACCCTATATTATTCAATATTCTGTAACTACAATCGTTATTGAAACATGGTTACTAAAATATGCTAAAATAGGAGAGCGAGAAATGAGGAGCAATATATGGAATGAGCAAGTCAAAAGACTCCTACAGAAAGGATAGAAGCAAAAAATATTACATATATCTAAGTAAATGGATATACTGCCCATATTCCCATATTTCCCCTTCAAGAAACAAGTTTAACCCCTTACCTACAATGGACGTAATATTCCGTCCATGTGACCCTGGACCTAATTTCCATGGACGGAATATTACGTCCCAGCGATCAGCGGCGCCCACGTGGTGAGCGCCGCTGATCGCGGCCGGGTGTCAGCTGATTATCACAGCTGACACCCGGCACAATGTGTCAGGGGCGGTCACAGACCGCCCCCGACACGTTAACCCATTGTACACCGCGATCAAACGCGATCGCGGTGTACCGGGGGTTAAAGGGAAGCATCGGCAGGGAGGGGGCTCACTCCTTGCTTCCCTGAGCCCCCCACGGCAGCGCAATGTGCAGCGCTGCTGCGGGGGTCTCTTTCCCTACAGGCCCACGGATCCAAGATGGCGATGGGGGCCTTCGGGGGCCTGTAGGGAGCTGACTTCTTCACTGCCTGCAAAGCGCAGGCATGAGGAAGTCTGCAGAACTGCCTGTGACAGATTGCTGATCTGTCACAGTGATCTGTGATGTGACAGATCAGCGATCTGTCAGAGGACAGTGATGTCCCACCTGGGACAAGGTAATAAAGTAAAAAAAAAAAAAAAAGTGTTAAAAATAATTTTAAAAAAATCGCTAAATAAATTAGTAAAAAAAAAAATATATTCCCCAATAAATCCATTTTTTCAAAATAAAAAAACAATAAAAGTACACATATTTGGTATCGCCGCATCCGTAGCGACCCGCCCTATAAAACTGTCCCATTATTTAACCCCTTTAGTGAACCCCTTATAAAATAAAAATAAAAAACGAAGCAAAAAATAATGATTTATTATCATACCACCGAACAAAAAGTGCAATAACGCGCGATCAAAAAGACGCATATAAATATCCATGGTACTGCTGAAAACGTCATCTTGTCCCGCAAAACACGAGCCACCATACAGCATCATCCGCAAAAAAATCGAAAAGTTATAGCTCGCAGAATAAAGCGATGCAAAAATAATTATTTTTTATATAAAATTGTTTTCATTGCAAAAAACCGACAAAACATAAAAAAACGACCTAAATGAGGTATTGCTGTAACCGTACCGACCCGAAGAATAAAACCGCCTTATCAATTTTACCGCACGCGGAACGGTGTAAACGCACCCCCCAAAAGAAATTCATGAAACGCTGGTTTTTGTTCATTCTGTGTCCCAAAAATTGGAATAAAAAGCGATCAAAAAATGTCACGTGCCCGAACATGGTACCAATGAAAGCGTCAACTCGTCCTGCAAAAAATAAGACCTCACATGACTCGGTGGGTCAAAATACGGAAAAATTATAGCTCCCAATATGTGGTGATGCAAAAACTATTTTTACAATAAAAAGCGTCTTTTAGCGTCTGACAGCCGCCAAACATAAAAACCGCCATAAATAGTAAATCAACCCCCCCAGTTATCACCCCCTTAGTTAGGGAAAAATAATAAAACTAAAAGAAAATGTATTTATTTCCATTTTCCCATTAGGGTTAGGGTTAGGGCTAGGGTTAGGGTTAGGGCTAGGGTTAGGGCTAATGTTAGGGGTGTGTTGGGGTTAGGGTTGGAGTTATAATTGGGGGGTTTCCACTGTTTGGGCACATCAGGTGCTCTCCAAAGGCAACATGGCGTCTGATCTCAATTCCAGCCAAATCTGCGTTGGAAAAAGTCAAATGGTGCTCCTTCCCTTCCAAGCTCTGCCATGCGCCCAAACAGTGGTTTACCCCCACATATGGGGTATCAGCCTACTCAGGACAAATTACAACACAACTTTTGGGGTCCAATTTCTCCTGTTACCCTTAGGAAAATAAAAAATTGGGGGCAAAAATATCATTTTTGCGGAAAAAAATGATTTTTTTATTGTCATGCCCAGGCGTTATAAACTTCTGTGAAGCACTTGGGGGTTCAAAGTGCTCACCACACATCTAGATAAGTTCCGTGGGGGGTCTAGTTTCCAAAATGGGGTCACTTGTGGGGAGTTTCCATAGTTTAGGTACATCAGGGGCTCTCCAAACGCACATGACACCCGCAGACCAATCCATCAAAGTCTGCATTCCAAAACGTCACTACTTCCCTTCCAAGCCCCGACGTGTTCCCATACAGTAGTTTTCTCCCACATATGAGGTATCAGCGTACTCAGGACAAATTGGACAACAACTTTTGGGGTCCAATTTCTCCTGTAACCCTTGGGAAAATAAAAAATGGGGACTAAAAGATGATGTTTGTGGAAAAAATACGATATTTTTATTTTCACGCCCGGTCGTTATAAACTTCTGTGAAGCACTGGGGGGTTCAAAGTGCTCACCACACATCTAGATAAGTTCATTAGGGGGTCTAGTTTCCAAAATGGGGTCACTTGTGGGGGGTTTCCACTGTTTAGGTACCTCAGGGGCTCTCCAAAAGCAACATGACACCCGCAGACCATGCCATCAAAGTCTGCATTCCAAAACGTCACTACTTCCCTTCCGAGCCCCGACGTGTCCCCATACAGTAGTTTTCTCCCACATATGGGGTGTCAGCGTACTCAGGACAAATTGGACAACAACTTTTGGGGTCCAATTTCTCCTGTTACCCTTGGGAAAATAAAAAAAGGGGACTAAAAGATGATGTTTGTGGAAAAAATACAATTTTTTTATTTTCACGCCCCGGGCGTTATAAACTTCTGTGAAGCCCTTGGGGGTTCAAAGTTCTCACCACACATCTAGATAAGTTTCTTGGGGGGTCTAGATTCCAAAATGGTGTCATTTGTGGGGGGTTTCCACTGTTTTGGTACATCAGGGGTTTTCCAATCGCGACATGGTGTCCGATCTCAATTCTAGCCAAAAACGTCAAATGGCGCTGCTTCCCTTCCGAGCTCTGCTATGCGCCCAAATAGTCATTTACACCAACATATGGGGTATCAGCGTACTCAGGACAAATTTCACAATAACTTTTAGGGTCCTGTTACCCTTGGAAAAATAAAAATTGGGGGTGAAAAGATCATTTTTGTGGAAAAAATATGATTTTTTAATTGTACCGCTGTACGTTATAAACTTCTGTGAAGCCCTTGTGGGTTCAAAGTTCTCACCACATATCTAGATAAGTTCCTTGGGGGGTCTAGTTTCCAAAATGGGGTCACTTGGGGGGTTTCCACTGTTTAGGTACATCAAGGGCTCTCCAAACGCGACATGGTGTCCGATCTGAATTCCAGCCTATTTTGCATTGAAAAGGTCAAACGGCGCTCCTTCCCTACTGAAGTCTGCCATGCACCGAAACAGTGGTTCCCCCCACATATCAGGTATCAGGGTACTCAGGACAAATTGCACAATAACTTTTGCAGTCCAATTTCTCTTGTTACCCTTGGTAAAATAAAGAAAATTGAACCTGAAGTATTTTTTTGGGGAAAAAAAGTTAGATGTTCCTTTTTGTTTTTTAAATGTTCAAAAAAATTCCTGTGACGCACCTAAAGGGTTAATACACTTAATGAATGTGGTTTTGAGCACCTTAAGGGGTTCCTAACAAAAAAAAATTTTGGTTCCAAAATTGTGCTGATGTAAAGGAAACATGTGGGAAATGTTATTTATTAAGTTTTTGTGTGCCGTATCGCTGTGATTTAAGGGCATAAAAATTCAAAGTTGGAAAATTGCGAAATTTTCAAAATTTTTGTCAAATTTCCGTTTTTTTCACAAATAAACGCAAGTTATTTGAATGCAATTTTACCACTAACATGAAGTACAATATGTCACGAGAAAACAATGTCAGAATCACTGGGATCCATGGAATCGTTTCAGAGTTATGACCTCATAAAGGGACAGTGGTCAGAATTGTAAAAATTGGCCCGGGAGTTAACGTGCAAACCACCCTTGGTAGTGAAGGGGTTAATATTATATGGTGCAATGGGAAATGTGATGTATAATATGAAATGTTATGTGCGTTAAAGTTGTTACTGATATTGATGATGTGTGTAGTTTGACAATAGGGATAGTGAAAATAAATTTTTGGGCTAGCCCAGAGTGAATGGGGACAAATTGAAGGGCAAGTGGCAATTTCCTGTTAGAATGTCAGATAGGGCCTGGAATGCATAGTGAAAGGACCTGAGTTTCATTCTTAGCAATGCTGCATTCTGGAGTGTACTTTGAGTGAGAGGAGCCCGAAGGAAAAAGATAACGAGATCCGGAGAGTTAATTGACTAAGTGACACTGATCATTCAGAGACAGGTCCAGAAAGAGGACACCAAACAGAAAGGCCAAGAGGTTATAATTCACAAGGATTTGGGCCTAGACAGGTCTGAGTATGAGAGATGAATAGATTGCTCCAGGCGGGAGTTCAGAGCATCAGAGAGCTTGAAGATAAGTTCAGCCATACTAATCCCCTAAGGGGAAAAGACTCGGAACCACGGGGTTAGTAAAGGACCCTGGTGAATCAGGGCTGTAAAATTAAGCTGGGTTATAGTGAAGTAATGAGAAACTGGAAACAGAGGACAAGTAGGAAGTATAAAGGGGAAAGGTGAAGATAGAAAAAATGGAGAAGAGAAGAAAGGAAACTGTATGGAAAATGCTCCAAGATGTAAAAGAAGCATTCTTAAGACTGTGTCCTGAGGTCTCTTCTATATATTCCCTGTCATTTTCCCATTCAGTAAAACATTTATTTTAAATGGTGGTCTCCCTCATTCAGCTGTAAAACATCTGGTCCTGGCAAGGCATACCACCCTCACAGCACATACACCAAACCATGTCCCTATTTTCATATAACATGGCAGGGCATAAGACATACCTCGCCCACTGCTACTGCCCGCACCATATTACAATTTGAACCAGTACATAATAAAAGATTGATGTATGCAAGTTTTGCTGTAAACTTTATAAAGTACATGCAGAATCATATATTCCAGTCTGTAGCAATAATTAAGAGCACAAACACTCAATCAGGTGACGCATTTCACATCTAAATTGTTCTTATTCATAAACGCACATAGTGTTATACAGTGAGAAGTCATATGCCCTCCATTACCCCTCCCATAATGATCTAAGCGGCACACAGTTCAATAATATAAGCAACATTACAATGAACATTGCAAAAGTGAAACAATGAAACAATTCTATGATTTAGCCCCATTTGGGTAAGCCATATCTTGAATTAAAAGCCAATAGATTTCTCTATTGACGAGTACCTGTCATTTAATTTTCATTCTCATAACTCATTAGTACACGTGTAAATAACAGCGATACTTTGTAATATAAGTTCTGCTTTTTTAAGAAATCTGCTTCTTTCTCCTCTTGGACTTATCTTTAATTTTTCAAAAATGCTCAATTCACAAGTAAAATATGTTTTCAGTGACTATAAATTTTCATATTACTTAGTTAGAAGAAGACAAGTGGTGCTCTTAAAGTTCTCCAAAAAATAAGGAAAAAAGCAGCACACTCCATTTACCGTATCATAAAAAACCTAAGTCCTTTATTTCAGAAAAGCATACATGGACAAGGTTTGTGAGGGCAGGATAAGTGCAGGCATGCAGGCAAGAAACAGGACTACGGCCGTTTCACGTTAAACATGCTTCCACGGGTCCAGTTAAAGTTCTATTGAGAATTGTAAGTTTCATTTCTGGAGAACTTGCAGCAAAATATCTTTGTTGGTTTCTTGCTCCTTCCTTCAAAGAAATTTAAAAGCCACCAACTGAGATCTCTAATCTAGTTTTTTCAGATTTTACCCAGGAATTGAGACTATAAGATAAATCCAGGAGGTGAAAGAAGGAAATTTAACTGATAAGATTACACAGTTGCTTATTTTCATGCATGGTATCATTTTATGAAATAAATAAATAAAACTCTTTAACCCCTTCACCCCCAAGGGTGGTTTGCACTTTCATGACCGGGCCAATTTTTACAATTCTGACCACTGTACCTTTATGAGGTCATAACTCTGGAACGCTTCCATTGATCCCGGTGATTCTGACATTGTTTTCTCGTGACATATTGTACTTCATGTTAGTGGTAAAATTTCATTCAAATAACTTGCGTTTATTTGTGAAAAAAATGGAAATTTGGCAAAAATTTTGAAAATTTCGCAATTTTCCAACTTTGAATTTGTATGCCCTTAAATCACAGAGATACGGCTCACAAAAAACTTGGTAAGTAACATTTCCCACATGTTTACTTTACATCAGCACAATTTTGGAACCAAAATATTTTTTTGTTAGGAAGTTATAAGGGTTAAAAGTTGACCAGCGATTTCTCATTTTTACAACACCATTTTATTTTTAGGACCACATCACATTTGAAGCCACTTTGAGGGGTCTATATGATAGAAAATACCCAAAAGTGACACCATTCTAAAAACTGAACCCCTTAAGGTGCTCAAAACCACATTCAAGAAGTTTATTAACCCATTAGGTGCGTCACAGGAATTTTTTTGAATATTTAAAAAGAAATGAACATCTAACTTTTTTCCCCAAAAAAATACTTCAGGTTCAATTTTTTTTATTTTACCAAGGGTAACAGGAGAAATTGGACTGCAAAAGTTATTGTGCAATTTGTCCTGAGTACGCTGATACCTGATTTGTGGGGGGAACGACTGTTTCGGCGCATGGCAGAGCTCAGAATGGAAGGAGCGCCGTTTGACTTTTTCAATGCAAAATTGGCTGGAATTCAGATCGGACG
The DNA here is from genome assembly GCF_039654945.1 of Dendrobates tinctorius. Lineage (NCBI taxonomy): Eukaryota > Metazoa > Chordata > Amphibia > Anura > Dendrobatidae > Dendrobates > Dendrobates tinctorius. The sequence continues at coordinate 14,570,003 of NW_027361699.1, forward strand.
CCATGTCACGTTTGGAGAGTCCCTGATGTACCTAAACAGTGGAAACCCCCTACAAATGACCCCATTTTGGAAACTAGACCCCCCAAGGAACTTATCTAGATATGTGGTGAGAACTTTGAACCCCCATGGGCTTCACAGAAGTTTATAACATACAGCCATACAATTAAAAAATCATATTTTTTCCACAAAAATGATCTTTTCACCCTCAATTCTTATTTTTCCAAGGGTAACAGGACCCTAAAAGTTATTGGGCAATTTGTCCTGAGTACGCTGATACCCCACATGTGGGGGTAAACCACTATTTGGGCGCATGGCAGAGCTCGGAAGGGAAGCAGCGCCATTTGACGTTTTTGGCTGGAATTGAGATCGGACACCATGTCGCGTTTGGAAAACCCCTGATGTACCAAAACAGTGGAAATCCCCCACAAATGACACCATTTTGGAAACTAGACCCCCTAAGGAACTTATCTAGATGTGTGGTGAGAACTTTGAACCCCCATGGGCTTCACAGAAGTTTATAACATAAAGCCATACAATTAAAAAATCATATTTTTTCCACAAAAATGATCTTTTCACCCTCAATTCTTATTTTTCCAAGGGTAACAGGACCATAAAAGTTATTGTGCAATTTGTTCTGAGTACGCTGATACCCCACATGTGGGGGTAAACCACTATTTGGGCGCATGGCAGAGCTCGGAAGGGAAGCAGCGCCATTTGACGTTTTTGGCTGGAATTGAGATCGGACACCATGTCGCGTTTGGAAAACTCCTGATGTACCAAAACAGTGGAAACCCCCCACAAATGACACCATTTTGGAAACTAGACCCCTAAGGAACTTATCTAGATGTGTGGTGAGCACTTTGACCCCCCCAGTGCTTCACAGAAGTTTATAATGCCCGGGCGTGAAAATAAATAATTCGTATTTTTTCCACAAACATGTGATCTTTTAGTCACCATTTTTTTATTTTCCCAAGGGTACCAGGAGAAATTGGACCCCAAAAGTTGTTGTCCAATTTGTCCAGAGTATGCTGATACCCCATATGTGGGAGAAAACTACTGTATGGGCACACGTCGGGGCTCGGAAGGGAAGTAGTGACGTTTTGGAATGCAGACTTTGATGGAATGGTCTGCGGGTGTCATGTTGCCTTTGGAGAGCCCCTAATGTACCTAAACAGTGGAAACCCCCCACAAATGACACCATTTTGTAAACTAGACCCCCCAAGGAACTTATCTAGATGTGTGGTGAGCACTTTGAACCCCCCAGTGCTTCACAGAAGTTTATAACGACCGGGCGTGAAAATAAAAAATTTGTATTTTTTCCACAAACATGATCTTTTAGTCACCATTTTTTTATTTTCCCAAGGGTACCAGGAGAAATTGGACCCCAAAAGTTGTTGTCCAATTTGTCCTGAGTATGCTGATACCCCATATGTGGGTGAAAACTACTGTATGGGCACACGTCGGGGCTCGGAAGGGAAGTAGTGACGTTTTGGTATGCAGACTTTGATGGAATGGTCTGCGGGTGTCATGTTGCCTTTGGAGAGCCCCTAATGTACCTAAACAGTGGAAACCCCCACAAATGACCCCATTTTGAAAACTAGACCCACTAAGGAACTTATCTAGATGTGAGGTGAGCACTTTGAACCCCCAAGGGCTTCACAGAAGTTTATAATGCCAGGGCATGAAAATAAAAAAATCGTATTTTTTCCAGAAACATGATCAATTAGTCCCCAATTTTTTCATTTTCCCAAGGGTAACAGGAGAAATTGGACCCCAAAAGTTGTTGTCCAATTTGGCCTGAGTACGCTGACACCCCATATGTGGGAGAAAACTACTGTATGGACACACGTCGGGGCTCGGAAGGGAAGCAGTGACGTTTTGGAATGCAGACTTTGATGGAATGGTCTGCGGGTGTCATGTGCGTTTGGAGAGCCCCTGATGTACCTAAACTATTGAAACTCCCCACAAGTGACCCATTTTGGACACTAGACCCCCCACGGAACTTATCTAGATGTGTGGTGAGCACTTTGAACCCCCAAGTGCTTCACAGAAGTTTATAACACTCGGACGTGAAAATAAAAAAATAATTTTTTTCCACAAAAATGATATTTTTGCCCCCAATTTTTTATTTTCCTAAGGGTAACAGGAGAAATTGGACCCCAAAAATTGTTTTGCAATTTGTCCTGAGTAGGCTGATACCCTACATGTGGGGGTAAAACACTGTTTGGGCGCATGGCAGAGCTTGGAAGGGAAGGAGCACCATTTGACTTTTTCAACTCAGAATTGGCTGGAATTGAGATCAGACGCCATGTTGCATTTGGAGAGCCCCTGATGTGCCCAAACAGTGGAAACCCCCAATTATAACTCCAACCCTAACCCCAACACACCCCTAACCCTAATCTGAGCCCTAACCCTAGCCCTAGCCCTAACCCTAACCCTAGCCCTAGCCCTAACCCTAGCCCTAACCCTAACCCTAGCCCTAACCCTAGCCCTAACCCTAGCCCTAACCCTAGCCCTAACCCTAAGGCTGTGTGCACACGCTGCGGATTTTGCTGCGGTTCCACAGCGGTTTTGGCTGCTGCGGACCCCAGTACCATGATTCCCTATGGGAATCAAAAACCGCAGTGCAGACGGTGCGGAATTTTCCACGCGGATTATCTGCGGTTTTCAATCCGCAGAAAGAATTGACATGTCAATTCTTTCTGCGGATTCTCCTGCGGTTTGCCATCTCCTCTATTGAGGAGATGAAAAACCGCAGGACAAAACCGCAGAGCAATCTGCAGGTAAAACCGCAGGTCTTTTGACCTGCGGTTTCACCTGCTGATTTTACAAAATCCGCGCGGATGAATCCGCACCTAATCCGCAGCGTGTGCACACAGCCTTACCCTAACGGGAAAATGGAGATAAATACTTTTTTTTTAGTTTTATTATTTTTCCCTAACTAAGGGGGTGATAACGGGGGGTTTGATTTACTATTTATGGCGGTTTTTATTTTTGGCAGCTGTCACACGCTAAAAGACGCTTTTTATTGTAAAATAGTTTTTGCATCACCACATTTTGAGAGCTATAATTTTTCCGTATTTTGACCCACTGAGTCATGTAGGTCTTATTTTTTGCGGGACGAGTTGACGTTTTTATTGGTACCATTTTCGGGCACGTGACATTTTTTGATCGCTTTTTATTCCTATTTTTGGGACGCAGAATGAACAAAAACCAGCGTTTCATGAATTTCTTTTGGGGGGGTGCGTTTACACCGTTCCCCGTGCGGTAAAATTGATAAAGCGGTTTTATTCTTCGGGTCAGTACGGTTACAGCGATAACTCATTTAGGTCTTTTTTTATGTTTTTGTCGGTTTTATGCAATAAAAACTATTTTATATAAAAAATAATTATTTTTGCATCGCTTTATTCTGTGAGCTATAACTTTTTTATTTTTTCGCTGATGATGCTGTGTGGCGGCTCGTTTTTTGCGGGACAAGATGACGTTTTCAGCGGTACCATGGATATTTATATGCGTCTTTTTGATCGCGCGTTATTACACTTTTTGTTTGGCGGTATGATAATAAATCATTATTTTTTGCTTCGTTTTTTATTTTTATTTTTTAAGGGGTTCGCTAAAAGTGTTAACTAATGGGACAGTTTTATAGGGCGGGTCATTACGGACGCGGTGATACCTAATATGTGTACTTTTATTGTTTTTTTTTATTATTTTCAAAAAATGAATTTATTGGGGAATATTTTTTTTTTTTTTACTAATTTATTTGGCTATTTTTTTAAATTTATTTTTACATTTTTTTTAATTTTTTTTTTACTTTATTACATAGTCCCAGGTGGGACATCACTGTCCTGTGACAGATCGCTGATCTGTCACATCACAGATCACTGTGACAGATCAGCAATCTGTCACAGGCATTGAAGCAGACTTCCTCTTGCCTGCGCTTTGCAGGCACTGAGGAAGCCAGCTTCCTCAGGTCCCCGAAGGCCCCCGTCGCCATCTTGGATTCGGGGGCCTGGAGGATAGGAGCCCCCCGCAGCAGCGCTGCACATTGCGCTGCCGTGGGGGGCTCAGGGAAGCACGGAGGGAGCCCCCTCCCTGCCGATGCTTCCCTTTAACTCCCGGTACACCGCGATCATGTTTGATCGCGGTGTGCAAGGGGTTAACGTGTCGGGGGCGGTCCGTGACCGCCCCTGACACATAGTGCCGGGTGTCAGCTGTGATAATCAGCTGACACCCGGCCGCGATCAGCGGCGCTCACCACGTGGGCGCCGCTGATCGCGGTAGACGTACTATCCCGTCCACGGTCATACGGGCCCGGGTACCGTGGACGGGATAGTACGTCGGATGTCAGGAAGGGGTTAAGCAGGGTTCAGATTCAACCCCACTTCAGATATAATATGCTAGACAAGAGCTTCATTTTCACATGCAAGTTGTTCAAATATTCTTATTCATGGGTTACTGGTGCCACTTATACACCATCATTTTCTCCTTTATACCTAGAAGAGAGCATCCACAATTCATGAATTGTTTTATATAGTATGCTTTATTATTAATAGTATTATGGCAATTTGACATACTGCACACTTTGTAGCTCTACATACAGTGGGGAAAAAAAGTATTTAGTCAGTCAGCAATAGTGCAAGTTCCACCACTTAAAAAGATGAGAGGCATCTGTAATTTACATCATAGGTAGACCTCAACTATGGGAGACAAACTGAGAAAAAAAAATCCAGAAAATCACATTGTCTGTTTTTTTTTTCATTTTATTTGCATATTATGGTGGAAAATAAGTATTTGGTCAGAAACAAGCAATCAAGATTTCTGGCTCTCACTGACCTGTAACTTCTTCTTTAAGAGTCTCCTCTTTCCTCCACTCATTACCTGTAGTAATGGCACCTGTTTAAACTTGTTATCAGTATAAAAAGACACCTGTGCACACCCTCAAACAGTCTGACTCCAAACTCCACTATGGTGAAGACCAAAGAGCTGTCAAAGGACACCAGAAACAAAATTGTAGCCCTGCACCAGGCTGGGAAGACTGAATCTGCAATAGCCAACCAGCTTGGAGTGAAGAAATCAACTGTGGGAGCAATAATTAGAAAATGGAAGACATACAAGATCACTGATAATCTCCCTCGATCTGGTGCTCCACGCAAAATCCCACCCCGTGGGGTCAGAATGATCACAAGAACGGTAAGCAAAAATCCCAGAACCACGCGGGGGACCTAGTGAATGAACTGCAGAGAGCTGGGACCAATGTAACAAGGCCTACCATAAGTAACACACTACGCCACCATGGACTCAGATCCTGCAGTGCCAGACGTGTCCCACTGCTTAAGCCTGTACATGTCCGGGCCCGTCTGAAGTTTGCTAGAGAGCATTTGGATGATCCAGAGGAGTTTTGGGAGAATGTCCTATGGTCTGATGAAACCAAACTGGAACTGTTTGGTAGAAACACAACTTGTCGTGTTTGGAGGAAAAAGTATACTGAGTTGCATCCATCAAACACCATACCTACTGTAAAGCATGGTGGTGGAAACATCATGCTTTGGGGCTGTTTCTCTGCAAAGGAGCCAGGATGACTGATCCGGGTACATGAAAGAATGAATGGGGCCATGTATCGTGAGATTTTGAGTGCAAACCTCCTTCCATCAGCAAGGGCATTGAAGATGAAATGTGGCTGGGTCTTTCAACATGACAATGATCCAAAGCACACTGCCAGGGCAACGAAGGAGTGGCTTCGTAAGAAGCATTTCAAGGTCCTGGAGTGGCCTAGCCAGTCTCCAGATCTCAACCATATAGAAAACCTTTGGAGGGAGTTGAAAGTCCGTGTTGCCAAGCGAAAAGCCAAAAATATCACTGCTCTAGAGGAGATCTGCATGGAGGAATGGGCCAACATACCAACAACAGTGTGTGGCAACCTTGTGAAGACTTACAGAAAACGTTTGACCTCTGTCATTGCCAACAAAGGATATATCACAAAGTATTGAGATGAAATTTTGTTTCTGACCAAATACTTATTTTCCACCATAGTATACAAATAAAATGAAAAAAAAAAACAGACAATGTGATTTTCTGGATTTTTTTTTCTCAGTTTGTCTCCCATAGTTGAGGTCTACCTATGATGTAAATTACAGACGCCTCTCATCTTTTTAAGTGGTGGAACTTGCACTATTGCTGACTGACTAAATACTTTTTTTCCCCACTGTAAAAAAGCAACATTTATTTAACAATCAAGTCTTTTAGGGTACATTTTTCACTACCAAACTTGGAGTCAATATACTTACTAGTTTGGGAGCTTTCCTGGTGGAAAAACAACTCTCCAATAAAATTGAATGATCAACAGTAAGATCTTGGAGGGTTTAGATTTTCCTCCTTTTAATAGTATTAACATGGCAATGTGAGGTGGTAATTGAAGATGATCCCTTCTTAACAGAGAAACATATCAGATGTCACTGCTGGACATTTCTTACCCAAAGGGGTTAAATCACGGAACTGAGTTGTTGCTTCATTATTAGCTCCATATAGGTTTCAAACTTTTTGTAAGTGTGACTTTTCTTGAGTTAATTATTTGTAATCATTCTTTTCTTGTTTTCATTGTTCCATAAGTTACTGAATCATGTGTCAGTTTGATCATTATGGATTATTATATACCCATTTAGAGGGCATATAACTTCTTCCTGTCTGACATTGCATGTGTTTATGAATAAGTACCATTAAGGTTTGAAATGTGTAAGCAAATTGAGTGATTCTGTCCCTTGATGCATTCTCACAGAAATTGTCATGATCCAGCGGGATCTGACAGTTTAAATGCACAAAGTGAACTTTTTCTTTTCCTTTGGCTTGGTGCCAAAGTGTGATGTGATTGCCCCCGGTGGCCATTATAATTATTACACGTGGTGTTTCATTCTAAGCTGCCCGGTGGTGGTGAGTGGTATCGCACCTTAGTTTTAGGGTTAATGTGCATGCAATTACAAATCAGGTGTTAGGCTGTATAAATGGGAGCCAGGTGGGTTCAATCACTGCTGGTGATATTGTGTTCGTCATTTGGGAAGCAAGCCTGGGTGAGGAGGGAGCTGAACATGAGTCCTGCGCAGCCCAACCAGAGGGGACGAGTGGCAGCTAGGTGGTCTGCAAGAAGGGCTGGCATGGCGCGGTGGAGTCACAGTTTATGGTGTTTGCAGGAAGTGCTTGCATGGCTTGGTGGAGTGACGACTATGGAGAGAGTTGCACTCAGCATGCGGGACATGGTTGCTGAGAGCTGGACTCAAGCATGCTTGACTTTTTGGGCAGGAGCTGAACTCATCTTTGGGACTCTGTTACTGGACTTCTGCAATTGGTGGTGGACTCTGCTCCAAGGCTGCACTATGGTGAAGGATCCAGTTATGGTGATGGACCCGGGTGGAGGAGAAGATGCATACAGGTGGTGGGCTCTGTTGCTAGGAGCGTACGCAACAGAGCAAAGCTAAGTGGTGTTTCCCCTGTTTTGTCATCTTTCCTCATGTGTGTTTTAGTGCTGTAGTGGGATTAGTTTCCACACCGACCAATTCCCTAGTGAGGGTTTAGGTCAGGACGAGCTAGGGTTTTTAGATTCCTGTTGCGTGCCTGGTGCGGAACTGGCATAGGGAACGTTAGGAGTGCAGGGACACTGGCTCAGGGGAGCTCAGGAGGTCTCCACTTCCCTATTCCCTATCACAGGGCCCAACATTGTTAATGTTTCCCAGGTTTCCCTTATTATTTAAATTTGCCTTACTGGAGGCGGGGTTTCCAGACTTGTATATACGTGTAATGTCTAAATTCGCCAGTTGGAGGCGGTGTATCCAGCTGCACGTGTTTATTATTTAATTTCGCCCCACTGGAGGCGGTGTATCCAGGGTCACGTGCGTCACATGGGTTCGCCTTGCGGTAGTCGCTGCGTCCCGACACACACGTGACCGTGACATTATCACCAACCAACCAACCATACATTTTTTTTTTCTGGTGAGCTTTGGCCATGTGGAGACTGCTGAGTAATTGCTGCCGGGCCTCACTGAGGTGAGTGGTTAGCGGCAAGGTGTTTAGAGCCGCTGCAGCAGCAGTTATCAGGGTCCGGGGCCTCTGCTCAGTTAACCAGGAAAGCAAAATGGCGGCTTTGGCAAATTGCGGGTCTGGCAAAAGCCCCCTTGAGTCGCTGCTGGGGAGCGGGACTTGTTCATACAGGCGGATGTAACCAGACATGTGGGTGGAGTTGGTGATCCCCATGTTGCTGTCTGGGGTTCCCCGAGGTGAAGGGGTATGTCCCAGTAGTGAGCAGACTGGTGATAGTCCACGGGGCTCACGCCAAATCTTCAATACCACTGAAGAAGCCGCCCCTCCTGGTCGTGTGGAGGAAGGCGACCAGCGAGTGTATTTTTCCTCCATGTCCCTGCGGCTCTGGTAAAAGCCCCCTAGAGTCGCTGCTGGGGAGCGGGACTTGTTCATACAGGTGGACGTAACCAGACAGGTGGGTGGAGTTGGTGATCCCCATGGTGCTGTCTGGGGTTCCCTGAGGTGAAGGGGTATGTCCCTGTAGTGAGCAGTCTGGTGTATAGTCCGCGGGGCTCACGCCAAATCTTCAATACCACCGAAGAAGCCGCCCCCTCCTGATTGTGTGGAGGCAACCAGAGAGTGTATTTTTCCTCCATATTTCTGCGGCTCTGGCAAAGTGCCCCCTAGAGTCGCTGCTGGGGAACGGGACTTGTTCATACAGGCGGATGTACCCAGACAGGTGGGTGGAGATGGTGATCCCCATGGTGCTATCTGGGGTTTCCTGAGGTGAAGGGGTATGTCCCTGTAGTGAGCAGACTGGTGTTATAGTCCATGGGGCTGACGCCAAATCTTCTGTACCACCGAAGAGGCCGCCCCCTCCTGGTCGTTGGGAGGAAGGTGACCAGCGAGTGTATATTTCCTCCATATCCCAGTGCCTTCACCTCCAGGTGTGAGCAGCAGGTGTGCTGCGGGGGAGTAGGGACAAATCTCCCCCCTCGCCATTAACCAACCCTCGGAGGCGCAGACCTCATGGTGAAAGGGTAGGAGGGTGGTGTCCCTTGGTGAATAGCGGGGGTGTGAGTGTGGTGACAGCAGGGGGACACCTCTGTTGTCGTGTCCAGAAGGAGTTCACCAAATATATGACAAATGAATGTGTGCAATAAACTTTCAGGTGCGAACCTGTGTGTGAACGAGCGTGTATGGGTGGCCACCAAAAAACAACTTATGGAAGTGTGTTGTGGAGTCTGATCAGCTCATAGCAAACATACACATACATAAACTTGTTCCCCAGGTCGGCGCTGTGGAGATCAGTGGTGCCTCCAAAGCGAACATTATTTCCAATACTAGCGGTCCGTTTGTCATTAACCTGAAGTGTCAGGTAGTAGTGGGGTGAACTCAGTGGTGGGGTGAACTCAGGATCTGGGCATCCCCACTGTTGGTGTTTCCCTAATGAGGAGTGGTCTTGAGGGTCCGGAGGCCCCTCATTAAGGAGGGGGTACTGTCATGATCTAGCGGGATCTGACAGTTTAAATGCACAAAGTGAACTTTTTTCCTTTGGCTTGGTGCCAAAGTGTGATGTGATTGCCCCCGGTGACCATTAGAATTATTACACGTGGTGTTTCATTCTAAGTTGCCCGGTGGTGGTGAGTGGTATTGCACCTTAGATTTAGGGTTAATGTGCATGCAATTACAAATCAGGTGTTAGGCTCTATAAAAGGGAGCCAGGTGGGTTCAATCACTGTTGGTGATATTGTGTTCGTCATTTGGGAAGCAAGCCTGGGTGAGGAGGGAGCTGAACAAGAGTCCTGCGCAGCCCAGCCAGAGGGGACGAGTGGCAGCTAGGTGGTCTGCAAGAAGGGCTGGCATGGCGTGGTGGAGTCACAGTTTATGGCGTTTGCAGGAAGTGCTTGCATGGCTTGGTGGAGTGACGACTATGGAGAGAGTTGCACTCAGCATGCGGGACTTGGTTGCTGAGAGCTGGACTCAAGCATGCTTGACTTTTTGGGCAGGAGCTGAACTCATCTTTGGGACTCTGTTACTGGACTTCTGCAATTGGTGGTGGACTCTGCTCCAAGGCTGCACTATGGTGAAGGATCCAGTTATGGTGATGGACCCGGGTGGAGGAGAAGATGCACACAGGTGGTGGGCTCTGTTGCTAGGAGCGTACGCAACAGAGCAAAGCTAAGTGGTGTTTCCCCTGTTTTGTCATCTTTCCTCATGTGTGTTTTAGTGCAGTGGTGGGATTAGTTTCCGCACCGACCAATTCCCTAGTGAGGGTTTAGGTCTGGACGAGCTAGGGTTTTTAGGTTCCTGTTGCGCGCCCGGTGTGGAACCGGCATAGGGAACGTTAGGAGTGCAGGGACACTGGCTCAGGGGAGCTCAGGAGGTCTCCACTTCCTTATTCCCTATCGCAGGGCCCACCATTGTTAATGTTTCCCAGGTTTCCCTTATTATTTAAATTCGCCTTACTGGAGACGGGGTTTCCTGACTTGTATATACGTGTAATGTCTAAATTCGCCAGTTGGAGGTGGTGTATCCAGCTGCACGTGTTTATTATTTAAATTCGCCCCACTGGAGGCGGTGTATCCAGGGTCACGTGCGTCACATGGGTTCGCCTTGCGGTAGTCGCTGCGTCCAGACACACACGTGACCGCGACAGAAATAATATGGCATCTATCAAGCCTTTTACTTAACCTTGGTAACAATAAAAGACACATACCATAGGGTTAAACCACTAGTCATCCCTGTGTATAAGTTGGAGCCTACATTCTTAAACCTCATTCAAAAGTTGTTTTTTTTTTCAAAAGAACAAAATAATGCTTACCTTATTGTTCATTTGTCACCGCAGTCCCCTGTCTGGTCCTCAATGCCCCATTTTCCAATCTTTTAGATCATCTTTTGTTCAGAACTTTCCACACTACTAGATCTCTAATGTCACTACACACCATACCGTCACATGGGTGATGCACTTCAGTAGGGCACACAGGGATGTCAGAGGCCTAGATGAGGTGGAAATCATGACAGAAGGGTTCTTGTCATGCCAAAGGGGAAAAAAAGGTATGGATGACCAGGCAGCCAACTATGGGTTTAGCAGATCAGGTGAACAGTGAGATGGCCACCATTTTCTGGATGGTAGAGGAATTGTCATGATCCCAGTGCATGTTTTGACCTGCACGTCAGGAGTTAATGTTGAGCCCAGTGCAGGCTTTGACCTGCACGCCTGGGGTTAATTATTGTGGCCTCTCTTTGGTTCAGGGAGAGCTTCTTATAGCCCTGGGACACTCCAATCCCCGTCAGTTATACTTTTGCCTTTGGCCGAGTGTGGTGACCCCTGTGTGCCTGTGCCTGTTCGTTGTCTTCTAGCTTGCTTACTGTATATGGTTCTGACCCGATTCTGTCCCCCATTGTGAGTTTGCCTGTTGATTCTGTACTGTATATCTGTTTCTCTGGTTTCTGACTTCCTGGCTACGTCCTGACTATCCGTTCTGTCTAATCCTTTGGTATTGTCATGCTATCTCATGCTTTGACCCCGTCCTGATCTGTTTACGTCTCTGTCTATGCCCCTTGGTAACTTTGCCCCATAGTTACCATTCTAGGAGTTTTCCTGCACCTCCTAGCTCTCTGGAGTTTGGGCCACGCCCATAGCAGTCACGTGCTTCAGGTCCTGCTGGTCTGAAGCATGCTTCTCTGCTGCTAACTGCTCCACAGGTATCTTAGAGCACAGTTTATCTTACTCAGGACACGCGCATTGGCTCAGTGAGCAAGCGCAGTGCGGTGTTCCTGACATTATAACTGACTGTGAACTTTTTTTTTCTCACTTCTGCAGCATGGACCAAATGCATGCATTATCTGAGCAGGTGAAATGCTTGACTCAGTCGCTGCAGAAGCTAAGTTTGGAACACCTTGAATCTGCTAAGAGGCTTACTCCTAGACAAGCCCATTGGTCACTTTTTTCACGATTTCAATTTTCCATTACTTTTCGACCGGGGTCCAAAAATGTTAAAGCGGATGCCCTGTTCAGAAGTTTTGACCTGGTGTCTCCCCCGAGCCGTCGTTGTCCATTCTTCCCCCAGGGGTGGTAGTGGCGGGTGTCTCATCAGAGTTGGAACAATAAATTTTAAGGGCTCAGTTCCTAGCTCCGGTGACCAGGCCAGGAAATAAATTGTTTGTTCCAGATTTATTGCGGCCTAGACTTCTGCAGGAGTTTCATGAGTCTAGGCTGAGTGCTCATCCTGGTATTACGGCCACTAGAGAGGTAGTAGCCAGGGTTTTTTGGTGGCCTTCGCTGGGGTCCGATGTCAAGAAATTCATTTTTGCTTGTGGTGTGTGTGCCTGTTCCAATAGCTTGAATAACCGGTCAGGGAACCACATACCTTTACCGGTTCCTGGTAGGCCATGGACTCATCTCTCCATGGAATTTATTACCAGTCTTCCACCTTCCAGGGGCAATACCATGATCTGGGTGGTGGTGGATAGGTTTTCAAAACAGGCCCATTTCATTCCCTTGGCAGCATTACCCTCAGCAGAAACATTGTCAAGGTTGTTTGTGCAGCATGTGGTCCAATTGCATGGGGTACCCCTGAATGCCTGAATGTGGTGTCTGACAGAGGTGTGCAGTTTGTGGCCAAATTTTGGAGGGCATTCTGTATGAAATTGGGCATCTCACTCTCCTCGTCTGCATATCACCCGGAGACTAATGGTCAGTCGGAACGCACCAATCAATCCCCAGAACAAATTCTCAGGTGTCTGACTTCCACCAGACAGGAGGATTGGTGTGATGCATTGCCGTTGGCGGAATTCGCTTTTAACAACTGGGTGAGTAAGTCCACCAACCTGTCTCCATTCCTGATCAATTATGGGTTTAATCCTCATTTTGGGGACTTTTCACGGGTGGATTCCGGTTGTCCGGGGCAGAGGGGTCCGTTCAACGGTTAAAAAACCTCTGGGCTGAAGTCCAGCATAATATCTCTCGGGCCCAGGGGAGGTACAAATATTTTGCTGACAAAAAGAGAGCCCCGGGACACATGTTTCAGGTGGGGGAGAAGGTTTGGCTTTCCACACGTAACATCAACTTGAAGGTACCATCAGTTAAATTGGGACCAAAGTTCATTGGTTCGTACGAGATTATGGAGATAGTCAACCCAGTGGCATATAGGTTGCATCTCCCCGCCTCCTAAAAATATCCAATGTGTTTCATAAATCTCTGTTTAAACCCATAGGGTCTGTCAAGGAGGACTCCGATTCTATTGTTCCTCCAGTGTTGGTGGAGTATGAGGTCGGACATACTGTGGACTCTCGGCAGGTGCGCCGCTCCTTGCAGTACCTGGTCAACTGGAAGGGATATGGACCAGAGGATCGCTCATGGGTCCCTGCTCACCCTGTACATGCAGATCGCCTGGTTCGGGCTTTCCATGCCAAATACTCGGGGAAGCCTGGGGGTCCAGAGGCCCCCTGTTGAAAGGGGGTACTATCATGATCCCAGTGCAGGTTTTGACCTGCACGTCAGGGGTTAATGTCTTGAGCCCAGTGCAAGCTTTGACCTGCACGCCTTGGGTTAATTATTGTCGCCTCTTTTTGGTTCAGGTAGAGCTTCTTATAGCCCTGGGAAACTCCAATCCCCGTCAGTTATACTTTTGACTTTGACTTAGTGTGGTGACCCCTGTGTGCCTGTGCCTGTTCATTGTCTTCTAGCTTGCTTATATGGTTCTGACCCGATTCTGTCCCCCGTTGTGAGTTTGCCTGTTGATTCTGTACTGTATATCTATTTCTCTGGTTTCTGACTTCCCGGCTACGTCCTGACTATTCGTTCTGTCTAATCCTTTGGTATTGTCGTGCTATCTCGTGCTTTGATCCCAGCCTGATCTGTTTACATCTCTGTCTATGCCCCTTGGTAACTTAGTCCCATAGTTACCATTCTAGGAGTTTTCCTGCACCTCCTAGCTCTCTGGAGTTTAGGCCACGCCCATAGCAGTCACGTGCTTCAGGTCCTGCTGGTCTGAAGCACGCTTCTCTGATGCTGCTTGCTCCACGGGTATCTTAGAGCACAGTTTGTCTTACTCAGGACACGCGCATTGGCTCAGTGAGCAAGTGCAGTGTGGTGTTCCTGACAGGAATAAATTACAAAACATCTGTATTCTGAAGAATATAAGACTTTGTAAAATTCAAAAATTCAATTCTACATAAATAAACCTGTTTATCTCTACTTTATATAAAAATTACATCTCCATCCTTTAAGATTTTGGTAACTGGTATACAGTGCAAGAATGTAGAGAAACTGAACTTTGCAGATTCATTTCAATATGAATATGCTCTTGTACTGATTTCACAGCTAATTTGCGAGTTGTACAGTTTGTAGGCAGAATTGTATTAGACAATAAGATATGACACTTGATGAATAGATCATAGTAAAAATATAACCCACTATGAAGTAAAGAGACCGATACATTTGTCTAGTTGTTCGATGTAAAAAAAAAATATATATATATATACTGTATATGTATATTATTCTTGGTTACATATGTACTGTAAAAAACAAGGCTTCCAGAAGCTACTAAAGAACCTAGAAAAATATTTAACCACTGTAGTGGAGTAGCTAAGATCCATTCCTGTAAAGTGCAGTTTGATTGCTAGGTAACTAAGTGTTTGCTTACCGAACAGCACGTATTTTGAAAAATTACTAAAGGGACCACAAATATGGAGCACTTCACAGCATTGCTCAAAGCTGGCACAATTCTATTCTTCAAAATACCATAGTGTGCCATCTCAGAGTAGTGGGAGCCATAAAAATAAGATCTATTTTTTCCATTCCAGTTCAATTTACACATTTGCAGCACCGCATGTCAAGTGTTCCTCTGCTAATAAGAATAAAAGTTGCTGCACTTGATATAAGGCTTTTATGTGAATTACAAGGAAAAACTTTCCATTCGTCTTATTGGCACAAAAGAAATGCTCTTGAAGGAAATTAAAATTAGTAAAGCTCCTGGATAGATCTACAGTATCTTGTTCTCGCAGAGGTAAATGTGCATTTATTTAGGTAATTTAATTCTTTTAATTAACTGTGTGACTTGATAAACACATTATTTTAATGATGAAATCGCAGGGCTTTTTGACATTATTCTTTTTTTAGGTTTTAGCATTATCTTCATTTCATAAGAAGAGATGAATCTAATTGCACAACTTACTAAAAGCCAGACTTGTATAAAGTTTTACACTGGTTCTAACAATTTTATATTTAGCTTAAGGCTACAGCTCAGGTCATGTGCCCATCATGGCTTCCATGACATCAGAATTTCATACTGGATGGCCCATGGAAAAGTTGCCCGCTCTACAATACCAGTGCCACAGTCTTTGGTGGAGGCCGTGGAGCATTGATCTCTGTTTGGCTCTATGGTGTCACTCCATGTGCAGTGTTCAGGCTTTATTTTGCCTTCCTGCTAAGTCCTTCTGTGCACATCGTGTCAGAAAGACGATGGTCTCCCTGGAATTAATAGTAATTGTTGAAGTGTATGTGCGAAGTGGATCAATTAAGGAAATGCAAAATGCCTTCTCTGACAAGTAACATCCAACACTGTGGAGACACCATCACATGTTTCTCAACGCAGTGATTCTAGAGCAATGCCCCCATCCCTTATGGGAAATATGCAAAAACATGCAAAACACAAGCCGCGGAGACACCATTACATGTTTCTCAACGCAAGCAATGACTAGCCAGGTCTTTCCCCGGGAAGGAACAACCACGGGATGAGCAGTCTCCAATGAAGGAAACCACCTATGCCAAAACATGGTATCCACCTATGCCAAAACATGGTATCCATCTACAGACAGCAGTTTCGGGGTATTGCCCCTCATCAGTGTGGAGTAGGAAACTGGCTAGTAGGAGCAATGCCTAGTAAAAGACTGTGAAAAATGAGGATGAATGACCTCATGGAGATCAATATCCAACACTGCGGAGACACCATCACATGTTTCTCAACGCAGTGATTCCTCATTTTTCACAGACGTTTACTAGGCATTGCTCCTACTAGCCAGTTTCCTACTCCACACTGATGAGGGGCAATACCCGAAACAGCTGTCTGTGGATGGATACCATGTTTTGGCATAGGTGGTTTCCTTCATTGGAGACTGCCCTTCCCGTGGTTGTTCCTTCCCGGGGAAAGACCTGGCTAGTCATTGCTTGCGTTGAGAAACATGTGATGGCGGCTTGTGTTTTGCATGTTTTTTCTCAGACAAGTAGTCAGGAACAAGGCCACAAGCAAAATGTATGTTCAGAAATTGCATTAAACAAGCTCTTTTGCAAACATGAAGAAACTGAGGCCTCCATTAGGCAGGATGGCAAAAGTTGTGCATGAAATTCAGCAGACTACTTTTCCATGGGTCGCCTTGTATTTTGAGAATTCTGATAACATTGCAACATTTCCAAGTACACTACTCAAAAAATAAAGGGAACACTTAAACAACAGAATATAACTCCAAGTTAGTTAAACTTGTGTGAAATCAACTTCCTGTGCTCTCAGTCCAATGATCCTGATATCTCATAAATCATCTTGTTCTACCCCAAACTTGATATCTCATGCAATTTGATTGCTTCCTCCTTCACAACGGGGTAAGGATGCACATGAGGTATACTGTGTGCATTGAAAATTTACATGACACGACCTTCCTCCATACAGTGCAGCTGCCAATCAATAGTGCCTTCCGATTATGGCAAAGACAGATCACATACTTTCTGTGTAGATGTGAATCTTTAATTGATCACTTCACTCTGTTCTACACAGAGCGAACCCTTAAGCTGCTTCCATCTCTCCCCTACTCTCTGGTTCCTGTCTCTTGTCATACCATAACATTTTTCACCCAGAAGTCCTCATTGTAAAACAGAGGAAGTTTTTTTTAAATGATATGGTTGCATGGCATAGAGTAGTTATCTGTTCTTTTCTGCATCTTTTTGTTTTTTGCTCCATTTTACAAGATTCAGTTGTATGGGATAAATTAGTGTACTGCAATATTCAATTGCTTTTTTTTATATAAATATTGACGTACCGGCCAGATAGGTGATTAAAAGAGTCCAAAAATAGAACCCTATAAAACAGTTTAGATTGTATGATGGGAGTTTTCACAGTGAACACAGTAAACATAAAGCAGATACATGATGTGAACATGGCTGTGCTGTATAAAGATGTTTACTGTTCTCTTATAGTTAAAAATAGCTGTAGGAATCAACATAGAGTTTTGCTACAGGCAATCAAATTTTTATCATTCACTTGTGTGACTTTGTGAATGATGGCAGGTGATCTGGAGTTATCCATCAGAAAAAAAAGTTTCCAATCCTTATAAACATAGAATAGTAGACATTATCTTTCATAAAGAATGAGCACTATGAATTTCATTATTAGAATTCCTACTATGGAGTGATAGCATGCTTAGAATGCTTACCATTCAAGATGAACACATCTTTTAAAATTCAAATTGAAAGATTCAACCAATTTTCCCACAAAATTTGACTTGAAATAAATCAAAAGTACTCCAAAAACCTTCAATTGCACAGACAAATGTGTATAACACTATTCTTTTTCCTCACACACTAATCTTTGTCACTGCTGGGCTGGCACACACACAATCATGCCATGACAAAGAGCAAAAATGTTCGAAATGCATAGCTGATAAGGACCATGCCCTTCACATTTGTGATGTATTCACTATGCTTTATTTTAACCCCTTAACTCCCAAGGGTGGTTTGCACGTTCATGACCGGGCCAATTTTTACAATTCTGACCATTGTCCCTTTATGAGGTAATAACTCAGAAATGCTTCCATGGATCCCGGTAATTCTGACAATGTTTTCTTGTGACATATTGTACTTCATGTTAGTGGTAAAATTTCATTCATATAACTTGTGTTTATTTGTGAAAAAAATGGAAATTTGGCGAAAATTTTGAAAATGTCACAATTTTCCAACTTTGAATTTTTATGCCCTTAAATCACAGAGATATGGCACACAAAAAACTTAATAAGTAACATTTCCCATATGCTTACTTTACATCAGGACAATTTTGGAACCAAAATTTTTTTTTATTAGGAAGTTATTAGGATTAAAAGTTGACCAGCGATTTCTCATTTTTGCAGCACCATTTTATTTTTATGGACCACATCACATTTGAAGTCACTTTGAGGGGTCGATATGATAGAAAATACCCAAAAGTGACACTCAAAACCATATTCAAGAAGTTCATTAACCCTTCAGGTGCTTCACAGGAATGTTTTGAATGTTTAAAAAAAATGAACATTTAATTTTTTTCACAAAAAAATTACTTCTGGTCAAATTTTTTTTATTTTACCAAGGGTAACAGGAGAAATTAGACTGCAAAAGTTATTGTGCAACTTGTCATGAGTACGCTGATACCTGAAATGTGGGGGGAACCACTGTTTCGGTGCATGGCAGAGCTCAGAAGGGAAGGAGTGCCGTTTGACTTTTTCAATGTAAAATTGGCTGGAATTCAGATCGGACGCCATGTCACGTTTGGTGAGCCCCTGATGTACCTAAACAGTGGAAACTCCCCACAAGTAACCCCATTTTGGAAACTAGACCCCCCAAGGAACTTATCTAGATATGTGGTGAGAACTTTGAACCCACAGGGGCTTCACAGAAGTTTGTAACGTATAGCCATACAATTAAAAATCATATTTTTTCCACAAAAATGATCTTTTCACCCCCAATTTTTCTATTTTCCCAAGGGTAAAAAGACCCGAAAAGTTATTGTGCAATTTGTCCCGAGTATGCTGATACTCCATATTTGGAGGTAAACTAGTATTTGGGTGCATGGCAGAGCTCGGAAGGGAAGCAGCGCCATTTGACTTTTTTGGCTGGAATTGGGTTTGGATGCCATGTCGCATTTGGAAAGCCCCTGATGTGCCTAAACAGTGGAAACCCCCCACAAATGACCCTATTTTGGAAACTAGACCTCCCAAGGAACTTATCTAGATGTGTAGAGAGCACTTTGAGCCCCCAAGGGCTTCACAGAAGTTTATAATGCCCGGGCGTGAAAATAAAAAAATCATATTTTTTCCACAAACATGATCTTTTAGTCCCCAATTTTTTATTTTCCCAAGGGTTACAGGAGAAATTGGACCCCAAATGTTGTCCATTTTGTCTTGAGTATGCAGATACCCCATATGTGGGAGAAAACTACTGTATGGGGACATTTCGGGGCTCGGATGGGAAGTAGTGACGTTTTGGAATGCAGACTTTGATGGAATGGTCTGCGGGTGTCATGTCGCGTTTGGAGAGCCTCTGATATGCTAAAATTGTTGAAACTCCCCACAACTGACCCCATTTTGGAAACTAGACCCCCCACGGAACTTATCTAGATGTGTGGTGAGCACTTTGAACCCCGGAGTGCTTCAAAGAAGTTTATAATGCCGGGGCGTGAAAATAAAAAAAATCATATTTTTTTCCACAAAAATGATATTTTTGCCCAGAATTTTTTTATTTTCCTAAGGGTAACAGGAGAAATTGGACCCCAAAAGTTGTTTTGCAATTTGTCCTGAGTAGGCTGATGCCCCATATGTGGGGTTAAAACACTGTTTGGGCACATGGCAGAGCTTGGAAGGGAAAGGAGCACTGTTATGAATGGGTCACCGATGAGGAAAACTAAACAAGCTAAGTCACAAAAAACCAGAGAGGTTGGTAACTATGCAGATTGCAGACCCCTGATCCTAACCACACAACTAGCAGCAGCCGTGGAGCATTCCTACGATGAATCTAGACGCCTCGTCACAGCCGGAGGACTAAATAAGCCTAAAGCAAGAAAAGGGGAAAACTAACTGCCCCAGAGCAGACCCCAAAGGAATAGACAGCCCCCACACATGTATTGACGGTGAAACAAGATGAAAACACAAACACAGGCAGGAAAATAGGCTGAGCAAACGATGGGGCCCAAACTAGCTAGAAAGGATAGGAAAGGAAAGACACTGTCTGCAATCTGCAAAACCCTACCAAAATAATGTCCAATACTTCTGATAACAAAATTAACCCTGAAGTCACTAGACTTTTCCCACTATATCAGCACTCTGAAATATTCTGAGACAGAGCAAAAAAGAGGCCAATCTAATAAGGGACAAAAAGCAAATTGGCAAATACAGATAAATAAGAGTGGGAATTCAGCACATCCCCAGCCGGGGCTGGCTGACCACACAAAAAACTGAATAGACCAACAAAATCAATTGTGAACATTAGCAGAAACACTTAGCTTGAGATGACTGGAACAGAGCTGAAAACCAAGACCTGAAATGCCAGAAGGAATCACCAGCACCAGAATAGGGCATCGGTTGTCTTAAATCCAGTCTGAGATTCCAGAGATCCAATCGTTATCCTCATAGAATCATAGAATCATAGAGTTGGAAGGGACCTCCTGGGCCATCTGGTCCAACCCCCTGCTCAAAGCAGGATTCGCTAAATCATCCCAGTCAGATGTCTGTCCAGCCTCATAATTAGGTGGCAGATCTCTACTAATTAAATCAGCCTCACTACCTCCTGTTACCACCAGAGGGAGCCCAGAAGGAGAACTCACAACTGGTAGACCAGAAAATGAATTCACAATAGAGCACCATTTGACTTTTGTCAATGCAGAATTGGCTGGAATTAAGATCAGACGCCATGTTGCGTTTGGAGAGCACCTGATGTGCCCAAACAGTGGAAACCCCCCAATTCTAACTCCAACCCTAACCCCAACACACCCCTAACCCTAATCTCAGTCCTAACCCTAGCCCTAACCCTGACCCTAGCCCTAACCCTAATGGGAAAATGGAAATAAATACATTTTTTAAATTTTATTATTTTTCCCTAACTAAGGGGGTGACAATGGGGTGTTTGAGTTACTATTTATAGCGGGTATTTATTTTTGGCAGCTGTCGCATGCTAAAAGACGCTTTTTATTGTAAAAATAGATTTTGCATCATCACATTTTGAGAGCTATATTTTTTCCGTATTTTGACACATTGAGTCATGTGAGATTGTATTTTTTGCGGGACTAGTTGACGTTTTTATTGGTACCATTTTCGGGCACGTGACATTTTTTGATCACTTTTTATTCAGTTTTTCAGGACGCAGAATGAACAAAAACCTACATTTCAAGAATTTATTTTGGGGGGTGCTTTTACACCGTTCCGCGTGTGGTAAAATTGATAAGTCGGTTTTATTCTTTGGGTCAGTACAATTAAAGCGATACCTCATTTATGTCTTTTTTTATGTTTTGGTGCTTTTATGCAATGAAAACAATTTTATATAAAAAATAATTATTTTTGCATTGCTTTATTCTGCGAGCTATAACTTTTTTATTTTTTCGCTGACAATGCTATATGGTGGCTCATTTTTTGCTGGACAAGATGATGTTTTCAGCGGTACCATGGTTATTTACATCCGTCTTTTTGCTCGCGCGTTATTGCACTTTTTGTTCAGCGGTATGATAATAAAGCATTATTTTTTGCTTTGTTTTTTATTTTTATTTTTTAAGGGGTTCGCTAAGGGGGTTGACTAATGGGACAGTTTTATAGGGTGGGTCATTACAGACGTGGCGATACCAAATATGTATACTTTTTATTGTTTTTTTTTATTTCCAAAAAATGAATTTATTAGGGAATATTTTATTTTTTTAAATTTATTTAGCAATTTTTTATAAATTATTTTTACATTGCGCTGCTCTGGGGGTCTAGGGGAAGCACTGAGGGAGCCCCCTCCCTGCCGATGCTTCCCTAAACCCCCGGTACACTGCGATCATGTTTGATCACAGTGTGCCAGGGGTTAATGTGTCGGGGGCGGTCCGTCACTGCCCCTAACACATAGTGCCGGGTGTCAGCTGTGATCAGCTGACACCCGGCCGTGATCAGCAGCGCTTACCACCACGTGAGCACCGCTGATCGCTATGACGTACTATCCCATCCCTGGAGATTAAGTCCCAGGGCACATGGACGGGATAGTACGTCATAAGGCAGAAAGGGGTTAAACAATTATGGAGTATTCTACACTTTATCTGTAGACTGCATTCATGCATTGCAGCCGTATTGTTTATTTTGCCATGTTGCTGGTAGAACTACATTTTTGCTGCAATTTTTAAAAATTGTGGCAAGACATAAATTTTTTTGCCACAAATCTGGCAAAGGAATGTAATGCAATCAAAGTGTGATTTCAGTTTCAGACTTTCTTTAGTGTTTAAAGTCTTTCTCTCCTAATGTCTATTGCACAGCTGTAAACTGTAGCATCCTCTAACTATCCAAATTCAACAGAAAATGTCTACTGCATTTCCTGCGATGACTTTTATTCAGGCTATGATAGTCTCTCATGATTGGCTGTGCTCTACCATGTGATGAAAAAGTTTCAAGCCATTGTAGGGAAGACTGAGCAGCCACACCTGAAGTCAGGTGAGTCTTTTCTGGTTGATACTATCTTCTGCATTATGCAAAATAGCAGCTACCGTTTTTGACAGTTCACACAAAGTAAATCACTAATTGTTAGAATTTATCAGATTCAGCAATTTCCCCCACATTTTACACCAATTTGATTCGTATCAAATCAATTTGCTCATATCTATTTAGAGTGCAATTCTCAGAATGTCTACAATTGAGTTTCACAATAATTGTGTTTTTTTAAAAGCGTAGATTCTTAACCACATAGTCCCTGAATTCAATTTTCTGTATAATTGCTTCTTTTATTTATGAAAGCATTTAAAAAGCACACACCAGGGAAAAGTAGGTTGATAATGGGTAAGTTTAAGTTGTAAATACATTTCAAAAGCATATTCAGATTTATTTTGGAATTGTTTGCAAGTGATCCGGTCATCTAAATGAGACATGCAGAAATTCGTGTGCTTGCCAACAGAACAATGCTACTCAGATGAATAGAACCGGTTTTCATTTACAGAAATTTCAGCAATTTTTTTTCTTGTCCGTGAATATACCCTTAGACTCATCTATCAAATGCAAAGGTTAAAAAAGGCACAAATTATCAACGCAAATGTACAGCTGCTCGAAGCAGGAGTAAAATATGATCGACTAGACAATCCCAAATGCACCAGATTTATTAAGTGGCAGGAACCTTAATAAATGATGTGCAGTACTTGGTAACGGCAGTCTCTATTTTCAGTAGTGCAAAATCTGCCATTTAATTAAATGTGGCTATTGAGTAGTAAGATAGATGACTAGGATTTATAATTGTGCAATTAATGCAAAGAACATAATAAAATTAAGTTGTTTTATTGATAACTACATCAGTTGGCCTCGTACTATAATATATATGAAAATTCAATATTCACTAACGTAGAAATCCTGTGAAATTTCATCATGTGATAAAGAGCAGTAATCCTGACTGTTTAGCATATTCCTTGCTTCTGTCTTTGTCTAGTTACTTTTTGAATTCTACAAATGGTGCGAAAGTAGCTGTCTCTGAAGGCAGCTGCACTTACATCATCTCTTGGCATGCTAAGGGGCATGGTCCAATTGGCAGAAGTCCTCTTCACTGGCATTGTCTAGTACTTCTTCCAATCCCTCCTTCTTTCCTTCTATACATTTAAACAATTTGCCAACTGTGTCTGGGCAGTTTGCCAGGACTATGCTGAATAGATTTCCCTCAAACATCTTGGAAACCATTACTTTGACAGCGTGGAGGCCAGTAATCATATGCACTTACTCTCCAGGGCAATTTTCAGCATTATATTTTACAATCAAATGTACAACTGATTATTGTCACTAAGTAATTTTTTATTTTATCTTTAATTTCAAGAACGCTTCCAAGTTTGGACTGTTAGAAATCTGCCTAGATGCAGGTCCAGCACCAAATGAACTGGCTATATTAATGTAACTGGTATCCATTCATTATCCTAGCTGTGTTCCACTCACAATATTAGTCATACATGTCTGTAAGTATACATTCACCACTAATGTCAGCTTAGAAAAACCTATAGAAATATTGCCCTACAAGAGGTTGGCTAAGCCTCATTTTCCATGCTGGTGCTTGAAATTTCAAAATTTGTAATTATTGTAACCAAATACTATTAGGATAATAAAAAAAGTTGTGCTATGTATGTATGGAATGATATAAAGTCATTCTGATGGATCTGACTGAAATAATTTATTGGGTACTTTGACCTTATTTCTTACAAATACGTTTCACTAAATGTTGTTACTGCAAGAAATTTGTAAGATTTGCTGTTGTGAGTTCATTTTCCCCTTCATTACTGAGGCCCGAGGAACTCCCTCTTCTGGTAAAGAAAGGTAGTGAGCCTGATTGTCAAACACCTGAGGCTGATGATTGTGACTGGCTGAGTGGAGTTACTGACTGGATATAATGCTGCCGACGCCCTTCTGCCCTGCGGGTGATTTCTCTGTGGGATCTTTGGAGACCAGTCTGAATTACTGCTCCTCCAAAGCTAAGTTTGCTGCTCGGCCTTTTGCTTTTGTGCTTTGACTTTGTTTTTGCTTTGTTTTTCTGGATTTCTGCCATTCCCTGCTGGGGTGTGCTGAATTCATTTAGCTCTGTCTTCTGAAAATACCTGAGTGCTGATTCAGTTTTTGAAGCCTAGCTGCTTCAGGGCCTTTTTCATATCAGCTGGTTGGCTTATGTCTTTGATAGGGTTTTGGCAGATTGCAGACAGCATCCTTCCTGTCCTTTCCTATCTAGGTAGTTTAGGGGCCCCGTCTTTGCTCAGGCTATCTTTCTGTCTGTGTTAGTATTTTCATCTTGCTTCACCGTCATTATATGTTGGGGGCTGCCTATTGCTTTGGCGTCTGCTCTGGGGCAGTTTAGATTTCCCCTTTCTTTCTTTAGGCCTATGTATTTCTCCGGCTGTGATCGAGGGGTCTAGGGCATCGTAGGAACCCCCCACGGCTACTGCTAGTTGTGTTGATAGGTTCAGGGGTCTGCAATCTGATAGTTGCCAACTTCTCTGGTTTTCTGGACTTAGCTTGTATTTCTGCTGTTGCCTCCTACGGTGACTCATTCATAACAATTTGCATATTGCACTTATTTTATGTAGTACAATAAGACCAGGTTTCCATATATCCAGACCAATCATATCAGTTTTGCTGTGCATCAACTGATGATTACTGATGTAAAAATGTCATCAGCTATCATTCAGCATTTTTATTAGTATTTACTGCAAAAATGGTTTGAAGGCTATTTGAAAGGTCTGGTAAGACAACTGATGCATCGGATGATTGTTAACAATCTTATAGAAAGCTTTAGGATCCGTTCCCTCTGGTGTTTCACTGTCAAACTGAAGGGAAAAAAATGTTGGCAGTGGGATAGGTGGAAACATGGATTATAAAAATTTGTTTTCACTTACATTGCATATTTGTATATTCTACAGTAGATACACAAGAGGGTCTATCATGAGTACTATAATACTTCTTTATTAAAGCCAATGCATATACATAATGAAGTAAGATATGGAGATTGTGTGTTTAGGGGAAGCAGAACCAAGAACAAAGCAAGAATCAGCAATGAGCGTTCACAAAGTTTAACCCCATAATGACCACCAATACGTCTTTTTAATGACCTGAGATATAAGAGCATAGCCTCCCCATACAGGCGACAGCTCAGCAGCTGTCGGCTTAAAGGGGGTTTTACACATAGCGATATCGCTAGCAATATCGCTAAAACGTCAATGATTTTGTGACGTTATAGCGCTATTGCTAGCGATATCGCTATGTGTGATACTTACCTCCGACCGGCTCCCCCGCTGTCCATCGCTGATCGCGCGAGATCGGGAGGCTCCATTTCTCGTCGTCTGCTTCCTCTGGGCTTCCTGCTGTGTGAGACGAGCGACGCTGGACGCGGACGAGAGGATGCCAGGATCGCTGTGTGTGAAAGGTGGGTATCATCCGCTGCGTCGCTGCTGCATCGCTGTGAGATCTTCCTGTGTGGAAGCTCACTAGCGATCATTTAGCGATGCACCAGCGATCCTGACCGGGTCCTATCGCTGGTTGGATCGCTGGTGCATCGCTAAATGTAAAAGGGGCTTAACACTATAGCTGACAACTTGCTGCATCAGCCACGATCAGTGTTTGCACCGTCCAAATCTGTTTAACCCCTTAGATTCTGCTGTCAATAGTGACTACATCATATAAATGATTAACAGAATGTGGGGGCTTCATCTTTATCCCCATTGGTGCCCTCAGATCATGATTGTGTGGTCCTGATGTTTGCCATAGCAATTCACAACCAAATAGCAACCTTAGATGGCTGTTGTTACCTGTTCAGAAGTTAGCAGCATTTATGTGCTGAAAATACACATTTTCATTTCTGGCATACCACTTTGTATTAATTCCTGAAAATCACCTGAAGGGTTAATAAAATACCTGACTACAGTTTTCAGTATATCAAGGGGTGCTGTTTTTAAAATGGTATAACTTTTGAGGGTTTCCCAATATATGGGACCCCCAAACGCACTTCAAACATGGATAGGTCCGTAAAAAAATAAATTTTGGAAAATGAAAAAATGAAAAATTACTGCTACATTTTTAAAAATCCTAAAATGCTAACAAAATAAAATAACATTTTACAAATGGTGCTGATGTAAAGCAGACATTTGGGAAATTTTTTTTTTTCAATATTTTGCTGTGATATGATGATCTGGATTAAAGGGATAATCATTGAAAGTTTGAAAATTGCTAATTTTTAACATTTTTCTCAAATTTCTGATATTTTTTATAAATAAGCACAAAACATAGCAACCTAATTTTACCATTGTCATAAAGTTTAATGTGTCACAAAAAAAATTATTACCACATAAAGTGACACTGGTCAGATTTCAAAAATTTGGCTCCATCACTAAGGGGTTAAAACATACCCATGAACATCTTTAGAGAAGAATGCTGGAGCTGACAGTTTAGGACCAGTTGGCACCCAGGCACCCAGTTAATGACCAGTTGGCACCTAATTATCTTCATTTCTTGTCTGCATTAACAGTACTATTTCCAATTGAACATATCAATCTTTAGCACACAGGGCAAAAATATTGTATGACATCTACTACCAAATTCATCGTAGTGGAGTTATTCCAATTGTAAGATGTCCAGGCTTTAGCTCCATGCCATAATCTGCAGAGATATTGGCCAGCCAACAGTTGCGGTTTGTCATTGGCATAGTGTCTTTGCAGATAATTGCTTGTACCCAAAGCCTGGACACCTTGCAATTGGACTGACTCCACTATGATGAATGTGGTGGGCAGTGTATTTGTGCCATGTGCGCTAAAGATGATAAGTTTGTACTATGGAGAATACCATTATTAACACAGACTTGCATTAACCTCTTTCTGATATTAGACATAATGATCCGTCTATGTGACCTGGCATAATTTTGATCATGGATGGATCAGTACGTCTAAATGATCAGCCGCACTCACGGGGGGTGCGTGGCCAATCACAGCCGGGTGACAGCTGATACTGAGAGCTGACACATGGCACTAAGGTGCCAGGAGCGGTCACAGACCATTCCCAGCACTTAAACCCCTGAAATACTGCCTTTGGATCGGAGACCCCACGGTTTGTCACGAATACCCGATTATTGCCTTGGTGAGTGGATGTCATGATGACATCCGGCTCACCAGAGCTAGGAAACTTGCTGATTATGAGCAGTGCATTATCAGCAATTCTCACTATGTCAGTGCAACGCTGACAGCTTCTATGGTATGCAGATGCTGCTTCATCTGCATTCTATAGAAGCGATAAGCCTGCAAAAAATGATTGTCTCATAGTGGGACTAAGTAAAAAAGTTAGGAAAAAGTAAAAAAAATTAATTTGTAAAAATATATATATAAAAAATCAATATATATTCTATCAATAAATAAATATTTAAATGAAAAAAATCTAAACAATAAAAGTACACATATTTGGTATCACTGCGTCCGCAATGACCCAAACTATAAAACTGTCCCATTAGTTAACCCCTTTAGTGAACAGTATAAAAAAGGCAAAAAACAATGCTTTATCATCATACCGCCGATCAAAAAGACGAATATAGATCAACATGGTACCGCTGAAAACATCATCTTGTCCTGCAAAAAATGAGCCGCCATACAGCAACATAAAAAAATAAAAAAGTTATAGCTGTCAGAATAAAGTGATACAAAAACGAATTTTTTTTTTAATATAAAATAGTTTTATTATATAAAAGCGCCAAAACATTAAAATATAAATAAGGTATTGCTGTAATCGTAGTGACCCGAAGAATAAAACTGCCTTATCAATTTTACCACACACGGAACGGTATAAACACCCCCCCCATGAAATGCTGGTTTTTGCTCATTCTGTCTCCCAAAAATAAGAATAGAAAGTGATCAAAAAATGTCATGTGCCCGAAAATTGTACCAATAAAAAGTTAGCTCGTCCTGCAGAAAGCAAAACCTCACATGACTCTGTGGGCCAAAATATGGAAAAATTATAGCTCTCAAAATGTGGTGATGCAAAAACTATTTTCTGCAAAAAAAAGCATCTTTTCACGTGTGACAGCTGCCAAACATAAAACCCGCTATAAGGCCTCTTTCACACATCCTGATATTTCTGGTATCGGAGATGTCAGTGTCTGTCTGTGTAATACATGTGAAAACTGTGTGCTGCATCAGTACCACATGGACAGGCGCCAGGGAAGTAGCGTTATAGTATGCACTGTTCCCCGGCATTGGGTGCTGAACTGCCGGTGATTGGCATGAGCAGGGAACAATGATGAGATTTACATTTAAGTGATAAAGAGACAGCAGGCAGTGGCTGATGGGACTATTACTCCCATCAGCCTACCCCTGCTGCTGCTAATAACAGTGACAGCAGGAGAGGCTGATGGGGGTTTTTCATCAGCCACCACCTGTGCTATAAAAAAATAAATGAAAAAAATGGTGTGGGTTTCCGTGTATTTTCTATAACCAGCCAGGCAACACTCACAGCTGGGGCCTGCCATCCTCAGCTGTCAGATTCAGCAAGGTTGGTTATCAGGAATAGAGGGGTCCCCACGATGTTTTGTAAAATTATTTAAATAAATAATTTGAAAAAAAATGTGAGGTGTCGCCCCTATTTTTGAAAACCAGGGTTGCTAAAGCTCACAGCTGGGGGCTGGTATTCTCAGGTTAAGGGGACATTGATATAAGCCCCCCAGCCTAAAAATAGCAGCCTGCAGCTGCCCAGAGAAGGGGCATTTATTAGAAACAAACAGTTTTCTCCCACATAATGGGTATCAGCGTACTCAGGACACATTGGACAACAACATTTGGGGTCCAATTTCTCCTGTTACCCTTGGGCAAATTAAAAATTTGGGACTAAAAGATTATTTTTGTGGGTAAAATATATGATTTTTTTATTTTCACGGCGAGGCGTTATAAACGTTAGTGAAACACCTGGAGGTTCAAAGTGCTCCCCACACATCTAGATAATTCCTTGGGGGATCTAGTTTCCAAAACGGGTTCATTTTTTGGGGGTTTCCATTGTTTAGTCACATCAGGGGCTCTCCAAATGCTACATGAAGCCTGCAGACCATTCCATCAAAGTCTGCATTCCAAAGCGTCCATTCCGAGCCCTGACATGTGCCCAAACAGTAGTTTTTTCCCACATATGGGGTATCAGCGTATTCAGGACAAATTGGACAACAACGTTTGTGGTCCAATTTCTCCTGTTGCCCTTGAAAAAATTAAAAATTAGGGACTAAAAGATCATTTTTGTGGGAAAAAATATGATTTTTTATTTTCATGGCTAAGCGTTATAAACCTTAGTGAAACACCTGGGGGTTCAAAGTGCTCACCACACATCTAGGTAAGTTACTTAGGGGGACTACTTTCCAAAATGGTGTCACTTATTGGGGGTTTCCACTGTTTAGGCACATAAGGGGCTCTCCAAACGCGACATGGCATCCGATCTCAATTCCAGCCAATTTTGCAATGAAAAGTCAAACAGCACTCATTCCCTTCTGAGCTCTGCCATGCGCCCAAATAGTGGTTTACCTGCATATCTGCGTGGGAAGATTTTATGGTTCAGTGGTACCTCTCCTGCACCGATTCTGGAACTGGCATGGCTGTCACCAGGGGTAAAGCTTTCTGACCCGGACCAACCTTTGAACTGGACTGTAGGGTGCATGCCAGGGATAAAAGGGATGCACGTAGGAAAGCAGGGGACTTGGCGGGAATACAGAGTGCACAATAGGAGAAGGTTAGTTCACTCTCCTGTCAGCTGCACGATTCCTCAGCTCCGTGCTGTATTCCACAACTTATGCGCGCACTCACTGTGAACAGACAGTAGCTGTGTGTCCTCCCACCTCTGACACTGAGAAGGCTCCCCTCAATGTCCCGCTGATTGTCACAGCCCCACGGCTTAAAACTGACCTGTTGCTTCACACAGAGCTGGGCCGTTTCACCCCCGCTGTCACCGATAAGCTGAGTCACGCTCTGGAGTTTCCACAGACTGCGACAACGCATGTCTGTCAACCCAGTAATGCAGGACTACGCTTAGGAGAGCCTGGATACACCGCCTTCATCAAGAGCCAGCTTTTCAACTTTCTTCAGGATCATGTCAGAGACTTTACATGTCACCTACGTGGATTCTGCCGTGGGATTGCAAGCATACACAAACATGACCCCAGCAAGCTGATAAGTTTATCTGTTTCATGAACCACTGTTCTTAAGGGCCTGTCACACTTAGCGATATCTCTAGCAATATCGCTATAACTTGTGACGTTATAGCGATATTGCTAGCGATATCGCTGTGTCTGATACTTACCTACGACCCGCTCCCCCGCTGGTTATCGCTGATCACGCGAGAACGTCCTGGACTGTTTCTCGTCGTCAGCTTCCTGCGGCGCTTCCTGTGGAGAGACGAGCGACGAGCGTGGAGCCGGGCGGGAGGACGCAGGATCGCCTAGTGTGACAGGTAAGTAGCGACCCCCGTCCCCAGCGATGTCACTGGTGAGCTCACTAGCGACCACTTAGCAATGCACCAGCCATCCTGACCACGTCATATCGCTGGTCGGGATCGCTGGTGCATCGCTAAGTGTGAAAGTACCTTTAGATGGACATAATATTCACATTTACCCCCTATTAATCCAATACCTCCCTACGTGGAGTATTTCCTGCAATAAACCTGTTGAGGCCGGTTTCACATTAGCGCATTTTCAGCGCGCGCACGGCCGGGGGTAGCTCCGCCCCCGATCCGGCTCTCTGCCCGGCGTGCCCGCCCCTTCCTTGTAGCGCCGCCTCCTAGCGGACAGCAGCGCCTGCGATCGGCGCACCCTATCTTTAGCATAGGGTGCGCCGATCGTGCGCAGGCCGTGCGCTAGTTGCGCTTTGACCTGCGCTGCGCACTTTTGACGGTGCGCCGTGCGCGCCAAAATCCGAAAAGTTTGATTTTGGCGCGCACGGCGCACCGTCAAAAGTGCGCAGCGCAGGTCAAAGCGCAACTAGCGCACGGCCTGCGCACGATCGGCGCACCCTATGCTAAAGATAGGGTGCGCCGATCGCAGGCGCCGCTGTCCGCTAGGAGGCGGCGCTACAAGGAAGGGGCGGGCACGCCGGGCAGAGAGCCGGATCGGGGGCGGAGCTACCCCCGGCCGTGCGCGCGCTGAAAATGCGCTAATGTGAAACCGGCCTTAACTCCTGTTCTGCCTCCTGCTCATCACTGCATCCTCCTTTTCCTGCTATGTCACATATGGGGTTTCAACGTACTCAGGACTAATTGCACAACAACTTTTGGGGTACAATTTCTCCTGTTAATGCTGGTAAAATAAAAAAATAGATATGAATTAAATTTTTTGTGAAAAAGTTAAATGTTCATTTTTTTTAGACATTCCCAAAATTACTGTGAAGCACCTGAAGGGTTAATAAACTTCTTGAATGTGGTTTTGACCACCATCAGGGGTGCAGTTTTTAGAATGGTGTAACTTTTGGGTATTTTCTATCATATAGACCCCTAAAAGTGACTTCAAATGTGATGTGGTACCTAAAAAAAAGGGTGTTGTAAAAATTAGAAATCGCTGTTTAAATTTTAACCAGTATAACGTCCTAACAAAAAAAAAAATTTGATTCCAAAATCATGCTGATGTAAAGTGAACATGTAGGAAATATTACTTATTACGTATTTTGTGTGACATATCTCTGTGATTTACGGGCATGAAAATTCAAATTTGGAAAATTGCAAAATTTTCAAAATTTTTGCCATATTTTTGCTTTTTTCACAAATAAATGCAAGTCATATCAATGCAATTTTACCTCTATCATGAAGTACAATATGTTCCAAGAAAACAATGTCGGCATCACTGGGATCCATGGAAGCATTCCAGTGTTATTACCTTGTAAAGGGACAGTGGTCAGAATTTTAAAAATTGGCCTGGTCATTAACATGCAAGCCACCCTTCAGGATAAAGGGGTTAATAATAATTAAATATAGCAGCTAGCATCATGGCTTGTAGAGTGTCTAACAGAGACACATTGTTTAAGAGGTGTACTGATGAAAATATATTGCATGTTTATGAGAGGAGGTGAGCTATTCATGAGTGGATGGTGCAGCACCCTGGAAAGAAATCTAAAACTATGAATAGCTGTGCAGTTCCAATGATGTCAGGAAGCTGAATGGGATGTACCCACCACGTTCAGCTTCCTCTACTACACTAATCATATTGAGCAGCCTCACAGATCTTGAAGTGATCAGACGGAGCGATAACTGCATAGAAAGAAGTGAACAAGAAAAAGAATAGAAGGAAGTTAACAAGAAAAGGAAAGTATCTACTCCATTCATACCTTAGTGAAGAATAAGTGTCAGAATTATAGCAAATGTGAAAGTTAATAACAATGATGTACATTGTGGTAGACTTTTTAAGTAGGTAAATAAATAAGACTCTATCTCAGTTCCTCATAATTTTTAAGATATCTGCTTGCAATCAGAGTTGAGCGGATATCTTCAGTTCCCTGCTTATTTGGCAAGCTATAGCGCTTACCAAATAAGCTGCAGACAGAACGCGGCTTCATGGATTACTCCAGATGAACAGCTGGTCACCGCCACAGCTGCATGTGTCGTGGCTGTGCATGGAGATCCAGGAAACCGGTTTCCCACTGTAGCTTATTTGGCAAGCAGTATAGCTTGCTGAATAAGCGGGGAATTGAAGATATTCGCTCAACTCTACTTGCAATCATTGGTGGAGCGCCACTTCTTAAAAACCCGTCTTGTTCATGGCTTGTTGCATGAGTGTAATGAGTGATACAATAGTATGAACATCACATGCCTGAGATTCTCCTTTCTCCTCTTTCTCAACTCTTTGGAAGTAGACAATGAAAATACTGTATCTATTTAATCGTCATTGTCTTCAACTTGAACATCTTATTGTCTTTCTTTCTAATGGCAAATTTACTTTAGAAATACATCAAGAGACCTAGGAAAGACCACCTAGGGTTCTCCTGACTGTGGAATAGAGGTGTCATACCTTGCCCCATAATGAGTCTATAAAGGTCCACTGGAAGTGCCTGAAACACTAATGTTCACCTTCATGTTATTAATTGTAATCTTCAGGCTCTCTAACATTATCTTTCTGTATAATGATTCACGGTGATACTGTGACAACAAGCAGAGCGCATAAATAACACGATGAAGCTTATCACTAATTCATAGGGCCTGATTTAGTATTATTCACAGTATGCTTGTACCAAGGGAAGGCAAAAAGCTGAAAGAAGACTCAACACATACATCATATGTGTTTTTCTTTTATCAGCAAAAGGTTGTGGAGACTCATACAGTTAAACAATTCAGAAATGCATGGAAACAGATATTGTCAGAGCTTATAATGAAAATCCCCGTCTCCCCCTCCTTGAGAGGAACAGAAGAGAGATTGGACTGGATGGATCAATCAGTTAATTTCGCCAAAGTATTAGATTTGTTTACTTAAGGATTGGATAGGCCATTTCTTTCCTCTTTGATATGGAAACTGTGAGGCTGAGCTGTGAAATGTCTTCCATTGTTAGAAGTATAACTGTACAGCATGTGATTTTGGTCTTTTATCAAACCTGTCATGTGTACAACATCAGTTTTAAAGGGGGCTCTTACTATAGTGTTTTATGACATGGTATTAGTCCTGTGAACTGTTTGAGAATAGACCATGAATGTGCAATTCTTCTCACATTAAATGAATGAGAATTGAACAAAATGCTGACTGAAAGCTTTGTCTTTCATCTATCTATCTTCCTATCTATCTATTATCTATCATCTCTATCTGTCTATCTACACACGTGGTCAAAATTGTTGGTACCCCTCGTTTAATGACAGAAAAGCCCACAATGGTGACAGAAATAACTTGAATCTGACAAAAGTAATAACAAATAAGAAATCTATGAAAATGAACAAATGAAAGTCAGACATTGCTTTTCAACCATGCTTCCACAGATTTTTTTTTAAATTAAAAAAAATCCAAATGCGGCTAGTGGAGTTGATACCAAAAAATTCTATTTTGGTCTCTTCTGACCACATGACTTTCTCCTATGCCTCCTCTGGATCATCCAGATGGTCATTGGTGAACTTCGAATGAGCTTGGACATGTGCTGGTCAGAGCAGGGGGACCTAGTGTGCGCTACAGGAATTTAATCCATGATAGTGTTATTACAATTATTTTTTATTATTATTTATTTATATAGCGCCATTAATTTCATGATGCTGTACATGAGAAGGGGGTTACATACAAAGTTATAGATATCGTTAACAGTAGACAAATTTACAATGACAGACTGGTACAGAGGGGAGTGGAGTGTGTTACTAACGGTAATGTTTGAGAATGTGGTCTCAGCTCTCTTCAGTTCACTGCCAAGGTCCTCCCATGTAGTTCTGGGTTGATTTCTGACCTTTCTCAGAATTGACAGTCATCTTGTGTTTCTTCCATTTTCTAATAATTGTGCCAACAGTTGTTGCCTTTTCAGCAAGCTGCTTGCTTATTGTCCTCTAGCTCATCTCAGATTGGTGCAGGTCATCAATTTTGTCCCTGGTGTCCTTAGACAGCTCTTTGGTCTTAGCCATGGTAGAGAGGTTGGAGTGTGATTGATTGATTGATTGATTGAATGTGTGGACAGGTGTCTTTTATACAGGTAACAAGTTCAAACAGGTTCAATTAATACAGGCAATGAGTGCGGAGTAGGAAGGCTTCTTAAAGAAAATCTAACAGGTCTGTGAGAGCCAGAATTCTTGCTTGTTGGTAGGTGATCAAATACTTCTTTCATGCAATAAAATGTAATTTAATTAATTAAAAATCATACAATGTGATTTTCTGGTTTTTATTTTTAGATTCTGTCATTCACAGTTGAAGTGTACCTACGATAAAAATTACACATTCTTTGTAGGTGGGAAAACTTGCAAAATCTGCAGTGTATCAAATACTTATTTTCCCCAATGTATCTATCCATTTATCTATTATCTATCTCTCTATGATCTATTTATCTCTCTCTCTTTATATATATCTCCATTTTTCTATCTAAATATTATTTATCTATCCCATATCTATCTATCTTTCATCTGAAACCAACACCTTGGACCACTGAGCAACAGTCTAGTTCTTTTTCTCCTTGGTCCAGGTAAAATGCCAGAAGCGATTTACCTGGGCCAAGGAGAAAAAGAACTGGACTGTTGCTCAGTGGTCCAAGGTGTTGTTTTCAGTTGAAAGAAAATTTTGCATTTCATTTGGAAATCAAGGTCCCAGAGTCTGGAGGAAAAGTGGAGAGTCACACAATCCAAGTTGCTTTAGGTCTAGTGTGAAGTTTCCACAATCAGTGATGGTTTGGGGAGCCATGTCATCTGCTTGTGTAGGTCCACTGTGTTTTATCAAGACCAAAGTCAGCACAGCCCTCTACCATTAAATGTTTAAGCACTTCATGCTTCCCTCTGCCGGCAAGCTTTATGGAGATGGAAATTTTATTATCCAGCAGGACTTGGCATCTGTCCACACTGCAAAAAGTACCAATACCTGGTTTAAATTTAAAAATAACAGTATCACTGTGAAATCTCACCTGACCTTAACTCCATGGCAAATCGATGGGTATTATCAAGAGGAATATGAGAGACACCAAACCCAACAATGCAGACCAGCTGAAGATTGCTATCAAAGCAACCTGGGCTTCCATAACACCTCAGCAGTGCCACAGGCTGATCACCTCCATGTTACACCGCATTGATACAATAATTGATGCAAAAGTAGCACCGACCAAGTATTGAGTGCATTTACTGAGCATACATTTCAGTAGGCCAACATTTCAGATTTTAAAATCATTTTTCAAGCTGGTGTTATTAAGTATTCTAATTTACTGAGATAAGGACTTTTGGGTTTTCATTGGCTGTAAGCCATAGTCATTAACATTAACAGAAGTAAACACTTGCAATAGATCACTCGGTTTGCAATGACTCTATATAATACACGAGTTTCAATTTTTTGTATTGAAGAACTGAAATAAAATGAAATAAAATAAACTTTTTGATGATATTCTATTTTTGTGAGAAGCACCTGTATATTAGCAGTTCTCTGCCCATTCTTAGATAAACACTACTGTATACCGTGGTTGCGGTGTATACCTTTTGGGAATTATTTGTTTGGAACCATCTTCCTGGAACTACATTGCGGCTGGCACAATATTATGGATATTTCTATGTGGCAAATAAAATTGTCGGATGTCAAAACTACAGTGCACTATACCACTGCAGCCAATCTCAGCAGCTTTTCACAATGATTGGCTGCGTGTTATGCATGCTGCTGTTGTGACATCATTGCTGCATAGACACAGAGACTTGAGCAGTGGTGGGGAGCTGGGTCCAGAATGGTTGAGTGCCATTTGTGTTATGCCACTTTATTGAAAATTGAAAACCCCAGATGGAAACATTTTAGCAGGAAGATGGCCGTAAGTATGAAAATCACATACTTGCTGTCACATAAATACCTTCAGTGGCGAATCCTCATAGTGCTCAGTGTGCGCAATGTGATGATTCACAAGTCTGCAGTCACAAAGAGTGACTGCAGACTTGCAATTTAAGGCCAGACAACCCTTTTAACTTCTGAATAAGAGATCATTCTGTCTAGCCATTGTTGATTGATTTACTAAACTGGAGAATATGCAGAAAGTGTTTCTGATTGTAATATAATTCTAAAAAAAGAACAACTCATAAAACGCACATAGATATGCCATAGGTCATAGAATAATCCACCGCACTCTATAGTTTGGAAGTTGCAAGTCATTTATTGTAAAATAAGCACAAAACCAGTAATGTGGGATATACGGACACGGGTGACATAGTTATGGACATTTCGACCCTTTCAGACTTTTTATTAATTTGTAGATTTGTCCAGCATTTAATGGCAAAGAAAGAAAGATAGTGAAAAATGTTTCTGCTTCTACATAAGACAAACTTTAGAGAATGTCATAGATTGTACTATAAACTATATTACTGGGACTTCACCTTGATCAAACAGCACCTCCCCAGCTTTCTGAATGCCCAACAAAATTTGTATACTATAGATAAGCCATGACATTAATTTTTTTTTCTACACTACTGTGGTAGACCATAAACATCACACTCATTGATTTTGCACAAATTTTATTTTTTTCTGGCACAGAAGAAAAAAGTCTTTTATTTCAGTCACTGCAAAAAAAAGTAAAAATATACAAAACTATAAAACACCCCTCTCAGAAACATAAGACAATCCCTATACTGTTATTTTATTTTTGTGAAAATTTAGCTACAAGATACTTACTGCAACACTGGAAGTAGAACTCAAGCAAATTCAAGGATACAGGAAACATTTTTTAATTTTAAGCAGCATGTCTCAGAAGCTGGAAATGACACTATACATCCTATGAGGAATGACTGCATATCTACATATTTGGTGATTGATGTTTTCGTTAATATGGAAGAAATTGTCCTTCTTCACCTTTAGAACCCCTTTTACATGACATGTAATGTGAAATGACAGGTTGAGAAGATTTACTAGTCCTGACTACTTATGCTAGTGACTTGATCTCTGCTCTGTAATTTAACAAAATGTGAACAAATGTATTGCGCTTATCCGTGATTTATGAGGCTGCAAGCTATATCCTTCAAACCGGTGTTAACTAATTTGTGGTCAAAGCTGAGAGCTAAAGGGCTTGCATGGACCATTTTGCCACCCTTAAATCATCTCCCTAGTGAGTAAGTAAGGAATCAGGATTCTGATTCCTTTTGAAATATGTTTGTTATTTTTATCCACTGCAGACGTGAGAGGGAAGAAGAGCAATTTTGTTGACTCCCAGGTGGCTTAAATTTGATTTGAACTCACAGCAGAGTTTAAGCTGATGAATAGCTTTTTATTGAACATGAATAAATTGAGAAATTCAGATTAGTCAGCCACTTTTCCTTCATAATTTAGCTTGGAAAGAAGAAACGTTTAAAAAAAAATAAAATAAATAAATAATAGAAAATAACAACATTCATAATTGATGAATGATACAGTCTTTGGTCTCTTGCAGTGTTAATAAAGCAATGGAGGGCTGAGGATGCTAATATAACAACTTGTTTTCTCTTCTTTTGTGATATAAGGCCCAGCTGTAATTGCATTTTGCTGTATCTTTATATATGGCTAGTAAATCTAACTGCGCAATAAGAACAAAATTGTTGTTGCCCCTAATCAGCAATTTCATGGATTTAAATAAATTATGATATTAGCTCAAACCAGTATGGAACATTAAATTAAGAGTAAAGGAGAAACATTTAAAGAGAAAATTAAACAATGTCCTCAGAAATTCAAATGTCCATATACCATAATTTGCATGTGTGTATTGAGATTAATTGCTCTATTAAAGGGATTTTGCAAGATCAGAAGATCATTAGGCTATACCATTAATATTGTGTAAGTGGGGGTCCCACACTCTTCATCCCTTCATCTTCATTGATAGGCTGCTTGAGAGCACTTCAGGTAGCATTAATTCTTATACCTCACTGTCTACCTGCATGGCATCTAGCTAGTGGCTGTACTATAGGGTATTAAAGTGCTGTCTGCTATTTCAAAGGGGCATTGCTCCACCAAGGTACCACCAAGTGCATGAAAGTGCATGGGGCAAACAATGAAGACGTCAAGGCTCCATAGTACAGCTAATCAGTAGGGGTGTCAAGAGTTTGTCCGCCATCAATCTGATATTGATGGGCTATCACAATGATTGGTCATCAATATATTGTTTCCAGAAAAGCCTTCGATGTAGCTTTTAATGTATCACTCTTTTAAAGACCTTTAATTCTACAATAGATGCTGTGTTGTTGTGAAATTCTCCCATGTAATTTACTGAAATGTAAGAATACTTTCTGCATAATATGGTGCTTTATGGCACTATGGTTATATGGTATGGATCCACAGGATATTTATGTGTACCCCTGCCTTCTTTGTGCAGAAGACCTTAAAAAAATATACTAAACCATGGGGTGCACAATTTGTGGCCTAGGGACCACATATAGTCCTCTACACTCTTCTGCATGGTCCTCAACCATCTGGTCACAGATAGGCTTAACAGTGTCTAAGAGCTGCTCACATGTCTTTTCCTTGTCAGGGTGAAGACAAAGAAGTGGAGGGTAGCATCACAGGACACATACTAATGGTATACTGGGCAGCTATCTCTTGGTCTTCCATACTGTGGCATAATGTACTGTAGCATGGAAAGGACTAGATGTAGTTAAGACGTGGCCATGCACGAGTGTTATATTCATTGTAGTGTATGGGAGAAGGTAAAGACTTGAGAATTTCAGCATCTCACTTTGAAGAGATGGTCTAGTTAAAGTAAATTATCACTTACATACATGATAGGTAGGGATGAGCGACTTTGCCTTTTTTAGGGTCGAGTCGGGTTTCATGAAACCCGACTTTCTAAAAAGTCGAGTCAAACGAAATTGGCCGACTATCGTGAAAAGTCGGAGGTCCGACTGAAACACGTAACCCAATGCAAGTCAATAGGGAATAAAAGTCGGCAGTGAGTGGAGTACAGATTTTCGCTGGCATGAATTTTAACCCTAGAGGCGGCAAAATCTCTCTCTCTCCCTCCCCCGGACGCTTACTGGCTTAAAAAAAGTCACGTGCAGGCATTCTGGGAAAACCGACTTTGGCGCTCGGGTCGACGACCGCATGGCCGACTTCACGCTGTGGTCGGGTTTCGCTTCGTCTTTTGCATAGGTCGGCGACTTATGAATCTGGCCAACCTGTTTCGCTCAACTCTAATGATAGGTGATCAGTGGAGTTCTGACTACTGAGAGCTACACTGATTAGCAGAACTGTTGTGGCACTTTTATCCTTCTTACAAACTGGAGCGGCAGATCAGAAGCCCAACTGTCGCTTTGGGAATTTTCTAAGAGAATGCCAGAAGAAGCCAAGGATTGCACTCGGCAGCCCCATAAGAAATTAATGGAGTTGCAGTCGAGCATGCATACTCCATTCTAATGGGTATAAACATTCACCATTTTGCCAGTCAGTCTAGGTCTCAAGTTCTGTTGCTGCCTTTAAGATTGGTTCAAGCTACAATGCAACCCTTAGGGTGCTTTCACAATGCGCATCACGTTTGTAGGTCCTATCGGGGTTTGCATCTGAACCCCTCAGCAAAACGGGATTTGGTCATATGCGCCGATGGGGCCACTGACCTGCAGAGCAAAGGAGCACTGTGTCGTGCACCATTGTTGGACATCCAGATGCAGTCTACTAATTCTATGTGTTTGCCTCCAGTAGGCCTATACACTTGAAAATGATGCATGGCAGAGCACTCATTCGCTCCATTGGCATCATTATATTCTATGGCTCCATTGACTCGTGTCGGAATCCCATTTTGTGGGGAGTCAGATGCAAGCCCCGATGGGACCTAGGAACATGAAGGTAACTCTAATGTGAAAGTACCCTTAGACTATAAAGGTACCACATATGAATGGTCTCAGGATGCTTTATTGTTGAAATGACACATGTCTCACAGGCTTCATCAATAGACAAATAACTTTATCCCAGTTCTCTGCTGTCTAATCCTTGTACTCCTTGTAGAATATCAGTCTTTCCTGATGTTTTCTTAGAGAAAACTTGCTTATTTGCAGATGTTCTTGACACTAGGCCAGGCCCAATAGCCTTTGCCTTACTGTGCATGCAGATGCACTGATGCCTACCTGCTGCCATTCGTGAGCAAGATCTGCACTGGTTTTGAACCAATCCCATCTCTAAATCCTCTATATGAGATGATCATGGCACTTGCTGAACTCTCATGGATGCCCTTAAGCCTTCTTCGTAGTAATTGCATCTGACTCTTTGAAGTTCTTGATAATCGCATAAATGGTTGATTTATGGACAATCTTACAATTAGCATCTTCAGCGTACACCGGAAGCATTCCTAGTATACTTTCTAACAGAAGGGTAAAAACTCGGTATAAAACCAGCCTAACTGAACATTTTTCTGTTTTTTTGTTACTGGAAGAAAGTGATTTGCTATAACTAATAATTAATTTGAGTCTAAAGAACCAGAATAAAAATATTGCTGCCATCAAAAGGTTATTCTTATCATCATAAGTTGTCAAAATTGCATGATGCATTTAATAACATTAATTTAACAATTTATTTCTTAAAAAAACTCCATTCCTGAAAGTGGAGTGATTTTATTTCTATTGTTTACTATTTGATACCTATGTTACCGGTTATTGCTCCAGTCTGTAAGTGGTGTGCAGCTTCTTATGCAAGGAGAGAAGTGCTTACAAGTTTTTTACAATAGCGTTCGTAAGCACAGCTCTGAAGCGGTCCATAGCCCTAGATCCAGTCTGCTTTAGTGCAACTGTTCTCCTTCGATACTGCAGAAGCAAAGAAAGTTTATTTTTGCAGCATAGGACAGTGCACAGATTGGACCAACAGTGCATCAAACAGTGATGGTCCAAACTATAAAATAGTAGCGCACTACACCCGGGAAGAAGAAGCTGTTCCCAGGATCCCAAATTAGTCAATTAGCCATTGAGAAAAAGAGGGTAAAACATGGCAAAGATCTGCACTAAGTATTCCAAGTAACATCGCATAGTTGATATGCGTACAAACTTGAGAAAAGAGAACTTGAGAAAATATATTTTTTTATATACTGCATAAGAGGAAAAAATAAAAATGATTAAACAGTTTAGGAAGGATTTAAATATAAATATTTGAAACATTCTTGCGTCAGTTACAAACATTTGACATGATTAATAAAGTCGAACCCTTCAATGACATAATGATAATCTCATTACCGTCTTGTCATAAAGGTTGCCTCTTAAATGTAGGATTTGATCTACGAAATAATTAAATGTCCTTTTATTATTACTGAACAAACTCTTGAAACAAACTGCTAATAAAAATGACATTTACAATAGTTTAATGCTACACATAAATTGGCTAAAATGTTGCATATTATGACCTGTGACCCTGGAAGAAATAGATAAGGTAACTAGCTACTTGGGACACTCAATAAATAAGCTGAAAAATAAGGTGTAAGGGGTAACCATGCTTTTATCAAATTTTGAAGAAATTAATAGCACTTGTTAATATCATAAACTTTGCAATATACACTCATCAACTTTGAAGTTGCAACATCCAAAAAGCAAAGTTGTGGAATTATGGAAATCGCAGGATCATTAGATATATTAATGATATGCAAATGGTGAAAAAATGGAAGCAACATTTTTAAAACATCTTGATTTATCCATTATCAAGTATCAGCTCCATGCTCAGAAATACACACATACATGCCTTGGCATGATATCAATGAGGTTATTAATGTTTGTCTAAGTCATGTTCTGCCATTCCTCATGAATGTGGGCATGCAAATTATCAAGATTCGATACTGGTAGCTCTCTTTGCAATTGTCGATCAATAACCTCACAGATGTGCTTTATGTGAGACAAGTCCAGAGCTGTTGCAGGCCATGTTGTAGGCTATGCAGGCTGGTCACAGCAGCACAAGAGATCCAATGCTCCTTTCGCAATTGCTGACCACTGATATCCCAAATGTGCTTGACGGCAGAGATGTCTGGAAATGCTGCAGGACATGGTAACACATTTAGTTCATGCAGGCTGCTCACAGTAGCATAAGCAACGTGCGACCTAGCATTGCCATATAGAAAAGCGGCTTCTGAAACACTTTTTAGAAATGACTATACTACTGGTTCCATGATTGATCCAATGTGAACTTCAAGTGATATTGGACGTCACATACTAAACCTAACAGAGGAGAAAAGACGTGCACTTTTGCTGTGGAGATAGGTGCTGACTGTACGTTGAGAGTTCACAAACAATAGTCAATAGATGAACAGTCACAATCAAGTGTGAATTAATCTTGCCAAGCAATCTTGAAGATTTTTCAAATTCTTGAATTTTTTATTTTATTTTAAATACATCTAATAGTGTAACACCGCAGACAAAAGAAGTATCCAAAGTGTGGGTATAATATCATTATCCAGGATGTGAGTATAATATTGTACTCACATCCTGGATAACGATATTATACCCACACTTTGGATACTTCTTTTGTCTGCGGTGTTACACTATTAGATGTATTTAAAATAAAATAAAAAATTCAAGAATTTCAAAAATCTTCAAGATTGCTTGGCAAGATTAATTCACACTTGAGTGCGACTGTTAATCTATTGACATACCAAACCTAATGCACAAAAAAGTATGTACACTAACCGTCATAAGGCATTTGCATGACATTAGTCAACAAAGATGTATGTTCAGCAACAAGTGTTCCATTGTTGAAAA
Organism: Dendrobates tinctorius; assembly: GCF_039654945.1. Lineage (NCBI taxonomy): Eukaryota > Metazoa > Chordata > Amphibia > Anura > Dendrobatidae > Dendrobates > Dendrobates tinctorius. Next base: position 14,613,743 of record NW_027361699.1, read on the forward strand.
ATCATAAAGAACACTTAAAACCATTGTGTAACACAACACCAATAATACAATATTTTAACAACCAGTGGGAAAGGTAGCACAGGCCCTATGATGTCATCACAATAAAGCCCGGATTTCCCACAGACTCTAGATATCCCTACTTAAACACCCTGTAAGAGGTAGCAGGTGTTAACAGCCAAGGTAAAAGTAGCAAAGTAACAGTTCCTCTGTTAATTCAAAATACGATAGATCATGGTTTCTTATCATTTCACCAGTATGCCTCAATGCATTTTCCCAAGAAGGTTTATCAGAAAGTCAAGTGATTGGTGAAGGAACCTGAGGATAGGTCATCAATGATAAAATAGTGGACAACCTCTTTAATGCTTACACTACGTGGAAAAGTGCATTATGTGGATCTAACATGTGGCGCAATGATTACACTTTCAAGTCTAGAAATATTTTATGTTAAATTGGTTAAATTCCAATATGCAAGGAAATTCTGGAACAAACCTAATCTTTTCTGCCAGCAGTCTGGTATTGTTCAGAGTTCAACAGGATATCTTGAATACTTTTGATCTCTGGATCAGCTTGCACATACCTAGCTTCAACAAAACACAGTATGTCATTAGCATCTAGTTTATGTGGATAATAGTTATGCTCATGTAGCCCTTGGATATGTCTCATCCTGTTATAGTACTTGCTGCTCCTAAGTCTGCCATGATGGTCATCTACGTGTGATGCAATGCCCTACTCAGGCAAGACACACTCAGCACATTTTATTTTCCTTTTTGAAAAATCCCTTGATAATTAATTATAACTAATGTTCCTTCTCTCTCGTATCTAATAAAAACAATGCTGAAAAGAAAGAGAAAATATTTTTATGACTATGAATATTTGACTAGGTATTTATGGTATAAAGATCAAAAAGATTATAGTCATATAGCATATTTATGGAGTTTAATATAAATTCAATATTTTCAATATCTTTGAGGTTTTATTATACAGAAACATTGTAATGTATCTCAACCCGCATTCAGAAAACCCTTAGGTCTGAAAATATTTTCATTGAAATAGATCCATCAGTGCTCTCACCAGAACAACTCACGATATTAGATCCTGAAATAAAAGTACTGCATCAGCACCCTTTGGGAAAATGTTTCTTCAGAATGCCACTTTCTTTGGTTCACACAGTGACAGTACATAAAAGAGTTCCATACGAACACCAGCTGTGTTTTGCCATACTTTTAATAGATTTTGAAATAGAAATGATATATACCTAAAAGATATAAGAATGTTTGAAGATATATGTGGATTTTCTTTAAATGATTGAAAAAGTCATTGATAAGTTGATTCAGAAATGGGTTCTATATGCCGTCAATGTCTCATTGAGTGGGTGGCAACCTAATGTTGATTGACTAAATACTTGTATGATAGCATAAAGTGTTTGTCTTCAAGAAACAAATCCTTTAAGAATCAAGTTTTAGGATGCATTTACACTTAAACATAATCATGAATCAGTGTTTCTAAAAATGCTCCTTCAAAATAATCTTTTAGAATAAACGGCGCCGATCACCCCGATGAATGAGTAAAATGCTCAATCGTCAGGCTTAGAAATCTTGGTTCTAGGCAGCACATCATTCTTCCTTTTAAAATAGGACACATACTGAGGACAGTAGCAGCCTTGGTGAACTGAGCAATCTGTTACAGATAAACCAGTGCATATCTTAAAGGCCCCGTTACACATAGCGATGTCCCAGCGATCCCACCAACGATCTGACATGATGGGATAGCTGGGACATTGTTAGGCTGATCGCTGGTGAGCTGTCACAAGACAGCCCCTCCAGCGATCAGGACCAGTGATGCTGGACTCTGGTTTCTAATGTAAACATCGGGTATCCAGGAGCCGCGGCTCATGGATACCCACTGTTTACATTGGAAACTAGCGTACATGCTGGTTTCCAAGGTAACCAACGGGTATCTAAGAGCCGCGCGACTCCTGGATACCTGCTGTTTACCTTGGAAACCAGCATGTACGCAGGTTTCCAAGGTAAACAGCGGGTATCCAGGAGCCGCGGCTCCTGGATACCCGATGTTTACATTAGAAACCAGCGTCCAGCGTCGCTGATCACTGGTCTCTCACTGCCACACGCAGCGATGCGCGCTGGCCAGCGGGAGACTAGTGATCGAAAAACGGCCCAGGCCGATGCTGCACGATCAGCGATAACCGGCAGGGGGGCCGGTCGCTGATTCCCATCACCCACAGTGATTTCGCTAGCGAGATCGCTGTCTGTGACGGGACCTTTAGTCACTAAGTGTTACTGGTAAGCCCATGCAAATAAAGGTTTGCTAGCATTGGTTGCATAACATAGCAATATAGGGTATTTTTGCTTCTCAACAGTGAAAAGTATTGCCCTGGTTTACTAGGTGAGATGTATTTGATAGATATCTGGTGGAAAGTTATTGTTTCTCATTGTTGAGATCACCATCTGACTTAGGAGACTTCTAGACCTATCAGTGAGCTTTTGGAAAAAGCTCTATTCTGGAAAGATGAAAACCAGCTATCAAGTACCACCAATTAAAAGTAGCTCAATGTCCAACCCTGATTGTTTAGCCAGACCAGAGTTTTTCAAAATGGATGCTATCTAGCATATACTCTCCATCTTAAGCTATTTCTTACTTTATTTTGTCCTGTGTTGAATGGATACAGCAAAACCTGTTTGACATGCCATAACCCCTCTTCTGCAAGTGCTTAGGCAGTGTAAATGTACTCGAAACAGCCATCAGTCTTGGTTAATCCATCCTTCTATACTGCTAAACTAAAAAAAAAGTAAGAAAAAGCTGAAGTTGGGGAGTGCCATGATTCTATCTCTACACTGAATTATCTATAAATATTTTTGAACTTTTCATGGAGCACCACAGAATAGCTGTTTGGGTGGTAAGTCCTGGGCATATAACATTGATACAATACTTGGGGTACACTTGTGGAGTGTAGTTGTTCCTGTTGCATTTGTGTGTAAACCCAACTGCAGACAGCTGTTTTAGGGTACTTGCCACTTATTAATGCAGATTATTGGTTCTCATGATAAGAGGTCTTTGGCAGTGATTTTTGATGAGGTACTGTTTCTTCTAGAAAATAGAGCTGGTTGACACTGGGAGACTTATGTGCCAGTCTAAAAGGAGAAATAATTTGTTTGGAAGCATTTCCTGGATAAAAATGTTCCTCTTGACAGCCAACTTGTAGTTTCAATAAGTAGCATCAAACAGGTGGATTTCTTTCTCATGGAAGACAGAAAATCTGCATATCTTTATTAAAACTGCTTTTATTTCAAATGTAGAACAAGACTTGCATTGCATGAAGAAAAAATGGAACAGCAGAATTTTGATATGTGTATAATTTCCAGTGATGAGTAGTTCAACCTTTTCTTACTTTCAACTCTAAAAAAACTGTTACTGTAGCTCTTATTCATTCTTGTCTGGACTATTGTAACTCTCTATTAATCGATCTCCCTCTTACTAAACTCTCTCCTCTCCAATCTGTCTTGAATGCTGCAGTCAGGATCATATTACTCACCAACCACTACACAAATGCCTCTACCTTGTGCCAGTCATTACACTTGTTACCCATCCTCTCCAGAGTTCAATATAAACTTATCACTGTCACCCTCAAAGCGCTACATGGTTCAGCATCATCCTACATCTCCTCCCTTGTCTCAGTATATCACCCTTCCCGTGCCCTGTGTTCTACTAATGACCTAAGATTAACATGCTCAATTGTTGTGAGTTCATTTTTCCCTTCATCATTGAGGTCTGATGAACTCCCTCCTCTGGTGAAGGAAGGTAGTGAGACTGATTACCAAACACCTGGGCAGCTAGATGATAACTGGGTGGCTGGAATTGAGGACTGGATATAAGGCTGCCGACGCCCTTCTTCCTGGCTGGTGATTTTCCTGCTGGATTCTTGGAGACCAGTCTGATTCCTGCGCCTCAAGGCTAAGTTTTTCTGCTTTGCTTTGTACTCTTCAGTTTTCTTTTTGTTTTGCCTTGTTTTTTGGGAGTTCTGCCATCCCCGGCCGGGGGTGAGCTGAATTCCATTTTTGTCTCTGATCTGTTGATCTTTTGCTCTGTCTGCAGAATTTACCTGAGTGCTGATATAGTCTTTTGAAGCCTAGCGACTTCAGGGCCTGTTTTTCCTATCAGTCGGTTGGCTCATTTTGATAGGGTTTTTGCGGATGGCAGACAGCAGCTTTCCTATCCTGTCCTATGTAGTTAGCTTGGGCCCCATCATTTGCTCAACCTATCTTTCTATCTGTGTTAGTGTTTTCATCTTGCTTCACTGTCATTTTATGTTGGGGGCTGCCTATTGCTTTGGGGTCTGCTCTGGGGCAGTTTAGTTTTTCCCCTTTCTGTTTTTAGGCTATGTAGCTCTCCAGCTGTGATCGAGGGGTCTAGGGCACCGTAGGAACCCCCCACGGCTACTGCTAGTTGTTGTGGATAGGTTCAGAGGTCTGCAATCCGATAGCTGCCAACCTCTCTGGTTTTTCTGGACTTAGCTGGTAATTTGTTTTTTCCTCCTTCGGTGACTCATCATAACACTCAATAATCCGAATTTCCCACTACTATCTCCAAGACTTCTCACGTGCTGCACCAATTATTTGGAATGCATTACCCAGGACAATTTGATTAATTCCCAATACCCACAGTTCTAAGCATGCCCTAAAAATGCATTTCATTTCCGACTGGTCTACAGCATCAACATATTTATCTTACTATCCCTTCATTGCCCATTCAAAGTTTTCTTCAAAACTAGGACCCTTGTATCATCTGTTCTTCCACCCTTTATCCATTTAATAGCCCTCTTTGTCTGTACTTTTACATATACTGGTTGGTCACCGGTTCATGCAGCATTACATGAACACCCTACTTATTACATTGATTGCAGGGCCGTACAATGAAAGCAATTGTTACCATCCACCTTTTGCATCTTCCCTGTTTCCTCATAGATTGTAAGCTTGCGAGGAGGGCCCTCATTCCTCTTGGTATCTTTTGATCTATGTGTTTATTGTTATGCTGTATTGTCTGTACAAGTCCCCTCCAAAATATGTTGGCACTATAGAAATAACATTTTTATAAAATTATTATAGTTTACCAAGATACAGATATAATAAATATATTATTTTGTTGTATGCATTAAATGGGCTTTCTCAACAAGTTTTAAAGAGGACACAGCTCCCCAACCTACTGGCTTCATGCATGCTGGGGGCAATACTTTTCTGCTTGATTGATAGGTCAGACCTGAGGTATTCTAAACTGATCCACATTATGTTCTTTTCAATGTTGCAAGATGAGGCAGTTTTGCTTCTGCAGCCCTGCAGTAGTCAAATTGCCTCTTCAATGAGGAAGAGAGTTTAAAGAGGCTCATTAAAAGATTGTTATTGATTTTCAGGAGTGCTACTTCCAATAGGTGACACTGGAGTTCAAGTCCTCTTCCTGTCTGAATTGGCAGCTTTTATATTTAATTTCCTAGAGGAGCATGCATGGTGTATAATTTTCCTCACTCTGACATGCCAGGCCTGGCATGTCATTCTCCTCAAGGAGAAACATTACCCCTTAGAGTAAAGAACTAAACTCAGGTAAATTAAAATTGAGTTTGCAAGTCAAATGGGCTATTGCAATAATGTAACCAGTCTGACAGAAGTTGAAAAGCAGAGTGTAGCTGTTGAAAATGGGGTTAAAGGTGACCCACATCAGTCATCTCATATTTTGTGGAATTTATTTGGACTCTTCTGGTATTGGCTGCCTATATTTTCAACAGGAATTATCTGGTTGACTAATTGAAGGTCTAAGGGCCCCGTCACACATAGCGATGCACCAGTGATCCCGACAACGATATGACTTTGTCAGGATGGCTGGTGTGTCGCTACATGATCGCTGGTGAGCTGCCAAACAGGCAGCTTCACTAGCAACACACGGGTAACTAGCGACACATGTCGCTTAGTTACCCACTGTGTACCTTAGTTACCAGGGCGCTGGTGCAGGGAGCTGGTAACCAAGGTACACATCGGGTTTCTAAGTGGCGCGCGGCACTTAGAAACCCAATGTGTACCTTGGTTACCAGCTCCCTGCACCAGCGCCCTGGTAATTAAGGTACACATCGAGTTTCTAAGCGCTGCGCGCCGCTTAGAAACCCTGTGTTTACCTTAGTTATAAGCGCCAGCTCGCTGATCACTGGTCTCCCACCTGTCACATGCAGCAATGCATGCTGGCCAGTGGGAGACCAGTGACCAAAAAAAGTCCAGTGCTTTAAAGAGCGATCAGCGATACCCAGCAGGGGGGGCGGTCGCTGATAGATGTCACACACAGTGATCTCGCTGGTGAGATCGCTGTTGCATCACAAAACTTGTGACTCAGCTGCGATCTCGCTAGCGAGATCGCTATGTGTGACAAAGGCTTTAGGTCCATCCATTGTAAAGCAATAAATAGCTTTTCTGGCAAGGAATAATGTTTGCCGAATGACTAAACCTTAGTAATGTGATCAAAGATCAGAGTCAATTAGTCCTAATAAACTGAGAGCAGTGGATAAGGTTAATGAGACCTCCAGTATACTGCATAATAAGTCAATAATTTCTATGCAGTAATTTAAAATGTGTGGGCATGAGCATATCATGTTAATGAAATCTGCCTCAGGGGTTTACCACCTGTGGCATCATGCTGAGGCAATTTTACCAGCAAGATATATCCAAATAAGGGTTAAGTAATGCTATTAATTTGCTTACCTATAGTGATAGATTTGCTTTAGTAGTTTTAAGTTTCTGTTTTTTAGATACCTTATTCTTCCCAGTGGTACAGTATATGACTAGTTCATAGCTCACACTCATTACTCATAACAGAATTAATGGTAAATGAGCTATTCTGTGCAGCACTCATTAAACCTATAGGGAAAGCAAGAAGAGGTCTTAAATATGCGGGAAAAGATCAGGTAAATTCAAGTGACATACAGTAAGTTTGCATAATGTTATAGAGCTGGCATTTTATGGAGAAATGAGATAATCTTTTAAGAGTAATTTCTGCTAGACTTGCTCAAGTTAATCTGCAGGTTTGTTAGATTAAAGAGGTTGTCCGCTAGAAAGACGATCCCTTCACAATATGAGTGCATTTATTAATATAAAAAATATTACTCACCTCCTATTCCAGTGGTATCGGCACTTGCTCTTCCAGGGTTCACTTGAGTTTATGTCATGCAAGCCCTGCACCCAATTAATGCTAGCTTCACTTTCCCTGCCTTTAGACAAACAAGTAATCAAGAGTAAGTCAGGACTTTGGCTGCTTGCTCATTTTCTCTTGATTGCTATGAAAAGACTTATTTTATACTTTGGGGTCTCTCCAGACTTCAAGGCAAAATTTGTGAGGAACAGTGATATAAAACTAAAAAAAACATAATATTCTAACCTGTTGTAGGCCCTTTCCTGACTACTAATGCCAACTCCATAGCAGCTCCCTAGTCCTCTGTGTGTCTTTTGGCACTAAGTCCTAACATTATCATATTGTGGCTGACACCCGCCGATGACGTACATCACTTTCCCTTCCTCACATGACTGTGTGATGCCATCCATCTGTTTGCTTAATCAATACCAATCGTGTGAGATTTGCAAGAATCTCAAATTTATAGGAAATTTGTAAATGGTTGATTGTAATGGATTGATCCTCTCATTTCCAACTGTGCTTCATTAGCAAAAATGGATTACCTAAAATAGGTTTAAGCCAGTCTTACATGAGAGATTGTGATATTTCAGATAAATGTGCAGAAGGTATATACAGTGTTGTGAAAAAAGTGTTTGCTCCCTTCCTGATTGCCTCTTCTTTTGTACATTTGTAACACTTAAATGTTTTGAATCAAGAAACACATTCAAATATTAGAAATAGATAAGACAAGTAAATGTGAGCAGGTTGCGGAATGCAGTGATGGACTGGAGGCAGAGCAAGGGTTAACAATTTTTAATAAACTGGGGAATACTCCACGCAGGGAGGTTCACAGTGAAACGGGGGAATAAACAGTACAATTTGCAATGGGTATTCTGAGTTAAAGTATGAAGGATCAGGTAACGGCACTTCTGGTGAATACAGATAGCAAGTCAGTGGTCACTCTGACTATGAAGTCAATAGCACCGGCAACGGCTGTCGCGGTGTCTTTTCCAAAGGGGTCCTGAGGACATCAGTGCCTCGTCTTCTGGTGACAGCGGTCGGTCTCCGGTACCTTCCATTGCCCCGAGTCCATATGCTGCAGTGGCTGACAATGGTGTGGGCCACAGTCCTGTATGAGCCCAACGTGGCTCGGCAAATATACACTGGCAAAGTCAGGGCACAAAGTGTCTGTCCCATACCCGGTCACTGATATGTGGCCCGCGCACTGTACTCACAGACATGGAGCGTATGGTGCCTTGCTCTTTGGTAGTCTCCGGGCACACACTGCACCTCTCTCTGTAGTCACCAGGCACACACTGCATGTACCTCTCTCTCTAGTTCCCACTGTTGGAGGTGGGAGATGGCACACACTAGCCTGCACGATGCTGATGCTCCCAGGACAGAGCACTCCTCTGCCTGGCTGCTGCTGAAGGCATGGCTCCCCTCAGTGCAGCAATCCCTCTACAGGCGGGGGACCCTTTCAATGCAGCCTGTTGCAGAGCCAGTACCCTGTACGGAGGATGGGGCATACCAGTCACCTGACTGCCCGCTGCTCTGGGTTGGCACCAAGCTCCCTGCTGTGTGGGCTGTTTCCTTTATATACCCTCACCCCCTTCGGTCAGGAGGAAGGACCAGCTTGTTAATACATCCCCCAGACAGCAGTGGATGCAGCCTCAACAGTTTCCGACTTGACATGCAGGTACCCACAGTACGGTCATCCCCCTTACACTCCCCCTCTCCTTTCACTCTATACCACAGGCTAGAGTTCATCATGCCCACAATTTTCGTTTCCATTTCCACCTCTCTTGCACCACATTCTGCCAAAGGGAATTGTTCTGTGCATTCCACAGGGGCGGATCACCAGCATGGTCACATTGAGTATTTTGAGATTTTTCTTGAATTTGCTCATTGGGAGTACTCAGAACTTCAGGTTGAATCGTAGAGTCAGGTTGGGTCATAGAGGACGGGAGTACTTCCGGGTTCAATTGAGCAGCTATCTCTGAAGTTTCAGACCTACGTTCTTCCCTTGGGCTGGTGGGCAGTGAACTATCCATCTCAGGGAATGAGTCAAGGGATTCTTCCTCATCACCATCGGGAACCATGGGAGTGAGAATTTTAGTGACACTTGACACTTTTTCCCATCCTTCAGAATCTTGTGTCAGGCAAGGTCACAATAAAATTCAGTGGACTACTTGGGTTTGTGTCCCTTCTTTCCCTTGGGGTTGAATCTCACAGACGGGATCATTGGATCCAATTTGGCGTTCCACCCAATTCACCTCCATGGGACTGAGCAGCGCAGACATCTCACTGTAGACAGTTGACATCTTTTCCCTCACTTCTTGGCGTCTGATGTCATGGCTCTGTCTGGCTCTGGGTGAGGTTCCCCTCTTCTCACTGTACCATTTCCTCCAGGGGCAGGGTTCTCTCCAGTGGGCATGACCTTCAGAAGGGTGAGAGAAACTTCACCGTTGGCTGTCTCTCGTAGGACAACTTCTTGACAGGTGTCCCATTCTTCCACATGTCTAACACTCACTTCTGCGCCAATCTGGTGAGCGCTTTGGTCTGAATTGCCGTGCTCCATGGGAGACATAGCCCCTCTGCAATCGCTCTTCACCCCTTGGTATGGGATTAAATTTTGAATCTGGTGCGGAAGTTTTTCTTATGCTCCACGAATTTCTTGCAATGCATTCATGAATTGAGCTGTGGACTCCCCCTCCCTTTGGACATGCCTAAACAAGCGCACGCACAATTCTCTGACATCCATTGGGTCCCCATGCATTCTTTCCAGAATCTTCAGCACCTTGTCAAAAGTGTCTTGTTCACAGGGGGACAGAAGCATTACAGAATTCCTGGCCTCCCCGTCCAGTGCCATCATTGCAACCTCTGCCTCCACTGCAGGAGTCATGGGGTGCATTCTCATCATACCCCTGGTTCGCTCAGTCCAGTCCCCAAGCAGAGCATTGCTCCCTGTAAATTTTGGGAGGTTACTCAATATTGCCCCCAGTGATATGCTGGCTCTTGGGGCAACCCTGACCATTTGGTCTGCCACATATGCGCCCGTAGACTGCATCGTGCTGACTACGCCAAGTGTGAGCAGGTTGTGGGATGCAGTGGTGGACAGTAGGCAGAGCAAGGGTTAACAATTTTTAATAAACAGGGGAATACTCCATGCAGGGAGGTTCACAGTTAAATGGGGGTTAAACAGTACAATTTGCAAAGGATATTCTGAGTTAAAGAATAAAGGATCGGGTATCGGCACTTCTGGTGAATACTGATAGCAAGTCAGTAGTCCCTCTGACTGTGAAGTCAATATTGCCAGCAACGGCTGTTGCGGTGTCTTTTCCAAAGGGGTCCTGAAGGCATCAATGCCCCGTCTTCTGGTGACAGTGGTCGGTCTTTGCAGCAGCCTCCGGTACCGTCTGCTGCCCCGAGTCCATATGCTTCAGTGGCTGACAAGGGTGTGGGCCACAGTTCTGTATGAGCCCAACGTGGCTCGGCATATATACACTGGCAAAGTCAGGTCCTGTACCCGGTCACTCTTACGTGGCATGCGCACTGTGCTTACAGACATGGAGCGTATGAGGCCTTGCTCTCTGATAGTCTCTGGGCACACACCGCACCTCTCTCTAGTCACCGGGCACACACTGCATGTCCCTCTCTCTCTGGTTCCCACTGTTGGCGGTGGGAGATGGCGCACGCTGGCCTGCATGATGCTGATGCTCGCAGGACAGAACACTCCTCTGCCTGGATGCTGCTGAACGCACGGCTCCCCTCAGTGCAGCGATCCCTCTGAATATGATGGGGGACCCTTTCAATGCAGCCTGTTGCAGAGCCAGTATCCTGTAGGGAGGATGGGGTGTGCCACTCACCTGACTGCACGAAACCTCGAGTTAGCACCAAGCTCCCTGCTGTGCAGGCTTTTTCCTTTATATACCCTCACTCCCCTCTGTCAGGAGGAAGGTCCAGCTTGATAATATGTCCCCCAGACAGCAGGGGATGCAGCCTCAACAGTTTCTGACTCAGCACGCAGGTACCCACAGTACGGTCATCCCCCTTACATAAACACAAAATGCAGTTTTTAAATAAAGGTCTTTATTATTAAGGGAAAAAGAAATCCAAACCTACAGAGCCCTGTTGGAAAAAGTGATTGCCGCCCATCTACCCTTACAACATAAATTAACTGTGGTTTATCACACCTTTGTGAAGCTGAGTTCAAGTTACATAGCCACACCCAGGCCTGATCATCTTTTCACACCTCTGTATATCACATGACAGAAAGTACACAAAGCTTAAATCATATTTTAACCATTTTTGTTTTCAAAAAATGCTATTAACTTCCAATTCAATACAATTTTGCAAAAACATCATCAAAAGCAGAATTGTTTTTAAAATGGTTAACTTAACATTAGACCTTGGAAATCAAGGTCCCAGAATCTGGAGGAAGAGTGGAGAGAAACACAATCCAAGCTGCTTGAGTTCTATTGTGAAGTTTCCACAATCAGTGATGGTTTGGGGAGCCATGTCATCTGCTTTTGTAGGTACACTGTGTTTTATCAAAACCAAAGTCAGTGCAGCCATCTACCAGGAAATTTTAGAGCACTTCATACTTCCTTTTGCTTTTTGGAGATAGAAATTTCATTCTTCAGCAGGACTTGGCACCTGTCCACACTACCAAAAGTACCAATTCCTGGTTTAAAAACAACAGTATCAATGTGCTTGATTGGCCAGCAAACTCGCCTGACCTTAACCACATAGAGAATCTATGGAGTATTGTCAAGAGGAAGATGAGAGACAATAGACCCAACAATGCAGACGTGCTGAAGGTTGCTATCAAAGCAACCTGGGCTTCCATAACACCTCAGCAGTGCCACAGGTTGATCGCCCCCATGTCACGCTGCATTGATGCAGTAATTGATGCAAAAGGAGCCCCGGCCAAGTATTGAGTGCATTTACTGAACATTCATTTCATTAGGCCAACATTTCAGAATTTAAAATAATTTTTTAAAGCTGGTGTTATAAAGTATTCTAATTTACTGAGATAATGACTTTTGAGTTTCATTGGCTGTAAGCCGTAATCTTCAACATTAAGAGAAATAAACACTTGAAATAGATCACTCTGTTTGTAATGACTGTAATAAATGAGTTTCACTTTTTGCATTGAGGAACTGAAATAAATTACGCTTTTGATGATATTCTAATTTTGTGAGATGCACTTGTATAACATGACAACATTATTCTATGGATGTAAACAGAGACCTCCAGGTGCATATCATATTGTTGCTGTGTTTTATTATGCTGTTTTTTTATTTTAGCAAATCTCCAGCTTTTAGCTAACTTTTTATAATCCTGGAATCTAATTTAGGCATATAGTATATTAACATACAAAATCTAAAGTGCACTATGTAAAATATTGTAACCTTACTGATCATCCTGGCCAAGATGTCGAAGTATTTGAAGCAATGTTATAACTGCAGCTTCAGCACCTTAAACAGTAGCAAACATCTCCGTTGCACCATGCTGAGCAGAAGGCACATGTGTTCAGTACTGATTTTGCGCCTATTAAAACCCAGTGCCTCAGAGACCCTGACCCAGTGGGACACCCATATCAATATTTCAATCAAATGGAATTTAACAATGCATTCCTATACCACATGTGGAGACCTTTTTTACCAGTTTAACTACTTTTAAAGATCACTATCCTGAAGGCTTTAGTGGAAATGAATTGCATGTTATCTATGGCAGTTGTATAATAGGTGGATAGAATTTATTATCACACTGCAAAATCTATTCCCTCTATGCCACCTAGATGAACAATTTCTTCTACAAATTCATTACAATTAAATAGATAAATGCCAATATTAATAAGTAAAGCATACATCATTGACTATTAAAAAAAATAAAAAAAATTCAGATAGTTTATACTTTATAAGCTGGTGTACTTGTTTGAAAATCAAATCCAGAATGTTTTTTTACAGTTTCCTCACTTAATAATAAACTCAGAATTTTCTAAACTCTTAACACACCGGTCAGGATTTGTGGATTATAGAGCCATTCTAAGGGCAGGTGCAAAGGAGCGCATTTTCTCTCATCTGGGAGAATAAGATTGACTATGCAAATCACACTGTGCTCAAACGGTAATCAGAGTTTGAACAGAGTTTGATTATAGTGTAATCCGATTCTCTTGGATGAGGAGAAGATGGAAAATAAATTTCTCCATCTTCTACATTTTGTTAGTCCTCGTACTAAACTGAGATGTCATCCGAATGCAGTCCGATATTTTCCACAGACTCACTAACTTGCATGGCCGAGTGCGATCTGAAAATTGGATCACACTTGGGTATGTATCAATTGTTTCCTTGAAATAAGATGGAAAACAGGATGTGTGCACATCTAGAATAACATTGGTCCATGTATGACCCAATGTTTTGTCGGAACACACTCGGACCGAAAATATGTGGAAGCCCTTACATAGATTTACAAAGCTTCATCAGGTCTGAGAGATCTTTGTAATAACCTACTCAGTGTAAAGTATACTGTGAAATCCAGTGATAGAATAATTTTTTTAAATGTATTTAAAAGTTATCTTCACAAAATTGGGTTTGCTAGTATGTACCGTAATTTGTTATTTTACCGTCTATATGTAAAACGCTGTATAGAAGGTTTATTTCTCTCTCTTTGTTCAGGAGCAGAGATTTCTCTGGGTCTTCTCACTTACAAAGTGTTTTAGATAAGAAGAAAGAAATGACAAACTTATAAATCACACGACTAGACGTTTAGAAGTTTAGAGCTTTTATGATGCTGCAGAGTTAAATATAGTATTAAAGTAGTGGATTATCTTGACTCCTAAAGGTTAAATCAGTAGCTGAAACCTTTTAAACATGAGGCTTTCAAGTTTAGACACAATCTTTTTTATTTGATACTTTCTTGTTTTATAAGCTCATTTTCATTTTCAGGAGCGATAAAATACTTCATCATGTTCTAGAAGGTGAGTGATAAAGATAGCCTAAGAATATTCTTAACTCCCTAGATCCCACTATTAACTAATATGCTATGTATTTAAACAAAAGTCTATGACTTATGAGTACAAGGCTGCATTCAGATGTCTGGTTTTTACCATACAAGAAAAATGGAATGTTTTTTATCAGTCTGCTGGATCCAATTTTCATTCATGTTTGTCCATGTGTCCCTTTTTACCATTATTTTGGCATCAATATTTCTCATATGAAATAATATTAATTATACGTTTCTCCATCCCCACAAACACTAAAAATGGAAAGCACTTGGAGGACACACAGATGTCTATTTTTTCATGGACCCATTGATTTGAACAAGTGAGGTTGATCCATCACTCTTATCAAACACGGACACGGCTGCATTTTTTGCAGACTCTCAGTGAATAAATAAACATAGACATATAAACAGTGCCGCATTTTATAGTGGCTGTGTGTTCTATCAATGAAAAGTCAGTTAGAACACAAATGTGAAAGACGGACATCTGAATGAAGCTTTAGGTTCTGTTCACACATGGGCAGGAGGCAAAAGACATGAACAGTGTGGTTCGCCCCCAATTCCAATGATTTCAAAAAGCCATTCTCTCATCAGTACTAGAACATACTTTGGATATCCTTGAGTTCATTTTTCCGTTTTCGGCCTTTTTCCATTATACAACTTACCAACCAAGCCCGCTCTGAAAGATGGGAGATGACAATTTCAACCACTGCCCGCCAACTTATCACACATGCTTTTGGATGTCATGCTCCCAGCATAACTCCAGCAGATGAGAGTCCTACAGGTATCATATTCTATCTGCTTTATTTCTCTTTGTCATAAAGTGTTGACCTATGAAGAGTTGTTGTCTTTCTTTTTCACATATGTTCACATGAGCAATAGTAATGTGACTGACTGCACTATTGCATAAACTGACATGGACTATGACCAGACTATCGCATCCAACTTCAAGCTCCTCCTCTATCTTGCAGTATTATCCTATGTCCAGCTTAGAACTTAATTTGTCTTTCAAAGTCCCGTATTTGCTCATCCGGATCTGCTCTCCTGTATGGGACTACTCACAAAATTCACAATATGAACAAATGCTCTTCATAGCTGTTTGCTAGACTTGGTGCTAATGTATCAAGTTGACAGACGTCCGCAGGGCATGCATCATGGTCAATCGAGCCACAGGTGGCTCCCAAGCCACAAGTTGGGGAATCGACGTTCTATATAATCTCTCTCTGCAGTCTGCATTTACAGTAGTTATTTTTTTCACATCAAGTACATATGCGGTCTATGTCTTGCATTTTCCTTTTTGCATCACCGTATCCTTTGTTGTTTAAGATTTGCAGTTAAAATTTTTTATTGTAATTCACCAAAAATTACAATAATACTAGAGAACAGTTTGCAATTCGTAAGCATTCTTAACACCATTACTTTAGCTTTATAGAGGAGCCCATACAGATTTCTTTTTTTTTGACATCCAAACATCTCAGTTAGAAAGAGTCTATAGACTGTTATACATTACTCGTACAGTATATGCTCCATGGAAATTGAGTCATAAATCTCACATGCAGTTCACTGTCAATAACGATTTTAATTTTCTTTCTATGTCACATAAACCATTTTGAGACTGATATAGATATATTATTTTTTTTCATGTGGCATGTGTTTAAGTGTATACGCGCACACTTTTATCACAGTACTTGTCTTAAGTACACGCAGGTGTTTACATTTCGAGATTAAATGCTGTTAATTGCAGAAGAGTCTTCAAATTGATTTCTCATTTCTAAAGGGAAATAATAAATTGTGAATTAAAACATATTGAATAGAATCAGTACACGGAATGGATTTATTTATTAATAAACTATTCCATACAATATGCATTTCATCACTTCACTGTCAGTCAGCAGGCAATATCACAAATGAGTACTTTAGGCAGTAGAATATATGAAAGTACCTGTAGAAAATGAAGGAAAGGTAAACACCAGGCTCGATAGGCACACAATATAGAAAAATTAAATAAAAAAATTAAATAAAAATTATTTATTTAAAGCAACATGATATTAGTTATTTTTATTGTTTGGGAATCCCCTACACTAGAAGATTAATAAAACTCTGGATATTCTAAGAGCAGCTTAAATGCTGGTGGAGATATATTAGAAATGATGAAAAATTGTGCTTTCCTGCAGAACAAACTGATTACTAATAGATTGGGAGCAATTTAACCTCTTCATGACATGCGTCATACTAGTACTGTGCATGTCGTGTCTTCCTCTTTAATGTGGCCTCTAGCACTGAGCCCACATCTTTTTCCAGCACATGTTAGCTGGTTTGAACAACTGACATGTACCCGAAACAGTCGCGAGTGGAATCGTGATCCACCCGCAGTTATTAACCCATTAAATGCAGCTGTCAAACTCTGATAGTGGCATTTAAGATGCGCTTCTAACAAATGCACAGGAAAATCATCCATCAGTGTCCTCCGTCATGTGATCGTGGTGTAACTCTGCTACATACAAGGCAATCTGATCATTGCCTGTATGTAGCAGAGCTGATCGGGCAAGTAGAGCTTCTAGTCTCCCATGGAACCTATTGAAGCATGTCAAAAGTAAAAAAAGGCTTTTAAAAATATTGGAAGAATTAAAGAATATAAAAGGTTAAATCACCCACCTTTTGCCCCATTCAAAATAAAACAATAAAAAAAATCAAACATAGACATATTTGGCATTGCCACTTTCAGAATCACCCGATCTATCAATATAAAAAAAAGAATTAACTCAATTGCTAAATGGTGTAATGAGAAGAAAGTCAAGATGCCAGAATTACGTTTTTTATATTGTACATATAAATATATATATATATATATATATATATATATATATCAATCTATCTATCTATCTATCTAGCAAAAATTAGGAGACCACTGCACAGTTTTATAAAAATCAGCTTCTCTACATGTCTGACAGCCATTCCATTGTCAGTTGAATTCCTTCCAGAGTACACCTCATTCTACTTAATGTAATTCTGATTATGTGATCACCTGAACCAAATCTTATTTAACAAAGGCAAGTATAAAAAACCCTGCTGCACAGTCCTCTTGCAATAGGACAAGCTGGATGGCAAAACAAGTGCTAGTAATATCCCAAAAGTAATAGGAATGAAAAAATAACTTTTAACCAAGCCAAAGGAGTTGAAAAGAAAAGTCATGAGTGAGGAAGGAAGGACTCAATTCTGGCTTTTCTAGCAAAGGGATACAGTGAGCATCATGTTGCCTCCATCCTTAAAATTTCCAAGACCACAGTCCATTACAACAAGGTCTAGCAGCAGATATTGGGGACAACAAAGCTACCGACCGGCAGAGGGCAAAAACGACTCTCCACTGACTGGGATGACTGTCATCTTATTCGAATGTGACTCAGTAACCGCAGGATGACATCAAGAGACCTACAAAAGGAATGTAAATAAATGCAAAATTTAGTGCTTGGAAATTCAAAGACATGTCAGTAGTTTATAGAATAAAAGAGCAATTCACATTTTGCTCAAAAATGTACATATAAAGAGAAAAATCAAACTGAAAATTTTGCAATGGTCTCTTAATTTTTGCCAGAGCTATATTTATATATATATATATATCTGCAAATGGTGGTATGTAAAATTTAAGGCACTCCTGTTCAAAATTACATTTATTGCGAACGGTTAAGCAAGATGAAGATGTAATGATCTCGAAGAGGCCTAAAGTTAAAGTCATATATTTCCTTTGTATTTTTGGTGAAAAAATAAATATTTTTTTGTCTTTTACATTTTAAAAATTGCAAAAAGGAAAATGGGCAGATGCAAAAGTTGGGCACCCTGCATGGTTAGTACCTAGTAGCACCCCTTGTTGAAAACTGTTGAAAACATCACAGCTTGTAAACACTTTTTAAAGAGTCAATTCTTGTTTGAGAGATAATCCATTCTTCTCTGGAAAAATTTTCCAGTTCTCTGAGATTCCAGGGTTGTCTTACATGCACTGCTATTTTGAAGTCTAGCTACAGATTTTCAATTATGCTCAGATCAGGGGACTGTGAGGGCCATTGTAAAACATCTAGCATGCACCTTTTGAGGCAGTCTATTGTGGATTTTAGGATCATTATACATTTGTAGAAGCCATCTTCTTTTCAACTTCAGCAGTTTTACAGATTTTGTTATGTTTACATCAACAATTTGTTGAAATTTTATTGAATCCATTCTTCCATCTACCCATGAAATGTTCCCCAAGTCATTAGCTGCAACACAACCCCAAACCATGATTGATCCACCCCCATGCTGAAAGGTTGTCAAAATGTTCTTTTCTTGAAATTCTGCACCCTTTTTTCTACACATATTTGCTTCTAAAATGCATCATGATTGTTTAGATGTTATTTTGCATACCTCTGACCCTTTATTTTATGGTGAGGATGCAGGAAAGGTTTTTCTTTTGATGACTCTTCCATGAAAGTCATATTTGTGCAGGCGTCTCTGAACAGTAGAACAATGTATCACAACTCCAGAGTCTGCTAAAGGACTTTTGCAGTCAAGAGGGGGTTCTGATTTGCCTCTCTAGCAATTCTGCAGACCAGTCGTTTAAGCTTACTTTCTACAAAAAGCTAAAAAGCTGCCAAATGTGTGTATGAACAGGAATAAAACATTGTTACAGGTTCACATGGGCTTGTGCTCTGCGTTTTTCACTTTTTTATCTGTATACAGAATATAAATAACATTTTCAGTTGTTTCTGAGGTAGTGGCTAGAACCCAGCTTCTATGATGTATCCTGCAAACAGCAGACAAAGGCATACAGCAAGATTCTTGCTGTTCTGTCTCTATGCAACACACAGACTGAAAAAGCAGCAACACAGAGTCGGTTAGAGAAATTTAGCATATTTCTCAGATTATAAGATGCACTTTTTCCCCCCAAATTTGGGGGGGAAAATGGGGGTGCATCATATAATGCGGATATACCTTACAGGTACTCTTACTGCAGGCCACAGGCTGGCATGAGGAAGTGCCTGGCAGTGCTGCGGATGCCTGGCAGTGCTGCGGGGATGTATGGTGCTGCTGCAGGTGTCTCCGATGCAGAAAATGTCCACCAGAGAGGCGGTGAATGTGCAGATGGACATCTCAGCAACAATATTTCAGGAGATGAGAGCTCAGTGCTGAGATCTCATCTCCCACGATCTTGATGCCAAGATCTCCATCTGCGCATGTGCCGCCCCAGTGGCCATTTTCTCGGAGTCCACCGCATAGGAAACCATGGAACTGTGGGGGCTCTGGCCTTTCAAAAAATTTTGTCAGAGCTCCGACTTCACCGGAGACACCCGCAGCAGCACAGGACACCCCTCGCTGCACCAGACACCTGCAGCAGCACCCGCAGCGGCGCACCGCACATTGGAACACCCCCTCATCCCAGCCCACGGCCTGCAGCATCACCTGACTCCTGCCTCCTCCAGCAGTGACCCTGGGACCCCACTTCTCTGCAGCCAGAACCCCCGGTAAACAATAAGACCCATGGATTATAAGAAGCACCACCATTTTATTAAAAAAATAATTCCTATTTTTCTCAAAATTTGGGGTGCGTCTTATAATCCAGAGTGTCTTATAATCCAAAAAATATGGTAATTAAGAAATGTCAGTTAACCGGAACAGTTGAGGTCAAGATAAGCAAAATTTCAGCGAGAGCTGCTAGCAAGATTGCTAGTGAAGCAAATCAGGAAACCCGCTTGACCTCAAAAGACTTTCAGAAAGATTTACCAGACTCTGGAGTTGTGGTACCTTGGTCTACTGTTTAGAGAGACCTGCACAAATATTGCCTTCATGGAAGGGTCATCAGAAGAAGACCTCTTCTGCATTCTCACGAAAAAATTCAGCATCAAAAGTATGAAAAAGAACATCTAAACAAGCCTGATGCATTTTGGAAAAAACTCATGTAGAGTGATGAGGTTAAAATAGAACTCTTTGGCCACAATGATCAAAGGTATGTGTGGAGGAAAAAAAGACATAAAATTTCAGGAAAAGACCATCTGGTGTGTTGCAGCCAATGGCACGGGGTGAATTTCATGGGTAGAGGGAAAAATGGATTCAATAAAATTTTAATAAATTCTTGATGCAAACCTAACACCATCTTTAATAAAACTAAAGTTGAAAAGGGGATGGTTTCTACAAATGTATAATGATCTTAAACACAGGTCAAAATCCACAACAGACTACCTCAAAAGACGACCCAGGAATCTCACAGAACTGGTAGAATTTTCCAAGTGAGAACGGATGAAAATCCCTCAAACAAGCATTGGGGCATGGGGGCGCGGTGGTGCGAGATGGCCGTGGTCCATGCCTTGCACATGTCTCCCGTGCCTGAGCCGTGCAGCATTCAATAAAGCAAGTTGAAACCTCACAGTGAGTTTCATCTTTCATTTTTCTCACTGTGGACAAGAATTGAAAGACTTTTGGCTGGCTACAAAAAGCATTTATGAGCTGTGATACTGTTAGGATTGGCGGAATGCACCAAATAGGAAACTATAATAAGGTGCATTCGCAACCTGGGGTCCACCGTGCTGTGATGGAGAAACCACAGCTAGCACAATGGCGGAGCAAAGCTGCAAGAAAACACTTCAAGCACACTGAGTTAAATGTCACTCAGTGTGCACAGAGCGCAAAGTAACAAGCTCTGTTACACCACAGAGCAGTGAAGCAAAGCAAAAAGGACTATACCCTGTTAAACTGCACAGGCATATAGCAAAATACTAATTGGGGCCCCTGTAACTTAACCCTCCAAGGAGGACTAAGCAGGTGGTTTACCCTGCTCTGACACACGGTGTGTTTTAGCACGCGCACCTGAGGATGCCCGATGCAGATGTTAAGTTCAAGCGGGAGTTCCCACCCTACGCTGCCTATCTAGACCAATACTCGCAGTGCTATTAGCAGCATACGTGCACACAGGGTGGTAAAGGTAGCCATCAATACACTAAACACACAATACTGGCATACAGACTTGCGCTCCAGAGGACATTTTTGTCATGGCATAGGACATGGTTAATGTCCTGTTCTCGCAGGGTTCACTTTTGTTGGCCTCACTTTGGATCTGGGAGGGGTATTTATACCCACTCCAGACTAGGATTCCCTGTCAGCTATACTGTTGTTCTGGCTGTGTGTCTGACCCCTGGTGTGCGTGTACACTGCTTTGCTTGATTGCTTCCTGTGTATGACCCTGTCTGTCCCCTCACTCTGTTCTCTCACGTTTTGGTACTATTGTCTTCTCCAGTTCTGACCTCCTGGCTTGGCTATCGTTACTCCGCTACCGTTTGCCCCTATTGTACTGTCCATTGCCCATTCTGGTTTACTGATCTATTGCTTCATCCTGACTATCCGTTCTGTCTAATCCTTTGGTACTGTCGTGCTATCTCATGCTTTGACCCAGGCCTGATCTGGTTTACATCTCTGTCTATGCCCCTTGGTAACATTGTCCCGTAGTTACCCTTTTAGGAGTTTTCCTCAGCTCCTAGCTCTCTGGAGTTAAGCCACGTGCTTCAGGTCCTGTTAGTCTGAAGCACACATCGTCAGCACTGCTGCCCTGCTCCACAGGTATCTTTGTGCACAGTTTTTTGTACTCAGGACACGCCCACTGGCCCAGTGAACAAGTGCAGTGTGGTGTTCCTGACACTTTTATACATACAGCTCAAGTCCAGACAGATAGGACCTTGCCTATGGACCAATCAGAAGCTGCCACATAACTAGAGCAGGTGATGTACGAGCACCAATGAGAAGGCGCCACATCCCAGACATGCTCAGTAGGATGAAATCTGGACTTAGGCTCCAGAGTACAACACTGCATGTGAAAAGCAGTAGTCACCATAGGCTTAGCTGGAGAAAAAGAAGCAACTACATGTGCAGCCTGAGCCTGGGCAAGGTGCTGGAACCAAAGTCTGCTGAGCAGTCATCCCAGCAGCTCAGCCTGAATGGGAGACCACAGCACCAGACAAGGCTTGAGATCCATCCCGTGCTGTGGGAGAATCCAGCTCCTAACAGATACTTTCAACAGGGGATACTACAAGGTAGTAACCATGCAGGGTGCCAAACTTTTGCATCAGCCCATTTTCCTTTTTAAATTTAAAATATGGCAGTATTTTATTTTTTGCTGCTAAAATAAAAAGGAAATCTGTTATATTTAACTTTAGGCCATTTGGAGATGATTTAATTTTCAACTTGCTTATCTGTTCACAATAACAGTAATTTTGACCAGGGATGCCCAAACTTTTACTTTCCACTGTACAGTGTTTAAAACTGTAATAGCATAGGCTGATGACTACAATAAAGAGGCAATGACTGTTAATTGACTCACTCTGCTTAGACATATATGGCATATCCAATGGATAGACCATTTATGCTTGAGCTATGCATGCTTTTATAGTTTTACCACCTACAAAGAATTTAGAGGTCTGTGATTGTTTTCATAGATACACTTCAACTGTGAGAGACAAAATCTTTTAAAAAAATCAAGAAAATCACAATGTATGATTTCTTATATAATTAATTTGCACTTTATTGCATGAAATACGTATTTGATACAATAAAAAAACAGAACTTGATATTTGGTACAGAAAACTTTGTTTGCAATTACAGAGGTCAAAGGTTTCCTGTAGCTCTTGACCAAGTTTGTACACACTGCAGCAAGGATTTTGGCCCACTCCTCCATACAGATCTCCAGTTTTGAGGTTGTTTCTGGGCATCATTGAGTTTCTGCTCCCTCCAAAGATATTCTATTGGGTTAAGGTCTGGAGACTAGCTAGGCCACTCCAGGACCTTGAAATGGTTCTTCTGGAGAAACTCCTTAGTTTCCCTAGCTGTGTTTTTTTGGGTCATTATCATGAAGGCCAACAACCTTCTTCCCTCAGTAAAAGCATTGAAGATGGGTCATGGCTTGGTCTCCCAGTACGACAATGACTTGAAACACACAGAGATGGCAAAGAAGCGTTTCAAGGTCCTAGACTGTCCTAGCCAGTTTCCAGACCTGAACAAAATAGAAAATCTTTGAGGGAGCTGAAACTCAATGTTCCTCATCGACAGTCCCGAAACCTGAAAGAACTGGAGAATTAATTTTTTCTGCAGCGTGTGCAAACTTGGTCAAGAGCTACAGGAAAAGTTTGACCTCTGTAATTGAAAAAAGGTTATTTCATGCAAAATCATTCAATTTTATTTTTTTAAGATTCTGTCTCTCACAGTTGAAGTATATCTACAATAAAGATTATAGACCTGTGAATTCTTTGTAGGTGGGAAAACTTTTTTCAAATGCTTATTTCATGCAAAGTCATTCAATTTGATTTTTTTTAAGATTCTGTCTCTCACAGTTGAAGTGTACCTACAATAAAAATTATAGACCTGTCCATTCAATGTAGGTGGGAAACTTCCAAAATCGGCAGCATATCAAATACTTATTTTCACCACGGTATGTTTCTCAAACATCCCTGGTACGATTAATGTGCTGTTTTAGAGTACATTGATGATAAATGGCATTACATTTTAGCTAATGGTATCCATATTTCAATACATGTCACGCTATGTAATTATTCCTGAGAGCAAACATGTATGTATCTAATTATCTGTAATTAATAGATCACTTATTCTTAGAAGTGATAAAATAGTTAATCTCAGTGTCTATTTCACTGCTCATGGTTCAGGAATCCTTTTTTTTCCTAACACTCCATCTGTCTTGAACATTTTAACACAATTCTGATAATTTACGCAATCTAGTTAAATTCACATAATCATTTACTCCACACTTCTTCCATGTTCTCTTTGCCTAGATTTATCTGAATCCTAATTCTCACATACTTTCCCCTCTCATGTTCTCACCATTGCTCTCTGGATTTTATCCTGTTTTATCTTTTACAGCTCTTTCTTTTTATATTATTACTTGAAAGTATGTAGAAGTGGATATGGATCATGTGTTCTGTGAATGAACTTTAAAGTATATTTCTCAATCTCATTGTAATCACATTATATTAGATACAGGATTAGAATTTTAGAATTTGGGTTGCATGTCATTTTGTACTGTGACATCCCAAGATGGTTGTAACGACACATCATTTTATTTTAATTAACCAGACATCTATTTTCAGTGAGTTAGGAGTTATTGACTGTTATCTATTTGCTCACTTTTGAATGTATGCATTTCTGTCTTGTTAGTCAAGAAAACACAGACTTTTGTTAGTATAATCCTGTAATATTGACTTGTAAGTTGTCATTTGATATAACATATTGTGCTGTTACCCTGTATGACTAGAGATGCAGGAAAATTGAAAAATGATGTTTGCTGACATGTTGATTATGCATTGATCAGGCAGGCTAGCTTGTTGATTTATAAAACAGATGAGGAAAAACTATGCAAGTAGATTAAATAATCAAATGTGAGTTGATCTTATAACCATTCTTCTCTTTACCTTTTGATGGTTACTTGAAGGACAGTTGTTTTACTAAAAAATGAAGATATATGCACCTCTGTGACAGATACCTCCATAGACAGAGATACCTCCAGAGACGTCCAGACAGCCAAGAGATCCAAAGAACCAAAGACTTTCATCACAAAAAAGCATTGTTTTTGTATTGATATAAGTTTTTATGTTAAACATTTTACTTTTCAATTTGGTTCTAATTTTATAAATTTCAAAGCCCACCAAGGAAAACATCTGCAAGGAGTTTGTATGTTCTCCCTCTGTTTGCGTGGGTTTCCGCCCCCATTACAAAGACATACTGATAGGAAATTTAAATTATGATCCCCATCAGGGACAGTGATGATAATGTGTGCAAAAACTGTAAGGCATTGCGGAATATGTTAGCGCTATATAAATAGAGAGATTATTATTATTTTTGTACCCACTTTTTGTTACCCATAAAAATATACTCCTTGTAGATATCTTACAAAGCACTGAACAATATTTGCATTTTGAAAGAGAGTTTTCTTTATGTTTTGATCAAATTAGTAATTCTAATTCTCCTTGATCTGAAATAGTCCATTATTAGAATGCATAAAAACTGGCATTTTTGTTAAAGTAAAACCGAGATGAAAGCTTTTTACTGCTGGCTGTCAAAACATTTTTGAATTTCTCGGGCCCCGAAAATTAGCTTACTGTCATCACAGCAGTCTGCTGCCATAAGAGCCATTATTTTAATTTCTAGCCACTGTTCCTGTTGAGAAATCAAGCTATGCAACCTCTTGTTTTACATAAACCAAACATGATTATAGATAAGGTATGTCTTTTAATGTGACAGCAGTGACTAATGTCAGGACTAGGAAATTAAATGGAGCCTCTCTCTGGACATTCAGCAGAGTATGCAGGAAGAAAAGGAGACGTAGACATTACATCAATAGGATATTAATTCTGTGGGCTTTTATGGTCTATTTTAAATTGGGATTTGCATTTAGCTTGATATTAACTTAATTCTTTTGCCAGAAGAGTAAAAATACATGTTTGTGTAGGAGGAGAAGTTAATGTTTGTCCTTGGTTTGCAGCACAAATGTTTATGTTGTTCTGTGTCTGATAAGTTTGCTTCTCTTTCCCTAAATATACGGTATTGGCATATACTCAATAGCATAGTTATCATAGAGGCAGATCACACTTGTTAGGGGCAGCTAAAGAGAGGGAACACATCATTGGTTGGCGCCATCCTTTTTGCTACTGATTGTTTAGAGCCTTTGCAGGTGGATCCGCATTGTTAACAGGTAAATTGATAACATGTCAATTATTTGGCTCACATTTTATATTTTGCCCCGGGCCCTTTTTTTTTTTTTTGAAGGTTTATGTATATGTTTAAGTAGACGAGTCTGTTTGGCTGTTTAGCACATTACAAAATTAAAAGGAATACATCCATGACAGTATGTTCTGACCTGTTGAGGATGTGGGTATCGAAGTTAAAAAGAATCTTTCACAAGATTTTTGCTATGTAATCAGAGGACAAGCGATATGTCATGTTGTTTCTATATAAATAATGTTTTATCACCAGGAGATTATCACTTCTCAGACTAGCTCCCTCCTGCCAAGTGGTCTGACCACACCCCCTCCTCTGATAAACAGCTCACTGTCAATACACAATGTAATTGATGACCATGACCTTTTAAGCACAGAGTACAATTTAGACTTAACGATAAAAAACAAAATTTATGATAAAAATTAAATTGACAAGATTCACATAACAAAATGAATTGTGACAGCTTTGCTATGTCATACAAACAAATAAAACCACAATGTAAACACACATTTTATTTATTTTACTCATATATATATAGCACCATTATTTCCACAGCGCTTTACAGACATTATCAGCACTGCCACCATTGGAGCTCACAATCTAGATTTCCTATCATTATGTCTTTGGAGTATAGGAGGAAACCGGAGTACCTGGAGGAAACCCACACATGCAAAAAGAGAACATCCTTGCAGATGTTGTTCTTGGTGGGATTTGAACCCAGGACCCCAGCGCTGCAAGACAGCAGTGCTAACTACTGAGCCACTTAGATGTATGTGAACAACACACTGAATTTTGTTCTGCATTTCAGCTCAAATAATAATAACATTAATACATAATAAGTTGCCACCATTGAAACAAATCAGTTCCTGAAATTTTGTTCCCTCTTAAATTTTTTACTCTGATATGCATTACCGAAAACTGTAAAACTTTAGGATCCAAAGAAACTGAGCCTCAAAGTGGCTGACCATATAAAGTTACAGATCGATTGCTTAGTGCATAGTGGAATAAAGTTGCATAGGCTCTGATAGCTCAATAATTGCAGAGTTTCCAACCTCCATGGGCTGGGTTTCCATTTCTGAGCAGCTACATGGAAGGCCTTACTTCACCAAGCACAGTGCTGAGAGTCAGAAGGAGTGGTATAAAGTACACTGCCACTGGACTCAAGAGCTGTGCAAACTGCTTCTGTAGCATGACAAATCACACTGCTCCATTTGGTAGTCCTAAAGAAGAAGTGTGCTACTTTGAAACGCATTGACAAATAAGCCACATTTAATCTCCACGTGTCTTTGACTTCATCTGTTCCAGCTTTAATTTTCCTTTATCATGTGGTTCTGCAGCAGCCTGAATCTAAATGCATTTAGTGGCTGTGGTAACACAACCCTGTAAGGTGAGCCAACCTCCCTATATTGCCAATTTTTACCAGCATTCAGCCATTGGGTCTTTTGATTTACTGACAGCTAACAGACATCTTTAAAATAATGGTAAGGATTTGAAATGCAATGCAGGAACAGCAAAATCCCTTTCTTTTTATACTATAGAAATCATTATTTGTTTGCATATGTAATTAATGTGCACAAAAGACTATTGGGGAGTACAACAACTACAAACATGGCGGCTGGGAATCCTTTATAATGTTAAATAGCAGTCTATGATTGCCTGTTATCCTGACCTGCAGATGTTTTCTTAACTTGTGGCCCCGTTACACATAGCGATATCGCTAGCAATATCGCCGATTTTGTGACGTTATAGCAATATTGCTAGCGATATCGCTATGTGTGATACTTACCTCCGACCGGCTCCCCTGCTGCTCATCGCTGGTCGTGCGAGAAGGTCCTGGATCATTTCTCGTTGGGCGCTTCCTGCTGGGCTTCCTGCTGTGACGACGAGCGACGTGTGGACGCGGGCGGGAGGACATCTTCATTGCCGCGTCTGACAGGTAAGTAGCAACCGCCGAACCCTGCTATGTCGCTGGTGAGATCTGCCTGTTTGGCAGCTCAATAGCGACCACTTAGCGATGCACCAGTGATCCATATCGTTGTCAGGATCGCTGGTGCATCGCTAAGTGTAATGGTACCCTTATTGCATAAAGGGCATGCTGTACTTTGCTCTGGAAACCACTAAGCCTAGTAGGGTCTTCGCAGAACTGCCTTGGCAATAAATCATACAATTTCTACCCAAGGGCAGATGTGTTGATGACTACTGTAGAGAAACTGAAGGTTGCGTTGTACCGGCAGACTAAGGTTTGTGTCTGTTCATATGTTATCACATTTTCTCGCTTCTAGATAATACATTTGATTGCAAGAATTTTAGTTAGAGGGAATTCGGAATTTAATGTGCTTAAAATGTCTAAACTGAAGTGTGTTTTAGACTGCTCAGGATTCAGACGCCTTTTGGAAATAGTATGTGACATGGTTGTTGACTGGTTCATTTACAGGGCATTTTACTCATTGTGGATGATGTGATTTATCTGAACAGTCATAGATTCTGTCCAGCAGCTGAGGAGAGGCACATTGGCTGCATTTATATTCACTATGACAGTATCTATAAAGTCTGAAGCTACAGCTGTGTTGCTATAGCTCGAGACTTGGACCCCCCAATTTTTTTTTAAAGATTGTCTCAGCTGTTCTTTAACCAGATGAGGACAATTATGGGGTCCTCAGGACTTGATATATGTTGCATCATTGAGTAGAAAAAGGTTATTAATTTGTCTATAAACTTTTTTACTCTTTTTTTCTTCAGTTCTAGAGCTTATACAATTGGACCCAGAAATGCCATTTCCGGCTGTATTTGGCCTGTCATTTTTTATTTAAAGTGATATTCAGAGTTACAAGTCCTCATTCAAAACAATTATGAATTATAACCCATTCACACATTGCGTACAGTAAGGTATCTGTGACATCTGTTTTTTTTTTTAAACTCTTATCGCACAGACATTTTTTTCTTCTTGTAGGTCATATTCACAGACCAAACTCATTTACAGAAATGGGTCATTGATGCCATCTGTGTTGCTTTGCTTGTAAAACTGCTGGTGTTTTATAATTGTTTTCCCGTGGATTCAGCATAATGGTGGCTGCTGACCACCTTTTTTCTGAACTGTTAAAGGTCCCGTCTCACATAGCGAGATCGCTAATGTGTCACCGATTTTGTGATG
Organism: Dendrobates tinctorius; assembly: GCF_039654945.1. NCBI lineage: Eukaryota > Metazoa > Chordata > Amphibia > Anura > Dendrobatidae > Dendrobates > Dendrobates tinctorius. The sequence continues at coordinate 14,642,799 of NW_027361699.1, forward strand.
CAAGAGTGATCTCGCTTGCGATCTCGCTACATGTGACACGCAGCAGCGACCGCCCCTCTGCTGGATATCGCTGATCATGCAGGAATGTCCTGAGCCATTTTTTCGTCGTCCCGCTGGCCAGAGCATCGCTGTGTTTTATCACTGGATCATTGCTGCGCCGCTGAAGAGATCTGCCTGTTTGGCAGCTTACTAGCGATCAATTAGCGACGCACCAGCGATCCCTACCAGGTCGTATCGTTGTAGGGATCGCTGCTGCGTCGATAAGTGAAACGGGCCATGAACAGGTAAAAAATAATGAAAGAACTTATACACACCTTACCTCTCACCTCTCTAGCCCATCCACTCCTCACCATCACTCTTCAGGTCATTGTTGCATCTTCTTATCACCACTGCAAGCATTCAATTCTTGTGTCTCTCCACTCTAGGCCGGGACTTTCAGCCCTGATAAAGCATGGAAGAGATCTGTGCTTGTGCATGCAAGGTAACCATCTATGTCATCTTTACTTAGTAACCATATGGGCTGTGCTCACGGACAGGATGAGATCCAAAGACCATCATCAAGGTTTTCTATTCACACCAACGTGTTTCGGCACTATATAGGTGCCTTTTTCAAGTTAAAAAAATAAAACTCTTGTTTTTTATCTTGAGAATGGCACCATCTGGCGCCAGCTGTTATCTGGATGATACTCTCCTTCAGCCACAGGTTAGCAACAATAGCACAATAGCATTTGTTCCAATATAGTTATTCCCTAGTTTGACATATCAGCAGAAAAAAATTGCTGCAAATATCAATGTATTGGCAGGAAAATCTTTTGTTTTTACCATAGTTGTGTTTTTTATTTTCTTTTGTTTCTGTGCATTGGAATGAGTAAAAAATGCTGCAAAACGACTGAAAGAACTGCAAATATGAAACTGTTTCAAATATACAAGGAAAAAATAAGCAATGTGTGTATGAGACTTCAAGATTCTCATTCACTTTGCTGGCATCAGGAAACCCTTCACCATTTGTGACAAAACTGGATGGAAAAGACATGACAGTGGAGGAAATACTTAACGTGTGAATGAACACTAAAAGTGCTGTCACACTAAGCGATATCGCTAGCAATATCGCTATAACTTGTGACGTTATTGCGATATTGCTAGCGATATCGCTGTGTCTAATACTTACTACGACCGGCTCCCCCGCTGGTTATCGCTGATCGCGCGAGAACGTCCAGGACCGCTTCTCGTCGTCAGCTTCCTGCTGTGGAGAGATGAGCGACACGTGGAGCCGGGCAGGAGGACGCCAGGATCGCCTTGTCTGACAGGTAAGTAGCGACCCCCGTCCCCAGCGATGTCGCTGGTGAGATCTACCTGTGTGGCAGCTCACTAGCGACCACTTAGCCATGTACCAGCGATCCTGACCACGTCATATCACTGGTCGGGATCGCTGGTACATCGCTACGTGTGACAGTACCTTTAGACTATGTTCACATGCAGTGTTTTTGCTGCATTATATGAACGTAACTTAAAATGCATTAAAGGTGGTGCTTTTAGTTTATAGGAGAAATTCTGCAAGTTCCCATTAGACACAATTTACTCCAGTATGTGTAAAACACCAGTCTTATTGAATGAGTCCTATGTGATTATTATGATCCATTGGTCCTATTTTCATGTACTGTATATATTCGGAATGGATTTACATTTTAATTTGCCAGATACTAATTATAGGTGAATCAATTCAAATTCGAGTTTGCCAGATTTTCTGAATTTAGCTAGGAATTTTAATTCACAGCAAAATGATTCATCACAAACTGAAAGAACTCCAAAGATTCAAATCACCATGAAAAGACATGTGCATGTGATTGAATTATCGCAGCATTATAACTGCACTGATTAAGCACGGAGCAAATGCCTCGCAGACAAAATGGCTCTGAGTCATCAAACCAATTTCTAAATATATCGTGGCACTACTGAGTAGGTGCACAAAAAGAAGGTTCCCACACCAGAATAAGTAAATGAAAAAATTTTTGGCACTCAACTTTTGCGATATGTGAAGGATTTTATTTGCAGTCACAAGTATTAGACGTTTCGGCTATGACAATAAGCCTTCATCAGTACACAAGACTGCTCATGTTCAAAGAATCATTGAATATTTGAATGAAGCACCACTCATAAGAAAAATATGGGCCAAAATGTCCACAAAAGATCTGGAGATCTGGGTAGAAAATTAGAAGGATGGACATCAGTATAATATCCTCAGTATATGTGTATTATAAAGTGGAATCCCTTGAAAGGTCAATCTCACACATGGGATTAATATATTTATATCAGCTATTGGAGGGTGACAGCTTTGGTAGTGTGTGGATAGCGGTCGTTGGTGGGTGGTGGTGCTGTGTGGCCTGGAGGAACGCGAAATTTTGGACATTTTGGCCCATATTTTTCTTATGAGTGGTGCTTCATTCAAATATTCAATGATTCTTTGAACATGAGCAGTCTTGTGTACTGATGAAGGCTTATTGTCATAGCTGAAACGTCTAATACTTGTGACTGCAAATAAAATCCTTCACATATCGTAAAAGTTGAGTGCCAAAAAATGTTTCAATCAAACCAATTTCTGGTATAAAATACTAAGTTGCAAAAATTTGCGACTTTGGCATATTTATGCCATTTGGGCTAGAAGGGGGTGGGACCGGGCATGGTGATGCTTGCTCCTCTTATTCATGATGAGCTATTGCATGTCTTATTCCACAAATCTTACTCGGTATGCCACATTTAAGATGTGTGTGAACTTGTCACACCAGTATCTATTAAAAATGCTAATTTTTCTCTTTTCACACACTATTCTTCTTTTTCCTTTTTGTTCTTTTTTAAATGTAAAAAATTGCAATATTTTTTTTAGCCTAAAATACAAAGGAAATGTGCCATCTCTACCTTTAGGCCTTTTAGAGATCATTTCATCTTCAACTTGCCTAGCTATTCACACTAGCAGTAATTTCGACCAGGTGTGCCCAATCTTTTACATGACACTGTATGGCATGCTAACCAAAAAAATGCACCACGGTGTATACCCTAAAATAGTCCTTATTTACTTTGTTACAAATTGTGCCAAATGTAATAATTAACATTTGTACATCTTGCACCAATTTATGTTTCCTATCTTTCCTTTGAAATGCGCCAGTTTTGCCACACTTTTGACATGTATCAAAAAAGTCAGTAAGACATCTTAGCATTTTAACCTGTTTTACTCACTCCCAAGAAAATCTTATATTTTTGTAAAAGAAGCAGTGATGTCTTTATTATATCCTTCTTTTTAGTAAATATATCATTCACATTATCAATGCGCTATGTATAGAATGACCACCTATGAACAAAAACAGCACTTAGTGCATAAACATTTAATAATTATTCAAACATGGGGGTTGGATGTATATCCATGCATATACTGCCACTGAGATACCTTTTAGTCATTTTCTTCTTGCTTTCTGTCCTGTTTGATCAACATATGGCATGTTAATTTGCTGTGGAGGCTTTCTTCTGTACTCTCAAGACACATGAATTCATTATCTAATCATGTCTATTTTGAAAGTGCTCAAAAGTGTACACATATAACTCATATCTTGAAAATGCGAATGAGTTACTAGTCTAAAAATATCAATCTCCAGAAACAAACACCAGCAGGAGCGCAAGAAAACTGACATGTATTTTTTTTTACTCCATGTGTTCTTCTGAACAGCAAAAATAGATGTTTTTAATCTGGGAATAACATTAAAAAAAGATATAAATTCCCTATCACGCTCTGCGACCTACTAATTAAGTACTTTACTTTGAAAAGATAAGACATGGTTAACTCTTTCATTTTCAGCATTATGCTGTAGTATCTTGGGGTCCACATCGCTTTTATGTTTTTTTTTTATTTTCAATCATTTTCCTATAAGACAAGTTCAGTTTTATGTAATAATGTAAGTTTTCATTGTCTGCACTGTCACATGTGGTATTTTTTACAAATTAATCCATTAAGAAACAAAGAAATAAAAACAAACAATAGATGATAAAAACACACTCCTATCTTTCCAGAAGGACACAGAAGTAAAAAAAAAAATATAATGTAAGAAACAAAAAGAAGGAAGAAAGTATAAAAAGATACTGGTCAATCCAGAATAGTCAAGTGAGAGATAATTCCTAACCAAAATAGGATCATTGTCCACTGTCTTTCGACCCTATATGTACAGTGATACGGAAAGTATTCAGACCCCTTTACATTTTTCACTCTTTGTTTCATTACGGCCATTTGGTAAATTCAAAAAAGTTCTTTTTTATCATTTTATCTCATCTGAGAGTAGCATGATGTAGAAACAGAGACTCTGATTCCAGAGATGTATCACTTAAGGCCCCGTTACACATAACGATGTCCCAGTGATCCCACTAACGATCCGACATGGATGGGATCGCTGGGACATCGTTAGGCTGATTGCTGGTGAACTGTCACATAGACAGCCCCTCCAACGATCAGGACCAGCGAGCAAGCTAGTTTCTAATGTAAACATCGGGTATCTAAGAGCCGCGCGGCTCCTGGATACCCGATGTTTACATTAGAAACCAGCATCCAGCATCGCTGATCACTGGTCTCTCGCTGCCACACGCAGCGATGCCTGCTGGCCAGCGGGAGACCAGCAATCAAAAAATGGCCCAGGCCGATCGAGAACGAACAGCGATACCCGACAGGGGGGCCGGTCACTGATCCCCATCACACACAGCGATCTTGCTGGCAAGATCGCTGTGGCGTCACAAAATCAGCGATCTCGTGTGATGGGACCTTTAGATTACTGAGTGCTGCAGTTATGATATAATCAGAGTTTTTTGATGTAGCATGCAGCAGAGGTCAAAAGCTAAAGCCACCCACATTCCTAATTAGCAGCTTTCTAATAATAATAATAATCTTTATATAGCGCTAACATATTCCGCAGCGCTTTACAGTTTAACAGTTTCAAAACACAAGTCATAAGTAACAACGTTAACAAACAACAATTAAAGCAAAATAAGATGACCCTGCTCGTGAGAGCTTACAATCTACAATGAGGTGGGGAAGATACAAAGGTGTGTATTTACAATGATGTATTTACAATGATGGTCCAGCCATCTTGAGGGAGTGAGGGATGGAGATAGTGAATGGGCTATACATGCACACTAACACATAAAATGACTTTAATTAGTGAACATGATAGACCGCTCTGAACAGATGTGTTTTGAGGGAACGCCTAAAACTGTGCAAATTGTTGATAGTCCTAAATTCTTGGGGTTAAGCATTCCAGAGGACTGGCGCAGCGCAGGAGAAGTCTTGGAGTCGGGAGTGGGAGGTGCGGATTAGTGCAGAGGTTAGTCAAAAGTCTTTTGCAGAGCGCAGCAGTTGGTTAGGCCATTAGACAGAAATGAGGGAGGAGATGTAGGGGGGTGCCGCACTGTGGAGGGCTTTGTGGGTGAGAACAAGTACTTTGAATTGGATCCTATAATGAATGGGCAGCCAGTGTAACAATTGGCGAAGAGCGGACACGTCCGAGGTCCGATTAGCCAGATGGATGACCCTGGCTGCTGCGATAAGTATGGACTGGAGAGGGGAAAGTCGAGTAATGGGAAGGCCAATTAGAGGAAATCGGAAAACCAGGGGAAGAGTCTTGAGGAGATCATTTGCATATTCCCAGTGCCTTCTGGGATAAGTGAAGAGTCTCCGCGAGCTCAACGATCACTGGGTTTTGGCCGTTGCAGCTGAAAAGAGGAAATCGGAAAACCAGGGGAAGAGTCTTGAGGAGATCATTTGCATATTCCCAGTGCCTTCTGGGATAAGTGAAGAGTCTCCGCGAGCTCAACGATCACTGGGTTTTGGCCGTTGCAGCTGAAAAGAGGAAATCGGAAAACCAGGGGAAGAGTCTTGAGGAGATCATTTGCATATTCCCAGTGCCTTCTGGGATAAGTGAAGAGTCTCCGCGAGCTCAACGATCACTGGGTTTTGGCCGTTGCAGCTGAAAAGAGGAAATCGGAAAACCAGGGGAAGAGTCTTGAGGAGATCATTTGCATATTCCCAGTGCCTTCTGGGATAAGTGAAGAGTCTCCGCGAGCTCAACGATCACTGGGTTTTGGCCGTTGCAGCTGAAAAGAGGAAATCGGAAAACCAGGGGAAGAGTCTTGAGGAGATCATTTGCATATTCCCAGTGCCTTCTGGGATAAGTGAAGAGTCTCCGCGAGCTCAACGATCACTGGGTTTTGGCCGTTGCAGCTGAAAAGAGGAAATCGGAAAACCAGGGGAAGAGTCTTGAGGAGATCATTTGCATATTCCCAGTGCCTTCTGGGATAAGTGAAGAGTCTCCGCGAGCTCAACGATCACTGGGTTTTGGCCGTTGCAGCTGAAAAGAGGAAATCGGAAAACCAGGGGAAGAGTCTTGAGGAGATCATTTGCATATTCCCAGTGCCTTCTGGGATAAGTGAAGAGTCTCCGCGAGCTCAACGATCACTGGGTTTTGGCCGTTGCAGCTGAAAAGAGGAAATCGGAAAACCAGGGGAAGAGTCTTGAGGAGATCATTTGCATATTCCCAGTGCCTTCTGGGATAAGTGAAGAGTCTCCGCGAGCTCAACGATCACTGGGTTTTGGCCGTTGCAGCTGAAAAGAGGAAATCGGAAAACCAGGGGAAGAGTCTTGAGGAGATCATTTGCATATTCCCAGTGCCTTCTGGGATAAGTGAAGAGTCTCCGCGAGCTCAACGATCACTGGGTTTTGGCCGTTGCAGCTGAAAAGAGGAAATCGGAAAACCAGGGGAAGAGTCTTGAGGAGATCATTTGCATATTCCCAGTGCCTTCTGGGATAAGTGAAGAGTCTCCGCGAGCTCAACGATCACTGGGTTTTGGCCGTTGCAGCTGAAAAGAGGAAATCGGAAAAACTTGGGCTCATCTTTCATCGTTTTTAAGAAATCTCAAGATGGAAGAGGCCAGGAGCCATTTGGTGAGCTGCATTTCTTGCTACATGTTCACAGACTTACCAGTGGAAAAACCAAACTTCATTGCCACAAATGCAAGCTTGTGTCCCTGTTGGAGGAAAAGTTGGAAAATCTCGAAGAGAGGTTAGCTACGTTGAAGATCATTAAGGAAGGTGAAGAGTTCTTGGACAGAGCAGAATTATCTCTTCATGTTACAGAAAGAGAAGAAATTCGAAGTGCACCTGAAGAAACAGAGGAATGGAGACATGTGACCCAGAGAAGCAGGAGGATCAGGAGGCAGTCAGCACCCATACTGCTCAGAAACCAGTACCAGGCTCTCACGCAGGAAAACAATGAAGAAATACATCAGGATAAGACTTTGCCAACAAGCAGCAACCTTGTACGCCTTCAGAGTCCTCCTGGATGGAGAAAGAAAAATGTTGTGAAGAAGAAACGGAGAGTGGTGGTCATGGGGGATTCCCTGTTGAGAGGAACTGAGGCCGCTATCTGCAGACCGGATATAACTTCAAGAGAAATGTGTTGTCTTCCAGGTGCAAAAATTAAAGATGTGTCTGACAGGATATCAGGACTCTTCAGACCTACAGATGACTACCCATTCCTGCTACTACATGTGGGGACAAATGACACTGCAAGAAATGACCTGGAAACCATCTGCAGAGACTTTGAAGACTTAGGCAAGAAAGTGAAAGAACTGGGAGCGCAGGTGGTCTTCTCTTCCATCCTCCCAGTGGATGGCCATGGAACAAGGAGGTGGAATAAGATTCTGCAGGTGAATAACTGGCTACGTCGATGGTGCCGTCAGCAACGATTTGGATTTCTGGATCACGGAGTGAACTACTTATACGATGGACTACTTGCTAGAGATGGGGTGCACCTTACGAAGACTGGAAAACATGTATTTGGAAGTCGCCTTGCTACACTTGTAAGGAGAGCTTTAAACTAGAACAACATGGGAAGGGAAGCAAAAGACCAGAAAAAGCCATACACCTGACAAATGCTATTGAGAACTCTGCTATTAGAAGTGGAAAGGAAGAACAAAGACGAAAGAATCTAATTAATAAAAATATTGGAGAAAGAGAAACCAATCACAAACTAAAATGTTTCTATACTAATGCACAAAGCATGGGCAACAAACAAGGAGAATTGGAACTACTAACACAGGAAAAGAAATATGATGTCATTGGAATCACTGAAACTTGGTGGGACAATACACATGATTGGAATACAAGACTAGAAGGATACAACTTATTTGCAAGAAACAGACTTGATAAACGAGGAGGGGGTGTCGCATTGTATGTTAGAAACGCGTATATCTGCACAGAGATTGAAGCTTCAGAGACTGGGAGTTCTGTGGAAACTGTTTGGGTAAGAATACAAGGACAGAACAATGGAAAGGACACCATTGTAGGCATTTACTACAGGCCGCCTGTGCAAGCTGAAGCTATGGATGAACTCTTTATGCATCAAATGGCCAAGTTCTCCAAAAAATATGACATAGTTGTCATGGGAGATTTCAACTATCCAGACATTTGTTGGGAATCTCTCTCAGGCAAAACTAACAGGTCAAGGAAATTCTTATCCTCTCTTGCTGACAACTTTATCTTCCAAAAGGTAGGGGAGAAAACAAGGGGAACTGCTACCTTGGATCTAATCCTTATAAACAGGGAGGAAATGGTTGAGGAGGTAAAAGTGGCTGGGACCCTAGGAGGTAGCGACCATGCTATTTTAGAATTTTGGATAACTAGAGGCGGAAGACCTGTGAAGACTCAGACATCAAGGTTAGATTTCAGAAAGGCAGATTTTAAGGGATTCAGAAAGAGAATTGGAGGGATCCAATGGCTGGATATCCTTAAAGACAAAAATGTCCAGGAAGGATGGGAAATCTTGAAAAATGAAATTCTCAAAGCACAGTTGTTAACAATTCCGAAAAGAGGGAAGAATAGGAAGCAGTTAAGGAAACCAGGATGGATGAACACAGAACTTAAGCACATGCTAAAAAGGAAGAAAAAAATGTTTATAAAATGGAAAGAGGGAGGCATATCTAAAGAAGAATATAATGCTGTCTGCAGAACCTGCAGGGCACAAATCAGATTACCTAAAGCTGAAAATGAATTGAGGCTTGCAAGAGATGTCAAAAGCAATAATAAAGGATTTTGGGGATATGTCAAAAGTAAAAGAAAAGTCAAAGATGCTATAGGATTTTTACAGGATGAAAATGATGAAATGGTAAGACAGGATGTTGAGAAGGCTGAACTTTTAAATTCCTATTTTGCATCTGTTTTCTCTCAGAAAGGAAATGTAACATCAACTGTTATTCACTGTCCTATTAAGGGAATAGAAGAATCCAGGATATCTATAAACAGAAAGATAGTGAGGAAACACTTAGCTAGCCTAAATGAATTCAAGTCTCCAGGTCCAGATGAATTACACCCCAGAGTACTGAAGGAGATAGCAGAAGAAATTTTTGAACCCCTCTCTATAATCTTTGAAAATTCTTGGAGAACAGGAGAAGTGCCAGAAGACTGGAGAAGAGCAAATGTTGTTCCTATCTTCAAAAAGGGGAAGAAGGTGGACCCAGGTAACTATAGGCCGGTGAGTCTGACTTCTATACCAGGAAAGATCTTTGAACAAATTATTAAACAACATGTATGTCAATACCTGGATAAGAATGAAGTGATTAAACAGAGTCAGCATGGGTTTGTAACTAATAAGTCATGTCAGACTAACTTAATTTCCTTCTATGACGGTATCACTGATTGGGTGGATGAAGGAAATGCTGTAGATATAGTATATCTTGACTTCAGCAAAGCATTTGACAAAGTCTCTCATACAATCCTTATTGAAAAAATGATTAAGTATGGAATGGACAAGGCAACTGTTAGGTGGATTCATAACTGGCTTAGTGATCGGACCCAAAGAGTGGTCGTAAATGGCTGCACATCCAGTTGGAAGAATGTCTCAAGTGGGGTACCACAGGGCTCTGTCCTGGGCCCTGTATTGTTCAACATCTTTATCAACGATTTAGATGAAGGAATTGAGGGTAAACTGATTAAATTTGCTGATGACACAAAGCTAGGAGGGATAGCTAATACTAGAGAAGAGAGAGAGAGGATTCAAAAAGATTTAAATAAACTGGAGAAGTGGGCAGCAACTAACAGAATGATTTTTAACAGGGAGAAATGCAAAGTACTACATCTGGGCAATAAAAATGGAAAAAACATATAGAATGGGAGGAATAGGGCTAAGTGACAGCACATGTGAAAAAGACTTGGGTATACTAATAGATCACAGACTGAATATGAGTCAACAGTGTGATGCAGCAGCAAAAAAGGCAAATGCAATTCTAGGATGTATTAACAGAAGCATACAGTCTAGATCACGTGAAGTCATTATTTCCCTCTACTCCTCTTTGGTCAGACCTCATCTGGAATATTGTGTCCAGTTTTGGGCACCACATTTTAAAAAAGACATCAACAAACTGGAGCAAGTTCAGAAAAGAGCGACCAGAATGGTGACCGGTCTGCAAACCCTGTCTTATGAGGAAAGGTTGCAGGATTTGGGAATGTTTAGTTTGCAAAAGAGAAGACTGAGAGGAGACTTAATAGCTGTCTACAAATATCTAAAGGGCTGTCACATTGTAGAAGGATCAACTTTATTCTCATTTGCACAAGGAAAGACTAGAAGCAATGGGATGAAACTGAATGGGAGGAGACACAGATTAGATATTAGAAAAAACTTTTTGACAGTTAGAGTGATCAATGAGTGGAACAGGCTGCCACGAGAAGTGGTGAGTTCTCCTTCAATGGAAGTCTTCAAACAGAGGCTGGACAGACATCTGACTGGGATGATTTAGCGAATCCTGCTTTGAGCAGGGGGTTGGACCAGATGGCCCAGGAGGTCCCTTCCAACTCTACGATTCTATGATTCTATGACTTTCTGAGTACATTGCACATTGACAGTATGCTGATAATCAGTGGAGGGGCAGAGTTGAACCAGAAAGCACACAGACATCTAGCCCATCAGTGATAATCTCCTGCTGATAAGATACTCAATGTATTGAAATAACAGCACACAGCCTAAAAAGTGACATATTTCTGAAATTAGTGTCCCAACCCTTACCTCATTCTGCCCACAGATTACATAGAAAAAAAACTGCTCACAGGTTCCCATAGAGACTTCAATTTCCAACATGATAATATTGATCCTTTAGACTTCATTTAGACTGAAAGCTCTAATGCTTTCAACGTGCCATGTTACGGCATGGTGTGTGTCCTTAAAAAATCAGGGCAGTCCTTGTTATATGTTTCAGTTGTTCAGTTGTCCAAAAAAAATAATGTAATAATAGGTTGGCAACTCTGTAGATAGATAGATAGATAGATAGATAGATAGATAGATGCTGTAGATAGATAGATAGATAGATATGAGAGAGAGATAGATAGATAGATAGATAGATATGAGATAGATAGATAGATAGATAATAGATAGATTGATAGATAGATATGAGATAGATAGATACTGTAGATAGATAGATAGATATGAGATAGATAGATATGAGATAGATAGATACTGTAGATAGATAGATAAATAGATAGATACTGTAGATAGATAGATAGATCTGAGATAGATATACAGAATAAATGCCTCTTTCTTTTATGCCAGAATGACTTGATTAGCTTTCTGAGCAGATGATACAAAGTTGTAGCATTACTGTGGGTGGAAACTAACAATTGCCTGGCATTGCTGAGCATATAAAAATGAAACTGAAGGAGCAGACAACAATCAGGGAATAATAAGAGCCAGAGAGAAATATAATTTAGATACCATGAAATTGACTAAAGGATGACACATAGCAGAACAAAAAGTAAATAAGGATTTTAAAGAGCTCTTTATACTACATAATATACAGTACAAATAACATAAGTCCATTAGGGGATTTGACAAATACTTTCTTTGAGAATAGAAAGTGATGTTCTGAAATTGCTTTAGACATGACTGCGAAATAGTATTGAAGCGAACATGGAAGGAAGTAAAACAGCTGTGTAATGTAGTCGACAATATTGGACACATACAGCTATTACTTTGTATCATCTGTAATTTCATATTCCAATTGTTGCACTGCTATTGCGGAAAATATGTATTTATTGCATTAGGACACTCATTTTCTGTAGGTTACATACATGTGCTGTATCTAAAACAGAGCTGCAGTTATGACACCTCGGAGCCTGTATTCCAATATTCCAACCTAGCGGAGTGAGAGATAAAAGTACTTAGTTGGCTTTTCTGATTTTTGTCTTTACAGTCACCAAGCCCATTAAAGAGAATCGATAACCAGATTTTTTTCCAGATATTCCGTTAGCAGCATAAAGTAGAGACATAGACCCTGAGTCCAGTGATGTGTCACTTACTGGATTACTTGCTGTAGTTTTGATGAAATCACTGTATTATCAGCAGCAGATTATTACTAGAGGACTAGTAAACCTGCTGCCAGGTCCTTTATGATCATGAGCTCTGTATTCGCTGACACTGCCTATGCGCAATGTACATAGAAAGCTGCCAATCAGTAATGTGGGCAGGGTTATACAAAGCTCAGCATTCAGAGAATTGCTTGATCTGCAGCTAATTAATACTTGAAACATCGCTGGAATCATGGTATCTGCCACTTCGTCATTCTGCTCTTAGCTGGCGTCAGATGGGATAGCAGAAACCACGTGAAAGATTCCCGTAAAGGCTGCAATTTGAACCCAATTTCAAAGTTTCAGCCTACCTTTTATTTATCTGGCAGAAACCGCTCTGTAATGGGGTATTATAAATAATATTTTTTTTAAAAAGTTGAGTTTTGCTGCGCTTAACATGGATTCCTGGTCATGGTTTAATATTATACATATCTACATTCTCCTAAAAACTAATTGACCTATCAGTAATGCTGGCAATGCAAACAATGGAATCACTTCAGTTCTTCTTTAAGGTCTGCAATTGAGCTAATTGTTTCTTTCTTCTTTGTAAAAGGATTTTGAACCTTTTAAGATTCCAGGGCCACAAGAGAATTAAATTCCACTATTAATTCAATTAAGAAGTCAGTTACAATAAGCAGATGCAAAACAAAGAAAGAATGACAAAGAGATCCAAACCATTGGCAATTCACCTGCCCAAGTATAGATTTACAGCATCTTTACGTGCCTTGCACAGCAGACCTATTTAATAAGTATTCAGCACAATGGCAGAGAAGTCTACATTTCTTAATATGCGCATCAATCACTTCCCTCCTGCTTATAAAAAAAAGCTAATCCATCAAGGCTTGACCAGAAAACAAGGTTTGCAACATCACTGTTTTTAGGTTATTATTATTTTTTTTATTACTATAGATTTATTGTATATCATTTTAGTAATCAATTTGAAATGCAAGACAGTTAACAAGCAAAAATTAAGCAAATTTTCATACAACCCAAAGCTCAATGACATGGCCGAATGTCCAACCTTCAAGTCGTACAGAGTATTGGACTTCTATAGGACTTTATTGTTCTTCTGCATGGCTCCTATTTTATACAAAGGCAACTGGATTTTTTTTCTGTTGGCTTTCATTCTATTTAACATGAAAAATAAATCATGTTGTATCAGATGCAAAATTATTGATGCATTTTATACAGTAACATACTACATACTCTGCCATTAGGAACAGTGCTCTAGTACAATACAACCTTCTGTTTGATTTATCGTTATGGTCTTATGATTTATTGTGCAGTTAGACAGCCGCATTACCCGCTAAAGGATCGCTTTGCAATTCTCGGACTGGCAGTCAAGTCTCCTGACCTAATCCTGGTGGATTTATGTATTTCTATGCATCTGTCATGCTGAGGTCAGGAGAGTTGATATCCAATCTAAAGATTGTAATGCCAGCCTGCTGCAAGCATTATGGCTGTCTGACTACACTATTAGCGCTATGGCTGCTGGGAAATCCCTGACTGGTTCACTCAACCTATTAACAGAATTTGCTGTCAAAAGGGGTTAAATATGCATCAATCCCTCCTATTGCTTTCTCAGGCACTTTTTTGTTTTTATTTTATATATACAGTGGGGAAAATAAGTATTTGAGACACTGTTGATTGTGCAAGTTTTCCCACCTACAATGAATGAAGAGGTCTGTAATTTTTATCATGGGTACACTTCAACTATGGAAAAAATCTTGGATAGCTCCAGCTGCGTAAAATTTCTTCTTTATTGAATCATGTTAAAATCAGATAAATGAACTCTCCACATGATAGCCACACGCTTGGCAGAGGCTACGCGTTTCGACCTGTACGGTCTTTGTCAAAGCCATACTGAGCACCATACATAAGAATCTATTTAGAGAAAGCTCACCAATGAGAAAACTCAGCAAAGTCATGTGACACATAATGAAAGGTCCTTTGCAAACAAAGAAATTTACAAGTATCACATGCAAGAAACAAACAAAAAAAATGAAGAAATTGAAGCAAAAAATTTATATAAAATCACTGAGAATACATATTCAACAATAATGTAACAACAGATCATGCCTTTTGTTAAGACCACTAGGAGATCTAGTATTTAATTGAAAAATCCAAAAAGCTTCTCGTACAGGTCGAAACGCGTAGCCTCTGCCAAGCATGTGGCTATCATGTGGAGAGTTCATTTATCTGATTTTAACATGATTCAATAAAGAAGAAATTTTACGCAGCTGGAGCTATCCAAGATTTTTTCCATTGTTGTTTTGACGTCTGTCTGCACGGCGTTCCGAGGTTCTGCGGTGGTTGCTGGTGAGCTGGCTAATTTTCTATATATTTCGTACACTTCAACTGTGAGAAGCAGAATCTATCAACAAAAAAACAGAAAAACCCATTGTATGACTTTTAAAAATATAAATTGCATTTTATTGCAAGATATAAGTATTTAGTCACCTACCAACCAGCAAGAAGTCTGGCTCTCACAGACATGTTAGTTTTTCTGTAAGAAGCCCTTCTACTCTGCACTCATTTCCTGTATTAATTGCACCTGTTTAAACTTGTTACCTGTATAAAAGACACCTGTCCACACACTCGATCAATCACACTCCAACTTCCCCATCAAGATCAAAAAGTTGTGTAAGACATTAAGGACAAAATTGTTGACTTGCATAAGGCTAGGATGGGCTACAGGACAATAGGCAAGCAGTTTGGTGAGAAGGCAACAACCTATGGTGCATTTATTAAAAAATAGAAGAAGAAACACAAGATGACTGTCAATCTTCTTTGGTCCAACATTCCATGCATGATCTCACCTCGTGGAGTAAGGATGATTCTGAAAAAGGTCAGGAATCAGCCCAGAACTGCATGGGAAGACCAGGTCAATGACCTGAAGAGAGCTGGGAGCGCAGTCTTTAACATTACCATTAGTAATAAACTACGCTGTCATGGATTAAAATCTTGCAAGGCACAAAATGTCCCCCTGCTCATACAAGCACATGTCCAGACCCATTTGAAGTTCACCAGTGACTATCTGGATATTCAAGAGTAGAAATTGGAGAAGGTCTTGTGTCAGATGAGACCAAAATGGAACTTTTCGGTATCACCTCTACTCGACATGTTTGGAGGAAAAAGAAGGGTGAGTACAACCCCAAGAAAATCCTACCAAGCGTGAAGCATGGTGGGGAAACATCATACTTTGGAATGCTTTTCTACAAAGGGGATGGGATAACTGCACTGTATTGAAGGGAGGATGGATGAGGTCATGTATTGATTTTGAACAACAACCTCCATCCCTCAGCAAGAGCACGGGTCATCAGTCATGGCTGGTCTTTCAGCATGACAATGACCTGAAATGCACAGCCAGGGCAACTAAGAAGTGGCTCCATAAGAAGAATTTCAAGGTCCTGGAGTGGCCTAGCCAGCCTGCAGACCTGAACCCAATAGAATTTTTTTTTCTGAAACTCAATGCTGCTCAGAGACAGCCCCAAAACCTGAAACATTTGGAAACGATCTGTATGGAGGAGTGGGCCAAAATCCCTACTGCAGTGTGTGCAAACTTGGTTAAGAACTACAGGAAATGTCTGACCTCTATAATTGCAAACAAAGGTTTCTGTACAAAATATTATGTTCTGGATTTCTATTGCATTAAATACCTATTTCATGCAATAAAATTCAAGCTAATGATGTAAAAATCATACAATGTGATTTTCTGGTATTTGTTTTTAGATTCTGTGTCTCACAGTTGAAGTGTACCTATGATAAAAATTACACACGTTTGCATTCTTTGTTGGTGTGAAAACCTGCAAAATGGACAGTGTATCAAATAATTATTTTCCCCACTGTAAATATATTGGATACTTCCATTTCTGTGATCCAAGAGACCTTAAGAACTTCACATAAACTATGGGCAGATGTAGGACACAGATTATGTAGAATTCAGTATTCTAATATTTCATTGTTTTGGGGCTATCTTGTTGGGATCTCCCTTTTAAAACTTTTATTTTTTTGAGGCTTATCATCCAATTATTTAAGTTTTAATTTAACTTAATATAATAAATTATTTCATATATTGGTAATTATTTTTTTAGTCCGGAATATGGAAATTGCTATCAACAGAAAATAGTGCCCTGTTTTTTAGCAGCCTTTTTTATTTCAATGGCCCAGGCTAGCCTAAATAATCAAATACTAATCAAAATAGACCCTGAATAAAACAAAAAAAACCTAATCAAACATGAGATATTAATTTTAGATTATATAATAGATACAGAACCATAAAGTCCAATAAGAGGTCATGAATTAAGCAGTTTTGCTAAAAATAAAAAAATAAACAAGTAACAGTGATGATTTATCAATTCTTCTTCCATTAATGGCTTTGCACCTCTTACATTTACACTGTGTAATAATATCTTCAGTAACGCAGTAAAAGGATACCACTAATGACTTAGTTTAGGCCATTCCTTAGATCAACCAAATATCCATTAATCCAGACCAGCACCAGATGTTGCTCAGACCTCATTCTAATATATAAACTAATGGCTTGTATGACTGTGTACCACTGACACTTTCATTAGATGAAGATTATGAAGATTGTGAAGAATTTATCTGCCTTCAGGCTGTGGTTTTCCTGGATGTAGTGCTTTCACCATTCTAAAGAATGTCTGAAAAACAGCGGAACTAAAGCCATTTCTGAAGAAACATGCACGATTTGGAAAAGAGCGCTCACTCATTGCAAGTGTGGGGGTTTTTCCCTATGTTGCTGCTGTTGCCTGTTTTCCTATATTATTTTAGGTTGAAAATACTATTTTACATATGCTTACCTATATGGGTATTTTTTTTTTAAATCCAATGCCAACACAATTGCAGGATTTCATTAATCCATTATCATTAGTTTTTATCTACTTAAAGGGAACCTGTCACCCCCTCAGGGCGTTTTTCAGTTACAGAGCCACCTTCAGCAGCACTAAAGGCCCCTTTACATGTAGCGATGCACCAGCGATCCCGACAACGATAGGACCCGGTCAGGATCGCTGGTGCATCGCTAAATGGTCGCTAGTGAGCTGCCACACAGGCAGATCTTACAGCGATGCAGCAGCGATACAGCGGTCGTTACTTACCTTTCAGACGAGGGGATCCTGATGTCCTCCCGTCCGTGTCCATGTGTTGCTCGTCGGCGCCAGCAAGAAGCCCAGCAGGAAGTGCCCGACGACAAATGGAGCTGCGCGATCTCGTGTGATCAGCAACAGCGGGGGAGCCAGTCAGAGGTAAGTATCACACATAGCGATATCGCTAGCGATATCGCTGCTGCATCACCAAATCGGTGATGCTTTAGCGATATTGCTAGCGATATCGCTATGTGTAAAACCCCCTTAAGGCTGCATTCTGTGAAGTTGGCTCTTCTTTTTCTGACCCCTATTAACGCAGAAATATCGACTTTTATAAATAGCTCCTCATACCTGTAATGTGTCTCATAGGTATGTTGTGTCACCCTGTATCAGCTGCCTACCATCCGTCCATCATGCCTGTCTGGTGTCTTGGCACCACCCACCATCTGTCCATCCTGATGCCCCTGTGTGTCGCTGCATCCTCCTGTTTTGAATGCCGTCGCCTGCTCTGCGACAATAGTTCTCGGGCATGCGCAGTGCACGCTGCCCGAGAACCGAAATCAGGCTATTGCACCTGCATGTTGTGAAGGCCCCAGCCCGGCAGTGTGAATACATCATAGCACACTGCGGGGTGGGATCTGGGGCCTCCACAACACGTAGGAGCAAAAGAAGAGCCACCTTCACAGAATGCAGCCTTAGTGCTGCTGAAGGTGGTTCTTTAACTGAAAAACACCCAGGGGGGGTGACAGGTTCCCTTTAATGTTATAATCTTTACAACTAGAAAGCCAATAAACAGACCCTAGAAAAGCAAAACATGAATACAATCTAAGGCCAAGTGATAACAACTTGTTTTGCACATTTTCAAAACTAGAAAATACAAGAAAAAATATGTAAAACAATAGCTATTTTGTATTCCAGAGGCTCTTTTACTTTATGTAATGTAATGTATAGTTTGTATAGGAGGCAAAGGGAATAAGTGTGGTCTGCAACTGGCCATGTAGAATTGCAGATGAAAACAATCTGTCAATTATGCATTATTCCATATCTTTTTAGAATAGACAGCTTTTTCTCTAGAGAGCTGAATGAGTAAGAGATATGAGAGCTCTTTCCACAAACATGGCCATTTTGATGCTATCAGATGTGTCTATCCTAACTTATGAGAGTGTATTAAACCCCTTTACAGCATATTGAGTTACAGCATTAAGACATTATAAGGCTGAATATCTAAATACCACTGCAGTTTTATTCTCAGTGTTGTGTATATTGTCTAATTCAGGATGAATATAGAGATAAATAGATAGATAGATACTGTAGATAGATAGATAGATCTGCAGACAGAATAGATAGATAGATAATTTCATTTCTAATCTATATAAGCAATTTTCCACATGACTTGTTCTGTCACTACCAAAAGTATTACAGAGAGCGTCATGATTAGTGTTGAGCATTCCGATACCGCAAGTATCGGGTATCGGCCGATACTTGCTGTATCGGAATTCCGATACCGACTTCCGATATTTTTTCAATATCGGAATTCGGCATCGGAATCGGAAGTTCAGTTGATTGACGGCCTGACGTCATCATGATGCGCGGTGTGTGCGCATCATGATGCGCCGTCATTTCGGGCCTTCCGGGGGTCTCTGCCGGCCTGCCGGGGGGCTGTGCCGGCCTGCCGGGGGGCTGTGTGGACTGCCCGGGGTCTGTACCGGCCTGCCGGGGGGCTGTGCCGGCCTGCCGGTGGTCTGTGCACCCTGTGGGGGTCTGTACCGGACTGCCGGGGGGCTGTGCCGGCCTGCCGGGGGGCTGTGCTGATGTCCGGGGGTCTGTGCAAGCATCGTCCGATGGGACTACAAGTCCCATCGGGCGATGCCTGCTACCATGACAGTGATTGACACATTAGCCAATGATGGGACAGTAGTAGTCCCATCATCCGGCTAATGTGTTAAATGTTAAAAAAAAAAAAAAAAATACTACATACATACTACATGCATGCTACATACATACTACATGCTACATACATACTACATGCATGCTACATACATACTACATACATGCTACATACATACTACATGCATGCTACATACATACTACATGCTACATACATACTACATATATACTACATACATACTACATACATGCTACATACATACTACATGCATGCTACATACATACTACATGCTACATACATACTACATGCATGCTACATACATACTACATATATACTACATACATGCTACATACATACTGCATGCTACATACATACTACATACATACTACATACATACTACATGCATGCTACATACATACTACATATATACTACATGCATGCTACATACATACTACATGCTACATACATACTACATATATACTACATACATACTACATACATGCTACATACATACTGCATGCTACATACATACTACATACATACTACATATATACTACATGCATGCTACATACTACATGCATGCTACATACATACTACATGCATGCTACATGCATGCTACATACATACTACATGCTACATACATACTACATATATACTACATGCATGCTACATACATACTACATGCTACATACATACCACATACATACTACATACATACTACATGCTACATACATACTACATATATACTACATGCATGCTACATACATACTACATGCTACATACATACCACATACATACTACATACATGCTACATATATACTACATGCATGCTACATACATACTACATATATACTACATGCATGCTACATACATACTACATGCTACATGCATGCTACATGCATACTACATACATACTACATGCTACATACATACCACATATATACTACATACATACAATACATTCATACAATACATACATAGACATACAGTACATATAACATAGAGTAACATACTTACCAATACTTGTCACATTGTTCCCCGAAGCCATTGTCTTTTCCGGAATAAATATTAACATAACAAACCACAAAAATACTCACCCACGATCCGAAGCAGTCCACGAGTGTGTCCCACGACGATCTTGGGTAGAGAACTGCAGCATCAGATGATGCTGCCGTTCTCTACGGGCTGCAGGAATCCAATGACGGAAGGTAGGTATCCTTCCGCACTGTATTCCTCCGCCACTTAAAAAAAAAAAAGTCCCTAGTCTCACTTTATGCCATTGCTGCGTGGGAATTTCCCACACAGCAATGGCATAAAGTGAGACTAGGGACTTTTTTTTTTTTTAAGTGGCGGAGGAATACAGTGCGGAAGGATACCTACCTTCCGTCATTGGATTCCTGCAGCCCGTAGAGAACGGCAGCAACAGCTGATGCTGCAGTTCTCTACCCAAGATCGTCGTGGGACACACTCGTGGACTGCTTCGGATCGTGGGTGAGTATTTTTGTGGTTTGTTATGTTAATATTTATTCCGGAAAAGACAATGGCTTCGGGGAACAATGTGACAAGTATTGGTAAGTATGTTACTCTATGTTATATGTACTGTATGTCTATGTATGTATTGTATGAATGTATTGTATGTATGTAGTATATATGTGGTATGTATGTAGCATGTAGTATGTATGTAGTATGTATGTAGCATGCATGTAGCATGCAGTATGTATGTAGCATGCATGTAGTATATATGTAGTATGTATGTGGTATGTATGTAGCATGTAGTATGTATGTAGCATGCATGTAGTATGTATGTAGCATGCATGTAGTATATATGTAGTATGTATGTAGCATGTAGTATGTAGCATGCATGTAGTATATATGTAGTATGTATGTAGCATGTAGTATGTATGTAGCATGCATGTAGTATGTATGTAGCATGCATGTAGTATATATGTAGTATGTATGTAGCATGTAGTATGTATGTAGCATGCATGTAGTATATATGTGTTATGTATGTGGTATGTATGTAGCATGCATGTAGCATGCATGTAGTATGTATGTAGTATGTATGTAGTATATATGTAGTATGTATGTAGCATGTAGTATGTATGTAGTATGTATGTAGCATGCATGTAGCATGCAGTATGTATGTAGCATGCATGTAGTATATATGTAGTATGTATGTAGCATGTAGTATGTAGCATGCATGTAGTATATATGTAGTATGTAGCATGTAGTATGTATGTAGCATGCATGTAGTATATATGTGTTATGTATGTAGCATGTAGCATGCATGTAGCATGCATGTAGTATGTATGTAGTATATATGTGGTATGTATGTAGCATGCAGTATGTATGTAGCATGTAGTATATATGTAGTATGTATGTTGCATGTAGTATTTATGTAGTATGAATGTAGCATGTATGTAGTATGTAGTATGAATGTAGCATGTATGTAGTATGCATGTTGTATGTATGTAGCATGTAATTTTTTTTTTTTTTTTTTTTTTTTTTTACATTTAACACATTAGCCGGATGATGGGACTACTACTGCCCCATCATTGGCTAATGTGTCAATCACTGTCATGGTAGCAGGCATCGCCCGATGGGACTTGTAGTCCCATCGGACGATGCCTGCACAGACCCCCGGAGCCTGCACAGACCACCGGCAGGCCGGCACAGCCCCCCGGCAGGCCGGCACAGCCCCCCGGCAGGCCGGCACAGCCCCCCAGAGCCTGCACAGCCCCCCGGCAGGCCGGCACAGCCCCCCGGCAGGCCGGCACAGCCCCCCGGAGCCTGCACAGACCACCGGCAGGCCGGCACAGACCACCGGAGCCTGCACAGACCCCCTGGCAGGCCGGCACAGCCCCCCGAAAGGCCCGTACAGACCCCAGAGAGGCTGTACAAGGGCAGGAAAGGGTTTTTCTTATTCCGATACCGGAAGTCCCATAGACTTGAATGGGACTTCCGGTATCGGAATCGGCGATACCGATACTTTTTTTAAAGATCGGCCGATACCATCCGATACGATACTTTGAAGTATCGGACGGTATCGCTCAACTCTAGTCATGATCATAGGGTCATGGGTCATGTTCTTTAGTATTTTATCTTTTTTTGTCCCTCCTATTTCCTCAAATATTATAAGTTTGCAAGCAGGAACATTACTCATCTTTGTATCTGTTGAATTACACTGATAAGCAAAAGGGTAACAATGTTTTGGACTTTTGACTTTCAGGCTCCATTTCTCACCATCCACTAATGCTTGAAACATGAGACCTGCCATCATTTTATAGATATTCATGTTGGCTATGTACATAAATTTGACTTGAAATTATTTAGCATATGGTTAGTTATGCAGATTGTTGTCATGTCACTGCATTGTTACGGATTTGCTCCTAAAAATCAAAAAATTCTAATTTGTAATTATTTTGTTAGTATTTTCTAAATCCACCTTTGGCTTTTAACACTGCTCTAATCATTCAGGGCATGTTCTCGATCAGATTCAAGTATTTCACAACCAAATTCTGATCTCAGATCTCTTCTATACATTTCCAAAGTTGATGCATACTGGACAACTAATTTGAGTATGTATACAATTTTTTTTTTTCATCTCAACTCACTATTATTCTATTGAGTTGAGGTCTTTGGACTGTAGGGACCAGTCTTGCACCTCTACTTCATTGTCATTAAACCATTTCTTCCCCAATCTCTATGCATGATTCAGGTCATTATCCTCCTGTGGAACACTATATCGTCCCATTCATACCCATAGTACTATGAAGTGTATGAAGTAACTCGTCTTGTAGGATACTCAGATATAGCTCCCAATTGAGACCACTATCGATCCTGGTCAAGTATCCAATGTCTTTGGCTGTGAAACAACTCCATATCATCAGGCCTCCACTGAACTTGACAAATCCTTCAATTTCTCGATCAGGTAGTCTCTTTATCCCTTGTTTCTTTCAGACCCATTTGAACCTATTAGAGCCTAGTCTATTGACTTTCGTCTCATTGTTCCATATCACCTGTTTCCAATCTTCTATTGTCTACTTTTCATACTTTTTTGTAAACAACGCTTCTTATCATGATATTGAACTCATTTGCCTAATAATTGTGCACATGGGGTATGTGTGTGTATATATATAAATATATATATATACAGTATATATATATATTTATATATATATATTCTCCTCTTAAAGCTGTCATGCGTTTTATTATTAGTAATTTTAGTAATAGTGATCTTTCCACAAGTGTCTCACAATTGTTGGTCTGAATTTGGGCCCATGCCTTCTGACAAAACTGGTGTAACTGATCGAGGTTTGTAGGTCGCCTTGCTCGTACCTGCCTTTTCAGCTTTGTCCATAAATTTTCAATAGGATTGAGATCAAGGCTTTGTGATGGCGATTTCAAAACATTGACTTTGACATTGATTTTGCTATCCTTAAGCCACTTTGTTACCATTTTGTCAGTATGCTTCAGATCATTGTCCATTTGGAAGACCCATTTCCACCCAAACTTTAACTTCCTGGCTGATGTCTTGAGATGCTGCTTCAGTATTGCCCCATAATCTTCTTTTCTCATGATGCCATCTATTTAGTGAAGCACACCAGTACATCCTGCAGCAAAACAACCCCACAACATGATGCTGCCACCCCGTGTTTTACCGTTAGGATTGTGTTCTTAGCCTTCCAAGCTTCTCCCTTTTTCCTCCAAAGGTAATGATGGCCATTATTACCAAAAAGTTCAATTTAGTTCTATCAGACCACAGAAATTGCCTCCAAAAATTAAGATCTTTGTTCCTATGTGCATCTACAAACATTAATCTGGCTTTTATATGTTTATTTTGGAGTAATATCTTCTTCTTGGCAGAGTGGCCTTTCAGCCCATGTTGATACATTACTCGTTTCACTGTGGATATTGACACAATCTTACCAGCTTCAGCCATCATCTTCACAAAGTCTTGTGCTTTTGTCCTTGGGTTGATATGCACATGTTGAACCAAAATACATTCATCTCTGGAACAGAGTACCTGTCTCATTCATGAGCAGTATGATGGCTGGACATTCCCCACAGATGAATAAGGCATCTTCATGTATCTAGAAATTATACCCAAGCATGAGCCAGAATTGTGCAAGTCCACAATTATCTTCCTGATATCTTGGCTGATTTCTTGAAACTCTCCCATGATGCTATACAAAGAAGCAATGTGTTTCAGGTGTGCATTAAAATACATCCACAGATGTGTCTTTAATTAACTCTGATGTTGCAAAAAAACTATTAGAAGCTTCCAAACACATTACATCTTCATATGAGCCATACATAATTGTTTAAAGGCATGCTAATCTTAGTGTATGTAAACTTTTGACATTCCAGTAAGTAATAAAAATGCCATAAAACATTCTCTCTCATTATTCTGGCATTTGGCAAATATTAATAATTATGGTAATCCTAATTGACCTAAAACGGGAAAGGGTTATTTTTATTTCATGTCATATATTGAGAAAAACATGCATATGTGTTTTTTTACCATATTTTTTGGATTATAAGATCCACCGGACCATAAGACACACCAAGGTTTTAGAGGAGGAAATTAGGGAAAAAAAAGATGCAAAAAATGTGGTCAATTCTGTACTTAATATCCACTATCCTGGTAAATATGACCCCCTCATCCTTATCCTGGCAGGAATGATCGACCTCATCCCTATTGGTATGCAGGGTTCCCATTTTGTCCAAGTATGCATGGCCCCATCCCTATCCTGGTATGCTAGGCCACATCCTTAACCTGTTATGATTGGCCCCCATCCCAGTTCTGGTATGCATGGCCCCATCCTTATCCTGGTATGATTGGCCCCATCCCAGTCCTCATATGCATGGCCCCATCCTTATCCTGGTATGATTGGCCCCATCCCAATCCTGGTATGCATGGCCCCATCCTTATCTTGGAATGATGGCCCCTTCCTGGTCCTGGTATGCATTGTCCCATCCTTATCCTGATAAAATTGGCCCCATCCCAATCCTGGTATGCATGGCCCCATCCTTATCCTGGTATTATTGTCCCCATCCCAATCCTGGTATGCATGGCCCCATCCTTATCCTGGTATGATGGCCCCATTCTGGTCCTGGTATGCATGGCTCCATCCTTATCCTGGTATGATTGGCCCCATCCCAGTCCTGGAATGCATGGTCCCATCCTTATTCTGGTATGAATGGACCCATTCTGGTCCTGGCATGCATGGTCCCATCAGAAAAGATTAAAAAAACAAACCATTACACTTATCTAACTGGCGCTCCCTCCCAGCGTCCTGCTCCGGTGCCAGCAGCTGCTTAATGCTTGTAAGCAGCGCATGGCAAGGATGTCATGCACTGTGGCCATCTTCACCCGCAGCGGTGCACATCGCAACACCCCCTCATCCCAGCCTGCAGCAACGCACCACTCTTTCCTCCTCCAGGAGCGACCTTGGGACCCTGCTCCTGCGAGAAAAAAGTGTTTCTTATAATCCAAAAAATATGGTATATACTGTATATATAATTTTAGCAGTTTATTTTGAAACTATACATTGTATTGTGCATGTTAAATTTCTTGTTAAAATCCACTTTTGTGAACATTTAGGCCCTCAGAAAACATTGAGTAGTGGAATCGAAAATATTTTTAGTATTTTATAAATTGATAACTACTAAAATGATTGTTTTTCTGCTGTGAGCACCTTTTTTGGTTCTAATGTATTAAAAGTCTAACATCAATCAAAAACGTTTATCTTTTTGACTACCAAAACCATGTGCTATAGATAGTAACAGGATTCTTAAAATCTCTCAACTTTTCATTTACTATCATTGAACTTTTGTGACTCAAATCTTATCAGTTCTTAATAACTTCCTACATGTTTGAAACTGCATATTTCTGACATCAGGAAAAAAAAGTAATATATCTGCATTGTAGCTTAGACCACATCGCTTTTAGGGAATCCACTTCACTAGAGTTTTTCCGTAATGGACTATAGGCTGCTGTATATGTATATACATCATCCTATATTGTCATGGTCAAAAGTTTTGGCATCCTTGAAATTGTTCCAGAAAATGGAGTAGTCATCCCAGAAAATTATTGCAATTGCACATGTTTTGTTATACAAATGTTATATGTTTTTTTTTTGTTTTTTAAATGTTATATGTTGTTATATGTTTCTTTCCTTTTTTTTGTATTGGAACAACATTAAGAAATAGAGAAAAAAGAGGCAAATTGGACATCATTTCACACAAAACCCCAAATATGGACTGGACAAAATTGTTTTCACCTTTCAAAAATTGTGGGTAAACAACTTTGTTTCAAACATGTGATGCTTGTTCAAACTCACCTGTGGCAGGTAACAGGTGTGGGTTATATGAAAATGACACCTGAAACCAGATAAAAAGGGACAAGTAGACTCAGTCTTTGCATTGTGTGTCTGTGTGTGCCACTCTAAGCATGGAGAACAGAAAAAAAGAGAAGAGAACTGTCTGAGGTCTTGAAAGCCAAAATTGTTGAACAATATCAACAAGCTCAAGGTTACAATTCCATTTCCAGAGATCTTGATGTTCCTTTGTCCTTGGTGTGCAACATAACCAAGAAGTTTACAACTCATATCAATCAAGTTAATCTCATTGGGCAGGAAGGCAGAGAAGCATCGATTTAATGTTGCAATGCAGAATAGTCTGGATGGTGAATAAGCAGCCCCATTCAAGTTCCCAAAAAATTCAACCTGTCCTTCAGGCTCAGGGTGCATCAATATCAGCACAAACTATTCTTCAACATTTCAGTGAAATGAAATGATATGGCAGCAGACCCAGAAGAACCCACTGCTGACACAGATACATAAAAAAACTAGACTCAATTTGCCAAAATGTAGATGAGCAAACCAAAATCCTTCAGGGAAAGCATCTTGTGGACAGATGAGTCCAAGATAGAGCTTTTTGGTAAAGTACATTATAATAATAATGATAATTATAATAATAATTTTATTTCTATGGCGCCAACATATACTTTACATTGTATTGCTTACTGAAAATGGAAAGAGGCCTACAAAAGAAAAAAACACAATACCTACAGTCAAAAATGGTTGAGGTTCAAATATGTTTTGGGGTTGTTATTCTGCCTTTGGCAGAAGGTCAATGACCCCAAACATACTTGAAAAAGCACCCAGAAATGGATGGAAACAAATCGCTGGAGAGTTATGAAGTGGCCAGCAATGAGTCCGGATTTAAATTCCATTGAACATCTATGGAGAGATCTTATTTTGCTGTTGGGAGAAGGCAACCTTTAAATATGAGTGACCTGGAGCAGTTTGCAACAGAACAGTGGTCCAAATATCCAGTTGAGAGGTGTAAGGAGTTTGTTGTTGTTATAGGAAGCGATTGATTGTAGTTCTTTATTACAAAAGGGTGTGCAAAAAAATATTAATTTGAGGGTGTCATCAATTTTGTCTGGCACATTTTTTTTTGTGAAATTATGTCCAATTTGTCTTTTTATGTTGTTCCAATACACATAAAGAAAATAAACATGTGTATAATGAAATGTGTGGTTGCAATAATTTTGTATGAGAAAAATTTCAATGTCTGGAACAATTTCAAGGGTGTTAACACTTTCATCCATGGCATGTGTATCTATACCCACATTCATCTATGCATTGCATATATATTCAGGATATGCCATAACTGTGTGGTAGATGCGAGTCCTAATATTTGATTTAATAAATGGTATGCTTGTATTCGCTATGAAATGACAATTCTGGATCATGTTTTTGTGAAATCTACTAAAATTTTATGAATAAATTGAGAACTGAGATCTGAATTAATTAATATTTGCAAATAAGATGCACCAAACTCCCTAAAAGACACATGCCACTTAACCCATTACTTGCCAAATTAGCAATTTTCATTTTTTTTTTTTTAAATGACAGATTTTTAATGATTTGGGTCCTAATGAATCAGAAACATAATTAGCCAACTTTTTACAAGTACGGATTTTTCAGAAAAGGGCGTCCCAATTTTAGGACATTGGCAGAAAGTGATAGCAAAAACTCAGAAAAGATAGAACTTATTCAACTTTATTTTTTTGCATTTTTTGCTTACAAACTATTATGCAAACAATATGTTTATGCACTTTTTTCAAAATATTATATTACAAAATTCTCCAAATAACTCAGGGGAATGGAATACAGCAAAACACTTAGCATGAAGGGTAACATCACACCGTTTGCAAATTCTAGTTGTTTTTTCTTACATAAAGCACACCTTCCTTGTGTAGCAATTGGCTCTATCAAATGATTACCAGGATCAAATCTGACGTCATCACTAACTCGGCCACCTAATAGTTTACTCCGTTGAGGTCCACATCGCTTTGGGGTTGATTGTGTTCTTTTTCTTAGATAGGCCAATGCAATCCTCCTCCTTACACTTAGCAGTGGCACACTTTCTTCTGGATTTGCCTTTTGATATGCCCTCCAGGTGTTGACAACGGCAATGTCTATCATTTGAGTAAAAAGGGGCCACCACCACTTTTTGGAACGGATTCTGTCATGGTACAGGGAGATTTGTTTGTCCAATAAATCAACTCCCCCCATGTGGGAATTATATTCCTGAACCATCAGCGGCATTGAGATTTGGACATGTTTTTTCTGTTTTTGAGAGTACCTATGAGCTGTTGACAAAGGCTCTATTGTGCTGAAGTTCGTGCCAAACATGACAACCTTATTATCCTTCCATTTCACCACAAGAATGTTATTTGCTTTATCAAACCAGTAATCACAAAATCCTCTTTCCTTTTGTTTTTCAATCTCCTTGCTTGGCATAAGAGGACACTGTTTTGTGTGATTTTCTCTCATAGTGCCAGTAGCTTGGATGTTTTTGTTTTTCAGCATCACCAGAGCATCAATACTTGTAAAGAAATTGTCAAAAAATAACTTGTAACTGAATGACTGGGAATTAGGAATTACATTTGTAAGTTGTGAAATTACTCTCAAGCCTAACGGTCCTTCCTCTTTGTCAGACTTACCACAGTATGACACAAATTTGTAGAGGTAGCCGTTGGAACTGCACAGACACCAAATTTTATAGCCGAATTTTATTGGCTTACCTCGCATGTATATTTTTGTAGGGTGTTTGCCATAGTAGTAGACCATCATTTCATCTAAGGAAAGTTCCTGGTGGAATACACCAAATTTCAGGAATTCTTTCCTTAGTACTTCAAAGAATAAACTAACTTTGTACATCTTGTCAGACTTGTCAATTTTAGAATTGTCATTTAGGTGTATATATTTCCCTAAAATGGTTCTTTGACATTGCTTTGTACACCAATGGAACTCCTACATCTTGAGCTTGTTCCCAGTACATGTCCTCTTGGGGGAGAGAATGATATCCAGACAGTAATAATATGCCTAAGAAAACTTGTAATTCTTCCTCGCTGATGGAAAAGGAGGGTTTATTTTTTTGGTTTGCATATAGCATGCTTTGGGTCAAAATAATATCCATAACATCATGGGAAAAAAACTCTTCAAATACTTCAACTTCATTTTTATTTTCTAAAAGGTCACAAATGTTGCTTATTTCAGACGTATCCTGGTCCGCACTGCTTTCATATGTTGGTTGACATTTTGGAGTTGCTGCACATTGGTTTTGAAGTTTGATTCCTTGGTCATTTTCTGCTACTGGTACTTGAAGTTCCTGCTGAGGTGGATGGTAAATTCCCAGTTGATGCCACCTCAGGAGCCTCTTCAATTTCTGTTGGAGTGTGCAGTACCTCCAAAGATCCTGCTACATCATTCAATTCATGAGCAAGAAGCTCATTTTCCTGAAAATCTTCCTCATCAGTTGCCTCATCAGGGTCAGGGGGCACAATCACTACTTCAACATCAGAAACTTCCTCTTCTTGGTCATCTAATTCCTCAAGATAACCTAGTATTTCATCAACAGTAAGTCCTTTTTTATATTGATATGACATGTTCTTACTGCTGATACAACAAAAACAAAAATTAGTATAGTAACATTTAGAAAACTATAGATAAAAATATATATTATTATTTTAAATATCACATTTCACTATCCATTCATAAAACAAGCTAAATAAACAATTATGATGAATAAAAACATGAAATACCAACCTTATATACTGTGATGTGATCGTAAACAATGTCTGACAAGCCAGCAAGTTACAGGGTCTGTTCTCCTGAGTGTCTCCAGTACAGCTGAGATATCAGGTTTCACAAAGCATATATAGTCAGAAAGGTATTGGGGAAGGTGGGTGGAGGGGTGAGGGATTTCCAGACTATCTGGTAAGATGGAAAAAATGAAACTAAAAGACCTCTGCCTGTCATATCAGTTGTAAATGATTTGGGTTATGTATAAAAACTAGTGAATCAAACAAAAATTTCCATGTAAAAAAAACATGGATAGTGCATTCTGCCAATGTCCCAAAAATGGGACGGCAATTTCACTTGAATATAACTCTGGCCTTGGTAAATCTACATCAATGCCATTGCATTATATACCTTCCTTCAAGTATAAACAATAGTTCTAATAATTTTGTGATCACAGAACTGTGATTTTAAATAATAATTTCAGCTTATGATCCTAATTTTGAAAAAACCTCGAAAATAGGTGCTTTGAAAGCTCTCTGGGTGGAAGAATATTCAATTAAAAACGACAATGACATGATTTCCTGTTTTGAAAACATTTATTTTACAAACACAATACAAAAAATTGGACCTAATTATAAAATCTTTGTTGCTAGAAGCAAAAGATTAGGAGTCCCAAAAAAAGGACATTGGTAGATAATGGGTTGAATTTTTCTCAACTTATCATTGGCATGAGCATACTTATACCTCACCACAGATATTACTGCAGTCAGAAACTGGTGTAACATTTCTGGCGTAAAAAACATCGACAATATGTGGTGAAACTTATAAAATTCATCCTCACCCACATTTACTTTGAATTTGACAGCAAGATCTATCTACAGGAGACTGGCACAGCTATGGGAAGTAAAATGGCTCCACAGTATGCAAATCTTTTCATGGCCAAGCTTGAAAGCGACTTTTTGTCCTCATGCCCCATCAGGCCCCTGGCCTACTACCGCTTCATTGATGATATTTTAATCATCTGGACGGAGTCTGAGCAACAGCTAAAGACGTTCCACGAACAGTTTAATCAATTTCATCCCACCATCAATTTAACACTCAACTACTCCAGCACTGAGATTAACTTTTTGGACACCATCATTAAGCTAAAGAACAATGAAATAGAGACATCCCTGTACCAGAAGCCAATCGACCGTCCAACATACCTTAGGCTGGTTTCACATTAGCGCTTTTGTGCGCAGTGCATCGTGCGCACCCGTGCGCATGCGCACTGCACACCTATGTTTAACATGACGTGCGCATGGTCTTGCGCACACTTGCGTTTTCGTGCGCATGCGTTTTTTTGTCTTTCATGCAAGGCGCGCCAGACGCAACATGTTGCATTTTTTGGTCCGCCCTGTCTCGTCAAAAAAACGCATGCGCACGCTTGCGCACGAAATGCGCAAAAACAACACATTGAAGTCTATGGGAACGCATGCATGCGCATGGTCTTGCGCACGCTTGCGTTTTTTTGCGCATGCGTTTTTGAGGTAAACAAGTCTAGAATGTTCTCTAGACAATGGAAAAAATGTCACACCTAAAAACGCATGTGCATAAAAAACGCATGTAAAAACGCAAGCAACGCTGCGTTTTTTTGACACATCAGCGTGCGCATGATGCTTAAAAAAGGCGCCTTTGTTTTGCATTTTTCTTTGCATTTTTTATGCGCCCGATGTGCTGCGCAAAAAAACGCTAATGTGAAACTAGCCTTAAATGGGACAGTTTCCAGCCAAAACACATAAAGAACTCTATTATCTATAGCCAAGCCAACAGATACAATCGTATATGTTCCAACCCCATGGATAGAGACAAACACCTTGGTCGCCTCAAAAAGACCTTTTTGAATCAGGGCTACCATCCAAAAACAATTGAAAACCAAATTACAAGAGCCACCAGAATGTCAAGGAATCAACTGCTACATTACAAAGCTAAAGAAGAAAATAACCGGGTGCCTCTAGTAGTCACCTACAACCCAAATCTGGAAGTGCTAAGGGGAGCTGCACGGAAATTACAACCTTTACTACAAAAGATGCCCGATTACAATCCATTTTTCCAGACCCCCCACTACTGTGCTTTACGCAGCCTCCAAATCTAAGAAGCATCATTGTCAGAAGCTCCCTGTCCTCTCCAACAGCTGCAGGAACCTTTCCTTGCAACCAGAAAAAATGTGAAACCTATCCATTTATAATGACCACGGACACGATAAAGATCCCCAATTCACATCAGGACTACAAGATCCCAGATATTTTCAGCTGCATTACATCTAATGTGGTGTACTTAATTATTTGTACTAAATGTCCAATTGGGGGTCTGTATGTGGGGGAGACAGGGCAAAAGCTTAGAACAAGGATGAATGCTCATCGTCACACAATAAGAGAAAAAAGAATGGATCTACCTGTGGCAAAACATTTTTGTATGATGGACCACAACACCATGGATATGAAATTACTGGTATTGAAAGGTAACTTCACATCTCAGAGAGAGAGAAGAGTCTGTGAGTATAAATTTATGACGACCTTTGACACTCTCAATGCTGGAATGAATGTGTCGCATGGATTTATGTCTTTTTACATCAATTAAGGAATTTGCTCCTAAGACCCTGTGGGGGCATCACAACACATTAGGAGACCCCAATCAGAGGACAATAAAACATCCGGACTCCTTATCTATGAACTGGTCCAATATTTATGTTTCTCCCTCTCCCATAATCATTTCTGCTTCCCGTCACTTGTCTCATCTATTGCATTTTTTCTGTGCTGTATTGTGCATAAATATGTGACTCTTCAGATTTTGTATTAGTCTATGCCTGATAAAGAGACCTGAGTAGTCTCGAAAGCTTGCAATGTGTTACCATCTTTTCAGTTAGCCATTAAAAGGTATCAACCACTGAAGACTCTCAATTCTGAATATTTTTGACAATATTCATGAATTTTACGGGCGGGCTCCTTGACCAGCTTCACCCATTTTGATGGAGCTGCTGTGAAAACACCAAAGATTGCAAAAATATTGTGCAACTTTTCTTTGTCCAATAATTTTGCTACCTTTCAAAGTGTTTTATACCACTTTTCTGGCTAAAACACTTTGATGTATTGGCCCCTGAGTGTTACCACTTTGCTTGTTGATGGGCTATGCCCGTACATAATTTGATACTGTCAGTGCTAATTGGGCAGTTTTATAATGTGTAGGGATTCCTCAGTGACTTTCAGTTATCCATGTATTTAGATATTTTTAGGACAAATAACAGAGGAATGGCACAATACAGAGTTCTCAAATCTATGTTCCAGAGACATCATTTGCTTTCCAAATGTTTTATTTGAGTTTCAATAAATGGGGATGATGGGGGAGGAAAGATGGGGAAAAAAAGGGGGGAGGGAAAAATGTAAAGGGAAAGAAGGAAAAAGGAAGGACAATAAAGTCCAAATATAAAGAAGACATAAAATGAAACAAGTTAATGCAGAAGCATATTATGCAGTGAATTATTACAAAGGTAGGTATTTAAGCATATAATATATTAATATATATGTTCCAAAGACCCTAACACAAGGGGCCTTAGGCAGGTGCACTCTGGGTGAAGACTTAAGAGAACAACTCCAGCCATCTAGACCATTTCCTAGAATATTTAGCAAACTGATCATGCACATTCGCAAATTTCAATTCAAAAGAATGATGAAGGCTAAGTTTGTCTATAATTTCATTAATTTGTGGGGGTTTGGGGTTTTTCCAAAGGAAGGCAATACTATGTTTGAAGACTAGTAAAATGTGCATAATCAATAGCCTGTTAGAAGTATCAATTTTGTCTGCGTCCAGAGAAAGAAGGGCCAGACGAGCAGACAAAATCAGTCGTGTTCCTAGGAAAAAATCTATAAGGTTAGAAATCTTTCTCCAAAAGGGAACAATTTGGGGACATTGCCAAAATATATGCAAGATATTTATTGGCCTTCCACAACCCCTCCAACAGAGCGGAGAATTGTCAGGGTCGATTCTATGAAGTCTAACGGGGGTATAATACCATCTCGTTTAAAGTTTGAAGTGGGTCTCTTGAAGTGATAAGGAAATGGAAGAGGGATATGAGAGAAAAAAGAGAAGAAAAAATAATCCAGCTCACTGTACTGCCTTGCTGGTAGAATCCAAATCCTGCGCACGGATTTGACTAGGCAGTCAATCAATAGTGGAAAAAAGAAAAGAGAAATTCCAGCGCCAGAAATGGAAAATTAAAAATCCGTTTTATTGTGCCAATGCATATTAAAATTCCAGCAGGTACAGCATATCAGTCGGATGACTACAGAACAACGCGTTTCGACGCCTCAGGTCTTAATCATGTTCACATG
Source organism: Dendrobates tinctorius (assembly GCF_039654945.1). Classification (NCBI taxonomy): domain Eukaryota; kingdom Metazoa; phylum Chordata; class Amphibia; order Anura; family Dendrobatidae; genus Dendrobates; species Dendrobates tinctorius. Next base: position 14,677,682 of record NW_027361699.1, read on the forward strand.
ATTAAGACCTGAGGCGTCGAAACACGTTCTGTAGTCATCCGACTGATATGCTGTTCCTGCTGGAATTTTAATATGCATTGGCACAATAAAATGGATTTTTAATTTTCCATTTCTGGTGCTGGAATTTCTCTTTTCTTTTTTCCACTAGGGATATGAGAGGGTACATGCCTGTTCAAGGTCAGAAGGGTCAATTGTCGTATGTAATTCGGTTTCCCATTTGACAATATTTTAAGTCTTTACCGCTTCAAAGCTATTGTTACACCATTTGTACGTGTATTCAAAACTCCAAAAAATATTATGATCTATATTACAAATAAGGTTAACTGCTGGTTCACAGATTCATGGGTAAATAGTAAGGAACTCATGGATTATGTCTTTGAGGATAACATATTGTAAGAAAGTAGGGGTAGTAGATTGAAATCTTTCCTTGAGTTTATTGTAAGGTGTACAAGTAATGCCTTCGTATAAATCTTTAATTTTTTTAAGTCCAAGTTCAGAACAAATGTGGTCATTGGTCTGATTAGACACTTGAAAGATAACTGATATAGCCAGATTTTTTATTGTGACTTCTTTTTTAGATCCTCTTTTGGGAGCAGAACATTTTTTCCAAGCTTCAGAAATAGCTTGAAAAATTGGATGAGAATTTGTAATTAATTTTTTATGAAGGAGTTGGTTCAGAATTAGTACGTGAAGAGGTTTATAATTATTAAAGAACAGTTCTAGTTCATGCCAAGCTGGTGTTGTATCATGAGGCCACCAATATGAGCTTTGTTTGACTAAATTTGCAATGTAATAGGCCGTAATATTTGGGGAACCAGCTCCACCATAAGATTTATGGTTGTATAGAATATTTTTTGCTATTCTGGGTCTTTTGTTATTCCATATAAAGGAGTTTAATGAGGCTTGAAGGTTTGTGAGAGAGGAAGTGGGTATTTTTAAAGGCAGTGAGTGAAGTAGGTATAGGATTTTGGGGAAAATATACGACTTGACCATCATGATTCTTCCCCACCAAGAAAGCCCATCATCTCTAGATGTATGGAATTCATTAAAAAGCTTTTTAGTAAGCAGCTCTAAGTTTATTTTTATTAGAGAGTTTACGTTTTTGACAAATTTTAGGCCTAGATATGTCAGTCCATCAGTGGCCCACCCCCAAGGTGAGAGGCCCTCAATTTCCTCTTGGTCTGATCCCAGGTTAAAGCCAAGTATTTTGGATTTTGAGTCGTTTATTTTAAAATAAGAGATTTTAGCAAAAGTCTGGATTAAGGTTTGTAAGGCAGAGATAGAGTTGGTTGGATCTGTGAGGGTAAGAAGAATATCGTCTGCATACAACGCTATTTTAAAATCTCTGTGCAAAGTTTTGATTCCTGAGATCTTTGTGCTGTTCCTGATTAGTTGGGCCAGAGGTTCAATAGCTAATGCAAAAAGCAATGGTGACAATGGGCAACCCTGTCTGGTCCCATTAGCTATATTAAACATAGAGGAAAGATGACTGTTGGAATAAACCCTCGCACCAGGGCTGGAGTACAAAGCCATAATACCTCTCGTGATCTGAGAAGCCATTCCAAGTTTTTTGAGAGTTGCTTTGAGATATGACCAATTAAGGTGGTCAAACGCTTTCTCAGCATCATGAGAGATAACAATGGCCCTGAGTTTGTTCGAGGAAATAAGCTTAATTATGTTAATGAGTCTTCTCTACCATCTATGCATTGTCTTCCTTTGATGAAGCCTTTCTGATGATTGGAAATTAAACTCAGGAGGAATTGATTTAGTCTATTGACCAGGATCTTTGCATACATTTTTAAGGTTACCGTTACACCTAGCGATGCACCAGAGATCCCGACCAGCGATATGACGCGGTCAGGATCGCTGGTGCATCGCTAGGTGGTCGCTAGTGAGCTGCCACACAGGCAGATCTCACCAGCGACATCGCTGGGGACGGGGGTCGCTACTTACCTGTCAGACGTGGCGATCCTGTGTCCTCCCGCCCGGCTCCACACGTCGCTCGTCGGCGCCACAGGAAGTGCCGCAGGAAGTGACCGACGAGGAATGGTCCAGGAGCTTCTCGCGCGATCAGCGATAACCAGCGGGGGAGCCGGTCGGAGGTAAGTATTAAATGCAGCGATATCGCTAGCAATATCGCTGCAACGTCACAAAATCGGTGACTTTACAGCGATATTGCTAGCGATATCACAGTGTGTAACGGGGGCTTAAGTCTGTATTGATGAGGGATATAGGTCTATAATTAAAAATTTGGCTAGTGTCAGAATTTGGTTTTGGGATTCCGATAATTGTCGCTTCCAGCATCTCTTTAGGAAATTGACCTGTTTGGAAAGCTGAGTTAAATACTTTGACAAGGTGGAGGGTTAATATATTACTAAAAGACTTGAAATAATCATTACTAAACCAGTCTGGGCCGGGTGATTTGAATGTTTTAAGTTTGCTTATGATATCTAGGACCTCTTGTTCATTGAAGGGAGAAGACAAAAATGATAAGTCTTCAGGGTTAAGCTTTGGAAGGTTCATGCTGGAAAGAAATGATCCAATCTCTGAGGTAGATGGCTGCATATTGTGGTTGTCTTGGTTGATATTGTACAGATTTTTGTAATAATCAGCAAAAGCTCCTACAATATCTTTAGGGTGGACCAGGGATGTACCATTAGAGGAAGTTATACTGTCAATTCTATTCCGTTTCCGTATATTCTTAATTCTGTTTGACATGTATTTTGAAGGGCGATTTATAGATACGTAATGTTTGCATTTTGCTGATCTAATAGCTGAGTCGTAAAAACTGAATATGATTTTCCTTAACTGCAACCTGAGATCAGTAAGTTCTGATAATACAGCTTGTTTGTTAGAGGAAACAGAGGATCAACATAGTTCCTCTTCTTTAGATTTAATAGGCTGTTGTAGGGCAAGGATTTTATCCCTATTAATTTTTTTTTGTCTAGAGGAAATTTGAATCAAAACTCCCCTCAACCAGAGACATCATTTGACAAGGAATATACAGTATAGTAGAGATCAGCAAATTCATTCCCTGGTCCAGTATTCTGTAGCCACCGAGCTGAAGCCCCACAAATTGTTTTTTACCTTCCGGAATCCGCAGTGCCTCTTCTGATTAGTATGTTATATATAACATCATGTGAATATCATGGTGCATCAATGACATTACACTGGGCCTACTAATCAGGAGAGACGCTGAGGATGGTGGCAGGTAGAATGGGAATCACAGGACTCTTATCTGATGGCTACAGAATGCTGATGAGGCCACTGGACCAGTGTCCTGGAAATCAATTGGCTCATCTCTAATACAAAGATTTATTACAATAAACATGTTAGGAGAGGTAACATTCTCTTGAAGAGTTTTATTACTACTAGGAGACAAAATTAGGATTCAAATTTTATTAATGTCCATAATCAAATGAGCAGTATATCGTATACATTAGTTTTACAATGAAAGGAAGATGAAGATACCAGTGGTTACGCCTATTTTAATATTGAAGAAGTGAACATAAGAAAAAATCAATCCACAAGCATAGGAGCATGGATTGTTTTTGTAAAAAATGATATAATGGTAACACAGGTCAAAGAAAGGCATAAAATAGATCAATAACATAACGCACTATAGTGGCATCCCCTTACACTCATCAGAGCTGCTGTCGATCAATTGAACACTTGTATATATAGGTTAATGGAAGAAGTAAAGAAGTGCTGTAAGCTTACAGATGAAATTCTAAATTGACCAAGTTTACACTCATCACCTAATACAAGAAAATAAATATCTGTATACGGGTAACATTACAATAAACAGGGTTAGAATAGAGCACATCCTGCAGAACATTGGCAGCATTCCTTAGTCTGCTGCTTACTAAATGATCCTCTTGCTTCTTTTCTGGATGTTAGATGGGTGGTTTTCATTGGGTCGAGATTAGTGATGAGCGAGTATACTCATTACTCAGGTTTCCCAGAGCATGCTCGGGTGGTATCCGAGTATTTTGGGGTGTTTTAGTTTTTGTCATCTCAGCTGCATGATTTGTGGCTGCTGGACAGCCTGAAAACATGTGATGAATGTCTGTTTGTTAGACAATCCCCTCATGTATTTAGCCTGTCTAGCAGCCGCAAATCATGCAGCTGCGGGTGACAAAAGTCAGCGAGCACTACAAAATACTACCTGAGCATGCTCTGAGAAACCCGTGTAAGGAGTATACTCGCTCATCACTAGTCGAGATGTATATACTAATTTGTTTATTTTGTTTTTACTCTTATGTGAAAAATGTAACACTGCTTTATGCTATTTTAAGTAATATTTTATATTTTTGTAGAATATAAATAAAACTGTTTTTATGCCAAGCGACAAGATATTGATTTCATCTCTCTATTAAGATAATTCAGTATAAAGAACATTTAAATTTGAGTCTTACACTGACTCAGCAAGTGTAAAAACGCCAGCACTCCAATCTCACTAAAAAGGTTATTGATTAATATCAAATGACAGCAGGACTATATGCTGAAAGAACTGAAAGATATTTTGCTTTTGCTAATACATCCATTTCAGTCTCACTTAAATGAACTGTACAATCACTCATTTGTAGCAAGTCAGCAAAATTAAATATGCAACAGTGCAAACATGATAAGCATGATATCAGTTTTTAATATGAGCGGTGGTTCTGTAAGGGTACAATTTTTTTTTTACTGTTCCATTCCAGAACTGTTTATAGGCTGCTTGGAGAAGCGCAATTAAATAAATGTGTCATTATACCTATCACATTTTTGGGGATGGATGGCAAATTAATATATGATGAAGTGTGGCTATAAAAATATGTAGGAGATCTTAAATTTTCAGAGTGATTTACATGGAACATTAAGTCAATTTCCAAATGTATGCTATATTTTTTCCATGTTTAGTATCAGGACTGGAGAACATCAAAAAAAAAGTTCGCAATTTAGTAGATTTTTTCAATTTAAGCTTATTTTTAATACAATTATCTGTATTGATATTGGAGAAAATATACTGCCTTTATTATTTACAATTATTTAACTTTATTAATTTATAGAAAAAATTAGTTTATTAAGGGAAATAACTTCCTGAAGTGCTATTTCTCTGCACATATGGCAACTTACTGGTAAATAGTGCTGTCTGGTTTTCTTATTAGAGCAGTGACTACAGGGAAAAAATGAATTTATATTCTCCCTGCATCCGCACACATCCAGTCATTATAGTTCATGGAGCTGCTACAGTCACCACTTTCTATACAATTATAAGTCTGCAGCACATTGATTGATAGCCTGCTCTGTAGACATACATTGCAGAGCAGACTGTCAATCAACAAGCCGGGGAGTGATTATACCTTCCTACAGCACCTCAATGACTGGAAGCGAGTGGTTGTAGGGAGAGTATAAATTATTTCCTTCCTGTTCCAGCCTGCCAAGCATGATTTAAAACTATTTACCTGAATATTACCCATATATTTGAAGATAAATAGCATTCTTGGTGGTGATAGGTTCCTTTTAAGCTTTTCACTTCTAAAATGTACCTGTAAACCATGACTCTAGATGTTTTGTCTTCAGAGATAAGTTGCCAAACCATTAGTCTTTTTTGAGTTGTATATGACCTAGATTACAAACAGTGCAAAAAATACTGCAGTAGGTAAATAGCAACACATGTAAAGTACATAGGATACTTTTTAAAATTCCAAAAAGCGTAATGGCTATCCCACCATGAGTATGTGTACCCAGAATGGATGATATCTCTAATAACTCACCATGCTATGTAGCAACAGACCTCAAAATATATGGAGCAGAGCAGGACCTCTGCGTGACTGTGCTTAACACCTGCCTGTTGAAAACTGAGTTGATAAGGTTCTCAATACATTTGGGGGTTTGGTTGCCCCTTGGGCTCTGTAACTTATCTACTCAGCTTTCCACAGCAGGTGTTAAGCACAGTCAGGCTCTGCTTATCTGTTTTGAGGTCATTGGCACATAATTAGGTGAGTTACTAGTAATAAGAACCATACTGATAGGTTTCACCATGTTGAGATTGGATGGCTTTTTTATTTAAAAAATGTACCCTTTATTTTTTACATATGTTACTATTTGTATACTGCAGAATTTGTACACAGTATTTTTATTCTAGGCTATAGTTCTCTGTTAGTGGACACAGTGTACATGTGCACTTGCATATTATATTACCAGGTGTGCTAGGCCCTGTTTTATTTTAAGGTGCACAATAAAGATGAATGAATCTTCTGAAATTCGAATTTTTCAGAACCAAACTTTAGACTTTGGCAATCTGAAAGTACTTCACAGCTATTAAATCCCCTGAAAAATGTTTGTGACACTATACCCTTTTCTATGTACACTAATATTTACTGCTCTGCCATCCTGTCATTCTCAATCTGTAGTTTCTTCAGTGTTTAATGGCTTTCTCTCCCTATCTCCTGTGACATCCTCTCACTATCCATTTTTGCCAAAAAAAGGATGTTGAATTCCTTGCTTCTGCTTTTATACAGGCTTTAATAGTCCCTCTTGGTTGGCGTGCTATACCTTGTGATGAAACGATTGCAAGTCATTATGATGAAACCTACCAACAGTCATAATCTTCTGCAATGTGTAAAATAGCATTAGACATTTTAGGTGATTTGCATGAAGAAAGTCACAAATTGTTCAAATTTACCTGGTTTAAAACTTTCCTAAAATTTCTACCCAAATTTGCCCCATTAATGAGCCACAAATCTCTAGTGCTTTTTTTTTTGAGTCAAGGGGCATATTGACTTAAAACATCCAAGGTCATTCTCATCATAAACTTGTGGCATTTTGAAAGTATACTAAGACTTATTGAAAAATGCTAAGTAATGGTTCCACATCTTTGACTTCTTCTGGACAGGACATTCATGTACTCTATTTTGGACCTCTAGATAGAAGACAAGGGAGCAGTATGTAAAAAATCTCAATTGCAGTTCATATAAGTTTTGGAAACAGTCAATAGTTTTGCACCTTACTTATGACTTATATGCAATCATATCTCATATTCATTGAATAATATATGGCAAGGTTAAATTATATTTTTTAAGGTACATATATTCTACTAGCTGAAGAGCCCGGCGCTGCCCGGGCATAGTAACTAACTACGGTTAGTTCTAACTAATTATAATGATTATATCTATATATATAAAGCTGTGTGTATAGCCCAGCACACTCCGCATAGACAGATTCACTATAATATCCCACATCATCCCATCAGCCAGAGCTACCAGACTACTACGCTAATATCCCACATCATCCCGTCAGCCAGAGCCACCGGACTACTAAGTCAGAGCCACAGTTCTACTATCCCTAATATCTCACATCATCCTGTCAGCCAGAGCCACCGGACTACTACCCCTAATATCCCACATCATCCCTTCACAGCCGCCAGACTACTACCACTAATATTCCACATCATTCTGTCAGAGCCACCGGACTTCTACCCCTAATATCCTACATCATTCCATCACAGGCTCCGGACTACAACCCCTAAAATCCCATATCATCCCATCAGAGCCGCTGGACTACTACCCCTAATAACCCACATCATCCCGTAAGCCAGAGCCACCAGACTACTACCCCTAGTATCCCACATCATCCCTTCAGCCAGAGCCACTGGACTAGTACCCCTAAAATCCCACATCATCCCATCATCTAGAACCACTGGACCACTACCCCTAATATCCCACATCATCCCATCAGCCTGGGGTCAGAACCAGAGCGGTGAGTGGAACATTCCTAACTTCCAAACTGGGGATCCATTTAAGAGAGGCCTGGTGTCAGAACCAGAGCACTGAGTGTATTTGCCCTGACTTCCATATCGGGGATCCCGTTTAGAGGGGCCTGGGGTCAGAATCAGAGTGCAGAGTGGATTTGCCCTAACTTCCATACCAATGATCCCTTTAGCAGAATCCTGGGGTCAGAACCACAGCACTGAGTGGAACGGTCCTAACTTCCATACCGGAGATCCTTTTAAGAGAGGCCTGAGGTCAGTACCAGAGCACAGAGTGGAATTGACCTGACTTCCATACCGTTCATCCCTTTAAGAGAGGCCTGGGGTCAGAACCAGAATGGTGAGTGGAATTGCCCTAACTTCCATACCGGGGATCCCTTTAAGAGAGGCCTGGGGTCAGAACCAAAGCACTGGATGGATTTGCCCTGACTTCCATACCAATGATCCCTTTAATATAAGCCTGGGGTCAGAATCAGAGCGCTGAGGGATTTGCTCTATCTTCCATGCCAGAGATCCCTTTAATAGAAGCCTGGGGTCAGTACCAAAGTGCAGAGAGGATTTGCCCTATCTTCCATACCAGAGATCCCTTTAAGGGAGGGCTGGAGTCAGAACCAGAGCGCCTAGTGGAATTGACCTAACTTCTGTACCGGGGATCCCTTTAAGAGGGGCCTGGGGTCAGAACCAGAGCGCTTAGTGGAATTGCCCTAACTTCCACACCAATGATCCCTTTAAGAGTCCCTGGGGTCAGAACCACAGCGCTGAGTGGAACGGTCCTAACTTCCATACCGGGGATCCCTTTAGGAGAGGCCTGGGGTCAGAACCAAAGTGCTGGATGGATTTGCCCTAACTTCCATACCAATGATTCCTTTAAGAGAGGCCTGGGGTCAGTATCAGAGCGCTGAGGGATTTGTCCTAACTTCCATACCGGAGATCCTTTTAAGAGGGAAGATGTGCCTATGAAATGGAGGATGTGTGATGGGTATATGGGCACAGGAGGGGGTGATTCATTTCTGTCATGTGGTCTCGGCTCCTTTCTGAGGGGCAGACAATCGCTGGGAGCTTATGTTCCTGGTGATGCTAGATTTCTCCCACCATGTCAGTGTCTGCTGAGGTGTTGTCGAGTGGGAAAACTGTTGCTCATAGCAACCAATCACAGCTCAGCTTCTTTTAACCAGCTCTGGTGAAATGAAAGATGCTTCATGATTGGTTGGTGATACACACACATACATTCAGTTTTATATATATATATACAGTATATAGATTTACGAGATTATGTAGTTTATGTCGTAACCAGATCCAATAACACGTTGCTAATGAGGATGTGCCACATTGAAGAAGTTATTTTTTTTTACTAGTATAAGTTAGAATATGACAAGTATCATAGTCTCCAAAGGACCCAAAGTATAGGCCAGGTAAAAACCACTAGTCCAAGTAAATATAGGTCATTGTATTAAGTCTATATATATAAAGCTGAGTGTAAGTGTGTGTGTGTATATCAACGATGATGTTATAATAGTTGCCATGGCGATGAAGATGTCATAGTAGGTTGCCATGGTGACTGTGGTTACTATGATGTCACAGTAGGTTACCATAGCGACAATGATGTCATAATGGTTGCCATGGCGATGATGATGTCATAATAGCCTGCAATGCTGATGATGATTTGTCATAATAGGTTGCCATGGTGACGTTGATGTCAGAATGGTTGCACCCTATTATGGCATCATTGTCAACCTTGCATGGGACTATGGGATGGAGGATATGTATGATGGGTGTATGGGCACTGGACTATGGGATGGAGGATATGTATGATGGGTATATGGGCACTGGACTATGGGATGGAGGATATGTATGATGGGTATTTGGCACAGGACTATGGGATGGCAGATATGTATGATTGGTATATGGGCACGGGACTATGGGATGGACGATATGTATGATGAGTATATGGGCACGGGACTATGGGATGGAGGATATGTATGATGGGTATATGGGCACGGGACTATGGGATGGAGGATATGTATGATGGGTATATGGGCACGGGACTATGGGATGGAGGATATGTATGATGGGTATATGGGCACTGGACTATGGGACACAGGATAATCATTATAATTTGTTAAAACTAACCACAGTTAGTTACTATGCCCGGGCAATGCCGGGCTCTTCAGCTAGAATTAACAATATTGATCAAAACAGTATTCAAACTTAGTTTAACTTAAAATGACTACATATGTCTCTTACATAACAAGATTAGTATTACTTTGTTTGAGTATAAATTGTGTGAAATAATTTTAGCAAGTTTTGAATATTCTTTTTGCAGCGTACTTGTAAGTGTTACCACATAGATGGATATTGAATAATGACTCATTTATTTTCCTACCTTAGTTTCATTTAAATTTGTGTCCAACATATGTAATCACATATGGCAATTCCTACCAAAATTGACCTTGTCATGATGAAACAGTTGGCATAAGCTGAGCTACAAACAAAAATGGTCAACTTTTATTTTATGCTTTGGTTTATTTTTACACTTAGTTATTAGAACTTAATTGGTCAGTGATATTTCCACAAACTTTACATAAATCAAAAGTACAAGCAAATATAAGAAACTTTGTAATATAGCTTATCAGATAAATATCCTTTTTCATTTTTTAAGGCACTTATGAACTGCATAATTAATCTATCATACTGAAAACAGCTAAAATATTTCTTGCTCAATATGAACTGCCAGTTCATTAAGATATATAATTAAAGGAGACTAAGCCAGTTACAGTTTTCCACAATACATAGTGTTTAGCATTAACCCCAAAAAGTTCTACTTTATGGTCATCTTACCATAGCATCGTCTTCCACATGCTAGCTATGTCCACTACATAGCTTTTTGCAAACTACAAATGGGACTTCGCATGGCTTGCTGTCAAAAATGGCTTTCCTTTTTACACACTTCCATAAAGATGAGATTTCTGGAGTTTAAAGGGGCCTTTACACATAGCGATATCGCTAAAGTGTCACCGATTTTGTGACGCAGCAGTTATATCACTAGCGATATCGCTATGTGTGATACTTACCTCCGACCGGCTCCCCCACTGTCGCTGATCGCGCGAGATCGTGCAGCTCCATTTCTCGTCAGGCGCTTCCTGCTGGTGCCGACGAGCGACGCGTGGACGCGGGCGGGAGGACATCAGGATTGCCGCATCTGAAAGGTACGTAACGACCGCTGCTGCGTCGCTACATCGCTGTGAGATCTGCCTGTGTGACAGCTCACTAGCGACCATTTAGTGATGCACCAGCGATCCTGACCGGGTTGTATCGTTGTCGGGATTGCTGGTGCATCGCTAAATGTAAAGGGGCCTTAAGACTAATACTTGTCATGTGGACAGATTCTCCCACCTGAGATATGGATCTCTGCAGCTCCTCCAGATTGAGCATGGATCTCTTCTGTAAGTAGTCCTCACCTTGCTTGGCATGTCAGTTTACGTGGTCGGCCATGTCTTTGTAGGGTTGAAGTTGTGCCAAACTCCTTTCATTTTTGGATGATGAATTGAACAGTGTGCCGTGAGATGTTCAGAGCTTGGGCTATCTATTTTTTTATAATCTAACCCTGCAATACTCTTCACTACAACTTTTTCCATGACCTGTCTAGTGTGTTCCTTGGTTTTCATAAAGCTGTTTGACCCTTAAAGCTCCCAAACAAACCTCTGAGGCCTTTGCAGAACAGCTCTACTTATAATAAATTACACACAGGTGGACTCAGTTTGTTAATTATGTGACTTCTGGAGGCAAGTGGTCACTCAGGATTTTACTTAGGGTTTCAGACTACAGGGAGCTAAATACAAATGCTTGTCACAATTTTCAGATTTATTGTTTTCAAACTATTGACACTTTGTGTTGGGACATCACATACAATCCCAAGAAAATACATTTGTTTGTGGGTGTAATGTGAAAAAAGTGGAAAAGTTCTTAAGGTATGAATACTTTTTCAAGACACTGCATATGGGAATATTTTACTATAGTTGCAATGATTTCTGCATTCACAGTATTATTCATAGATTAAATATGTACAAGATGCCCACGTACAAATGTACCTGATCTCTCACCTTGAAGATGAGATGCATCCTGTTTAGTTTTACTCCAGGTTACTATTTTCCTGCATACTAGTTCTTCAATAAAAGTAAAAGTGCATAATTCAGAAAAATAGCCATATCTAAACCATTTGCTGGTGTAGAGATAGAGACCCTGCTTGAGTGTGGCCAACTGAGACAAATCTTCTCTACAACAACAAATTCTTTTCATGTAGGACACCTGCCTGCCTTTGCCATTGAACTGTACACAATTCAGTTTTTTATTATTAATGCATTTTCTATTGTGACTTATTGAGTTTGGAGTAGATATATCTGGAATACGTTCAGTCAGTCAGTAAACGGTTAAAGAAATCTGTGTGGGGTTAATCATGTGATATAATAGATATAGACACTGCAGATCTGTGATCCTTTTAAATTTTATTTCAAGCCCATGAAATGTATTTTACTGTAGCTTTACAGAGCTTTTATTACTGTGCTGGGAACTGGCGGGGATCAGCACTAAGCAGCATTTCTGTTTGCTCACTATGTAGGGAGTTGTCATGACAACGACATAGAATATGGTTATTTTGTATTAATGGTTATATGGTTATAATGTATGTGAATTCTCTTAATTCTTCCTGACAAGTAATGTTTCATGCTATACACAAAGTTGGTTTACTAATCAGATGAGAGAACTAATTGTGTTGCTATAATAAAGGTAATGAACCTAACACCAAAGAAGTCTAAATGGGACTCAACTTGTCCTTCAAACCTCATCAAAGAGTATATAATGCTGGCATATTTTACATTGCAGAAATGTATTAGGACATACATTGTTTACATACACCTTTGTAGACCTGGGATTGCAAAACATGTCTGATAGATAACTGATACAACAGATAAGTTACTTGATTTCGGAGGAGTGAATCAATTAAAAGCAAATTTCAAAAACATTTGGATTCTCTAAAATTTGATTTCTTTATGCTTCAATAGTCCCATAAACAAAATGGCAGCTGGCTAGGCATTGCTTTGCTAAATTTGTTTTAGGGTTGAGGGATAACAAAAAAATAAATATACTACCACACCTTTTCTTTGGCTTTTACCGTCCCGCCTTGCAACTCCTTCTGACACCAGTTACTTTTCAGGAATATTTGGCTTCTCAAAAGCTGACTAGAACTTCACCCTGCAGAAAAACGTGGGAGGTTTTTCAAAATTCCATACTAATAATCAGACATTTGGAGGAATGGCCTCAACAGTTGATGTGATTTTTCGCATACATTATTGCTATCACATTATATTAGATGTACTGAAGAAAGGGGTAATGTATCCTTCATCAGGCTTATGACTGTAACCTAGAGAGATGCACTCATTTATATGGAGAATTCTAAATTCAAGGGTGGTCTTCACACCGCATTTTTCATACAGGAGTCTGTTTACTACTGGGTCTACTGGGACCACTACTGACCCTGGACTTCTCCATATAAATGAGTGGCTCTACCTAGACTACACTTTTGCTCTTGATGAAGGGCATATTACCCAAATGGTTGCTACTTCATTACATCTCACTTAATACAGTGTGAACCATGGATAGGAGAAAAATATAATAAAATTGTAAAGCATTTTCTCTGCCCTCTTTTATGCAATCCCTCAAAGTGTTTGATAGGCCTCAAGTGATGCCATGACATGGATTGCCTCATAGCATCATGACTCATGAAACTGTGAGGCCAAGTTGCTGCCAAAGGTACAAAAAGGAATCTTAAAAGTGGAAGTTGCAAGGGAGTACATGTGATAGCACTGGGAGAGTATTATATGTATTTTTGACCCTATGTTTATTATGCTCTTATTAATGCCTTTAAATACATTTGAAGAGCTTTAAATAAAATTGATGCAAATCAAATTTTCTTGGCTGAATACAAATGAATCTGCTGATCATGCTCAACTCTACATGTGATAAATGATATGTTGCAATAGTCTGCTGTACATATGATATGATGCTAGGGATAAAATATTATTACCAAATCTCTTTGAAGTCTTATTGGTATGGATTGGTTTATTATTGTAGTGTTTACCTGAGGATTGACATCATTAGCACCATTAGCATGTCTGAGTCATTAACTTTGGCCAAACCTGAAAGATTTTGCCTCAGCATTTTTTAAAATCTTTTTCTATATATTGTGATATAAACTGCACGCGCACAGTTGCCTTCTTGTACGTTTGTTATCTCCTGATTCAAACAAATGAATCTTAATCTTACAATCTGATCCCAGACTTTTGGTCAGTTTTTCTTTGTTCCTTTGACACTAAAGTGGATTAGACAAAATATAGATGCTGAACTGAGTGATAGCAAATAAGGACAGCAGAGATGACCTAGCTAAAAACATGAAGGATTTTATTAAGTGCTGTATAATTTTTCTAACAGAGAACACTCACTAATTATGATGCATGACATTTTACCCCATAATCTGTAACTTTTTTAAGGTACATGCTTTGGTTTTGAAGATCAGACTTCAGTAGGCAGTTTGGGTCTATGGGTACAAGATACTACATATTGGGTAAAATCAGATTTGAGTTTGTGCCTCAATAGGGTTACCATTAAAAAGACCAAGCAATCCATGCTCTGTAGCAGAATCTCAGCAGGTTCATAATAAAACTCTGGTTAAAGCCACAGATTATGAGGAATAAGATGCACAACTGGATTTTTGGGTACATGAGCATGATCACATTGAGAGTTCATAATTAATGAGTTCTCCAAAGACATGCAAAAAGTCCAAAAAGATTCAGGGTAGAGGTTCAGAATACAGAGGAGAGTCTGAGTCAGAATTCAGAGAAAGTCCCTGACTTTCATGTCCTCCGATCTTAAATGCTTACTCCCACTTATGGTGCATCCACAAGATATGATGTAAATGTATGAAAGCTTTGGATCCTACTGCAGGGACATGCATTTTTTTTAAATAAGGCACTGTCATCTGTCAATGGCAGTGGAGAAGTGAATGTGGCATAAATGTACGACATAAGAACAACAGTACACATTGATAGGCACTCTTTCAAATACTTTTCCTACCAGACTGACAGTTGAACGAGCATTTAACATCTGTAATTTAGGAAAAAGATTCACCATTCCACTGTTTGTTTCAAGCAACAAAAAGGTTAGAGTCATTGCTGCCTAGAAATCAGTGCAGATCATAATTCAAATCTCCATCCATGCTATTATAGAAAACCATTAATACAGTAATTCAGATTAATGTCTTCTATACCAGAAAAGTGGAGTCTACATAGAATAATCTAGTTTGCACTTAAATCATAATTTGACTTTGATGATTACTCAATTGTGCCACTAATCAACAATAGGATAGCTATCTTCTACCGCTACTTCAGTAGCTATGTGTCATTATATATATTGATCTTTTTTTTGTTAATTTTTTTTTTCAGGCAGAGATTGATATCAATATATTTGTAATTCAATGAAGAAATATGAGCATGGAGATTAGTATTGCTGTTTTTAATGCTACCACTACTGTTTGTATAGGAAATGAATGTTATTATTAGCATTATCGTTGCTGGTATTATTATATCATAGAAACACTATCTATGTGCACTATTGGATGCTTATTTCTATAAGGCAAAGAGAAGATACAAAGGCATATAGAAGAGAGTTTATGCCTCTGGAGCACTCAATTGGTCATGAATAACATGGCTGCCTATTTTGTTTGTGTAGGCACCATGTAAAATGTCATCAGTCAAAAAAAGGATTACAGAAGTCAAACCATTGGTGATCAGTTGAATGTCAGGGCAGCTTCAATGCTAATCCACATAGTGGACTTGTTTTCTTGTCCATATTACAACAACAAATTTTTAGCCTGACCATGGTTTTTATGACCCTAAAGCCCCCATTACACACTGCAATATCACTAGCAATATCGCTGTAAAGTCACCGATTTTGTGACATTGCAGCGATATTGCTAGCGATATCGCTGCATGTGATACCTCCGACCGGCTCCCCCGCTGCTCATCGTTGGTCGCGCGAGAAGCTCCTGGATCATTTCTCGCCGGGCGCTTCCTGCTGGGCTTCCAGTGGCGCCGGCGAGCGAGGCATGGACGCGGGTGGGAGGACGTCAGGATCGCTGCGTCTGACAGGTAAGTAGCGACCCCCGACCCCTGCGATGTCGCTGTGAGATCTGCCTGTGTGGCAGCTCACTAGCGACCACTTAGCGATGCACCAGCGATCCATATCGTTGTCGGGATCGCTGGTGGATCGCTATGTGTAACGGTACCCTAACACACAGTATTATAGGCATACCGAATATGATGCTGTTAGTTCTAGTCATGAGATTTCCCATTATGATGATTTTCCTTGTTGACATTATGACTTCAATACTGTCAGATAAATTGCCACTTATTCTAATAATACTATTGCTAATGTGATAACAATAATGATGATGATTAATATTATTTGCGATTAAATGGATGATACTTATGATGACCAGACATGAGCAGATCAGGTAGAATTAAAAAAAGATTTGCAGGGAAATTATTCTCTGTAAATGTAATGTGTATGATTATTCTCTGTGGTCTTTTCAGACACCAGAGAATAATAAACGCAAGGTGTAAAAAATAAAAACAAATCTTTATACTCATCATACCACTCACCGCTCTAGCATCTCCGCTCCTCACCATCACCCATTTGATCTATGTTCTATCTTCTGATCACTTCTCTGAGCGATAAGATCACTGTTTCTGTGCAAGCACATGAAGGGTCACAGTGTGTGTCATGACTTTGCAGGCGCATGTGGGCATTTAGCACTCACCGTGGAGATCAGAAGTTGCAACAAAGAACAAAAAGGTGATGGTAAGGAGCAGAGTGGCCAGAAAGGTGAACAGTAAGGTGTAATATATGTTTTTTTTTATTTTTTGGTTTAGAAAAATGGCGACTTCGGACTGCCATTTTGCTGAATCCACAAAATGAATTGCAAAAAATCTGCATTTTGCCGAATGTGCATTTTGTAATATTTGAGTACAACTCAATTTCACTTGAATATATTCGCTCATCTCTAATGATGACCAATAAAATAATTTTTATCATTATCACTAGTAATTGTTTTACTGTAGAGAATTTGTACAGATTGTAGTATTAGTGGTATTAGTAGTTGACATCTTCATGTTAGAATAATTCTGCTTAGAAAATAGATTTGTCAATGGGATTAATTAGGAATAAAGTAGCAGAAGCCAGAAGAGATGGATAACAAACACTTGCCTGCAACAATTAACCATTCGTAACTGAGCTCAAAGGGCATGTCAAAAAGTGTTGAAGGTCTGGTCTCCACCAACCACAAAGCAGTCAACCAATTGATAAAACACAGATCTATTTCCTAAAGGGTATCCCGTAATGAAAACCCACAAAAGGCTTCTTGTAATGATGTAACCTTATATGCACTTTTGACAGTAAGAACAAAAAGTGTGCAATATTCCGTTAGCAGAGGACATGGTATGTGAAATGTATATTTAAATCAATATCTTGTGGTGGATTTACGCTGCAAACAAAAGAAGGGCTTTTATTTATTTCATGCATGATTGATTGAAAGGTTTAATGAAAAAAGTTTATAGTACAAGTGATACTTTGTGAAAGTATTTTCCCATCTGAAATGTTGAGGTGACAAGTAGCTTTACGTATTCACTGTGATTGCAGAATTACACAAACTGTAGCATTTGGCTTTCTATCTAAAAGCAATTTATTACAGGTACACACTGGATTAACTTTCTTTTTTCCTGTTAGAAAACTTCGAACATAGTGCAGTAGGGACAAGTTAAATTGCCTGCAAATGAAACATTTCCAGGCATTTCTCAAGCCACACATTATTATATGGCCCATAACTATTAGTGGGGATTACTTGTAATTGTAAGCCAGCGATAATATAATAGTTTGAAACATTGCACAGTCATATGTTCCTTTTAGCTATAGAACAAAAATCAGTATCTCAAAGTTAAGTCAACTGTTTGTTTCAAAATACAGAATTCCTGATGACAATTTGTGAGCTGGAGCATGGTCTGTCAGAGAGTATCCTGACAGTCTCAGCTTTCTAATAAATAGGGTAGGTGACAAACCCTTAATGGATGGTATGAACTTGTATAGGGTTCTAATTCCTTTGAAGCCAACAAAGGAAATTCTGCAGATCCATATTGAATGGAAAAAGGAACTGCTACAACCAAAAGGCACAGGGAGATACATAATTAGGGTTTATTCATAATATGTCATATTGATGGATTACACTGCAGTTAGAACAGAAAAAAACATAATGTTTTGGGTAAATACCCTTCATTAGAGTTTATAAACACATGTTAATAATGATCACATTCTCAAGATACATCACAAAAAAACATACATGATATCAAAAAATAACATAGGGATTAGAGTTGAGCGATACCGTCCGATACTTCAAAGTATCGGATCGGAATGGATCGGCCGATCTTAAAAAAAAGTATCGGTATCGCCGATTCCGATACCGGAAGTCCCATTCAAGTCTATGGGACTTTCGGTATCGGAATAAGAAAAATCCTGTTTTTCCCTTGTACAGCCTCTCTGGGGTCTGTACGGGCCTTTCGGGGGGCTGTGCCGGCCTGCCAGGGGGTCTGTGCAGGCTCCGGTGGTCTGTGCTGGCCTGCCGGGTGGCTGTGCAGGCTCCAGTGGGCTGTGCCGGCCTGCCGGGGGGCTGTGCCGGCCTGCCGGGGGGCTGTGCAGGCTCCGGGGGGCTGTGCCGGCCTGCCGGGGGGCTGTGCAGGCTCCGGGGGGCTGTGCCGGCCTGCCGGGGGGCTGTGCAGGCTCCGGGGGGCTGTGCCGGCCTGCCGGGGGGCTGTGCAGGCTTCGGGGGTCTGTGCAGGCATCGTCCGATGGGACTACAAGTCCCATCGGGCGATGCCTGCTACCATGACAGTGATTGACACATTAGCCAATGATGGGACAGTAGTAGTCCCATCATCCGGCTAATGTGTTGAATGTAAAAAAAAAAAAAATTACATGCTACATACATGCTACATATATACAACATGCATACTACATACATGCTACATTCATACTACATACTACATACATGCTACATTCATACTACATATATACTACATGCAACATACATACTACATATATACTACATGCATGCAACATGCATACTACATACAGTATATACTACATGCAACATACATACTACATATATACTACATGCATGCAACATGCATACTACATATATACTACATGCAACATACATACTACATATATACTACATGCATGCAACATGCATACTACATATATACTACATGCTACATACATACTACATATATACTACATACATACTGCATGCTACATACATACTACATGCTACATACATACCACATACATACTACATACATACTACATGCTACATATATACTACATATATACTACATGCTACATACAGTACATACTACATATATGCTACATACATACTACATACATACTACATGCTACATACATACTACATACATACTACATGCATGCTACATACATACTACATACTACATACATACCACATACATACTACATACATACTACATGCTACATACATACTACATATATACTACATGCATGCTACATGCATGCTACATACATACTACATACATACTACATGCTACATACATACCACATATATACTACATACATACTACATACAATACATTCATACAATACATACATAGACATACAGTACATATAACATAGAGTAACATACTTACCAATACTTGTCACATTGTTCCCCGAAGCCATTGTCTTTTACAGAATAAATATTAACATAACAAACCACAAAAATACTCACCCACGATCCAAAGCAGTCCACGAGTGTGTCCCACGACGATCTTGGGTAGAGAACTGCAGCATCAGCTGTTGCTGCCGTTCTCTAAGGGCTGCAGGAATCCAATGACGGAAGGTAGGTATCCTTCCGCACTGTATTCCTCCGCCACTTAAAAAAAAAAAGTCCCTAGTCTCACTTTATGCCATTGCTGCGTGGGAAATTCCCACACAGCAATGGCATAAAGTGAGACTAGGGACTTTTTTTTTTTAAGTGGCGGAGGAATACAGTGCGGAAGGATACCTACCTTCCGTCATTGGATTCCTGCAGCCCGTAGAGAACGGCAGCAACAGCTGATGCTGCAGTTCTCTACCCAAGATCGTCGTGGGACACACTCGTGGACTGCTTCGGATCGTGGGTGAGTATTTTTGTGGTTTGTTATGTTAATATTTATTCCGTAAAAGACAATGGCTTCGGGGAACAATGTGACAAGTATTGGTAAGTATGTTACTCTATGTTATATGTACTGTATGTATGTATTGTATGAATGTATTGTATGTAGTATGTATGTAGTATATATGTGGTATGTATGTAGCATGTAGTATGTATGTAGTATGTATGTAGCATGCATGTAGCATGCAGTATGTATGTAGCATGCATGTAGTATATATGTAGCATGTATGTAGTATGCATGTAGTATATATGTAGTATGTATGTAGCATGTAGTATGTATGTAGCATGCATGTAGTATATATGTAGTATGTATGTATGTAGTATGCATGTAGTATATATGTAGTATGTATGTAGCATGTAGTATGTATGTAGCATGCATGTAGTATATATGTAGTATGTATGTATGTAGTATGTATGTAGTATATATGTAGCATGTAGTATGTATGTAGCATGCATGTAGTATATATGTGTTATGTATGTAGTATGTATGTATATATGTGGTATGTATGTAGTATGTATGTGGTATGTATGTGGTATGTATGTAGTATGTATGTAGCATGTAGTATGTATGTAGCATGCATGTAGTATGTATGTAGTATTTTTTTTTTTTTAACATTTAACACATTAGCCGGATGATGGGACTACTACTGTCCCATCATTGGCTAATGTGTCAATCACTGTCATGGTAGCAGGCATCGCCAGATGGGACTTGTAGTCCCATCGGACGATGCTTGCACAGACCCCCGGACATCAGCACAGCCCCCCGGCAGGCCGGCACAGCCCCCAGGCAGGCCGGTACAGACCCCCACAGGGTGCACAGACCACCGGCAGGCCGGCACAGCCCCCCGGCAGGCCGGTACAGACCCCCACAGGGTGCACAGACCACCGGCAGGCCGGCACAGCCCCCCGGCAGGCCGGTACAGACCCCGGGCAGTCCACACAGCCCCCCGGCAGGCCGGCAGAGACCCCCGGAAGGCCCGAAATGACGGCGCATCATGATGCGCACACACCGCGCATCATGATGACGTCAGGCTGTCAATCAACTTTGAACTTCCGATTCCGATGCCGACTTCCGATATTGAAAAAATATCGGAAGTCGTTATCGGAATTCCGATACAGCAAGTATCGGCCGATACCCGATACTTGCGGTATCGGAATGCTCAACACTAATAGGGATAAATAGCTTATAGTAGGTTACCTAGCCAGAAGTGGAGTCAGTCCATTATCACATTGGTATCGGTAAATAGTGAAAGAGTGTGGAGGTGAATGGCATAGAATGGAAAGACATAGAATGGAAAGCCATATGAGATTATGACCAACCCATTTTACCCAATATTTGATCCTGGTTTGCCTTTTTGCTCTAGAGAATCCCATGCCAAATCCAGGACCTTTCTAATTTTTAGAGTATTTACAACAACAGACATGTTTGGATCACCTCTTCAATTGATCGGACATAGATTGACATCTAAGAGATCTATTTAATAATGAATGTAGCGTTCAATCATACACCTTTTGTTAGATCCTTCTTAACCCCTTAACCTTAGTGTGGAAGCACTGACTGGCATCACAGGAGACCGATATTTACTATATACAACAATACTGAAGTATTGTTGAGTATGGCACAAGCAATATGACATTGCAGGTTCAAGTTCCCTATGAAGACTAAGAAAAGAGGTGACAAGTATGAAAAATAAGAAAGTTTTTCAAATTTTAAAAATCAAACAAAAAAACATTTACATAATTCCTTTTCCCCAGTTAAAAATAAATGTATAAAATAAAAAATATATACATATCTGGTATTTAAGTATTCATAAATGTCAGATCAATTAAAATATGAAATAAATTAGTCTGATCAGCAAATTCTATAAAGGGGAAACTATTGAAATGCAGGAGTTACATGTTTTTGGGTCACTGTAACAAAATGAAAAAAGAAGCATAAATATAATGTATACTTCAAAATGGTATAGATAAAAACACGAGCTCGCACCGTAAAAAAAACAATCACTCATCCAGCTCCATTGATTGATAAGAGTTATGGGTCTCATAAATCAAATTTATTTTTTAACAAATTTCAAAATAGTATCAAAAACTATACATATTTGGGTTTACTGTAATTGTACTGAACTGGAGAATCATGTCAGATCATTGAGATTTTTATTTTTACTATTTGATTGCAATTTTTTCAATTTTTGGCCCATGTTTTCTTATTCTATGTTGTAAAGTAAATTTTGTAATCCAAAGCTACAATTCATCCATGCAAAAATCAAATCCTCATATACTGTAACTATGCGATAAGAAAGAAAACAGCATTTATGGCAAAAAATTTGTTATTTATTTGGTAGAAAATATACAGAGAAAGAATGTAGAATGACTAATGATATCACTTAATAAAAAAAGTGTAGTAGTGCAGATACATTATTAGATTTCATACCAAAAGATTGAAACAGGAAAAGACACAATGCCTAAACACCATCAAAAAAGTGCATACAGTTCTATCATCATAGTTACCACAATGAACATAAAAAACCTATTAATTGATATGCCAACAGCCACATATAATCAATTATGAAAGAAATGACACAATAGCTGCCACAATAGACATAAAAGGCAGATAATTATCACGATGCTAGCTGAACTATAGCAAGTGATTATAAAGGCAGAGCATCCTTACCCATAGCATGAAATAGTGGCATGAAAAGCACCCTTGTGCAAGAAAAATTCATGGGCCCTGTGCATAGAATCATAGAATGGTAGAGTTCGAAGGGACCTCCTGGGCCATCTGGTCCAACCCCCTGCTCAAATCAGGATTCACTAAATCATCCCAGACAGATGTCTGTCCAAACTTTCATTGAAGGAAAACTCACTACCTCTCGTGGCAGCCTCTTCCCACATATTTATCACCCTCACTATCAAAACTGTTTTTTCTAATATCTGATCTCTGTCTCCTCCCATTCAGTTTCATCCCAGTGCTTCTAGTCTTTCCTTGTGCAAATGAGAATAAAGTTGATCCTTTTACAATGTGACAGCCCTTGAGATATTTGTAGACAGCTATTAAGTCTCCTCTCAATCTTCTCTTTTACAAGCTAAACATTCCCAAATCCTGCAACCATTCCTCATAGGACATGGTGTGCAGACCTGTCACCATTCTGGTCGCTCTTCTCTGAACTTGCTCCAGTTTGTTGATGTATTTTTTAAAATGTGGCGCCCAAAACTGGACACAGTATTCCAGATGAGGTCTGACCAAAGAGGAGTAGAGGGCAATAATGACTTCACGTGATCTAGACTGTATGTTAATACATCCTAGAATTGTATTTGCCTTTTTTGCTGCTGCATCACACTGTTGACTCATATTCAGTCTGTGATCTATTAGTATGCCCAAGTCTTTTTCATATGTGGTGTTGCTTAGGTCTATTCTTCCCATTCTGTATATGCTTTTTTCATTTTTATTTCCCAGATGTAGTACTTTGCATTTTTCCCTGTTAAAAAAAACATTCTGTTAGTTGCTGCCCACTGCTCCAGTTTATTTATATTTTTTTGAATCCTCTCTCTCTCTTCTTTAGTAATAGCTATCCTCCTAGCTTTGTGTCATCAGTCCAATAATTCATCATAATGCACAGTTGCACTGTTGACTCATATTCAGTCTGTGATCTATTAGTATGCCCAAGTCTTTTTCATATGTGGTGTTGCTTAGGTCTATTCTTCCCATTCTGTATATGCTTTTTTCATTTTTATTTCCCAGATGTAGTACTTTGCATTTTTCCCTGTTAAAAAAAACATTCTGTTAGTTGCTGCCCACTGCTCCAGTTTATTTATATTTTTTTGAATCCTCTCTCTCTCTTCTTTAGTATTAGCTAATCTCCTAGCTTTGTGTCATCAGTCCAATAATTCATCATAATGCACAGTTGCACTTGTTTTGGAGGTGGAAATGGGCACCCTTACCTCTTGAACCCCTATGTTGCTACACAGGTTGCACCAATGGTATGTTCACCCCTGCTGGCACTCCACCCAGTAAACTGCACACACTCTAAATGGTGCCAAATTTCAGACTTCATTGTCATTGCAATAATCCTTCCCCCAACCAACACTAGACTTTTCTAGGGCCTAGCTAGTATAATGCACCACCTCTACAATTGTCCTACAGAATAGTCTCATTTCTTTATTCAATAAGAGTAACATTCACACATTATTGCTGCTGGATATTGCAGACCAGTCTTTTGTGTATTCTGCACTGTACACTTTTGCAGTGCAAAAGAATAGATATACAATTATATATACTGTATTAATAAATAAAATGTAAGCAGTCTGTCAATTATATTTTAGCTCTTAAAGCACCACTGCAGCATTCTTTTTTTCTTTACCGCTAGAGTGGTGCTTCTAATCTAAGGTCCTGACCCTACTCTTATACTTACCTGTTGCTGTCTTCTCACCTAAGGTCACTGACCCTTAGGCCAGGGTCAGACTTGCAAGAAACTCAGACGAGTCTCGCACATCAATCACCGGCACTGCCATCAACACTCGGATCTGAGTGTTCAGCTGCAGGTATTTTTATGCAGCTGAACGCTGCGATCCAAGTGGTGGCGGCAATTCCGGGCATTGACGTGTGAGGCTCATCCGAGTTTCTTGCAAGTCTGACTCCGGCCTTACTCTATTACTTACCTGCTCCGGTCTTTTTCTTTCATCACCGCCACTCCTGTCTGTTTCTGGCAGTTTGTGACCTAGTGGATCGCTCCAGTTTCATGAAGCCAGAGGTCACTTTTCAAAGCCAGTCTATGAGAGCCTTGGTCTGGCTCACATAGACTTGTATTGAGAGTTTGTGATGTAAATTTTGACTTTCGACCACCAGTCAGATGTTGCGGTCACTAGATGGCTCCGTGGGACCGGATCGGTGTCGAAAAAGGTGAAGACGCCAACGAGTGAGTATAAGACCAGGGGAAGGGACTTTACATTTTTAGCACCACAACACTGCTGAAAAAAAAGATGCTTGAGTGGTGCTCTAAAGGAACAAAGAAGGAAGCACGAGAATCTGCAACTCATATCTTGCAAAAGACCAGTGTTTGCATCTCACCCCCCTTGCACACTTAAAAATCTTTTTTAGGCTCAGATGAGTTACATGACTAGTCTTCCTTTCACTGCACAACAACATTTTTATTACTATTTTCTATTTTGTTGTCACTGCCACAAATAAATTCCACTTTATAATTATTTCCATATTTCCTGGTAATCTCAAGGTGTATGTGGAAGAGTAACTCTTTCAGGCTTTAAGCGTTGACAGGGATGGCCCCCACCAAATCATAGCTTGCATAACACACATCAAGCTAGTGCTCATCACGAACTGTAAATGCAGTTGATAAGGTAAGGATAATTTGCCAGATACCCTACAAAACTGGACTTTCATGAAAACAGCAATACAACATTACACAATATCTCCATAGCATATACTTTTATTATGACAATTGATGGTAGCATTCTTTTAAATGTCTCTTACCATACTTTTCCAGAAGACTTTGCAAACCTTGAATTGGCTATAAATATTAACAAAGCTTTCTCGGATATTAATGACTAAAAGTAATAATTCCACCATAATGAGTTAACTCTGGTCTCATTAGACATAATGATATTAATGAGGCAGAATCATGTAACGAGTCTGTTTTAATTAGTTTATCCTTTATCTGTCATTCTTAACAATTCATGTGTTTCCTTGGCATATGCATCTCTTATCAGGTGCTTTTTACAAGACTTGGAGTTTTTTTGTTTTCTATGCAGTATATTTTACAAAGGCAGGCAGATCGTTTCTTGAAGACGTGCCTTAGAAATCATCAGCGCACTCATCTGTGCTTTATATCTGTTGATTTCTCACTTGATAGACACAATTTTAATTTGAAGCTTATAGTATTCAGTCTTTCATTCTTAGCTGATTACAGTACAGAAGGGCATTTCAATATTTTCATGTGTTGAGAGGAAGAAGGTCAAACCACAGACCTCGATAATGAGCTCTCTTCCTTCACTGTCTTTTTTTTCATACTTCCATCAACTTGTTTCTCATTAAACATGCAGGTCTCTGACCAGGAATGTAATGGGCCAAAGAACTAAACAAATGGTTTATGCTTGCCAGCTGTGGTTTTAATTTAAGTGAATGAGAGGGAGTTGGTGGACCTCTGACTCTCAAATTATTCATAATGAATTGTTGGGTTAGCCCTACATATGGTGAATGTGTATCTGTTAAAATGTAAATGAAGAAGCTATTGCAGATTGTATATCATACCACTTAACATCTCAAAAATTGCATAGGCAATTAATGTGAAATAGTTTCTCTAGCATCGCTGTTGTCCATGACTAATATATGGCTAGTAGATGCAATAGATTTTCATTCAGTTTGAGAAAATTCTCATTGAGACATTGTAATAAATCAGGGATTTACGTTTCAGTCGCTAGTATTCCTCCTTATGGTTATGTGCCATGGGCTTTTATTTTTTCATTGTTTTTATTATTTATCAAAAGCAGGCCAGAGAGAGGAGATTTTTGAGAGCTTGCAATCTGAAGTCTACAGGGAGCAGATATGGATGGGACAGGCTGGATTTCAACCTGGATTGGTTGAGCTAGATGTATCTGGCAGCCTCTTATTTCACTTACTGAACCTGAACCAGCCTGTTATAGGTGGAATTTGTACAGAGAGCTGTTATCTCATATCCATGGCCAGCATGATTTGTCACTGAAAAGATCTAATTGAAAATGTGTTTATTCACAAATTTTTTTAAAATCTCACCTTGGTAAATGATATTCATCTTTCAGGTGGCGGCACTTAACCCGCTCCAGCAGAGGGCACATAATTCTCTGCGATCATCAGGGCATCTGTGATGGGATCATGGGGAGCCAATGGGTTACCATGACAATATTTGCCTGTCAATACATTACTCCTGTGAAAGTCTGCGTTTAGCTGGCATTCATAGGAGATTGTGATTTTAGTTATACGAGGCGGTGCTGACACACCACTATGTACAGAATAAGCAATCAGCTTATCAGCTTCAATTCCCTTTTATACAGTAAAAAGAAAAAAATGAAAAAAAAAACAAAAGTTCAAATCACCCCCTTTTGCCTCATTAAAAATAAAAAATAAAAATTGCACATATTTGATATCGCCATTTTCAATAAAGTCAGATCAATCAAAACATAAAATAAATTAATCTGATCCGTAAATGGCGCAATGAGAAAAAAATCTAAACTCAAGAATTACATTTTTTTGACCGGCACAACATTGCAAAATATTATAAGAGGTGATCAAAACATCATATCTACCCCCAAATCAGTAAAAATTTCAGCTCAGGAAGCAAAAAAATCCATCAAACAGTCTCATGAACCAAAATATGAAAATGTTACGAGTCTTGGAAAACAGCGACAAACACAATTTTTTTTTTACAAATTTCTGAATTTTTTCACCACTGAGATAAAAAATAAATATACATGTTTGTTTGGTATCTGTGTAATCATACTGACGTAGAGAATGACATTGCCAGATCAGTTTTAGCGCATTGTGAACATGGTAAATAAAAATCCTAAAAAACAATTGTGGATTTGCACTTTTTTTTGCAATTTCAGCACACTTGGAATTTTTTTCCTGCTTTCTTGTGCATTACATGATAAAATGAATGGTGTCATTCAAAAGTACAACTTGTCCCACAAAAAACCAGCCCTCATATGGCTTTGTGGAATGTAAAAATAGAAAAGTCATGGCTCTTGGGAGTCATGATGAGATTAATTACAAAAAGTCAAAATCAGAAACAATTCTTACTGCAGTTTACTGCAAATCCTGAAGTATGTGGGCAGCAGCCTATCAAATAATGGTGATCTAGTTGAGAACAGTCTCAGGCAACAGGTATATAGTATTTTTGGTTGCTTAGCAACTTATCGAAAACAATATATTATAATACTTATTAACCTCTTAATGACCTATGAAGTACTTTTAATTATAGGTTGATAAGTAATGCTGAATCTGCTTCATACTAGGCAGGTGCCAGCTGTGTTACATAGCCAGATTCTGCCTTTAACTACAGTGGCTGGAGCTTCAATGCTGTCAGTAATTACATTAGTGCTGGCTTGAATGGTCACCATATTCCATCTGCCCCAAACACCTCAGGCCTGCTAAATGCCCCACTCACCGTCATCTTGGTCTTTCAAAGAATCTCCGCTACAAGCTGAGCTCTTTAGGAGAATTGCAATTTCACTTTACACTTCAACAATGATCACAGCTTCATATATAGAAGCTGTATATATGAAGAGCCTAACGTTGCCAGGGCATAGTAACCAACTGTGGTTAGTTATAACAAATTACAATGATTATATTGCACATAAAAACATTTCACATCATATATTCAACACTACTGATTTGCAACACAAATTAACTAAACGGTTACCCAAGTATTGATAGTATTTTATTTTCAACTCATTCAAGACTTTTGGTTTTTCATTTCGGTGCAAAGATGAACAGATTTTTGGCAGTTCCAACTCTTGAACAGACCACGTAAAGTTGACCATGAGAAAAGCATGGAGATTGCAAATCGATCCCTACTACCTTCACAGACTGTCCCTGAACATTGTTAATGGACATTGCAAATAGCAGTTGAACTGGAAACTGGAGGCGTTTAAAATAAAAAAACAAATCAGATGGAATGAGTGGAATTCTTGGAATGAAAATGTCCTCTCCTTTGGCACATCCTGTTTCTGAGCTGTGTATCTAACCCTATCCTGTGTGATAATGTCTGCTGAGCTGTGAACCTAATCCTCTCCTGTGTGATACTTTCTTCTGACCTGCATATCTATTCCTACTATGTGTTACTGACTGCTCAGCCATGTATCTAATCCTATCCTGTGTGATACTGACTGCTGAGCAGTGTATCTAATCCTATCCTGTGTGATACCATCTGCTGAGTCATGTATCTAACCCTATTCTGTGTGATACTGACTGCTGAGCCATGTACCTAATCCTATCCTGTGTGTTACTGACTGCTGAGCCATGTATCTAATGCTATCCTGTGTGATACTGACTGCAGAGCCTTGTATCTAATCCTATTCTGTGTGATACTGTCTGCGGAGCCATGTATCTAATACTAATCGTTGTGATACTGTGTGCTGAGCTGTGTATCTAATCCTATCCTGAGTGATACTGTCTGCTGAGCTGTGTATCTATTCCTATCCTGTGTGATACTGACTGCTGAGCCATGTGTCTAATCCTATCCTGTGTGATACTGACTGCTGAGCTGTGTATCTAATCCTATCCTGTGTGATACTGACTGCTGAGCCATGTATCTAATACTAATCTGTGAGATACTGTGTGCTGAGCTGTGTATCTCATCCTATCCTGTGTGATACTGTGTGCTGAGCTGTGTATCTATTCCTATTCTCTGTGATACTGACTGCTGAGCGGTGTATCTAATCCTATCCTGTGTGATACTGTCTGCTGAGCTGTGTATCTATTCCTATCCTGTGTGATACTGTCTGCTGAGCTGTGTATCTATTCCTATCCTCTGTGATACTGACTGCTGAGCGGTGTATTTAATCCTATCCTGTGTGATACTGTCTGCTGAGCTGTGTATCTATTCCAATCCTGTGTGATACTGACTGCTGAGCTGTGTATCTAATCCTATCCTGTGTGATACTGACTGCTGAGCTGTGTATCTAATCCTATCCTGTGTGATACTGACTGCTGAGCCATGTGTCTAATCCTCTCCTGTGTGATACTGACTGTTGAGCTGTGTTTCTAATCCTATTATGTGTGATACTGACTGCTGAGCCATGTATCTAATCCTATCCTGTATGATACTGACTGCTGAGCAGTGTATCTAATCCTATCGTGTGATACCATCTGCTGAACTGTGTATCTAACCCTATCCTGTGTGATACTGACTGCTGAACCATGTATCTAATCCTATTCTGTGTGATAATGTCTGCTGAGCTGTGTATCTAGTCCTATTCTGTGGGATACTGTGTGCTGAGCTGTGTATCTAATTCTATCCTCTGTGATACTGTCTGCTGAGCCGTATATCTGTTCCTATCCTGTGTGATACTGACTGCTGAGCTGTGTATCTCATCCTATCCTGTGTGATACTGACTGCTGAGCTGTTTCTCTAATCCTATCCTGTGTGATACTGACTGCTGAGCCATGTGTCTAATCCTCTCCTGTGTGATACTGACTGATGAGCTGTGTATCTAATGCTATCCTGTGTGATACTGACTGCTGAGCCGTGTATCTAATCCTATCCTGTGTGATACTGAGCTCCCCCTGCAGTCTGTGTAAGAGGGTGGTCTGTGTTGGCATGGTATTAAATTGTGTTATTTCCAGCTTTACAGAAGGATGATAACACCATAGAAATGATAAGAATAATAGGCCAAATTGTTTGGTGAATTGGAACATGCGGGGTTAAAATTTCACCTCACAACATAGCCTATGACGCTCTCGGAGTCCAGACGTGTGACTGTGCAAAATTTTGTGGCTGTAGCTGCGATGGTGCAGATGCCAATCCCTGACATACAAACATACATACATACACTTTCTCCCCATTATGTACCTAGGGGCAAAATTGTTTGGTGAATTGGACCGCGCGGGGTTAAAATTTCACCTCACAACATAGCCTGTGACGCTCCCAGGGTCCAGACGTGTGACTGTGCAAAATTTTATGACGTAGCTGCGACGGTGCAGATGCCAATCCCGGACATACACACATACATACATATATACAAACATACACACACTTGAGCTTTATATATTATATATATATATATATATATGTGTATGTGTGTGTTTGAATAACTCCCCTTTTCCTCAAAAAAAAACAAACTTGGTATCATGGTGTTAGACAATTATTGATTATTGATATCTTAAACACCAATGATAAACAAACAAAAAAGAACCTCAAATGCCAAAACTGCAGTTTTTCAGTTTTCACGCTTCATAAAAAATACAATAAAAAGGAATTTAAACATTCGTATGTACCCCAAAATAGTATCAATAAAAACGTCATCTCAGCGCACACAGAGACAAGCTTTGGCATTACAGTGAGAAAGTTACAGGTGACAAAATTGGTGGCACCCTCAACATAATATTTGGCTGCACACCCATTGGAATTAAAAAAAGGCAATCGATTGGAAATTATGTCCTATTGCCCTTTTTTCTTTGTTTTCCAATACATACAAAGAAATAAACATGTATATAACAAAGCATGTGTAATTGGAATAATTTTCGGGGAGAAATACTTCATTTTCCATACCAAGATAGGTTATTAAGCTTGTAGTTTTTAAGTTTGGAAAAATGAATGGTCAAGGGCGACCTTATTGTGATATATAAATTTAAGACGGGACAATACCGCAATTTTTCTAATGATTTTTTTTGCTCATAAACCTGCAATGGTGACAAGGATGATAAGCTATGTCTAGAGGAAAGAAGGTCTAACCATCACATACCACGATTCTTTACTGTAAGTGAGACTATGGAACTCTCTGCCACATGATATTGTCATGGTTGATTTACTAAAAAAAGTTCAAGGTGAGCATGGATGGTTTTCATGAAAAACATAATATTGTAGATTATGTGTGCAAGTCTCTATAATGGGTGGATAATCCAGAGAACTAGTTTGATTGCCATATGTGGAGTTGGGAATGAATATTTCCTCTAAAATGGGTCAACTAGCATCTGCCTCATGGGGTTTTTGTCTTCCTCTGCATCAACATGTTAGGTTAAAGGTTGAACTTGATGAACATAAATACCTACATACATACCTTCAACCTTAAAAAAACATGAAACTACATCAGAAACCATGCTTACTATTTTTTGGTGTCAATTTTTATTTTACTTAAATCTTGTCAATCACTGTGAACAGTATACATTTTTTTAATCTAAGCAAAGGGGTTAATCCCTCAAAACATATTTTTAAACTATTGATATGTTTTAGTTATTAAAGGGGTTGTGCAACAAATAAAAGTACATTTTAATCTTGGAATAATAATAATTTCCTTACTAGGATGTGTTTAAATGAAATTTTCTTGTGCTGAGACAATATTACTATATTATAATGTGCCCCTGCTGTGTACTGTGTAATGGTTGTGTCTGACCATGCAGGAATATGGTTTGATCATACCACATCTCCTGGGCAGGGGGATGCTAAAGAAAGTATACAGATAGGACAGTATGGGGTCACACCAGATTTTTTCTGGGAGCTAAAACATGTTATTAAACAGGCAGAGAAATGTTTTATCTCCAAAATGAATTAGCTGTGATCCCATGCTGTCCTGTCTGCATCCTCTCTTTTGCTTCCTCCCCTGCCCAGGAGCTGTGGTATGATCAGACCATGTCCCTGTACAGTCAGACACAGCCATTACACAGTACACAGCAGGGGCACAGGTATAAGATTATCTCAGCACAGGGACATTTTTATTAAACACATCCAATTGTGTAAATTATTATTATTCCAAGATCTATTGATTAATATGTGCTTTTGTTGATAGCACAACCCTTTTAATTCAGCACTACTGCTTGGGGATTTTTTTTCCAGTTTATACTGTCTATTATATGGATATAAAGAAGGATAGATGACAATATAGAAATTACAGTTTACTTCCATAAAAAACAATGCTCATTTGAAATAATTCTACCTTAGTAAGGAGGAACTGCTTATTGTGAACCAGGAAAATACAATAAATAAATTAATTCAATGGCAAAATTTTTTTATAATAATTTCAGCAAATGTCATATGGACATTCACAAGAAGTATATCCAAATATGACAGAAGTGACGCGCGATTCATTAATGGCCATGAATAATAGTAGACACGGATGTTCAAGTGCTTAAAATGTTTAGCGCACGAGAAGTTTAGTATTTACAGAGATGTGTTACAAATAAATTGCTCCTCTCACTGTATCTAGATAAATAAGTAGGTTGTTTAAAACTACAGAACGCAGTCCATTCCCAAGTCATTAACCAGTTTTCCACAGCAAGCTGATGCGAGCTCATTTCTGCAGTGCTGTCACTGTACTCGGCTCTCCGCACCTGCATTGCAATAACTATGCTGTCTATAAATAGCCGGCTCCTTACCCAGTCCTAAAATCTTATGCTCACAGTGACTCCCAGAGTCCAGGGAATGAATAGACAGTAAAAGCAAACAAATAAAGCCATGTACTAACATATATACTGTGTGCGTGCGTTGTGTGTATATGATTGTGCATTCGGTGTATTGCGTGTGTTGTGGATGTGGTGTCTAAGTGTGTGAAAATGCTTGTGCATGTGGTGTACTGTATATGTGTGTGTGCATACACTTGTACATGTGGTGCATTGTGTGTGCATTGTTGTGTGTTTATGTGTGTGCATATGCTTGTGCATTTAGTGTGTTGTATATGTGTGTGTTGTGTGTGCGCATATGCTTATGCCCTTTGGTGTGCTGTATATGTGTGTTGTGAGTGCATATGATTGTGCACTTTGGTGTGTTGCATGTGTGTATCATATACTGTATATGTGTGGTGGGATTATGTATGTGCATATGCTTGTGCATGTGGTGTATTGTGTGTGTGAATTGTGGATGTTGTGTATATGTGTGCATATGATTGTGCATTTGGTGTGTGTTGTGTGTATGTGTGTGCATATGCTTGTGCATGTGGTGTATTGCATATGTGTGCATATGATTGTGGATTTGGTGTGTTGTATATCTGTGTTTTGTGTTTATGTGTGCATATGCTTGTGCATTTGGTGTGTTGCATGTGTTTTGTGTTATATGTGTGTGCATACTGTATGCTTGTGCATTTGGTGTGTTGTATGTGTGTGCTGTATGTCTGTGTACATATGCTTATGCATTTGCTGTGTTGTATTTGTGTGTGGTACATGTGTGTGCATATGCTTGTGCATTTGGTGTGTTGTATGTGTGTGTTGTGTGTGCATATGCTTGTGCATTTGGTGTGTTTGTGTGTGTGCTGTATGTGTGTGTACATATGCTTGTGCATTTGGTATGTTGTATGTGTGTGGTATATAGATTATGTGTGCATATGCTTGTGCATTTGGTATGTTGTATGTGTGTGGTATATAGATTATGTGTGCATATGCTTGTGCATTTGGTGTGTTGTGTGTATATGCTTGTGCATTTGGTGTGTTTGTGTGTGTGCTGTATGTGTGTGTACATATGCTTGTGCATTTGTTATGTTGTATGTGTGTGGTATATAGATTATGTGTGCATATGCTTGTGGATTTGGTGTGTTGTATGTGTGTTGTGTGTATATGCTTGTGCATTTGGTGTGTTGTATGTGTGTTATATGTGTGTCTTGTGTGTGCATATGCTTGTGCAGGTGGTGTTTGTGTTATATGTGTGTATTTGTGTGCGTATAGTGTGTTGTATGTGTGTAGTGTATGTGATATGTGTATTGTGTGTGTTTGCATATGAATGCACATGTGGTGTGTTTTATGTGTGTGCATATGCATGTGTACTTATGTGAATGTGTGCACATGCACGTGTCTGCGCATGTGATTTATGTGCATGCATGTGTGTTGTATTTGTGTTATAGATTCTTCATAACTTGTGCGTATGAAAAGGATAAAGAACATTACATCAGATACCAATTACATATCACCAACTTGCACCTTTATTAACGACTGTGCTAGAGTTCATGGTGCCAGACAATTTTCAGGCTGGTTTGTGCAAATATAACTTTTTAACCCCTTCACTACCAAGGGTGGTTTGCACGTTAAGTACCGGGCCAATTTTTACAATTCTGACCACTGTCCCTTTATGAGGTCATAACTCTGAAACGCTTCCGTGGATCCCGGTGATTCTGACATTGTTTTCTCGTGACATATTGTACTTCATGTTAGTGGTAAAATTTAATTCATATAACTTGCGTTTATTTATGAGAAAAATGGAAATTTGGCGAAAATTTTGAAAATTCCGCAATTTTCCAACTTTGAATTTTTATGCCCTTAAATCACAGAGATATGGCACACAAAAATGTTAATAAGTAACATTTGCCACATGTTTACTTTACATCAGCACAATTTTGGAACCAAAATTTTTTTTTGTTAGTAAGATATAAGGGTTAAAAGTTGACCAGCGATCTCTCATTTTTGCAACACCATTTTATTTTTACGGACCAAATCACATTTGAAGCCACTTTGAGGGGTCTATATGATAGAAAATACCCAAAATGACACCATTCTAAAAACTGCACCCCTCACGGTGCTCAAAACCACATTCAAGAAGTTTATTAACCCTTCAGGTTCGTCACAGGAATTTTTTGAATATTTAAAAAAAATTAACATTTAACTTTTTTTCACAAAAAAAATTACTTCAGGTTCAATTTTTTTTATTTTACCAAGTGTAACAGGAGAAATTGGACTGCAAAAATTATTGTGCAATTTGTCCTGAGCACGCTGATACCTGATATGTGGGGGGGAACCACTGTTTCGGCGCATGGCAGAGCTCAGAAGGGAAGGAGCGCCGTTTGACTTTTTCAATGCAAAATTGGCTGGAATTCTGATCGGACGCCATGTCGCGTTTGGAGAGCCCCTGATGTACCTAAACAGTGGAAACCCCCCACAAGTGACCCCATTTTTGAAACTAGACCCCCTAAGGAACTTATCTAGATATGTGGCGAGAACTTTGAACCCACAAGGGCTTCACAGAAGTTTATATTGTACAGCGGTACAATTAAAAAATCATATTTTTTCCACAAATTGATCTTTTCACCCCCAATTTTTATTTTCCCAAGGGTAACAGGACCCTAAAAGTTATTGTGCAATTTGTCCTGAGTACGCTGATACCCCATATGTGGGTGTAAAAGACTATTTGGGCACATGGCAGAGCTCGGAAGGCAAGCAGTGCCATTTGACTTTTTTGGCTGGAATTGAGATCAGACACCATGTCGCGTTTGGAAAGCCCCTGATGTACCAAAACAGTGGAAACCCCCCACAAATGACCCCATTTTGGAAAGTAGACCCCCCAAGGAACTTATCTAGATGTGTGGTGAGAGCTTTGAACCCCCAAGTGCTTCACAGAAGTTTATAACGCCCAGGCGTGAAAATAACAAACATTTTTTTTTCCACAAAAATGATATTTTTGCCCCAAAATTTTTATTTTCCTAGAGGCAACAGGAGAAATAGGACCCCAAAAGCTGTTTTGCAAATTGTCCTGAGTAGGCTGATACCCCATATGAGGGGGTAAAACACTGTTTGGGTGCATGGCAGAGCCTGGAAGGGAAGGAGCACCATTTGACTTTTTCAATGCAGAATTGGCTGGAATTGAGATCAGATGCCATGTTGCGTTTGGAGAGCACCTGATGTGCGCAAATAGTGGAAACCCCCAATTCTAACCCTAGCCCTAACCCTAACCCTAGCCCTAACCCTAACCCTAGCCCTAACCCTAACCCTAGCCCTAACCCTAATGGGAAAATGGAAATAAATACATTTTTTTAATTTTATTATTTTTCCCTAACTAAGGGGGTGATAACGGGGGGTTTGATTTACTATTTATGGCGGTTTTTATGTTTGGCAGCTGTCGCACGCTAAAAGACGCTTTTTATTGTAAAAATAGTTTTTGCATCACCTCATATTGAGAGCTATAATTTTTCCATATTTTGACCCACCGAGTCATGTGAGGTCTTATTTTTTGCGGGACGAGTTGACGCTTTTATTGGTATCATGTTCGGGCATGTGACTTTTTTGATCGCTTTTTATTTGGTTTTTTGGGACGCAGAATTTACAAAAACCAGCGTTTCATGAATTTCTTTTGGGTGGTGCGTTTACGCCGTTCCGGGTGCGGTAAAATTTATAAGGCGGTTTTATTCTTCGGGTCAGTACGGTTACAGCGATACCTCATTTAGGTCTTTTTTTATGTTTTGGCGCTTTTATGCAATTAAAACAATTTTATATAAATAATAATTATTTTTGCATCACTTTATTCTGTGAGCTATAACTTTTTTATTTTTTTGCTGATGATGCTGTATGGTGGCTCGTTTTTTACGGGACAAGATGATGTTTTCAGCGGTACCATGGATATTTATATGCGTCTTTTTGATCGCGCGTTATTGCACTTTTTGTTCGGCGGTATGATAATAAATCATTATTTTTTGCTTCGTTTTTTATTTTTATTTTTTAAGGGGTTCGCTTAAGGGGTTAACTATTGGGACAGTTTTATAGGGCCGGTCATTACGGACGCGGCGATACCAAATATGTGTACTTTTATTGTTTTTTTTTTATTATTTCCAAGAAATGAATTTATTGGGGAATATTTTTTTTTTTTTTTTTAATTTATTTGGCGATTTTTTTTTAAATTATTTTTACACTTTTTATTTATTTTTTTTTACTTTATTACAATGACCCAGGGGGGACATCACTGTCCTGTGACAGATCGCTGATCTGTCACATCACAGATCACTGTGACAGATCAGCAATCTGTCACAGGCACTGCACAGGCTTCCTCATGCCTGCGCTTTGCAGGCACTGAGGAAGCCAGCTTCCTGCAGGCCCCCGGAGGTCCCCGTCGCCATCTTGGATCCGGGGACCTGCAGGAAAGGAGCCCCCCGCAGCAGCGCTGCACATTGCGCTGCTGTGGGGGGCTCAGGGAAGCACGGAGGGAGCCCCCTCCCTGCCGATGCTTCCCTTTAACCCCCGGTACACCGCGATCGTGTTTGATCGCGGTGTGCAAGGGGTTAACGTGTCCGTGACCGCCCCTGACACATTGTGCCGGGTGTCAGCTATGATAATTAGCTGACACTCGGCCGCGATCAGCGGCGCTCACCACGTGGGCGCCGCTGATCGCGATGACGTAATATTCCGTCCATGGTAATTAGGTCCATGGTCACATGGACGAAATATTACGTCATTTGTAGGTAAGGGGTTAATACATAATGCTGTTATAGCTCTGTAAGTGATATAACGTGTATTGAATAGAGTTATCTTCAGTTTATATACATTTTACACATTGCATCAATGTAAAACCACAACATTGTAATATAATTGTAACTGCAGACTATGGAGATATTCTTGTTTTTTTGTAGAGCAGAGTAATTACTATTATTAATAGCTAAAATAGTGCAACTTAACCCCTTCACTACCAAGGGTGGTTTGCACGTTAACTACCGGGCCAATTTTTACAATTCTGACCACTGTCCCTTTATGAGGTCATAACTCTGAAACGCTTCCGTGGATCCCGGTGATTCTGACATTGTTTTCTCGTGACATATTGTACTTCATGTTAGTGGTAAAATTTAATTCATATAACTTGCGTTTATTTATGAGAAAAATGGAAATTTGGCGAAAATTTTGAAAATTCCGCAATTTTCCAACTTTGAATTTTTATGCCCTTAAATCACAGAGATATGGCACACAAAAAAGTTAATAAGTAACATTTGCCACATGTTTACTTTACATCAGCACAATTTTGGAACCAAAATTTTTATTTGTTAGTAAGATATAAGGGTTAAAAGTTGACCAGCGATCTCTCATTTTTGCAACACCATTTTATTTTTACGGACCACATCACATTTGAAGCCACTTTGAGGGGTCTATATGATAGAAAATACCCAAAATGACACCATTCTAAAAACAACACCCCTCACGGTGCTCAAAACCACATTCAAGAAGTTTATTAACCCTTCAGGTTCGTCACAGGAATTTTTTGAATATTTAAAAAAAATTAACATTTAACTTTTTTTCACAAAAAAAATTACTTCAGGTTCAATTTTTTTTATTTTACCAAGTGTAACAGGAGAAATTGGACTGCAAAAATTATTGTGCAATTTGTCCTGAGCACGCTGATACCTGATATGTGGGGGGGAACCACTGTTTCGGCGCATGGCAGAGCTCAGAAGGGAAGGAGCGCCGTTTGACTTTTTCAATGCAAAATTGGCTGGAATTCTGATCGGACGCCATGTCGCATTTGGAGAGCCCCTGATGTACCTAAACAGTGGAAATCCCCCACAAGTGACCCCATTTTTGAAACTAGACCCCCTAAGGAACTTATCTAGATATGTGGTGAGAACTTTGAACCCACAAGGGCTTCACAGAAGTTTATAATGTACAGCGGTACAATTAAAAAATCATATTTTTTCCACAAAATGATCTTTTCACCCCCAATTTTTATTTTCCCAAGGGTAACAGGACCCTAAAAGTTATTGTGCAATTTGTCCTGAGTACGCTGATACCCCATATGTGGGTGTAAATGACTATTTGGGCACATGGCAGAGCTCGGAAGGCAAGCAGCGCCATTTGACTTTTTTGGCTGGGATTGAGATCAGACACCATGTCGCGTTTGGAAAGCCCCTGATGTACCAAAACAGTGGAAACACCCCACAAATGACCCCATTTTGGAAACTAGACCCCCAAAGGAACTTATCTAGATGTGTGGTGAGAACTTTGAACCCCCAAGTGCTTCACAGAAGTTTATAGCGCCCAGGCGTGAAAATAACAAAAAAATTTTTTTCCACAAAAATGATATTTTTGCCCCAAAATTTTTATTTTCCTAAAGGCAACAGGAGAAATAGGACCCCAAAAGTTGTTTTGCAAATTGTCCTGAGTAGGCTGATACCCCATATGAGGGGTAAAACACTGGGTGCATGGCAGAGCTTGGAAGGGAAGGAGCACCATTTGACTTTTTCAACGCAGAATTGGCTGGAATTGAGATCAGATGCCATGTTGCGTTTGGAGAGCACCTGATGTGCGCAAATAGTGGAAACCCCCAATTCTAACCCTAACCCTAGCCCTAGCCCTAACCCTAACCCTAGCCCTA
Source organism: Dendrobates tinctorius (assembly GCF_039654945.1). Lineage (NCBI taxonomy): Eukaryota > Metazoa > Chordata > Amphibia > Anura > Dendrobatidae > Dendrobates > Dendrobates tinctorius. Next base: position 14,717,508 of record NW_027361699.1, read on the forward strand.
ACCCTAGCCCTAACCCTAACCCTAGCCCTAACCCTAATGGGAAAATGGAAATAAATACATTTTTTTAATTTTATTATTTTTCCCTAACTAAGGGGGTGATAACGGGGGGTTTGATTTACTATTTATGGCGGTTTTTATGTTTGGCAGCTGTCGCACGCTAAAAGACGCTTTTTATTGTAAAAATAGTTTTTGCATCACCACATATTGAGAGCTATAATTTTTCCATATTTTGACCCACCGAGTCATGTGAGGTCTTATTTTTTGCGGGACGAGTTGACGCTTTTATTGATATCATGTTCGGGCATGTGACATTTTTTGATCGCTTTTTATTTGGTTTTTTGGGACGCAGAATTTACAAAAACCAGCGTTTCATGAATTTCTTTTGGGTGGTGCGTTTACGCCGTTCCGGGTGCGGTAAAATTTATAAGGCGGTTTTATTCTTCGGGTCAGTATGGTTACAGCGATACCTCATTTAGGTCTTTTTTATGTTTTGGCGCTTTTATGCAATGAAAACAATTTTATATAAAAAATAATTATTTTTGCATCACTTTATTCTGCGAGCTATAACTTTTTTATTTTTTCTCTGATGATGCTGTATCGTGGCTCGTTTTTTGCAGGACAAGATGACGTTTTCAGCGGTACCATGGATATTTATATGCGTCTTTTTGATCGCGCGTTATTGCACTTTTTGTTCGGCGGTATGATAATAAATCATTATTTTTTGCTTCGTTTTTTATTTTTATTTTTTAAGGGGTTCGCTTAAGGGGTTAACTATTGAGACAGTTTTATAGGGCAGGTCGTTACGGACGCGGCGATACCAAATATGTGTACTTTTATTGTTTTTTTTTTTTTTATTTCCAAAAAATGAATTTATTGGGGAATATTTTTTTTTTTTTTTAATTTATTTGGCGATTTTTTTTGTAATTATTTTTACACTTTTTTTAAATTTTTTTTTTACTTTATTACAATGTCCCAGGGGGGGGACATCACTGTCCTGTGACAGATCGCTGATCTGTCACATCACAGATCACTGTGACAGATCAGCGATCTGTCACAGGCACTGCACAAGCTTCCTCATGCCTGCGCTTTGCAGGCACTGAGGAAGCCAGCTTCCTGCAGGCCCCCGGAGGTCCCCGTTGCCATATTGGATCCAGGGACCTGCAGGAAAGGAGTCCCCCGCAGCAGTGCTGCACATTGCGCTGCCGTGGGGGGCTCAGGGAAGCAAGGAGGGAGCCCCCTCCCTGCCGATGCTTCCCTTTAACCCCCGGTACACCACGATCGTGTTTGATCGCGGTGTGCAAGGGGTTAACGTGTCGGGGGCGGTCCGGGACCGCCCCTGACATATTGTGCCAGGTGTCAGCTATGATAATTAGCTGACACTCGGCTGCGATCAGCGGCGCTCACCACGTGGGCGCTGCTGATCGCGATGATGTAATATTCCGTCCATGGTAATTAGGTCCATGGTCACATGGATGGAATATTACGTCATTTGTAGGTAAGGGGTTAAATGTGATCAAGTTCACAGGCCATTTGAATGGGCTCTAAACCTTCTTATAATTACAATAGTCATGAAATGAGAAATATTTGCAAAATGATTTGCAACATTTGCAACCTCTCAATTACAAAGGACTGGCACATGACTTATTCCTTCCAAAGACCTAGTAAAGGACTACGGGCACTCATTACAGGTGGAAGAAAGACAATTCCAGCAGATAAATAGGAAAGGGTTCTTTACAGTTAGAGCAGTCAGACTGTGGAATGCCCTACCACAGGAGGTAGTAATGGCAGAAAGTATAACAGCTGGTAAAAAAGGACTGAATGATTTCCTCTCAACAAGTGGCATTGTGGGTTATAAATATTGTAGTGATAGAGAATGTATAACTGGTGGAGAAAAGTTGAACTTGATGGACCCAAGTCTTTTTTAAACTTATATAACTATGTAAAAATAAGGTATGATGGTATATAGCATTTGCAAGGGTTAGTTTTTTGTCAGGAACGCCACACTGCACTTGCTCACTGAGCCAGTGCGCGTGTCCTGAGTAAGACAAACTGTGCTCAAAGACACCTTTGGAGCGGGGCAGCAGCAGTGCAGATGCGTGCTTCGGACAAACAGGACCTGAAGCACGTGACTGCTAGGGGTGTGGCCAGCCACAGGTCTCCCAGAGGAAGCAGAAGCAGAGAGAGATTGCTAAGGGCAGGAGTATAACTGACACCGGACCTAGGTCGATTGGCAACTAAATAGCCGCCCTCTGCCAGAGAGAGGCAGAAACAATTAACCCCTGTCTGACCAGGACGGGACAAAGACAAAAGCCCATCCTGGATCATGACATATTGAACCCATATTTAGGGCAAGTTCACACTTTTTCAGTAATTTTTTGCACAGAAAATTTGGCATAAAAATTTCTAAAAGTACTCAAAAGAATAAACATTAATTTGCACAGACTTTATTGGCTTCTTTTACCTGCTTTGAGCTTCCAAAATATCTTAAAAGAAGTACCGTAACATGTAACATGTACGATACCGTAACATGTATACATTCTTGAGGGTTTTCCTGCTAAGAAGTTAATCAATACCTACAATACAAGTCAATGGGAATGTTACAATGAGACACGGAAGACATCCAGATCGGGGTTTTTTTGGCATTTTAATTATCATTTGTACCCCTATCAAAAAAACCTTGTGTTTTTTCTTTGTGAAATAGAGTAAAAAAAAGTTTAGAATATGTGAGAAAAAAGGACAAAAATTAAGGGCAAAAAAGCTGATAGAAATTAATACTTGGACAAAAAGGGCTCAGGAAATGACCAAAAACGCCAGTGAAAGATGCAAAAGGTTTACAAAGCTCTTAAAAAAGGAAATCTTCTTTAAACATCTTCTGCTGGAAAAATTGACTTTTTTTTATCACCGGAAAGAGATGCAATGTGAACATGCCCTTAAATTGTTCACAAACATATTGTTTCTACTGTATCTAGCACCAATGTATAGTGTATATAATGTTAATTCCGTTGTAATAATTTGATCCATATAAAATGGTTAGCTAACTTTATAAAATAATAATGAAACTAGACAGAATGTTGACTTTACTGAACCATTTTTTGCAAACCTTTAAAGCAAATTCCCCCCGGGTTAGAGTTTAATCACTCACTTTATTCCTTTGTCAAAATTAGTCTTTTCACAGTCCTTTTTGCTTTAGAATTTTAATCAAAGGAGTACTTACTTCATGTCACAACGTGGCTTTCTGTTTGCCATTTTCTTATTAAGGTATATAAGAGCCAGAAAACTAAAATACATGGATTCATGTCCCATATACTGTAAATGACTGAATAGATTGTACAGTCCATGAATAGATAGATACAATACTTGATAGTTTTCATGCAATCACCACTTAAGGGAATTTTTAACAACACAGTAGACTGCTGGCCATGTAATATCAAGCTGCGAGACTAGAAGTGAGCAAAGCTCACAGAAGAAAATTGCCGTGCCTCAAAGTCATCATCTGTTTAACATTTTAGCTTGAGATGCAAACATATTCTAGCCTTTATATTAATATAAGCCCAGGGCATAAGACAAGCTGTTACTTTTGTCAGTCCTCAAATAGCTTGATGTCGGTTTAAAAAAAAAACCTTTTCACATATCAGGGCACAACTGGACCCTTGCTCTTAGTATCATTTTACAATCATTTATAGTGTTCTTTGCAAAGCTATGATACATTCTACTTCAAGGTTCTCCTGGACCAAAGGGTCAAACCACTTACAGTCCTTCCGTCTCAATGACCAGTGGATTGCCCAGCATTTACATATCATTCTATAAGACAAGTTAGGCCATCATATATTGATACTTAGGAAAGGCACTTTAATAAAATAGGAGAAAGGGTGTATTCCTCAATCACAAATTTCAGATTTTAGTGTCTGATGACAAAAGAGGTCTGAAGTATGTGTTTTTTCATTTCTTAAACGTAGGGCTTTTGAAGTTAAATGCACTTGAAGAAATAGCTGTCCATTGCATTTTCATTTCCCAGAAACACGTGCTTCCTACATAAAATCCCAGATCAATGTGTTCACTTTGGATTATCAAAGCTAAAAGCTTAGAGACTGAGCAGAAATTTACATTCACAAATATTCATAGATATTCATTTAACAGTATACTGACTGCAGACACACTGTAAGTAATGTTTTTAGGCAGAGCATTTTCTCATTTCTTGGCTTTGGTGACTGGAAACCATTCTGCATCCCAGTTTGCCTTTATTGAAAATGAAGGCTTTAATTGTAAAGCATGTGTTTAATTGGGCACAGTGGCATATGGCAGAACTGGTGAATTGTTATTTATTTGAGCTATCAGTTTATGCTTAACAGATAAATAGCTTCTTCGTTTTTGGTATCTATCATTTGAAATTACCCCAAAATAAGAAAAGAAAGAGTTATTCCTTCTAAGAAATATCTATTAATATGTGAAGTTGTATATAATGCATTGTTTTGGCTTACAAACAGTAGACGCTGGGTTTTCATCCTAGTTTTTATGTTGGTGGGCAGCAGATATAAAACTGGATCCACTATCATAAAACTTAGCAACCAGATGCAACAATTTTTTTAGTTTGATTTTAGACTTGGCTCCTTTGAAAGCAGTGTAAAATTTTATATCATGTTAGTGTTGGTGTGTAGACATCATTTATATTTTATTATGTCAATTTAAAAAGTTTGATACGATGGCAATTTTAGAATAAAATCTTTTCTGCCAAATAAAAAATACAAATGAGTCCAAATTTTTGTGAAATTCAAGAAGAAAATTGACGACCTTTATATACAAAATCAATTCAGATGTAATAGATATTTAATCTAAAGTCTCAGATTATTTGAAATAGTCTAAATTCTGAACAGCAAAAGGAAGGCACCTATGGGACGCAAAGAGGAGCTCAGCCATTTTGTTTTGTTTGTGAAAGGTGATAAAATATTCCAGCTATATTTAGGATAAAGAATGTCTTATTGTTATTATAGCTGGGTTTCTTTGTACTGTAAGAGTAGCAGGACAAATAATTCTCTGCCTACTGGTGTTGCAATAGTGAATTTCTTGTAAAAGTTAATGAATATTTCAATATATTTTTGGGGATCTAAGTGGTAATATTTTTCCCTGTGGAGAGCGGCAAGCCTGGCATGCCAGTGTAAGGAGGCTTATAAGCCATGAAATACTCCTCTGGGAAATTAAATATGCAAATTGCTTCTTCAGAGAGAAAGAGGACTTGGACTCTAATGCTGTGATGCCCGTCTGGTGCGAGTCTAAGCTGCAAGTAAGACAGCACCCCGAGAAACCACGAGAACCTTTACCCCTATACAGGGATCTGGAATTACAGCGGAGCCCAAGGGGTAGCTGCCTATGAGAGCAGCTGACTGGAGCAGGACAGTCGCCAGGAAGGGATTAATAAATTGGACCGAAAGCGTAGTCAGGAGTCTAAGTCAAAACTGAGCGGGCAGCAGAGCTACAAAATTGGCAGGATGAAGACGGGTCAAAAATCCAGGCGAAGGTCAGAGTCAAAAAGCGGGAGAGCAGCAGAGGTACAAAATTGGCAGGCTGTAGAAGGGTCAGAAATTCAGGCTAAGATCAGAGTCAAAATAGCAATTTAAACACTAGCACACTAGGGAAACCAAGACTATATCTGGCGGCCTGCAGGACAGGCTCCAAAGTATTTGAAGGATATGGCTATCCCTCACAGGCTCACAGCCTGATGATCTAATCTGGACTGCCCCTGAATCAGGCCAGATGGTGATGAACCAACCCCTTCAGCTCTGACAGAAGAGCAAAGCCTGCACCCACCATACGTCTGCTCAGGGGCCCCTTTTCTCTCACCACCATCACCCACAGGAGAAACACAGCGATGCCCAACGACATAGGTATGCATCAATGGAGCCAGACCACATGAGGACATAGCCATCCTATCACCGGCACCACCAGTCGAAGGAGTCAGGTGCCTCGCAGCGTCCGAGGTAGGAACACCAGCCCTCGAGTCTGACGGCGACGTGACAGTCTGGCACCTCACAGTGGCCGAGGCAGGAACACCAGCCCCGAGTCCGACAGTGACATGACAAATGCCACCTATTGGAAGTAGCAATCATAAAAGTCAACATCAACTCTTTAAAAAGCCATTCCATATGACTTAGGATTAATTCATATAGCAAGGCTTGCTATATGGTTGGTATAGACTTTTAGGTTTGCTGTTTCCAAAAGATAGTAATAGAGTTCTAGACTTGTTCTTCTCTGAAGAGGTAATATACATATTCAATGTATTTCTTGAAATATACTGGCGCCTCTCACAAAATTAGAATATCAAAAAGTTAATTTAGCTTCTTTAATACAAAAAGTGAAACTCATATTATGTAGTCATTACAAACAGAGTGATCTATTTCAAGTGATTTCTGTTAATGTTGATGATTATGGCTTACAGCCAATGAAAACCCAAAAGCCATTATCTCAGTAAATTAGAATACTTTATAACACCAGCTTGAAAAATGATTTTAAAATCTGGAATGTTGGCCTACTGAAATGCATGTTCAGTAAATGCAGTCATTACTTGGTCGGGGCTCCTTTTGCATCAATTACTGTATCAATATGGCATGGAGGCAATCAGCCTGTGGCACTGCTGAGGTGTTATGGAAGCTCAGGTTGCTTTGATAACAGCCATCAGCTCGTCTGCATTGTTGGGTCTGCTGTCTCTCATCTTCCTCTTGACAATACCCCATAGATTCTCTATGGGGTTAAGGTCAGGTGAGTTTGCTGGTCAATCAGTCACAGTGATACTGTTGTTTTTAAACCATATATTGGTACTTTTGGCAGTGTGGACAGGTGCCAAGTACTGCTGGAGAATTAAATTTTCATCTCCAAAAAGCTTGTCAGCAGACAGAAGCATGAAGTGCTCTAATATTTCCTGGTACATGGCTGTGCTGACTTTGGTCTTGATAAAATACTGTGGACCTACACCAGCAGATGCATTGGCTCCCCAAACCATCACTGATTGTGGAAACTTCACAATAGACCTCAAGCAGCTTGGACTGTGTGCCTCTCCACTAGAGATGAGCAAATTTGTTTGGATACGATCGGACGCGAATATGGTTTTTGTGATATTGGTTGAACACAGCCAAACATCATTAGAGTAAATGGGAGTAAACATTACAGAATCTGATAGGAACCGATCATAAGACATATATTTTGCACGAATAGTGTTTATATATGGCCTGAAGCCATAATCATCAACATTAACAGAAAAAACACTTGAAATAGATCACTCTGCTTGTAATGACTCGATATAAAATATTAGTTTCACTTTTTGTATTGAAGAACTGAAATAAATTAACTTTTTGATGATATTTTAATTTTGGGAGAAGCACCTGTATACTATCACTAGCTTACTGGGCCAATAATCCAATAAATTATGCAGATTGCCTAAATTCTCAAGATTCTCTAGATTTGACGCACTTAATGTTAAGCGCTGGGATTATCCCACTGCACCGGATGGATCTCAAGCCTTTTCTGGTGCTGTGGTCTCCCATTCGGGTTTGGCCACTGGCATGACTGCTCAGCAAAGACTTCAGTCCCAGCACCTTGCCCAGGCTCATGCTGCATGTGTAGATACATCCAGCCCTCCAGCCAAGCCTATGGTGACTACTAGTTTACACATGCAGTGCTGTGCTCTGAAGCCCAAGTCCAGATTTCACCCTACAGAGCATGTCCATGATATGGTGCCTTTCCATTGGTTCTCGGATGTCAGGTGACATGGCAGCTTCAGATTGGTTCACAGACAAAGACCCTGTCTGTCTGGACTTGAGCAAGGTATATAAAGCTCTCAATGGCGCAGCCTGTGCGCTAGTATCATATGTGTTACATGTGTTGGTGGACTCTTTACCACCCTGTGTGCCTGTGTGCTGCTTACAGCATGATTATAGTGTGTCTTGGCAGGCAGTGTAGGGTGGGAACTCCTGCTTGGCTCAGCATCTGACTCCGGGCATCCTCAGACGTTATGTGCAAAAAGCACAACCGAGTGTCAGACCGAGCACAACCACCAGCACAGTCTTCTCTGGGGGGTAGCTATAGGGACCCCACTAGCATCAATACTTGCTGTACTCATGTAATGTCTAACAAGGTATAGCTCCGAGTGCTCTGCATTGTACCGATCTGTGGTGCAACCGAGCAGGTACTTTGCACTCTTTCCACACGGAGTGACATTTAACTCCGTGTGTCTACGGTGCCTGGACGCAGTATCGCTCCACCATTGTTTACTAGCTGCAGTTCCCCCTTCACCACACGGTGGACCCTAGGTTGTGATCGCACCTTCTCATAATTTATATTTGGGGCGATCCGCAAACCCTAACACTTAAAATATGTGCCTAAATACCTACATATATTGCACATCCATTGATGAATTGTACAATAAAGAAATGTATAATTCCAGATTGTAAAATACATTATTTATCTCTTCTTATTTTCTTCTTTGTTTCATGAACTTTATTTTTTGTGCATGATTATGGGGATACCCATCTTGTCTGGACTACTGATAACAGCATTCTGGAACCAGTATGAACCTGTTTGGAGATGTTCATTGGGAAAAGTTTTATAGGCATGATCTGTAATCTGTGCAGAGAACACTGTTCATGGTTGTTTTGTTTTAACCTATTTTCAGTGAGAAATCCTGTGTTATCTTTTACAGATTACTTTGTAGTAAAATCTGGGATAATAATGAGATAATTACTGAAAAATGATGGCTACAGAACAGGATGTGTCAACCATAGTGGCCAGTGTGAACGTTACAAGATTTCAATTTTTTTTAATATACACAGTGATATAATATAAATATATTTTTTAATGTTTGACATATAAATGTGATGCTAATTTTTGAAGACACATATCCATTAAGAAGCAAACCTGTATTTCCTTCTCGCAGGAAATCTGAGGATATTTTTGCTGTTATTTCATTATATTCAGCCATTTTTATGTTCTCCTGGAAATAAACTTTAAAGCGGTTCAACAAACAAACTGAAGGGAGAACAAAAACAGATAGATGTTGGCAGAAGCACAAACGTTCATACTGGGAATAATCATAAGTAAGCATTGTTACAAATGTAAATCTCTCCAATTTTGTTCTCCAGACAAATTATTTTGACTGGAAAATGTCTTTAATGATTAAAGTCTTTAGTTTCCAAATAATTCTGGGATTCTTATTATTACCTACATGTATGATAGGATGTAGCTCTACGGAATATTGTTTTATACAGAAATTTGGCCTCCATTTCTAATAATGCTTGGAAGCCATCCATTCTACTATTCTTTATTTCTCTTTTTTTATCAAGAAAAGCAAAATCCTTTGGAAACTGTGCACTATTTCCCTTGAATAACAGTAAAGGTCATCTATTTTGTTTCAAAAGAATTCTTTGTGCGAGAGTAATTTAAAAAATATAGGCCAATCAGCTGTAAAATACAGCAGTGTTGCATATATTATTTTCCGTTGTATATGAAGTTTGTTTTTTGTTTTTGCTGCCACATTCATAAAATAAATGTTCTAGCAATAGTTTCCAAAGAACCATAGTCATTGCTGCTGGTAACATTTTTCTGTATTAGTCCTGATAGCAGATGTTTTCCACATTCTATTTTTAGGAGATATTGTGCTGTAACAATAAAACTGCAGGAAAGTGATATCTCAAAGAACTACAAAGATTTTGTGTGGAATAAAAGATATATTATACTACACATAGCTAGCTTAAGATTTATAAATTGGAATTATAAATGTTGGTGATGTTTGGGCTATGATCACATTCATCAAAATTGCCAGAATTTGCTAACCTCATTGAGACCACAGCACATAAAATTACCATTTTTCACCATTTTGCTAAACGTTTTTAAGTAAAGTGAATGGGGTCATTCATAATGATGGCTCATCCCATAAAAGTCAAGCCTTCATCTGGCTATGTTGACGGACGCATTAAAAATGTTACAGCTATTGGAAGTAGAGGAGTAAAAAATGAATGCGCAAAAACTGAACATTTTCCAGTCAAGAAGGGGTTAAAGGCATTGTTAGGTCCATTTTTTTTTTTTACACAAAGTTACATATACGCTACCGTTCAAAAGTTTGGGGGTCACCCAGACAATTTTGTGTTTTCCATGAAAACTCATACTTTTAATAATCAAATGAGTTACCAAATGAATTTAAAATCTAGTCCAGACACTGACAAGATTAAAAAAAAAGATTATTTGAAATAATAATTTTCTTCTTCAAACTTTGCGTTCGTCAAAGAATGCTCCCTTTGCAGCAATTACAGCATTGCAAACCTTTGGCATTCTAGCAGTTAATTTGCTGAGATAATCTGGAGAAATTTCACCCCATGCTTCCAGAAGCCCCTCCCACAAGTTGGTTTGGCTTGATGGGCACTTTTTGCGTACCATACTGTCAAGCTGCTCCCACAACAGCTCAATGGGGTTGAGATCTGGTGACTGTGCTAGCCATTCCATTACAGATAGAATACCAGCTGCCTGCTTCTTCCCTAAATAGTTCTGGCATAATTTGAAGGTGTTCGTTGGGTCATTGTCCTGTTGTAGGATGAAATTGGCTCTAATCACGTGCTGTCCACAGGGTATGGCATGGCTTAGCAAAATGGAGTGATAGCCTTCCTTATTCAAAATCCATTTTACCTTATACAAATCTCCCACTTTACCATCACCAAAGCAATCCCAGACCATCACATTGCCTCTATCAAGCTTGACAGATGGCATCAGGCACTCTTCCTGCATCTTTTCAGTTGTTCTGCATCTCAAAAATGTTCTTCTGTGTGATCCAAACACCTCAAACTTGGATACGTATGTCCATAACACTTTTTTACAATCTTCCTCTGTCCAGTGTCTGTGTTTTTTTTTTTGCCCATATTATTATTTTCCTTTTATTAGCCAGTTTCAGATATGGCTTTTTCTTTTCCACGTTGCCCTGAAGGCCAGCATCCCAGAGTCGCCACTTCACTATAGATGTTGACACTGGTGTTTTGCATGTACTATTTAATGAAGCTGGCAGTTGAGGACCTTTGAGGCGTCAATTTCTCAAACTTCAGACTCTAATGTACTTACCTTGTTGCTCAGTTGTGCAACGGGCCCTCCCACTTCTCTTTCTACTCTGGTTAGAGCCTGTTTGTGCTCTCATTTGAAGTGAATAGTACACACTGTTTTAGGAATTCTTCAGTTTCTTGGCAATTTCTCACATGGAATAGCCTTCATTTCTAAGAAGAAGAATAGACTGTCGAGTTTCACATGAAAGTTCTTTTTTTCTGGCCATTTTGAGAGTTTAATAGAACCAACAAATGTAGTGCTCCAGATTCTCAACTAGCTCAAAGGATGGTCAGGTTTACAGCTTCTCTAATCAGCCAAACTGTTTTCAGCTGTGCTAACATACTTGCACAAGGGTTTTCAAGGGTATTCTAACCATCCATTAGCCTTCTCACACAGTTAGCAAACACAAAGTGCCATGAAAACACTGGATTGATGGTTGTTGTAATGGGCCTCTATAAACCCATGAAGATATTGCAATAGTCATTTACCACATTAACAATCTATAGAGTACAGTATATTTCTGAATCATTTAATGTTAGCTTCATTGGAAAAAACTGTGCTTTTCTTTCAAAAATATGAAAATTTCTAAGTGACCCTAAACTTTTGAATGGTAGTGTATGTCAAACAGTAAAGAAAATAAGTTCACCCTAATTCCAGCTGAAGATTTACGGCCCTGAGACATAACTTCTGCTTGCGGCGGTATGCAAAAATAGAAAATTAACTTGGATTCTCCCCCAGTTCAGATAAAAATAATTCCAATAATTTTATTTCAGCTTACTAAAATTGTTCTCAGGCACAAATCCAATTTCAACATTGAATTATCCAACTCGTTTTGTACATAACTCAGTCCATAATAATGGAGTAGTCTATGATAATGTATATAAAGAACTACCGTATAGAATTAATGGTTATATATAAGTGTGTAATATATATAAGTTAATCTTAGATTAATAAATAAGGAACATGTTATGAATGAAGCACGCAGAAAAAATGTATTGATGGAATTCAGGGAATTTAGGTGTATTTTCTGTGTATTTAGCATCATAGTTCAGGCCTGTTAAGTTGAATTGTGAAGAACTCAAATACCAGACACCAATTGGTAACATAAATTAGCTTTAGAAATGTAAATGTTATTAGAGCAAATGCTATTTCTCAAGTCTTCATTTCAATAGGAAACAACATAGTGGTTGTCAGTAGAAATACAGAGTCTGTTGTACTGTAAGAAATTGTACTGCTGCAAGGTGAAATATGGACTAGACCTAGTTGGGTTGCTACAGGTTGACCCAAGATGCAGAAAGCAAGGGACTCCTACATTTTCACCTTGTAGCCACTATGTGAGATCCCAGACTTTACTGTATTGAGGCCACATTGTTGTGGTTCCCAGGATAGTGCCTAATTGATGTCTGAGCTGAAGATTAAAGAGTATGGCAGGGAAGTGGTCAGATGTGGTGAAACCTAAGCAAACTTCAGTACACAGAAGAGACAGAGAACGGCTATGATGAAGAATTTTGCATAATTCTGTACATAAGCTTTGGGCATATGTATGAAAAGATATGTACACAGGGAAGTGAGATTCGTATTGATCATAGTCATGCAGAGATGGTTACACAGGAGAGTATAAATCACAAACTGGATCTCTTACAAGTCAGAATAATCAGACACAGGAATTGAAAAATTGTAGGGCATCAAATATGGTGAATAGACAAAGACAGAAAAAGTACAAACCATAACTAATGACCAAAAGCAGGCATACACATAGGACAAAGCTTGAACATGCAGGCTTTGTTGTATGTTGGTCAAAAGTATATTGTCAGAGTTCAAGTTCAGATAATTTCATTTTCGCAGAGTTTCCTGTCCTATTGCCACCTCTCTCCTTTCTCATCTGTCATCACATATACTCTACTATTTACTCAAACATCAAGCAACAGTTTAAATGGTTCCAACTTAGTTCTTACGCTAAAACCATGTAACGGCTTTCAGTTGTGATTGCACTATTTTCATTGGTTTCCTAGTTGATGGAATTGGAGATAATATGTTGATTTCTAATAGAGGAAGGTGATAAATTCCTTTTATATATAAATTGAGGCTAACACTATTATGTACCAAAGCAACATACAAAAAGTCCTTCAGTTTAAAGGTAACCCGTCATGTCTAGAAACACTATTTGCCTGCAGACATAAGGGTAATCTGAAGGAAATATCATTTATATCTTTCTTTGTCATCATATTGGGGCAGCAGCTACAGGAACAAAAATTGAGTTTTATTCTCCCTGTAGCCATTTGTTTCCAGCTATTGCGATGGTGCAGAGGGCAGTTTCCATCAATGCTCACTATATAGTTGAATTACTCAGTGACACTTTCATTGTCAGCCTGTTTGTAGTCTGCTATCAGTGTGCCAGGGAGTGATTATAGCACACTCACACTAGAGTAACTGGAAGACAACAGGGAGAATAAATCTTTACTTTCTCCCTGTAACTGCAGATCCAGTAAGCTAGCTAAGGCTAGTTTCACATTTGCGTTTCCGGGCGCAGCGACAGCCTGAGCACGTCCGCCGCTAAGCCCCGCCCCTACCATACCCCTCCGATAGCTCCGCGTCATGCTTCCCCTATCTTTATCACTCAGGATGCAGGCCATGCGCAGTATGCGTTTTGGCGGTGCCTGCGTCCTTTTGACGGTGTGCCGACCAGCGCCAAACGCAACCTGTTGTAATTTGGTTGCACTCGGCGCACCGTCAAAAGGATGCAGGTGCCACCAAACGCATACTGCGCACGGCCTGCGTCCTCAGTGATAAAGATAGGGGACGCATGATGCATGCAGCGTCATGCGCCTGTAGGTGGAGCTATCGGAGGGGGCGCGGCAGGGGGCGTCGCTGCGCCCTGAAACGCAAATGTGAAACTAGCCTAAGAGTACTTTAATGATACTTCCTTTAGATTACCCTATATCTGCGGGTAAAAAGCATACATAAACAAGACAGGATCACTTTAACCCCTTAAGCCACTTTGTAGGTTAATGACCAGGCCTAAATTTTGAAATCTGACAACTGTCATTTTATGTGGTTATGTAGAACACTTCAAAGGATGCCACTGATTCTGAGGCTGTTTTTTTCATGACATATTGTACTTTATGATAGTGGTAAAATTTCTTCAAATTTTTTTGTGTTTATTTGTGAATAAATGTAAAATTGGCAAAAAATTTGAAAATTTCACAATTTTCAAATTTTTATTATTATGCCCCTAAAGCAGAGCGTTATGTCACGCAAAATAGTTAATAACTAACATTTCCCATACTTGTTAGGAAGTAATATGGGTTAAAATTTGACCAGTGATTTCTCATTTTTCCAGCAAAATTTACAAAACCATTTTTTCTTAGGGACCACCTACCATGTGAAGTCACTTTGGGGGCCTATATGACAGAAAATACCCAAAAGTGACACTATTCCTAAGAACTGCACCCCTGAGGTGCTCAAAATCACATTCAAAAAGTTTATTAACCCTTCAGATGCTTCACAAGAATTGAAGCAATGTGGAAGGAAAAAATGAACATTTAACTTTTCTTCACAAAACTGTCACTGTCACAAAACTGTCACAAAACTTTTTTTCACTGAACTTTCACTGAGTGTTTGCACACAGTGATAGTTTAAATGCATGACGGGCATAGTCAATCCCGGTGCGGGAACTGACATCCCGCCATGATGGGCTATGCTCATCAATGGACGTTAAGGGGTTAAAGGAAGTCTATTAGCAATGAGAGAACAGTAAACTGCTTGGGTGCTCAGTAATCGAATCAAGCACTTTGGAATGCTTGGGTGCTTGATTAGAATAGTGAGCATAATGTAAAGGGCCTGTCACACTAAGCGATATCGCTAGCAATATCGCTATAACTAGTGATATTATAGCGATATTGCTAGCGATATCGCTGTGTCTGATACTTACCTACGACCGGCTCCCCCGCTGGTTATCGCTGATCGCACGAGAACGTCCTGGACTGTTTCTCGTCATCAGCTTCCTGTGGCGCTTCCTGTGGAGAGACGAGCAACGAGCGTGGAGCTGGGCGGGAGGACGCAGGATCGCCTGGTGTGAGAGGTAAGTAGTGACCCCCGTCCCCAGCGATGTCACTAGTGAGATCTGCCTGTGTGGCAGCTCACTAGTGACCACTTAGCGATGTACCAGCGATCCTGACCGCGTCATATCGCTGGTCGGGATCGCTGGTACATCGCTAAGTGTGACAGTACCTTAAGTCAATGAAGCAGTCGAGTATTTTTCCGGCAGACTTTTACTCGACGTGAAAGACGGCGTCACCTGTAACAATAGCGACCCCCACTGCTGCACACTGTACTTTAACAGGCTGCAATCGCCGCACATTACTACCCACATGATGGTGCATTTCTCGCAACCATGACAACTCATCTCTGATGTACCACATGCTGCTAGTCCTCAGGATTGTCACAAGATGTGATGCACTTTCGGTCCGGCGGTCGCATCTCAGAGCCTAAGTGTTGTGTGGCTCAGGGACCCAAGCTGGTTATCAAAAATACAGTGGAACCCGCAATGTTTTTTTTCTAATTATTTATTTAGAGCGCAGGTGCCGGCTGTTATTAGCAGCTGCAGGCATAGGCTGATGAGTGCAGTAGTGCCACCAGCCAATGCCAGTGACAGGGGATAAACTTTATACCTTCGATCACAAATGCAGGCTCATGCTGTCATATGGCAGCTTGGAACCGTGGCTGTCTGACCAGCAGTAATGATTTTACTACCGATCAGAAGTAATGTTTGCAGCACTGTCATTCACATAACAGCATGGCAAACACTGGATGTTTGAACCCCCCATTCAAGTGAATGGGGTCCGGGTTCGGGTTTGGGTCCAGGTACTTTTCTGGTACCTGAACATTTTTTAACTGTTAGGCTGAACCAGGTGGACCTGAACATCCAGGGTCCGTCCATCTCTAGTAGAGATGAATGAGTATATTAGAGTGGAATTGAATTCTATTCAAATTTTAGAAAAAGTTATGTTTGCCAAAATGCAGATTATTATATAAGTCACTCCCACCAGATTACGTGAAATGGTGACGGGCTAAAACAAAAAGGCCCATCAAAAGTTTAAAAATAAAAAATAATACTTATACTCACCTTGCTACTCATCCTTTTGGACACTCCATTCCTCACTATCTCCCATCTGGTCCTCATTACACATACTTACTTTTTACATGAATTCTGAAAAATTGGTTCTTCCTCACGCTAGGCAAGGTAGTGAGACATGACCTTACAAATGCACGCTCAAAATTGTTCTGAGTCTCATTAAAGCTAGAAATCCTGGCATTGTATGAAAAAGCCTGGCATATCAGCATTTGTGGTGACAGTAAGAAGATGTGACGAGGACCAGATATAGCATGGTGAAGTGAAGAGGGGTAGAAACAGTGTGAAGTACGGTCAGTATTAGTACTTTTTTTGTTTTTTACATATTACATTTGTTATGCTCTGTGGTCTGTAGGAGCATAATAATTTCCATTTAATTTTCAGAAACTAACTTAGCTGCGAACAGGATTTCCTGGAAAAATCTGTGTGGTCTGGCAAAATCAAATTTTGCCAGATCCACTAATTAATAATGAGAGTGGAAAACTTTTGTTTTCACCTTCCCTTAAAATATTGCAGATTCTAAATTTAAATTTTCACATTCCAATGGAGAAACTATAGTTCTGGCCTTATTTTCTGTTTCTTGTGAAATATTAATCCCTTCTTGAAGTATCTCCAAGTTGTGGCTGTTCCTGAACATGTATTTGGACTGCAAATTGCAATTAAAGATTATTTGCTTAGGGATTTTCTTACAAGAGCTGATTGCTTATATCATTCTATAGCATTTGCTTTAATATACATGGTCACATCCTTTCACCATGTAATAAATCAAAACGCACATCAGAGATAAGCAGATGTTAAACAGTGTCTTGCCATACCAGTTTAATTATTCCTGGGAGTATCTTGTGTCATTAATAATGCAAATAAAATGCCTATTAATATGCAAATTAAATGTCATATTTTCTTGCAGACTCTAGAGCATTATCATACATGGTTGACCTGAAGATCTAAAGACAAATTTAGATGAGCCATGGGCTATACATGGGACAAAATTCCAGATGATGAAACTTTATTGAGAATTGTTTTTCATATTTCTAGAATCCCTGATGTAGGAGAAGAGGAGAATCTATAGAGTCCCTCAACATAGAAGAAAAATGTTTGTGTCTTGTGTGTAGGTGATGAAATATTACTATCCTTCCAATACAGCAGAAGAAGGATTAAAGTACACCTACAAAAGACAGATTACTGTCCCTGATTCTACTGGGAAAAATGCAAACAAGGCAGTTTTTGCTTCTAGAGAATGGAACATCAACATCAAAGCAATAGCATATGATACAATTATTTATATGTTCTAAGTAGTTCAGGAATGTAATGTCTAGCTGGTTTGTTACATGTCACACTGTTCCTCTTTAACCATTGCATTTTTTACCCATTAACAAAACTTTCTATTTCATATTTTACTGAACAAATGCAATTATCGTTTCAGACATTCTGAAGAGGAACATGTCTATTAGCATCAATTCATATTGACATCAACTCATTAAACTCATTCATTCTCTACCTTTCTGCATGCATGTCAGTATAATTCCTTTTGGGTTGAATGAGTTAAATAATTCAATCTAAATTATAATTAATACTGTAAGTGTCATATGCAGCCTAACAAATTAACTACTTATACAGTAATAGTTAAGAATTTACTGTATATTTATACATGTAAATATATACAGCAAATTGTTAACTAAATGATAGATGTTTTTAAAAATATTTTAAAAATATAGATCTAAAAATTGTGATGTGCATTTGTATTCAGCCCCCCAAGTCAATACTTTGTAGGACCACCTTTTGCTGCAATTACTGCTGTCTCTGTGGTATGTCTCTACCAGTTTGCAGAGCTCTGAGCCTAGAAATGTACTTCTTTGCAAACTAGCTCTAGCTCAGTGATATTTGATGGAGAGCGTCTGTGAACAGCAATTTTCAAGTCTTGTCATAGATTCTCAATGGGATTTACCTCTGGATTTTAACTGGGCCATTCAAATACATG
Organism: Dendrobates tinctorius; assembly: GCF_039654945.1. Taxonomy (NCBI): domain Eukaryota; kingdom Metazoa; phylum Chordata; class Amphibia; order Anura; family Dendrobatidae; genus Dendrobates; species Dendrobates tinctorius. Next base: position 14,735,684 of record NW_027361699.1, read on the forward strand.
AATATACTTTGATCTAGACCATTTCATTGTAGCTCTGGCAGTAGTTTTAGGGTTAGTGTCCTGCTGGATGGTGAACCTACCTATGCCCGTTTCAAGTCTTTTGCAGCCTTTAACAGATTTTCCTCAAGGATTACCCTTCAATTAGATCCATCTATCTTACCATCAGCTCTGACCAGTTTCCCTTTCCCTGCTGAAGAAAAGCATGCCCACATCATGATGATGCCACCACCATGTTTAACAGTGGGGATGGTGCATTCAAGGTAATGTGCAGTGTTAGTTTTTCATTTACTCCAAAATGTTCTACTTTGATGTCATCTGTCCAGAGCACCTTCTTTCATGTTCTACCTTGTGCCTCCTACATGGATTTTTTGCAAAATGCTACATTTTCAGATACTTTTTTTAAATAATTAGAAAACCATTTATCATTTCATTTACCTCTCATAAATATTTACTAATTTGTGTTGGTATTTCACATAAAATACCAATAAAATACATTTCAGTTTGTGGGTGTAAAGTGACAATGTGAAAAAGTTCACGTGGTATGAATATTTTTTCAAAGCACTGTATGCATCAGTTTACTAGATGATTGCAACAAATCAATTGCTTTAGCAATCTTAGTTATTTTGTGGAATTGGAATTGAATGAGAAGCAATTGCACTGTAAATTATTATTATTATTGTGGTGTAGTAACCACTATGTCCGCTAGGGGGCGCTGTGTGGAGGTTCCCAGGGAGAGGATGAGTGGCAGAATCCTGAAGGATAGTTGTGTATCTCAAAGGGGGTGGCTTTGAGATGGAGACTTAGTTATGCGTATTGATCAGCAATGGTATTGCTGAGGTGTTATTTCAAGGTATAAGGGAGAAGTCTCTAGGTAACTTGGGAGTTGGGTGGGCCAGTTACCTACAAACCCACCCAGGGGTGTGTCTGAAAATGCCTGTTGTAAAAGGCTATGTGAATGCCTGAAGGACCTGTGATGAGGTCATAGTCATGTGACCCGGTGGGCGTGGCTATGGACCATATAATGTGGCCATGGTAGGTCACATGGGGTGAATGCTGGGACCTGGTTGGTCCAGTGTGGAAGGTCCTGCAGAGATGGAGCTTCCTCCCAGACAGCACGTGTGAAGTGGCTGGGAGCAATGGCGATGTGTGCCTGAGAGTTCCCTGGAGGGAACGAACGTGTGCGGAATGCTGCAGCCACATGAGGAACCCTGACATGGGTGAGATAATTGTGAGGCTAAGAGAGCCTGCGTACTGGACATTGATAATAAGAGTGAAGCATTATAATGGACGCTATGCTGGTAATGCTATTAAGTGAACTTTCTGTTGCTGCTGTGGTTTATGAGGCGTGAATAAACCGCAAGGACTGTATGATTTGATGGAAAATCTGTGTCGGAACTGGTTTTTGTTCGCTGCAAGCGAGAATTCCCTAAGTAAATGACAGCGCTACCTCACATTATTTACACATCCATGTGAGTGATGCTATCTGAGAAATATGGACTAATTTTTTTCAGGTGTCATTCTATTTGCATCCGTTTTTCAACTGAAGCAGGTAGACTGAACTTTATATTAAATCAATGACTCATAGTAATGAATGAGTTGAAATAGATACAAATAGGCTAGAACACTGTATTACAAAATATGTCTTCTGTGGTTCATCCATTTTTTAAAGATACTCATAGACTTTAATGGCAGAGTCTGATCCACAAAGCGGATGAGAATAGGACATGCTCTGAGACTCATGGATCAGAGACACAGATCCATTTTGAAAACTGATGAGTGTATTGATCAATGAAACTATGGGACCATGGGCTGTCTGAGGAAAAGAGAAAGAGTCACATAGATATGTTAATGTAGTCTTATTATTATTACTACTCTAAACAATAATGTACATTATGTTTAACTTAGTAAAAGCAAGGCATTGAAATTGTCCTCCGACGACAACTGTCAATGTGGTAAAGAAGCAGAGGAAAATGTGAATATTCTGCACTGCTGGTTTTATAGACACAATAAAAGTCCAATTTTATTCTCCATGCGTTTCAAAGTTAACAAACTGTTTCTTCAGGAGAACCACAAAAGTTGTACGTTTTATCTAAAAACAAATTTAAGTAGTTCACAAATTCAAAAAAGAATGTCAATTGAATGAAACGCCTATCTGGGGTATGTAAGATTCATCCATTGTCAATTTCAAATAAAGCTAAGTATTAAAGTGTTCACTGAAAACTAGAGTGTTTCATTTAAGGAGAAAACAAAATAATTTGCAAAAGACTTAAGCTTGTTCTTTGCAACTCTGAACAACTTTTGTCGTTCTCCTGAAGAAAAGGTTAGTTATCTTCAAAACATGTCAAAAAATGAAAACTCTATACCACATATTGATTTTTAATGTGTATATGAACCAGCAGCACAAATCACCCACATTTTCTACTACTTCATTATCAAATTGGATCTGCCAACCTGTTGAGTTGCAGAAGCTGGAACATAATTTTTTCTAAAGTCTAATTAGTGCTGTGTCATACACAGCCATACAAGGTGAGCAGTTACTGCATTTCCTTATACATAAGTTTACAGGGTAAAACCATAGTGTACTCACTTTCTCCCCACAGTCTAGTCAGTGGGTACAGGATGCATAGCAAAGATTTGGGAGGAGGGCTTGGTGTTTTGTGGACTAAGAGGCTGCTTTAGCTGGTGTTAAACAGGTATGAAGTTTGTGAGAGTGGGAGCAATAAATAAGCAAAGCCCTGTACAGTTACTACTAGTCTCATGCATCATGCAGCCTCAATTACTAAGCTTCTATATAGGTTACATGTGTAGCACAAATATGTAGAGTAAATTTTGTTTTGGTTGCTCTCTATGTAGATTTTTAATATACAAAAGTAAGAGAAGACCTCCATCCAGAAATTTCAGACTAATGTGGTATTGACAAGAGTACCCTAAGCTAATTTATAGTGACTGGTGTTTCAGACATCTGTCATAAACTGAAGAGTATAATAATTATTAATGAAATTTGCCAAATTCATTAAGAGGTGCACGCTTCTTAATACATTAGGCACATGTTGGGGTTGTCGAAAGTCAGTAAAGGAAACATGCTATGAGAAGGTGTATGTATGCTGGACAATTTTCTACCCAACCTGCTTTCAAATATTAAAAAATTTTTTTACCAGCCACTTTCCTTTCTGCCCATCTTCCTAGAGTAGTAAGAAGATTGAAGTCACACAATATAGTGCAAATGCAAACCTATGAGACACCACATTTATTTATTTTTTTGCGTAAAATGGGAATGTAGGAAGATGGTTGTCCTGGGTTCCTTGCTGTTTAGCAATAGCATGGATGGGTACTATTGTTTGCAGGAAGAAATAAAGCACATTTGACAATATCAAGCACTTCTCCTGGAGAGTGGTGTGGAGAGGACCGTATACTTGAGCAAATTGTAGAAATACTGTGTAGATCAAATTAATTGTAGCCTGCTTTGAACGGATGAAGAATTGAAGAGAAGGCTGGATATTTTGTGATAATTTGCAACTACATACTTAAAAAATAATCAATAATAAAATAAAATAATACAACATAAGAACTTTTTTAAGGAAGAAAATGTTGTAGACTGTTTTAAACAAGGCTAAACTAATGGCTATAACCACTAATTTACTGGTTACGATCGTGAAAATGTGTAACTTTTATTGTTTTGGATGTTTTTAGATGTAGAAATTGCTGTAATGATCTTGAGACACTTGACATTTTGAACTCCTGGAGTTTATTAAACATTGTGTATCTTTGTCTTGGATAAGTTATTAATGTCTTTCATATACCTAGAAACACCTTTTTATGCCAGTAATGTGTAATTAAACCAATGGTTGTGCTGATTTTAAGACATCTTAATGCTCATTTTTTCGCCTTAGAAACCCATGTATAAATGCTTTATATTTTATTTGCTAACTATTTGCTATCATTTTATGCTGAAGGCAAATATGCTTTACGTATAAAATGTAGCATAATTCCTTTTCCCCCAGTTTACAAGGTACTAGAACTAAAATTATCTAAAATATTAACAAGGCTTCTAAAATGCAACTCATTTAAAGAAACTCTGCCATCAAAATTGAGTTATTGTATATTTTATCAATTAATCTATAATTACACACTGTACATGTTAAAGCGCAATACTTTCTATAACCACCCATAGATTTAATCTTTTCTGGAAAATGGCTCATCATCAGAGCTGGACCTCTCAGAGTATCAGATTATCTTCCCATGGTCTCTGACATAATGATGGGCCCCACAATGAAACATCACTTGGATCTCACTTTAAATCACCTAGGGTTAGAGTTAGAGCAGTCAGACTATGAAATTGGTTATAAAGACTAACCACTTCTATAGGCTTCTCACAGCTCTCAACCTCTGCGTCACACAAAGACGGTAACACCCTTGACCAGGTCTTTGTCCGGCTCTGTTTAATCTCCTACCAAAATAACTTACTGCTTCCCCTCTCTGACCACAACATTATCTCCTTCACGAACACAAATCCTCATCCACCCCAGCACACTCCTACGTATCACACATTCAGAAATCTACAAGCCTTTAACCCTCAGACACTTTCAGACTACAATCTTCCCTGTCCCCAAGCTCCTCTTTTTCCTGTCCTGACCTGGCTGTTCATCACTACGACACTCTTAGAAACACCCTTGACAAAGTAGCGCCCCTCACCCTCAAAACCTCCAAACACAGAGCAAAACAGCCCTGGCTCACATCGCAAACTCGACTTCACCAGCGATGCTCTAGGAGTGCTGAACGCCGATGGAGAAAAACTCGCACACCAGAAGACTTCATCAACTTCAAATTTATGTTAAGAACCTATAACTCTGCCCTTCACCTTGCCAAACAGACTGACTTCTCAACCCTGATCTCCTCACTAGCCAACAACCCCAAGAAACTTTTTGACACCTTTCACTCCCTCCTCAGGCCAAAAGCACAAGCTCCTATCACAGATATTTGTGCAGATGACCTGGCCTTCCACTTTATAGAGAAAATAGATAATATCTATCAGGAAATCCACTCCCAACCACCAAATGCATTTCCCCTGGCGCACTTTCCACATTTGATCCCATCACAGAAGAAGTCTCCAAACTCCTGTCTTCTCAACTCACAACTCACCTAACTACAATCTTTATTCTCTCCCTCTCCTCGGGCATTTTCCCATCCACCTTCAAACCATCTATTGTTACTCCATTACTGAAGAAACCTGCTCTCGATCCACAAACAACTACAGACCAGTCTCCAATCTCCCCTTCATCTCTAAACTTTTGGAGCGCCTAGTCTACTCCCCGCCTTACCTGTTACCTCTCCATTCATTTCCTCCTAAACCCTTCAAAGTCCGGCTTCTGCCCCCTATATTCGACTGAAATTGCACTCATCAAAGTTACCAATGACCTGACAGCAAAATGTAACAGTGACCACTCTCTGTTCATTCATCTCGACCTTTCTGCAGCTTTTGATACTGTTGACCACTGTGTCCTACTCTCTAGGCTCCAGTCACTAGGCATTAAGGACACTGCTCTCTCCTGGTTCTCTTTCCATCTTTCTGACCACTCCTTCAGTGTTTTGTTCGCTGGCTCCACATCATCTCCTCTTATTCTCGCTGTCAGGGTACCTCAGGGCTCAGTCCTTGGCCCCCTTCTCTTCTCTCTCTACACGGCCCCAATTTCACAGACCATCAGCTGATTTGGCTTTCAGTACCATCTTTATGCTGATGAGACACAACTATACACGTCATCCCCTGACCTTACCCCCATGGTACTACAGAATGCCTGTAACTGTCTGTCCACAGTCTCCAACATCATGTCTGCTCTCTAGCTGAAACGTAACCTCTCAAAATCTGAACTTCTGCCACCGTCCACTTACCTCCCTAAATATGACATTTCCCTCTCCATGGGTGGCACCATAATATTGCCCCAGCAGTAGGCTCACTGTCTGGGTGTTATGTTTGACACCAATCTCTCCTTCACATCCCATACACAATCTCTTTCCCACGCTTGCCGCTTACACCTAAAGATCATCTCCAGAATCTGCCCTTTTCTCACCAAGGAAACACCAAAAACCTTCACTGTCACATTGATTCAATCCCCCCTGGACTACTGCAATGCTCTATTAGTTGGCTTCCCCATTATTCAACTTTCTCCTCTCCAGTCCATACTTAATGCAGCAGCCAGGTTCATCCATCTGGCTAATCGGTACTCGGACGCGTCTGCTCTTCACCAATTGTTACAATGGCTGCCCATTCATTATAGGATCCAATTTAAAGTACTTGTTCTCACCCACAAAGCTCTCCACAGTGCGGCACCCCCGTACATCTCCTCCCTCATTTTTTGTCTATCAGCCTAACCAACCGCTGTGCTCTGCTCTCAACTTTTGACTGACCTCTGCACAAATCCACACCTCCCACTCCCGACTCCAAGGCTTCTCCTGTGCTGTGCCAATCCCCTAGAATGCGCTACCCCAAGAAATTAGGACTATCCACAATTTGCACAGTTTTAGGTGCTTCATCAAAATGCATTTGTTCAGAGCGGCCTATCACGTTCACTAATCAAAGTAATTTTATGTGTAAGTGTGCTTGTGTAGCCCATTCACTATTTCCATCTATCCCTCAGTCCCTCAAGATGGCTGGACAATCATTGTAAATACATCATTGTAAATACACACCTGTACTCTGTATCTCCCCCACCTCATTGTAGATTGTAAGCTCTCACGAGCAGGGTCGTCTTATTTTGCTTTAATTACTGTATTGTTAACATTGTTACTTATGAATTGTATTCTGAAACTGTTAAACTGTAAAGCGCTGTGGAATATGTTGGTGCTATATAAATAAAGATTATTATTATTATAAAAACAGATACTTATAACTGCAATTTAAAAAGGGCTGGATATATTTCACAATGAATGGCATTGTAGGTTATAGAGATGAGACAATCTTAAAATTCGAATTTGCCAACTTTGCTAAATTTTCCCCAAAATTTGCTTTACGGTAAATAAATGTACACAAATTTCAATACTGGAAAGCTTGTAATTGCTCATAAAGAACAAAGGAGAGAGGTGAGAGAGAGAGAACCACGCTGACCATAAAAGCTTACACTTTATAGGTAGGAAATAGTGGACCTTGCTGACCATAAGGGCTTACACTCTACAGGAGAAAGAGGACCCTGCTGACAATAAGAGCTTACACTCTACAGGAGAGAGGACCCTGCTGACCATAATGTCTTACTATTTACTGGCAAGAGAGAGATAGGACCCCTCTGACCATAAGAGCTGACATTCTACAAATAAAGAGGTAGATTTACTCAGTGGCTTTAAAGATGGAAAATGAATCTGCTGTACAAACTGTGCTTCACTTAAGCCCCCTTTACATTTAGCGATGCACCAGCAATCCCGACCACGATATGACCTTGTCAGGATCGCTGGTGCATTGCTAAATGGTTGCTAGTGAGCTGCCAAACAGGCAGATCTCACAGCGATGCAACAGCGGTCGTTACTTACCTTTCAGACGCGGCGATGATGACGTCCTCCCGCCCGCGTCCATGCGTCGCTCGTCGGCGCCAGCAGGAAGCCGCCGACAAGAAATGGACGTGGACGATCTTGCGCGATCAGCGATAGTCAGCGGGGGAGTCGGTCGGAGATAAGTATCACATGTAGCGATGTCGCTAGCAATATCGCTGCTGCGTCACAAAATTGGTGACGCTTTAGCGGTATTGCTAGCGATATTGCTATGTGTAAAACCTTTTTAAGAGCCACTGATTTTTGTTGGCCCAGGCCCTGACCACCACTGTACAAAGTGTGATAATTTGTAAGATGTCATTGCTGCAGTGCATTATGGGGAAGCCCTCTCCTAAAACAGAATGCCCTTAGCATGCATTTTAATGCTTCAGCAGTGTAGGAAATGGTGCTGGGACTCTTTTTCTTCCTGCAAATTGCAAATTAAAATGTTCAAATTCACATGAAGCCACAACTTTCAGGTAATTGGACTCAAACGCTATCCTCTGCGATTTGATCTGCTCCCCTTTAGTGCATTATTCATAAACTAGCAATAGAGAATGCATAGGTGGTGAAAAAAGTTTGAACTTGATGGACTTTTGTCTATGTTGAAGCTCTATAACTGTGATTGACAAATGATTTTATTTATTAATGATATGTTTTGTCTATGTAATGATAGCAGTACAAATATGATATGGACATGAAAATGTTTTGTAAAGATGGCACGTGGATCCAAGTACTAACAGTTTGTCAATTGTCACTGCTCTGAATAAATATTTAACATGGGCCCTTTTTATTCTCTTAGAATTACAGTAGGGCAAAAAAGTATTTGGTCAGTCAGCAATAGTGCAAGTTCCACCATTTAAAAAGATGAGAGGTGTCTGTAATTTACATCATAGGTAGACCTCAACTATGGGAGACAAACTGAGAAAAAAAAATCCAGAAAATCACATTGTCTGTTTTTTTTTCATTTTATTTGCATATTATGGTGGAAAATAAGTATTTGGTCAGAAACAAAATTTCATCTCAATACTTTGTGATATATCCTTTGTTGGCAATGACAGAGGTCAAACGTTTTCTGTAAGTCTTCACAAGGTTGCCACACACTGTTGTTGGTATGTTGGCCCATTCCTCCATGCAGATCTCCTCTAGAGCAGTGATGTTTTTGGCTTTTCGCTTGGCAACACGGACTTTCAACTCCCTCCAAAGGTTTTCTATAGGGTTGAGATCTGGAGACTGGCTAGGCCACTCCAGGACCTTGAAATGCTTCTTACGAAGCCACTCCTTCGTTGCCCTGGCGGTGTGCTTTGGATCATTGTCATGTTGAAAGACCCAGCCACGTTTCATATTCAATGCCCTTGCTGATGGAAGGAGGTTTGCACTCAAAATCTCACGATACATGGCCCCATTCATTCTTTCATGTACCCGGATCAGTCGTCCTGGCCCCTTTGCAGAGAAACAGCCCCAAAGCATGATGTTTCCACCACCATGCTTTACAGTAGGTATGGTGTTTGATGGATGCAACTCAGTATTCTTTTTCCTCCAAACACAACAAGTTGTGTTTCTACCAAACAGTTCCAGTTTGGTTTCATCAGACCATAGGACATTCTCCCAAAACTCCTCTGGATCATCCAAATGCTCTGTAGCAAACTTCAGACGGGCCCGGACATGTACAGGCTTAAGCAGTGGGACACGTCTGGCACTGCAGGATCTGAGTCCATGGTGGCGTAGTGTGTTACTTATGGTAGGCCTTGTTACATTGGTCCCAGCTCTCTGCAGTTCATTCACTAGGTCCCCCCGCGTGGTTCTGGGATTTTTGCTCACCGTTCTTGTGATCATTCTGACCCCACGGGGTGGGATTTTGCGTGGAGCACCAGATCGAGGGAGATTATCAGTGGTCTTGTATGTCTTCCATTTTCTAATTATTGCTCCCACAGTTGATTTCTTCACTCCAAGCTGGTTGGCTATTGCAGATTCAGTCTTCCCAGCCTGGTGCAGGGCTACAATTTTGTTTCTGGTGTCCTTTGACAGCTCTTTGGTCTTCACCATAGTGGAGTTTGGAGTCAGACTGTTTGAGGGTGTGCACAGGTGTCTTTTTATACTGATAACAAGTTTAAACAGGTGCCATTACTACAGGTAATGAGTGGAGGAAAGAGGAGACTCTTAAAGAAGAAGTTACAGGTCTGTGAGAGCCAGAAATCTTGATTGCTTGTTTCTGACCAAATACTTATTTTCCACCATAATATGCAAATAAAATGAAAAAAAAAACAGACAATGTGATTTTCTGGATTTTTTTTTCTCAGTTTGTCTCCCATAGTTGAGGTCTACCTATGATGTAAATTACAGACGCCTCTCATCTTTTTAAGTGGTGGAACTTGCACTATTGCTGACTGACTAAATACTTTTTTGCCCCACTGTATATAGTTCAGCTTTTCTATTTTTCTATAGATAATTATTAGTACCTTATGTGATTTTACATTCAGTGCCAATCAACATTGTGATATGTCATACTAAAAGATTCTAAAAAACAATATACCTGAAAAACAAATAAATTCTTATGGATATATTCAAGTAGCTACTCATAACTCTCTGAAAGGTGACTATGCTGTTTTTGAAGAGATGTGCTAGAGTCAGACGTTCCTGATGGGTGCAATTCTGTGTGCATCTCTCCACAAATCCTTCTCCTGTCCACAATAGAGTAAAATTTGTGGCATATTGAAAGCCGCCGCTCATCATGGTTTTGAAGAGCTGCGGTTGCCATGACCCCATCCCACCCTAACTCCACCCACTTTGGGCAAAAATGTGTGATGAATGCCAAAATGTGAAAAATTTTAGCTTAGCAAAAAAAATATTCCAAAATTAAGCAACTTTTCTAAGTTTTCTATGTCAAAATGGTGGCGTGAAGGCATTATTACTTAAAAGATTTTAATATATGAGGGAGAATTGGACTAGTAGAAGTGCTTATATTTATTTGGCTTACTTTTCCATTATGCAGAATTCTCCTAGTCTAGAAACAAACTCTATTCTACCTTGTTTAGGCACCACTCATAAAGTCTTCCAATCTAATATATAAAGCTCAAGTGTGTGTATGTATGTATGTATGTGTGTATGTCCGGGATTGGCATCCGCACCGTCGCAGCTACAGCCACAAAATTTGGCACAGTCACACGTCTGGACCCCGAGAGGGTCCTACGATATGTTGTGAGGCGAAATTTTAACCCCGCGCATTCCAATTCACCAAACAATTTTGTCCCTATCTACATAATGGGGAAAAAGTGTGTGTGTATCAAGCTCCGCCCCTCATTGTGATGTCATAATGGTTGCCATGGCAACGCTGATGTCATCATAGGTTGCAAGCCCCGCCGCTCATTATGATGTCATAATGCTTGACTATGGGATGGAGGATGTGTGATGGGTATATGGGCACTGGACTATGGGATGGAGGATATGTATAATGGGTATATGGGCACGGGACTATGGGATGGAGGATATGTGATGGGTATATGGGTACTGGACTATGGGATGGAGGATATGTATGACGGGTATATGGGCACGGGACTATGGGATGGCGGATATGTATGATGGGTATATGGGCATGGGACTATGGGATGGAGGATATGCATGATGGGTATATGGGCATGGGACTACGAGATTAAGGATGTATGATGGGTATATGGGCACTCGACTATGGGATGATGAATATGTATGATGGGTCTATGGGCATGGGACTATGGGATGGAAGATGTGTGATGGGTATATGGGCATGGGACTATGGGATGGAGGATGTGTAATGGGTATATGGGCACTCGACTATGGGATGGAGGATATGTATGATGGGTATATGGGCACAGGCCTATGGGATCGTGGATATGTATGATGGGTATATGGGCACGGGACTATGGGATGGAGGATAATTATAATTTGCTATAACTAACCACAGTTAGTTACTATGCCCGGGCAGCGCCGGGCTCTTCAGCTAGTTATGACATATTAATGGTTATAGTTTTAAAATGTACTGAACAAGTATCTCTTGGAACACCTCCAACTGTAGTAAATATTCTGCTGATAATAATTTATCCCGATTTGCACAAAACATATTTCATCATATGAAACCACCATGACATACTGTAACATTTCACCTGGTCCCCTTAAGTCTTGACACACAGGTGGTGCAGGGAATGAAAATTCCCTGTTCAGCTAGTCAAACAGATGTTCACTGAAAGACTCAGGTTACATTTGCTTCCCTGGGTGTAAAATACAAGGATTTACAGCTTCCATTTTGCTTATTCATTTGCTAAAAATTTCAAATGTGTGTTATTCTAACACATGCAGTCTGATTCAGGGTCTTATTTTTCAATGAGTGATTGGAAAAAAATTGTGTTTATAAGTAATATAAGTAACTTTTCAACTATTCCCAATTACTAGTTTTCACAATTTATCATATTATTACTCTAATCTACATGTTGTATGTAATTGCATGTTTTGGAAGGTCTAAACAACGCTAATCAGTGGTTTGTTGATACCATTTATGTCTATTTAAAGTAAGGACAGGTTGTAGTCTTCTGATGTTATGTGTTATAACAAAATAATCTATAACAGTGTTGGCCAACTCATAACTCGATAGTCACATGATGCTAACTGCTTGTCAATCCCAAGATGTTGGCAGTTGAAGACTCAATCATCTAGCCATTATGTACTTTTGACAACACAGGATTGCTAAATATTGGCATGAAAGGTCAAAATTTCACTGGCAGTTCACACTTATTATTGTTGCTCACCTGAGGAGGTGGATCCTCTAAGTCACAGGTCATGGTGAGCAGCACAGACCAGAGGCAATGATGCAATAGAAAAGGACTGCACGTGAATCAGCAATGTTTAGGATTTCAGGCTATTATTATTATTATGCATTTATATAGCGCCATTTATTCCATGGCGCTTTACATGTGAAAAGGGGAAATATAGACAAGTGTAATATATACAAGAGTAATATACAAGTGTAAGACAAGGGACAAGGGACACACAAGTACATAAGGAGAGGGGACCCTGCCCGCGAGGGCTCACAGTCTACAGGGATGGGTGAGGATACAGTAGGAGAGGGTAGAGCAGGTCGTGCGGTGGTTCAGTAGACCGAGGATCATTGCAGGCTGTAGGCTTGTCGGAACAGGTGGGTCTTCAGGTTATGCAAGATAGCAAATGGAAAAGTGAAACTAGATTTGATAGAGAGCAAGCACACAGGAACTGCGAGAGTACATGCAGGCCTGAATAGGTAGCAGGGATATGGCTATTAGTAGAGATGTACTGTATATGAAATCAGGAACTTACAGGAAGGATATGGTTAATAGTAGAGACATACAGTATATGCAATTAGTAATTTGCAGCAGAAATATGATTAATGGCGGAAATGTACGATCAGTTGATTGTAGCAGGGGTAATGGTTAATAGTAGAGATATACTGTACTGTATAAGGAATCAGAAATTTAAGCAGGGATTCAAAGATCTGAGCCAAAAAATGAAACTTGATGAAAATTATCCAAGAGTTGGTGGGAAGACAAGTAACCAGCCTGTTGGAGCAAAATCTTTACGTAGCCGAGGCCAGTTGCTTCAAAAGCACATGGTATCTAAGTGTTAAATTTTCTGATTAAAGCTGCTGATAACTGCCTTAGCCAAACTTAACTTCTTCACCCCTGAGCCTGTTTTCACCTTACTGACCATGCCAAATTTTATACTTCTGACCAGTGTCTCTATATATGGTAATAACTCTAGAACATTTCAGTGTATCCCAGTGATTGTGAGATCTTTTTGTGACACTTTGTACTTCATGTTAATGAAAAATTTAGGCCTATATTTTTTGCGTTTGTTTATGAAATTATCAGAAATATGGCAAAAATGTAGAAAATATAGCAATTTTCAAACTTTTAATTTTTATTCCCTTAAACTAGATAGTTATATCACACAATATTGTGAATAAATTACACTTACCATATGACTACTTTATATCAGCATCATTGGGGCGGCACGGTGGCTCAGTGGTTAGCCAGTGGGTCCTGGGTTCGAATCCCACCAAGGACAACATCTGCAAGGAGTTTGTATGTTCTCCCCGTGTTTGCGTGGGTTTCCTCCGGGTACTCCGGTTTCCTCCCACATTCTAAAGACATACTGATAGGGAATTTAGATTGTGAGGATTGTGAGCCCCATCGGGGACAGTGATGATAATGTGTGTGCAAAACTGTAAAGCGCTGCGGAATATGTTAGCGCTATATAAAAATAAAGATTATTATTATTATTATTATTATTTTTTAAACAGTTTTCACAAAATTAAAAAGAACTCTTATTTTAGGGACCACATGACATTTGAAGTGAAGTTGAGGGCATATATGACAGAAAGTACCCAAAAGTAACACCATTTTAAAAACTGCAACCCTCAAAGTGCTGAAAACCACATTAAATAAGTTTATAAATGCTTCAGATGCTTCACAGTTACTGAAGCAATGGCGAAGGAAAAAATAAAATTTTTGTTTATTCCCACAAATACTGCATATTGATTTAGCACCAAATTTAGCATTTTCACAAGGGTAGCGATATCAGATTTATATCCATTTTTTATGTTTGTCAAGCTAAAAGATGATCTTTTGCAACATAATATTTTTACATCTCTTTTTTTTATTGGTACCATTTTCGGACACATGACATTTTTGGAAAAAAAAAATTCAGGAATTGTTTGTTGGATTCCATATGATAAAAGTGACAAGACAGAAAACAATTGTTTTTGCATTTCTGTCTCTTGTAAACTATAACTTTTTATTATTTCTCCATTGATGGAGCTGTGTTGCAGCTTGTTTTTTTGCTGGACATGATGACGTTTTCAGTGATACCACTTATTTATAATCTACTTTTCTTACTGCGTTTTATTCTACTTTTTTTTTTTGGTGCTATGATGAAACAGCAGTTTTTTGCCACTACTTTTTTACGGAGTTCACTGAAAGGGTGCAACAGTTTTGTAGGTCGGGTAATTCTGTATGCAATACCAAATATGTGTAATTATTTAGTGTATTTTTTTATATAAATATACCGTATTTTTCGGACTATAAGACGCACCGAACCATAAGACGCACTCCAATTTTCAGAAGGAAAATAGGGAAAAAAATAATAATGTGTCAAATGGGGGTCTGTCTTACAGTCCAAATTCAGCTTACCTGGGAAGGGATCCGGCACAGGTGGAGGAGTGGTCACAGGGGTCACTCAGTGGTCCAGGCTGGTGCGGTGGCGGCGGCTCTGTGCTGGGGCAGCTGGGCTGTGCTGGGGCAGGTTGGTTGTGCTGGGGCAGCTGGGCTGTGCTGGGGCAGCTGGGCTGTGCTGGGGCAGGTGGGCTGTGCTGGGGCAGCTGTGCTGTGCTGGGGCAGGTGGGCTGTGCTGGGGCAGCAGGGCTGTGCTGGGGCAGCTGGGCTGGAGCAGCTGTGCTGGGCTGGGGCAGCTGTGCTGGGCTTGGGCAGCTGTGCTGGACTGGTGCAGGTGGGCTGGGGCAGTTGGGCTGGGCTGGGACAGCTGGGGCAGGTGGGGTGAGGGTGGCGGCTGGCTGTGCTCAAGTGCATGGGCGGCGATTCCGCCGGCATTTCCTCGAAGCCCGGAGGCCCCCGCACATCTGTTGCTGGCTGCTGCCATGTTGCGGTGGCCTCTGTGAACATGGACGCCGGGAAGATGGCAGCCGGTCCGGGGATGGCACATGTGCAGGTTCAGATCTCGTCCTGAGATCTCGGGGGACGAGACCTTTTTGCCGAGATTTGAATCTCATCTCCCGAGATCTCAGGACGAGATCTGAACCTGCGCATGTGCCGTCCCCGGACCGGCGGCCATCTTCCCGGCATCCATTTTCCCGGAGGCCACCGCAACATGGCAGCAGCCAGCAATAGATGTGCGGGGGCCTCCGGGCTTCGAGGAAATGCCGGCGGAGCCCCCCACGGAGCACAGAGAGCCGCTACCCCTGCATCGGAGCACAGCCTGCTGCCACCACCGCACCACAAAGCCCCGCGGCACCAGCCACCAGCCATAGACGGATGTAAGGATATTGCGACCATAAGACGCACCCCCCACTTTCCCCCAAAATTGTGGGGGGAAAAAAGTGCATCTTATGGTCCAAAAAATACGGTAGCTATTTACTGATTTAACTGTCTTTACTCTTTTACTTAGTTCCTCTATGAAACTGTTGTTGGGCGCAGCGCTCAATCGGGCGCAGGTCTTAATCTGTAAAAAAGAGAATTAAAAAAAAAGGTTATTCTCACCTTTCGACGGCCTCCTGTCTTCTTTTCACGCGCCCAGCCTCGCGTTCCCAGTAATGCTTTGCGGCTTAGACCACTGATGACGTCACTCTCACGAGAGCGAGAAAGAAGACCGACATCACTCTCACGAGAGCGAGAAAGAAAACCAACGTTACTCTCGCGAGAGCGAGAAAGAAGACCATCAGCGGTCTAAGCCGCAAAGCATTACTGGGAACTCGAGGCCGGGCGCGTGGAAAGAAGACAGGAGGCCGTCGGAAGGTGAGAATAACTTTTTTTATTTTTTAATATTTTTTTTACATGCTAGAGGGCCGCGGCAGTGATTGGTCGCAGCTACAGGGCCATGTTGCTGATTGGTCACGGCTACACGGAAAGGGGGGGTGAGGGGACCAGGAATACCAGGAAAGGGGGGTGAGGGGACCATGCATACAGGATTGGGGGGTGAGGGGACCATGCATACCAGGAAAGGGGGGTGAGGGGACCATGCATACCAGGATTGGGGGGTGAGGGGACCATGCATACCAGGAAGGGGGGGTGGGGGGACCATGCATACCAGGAAAGGGGGGTGAGGGGACCATGCATACCAGGAAAAGGGTATAAGGGGACCATGCATACCAGGAAAGGGGGGTGAGGGGACCATGCAAACCAGGATTGGGGGTTGAGGGGACCATGCATACCAGGAAAGGGGAGAGGGGACCATGCATATCAGGAAAGGGGGGTGAGGGGACCATGCATACCAGGATTGGGGGGTGAGGGGACCATGCATACCAGAAAAGGGGGTGAGGGGACCATGCATACCAGGATTGAGGGGTGAGGGGACCATGCATACCAGGATTGGGGGGTGAGGGGACCATGCATACCAGGATTGAGGGGTGAGGGGACCATGCATACCAGGAAAGGGGGGTGAGGGGACCATGCATACCAGGATTGGGGGGTGAGGGGACCATGCATACCAGGATTGGGGGGTGAGGAGACCATGCATACCAGGATTGGGGGGGTGAGGGGACCATGCATACCAGGAAAGAGGGGTGAGGGGACCATGCATACCAGAATTGGGGGGTGAGGGGACCATGCATACCAGGAAAGGGGGGTGAGGGGACCATGCATACCAGAATTGGGGGGTGAGGGGACCATGCATACCAGGAAAGGGGGGTGATGGTGAGCATACATACCAGGACTGGGGGGAGAGAGCACCATGCATACTAGCAAAGGGGGGTGAGGGGACCATGCATACCAAGAAAGGGGGGTGAGGGGAACATGCATACCCCGAAAGGGGGGTAAGAGGACCATGCATACCAGGAAAGAGGGGTGAGAGGATTATGCATGCCAGGATTGGGGGGGTGAGAGGACCATGCATTCCAGGATTGGGGGGTGAGGGGGTCAAGTATACCCCAAAAGGGGAGTAAGAGGACCATGCATACCAGGAAAGAGAGGTGAGAGGACCATACATACCAGGATTGGGGGGTGAGGGGACCATGCATACCAGGATTTGGGGGTGAAGGAACCATGTATACCAGGATTGGGGGGTGAGGGGACCATGCATACCAGGAAAGAGGGGGTGAGAGGACCATGCATACCAGGATTGGGGGGTGAGAGAACCATGCATACCAGGATTGGGGGGTGAGGGGACCATGCATACCAGGATAGGGGGGTGAGGGGACCATGCATACCAGGATTGGGGGGGTTTGATGACCATGCATTCCAGGATTGGGGGGTGAGGGGACCAAGTATACCCCGAAAGGGGAGTAAGAGGACCATGCATACCAGGAAAGAGAGGCGAGAGGACCATGCATACCAGGATTGGGGGGTGAGAGAACCATGCATTCCAGGATTGGGGGGTCAGGGGACCATGCATACCAGGATAGGGGGTTGAGGGGTAGCATGCATATCAGGATTGGGGGTGAGAGAACCATTCATATCAGGATTGGGGGTAAGAGAACCATACATATCAAGATTGGGGGGGCATTATTGCATTATTATTAAATCTTCAAAAATGAACTGCATACATATTCTAGAATACCCGATGCCTTAGAATCAGACCACCATCTAGTCGACCATATAATTGTCTTATTCAGTCTGTCTGTCAGTAACCGAAATCTCGCGTCGCTGATTGGTCATGACCGCCAGGCTGCGACCAATCAGCTGTTTGTAACTGTAAGCTGCGCCTGCCGCTGATTGGTCGCGTCCGGCCACCATCTAGGCCGTGACCAATCAGCGACAGGCGGGATTTCCATTACAAACAGAGAAACAGACAGATAGAATTAGATGGTTATATAGTAGATACATGTCTGTATGAGGAGAAATATCTATATATACACGTCTGTATGAGGAGAAATATATATATATATACACATCTGTATGAGGAAAAAATATATATATATACACGTCTGTATGAGGTGTATGAGGAGAAATATATATATAGATGTCTGCATGAGGAGAAATATATTTATATATACACGTCTGTATGAGGAGAAATACTAGCTGAAGAGCCTGGCGCTGCCCGGGCATAGTAACTAAATGTGGTTAGTTATAGCAAATTATAATTATCCTCCATCCCATAGTCCCGTGCCCATATACCCATCATACATATCCACGATCCCATAGGCCCATGCCCATATACCCATCATACATATCCTCCATCCCATAGTCGAGTGCCCATATACCCATCACACATCCTCCATCCCATAGTCCCATGCCCATATACCCATCATACATATTTGCCATCCCATAGTCGAGTGCCCATATACCCATCACACATCCTTCATCTCATAGTCCCATGCCCATATACCCATCATACATATCCACCATCCCATAGTCCCGTGCCCATATACCCACCATACATATCCGCCATCCCATAGTCCCATGCCCATATACCCATCATACATATCCTCCATCCATAGTCCAGTGCCCATATACCCATCACACATCCTCCATCCCATAGTCCCGTGCCCATATAACCATCATACATATCCTCCATCCCATAGTCCAGTGCCCATATACCCATCACACATCCTCCATCCCATAGTCAACCATTATGATATCATAATGAGCGGCAGGGCTTTCAACCTATGATGATATCAGCGTCGCATGGCAACCATTATGACATCATAATGAGGGGTGGGGCTTGATACACACACACTTTTTCCCCATTATGTAGATAGGGGCAAAATTGTTTGGTGAATTGGAACGTGCGGGGTTAAAATTTCACCTCACAACATAGACTAGGACACTCTCGGGCTCCAGACATGTGACTGTGCCAAATTTTGTGGCTGTAGCAGCGACGGTGCGGATGCCAATCCCGGACATACACACATACATACATACATACATACATTACACACACTTGAGCTTTATATATTAGATATATATATATATATATATTTATACATGTCTGTATGAGGAGAAATATATGTATACACGTCTGTATGAGGAAAAAATATATATATATACACATCTGTATGAGGTGTATGAGGAGAAATATATATATAGATGTCTGCATGAGGAGAAATATATTTATATATACACGTCTGTATGAGGAGAAATACTAGCTGAAGAGCCTGGCGCTGCCCGGGCATAGTAACTAAATGTGGTTAGTTATAGCAAATTATAATTATCCTCCATCCCATAGTCCCATGCCCATATACCCATCATACATAGCCACGATCCCATAGGCCCATGCCCATATACCCATCATACATATCCTCCATCCCATAGTCGAGTGCCCATATACCCATCACACATCCTCCATCCCATAGTCCCATGCCCATATACCCATCATACATATTTGCCATCCCATAGTCGAGTGCCCATATACCCATCACACATCCTTTATCTCATAGTCCCATGCCCATATACCCATCATACATATCCACCATCCCATAGTCCCGTGCCCATATACCCACCATACATATCCGCCATCCCATAGTCCCATGCCCATATACCCATCATACATATCCTCCATCCATAGTCCAGTGCCCATATACCCATCACACATCCTCCATCCCATAGTCCCGTGCCCATATAACCATCATACATATCCTCCATCCATAGTCCAGTGCCCATATACCCATCACACATCCTCCATCCCATAGTCAACCATTATGATATCATAATGAGCGGCAGGGCTTTCAACCTATGATGATATCAGCGTCGCATGGCAACCATTATGACATCATAATGAGGGGTGGGGCTTGATACACACACACTTTTTCCCCATTATGTAGATAGGGGCAAAATTGTTTGGTGAATTGGAACGTGCGGGGTTAAAATTTCACCTCACAACATAGCCTAGGACACTCTCGGGCTCCAGACATGTGACTGTGCCAAATTTTGTGGCTGTAGCAGCGACGGTGCGGATGCCAATCCCGGACATACACACATACATACATACATACATACATTACACACACTTGAGCTTTATATATTAGATATATATATATATATATATATATTTATACATGTCTGTATGAGGAGAAATATATGTATACACGTCTGTATGAGGAGAAATATATATACACGTATGTATGAGGAGAAATATATATACACGTCTGTATGAGGAGAAACATATATATATGTCTGTATGAGGAGAAATATATATACCCGTCTGTATGAGGAGAAATATATATATACACATCTGTATGAGGAGAAATATATATATATACACGTCTGTATGAGAAGAAATGTATAAATATATATATATATACACATCTTTATGAGGAGAAATATATATATACCCGTCTGTAGATTCAAGATTCAAGATTCAAAGAAGCTTTATTGGCAGGACTAAATACACATTAGTTTTGCCAAAGCAAGTGTACAGAAGGGAATAGGGATAGGGACTGTAGGGATGTTGGCAAGGGGCTGAAGGAAAGGTGGATGGGGCAGATCCAGGATGGGGCTATAAAAGTCCATGGCATAGGGAAGGTAGATGGGGGCATGGGGGCAGATCCAGGATGAGGCTATAGAAGTCCATGGCATAGGGAAGGTGGATGGGGGGTTGGGGCATATCCAGGGTGGGGGCCATAGAAGTCCATGGCATATCATAGTTCTCTTTCTCGCAGTCTATGACATTCGCTCACATATTGCGCTGCTATCTCCACTGCTCTCTCTTCTTCCCCCAGCAGGATATATGTTTTCTCTTCCTCCTTCATGGTGGTGAAATCCGGGAAGAGATGTGAGAGTCTCCTGAAGTGAGTGTCCCTCACTGCTGAGTACTTGGAACAGTGTAGCAGGAAGTGGGTCTCATCCTCCAGGGCCTCCTGGTCACAGTGTTGGCACAGTCTTTCCTCTCTGGTCTTGTAGCTCTGCCTGTGTCAGCCGGATTCGATGGCCAGACTGTGGGCACTGAGTCTATACCGGCTCAGGATCTTGCGGTCTTTGGGGTCCGGGAGTTTCTCCAGGTATGGAGCCAGTCTGTAGTCTCTCTGTAGACTCTGGTACATGGTCAGTTTCTGAGAGCTGATGATGTCGTTCTTCCAGTCACTTACGTACCTCTTCAGGCCTTCGTCTACCATCTTCCTGATTCCGGCTTTTGTCAGGTTGTTGTGATTGGTGTTCTGGTCAGGTTGGGTTTGGGTGAGCTGTTCCAAGGGTCCTGGTTTTTCTGTTTCCCCTACATGTGTCAGGGCTTTATGGTGATGGGAGCTTGGATTGCTCCTATGTAGGTGAGCCCGGAATGACAGTGCCCTCTTTAGAACCATTAGGTGTAGAGGGAATCTGCCCAGCTCGGCCCGGCAAGCACTGTTGGAGGTGCTCCGATGGACTTGGAGAAGGTGCTTGCAGAATTCCAGGTGGAATATTTCTGTTGGGCTTGAATCCCACCTTGACCAGTCTGGATAGGTGTGAGGGCCCCAGACTTCGCTGCCATACAGGAGGATTGGGGCGATGATAGAGTTGAAGATTTTTAACCAGACCCTCACTGGTGGCTTTAGATGGTAGAGTTTCCTTCAGATGGCATAGAAGGTTTTGCATGCCTTGTCTTTCAAGGTCTCTATGGCTTGTTTGAAGCTCCCTGATCGGTGAATCTCTAGGCCCTGGTAGGTATATTTGTCCATTCCTGTAAGGGCGCAGTTGTTGAGGATAAATGAAGGGTGCTGGTCTGATTTTCTCTTTCTCTTCTGGAACACCATGATGTAGGTTTTCTTTAGGTTGACCGGTAGAGCCCAGGTGGAGCTGAATTTCTCTAAGATTTTCAGGTTATCTTGGAGGCCTTTCTCGGTTGGTGACAGAAGCAGCAAGTCATCTGCATACAGCAGGAATTTCACCTGCGCGTCATGGAGGGTGAGACCTGGTGCTGTGGAAGATTCCAGAGCGGTAGCCAGCTCAATGATGTAAATGTTGAAGAGCGTTGGGCTTAGGCTGCAGCCTTGTCTGACTCCCCGGCTCTACTGGAAATAAGCCGTTCTTCTGCCATTCACACTCACACTGCAGGGGTTCTCGGTGTAGGAGCTGTTGATAACATCATAGGTCTTTCCTCCTATTCCGCTCTCCAGCAGTTTCAGGAATAAGCCTGGGTGCCACACCGAATCAAAGGCCTTTTTAAAATCCACAAAACAGGCGTATATCTTCCCGTTCTTTGTATCGTGGATGTGGCTCTGAATGAGGCTGTGCAGGGTGTAGATGTGGTCAGTAGTGCGGTGGTTTGGCATGAACCCTGCTTGGCTCTTGCTGAGGACGTTATGCTCGGTGAGGAAACTGAGGATCCTCTTGTTCAGGATGCTGTTGAACAGTTTTCCCAGGTTGCTGCTGACACATATTCCTCTGTAGTTGGCTGGGACATACCTGTCCCCATTCTTGTGGATGGGTGTGATGAGGCCTTGATTCCAGGTACGAGGGAAGTAGCCGGCACTTAGCACAATATTGAAGAGTTTAACCATTGCGGCCTGTATTTCTGGTGGGCTGTACTTCAGCATTTCTGGTAGGATTCCGTCCAGGCCACCGGCTTTTCTACATCTTATGGAAGAGATTCTCTCTGCTACTTCCTGTAATGTAATAGGTGTATCCACGGGGTTTTGGCAATGTTTTACTTTTTGCTCCATTGCTTTTAGTTTTGCCATTATGTTTTCCTGTTCTTGGCTTAGTTCTTCCTTTGGAATGTCTTTATAGAGGTCTCTGAAGTACTGGAACCAGATGTTGCCATTTTGGATATGGATGTTGTTTTTGTTGTCTTTTGTGCCCATGTGGTTCCATAGTTCCCAGAAGGAGTTGTCTTGGAGGGCGTCTTGGAGTTGGTTAAGTTTGGTGGAGATGTAACTCTGCTTCTTCCTCCTGAGGATGGTTTTGTACTGCCTTTGTATGGTTTCATAGGCTTCCCTCAGACCCGGGTGGTTGGGATCTCTGTGTTTCTTGTTTGAGGCTGTTCTCAGGGTCTTCCGTACGGCTTTACATTCTCTGTCAAACCATCCGTTGATCTGTTTTTCTTTTGGTCTCTTGTAGTTGACTTTTTTAAGGTCGGACAGTCTGGTCATTGCATAGAATATATTGTTGAGGTCTTTTGCAGCTTGACTCACTCCCTTTGGGTTAGGCTAGTACTCGTAGTTGTAGAAGTGGTGGAGCATCCGCTGTATTTCAGGTCTGCTGGGAGCCTCTTTATACTTTAATGCCGACGTTTTGTGCCATTTATAGGATGGAGGCCGGGTGAAGAGGCCGCTCTGCTGAGGCTTTTGAGTGGATGGTTTCTCTGTAGATTTCAGGTACAGAAGAAGTTGGCTGTGGTCTGACAGGTGCGTTTGTGGGGAGACTATGAAGGCGCTGATATTTGCCAGGTTCATATCTGTAATGGCATAATGTACTACACTCCTCCCTACATGGGAGTTTAGTGTGCACATCCCTAAGGAGTCTCCTTTGGTTCGTCCGTTAAGAATATGAAGTCCTAAACTTCTGCATACGTTCAGGAGCTTTTTACCACTTTTGCTGACTGTACTGTCATAGCTGTTTCTCTCTGTAACTACTGAGTCTTGGCCGTTATTCTCTGCTCCAAATATGTAGATGTTCCCATCCGTGGTCAGGAAGTCATTTTCTCTCCCTGTTCTTGCATTGAGGTCTCCAAAGATGAGAACTTTGCCCAGGCCCTGATAGTGGGCGGCTTCTCTTTGTAAGATCTCGAAGCAGTCTGGATTGAAGTAGGGTGAGTCTGGCGGAGGTATATAGGTGGCGCAGAGATAGACATCAGACTGAGAGGTGAGGATGGAGCTGCTGATCCTGATCCATATGTGGCTGCCTCCTCTCTTCACCGGTTTGATGTACTGGTGGAGCTCCTCTTTATGCCAAATCAGTATTCCTCCTGAGCTCCGGCCCTGTTTGATGTTTTTATTTTTCAGGGCAGGGACAGAGATTTCCCTGTATCCGATGGGCACCAGAGATTCATCTTCGGCTCTGGTCCATGTTTCCAGGAGGATCTGAATGTCTATATTTCTCAGTCTTTGTATAAAGTCAGGGTCATTTGTTTTACATCCAAAGGCCGAGGTGTTGAGACCCTGAATATTCCAGCTGCTGATTGTAAGTGAGGTAATTTTTTTTTTTTCTACATATCTTGGGTGTATATACCTTGTAATGAGTATGGCTGTGTAGAACACACCGGATCTCTGACTGGTTTATTAAAGGTGTTGTTTCCATCCAGTCACATTAGTTTCCTGCACACTGTGTTGAGTAGAGTCTTTAACTCCTCCTTGTCTCTGCTCTGTATGCCTCTGTTTTGCATGTCTCTGTGTGAGGTCGGTGAACTCCTCCATGGTGGTCTCCTCCTCTGACAGTCCAATTTTGGGTGAGGGTGTATGTTTTCAGCTTCCTTTGATATAATTGTTGTTTCTTTCCTTATTGTTGGGGGTCTTGTCATGGGATTCTGGTTGGTGTTGGCTCCAGGCCTAGGGTGGTCTCTGTTTAGTACAATGTCCTTCAGCTCTTTGGCCAGAAGGCTGACCCCTGATTTGTTCAGGTGCTTACTGTCATAGAGGTGATGGTGATTTATGGAGGGGTGTTGGGCCAGAATCACTCCTGGCACAGATTTCATTCTTGCTGTTAGGTCCATATTGATGTTCTGGATGGTGTGGTTGGGTATATCCTTTCTTGGGAGCAGAGATGACAGAATGATTTTGCTGTCTGGGAATCTTAGTTGTGCCGTCTTTGCTAGTTGGGCCAGTTGTCCTGAGATCTGCTGGTGCTGGTCTGGCAGATTGTTTGTGCTGGTGTGTATAATGATATGGTTTGGGTTGGAAAACCGTGGATTATTGATGGCCGCTGTCACCTGTTCAATAGTTGCACAGCGGATTTTTTTCACCCTTTTTCCTGGGAATAGCCGCCTTGTATTCAGGTATTTCCCATTTGAGTCCATTATGAGGACGGTGTCAGGACTTTGTGATGTGGTTGGTGGGGGATGTGGCTGCTGATGGGGGTCTGTGCAGGAGATTATGCTGGTAGCAGGTTCTCTTCTCTCTTCTATGGGTCTTGTTTCTGGCTCACTTTGATTAGACTCCGGTTCCTCCATATTGGGGTTGTTTGGCCTCTCTGCCTCCTGGTCAGTGGATGTCATGTCCTCTGCACTCCTCGTTTCCATGGCCCCCTCCTGGCTCAGATGTCCAGGTGTTGGTGCTTTCAGCTTTTCTATCTCCTGTCTCAGCCTTGCGTTTTCTTCCTGTATTATTTCTTCGTCTGTATTAGGAGAAATATATATACCCGTCTGTATGAGGAGAAATATATATATATATACGTCTGTATGAGGAGAAAAAAAAAAATATATATATATACACGTCTGTATGAGGAGAAATATATATATATATACACACACATGTCTGTGTGAGGAGAAAAAAATATATATATATTCTGTCTGTCTGTCTTTCTATTTGTAATGGAAATCCCACGCCGCTGATTGGTCTTGCCCGGCCGACCGCGACCAATCAGCGACCGGCACAGTCTGGCCGTGAATTGGCGTGGAATTCGAATGACGCATGCCACCGCTACCGTCGGGAGATCTGCGGCGCCAGCTGCTGATCTTCCGACTAGAGTTGAGCGACTTTGCTCGGATCGGGTTTCAAGAAACAAAATTTGTTTCAGATGAAACTGGTCCAACTAGGGCAAAAAAAGTTGGAGTTTCGTCCGAAACCCGACCCCAATGCAAGTCAATGGGAAATAAAAGTCAGCATTAAGCGGATGACATTCACAAAAAATCAAATTCAGCATGAAAGTTGCATATTTGGATTCGTGTTCGGATTCCCTAGCTTTTTCTCTAAAACCCATCGAAAGTTGTCCAAAGTTCGGTAAATGATCGAGTTCACTAAGGACTCTTTCAGACATCAGCATCATTGTTTCCGATAGAAGCACTGGCCACAAAACGTTCCGTACACATGCACACTGAAGTGAAGACAGCTCACATCACTGTCCTCTGCTCACACTGCGATCAGCGCTAGCAGGGGACAATATTGGGCAGCTGATGGGAGTATTCATCAGCCACTGCCTGCACTTTAAATAAATTCATTTAAAAAAAATGACATGGGATTTCCCTGTATTTTTGGTAACCAGCCAGGCAAAACTGACAACCCTCAGCTGGCAGAGTCAGGATCTAATAGATTTGGCATTTCTGGGCAGCTGGGGGCTGCTATTTTTAGGCTGGGATGCCCAATATCCATGGATACTTACCAGACTGAGAATACTAGCCCCCAGCTGTCTGCTTTAGCTTGGGTGGTTGTCAACAAATGGGAGGGAGCTAATACCATTTTTTAACAATAATTTATTTAAATAATTAAAAAAACAGCACGGGGAACCCCTCTATTCTTGATAACCAGCCTTGCAAATGATGACAGCTGAGGGTTGCAGCCTGCAGCTGTCAGGTTTGCCTGGTTGGTTATCAAAAATACAGGGGAACCTTAATTATTCATTTATAGTGCAATTTATGGATCAATTGATGTCTCTTTTCCAGGTGTTTACCCCAAATTTGAGTTGTTTTAAAAGCTTTTGGGCCCCTCTGAAGGTGTTTTCAACATGTTTGGTTTTGCTTCCTATTGAATTCGATGGGGTTCACATATGTTCATCAAACCATTCCCCGAAAATGTTCTGTGAACATAGGGACAGAACCGAACCTTGAAAGGTTTGCTTATCTCTGATATTGATCAAAAACTTATTTGCTATTCGGAGGTCATTTAAAAGCCTGTTTAGACAGGCAGACCACATTTCTTATGCACACAGAACAATCAGTAATAGATTATATGTAATCAGTAGTACATTAATTGTTCATAGTTTGCCATTGTTCCCAGAAGCACAGGTTCTCTTTACACAATACGATATAGTGTTGAGATCAATGATCTTTTAAGCAAACCAAAATATAAATTTACTTACAATTATACTGCATGATTATGAAGAAACAAAGAATTCTAAAAATGCTTGTTTCCTCATAATTAAGCAGTGTACATGCATTTCTAAGCTAATGGAGGTGATAAGAAGCTTAACATTTCATAGATTACTGTGAGGTGAACAACATACATACTTTTCCAAACATTACAGAAACAGAAAGCTGAAGTAAAACTTTTACATACACGTAATGTTCACACTAGCTTTTTACCAATTTTTTTTCATAACTCATCCTATATAATTGAATAAGTGAAGCAAAAAAGTTGAATTAGTTTGTATCAACTTATTAACTAACTTTTTGGGTTCTTATTTATGATATGTCCACAACTACTTTCATTTATTACTGATGCCACAATGCTCGTGTCATCACATCCAATAGACCCCTATGATTAAGAATGTTATGGATTAGGTTAAGCTAATGTATCCACTTTTTGGAATGACAAAAGAAAAAAACCCTGCATGCTGTACAGATTAAGGCTTTGATATAATTGTAAAAGCACTAAATTTAGTGTCTGCATTCGACACCAAGCTTTTGGCCAATACGTCTGACATGGAGTATAAAAAAGAATACCCATGTTTAGTTTTCGAAAACATTTGGTCAACAGAAATCAAAGGACTTGTGATATGCAATGTTTGTGCAATGTAACACTGCTTAAAAGTTTTGTGACTTTTAGTGTTTCATGCCAGTTTCCCCAGCTTTGCCATAGAGGGTGTAGCTGGGGCAGGAATGGCGTTTGATGAGGGTTTGAGACTACAGCTTGACTAATTCATGACCAGCCGTGGTGTTCCTTGCACCAGAAATCTTACTCTAATTCTCAACTGGAGTAAGATTTGTGGGGAGCCAAATGTTAGGGCTGGTGGAACCTCTGACCACCAATTAGCGGTCCTCTCACGGGCATGCTCAGATGGAGAAAAGCAGGACATAGTCCCAGGGGCGTCTGCTCGCCGCTGACTAATGCTGAATGCTATAGCTGAACCTGGGGCGGCAGCAACCAAGTGCATCGCATTAGCCTGAGCAAGATGCTGGGGATGACATCTCTGCTGAGCAGGAACCTCTGTGGCTGAATAAGAATGGGAGACCACAGAGGACATGGCTTGAGATTCCCCCTGTGCAGTGGCGGGAACTCGACACCTATCACCGTATGCCATACCATACATTCATTAAGAAGCATGCACATCCTAATGAATCAGAAGCATCTGACTTCAACATGCTCCCAAGATTGGCAAGGGAATATTCAGTCTTGATGAATCAGAGTCTTTAACATTAATTGTAAATGGTTTCATATTGTAAGATAATGTCAAATTATTTAAATATATGCTTTAATACAAGTGAGTTATTATGTTTTTGTGGAGTTTTGTTATTTTATGTATATTTTACTTGCAAGTAACTAATAAATCACTATCTTATCATTAAAGAAATGGTGTACTGTGACGTTTTAATTGGATTATAGGTCACTGTATCAATTTAGTAATTTATTCTGCAGAATAAAATTGAATATTAGAACTATCTTAGTCTATGGATGACTTTGGTGAAGTTGCCTGCAAGCTAACTTCTACTTAGGTGTTTCTTTTATTAGGCATTGGTTAAAAAAAAGTTTCTTCTAGAGTCGATGAGATCTTGAATTGGTTTTCAAAACATTAGTGGGGATATTTTTTAAGCTTGTTAGCTAAAGTATTTTCACAATAAACTTTTCCCTACTTCAAATACAACAGTAATGCACCTGTATAGAGACATGGCAGGAATTGATTTTCTGTGCCAGTTAGTGAATAGGTAATCACCAGGGTGCACCTGTCTCTTACAGGAGCTGAAGCTCTGGACTGAGATTCATGGATAGTGCAGAATACAACAAAGGTCATTCCTTCTCCCAGGACGCGCCATCCTTGATTGACACACCCGTTAAATTCTACTCTACTTAGTAACTTATCCAGATATCTCTAAAATGACAGTTTTACATTCATCCAGCCTTGAGGAAATGACCTTTTCTAAAGCAAATATATTTATCATCCCTTCTCCATACATTTTATCTTACATTTGAATTAATTATTAAATCTATGCTTTGAAGTGCAGCTAAACCTCCATTAAAATGAAATTTTGGCATAGCAATGAGAAGTTTTACGACATGTATCATTAGGAAAAATGTATGTTTAATATAATATTTAATGAGTTCCACATTAGTAGCTTCTCGAATTAACAACATAAGGTAGAAAGTATCCTGAAACAGTTGAAAAATAAATGAATCATTTGTTTCTTAGTTTATGTAAAACACAATAATTATTCCCATAATCACACATCTGTCATGTACACTAAAGCATGCTTTTCTAATGAAAAAATAAGAATAATCACACGGTAGGTATAATTGTCTGCAGACTCTTTCTGTGTTGGAGTTGGTGACTGTTGTACGGGTAGGACGTGGATATTGATAATTCTGCACCAATTTATATTCGATCTTAACGCATCTACTGTATCTAACAAGGAAAATGATTGTTACTGTGTTACAATCCAATTAAATAAAATACTTATCTAGCAAAAAATAGATAAACACATAAATAAATAACTATTATATCACTATAACAAATAACGTCAAGTATAACAAAGTACATACAGTCTTCAGGAAATGCAGCACAGCTTCAAAAGTTAAGCAATAGCACAGACTAGTGGATTGAGAGAAAGTGTCAGTTATGAGTTGTCTGGAAAACGACAATTCTTATTATCTTTTATGTGTCATTTATTATTTATTTGATGCTGCCATCAGCATACTGGGGACTGAAATTAGGAAATATTATGAAATCTGGCAAAATATAAAATATTCAGAATGAGAATATGAAGATTGTACCCATAATTACATCTTAGATCCTGAATTGTTTAACATATTTTTATTACATTATTACAAATTTAAAAGCATGTTTTGTAATATTTTAAGCATAATAGGACACTTAACATTTAAATACGTTTTATATTATGTTTCATTTTTATTATGATATTATTAAAGCATGCTTTTTTGGAGCTTGTTGTGGAGGTACATGGAAGAGCTATTACCCTTATCTTTAATGATAACGATGAGTAAATAAGCTAAAATTTGAATTTGTTAGTTCGTTTGTAAATTGGACAGTTAGAATAATTTCACCATAAATTAAAATTATGTTGAACGTTTTTATTTTCTGGGTAGAGGTAAGCGTATAAATTTGAGTGGAATTGAAATATACTTGAATTTTACAAAAATCTGAATTCGCCAGATTTTTAGTCATTCGGTTGGAAGCAGATTCAGCAAAATGGAAGCCGCTGGATATAATAATCTTTATTTTTATATAGCGCTAACATATTCTGCAGCGCTTTACAGTTTGCACACATTATCTTCACTGTCCCCGATGGGGCTCACGATCTAAACTCCCTATCAGTATGTCTTTGAAATGTGGGAGGAAACCGGAGTACCCAGAGGAAACCCACGCAAACACGGGGAGAACATACAAACTCCTTGCAGATGTTGTTCTTGGTGGGATTCGAACCCAGGACTCCAGCGCTGCAAGGATGCAGTGCTATCCACTGAGCCAAGGTGCTGACCTGTATCATATTTCATAACCATAAAGGGCTTAAGCTAGAATCCCTGGCCCTCTCAAACTAAGGCAGGATTTACGGCTTTCATTATGCTTGGGAAGGTTTATGTCATGACACCATGACCTCCACGACCCTCCACCATTTCAGCACAAATGACAGGGGATCATAGGATTCAAAGAGGACCAGACAGTTGGTGGTGAGTAGTGGAGGGGTGTTAGGAACGGCAGAACGCACTAAATAAAAATAAATAATAAAGTGCGTTCGCCGCTCGGGGTCCACCGTGCAGTAGGTGTTACACCGCTGCTAGGTAATGACAGACGAGCAATATGGCGGTATGATGCGCATGGATTCAACTTCATCCGAAGTGCGCAGAGCAGGCTCTGTTCACACACAGAGGCGCCGCAACATAAACATACAAAAACGCTGAGCCTGTTAGTGTCACAGGCCTCAGGTAAAATCACACACGGTATCTGGTCACAGGAGCAGGACCTAAGACAGAGGAACTGCGTCCATCTAGACCTACCATGTGTGTGGCATCGCTACTGCAAGCGCCAAGATGGGCTGCAATTGCAGCACGGCGTAGGACACTGCCGCTCAATGACAAAGCTAGAAAGCAAGCGCAATGTCAGACGCTAGCGTAGAGGTGCGGTGTGCACAGTGGCCTAAGGCTTGCCACTGACTGGCACTGACTGCTGAACTAATTCCCTATCTACATGCGTAATATCAGAGGGAGGGGAATCTTAATGAGTCAGTCACCAGAATCATACATCCATCACCATTCACACATAGCAAGTATAGACTATACTAGCGCATGGACGAATGGTCATGCGCGCTTTTTATAGCCGTGCAGGACCTTCCAGATCTCCGAGATGGACCAATGAGATCAGAAACAGGACCTGAGCATATGACTCCCGATCTCCAATGGGAGATCGTCTCGTGAGCATGCCCAGTAGGAGCACAGAGGGACTTTATGACTGGAGCGGTCTGCTGCAAAGTAATTTCCTCTGCAGTAGATAGACAGCAGGAGACCGCAGAATGTGAGGCTCTGGATTCCTGCAGAGCAGACGCAGAAACCCGACGCCTAACAAGGGGGCTGGAGAGGTGACCTGTAAGAAGAGAACGCAAAGCGTTGATGGACTGCGTTAACGCTATGGCATAGCGAGATCGCGTTATGCTATACCGCTAGTGCAGATGCCTCATCTGCGCTAGCGGTGACGGACCCTCGGATGCTGTAGCCCGCGTCCAAGGGTCAATCACTGAATGACAGCACATCACTAGCGCATGCTGATTATGGCATGCATTAGCGATGCGCTCATTAATGGGAGTGAATGGCTGTGGTAACGGATTACGTTACATCGCGTTATGCCGCGGTGTAACGCAATTCGTTAAATGGACTGCATTAACACAGTATGAACCCAGCCTAAGAGTAGCCATCTCCATGTGTAACTAACAAATAAGGTTGTACTCTGTAAAGCTATAGCATGCAAACATGGAATTGCATTACTGTTCTAGAAAAAAGCATAAAAAACATATTTAGAGCATAAATTGGCTAATTCTTGTGTGCCTAGCAGCCATGACAAGGCAATCCTCTTTGCTGGGTACTCATGAATTGGCCAATTTATTTCCTAAGTAAATTCATTATAACCTATTTTCTAGAGCAGTAAGGCAATTCGAATTTCATAAATTTCATGTCTGCATGCTATAGCGCTACAGAGTGTAATTTTATTTGTTAGTTGATTATGGAATGACCTATGTACTTTTGTAAAATAAAATGAGCTTAAGAAATCAGTTCTTCACAAACTATTGGTAAAGTCGGAAACTGTTGTCTAAAATCTGCCATATTTTCACTGGCTGGATTTGATATCTGAGACTAAAAGACTTTGAAAAAGTGAAATAATTCCTGCTATTTATTATGGCCATTGGTTAAATGCTGATGAAATATTACATGTCTCAGATGGAAGATTATTTTATCTGGCATTATCACTCAGTCTTTTTGTTTTTTTTGTACTCAATTTGAGCTTGAGCTGTCAGCAGACTACCATTTACGTGTCTAAAATGTCAGCAAGAAGTATCTAAATGTGCTTTAAGGTCCCTTGTGTCGCTAATGTTTACATCATGTTGACTTTAATTTATTAAATCATGTTACATGGACAAAATCAACAAGATATTAGATTTCACAAGTGCTTTATGTAGATTGGCAGTTGATGAAATATACTGAGTTGTTGCTCACTAGACCTTTATAACGGGTATTTTAGTATGTTCACATGTAGTTTTCTTTGATAAATATGCAAACAAATTAGCTAAATTGTATTTTCTAACATAATAAAAACATTTCCAATTTCTGCCAGAACAATTATAACAATTTTTAATCTATCTATCCATCTATCTAGTATCTATCTATCTATCTATCTATCTATCTATTATCTAGAAAAATAAGGATGCAGCACACCATTCCTTTAGTGCAAAAAGACGGTTTCAATGGCCCATTTGAGCGCAAATAGGCCATTAAAACAGTCTTTTTGAAGTAAAGGAATGGTGTGCTGCTTCCTTATTTTTCTACTATAAGGACTATTATGTACCTATGAAGCTTTGCACCCAATTGGAGTTTTTATAGGATGCTGTTTTTCTTCTTTTTTGATTTTGTATCTATTATCCATTGTAGAAGGATCAACTTTATTCTCATTTGCACAAGGAAAGACTAGAAGCAATGGGATGAAACTGAATGGGAGGAGACACAGATTAGATATTAGAAAAAACTTTTTGACAGTTAGAGTGATCAATGAGTGGAACAGGCTGCCACGAGAAGTGGTGAGTTCTCCTTCAATGGAAGTCTTCAAACAGAGGCTGGACAGACATCTGACTGGGATGATTTAGCGAATCCTGCTTTGAGCAGGGGGTTGGACCAGATGGCCCAGGAGGTCCCTTCCAACTCTACGATTCTATGATTCTATGATCTTTCTATCATCTATATATCTATTATGAATATATCTTTATATCTATCTATGTCTATCTATTATCTATCTATATATAATCTAATGTATTTTTCAGATTATAAGACGCACTTTTTCCTCCAAATGCGGATATACCTTACCGGCCACGGTGGAGCAGGGTCTCTGGGTCGCTGCTGTAGCAGGAAAGAGTGGCACATTGCTGCTGGTCATAGCCTGGGTAGAGGGGGTGTTCTGATGTGTGCCACTGTGGGTAAAAATGGCTGCGGTGTTCTGTGGTGCGGGGGGCTTCACCGGCATTTTGTGAAAGCCTTGAGCTCCCCACATATCCATTACTGCAATGTGGTAGCCTCCTGGAAAATGCCCACCGGGGGGCGGCGCATGCTCAGATTGAGATCTTGGCAACAAGATCTCTCTTGTCCCAAGATTTCAGGAGATGACATGTCGGCACCCGAGATCTCATTGTTGAGATCTCAATCTGAGCACGCACCGCCCCCCGATGGCCATTTTATTAGAGCCCTCTGTACATCCATTACTGCGATGTGGTGGCCTCCAGGAAAATGGCCACCAGGGGCGGCACATGTTCGGATTGAGAACTCGGCAACAAGATCTCCTCCCTAGATCTCGAGAGATGAGATCTCAGCATCCGAGATCTTGTTGCCGAGATCTCAATCTGAGCATGTGCCACCCCTGCAGCCATTTTTCTGGAGGCCACTGCCTTGCAGTAATCAATATGCAGGGGGCTCCGGGCTTTCACAAAATGCTGGTGGAACCCCCTGCAATGCAGAGCACTGCAGCCATTTTCACCACATCGGATCACCCCCTCATGGCAGCCTGCGGCTTGCAGCAAAGCTCCACTTGTTCCTCCTCCAGCAGCGACCCTGGGACCCCGCTTCACTGCAGCCACCCCCCCCGCTAAGCAATAAGACACATGGATTAAAAAAGGCACCACCATTTTACAAAAAAGTTTTTTTTTCCTCAAAATTTGGGGTGCGTCTTATAATCCGCAAAATACAGCATATATCTATTAATTATGTATCTGTCTATCCATCTGTATCCATCTATCTTTATCTATCTATTATCTATCTCCATATCTATTTGTTATCTGGTTATCTGTCTATCTACAATCTATATTTGTTAGTGATGAGCGAGCGTGCTGGAATAAGGTGTTATCCGAGCATGCTTGGGTGTTATCCAAGTATCTCCGGTGTTCTTGTGTAATATGTTTGAGTCCCCGTGGCTGCATGATTTTCTGCTGTTAGACAGCGGTAATGCATATGGAGATTACCTGCAATCCCCGCAGGCGTTGCGGCTGTCTAACAGAGCAAAATCATTCAGCCACGGGGACTCAAGAAAATTACTCAAAAACACCTGAGATTCTCAGATTACATGATATCTGAGCACGTTCGATCATCACTAATATTAATAAGTATGTATTAATAAGTATGTAAAATAAAGATATCACTGTTTTCTGAAATGTAAAATATATTCTACTACTCTTTACTAATATTGACTGCTCCTGTTTACAGACATAGCAGTATACAATGCATTTCCCTCTTGGACTGTGTTTAGGTCTGTTATTTTAGATTCCTAATTTAACACCAACAGTAATGCTAGAAAATATTATTATAATTGTGGTTTCTGTTTTGCAGTTTATCAATAATAATATAGGGTTATATGAATGAGCTGAGACTTTTACATTGTGCAGAGCCAGAGCTCCATCTAGATGACAGATGGGCTCAGCTTGCTAACTGTAGAAATGTGAAGGACACTGAATAGAATGCTCTTTCTAGATAAACCTTTCAAATTAGCATCTATTTATAGTGTGTAAATTGTGCAATATCAAATTGTATACCAATAGTAAAAGAATATATGCATGTTCATGGCAAATAGACACTAAAGGTACCGTTACACCTAGCGATGTACCAGCAATCCCGACCAGCGATATGACGCGGTCAGGATCGCTGGTACATCGCTAAGTGGTCGCTAGTGAGCTGCCACACAGGCAGATCTCACCAACGACATCGCTGGGGACGGGGATCGCTACTTACCTGTCAGACGGGGCGATCCTGCGTCCTCCCGCCCGGCTCCACGCGGCGCTCGTCATCACAGCAGGAAGCGCCGCAGGAAGTGACCGACGAGGAATGGTCCAGGAGCTTCTCGCGCGATCAGCGATAACCAGCGGGGGAGCCGGTCGGAGGTAAGTACCACATGCAGCAATATCACTAGCAATAACGCTGCTACGTCACAAAATCGGTGACTTTACAGCGATATTGCTAGCGATATCGCAGTGTGCAACGGGGGCTTAAGATTATATCAAATATATATCTTGTATATTCAAATATTGGAAGGAACATCTATTATAATTATAAGATCTCATTTATACGTCTGTTTTTCTCATGAGAATAATGGATCGATTCATGTGATCAGACTTTGATTAGTGTTGTCCAAGTTTCATTTGTTTTTCTCATGCATGGAGGAAAAAATTAAAAGTTTCTCCACCTTGTTCTATTAAGACAGGTTGTGAAAATTGGACCACGTACGGATAGCACATCTGAGTGTGGTCAAATATTTTCAGGGATCCATAGACTTGCAATGCTGATTTTGATCCAACCATCTCCTCAAAATTTGACATGTCTCCACTATTTTCTGTGAACTGCTTGGTCTCCTAAAAATTACAGACATGTGAATAGTCTAATAAACTGTGACAGGTGTGTGTGCTATCTGAGAAGACCATGGATATCTCTGAATGAGGCCTAAGTAACGTAGATAAATGGTTAAATAGAAAACAAGACTTTAGGAAAAGATATTGTAGATAGATTAGATAGATAGATAGATAGATAGGTAGATACATAGATAGATAGATATGGGATAAATAGATAGATAGATAGATAGATAGATGAGAGATAGATCAATAATAGATAGATAGATAGATAGATATGGGATAAATAGATAGATAGATAGAGATGGGATAGATAGATAGATAGATAGATGAGAGATAGATAGATCAATAATAGATAGATAGAGAGATATCACAGTGAGAAGGGGACAATTATTTTCAAGACACTGATACAATATCTTATATGAATATTGGTCTATACATGAAAAACAGCCTTCATAATGAAAATGAATTGTGAATAAAGATGATTGAATCTGTTGAGATTTTAATTCTCTAAATTACGTGGATTTTACAGGGAAATTCAATTGTAGCAAGGAGCATAATAAACCTAAGATGTAGAAAAAATAATACCTCACCACTCACTTCTCCAGCCTTTCCCCACTGCTCATTCTTTCCTATCGAGTATGTAACATCTTCTTACTGCTGTTGGATACTGAAAACCATTGATATGTCGTAAGATTGTGACATAATGTTGCGACCTTCTGAATCGCATGTGCAGGGGCGTACCAGGCCTGACCATGAATGGAAGTCTCAACCTAGTGTGCAGACTCCCAATGTTTCAGCACATGACAACAGTAAGAAGAGACACTGAGGATGGAAGAGGGGTCAGTGAGCAGCAGTGAGGTGAGCATTTTTCTTGTTTTCACTTATTAATCTTTTGCCAGCCCTTCATGGTTTAGCAAAATGTTGGGTAGGTAAGATTTTGCTGAAATTGTGTGGAGTTACAAAAAATCTGTATCATGGCGTAAACCGTTTTTTTTGCATTGTCTTTATTTTTTAATATTCAATAATTTAATAATATTTTAATGAAACTACAGTAAATAATAGCAAAACAAAATGATCATATCAGGGATTGGTAGTAGAAATGAAAGGGAGAACATTGGGTTATATAAATGGAGGATCACTGGGGAGAGACAGGAGTCCAGGTTAAGAGATGACATTATTTGAATATTTGAGAGAAACACAGTCATCTAATATGAAGATTTGTGGTATACAGCTCTGGCAAAAACTAAGAGACCACCACATCAAAACCCTGTCATGGGCAGCCCATTTTCCAGACCTGAATCCCATTGTAAACCTCTGGAATGTAATCAAGAGGATGATGGATAGTCACAAGCCATCAACCAAAGAGGAACTGCTTACATTTGTGCGTCAGAAGCAGTGTGAAAGACTGGTGGAAAGCATGCCAACACGCATGAAAGCTGTTTTTAAAAATCATGGTTATTCCACAAAATATTGATTTCTGAACTCTTCCTGAGTTAAAACATTAGTATTGTTGTTTCTAAATGATTATGAACTTGTTTTCTTTGCATTATTTGAGGTCTAAAAGCACTGTTTTTTTTAATTTTGAACATTTTTCTTTGTCAGAAAAAAATATTAGTGCTTGGAAATTTGGAGACATGCTGTCAGAAGTTTATAGAATAAAAGAACAACTTACATTTTACTCAAAAATATACATATAAAGAGAAAAATCAGACAAACTGAACATTTGAAAATGGCCTCTTAATTTTTGCCAGAGCTGTAAATATTTTTAGAATTATCTTTGCTTAAACATACTCAAAATAATAATGGTAATTAGTTATAATGTTGTTCCAAACAAGGGTGAGTTTTGAAATATTTATTCCAATATGCAAGAGATTTTTTAATCTTTGTGCAGGATAAATTAGTCTTTCTTAGATTGTATATAAGGTGGAGTTAATTTTTCCATTCTAGTACAGAGGGAGGTTCAATGTCTTTCCAGTGTCTTGCAATGATGGTTTTAACATAATTAATAAAATTAGGTACTTTAGAGTGTTTATTTAATAATTGGTGTTGAATGTCTAGGTTGGTTTAGTTGCCTTTAGTCAACTAAGGTTGACTAGAGGGGGTTTTACACATAGCGATATCGCTAGCAATATCGCTAAAGCATCACCGATTTGGTGACGCAGCAGCGATATTGCTAGCGATATCACTATGTATGATACTTACCTCCGACCGGCTCCCCCGCTGTCTGTCGCTGATTGCGCGAGATCGCGCAGCTCCATTTCTCGCCGGGCGCTTCCTGCCGGGCTTCCTGCTGGCGTGGACGAGTGACGCGTGGACGCGGACGGGAGGACGTCAGGATCGCCTCGTCTGAAAGGTAAGTAACGATCGCTGTATCGCTGCTACATCGCTGTGAGATTTTACTGTCTGGCAGCTCACTAGCAATCATTTAGTGATGCACCAGCGATCCTGACCAGGTCGTATCGTTGTCGGGATTTCTGGTGGATCGCTAAATGTAAATTATTTTCATGTTAATGGAATTTTTGTAACATTCATGTAGAATATTAAAAAAATTTCCCATCTCTAAGTCTGGATCCCATCTCATAGATAAATAGATAGATAATATAGATAAGTGATCGATTGATAAAATATTTTAAACCTCCTCTTATAAATTCAGAAATTACAAAAAATGTCATAAAATTCAGTTAGCAATTTGCAATTGTCCAGTTGATCCTGTGTATTCTGAGTCAAGAGTCGGTTGGCTGGTTTCTTCTAGTATTCAACTTGAATATGCAGCCAACTTGGAACAATCCAACTATATGGCGCCAGCACTTAATGTCAAATGTTTTGGATGCCTCTTTTGAAATTTGGCCTTAGATCTATTTGTGTTTGATTTTGCTGTGCGCCTTATGTCACTTTCCTGTTGTAGTGTTAACTTAATATTTTATTTTTTATTCACCTTTGAAATTAATATTTTAAGAGGTCAAGCAGGTGAATGAAATGTGGCTAGTTCCGGAATACTAGATGCCAACGCCTGTGATTGCCATTTTACTTACTGTAGTGATTGCTATTGTTATTATATTTTATATGTTATTATATTTTAACAGTATAACAGCAAACTGTTATTAAAGAGGTTGTCCAATGGCATTGCAGTTTATCCTTTCTCTTTTTTAACTAAGTTGAGGGACAATATTACACACAATCCATGAATAGGTACCACAGCCACGCTTTTGTAATGCTGAACAACTTCTTTAGATTTTAAAAATTTGTCTAAGCTTTAGCAGCACATGCAGCAGAGGATACACAACAGGGCAAGAGAGTAGGTTAGCTACTGAATTGGACTTTAAAAAAAATATATTAGCTAAGTAAATAAATTGATCTACGTCTTTTAAAATCATAGCAAAGTAGGCCAGTCTCATACCAAATAAGCCAGTGGGGCATTTCAGGGTTCCCTGACACTCTACTGGTCAGATGATAGTGTGGCACAAAAAGAGTGTGACGTCATATAAAGCTGTAACTGCCTTTCATTGAACTCTAGTGATTTGAAAATCTTTCGAAATTCAAATTTGTCAGATTTGCACAATTTTTTTTTAAATTAAACTCATGGCAAATCGCAAATACTACCAATGCCTTGAAAAGACGTGTATAATATTCTGACATCTCTAATGACTGTATACATCCCCTTTCAAGCTTTTTTATGCAAACGCATCCTAAGTAATATTAAAATGACCTCAACAAATATGGAAGTGGGTAAATGAATGCTAACCAGTCTTTACTGTTAAGTTGTTTCACACATTATCTGAACAGTTTTGTGGCTTTCTCTCCCTACCTCTAATGCTGTGCTTTGAGCTGTGTCATATTCTCGTTATCCAGATTCACCAATAAAAGCTTCTACAATCCCTGCTTTTGCTTTTATGCAGGCTGTGATAGTCCCTTCTGATTGAGGACTATACCATTTGACTTGAAAGCCGCAAGGCTTTATGGGGAGGCCAACTCGGGCATGCCTGAGGTCATATGAGACTTTTCTTGCTAATGCAGACTTCTGAAACGTGTAAAATGTCTGGGACTATTTTTGGTGATTTGTGTAAAGTCAGTCGCAAATTGTTCAAGTTCGATGTGTTCACCAATTTTTGTAAAATAATCAATGTAAATTTTATTGGCATTTAATCAATTCTGTCAGCTATAGTTCTAGTCTATACAATGATTTCTAGAGCTCACATCACATTTTGTATTTTAACGTCTTGTTTATGCAGATAATTAATGCAATTATATTGCAAAAATGAATTGGGCTTTGTTGTATTTGTAATTCTAATACTGTATGGTAAGCAAAAAAAGACCAGTAAACATAACAGCCAATTCTCACTAAGGAAAAATGAATGTATTTAATCTTGTCAAGTATATTGGCTTCACAGTGGAATACCCTTAACATATGCTAGTCGGAGAAACTAGCTGTTACAGGAAAGTAGCTGTTAAACAGTGAATTTGCTACATTATTTTCTTTAATTAGCCTCAAGAAAGCAGTGACAGGATGGTGAAATAACTTAAGTCAGTGCCTCATTTACACCCAGGAGGTGCGCCAAAGGCAATGAAATGCTCTGTCACTTAGTATATTATACCTTTTGTGCTTATTGTCATGTGTTTTGGATTTTAGATGCTTTCTTTCTGGATGACACTGTAGAAATCAGTTGCTCTAGTTAATATAGTCTATACTTACATTATTTCAGCTTAAGGTTATTTCTAAAAAGGAAACAGTAAGCTTATTGTATTAACACAAAGGAACATTTCTATATATGAAAATCTGAGCTTAGTGGTAAACTGCATTGTAAAAACGAGTGAGAAATTAAATGTTTATGTTTTCATATATTTTTCAGGGAAACCTTCAGAGCAGTCATCAATATTTAACCTCCCAGACCGTG
The DNA here is from genome assembly GCF_039654945.1 of Dendrobates tinctorius. Lineage (NCBI taxonomy): Eukaryota > Metazoa > Chordata > Amphibia > Anura > Dendrobatidae > Dendrobates > Dendrobates tinctorius. The sequence goes on from NW_027361699.1 coordinate 14,776,858, forward strand.
GCCTCATTTCTTGGTAAGAATTTCATATGCAGCACATTGTAACTGTGTCACCTTCTCTAGCATGTTCATTGTATTCTCATATTCTCTTAGTATACTTACAGGTACTGTCCACTACACGAACCCCTCCTCAATTGCTATATTCCTCCGTCTACAATAACAATAGTCTGAACTCACCTCTGGTGATGGCACCGTTCCATCATCATCAGCGATGGGTCTCCCATGGTTTGAATGATGTTGCAAATGTCAAGTGAGCCCTGAAAGTCAATAAGCAGCTGATACGGGGTCGCTTCACTCTTATTTCCTTCTGATACAACTGAAATCCAGAAGAAGTGAGACAGTAAGAGCTGTTCTGACTTTCTCCAGATTTCAGCATTGTCATATGGAAGTGAGAATGAAGCTGTCTGCATTCTCTGTAGTCAACCGTGTGCGTGTATCTGTGATGATTGCCGCACCGGCACTGAAAACACGCTCTGACATCACACTAGCAGCAGGGCAGACCAGCACCTCCAAGGCATAGAAGGAGAGGTCGGGCGAACTATGCAACTTGGATACCCAGTAATTAAACGGTACAGAAGCATCAGGAAGGACGGCGGTATGGTCACTTAGATAGTCGTTGACAATTGTCGTAGCTGCTTTTCGTTCTGACCCAAAGTCAGGTAAGCTAGATGACCAGTGAGTCCAGATTAGAAATTTCGCCCTTAATTTACCAGCGCTTGGAGACAAAAGAGACTGCTCACACACGGGCCGTGGGCAGATCACTTTATCTGACGTAATGCAACACAAGGCAATATTTTATACCATTTACAACAAATGTAATTCTATGTGGCTCATGTAGCTCTCTACCCCTCAGGGTCATACCTTGTTTACAATGTACCCAGAGCATGTTGCTGCTGATTATTGAGAATATATATGATAATAAGTATAGTTTCCTTGAAACAGAGACTAATAGTCTGCATAAGAATAATTCTAGCGATAATAGGCAAAAGGCAATTGAAGTCTTAAAGGCAATTAAAGGGATAGAAAGGCAAACCATTAACTCTTCTATATCAATTTCCCCCTTTTGTAAATGGTATAACCTTTGCCACAGGGTCAGCTGATGTCCACAAAGGAGCTACTATATCATGGGTCTAGTACCCATAAGGGGCTTCCTACCTGCTTCGCCCATCCACCCTCAGTGTGGACACTAACTTTCCCCATCAGCAATGGCTATCTGGGGTCTATGATACACTACAGAAGGTTCAGCCTCAGATTCCTTTTTCACACTTACATTATTCAGTAGCTTAAGTAATACATATATTGGCACTTTTAGGGCTACATAAAACACTAAGCAAAACAACAAAATTTGCATACAAGTCTTTACATGCAAAAAAAAATAAACCAAGAAAGGGCTTATGGGCACACCAGGTATTATTCATTTTTTTCCCCTTATACCAGATGTACATTTACCCCTTTCTTTCCTTATTATTTTACCCATAGATGCTTTACAGCCTTCAACACCATCTTGGTACACCGTCTCATTAACCTGTGTTTGATCATGAGTGTATATACGGAAGCAATTATTGTCCTCACCACAGGTATTTGCTCCAGTGTGTTGAAGACTGAACCACAGTTCACAGTCCACAGTTCAGTCTGGGGTGCCAATGAGGCAGATATATCACGGGGCACATCTTTTCCCCAAAACCTAGATTGAGTCCAAGTCTCATTGTATATGCAGTGTGGGGTTAATACCTTGCATGGCTCCAGAGGTAAGGCGAAGTACAGCATAGTCCTCGCAGATACGGGGCTGTGTGTACAGATCCAACAGTCTTTCGGTTTCTGTCCTTCCATGTCCTTTATAAGAAGATTATGATGCCGAATAAGTTTGTTGTCCCAGACAGCATTTAAGAGTTTATCCTGTGTCTCTGTAGAGTGCAGTAACCCTGTCACTGCCAGCAAGGTGATGAGGAGTACAGTCATTCTACTGTTGACAGGACCTTCTTGCAGTGACTGGCGTGGATCCAGGTGGACTTTCCCTCAAGTTTTACTGAGGTGGGTGTGGTCAGCTGGACATGGAAGGGGCCGTCAAATCGTGGGTCCAGGTTCCTTCTCACGTGTCTGCGTATAACCACCCAATCATCTGGATTTAGCTGATGCACATCTGCACTTTCATTAGGATTTGGAATGGATGAGAGAACACATGTTTATGCACATGCAAGGCCTGGATTTAGGCTGTCATAGAAACGTGTTGTATTTGTAGCACCTGTGGGAAGTACAGACCAGTCTTTGGTGCACCACCAAATAGAACTTCAAAGGGAGACAAGCCTGTCTTTCTATTTGGAATGTGTCTGACTGAAAAGAGTGCAAGAGGCAAGCACTCTACATAGCTCTTTCCTGTCTCTGCCATGGCCTTTTGAATTTTCAGTTTAAGTGTCCCATTTAGTCTTTCCACTTTCCCACTACTTTGTGGCCTATATGGTGTATGAAATGCTTGCTGTACACCCAGGGCCTGCGTGACTTCCCTCATTATTTCTCCCATGAAGTGTGTACCCCTATCACTTTCTATGGTTTCTGGCACACCATACCTGCAGATCAGTTCTTTCATCAGTTTGTCTGCAGTCGTTTTAGCAGTTGTGCATTTTACCGGATAGGCTTCCGGCCAACCAGAGAAGAGATCTACACATACTAGGACATTTGCATACACTCCTACCTTTTTGCTGTGTCACGTCAGTCAGGAGTACAGACTGCTCTGATTGTTTCACTATAGCCCATTGTTTTAGTGATTCACAGTACTGTATGTCTCCCCAGACCGTGCAGATTTATCATCCATGCCCCGAGCTTGATCCTTTGCCACATCTGTATGTGTCTAAATTATGTGTCCTAGAACGTCACCTGCCTTTGAACTCACCAAGCTCTCTAGGTCTGCCCAGGTACACTTATATGCCCGCTGTATAACTTTTATTTGTCTATAATATGGGAATGGTTGGTTTTCAGGGTTAGGCAACTGCTTTAACATAGCCAGCTGATCAGAGGGGCTCCAGGGATAATACTCCTGTATCTGTCTTATTCTAGTCACCCTTCTCGGTCTCAATGTGGATGTTTCTCTGGTCATGGGTCTGGTCATGGAGGTGACTGGATGATCGGTGGGGGTGACATGCTGTTCCCCAGCTTCCTCGTCCTCAGGACCACTGCTAGCTTCTTCCCCAAAAGTCAATGCTCTCTCTAGTGAGTCAGCTTCCTCTGTCACTACATGTGATCTTGTCCGGACAGGATTTAGTGCAATTGGCTTAGGTCGGGTTGCAGTACAGGTCATACAAGTGTTTCTCCAGCCTAAGTTTGACTGACCACAGTGTTTGCAAGTCCAACTGTCTTGTCTCGGTCTCTGATTATGCAGAGGTAGGGCACTTGCAGTCATAGATTTTTGTGTATCAAAACAGTCATAATACACCTTACTTCCCACTGTAGTCTATTTACATCCATACTGTTGGATTTCCTCTGCCACACGACACCATTTATTCACTTGTTGCTCTTTCTTTTTGTCTTTTATCCACCCCCATGCTCCTCTCTGAAATTGTGCCATTTCTGTACATCCAAACATCCACACTCTGGCATTTTTGCCTTTTTCAATATTGGTCCCACATCTTTCACTGCTTCCTTTCCTTCTCTGTTTTTTACAATCTGCATATCTGTCTTGGATCCCATTGGGGGCACCGACTGTACACAGAAAAAGTTGCCCATGGCTTCAACTTTTCCTCCCGACAGCTCATCTTTCTTCTGAAATGCCTTCTTAGTGTGCCTGACTTTGTCTTACAGGCCACACATAGCAAGTCAGAGAGAGCCTGCTAAGATGTAGCGGGAAGGCTCCTTGCCTCTCACCCGGTAGACCTACAGGATGTAACAAGAAGGCTCTCTGCCTCTCACCCATTAGATCAGCTGACTAGAATAGGAATAGGCCTTTTCCTTCCAGCCCAGCTCCATGGAACGTGGGAAGGTTGCTTCAACTTAGACAGCTCATCTTTCTTCTGAAATGCCCTTCTGTGTGCCTGGACCTCTGTCTTACAGTCCACACATAGCAAGTCAGAGTGAGCCTGCCAAGGTGTATCCAGAAGGCTCCTTGCCCTCGCCTCTCACCCACAACAAAAAAACCCACTGACTAAAGTAAGAAGGCCCAGGTGTGATAGGCCTCTAACCTACTTTATCAGCCATACAGTCAGCTACCTCCTTTGTTGATCCACAACATGCTATACAAATTAATCGCACAACTAGAAGCAGGTTCAAACACATTAATGACCAAACAATCACTTAAAATTTCCTTCTAAATTAGGCACCATATTTTACTTTCAACTTCCAACTTCAACTTACAAAATTTCATTCCACTTCAATTAAGTACTGCTGCTTTAAAATGCACACATCTAATACCGAGTATTTCACCAAGGACAACCACAGAGAATCTTGAGCGCAGCTCTGTGCCCCCTCCCATTAGACACTCAGGAGAGATAAGAGAGTAGAGGAGAAGAGAAACCACGCAGCCCTTTCATTCCCCCTCCCATCAGAATGTAGTGTCCTTCATAAAGTAACAGAATGCCGTAGCTCTTTAGACTTAATCAAAATCAATTTCTACAAAAAAACTCAAAATCACAGGATTTCACTGTAAGAGCAGGTAACTGTATAATGTGAGTTATCGAGTCTTACCCTTTTCTGACCAAATGCATCCAGGAAACTTTACAATGTAATGCCAAATATAACACGAGCTATATCATTACTCAATTCATTCAATCTCAGATGTAGATTGAAATATCCATAACGCATCAGTCTGGGATCTCCCACAAAAGCTAGAAAGGTAACAATCTCTTGACACAAAATGATGTGTGATGATTCATTCATACGTGCTCATTCAGGGATTTTGTCTTTCACTTTTCAGTGGTCATTTGATTTTATAAAGAGAAGATAACAAAAATCCCTTATACTCAATTACTCATCTCTCATCTCATTCAGAGGTTCTCATAGACATACATACAAGGATTCACACAGCCTGCCTATCTTGCACTTTGGATTTGACACCTTAACCTACAGCAGTGTCCACTGACACTCTGAGAACACCAAAGCTACTTCAACCCTGCACGGAGTCTATCCCAGGCTCTGTGCTACACAGTACACCAGTTAGTATATTAGTATATTGCCAGAACAGATTGACAGATAATACAGATGACAATTATTATCTTATTACTCTATTATTCAACTCTCACACGGACATACTCCATACTCACTGCTCACTGGTGATGTAGGTTCTTTTGAACCGTGTTGTACAGTCTTACCCAGAGATATGTAGACATCCTTAAAGAGGTTGCAAACGCAAAATCAATGTAAGAATAAATGTTCTCACCTGCTGCAGACTGGATTTTGCATATTCAACCTCCCAGTAAGCTCCCACATACGGATTCCGAATAGGCTGGTTTCCACAGTCCCAGTCGGGCGCCAAAACTGTCATAGCTGCTTTTCATTCTGACCCAAAGTCAGGTAAGCTAGATCACCAGTAAGTCCAGATTAGGAGTTTCGCCCATAATTTACAAGCGCTTGGAGACAAAAGAGACTGCTCACACACGGGCTGTGGGCAGATCACTTTATCTGATGTAATGCAACACAAGGCAATATTTTATACCATTTACAATAAATGTAATTCTATGTGGCTCATGTAGCTCTCTACCCCTCAGGGTCATACCTTGTTTACAATGTACCTAGAACATGTTGCTACTGATTATTGGGAACATATATGATAACAAGCATAGTTTCCTTGAAACAGAGACTAAAGGCCCTGTCACACTAAGCGATCTCGGTAGTGAGATCGCTGCTGAGTCACAACTTTTGTGACGTAACAGCGATCTCACCAGCGAGATCGCTATGTGTGACAGCGATCAGCGAGCGGCCCCCCTGCCGGTATCGCTGATCACTGGAAGAAACCTCTGGACATTTCTTTGGTCGCTGGTCTCCCGCTGGCCAGCACGCATCTCTGTGTGTGACAGGCGGGAGACCAGCGATCAGGTGTAAAAAATAATAAAAAAAATAAAAAATATAGTTATTCTCACCTTCCGACGTCCTGTTCAGCCATCCTGCCTCTCTCCACGCTCCGGTCCCAGTGATCCTTTGCACGAATGACCGCGAGACTTTGCTATCCCTCGAGACCGTGACATTTCGCGGTCATTCGTGCAAAGGATCACTGGAACCGGAGCGTGGAGAGAGGCAGGATGGCTGAACGGGACGTCGGAAGGTGAGAATAACTATATTTTTTATTTTGATTCTATTTTTTACAGCGATGGCAAGCGATGCCGGGCGCTTGGCATCGCTGTGCTGATCGCTGGTGAAGCTGTCTGTGTGACAGCTCACCAGCGATCACATAGCGACTTACTAGCGATCCTGACACCTTGATATCGGTGTCAGGATTGCTGGTAAGTCGCTTAGTGTGACGGGGCCTTAATAGTCTACATAAGAATAATTCAAGCCATAATAGGCAAAAGGCAGTTGAAGTCTTAAAGGCAATTAAAGGGATAGAAAGGCAAACCATTAACTCTTCTATATCACCATCTTGTTCAACTACTCCCTCCTTGACATTGCTACTGTTCCAGCTAGTCCTTGGCGATGAGCCGGCTTATTGAAGATGGCCCAGTTTGTGGACATTTTACCATCACCTGTTTTGGACCTGCTTGGCATATCTCTCCCCTTTAATGCATGCTGTTACACAGAGCTGGTATCTCTGCTAGCAGTGGTGTCAGAGGGTGCTGTTGCCATCAAATGATCAACAACGGCCTTCTTGAAGGATTCCATTGTGAAACCCCTTGGTGACTGCAACAATAGCGAAGGAAATTTGTCCTTGTACCGTGGGTCTAGAAAGGTGGCCAACCAGTATAGGTTGCTATTGAAAACATGGATTACGCGAGGGTATTGGCACAAACAGTAAGATATGAAGTGTGCCATGTGTGCCAGGCTGCAAAGAGGCAAATGTTCTGTGACTGCTGAAGGAGGAACAATACCCATCCTCTTCTCACACTGACTCTCCCCCTTCACCTCTCCCCCTCCACCTCTTCCTCTTCAGCCCACCCATGCTGGACAGACATAAAGCTGGGGTTGGGATTCCCCTCTGTAGCATGAGGTGTCCCGCGGCCCCTGGATACCCGATGTTTACATTAGAAACCAGCTTGCTCGCTGGTTCTGATCACTGGAGGGGCTGTCTATGTGACAGCTCACCAGCGATTAGCATAACGATGTCCCAGAGATTCCATCCATGTCGGATCGTTGGTGGGATCGCTGGGACATCGTTATGTGTAACGGGGCCTTTAGATAGCAATCAGATTGCATTTTTTTTTAAATATAGGTAATTCCAAAGGGTTCACTGACTTTTTCTTGGCACAATATATCTATGTATTCTTTGATATAGGTTCATTAAGATTACTAGGATAAAGAACTGTGATTGCTTCATTGCAACTGGGACAATTCCCAGGATCTGTTTTCTTTCTGCTCGGATAGCAGTAAGTTGGCTAGGGCTAGCTGTGTTCTACTTTCCAACTATGTGAGAATATTTTAGGCCTAACCTTTATATTACGAAGAAACTATTATATGCATTATCTTTTTTTTTCTTAATAAAGAAAGTAAAATGTACGAGTTCTTTAGATTCATATTTGCATATTCTGCAAAGGAAGCAAGCGTCTTATCTTTTTGAATTCCTTTTTGGCATGATCAAAGTCATTAAATGAATACTGAATTAGTAATTCTGATTGTTTTGTTAATGACTTGTATTAGAGATTGTGTTTAATGATAGCGACAACAGTAGGCAAGTTCATTTTTCTAATCATGCTGGTTCAGTCATTAGTCAACCTCTCTCACTTGACCTACATATATTATTAAGGATTTTAAATAGTAAATCATATCCTGAATAGAGTATCTTTTGGTGTTAGCTGTGTTATCCTTGATTTCATACCATTTTATTCCCTGAAAAAAAGAAATGTAAAAGCATTTATAGAACTGAACTGACCGGTCATCATTTCCATTGATAAAATGTCAAACTTTGGGACCTGAAAAAATTAAAGAAATAATTTAAATTATAGAATTATATCATAAAAAATGTACATGTAGAAAAAAGAGGCTTTCTTCACAGATGCATTACGACAGTTATTATGTATAGTCTGTTGGCTTTTCCAGAACTTTATCTTAAGAGTTACACCGTTATATAGTTACTTAGGTTGAAAAAAGTCCTAGATCCATCAAGTTCAACCTTTCTCCACCAATTGTACATTTTGTCACTAATTTATCTATAACCCACAATATTTATGGAGCTGCAGACAAAAAATATGCAGTTCTGCTGTTTTTTTCTCATTACAGTGTTTAGTGATTCAGTTAATTAATTTTGTATTTTGATATATCAGATTTTTAAGGAGTTGGAGATACCACACTCAGGTGCTTCTCACAAAATTAGAATATTATCAAAAAGTTTATTTCAGTTTTTCAATACAAAAAGTGAAACTCATATTATATAGAGTCATTACAAACAGAGTGATCTATTTCAAGTGTTTATTTCTGTTAATGTTGATGAATACTTTATAACACCAGCTTGAAAACTGATTTAAAATTCCCAATTGTTGGCCTACTGAAATGTATGTTCAGTAAATGCTCTCAATACTTGGTCGGGGCTCCTTTTGGATCAATTACTGCATCAACGTGGCGTGGCAATGAGGCGATCAGTCTGTGGCACTGCTGAGGTGTTATCGAAGCCCAGGTGGCTTGGATAGCAGCCTTCAGCTCATCTGCATTGTTGGGCCTGGTGTCTCTCATCTTTCTCTTGATAATATCACACAGATTTTCTATTGGTTAAGGTCATGCGAGTTTGCTGGACAATAAAGCACAGTGATACTGTTGTTTTTAAACCAGGTATTGATACTTTTGGCAGTGTGGACAGGTGCCAAGTCCTGCTGGAGAATGAAATTTCATTCTCCAAAAAGCTTGTCGACAGAGGGAAGCATGAAGTGCTCTAAAATTTCCTGGTAGATGGCTGCGCTGACATTGGTCTTGATAAAATACAGTGGACCTACACCCACCAGCATATGACATGGCTCCCCAAACCATCCCTGATTGTGGAAACTTTAGACTAGACCTCAAGCAGGTTGGAATGTGTGCCTCTCCACTCTTCCACCAGACTCTTGGACCTTGATTTCCAAAGGAAATGCTAAATTTACTTTCATCTGAAAACAACACCATGAACCACTGAGCAACAGTCCAGTTCTTTTTTCCTTTGCCCAGGTAAGATGCTTTTGACATGAGTAGTGATGAGTGAGCACTAAAATACTGGGGTGCTCGTTGCTCGGGTCGAGCAAATTGGAATGCTCGGGTGTGCTACCGAGCAATGAGCCCAATGTAAGTCTATGGGAAACCCGAGCTTTTTTGCTGCACCCCCCCGGGGGTCTTTTTGGGGTCTGAAAACATCTGAAATTGATGGGAACAGTACTGAAGTGACATTGGAACATCATGGGGAAGACCCCTGGAAGCATTTCTGACTCCTAGGTCACTTATGTGAACAATGTTGTCAGAGTGTTATGCCACTTTTACAGGCGCACACTATAACACAAAAACAAAACCAAAATGGATTTTCCTGGAAAATATGTTAAGGAACATCCTTTCCAGGGTAATGATTTGTATTTAAGGCAAAATAATTAACCCCCCCAAAAAAATGTACCTCCACCTCTTGGGCTATGTTCACACATAGCGTTTTTGATGCGATTTTTAACTTTAGCATTGCTTTCAACCAATACAAATGCATTCACTGGGAAATGTCATTTAAACATTTAACCACCTTAGCTGGCCATGTGGAGTGTGACACATCATCAGACACATCCTGTTACATTTATGAAGTAGGGACTCTGAAAGTCACAAAGCCAATTTTTATAGGGGCATCAAGCGGCATTAATATTCTTAAAGGGTCATCAGCCAGCTATGCTTTGTTGTTCCCATTATTAAACACTGTTATTGCCTATGCAGTGAGTGGCTGGGCTGCCAAAAATAAGGACACACCCCAATACCCCTTGACAAGAAGTATAGGAGGACCTCATGAAAAAAGAAGTGGGTCTCCCATAGTGTTTGTAGGCACCATAGAGTAGGCTAACCCGACCGCAACACGACAGGACAACGTATTGGTGGCAAAGTGACGTTGACACTACCCGGAAACAGCTGGCTTGCTGGAACCAGGCTGGGCAGGAGGGAGTACCTGTGCCAAAGACACTTCTGAGCAGCGCGGTGTTGGAGCCCAGGGATTACAGTAGAAACAGAGTGTATCCAGAGGCCTAATTGGAGCAAGTTTAAGTAGGCGAAATTGCCGGACACACAGCAGGGGATCAGCTGACGATACTGAAACCCACTAACTCTGGAGCATGTGTTTTTCTCTGTGCAGACGGCACTTCCGAGCAACAACTGGCGGTGTTGGAGCCCAGGGATTGCAGTAGAAACAGAGTGCAGCCAGAGGCCTAATTGGAGCAAGTTTAAAATCTGGAGTAGTGTGAATGTGGACAGAGCAGGCGATATTGCCGGACACACAGCAGGGGATCAGCTGACGTTACTGAACCCCACTAACACTGGAGCATGTGTTTTTCTCTGTGCAGACGGCACTTCCGAGCAACAACTGGCGGTGTTGGAGCCCAGGGATTACAGTAGAAACAGAGTGTAGTCAGAGGCCTAATTGGAGCAAGTTTAAAATCTGGAGTAGTGTGAATGTGGACAGAGCAGGCGAAATTGCCGGACACAAAGCAGGGGATCAGCTGACGTTACTGAACCCCACTAACACTGGAGCATGTGTTTTTCTCTGTGCAGACAGCACTTCCAAGCAACAACTGGTGGTGTTGGAGACCAGGGATTACAGTAGAAACAGAGTGTAGCCAGAGGCCTAATAGGAGCAAGTTTAAAATCTGGAGTAGTGTTAATGTGGACAGAGCAAGCAAAATTGCCGGACACATAGCAGGGGATCAGCTGATGTTGCTGAACCCCACTAACACAGGAGCATGTGTTTTTCTCTTTGCAGACGACACTTCCGAGCAACAATTGGCGGTGTTGGAGCCCAGGGATTTCAGTAGAAACAGAGTGTAGCCAGAGGCCTAATTGGAGCAAGTTTAAAATCTGGAGTAGTGTGAATGTGGACAGAGCAGGCGAAATTGCCGGACACAAAGCAGGGGATCAGCTGATGTTACTGAACTCACTAACACTGGAGCATGTGTTTTTCTCTGTGCAGACGGCACTTCCGAGCAACAACTGGCGGTGTTGGAGACCAGGGATTACAGTAGAAACAGAGTGTAGCCAGAGGCCTAATTGGAGCAAGTTTAAAATCTGGAGTAGTGTGAATGTGGACAGAGCAGCCGAAATTGCCGGACACAAAGCAGGGGATCAGCTGACGTTACTGAACCCCACTAACACTGGAGCATGTGTTTTTCTCTGTGCAGACGGCACTTCTGAGCAACAACTGGCGGTGTTGGAGCCCAGGATCAATCATGGAGTAGGCTGAGGCCTACTTGGAGCAAGTTTAAAATCTGATGTAGTTTGAATGTGGAGGGAGCAGGAGATATTGCCGGACACACAGCAGGGGAGCAGCTCGCGTTACTGAACACCACTAACACAGGATCTAATGTTTTTTTCTGTGCAGACGGCACTTCCAAGCAACAACTGGCGGTGTTGGAGCCCAGGATCAATCATGGTGTAGGCTGAGGCCTATTTGGAGCAAGTTTAATATCTGATGTAGTTTGAATGTGGAGGGAGCAGGAGAGATTGCCGGAAACACAGCAGGGGAGCAGCTGGAGTTACTGAACCCCACTAACACAGGAGCTAGTGTTTTTCTCTGTGCAGACAGCACTTCCGAGTAGCAACTGGTGGTGTTGGAGCCCAGGATCAATCATGGAGTAGGCTGAGGCCTACTTGGAGCAAGTTTAAAATCTGATGTAGTTTGAATGTAGAGGGAGCAGGAGATATTGCCGGACACAGAGCAGGGGAGCAGCTGGCGCTACTGAACCCCACTATCACTGGAGCTAGTGTTTTTGTCTGTGCAGATGGCACTTCTGAGCAGCAACTGGTGGTGTTGGAGCCCAGGGATTACAGTTCAGGTGCTGGAAACATGAACACAACAGGAGGCCTGGATACTGTTGCCAACCAATTTATTTTGGAAGAGGACTGGCAAATTCCGACGAGATCCAGGCCTTGTTCATTTTCAGAAAAGTAAGCCGGTCAATGTTATCGGAGGATAGTCGCTTGCGACGGTCTGTTAGTACACCACTGGCGGCACTAAAGACACGTTCTGATAATACACTAGCAGCAGGGCAAGCCAGCACCTCCAATGCATACTGGCTAAGCTCTGGCCATGTATCCAGCTTAGAGACCCAAAACTTGAAGGGGGAAGAGCCGTCTGGGAGTACACTGACAGGGCAAGACATGTAGTCTGTCACCATCAGATGGAAACGTTGCCTCCTGCTGACTGGAGCCGTCTTTGATGGTGTAGACATTTGTGGCGGGCACACAAAACTTTGCCACATTTGGGCCATACTGGTCTTGCCTTGGGCTGAGGCGCTGAGTCTGCTCCCTCTTTGTGCAGAGCTTCCTCCACTGCCTCGACGCACAGAGCTGCTTTGTAAAGCACTAGAATGGAATGGAGAACATGATGGAATGCACCAGTGTGTCTTGGTACTCCCACATTTTACGCTCCCGGTTCAATGGTGTTATGAGGCTTTGTAAGTTGTCCCGGTAGCGAGGATCTAGGAGGGTGTACACCCAATAATCAGCCGTGTTGAGAATGTGGGCGATGCGGCGGTCGTTTCTCAGGCACTGCAGCATGAAATCAACCATGTGCTGCAGACTCTCAACTGGCCAAGAAACGCTGTCCCCTGCTTGAGGCGTCATCTCTGCCTGCTCTGCATCACCCCACCCTCGCACTACATACTGACCACTAGAGCATTGTGTACCTCCCTCCTCTGGAGAGATGTCTTCCTCCTCCATTGACTCCTCCTCATCCTCCTCACAAAGTGTCCCCTGCCTAGGCCTTTGTGAGGAACCACGTTGCGCAAACTATCCAGAAGCAGATGGCATTTGTGACTCCATATCCTCCACCTCTTCCAAAACTTCCTCCCTTAGTGCTTGCAGTGTTTTTTGAAGCAGGCAGATAAGGGGGACAGTCATGCTGACTAGTGCATCATCTGCACTCGCCATCCGCGTGGAATCATCGAAGGCACGCAAAACGTGGCAGATGTCCTTCATAGAGGCCCACTCAATGGTGGTGAAGTGTGACCGGCGCGCAGTGCGACTTGTTTGCGCCTGATGCAGCTGATACTCCATTACTGCTGCCTGCTGTTCACACAACCGCTCCAACATATGTAACATTGAATTCCACCTGGTGGGTAGGTCACATATGATGCGATGTTCCGGAAGGCGGAATCGGCGCTGCAGAGCTGCAATGCGCGATCTTGCCATGCTGGAACGCCACAAGTGAGCGCTCTCTATGCAGACCTTGTGCAGCAGTGCATCAAGATCCGGATAGTCCCTCAGAAAGCTCTGTACGACCAAGTTGAGCACATGTGCCAGACATGGGATGTGAGTGAGGTTGCCTAGACCCAGAGCTGCCACCAGATTTCGGCCATTGTCACACACTACCAAGCCTGGCTGGAGATTCACTGGCACAAACCACACGTCGCTCTCCTGCTTGATGGCATTCCAGAGCTCTTGCGCTGTGTGGCTTCGATTCCAAAAAGAAATTAATTTCAGTACGGCCTGTTGACGTTTGGCAACGGCTGTGCTCATATTGATTGTAACAGGTAAGCGTTCACGGGTCCATGTGGAGGTAGACCGTGACGGCTCCTGCAGCGCTGATTCTGAGGAACTGGAGTATGAGGAGGAGTCAATGTGTACAGACTGGATTCCTGCAATCCTTGGAGTTGGCAGAACACGTACAGCACCACTCTCAAGATCTGTACCTGGCTCCACAACATTGACCCAATGAGCAGTGAGGGAAAGGTATCATCCCTGTCCATGGTTACTGGTCCACGCATCGGTGGTCAGGTGGACCTTGCTACTGACGGCGTTTAGTAGCACGTTTAATTTTTCCCTCCACATGCTTTTGCAGGGCAGGGACGGCTTGCCTGCTGAAATAAAAGCGGCTGGGCACGGTGTATTGTGGGACTGCCAATGCTATGAAGTTACAGAAGGTGTCAGTCTCCACCAATCTGAATGAAAGCATTTCAATGGCCAGTAGTTTTGCAATGCCAGCATTCAGAGCCTGTGTTCGGGGATGGTTTGCCGAGTATGGCCGCCTTTTCTTCCATGCCTGTGCTACCGATGGCTGTACAGTGGCCTGGGAGTGTGAGGATGACAGGGAACTTGGTGCTGTGGGTGGAATATCACTGGGTCTCTGGACAACAGTGCCAGAGATTCTTCCATGGCGATTCTGTGAGGAAGCCGAACCAGCTGTGTGTGAGCTGGAGGAAGAGGCTACAACACGAGCTGAAGAGGTGGTAGGTGGTGCTGTAGGTTGGCCTACGTCTTCAGTGTGTCTTTGTAACTCCACCACTTGCTGGGTCCGCACATGTTTCCACATATTTGTGGTATTGATGTTGCTGACACTTTTCCCTCTTTTGACTTTCTGATTACACAGCTAGCATTTGACAAAGCAAATGTCATCTGCAACTATGTCAGAAAAGGACCACGCACTGCAAGTCCTGGGAGTGCCCGTTTTGGGTTTTGGAAGAGGAATGCTCCTAACGGGTGCCGAAGTGGAGGGCTACAGTCAACCAAGTCTGCCTCCTCCCTCTCCCTCCTGTTTTGGCAGTTCGGGGAATCTCTTCCTCAGAGCTGCTCCCACCACCTTCCTGTTCCTTACGCCATGATGGGTCAAGGACCTCATCATCTACACTCCCCTCTTCAAACACCTGATTCTCCTGGGTAGTCTCGCCAGCACAGTGCGCACCAGAAAGTGACACCTGAGTCTCATCATCTGATGCGTACTGAGGTGTGATGACCATAGGCACTGGCCCACCCGCCTCTTCAGATTCAGAGGGACAAAGCAGTTGCGCATCACTGCATACTCCCTCTTCTTCACATTCTAGAATGCTGCTTGGCTGGCCCCCTGTTTCCAAGCCAAGAGATTCAGAGAACAGAAGTAAAGATGGCTCCTGTCCTGGGCTCTCTGACTGCCTGGGCAATTTGGCAGGTGGTGAAGAGACAGATGGTTGCTCTTCAGTGCTCTGGCCCTGAGAGGATGTGGAAGTAATTGAAGTCGATGCGTTAGCTGCCATCCATCCGACAATGGCTTCAATTTGTTCATCCCGCAGCAGTGGGGTACAGCGAGGTCCTTCAAAGCTGTGCATAAAGGACTGTTCCCTGGTAAAACTGGGGGAAGCTGAGTCACTGGTGCCTGCAGCAGGCACAGAATCCCCACGTACTCTCCCTGCTGAAACTCCACGCCCACGACCACATGCCTTACTCCCTGCCTTCGTCATCTTGGTAGACTGATAAAGATAGGCAGAAAAGTACAAAGGGGGTCTTAGTGTGCTTATTCCTGAACAGCTGCTAACAGGTATAAGAAACACTAATTTTATAAAGTGTGTAGACTACACTTTAATATGAGCTAATGTACCCTACACAAGTGGAGTGTTTGGTGAACTTTATTTACATGTTTTTTTCAAAAAAACAAAAAGGATGTGACCAAAGATGTGAAAGCGATAGTATCACAAACTTTTTGGAGCTATTACAATGCAGGAAGGTAACCTACAATGCAATAGATGAGGCTCCAAAAAATAGGCTAATACTAATCTGGCTGGGGCTGCAGGGCACAAGCCAGAAAAAAGGCTCCTCTATCTACTCCTATATAGTGTTTGCAACCTATCTAACTGGATACAGATGGAAGCACACTAATAGGAGAAATTCTGGAAAAATAAGCAGCACTACAGCAAAAAAGAACAATGTATGAGGCAGTGATGCACGCTGAGCGGACTACAACTAGAGGTTGCTGCAGAACACACTACAGTGTGAGCTGCACTCACACACAGAGACCTCACAGACAGCCATGAACAGTGCAGAGAACTGTGCACTAGCACTGAAAGGCTGCAGAAAGGCTCCGCTGTCTACTCCTACATAGTGTTTGCAACCAATGTAGATGGATAGGGATGGATGCACACTAATAGGAGAATTAATGAAAAATGAGTAGCAATAAAACAAAAATAAATATGTATGAGGCAGTGACACACGCTGAGCCGCCTACAACCAGAGGTGGCTGCAGGACACACTACACAGCATGAGCTGCACTCACACAGACCTTGCAGACAGCAGTGAACAGCGCTGCAAGGCAAAAGAAAGCTACAGTGGTTGATAATGTAGCCTGGGTAAAGCACAATATTATATAGCAAATCGCTATCTCTAACTGTCCCTCAGAGTCTTGAACAGCAGCCTGTCCCTAACTGAATTCACAGCAGAGTGAACCCAAAATGGCGGCGGCGGCTTTTATAGTGCATCATGACATCATTTCAGCAGCCAATCACAGCCATACCATTAGTTAACATGCCTGCATGCCTAACAGGATGTGCCCACACTTCTGAGGATTCCTCATTGGCTGAATCAAATCAAACTGGTTCATAGCATTATGGGAACTTCCGATTCCGGTATTCGATATGCTAAAAGTATCAGAACTCAGTATTGGAATTCCGATACCGCGAATATCGGCCGATACCCGATATTTGCGGTATCGGAATGCTCAACACTAGTGAAGTCTAAACTGGATACCGATGGTCTTCTTGATGCTGGTAGTCACCAACTGCCCTTTTCTGTTCAGAAATCCTTTGCAACATATGCAGTGTAGAGTTACAACATGTGGGGACATCACACACCAGTCAGTGAGCCGGAAGCTGCAAACACTGCTGAAGCACATCAAGCGCAGCGAAAGCTGTAGCTGACTTTCTAAAATGGGCACACAGGTGGCGTATTTTCACAAGCAGATCCGGCAGCACCGAGTAGCTTCTGAGAAACTGTTCAACAAAAAGGTTAGGCACATGGGCCAGGCATGGTACGTGTGTGAGCTCACTTCCCTCAGAGCTACCACCAGGTTCCGGCCATTGTCACACACAGCCATGCCTGGCTGTAGGGTCCGCAGTGTCAGCCACTGATCTGCCTGCTCTTTCAGAGCTGTCCACAACTCTTCAGCATTGTGCGTTTTGTCACCTAAGCATATTAGTTTCAGCACAGCCTGTTGCTGCATGGCTGAAGCAGTGTTGCACTGCTTCCAGCTTGTGACTGTCATTTCAGAGATGGAGGCTGAAGAGGAGGAGGAGGGGGTGCAGTAGCTGTAGACTTTGGAGGCAACCCTGATTGATGTAGGGCCTGCAATTCTTGGCATCGGGAGGATGTTTTCCATCCCAAGGTCCGACTGGGCCCTGGCTTCCACTATGTTAATCCAGTGTGCCATCAGCGAGATGTACCGTCCCTGCCCACAAGCACTTGTCCATGTGTCTGTGGTTAGGTGGACTTTACCAGTAACAGCATTGTTGAGGGCTTCGCTAATGTTGTGGGACACATGCTTGTGTAATGCCAGGATGGTACATCGGAAGAAATAGTGGCGGCTGGGGACCGAGTCCCTTGGGATGGATGCCACCATCAGGTTGTGGAAAGCTTTTGTCTCCACAAGCCTAAAAGGCAACATTTCAAGCACAAGCAGAAAAGAAATGTGTGAATTTAGTACTGTGGCCTGTAGGGCATTGACTACGTGTTTCTGCTTGCATTCCAATGACTGGTCTATGGACAACTGAAGGCTGTGCTGGGACAAGGACGTGGACATGCTTGATAATGTGCTAGTTTAGTATAAGCAGCAACATGTGCAGGGCAGGAGGCATCTATGCATGCACTGCAGACAGGGGATTGGCTTTCACGCACAATAGTGGAAGAAGCCATGGTGTTACCCAAAGACAATGGTCCTGTAACCTGGGGTTCAGCCGACAAAGTCGGGTGCTTTTCTGCCATGTGCCTGATCATGCTGGTTGTGGTCAGGCTGGAAGTTTTGCTATCCCTGCTGATGCAGGCATGGCAGGTGCTGAAAATGACCTGTTTGGGGTTATCGGCAGAGTCTTTAAAAAACAACCAGACTCGGGAAGACCTAACAGTTGTACTGCCAACTTCTGCAGAATTGGTGTTACAAGGAATGCTTCTTCCTGCCTGTTGGGCTGCTATGCCTCCCTCCCCCTGTGTGCTGCTGTCCTTGCTCTGCATGTCCTCCTGCCACCTTGGGTCAGTTACTATATCATCCACCACCTGGTCTTCCACTTCTACATCCTGGTCCTCCTCCTGACTTTCTTGCAATTACGTCTCATCATCGTCCACCTCTTGTGACACATTCTCACCTTCGCCTTCGTGTGACCATGGCTGTTCAAATATTTGGGCATAGCTACATGCGATCTCATCTTGACCCGCTTCAAGTGGAGCGGGCAAAAGGCCCAAATCTATAAGTGGAAAAGTGAACAGCTCTTCAGAGTATCCACGTGTAGGATCAGTCATCTCCAGGCACTCAGCATGGTGGGAGGAAGGAGAATCAAGGTGAGTAATATGCGGTCCAGACTCACGGCTACTCAGACTTGACCGTGTGGAAGACAGGGTGGTGGTGGCAAAGTGAGTGGAAGCATTATCTACTATCCAACCAACAACCTTTTGACACTGGGGTTCAATAGTGGTGTTCTGCGGTCCCCTAGTATTTTGGACAGGAAGGACGGGCGAGAAGATGTTGTTTGTTGTGGCACAATTTTAGCTTGGCCTCAGCCTCTGCATGCACCATCACCATCACATCCATGTCCCCGTACCTTGCCATGCACCTTGGCCATTTTAAATGGCTGAATTTGGAGCAAACTTTTATGTGATACGTGTGGGGGAAACCGCAGTTTAAAATACCTGGCCTGTAGGTAACATTTTTTTTTTCAGCAAACTGGTGTTAATAACTAGGCTAAGACACAGGAAAAACAGTGGAGTGGAGGCCCAAAATGCCACAATTTCTAGCCCACAGATATATGAGGCATGTGACAGAGATATTACACTGTAAAATATGTGGCCTCTGTTTTTTTTCAGCAAAATAGTGTCACTAACTAGGGTAGCACACAGCAAATACAGTTCAATGTAGGCCTGAAATTCCACAATTTTTAGCCTACAGATATTTGAGGCATGTGACGGAGATACCACACTGTGAAATATGTGGCCTGTATTTTTTTTTTTTCCGCAAAATATTGTCAAGAACTAGGGTAACACACAGCAAAAACTGTTGAATAGAGGTCTGAAATGCCACAATTTGTAGCCCAGAGATAGATGAGGCGTGTAACGGAGATACCACACTTTCAAATATCTGGCCTGTATTTTTTTTTGGCCAGTAAAATTTTGTCAATAAGTAGGCTAAGAGCTAAGACACAACAAAAACAATTCTATGGAGGCCTGAAATGGCACAATTTTGACCGCATGTGATCTGTGTGGCGGACAAAACCCTGTGGAAAATATCTGACCTGTAGCTAAATATTTTTTGGCAGCAAAATGGTGTCAAGAAATTGTATAATACACTCCCTCAATGCCAATTAATTTTGACAAAGCTCATTGTGCCATGCAACCTAAAGGGTTGACCTCATATCCAAGCGACATGATCTGCTGTCTACATGACTATAAGACTAAGGAAAGTATTATGGTAAAGGCTAGACAGCAAAAAGAAATTTTATGCTCAGGCACTGCAGTTCAGCTGTTCCCAGATTTGTCCCATTTTGCTCTACAGTAAAGAAGGTTCCTTAAACCCTTGTCCATTTTGAAGGACCTCTGGATTTCATACAGATGGGGTTTCCCTTTTGCCTAATAGCACGCAGAGAAGGAATCTCATTGTCACTCTGCTCCTTAGAGAATATCCCAAACTTCTGCGAAGCTTTGGAACTGCAGGTCCCCAAAATTGAGGACTGGGATGCTCCTTATCTAGTTGGATCACCACCATTCTTCGTCAGGAATCAGAAAAAGAGAAGAGATTGTGGAGGTCCAGGGGATAGAAAGGATAAAAGAGGACAGCTTTCTAATAGACTGTGCTGAGATATTCTTTTGTTCCTTTTTTTATTGAACTATTGGTCTAATATCTCATATATCTCATAATATGATGTGGTTGATGATGGTATGTTATGACCTGCTGTTTCTATACATAAGTTTGAGCCAGTATGGTCACATATTTCAATTATTATCTCAGTTGAGTGTTGCTGCTTAATCGTTTTGTGGATATATCCACGTCATGTTATAATCCTGGGCTTGGGGAAGACCGACCTCTGATCTATTGGAAGGTTAATTTTTTCAACAGTGTTCATAAATTTTTCCTTCAATTTCTGGTCTTACATTGGGTCGGGCTCTTGGCATTTCTCCCTAGTTGAATTTTTATGGGGTTACGTTGCTAACTTTTCATTCCTGGTGGGTTCAGTCAAGGCCACAGGAGTAGCCCCGCTCCAGGGATTTTTATTTTTTCCTGGGAAATATGACACTGAATTTATTTTAGTTAGTTTCCTGTGTTTTGTCTGTTCTTGTCTTGGTCTTTCCCCTTCCCTTGTGTCCTTTCCCTTTCTTTTAGTTCTGACAAGAATCTCTCGAGGGGCAGAAATAGAGGTTCTTTTTGGGGTCCCATATTTATGTGAGTAACCCACTTTTTCACCGTGACTCACTTGATCTCTTTAAATGTTAAGGGTCTTAATTCTCCGAGAAAATGTAGGCTCACACTACAGGAACTTAAAGGGGTTGTCCAGTACTATAACTTTTTTTTCATAAATCTTGCCATTATGTCCCATGTGAGCTCATTTTCTGCTCCACCAGCTGGGAGTTCTCCTTCCGTTCTCCCTCTGGTGGTGACAGGAGGTAGTGAGGTTGGTTTAATTGGTAATGGTCTGCCACCTGATGAGGAGGATAGTGATTGGATCTCTGGAGTATCAGACTGGATATAAGACAGCCGACGCCCTATCCTGGTGCTGATGATTCAGTCTGCTTCTCAGGTCTTGGACTTCAGCTCTGCTTCAGTCTTCTCAAGATAAGTTTGTTTTCACTAATGTTCACACTTGCTCTTGTTGGTCAACTCAGTTATTTTGTGGTCAGCCAGCCCTGCTGGGCTGTGCTGATTTTCCACTCTTATTTATCTGTATTTGCCAATATGCCTTTTTGTCCTTTATTAGATTGGCCTCTTTTTTGCTCTGTCTCAGAATATTTCAGAGTGCTGATATAGTGGGAGAAGTCTAGTGACTTCAGGGTTAATTTTGTTATCAGAAGTGTTGGACATTATTTTTGGTAGGGTTTTTTGGCAGATTGCAGACAGTATCTTTCCTTTCCTGTCCTTTCAAGTTAGTTTGGCCCCATCGTTTGCTCAGCCTATTTTTCTGCCTTTGTTTGTGTTTTCATCTTGCTTCACTGTCAATACATGTGGGGGGCTGTCTTTCCTTTGGGGTCTGCTCTGGGGGAGTTAGTTTTCCTCTTTTCTTACTTTAGGCTTATTTAGCTCTCCGGTTGTGACAAGGCATCCAGGACTGCTTCTAGTTGTGTACTAAGATCAGGGATCTGCAATCTGCATAGTTTACAACCTCTTTGGTTTTCTGAGACTTAGAGTGTGTTGCTTTTTTTCTCCTCGGTGACCCATTCATAACAGAATCACCAGCCCTACCGCAGATTCAAGAGTACTCAAAAGCAGGAAAGAATTGTTTAAAAAAAAAAAAAAAGGAGAAAAAAACTGTCACAATTTTTTTTTTTTTAATCTTTTTTCCTCTTTTTCTCTGGGGCCATAGGAGGATTTTTTTTTCTCTCCTAATGGAGATTAAGCAACTGTCTGATCATGTGGAGCAACTTGCTGCTGAAGTGCAGGCAATTTCTACCTACCTCATTCAGTCAAATGTTGCTGAACCCAAGATCCCTACTCCTGATGTGTTTTCTGGGGATCGGTCTAAATTTCTGAATTTTAAGAATAATTGTAAATTATTTCTTGCCTTGAAGCCTAACTCATCGGGGAGCTCTGTGCAGCAGGTTAAAATTGTCATCTCCTTGCTGCACGGCGATCCCCAGGATTGTGCATTTTCTCTGACACCTGAAAATCCTATTCTGACTAATGTGGATGCATTTTTTCAAACCTTGGGGTTGTTGTATGATGAACCTAATGCCGTTGATCAAGCTGAGAGAACCCTGTTGGCATTAAACCAGGGTCAAGATCCTGCAGAGTTATACTGTCAAAAATTCCAAAAGTGGGCAGTTCTTACTACATGGAATGATAGTGCACTGGCAGCTCTCTTTCGGAAAGGTTTATCGGAGACCGTAAAAGATGTTATGGTGGGATTTCTTGTTCCCTCTGGTCTGGATGGCTCTATGTCATTAGCCATTCAAGTTGATCGGTGTTTACGTGAACATAAAACTACACGGGAGGCACTGCCTCCTTCTGAACAAATGTCTGAACCTATGCAATGTGATGGGGTGTTGTCTAGGGCGCAACGTCAGAAGTTTAGAAGGCGTAATAAGCTGTGTTTTTTCTGTGGAGACGCCTCTCATACTATTTCTGTCTGCCCTAAATGAGAGAAGAGTTTTGCACACACATTTGCTGTGGGCAGTGTACAGCCTAAGTTCCTTTAGGCAATTACTTTGATCTGCTCCTTGTCCACGTTTTCCACTAAGGCTTTTGTGCATTCAGGAGCAGCTCTGAATCTGATGGATTTGGACTTTGCTAAACGTTGTGGTTTGTCCATGACGCCTCTGCAGACGCCTATTCCTTTGAGGGGTATTGATGCCACTCCTTTGGCAGAGAATAAACCTCAGTTTTGGACCCAGGTGATAATGCGAGTTGCACCAGACCACCAAGAAAATTGTAAATTTTTGGTGCTGCATAATTTGCATGATACTATTGTTCTGGGTTTCCCCTGATTGCAAACTCATAACCCAGTTTTGGATTGGAAATCTGTGTCTGTGGTGAGTTGGGGTTGTCAGTGTGTTCTTAGGGACGCTCCTGTTTTCTCCACCTCTCCTCAGTCTCATGATATTCCTGATTATCTGGCTGATTTCTCTGATGTATTTAGTGAGTAAGTCTGCATCTTTTCCTCCTCATAGGAGTTATGACTGTGCAATTGAGTTGATGCCTGGGTGTAAATTTCCCAAGGGTCAGTTTTCAACTTATCTGTACCCAAACATGATGCTATGCAATCCTATATTAAGGAGTCATTGGAGGAGGGTCATATTAGACCATCCTCGTCACCTTTGGGTGCTGGGTTTTTTTTGTGGCCAAGAAAGATGGTTCATTAAGACCGTGTATTGATTATCGTTCCCTTAACAAGATGACGGTTAAATATCAGTACCCGTTACCTCTGATGTCTGATTTATTCTCCAGAGTTAAGAGTGCCTGCCGATTTATTAAGCTTAACCTCAGGGGGGCGTATAATCTTATTCGCATCAAGCAGGGGGATGAATGGAAGATGGCGTTTAATACTCCGGAGTGACATTTTGAGTACCTGGTGATGCCTTTTGGACTCTCTAATGCCCCTTCTGTCTTCCAGTCATTTATGAATGATATTTTTCGAGACTTTGTAGATAAGTTTTTGATCATCTATCTGGATCATATTTTGATCTTCTCTAGTGATTGGGATTCCCATGTGGAACATGTCCGGACTGTGTTCCGGATTTTGAGGGAGAATTCCCTGTTTGTTAAGGGATCGAAATGCCTCTGTGGTGTACAAAGGATTTCATTTTTGGGATTTATCTTGTCTCCATCAACTATTGAAATGGACCTGGCCAAGGTACAGGCCATTTATGATTGGGTTCAGCCTACTTCTTTAAAGGCTCTCCAGAAGTTTTTGGGTTTTGCTAATTTCTATTGTAAATTTATAGGTAATTTTTCTAGTATTGTCAAACCACTGACTGATCTGACCAAGAAGGGATCTGATGTGCTGAATTGGTCTCCTGAGGCTGTCTCAGCATTTCAGGAGCTTAAGCGGAGATTTACTTCAGCTCCAGTTCTACGGCAACCTGATGTCTCACTTCCATTTCAAATGGAGGTAGACACTTCTGTGATTGGTGCAGGAGCTGTTTTGTCCCAAAAGGACCCTGTGACTTCTAAGATGAATCCCTGTGCCTTCTTTTCTTGAAAGTTCTCCCCATCTGAACGCAACTATGACATGGAGAATTGGGAATTGTTGGCCATGAAATGGGCATTTGAGGAGTGGAGACATTGGTTGGAGGGAGCTAGACATCAATTTGTGGTCCTCACCGATCACAAGAATCTGATTTATCTGGAGTCGGCTAAACGCTTGAATCCTAGACAGGCTAGATGGGCCTTGTTTTTCACGTGTTTTAATTTTGTGGTCTCTTTTCTTCCGGGCACTAAGAATGTTAAAGCAGACGCCCTTTCTAGGAGTTTCTTTGCTGTTTCTCTTAATGTGACTGAGCCTACTACTATCCTAGGTGAGGGGGTAGTTCTTTCTGCCATTTCACCCGATTTGAGATGCACCCTGGAGGAATTTCAGTAGGATAAACCTGAGCATTGCCCTATGGGAAGATTGTATGTTCCTGACCAGTGGAGAAAGAGAGTGATGTCTGAAGTCCATTGCTCCACATTGGCTGGTCATCCAGGTATTTTTGGTACCAGAGATTTGGTGAGTTGGTCGTTTCGGTGGCCTGCCTTATCTCGTGATGTCAGGAATTTTGTACAGGAATTTTGTACAGTCCTGTGGGACTTGTTGTCGGTCTAAACCCTGTTTTCGTTCTAGTGGGTTGCCGATGCCCCTCCCGGTGCCCAAGAGGCCATGGACCCATATCTCAATGGATTTTTGTTTCTGATCTTCCTGTATCTCAGAGAATGACTGTTATCTGGGTGATTTGTGATAGATTTTCGAAGATAGTCCATCTTGTACCACTCCCAAAGTTGCCATCTTCCGCTGAGTTGGTACCCTTGTTTTTACAACAGGTGGTTCGGTTACACGGGATTCCTGAGAACATTGTGTCCGATAGAGGGGTCCAGTTTGTTTCCAGATTTTGGAAAGCCTTTTGTTCCAATCTGGGAATTCAGTTACCCTTGTCCTCCGCGTTTCATCCCCAGACCAATGGGCAGACTGAGAGAACATACCAGACCGTGGAGTCTTAATTAAGATGTTTTATATCTGCTGATCAAGATGATTGGGTCTCATTTTTGCCCTTGGCCGAATTTGCGCTGAACAATAGAGCTAGTTCTGCCACTTTGATGTCACCATTTTTCTGTAATTTTGGGTTTCATCCTCGATTCTCTTCAGGACAAGTGGAATCTTCGTCCTGCCCAGATGTGGACACTGTGGTTGTGAGAATGCAGCAGATATGGGACCAAGTGGTGGATAAGTTGTCACTCTCTCAGGAAAAGGCCCAGCGTTTTTCCAACCGGCATAGGACCATTGGTCCCCGGTTTAAAGTGGGCGATATGGTTTGGTTGTCGTCTAAGAATATTCCTATGAAGGTTGCATCTCCAAAATTTAAGCCGAGATTTATTGGACCTTATAAGATTTTGGAGATTCTTAATCCTGTTTCTTTTTGATTGGCTCTTCCAGTTACATTCAAAATCCATAACGTATTTCACAAATCACAGTTGAAGAGGTTTGTTGAGCCAGTAGTTCCTGTGGCGGCACCTCCTGACCCTGTTTTGGTTAAAGGCAATGTGGAATATGAGGTAGAGAAAATATTGGATTCTCGTTTGGTCAGACGGAGACTCCAGTATTTGGTCAAATGGAAGAGTTATGGCCAGGAGGATAATTCTTGGGTCTCTGCCTCGGATATTCATGCCAATAAATTGGTTTGTGCTTTTCACCGGGCCCATCCTGATCGGCCTGGTGGTGTGGATGAGGGTTCGGTGACCCCTCCTCAAGGGGGGGTACTGTTATGAGCTCATTTTCTGCTCCACCAGCTGGGAGTTCTCCTTCCGTTCTTCCTCTGGTGGTGACAGGAGGTAGTGAGGTTGGTTTAATTGGTAATGGTTTGCCACCTGACGAGGAGGATAGTGATTGGATCTCTGGAGTATCAGACTGGATATAAGACAGCCGACGCCTTATCTTGGTGTTGGTGATTCAGTCTGCTTCTCAGGTCTTGGACTGCAGCTCTGCTTCAGTCTTCTCAAGTTAAGTTTGTTTTTGCTAATGTTCACACTTGCTCTTGTTGGTCAACTCAGTTATTTTGTGGTCAGCCAGCCCAGCTGGGTTGTGCTGATTTTCCACTCTTATTTATCTGTATTTGCCAATTTGCCTTTTTGTCCTTTATTAGATTGGCCTCTTTTTTGCTCTGTTTCAGAATATTTCAGAGTGCTGATATAGTGGGAGAAGTCTAGTGACTTCAGGGTTAATTTTGTTATCAGACGTGTTGGACATTATTTTTGGTAGGGTTTTTTGGCAGATTGCAGACAGTATCTATCCTTTCCTGTCCTTTCAAGTTAGTTTGGCCCCATCGTTTGCTCAGCCTATTTTTCTGCCTTTGTTTGTGTTTTCATCTTGCTTCACCATCAATACATGTGGGGGGCTGTCTTTCCTTTGGGGTCTGCTATGGGGGAGTTAGTTTTCCTCTTTTCTTACTTTAGGCTTATTTAGCTCTCCGGTTGTGACGAGGCATCCAGGACCATCGTAGGCACGCTCCACGACTGCTTCTAGTTGTGTGTTAAGATCAGGGATCTGCAATCTGCATAGTCTCCAACCTCTCTGGTTTTCTGAGACTTAGCGTGTGTTGCTTTTTTTCTCCTCGGTGACCCATTCATAACAGTCCCTCTCAAAACATCCACTGTGTTTATTTTAGGAATATTACCTTTGATCATGCTCTACCAGCACATCCTCAGTGCTGGCTCCAGCTCTCATGGGGTTAATTGACAACTTCCTTTCTCCTGACTTACTGTGCTCTAAAACTACAAGTTCCATGATGCATTGCACTGGCCTGTAAGCCAGCACCTAGTACACCCACTCCAAAACACACCCAAACCCCTCCCTCCTCTCACTCCTCTATCTTCAAGCTTATTGTAAGGCTGCATTCACACGCTCAGGTTTTTTCACGTTTTTGCGGCAGTTTTTACCTTGTGATTTTGCCGCAAAAACAGCATCCCATGCATTCCTATGGGATTCCACAATGATGTCCTAATGCTGTGGATTTTCCCGCAGCGGAATCGCATAGCGTAAAAATCCGCAGCATGCTCATCAATTTGCGGAATCGTGGCGATTCCGCCCACATAGGAATGCATTGTTCTGCTTACTTTCCGCATGTGGATGTGCCCACCATGCGAAAAGTAAGCATAACATTTGCAGATGGTACCCACGGTCCAGAGGAGAGGAGACTGTCCTCCGGGCTGTGGGTACCATATGCCTGTAAAAAATAGAATTAAAATAAAAAAATCGGGTTATATTCACCTTCCGACGTCCCGCACAGCGTCCCCAGGCTTCAGCGATACACCCGGCAGCTCCCGTTCCCAGTAATGCAATGCGATGACCTTTGCTGATGTCGCGTCTCGCGATCATGTAGCGATCTCGCAAAACCGCGACGTCAAAGGTCATTGCCACAATGCATCACTGGGAACAGGACCTGCTGGAGCATCGCGGAGGCCTGGGGACGCCGCGCGGGACGCCGGAAGGTGAATATACCAAATTTTTTATTATTTTTAACATTAGATCTTTTTACTACTGATGCTGCATAGGCAGCCTCAATAGCAAAAAGTTGGTCACCTGTGAACAACCTGTCAATCAGTTTTCCAAGCAATGCTACAGATCGCTTGGAAAACACTAGCATTCTGCAAGCTAATTACACTTGCAAATCGCTAGTTTTTCCGCAGGAAAATCGTGGGAATTTAAAGTGCGATTTTCCCGGAATTCTCGCAGTAACTTCCGCGGGAATTCCGCTACGTGTGAACTTAGCCTAACAGATTTCAAGCATCATGAGCACACATACAAACGTGAGCATGCACAAACACAGATAATATTTTTGTACCCATATACGTACCTTTATAGTATTGAAAGCTATAAGGGTATGTGCACACTTTGCATATTCCAGTGCGGATTTTTCCGCACCGAATCCACATCTCTTGGCAGAAAACGCAGGTGCGTTTTTTATGCCTTTTTGATGTGGTTTTTCCATGTGTTTTTTTCCCATGTGGATTAGTATGCGTTTTTGTAAGCTAAATAAAGATATGTTATTTAACAAAAAAAAAAGATTTGTGATGTCATTTCCGTCCAACCTCCTCATTTACATTTGTCCAACCCACACTCCATTACACACACAGACAGATAGATAGATGATAGATAGATAGATATGGGATAGATAGATAGATATGGGATAGATAGACAGACAGACACACAGAAAGATAGATATAGATAGATAGATGATAGATAGATGGATGGATGGATGGATGGATGGATGGATGGATGGATGGATAGATAGATAGATAGATAGATAGATAGATAGATAGATAGATAGATAGAATCTTCTTCCCTTACTATATTTAAATAGCTACTAGATTAAAGGATGGAGCTAATTTATGGTGAAACCAAACTTTTTTTCTTTTATTTCTAACGGCTATGAGTATATCATTTAATGCTTAAGGCCTGGTTACACTAAGGGGATCGATCCCTTATATTATACTTTAGTGTACTATTCTTTGTATGTAATGTTTCTCCAAGGGTTGTTTTGGCATATTGGTTTCTACATTGTAATTTGACTTTATGTCCTGAGTTTAACCATTTGGATCTCTGTTTATTTCTGTTCACTTGTTTAATTGGAAAAATGTAATAAAAATTTACAGTTTAAAAAAATGATGGTTACTGTTTAAAGATATAAACTGTTTGCTGGAGGTTTCAGAAACTTGACTTGTGAAAATCAGCAACTCACTGAAGCATCTTCATTGTCCTTATGAAATCAAATCTCTAATCTCTGTGATTAAATATTGTCCATAGCCTCAGAAATGCCTTCATCATTTGAGTATAGAGAGGATTTACAATACTAGGGCTCGCTCACACTAGCATATAGTACCCAATGATTTAATCGTGCGAGATCGGATGCTATATGCAAATGACCCTCGGTTTAAACTCTGCTGTGATCCGAGTGTCATTTTACTGTGATCCAATTCTCTTGCATGGGAGAATCAGGTCGCAGGTGCAGAGAAGATGGAGAACTAAATTTCTCCATCTTCTTCATTGTGTGAGTTGGTATATATTGGACTGCACTCAGATGACATGTTTTGCACGCACCGATAGACATGTAGGCACCATATGACATAAGCAGCCAATTACAGCACACAGCAATTTTTTTTGCCATGAGAAAACAAGCTAGTCGGCACTGATTCTTAGCATAACATTTGAGCAAGGGTTATTCAATTAAACTTCAGTTATTCAATGGCTACTCACCAGTGTGAGCAAGCCCTCAAAGGAAGTTATTTACCCACACTATATGACCAAACAGCTTATAAATCAGGACAAAAAATGAGAACATTTTCCAGAAATGTTTACTATAGACCAAGCTATTGTGTCGGAATCACTTATCAATAAATTAGTCATCAATTACCACCCCATTTACAAGTAAGCGCCACACACAAAGTCAAACACCATGTCTTACTGTTTTCCCTTACATACCACACGTATCAAGGACATGAAAATTGGAAATGGCTTCGCTGTTCTCAATTCAGCCAAGCAATTCCTTGCAATTATATGCCACTATGGTGATTTGTACTGCTACCTTCAGGATGTGAAATCAAAGCTAACAGCTTGAAACACTGCAGCTGATCAGTCATTCGCCTGCTGAAAGAAAGCTCTGTTGACATTCCATTTGTACTTTTGCAAACTTTGTAGAAAGCGTCCAAAATGTAAGATCTGAAAAGATTTTGCAAA
The DNA here is from genome assembly GCF_039654945.1 of Dendrobates tinctorius. NCBI lineage: Eukaryota > Metazoa > Chordata > Amphibia > Anura > Dendrobatidae > Dendrobates > Dendrobates tinctorius. The sequence continues at coordinate 14,806,698 of NW_027361699.1, forward strand.
TAAGATTTTATTTGCCTCTGTTCCTTGTAAATTCTGATTTCCAATATCATAATCTGAATAGTAATTGCATATTTAAGATGCAGAATTTCAGCATAATAGATGCTAGGTTAACATGTGTGATCCTTTTGGGAAAGAAATTATAGATGGCATATAGTTATATTGCATAAAGTGTTAGGAAGGAAAAAGTTCTGTTTGTTTAACTTCTCTCTCTATCTTTCCATCTATCCATCTATTATCTATTTATCTATCTATCTATCTATCTATCTATCTATCTATCTCTACCCCATATCTATCTATTATCTATCTATTTATCAATTTATCCCATATCTATCTATTGTCTATCTCTATTATCTATCTATCTATCTATCTATCTATCTATCTGTCATCTATGCATTTATTTCTATTATCTATCTATCTATCATGTATCTATCTATCTAGCTTACATCTATCTGTCTATCTATGTGTGTTTATTATCTCAAGAAGTGGATAAGTTATCAAATTAAAACACAAATATTGAAATTTGGACACATCGCATCTACCGTCTAAAATTTATATGGTATCACCATAAAATATTGATGAGCAGCAAGGTTAATGTTCACACCACACGTTGCATTTTTACAGCATTTTTTCAGTAGCCCAAACCTGATCTCTTGATAGCAAAAAAAACGCTGCATTCAAAGCATTCTTTTTTTCAGCGTTTTTGCTCCATTTTTACTGCGTTTTTGTGCCTCATTTTTGGTGTGAATTACCTTCATGATTTGGCTACGGTATATGTTTATAAAGTTAGTTTTATTCACCAAAAATACTTTGCTGCATTTTAGTAACTTTTTTTTGCAATTTCTCATTTGCACACCCATAGGCTAATGAGTGAAGTGCTCAGAGCCTATGTATACAAATATCAAAGACTGACCATCAATTTCAAACAGAAATCAGGTGTGAACAGGTGCCTACTAGGAGTAGCCATCTCTATATATAACTAACAAATTAAGGTGCACTCTGTGACGCTATTGCTTGGAATCATGTTATCTGCTTGAATGCGCCGCTCAATCTTTGATATTTACACTAATAAGAAGAGGCACCAGGGATGTCGGCAGTTAAGAGGACTAAAGCCCCCATCTCACATAGCGAGATCGCTGAAGCTTCACCGATTTTGTGACGCAACAGCCACCTCGCCAGCGATCTCGCTACATGTGACACGCAGCGGCGACCGCCCCCCCGCTGGATATCGCTGATCGTGCTCGAATGTCCTGGGCCATTTTTCGTCATCGGCATCCCGCTGGCCAGCGCGCATCACTGTGTTTGACGCAGACGAATGACCTCGTTGGCGACGCAAAACTCATGGGCGCATGCAGCAATCGTCTGAAAAGCTGCTGTGTGAAAAGGTACGAACGACCGCCGAGGTTAATATATGGATCGCCGGATAGTTGCTGCATCGCTGAAGAGATCTGCCTGTTTGACAGCTTACTAGCAACCATTAATGACGCACCTACGATCCTTACCAGGTCGTAGCATTGTCAGGATCGCTGGTGCGTCGCTATGTGAAACGGGACCCTAACATAGGGATCCATCTATGGACTATCAATGTGGCTGCAGGATCAGGGTCCTGGAGTTTTGCTAAACTCTAGATAAAGAAATTTGTGAAACTAGTATACAGTATTGCTGCATTTTTGCTTTACCTGATTCTGAAGGATACATATACATTATGCCGATGAACTACACATCTTCTGCCTGAATGTTAAAACTTAAAATCTGACAATATAGTAATAGGAAATTAAATTTTACCAAATCTCATCTGCAAGTAGCAAAGGTTTTCTCAGAAGAAGTTGTCCTGCAGTGAGGAATACTAAATATCCATACAGACCTATGAAAGCAAGAATTTCTCATAGCAATCAGCTTTATAAACAGTGAATATATAGTGAGGCAATAATACCCAAACCTAGGTTTAGAAATATCACAAATATATCTTTTTACATTCAGTCTCTAGATGAATATTTTAGTTTGGAGGCAAATGGTGATTAGCTGCTTTACATCTCACATATAACCTGTTTGGCCAGGGAAACAGTACAGTACACTGCATAGGGGAAACATGGGCTTCTCACTGGCCACCTGGATGTAGAAGATTTAGGTGGATATCCACCTTTAAACAGCATTCAGATTATATGCTAATTATTTCATAATTCCTCTTTATTAGGTCAGGGGCTCTGTTTAATTATTATAGAGCCCTAAATCCCCTGTATAGATTTTAATAGAATTTTCCACTTTTAAAAAAAGAGGTCCAGGAGTGATAGAATTTATGTACAATAACAAAAAAGGTAGTAGTTACTTCCCCCCTGCAGATCCGGATCCTGTCCGCTGCTTCTGTCATTAGAGGTGCAGTCAATCATTGAACTCATTGGCTTGTGCCATCAAAATGAGCAGAGCTGTTGAGCTCAGTGATTAGCTGCAGCGGTGATGTGAGCAGTTGATGTGACATCACCGCTGCAACACGAACATTGAAACAGAAGCATCAGCAGAGAGCTGGAGTAGGGGAACATGATTACTATTAAAGTTTGTTATTTTACATTGAGTCCTTTCATGTGGGGACCACTGGGAAGTGGAAAATCTCTATAGCCTAAATAGTAAAATTTGGACTGCTAATGATTTGCCATGGTTTATATAGTTTTAGTTGAATTTAAAGGGGATCTGTCAGCAGTTCTTTGCTATGTAATCTGTGAGTTCCATGAAGTAGAGGAAGAGACAGTGATTCCGGGGATATGTCACTTACTGGGCTGCTATACACAGAAACTGAGATCTGCTAAATCTGCAACAGAGAAAGCTATGATTCTATTGTGTTACACAATGCCATCATCTGCTACACACAGCAAACTAAATGATACAACACTGGAATCAAAGTATATGCCCCTACAAAAACCTGCTGACATAGCAAAAACTTGCTGAAAAATTCCTTTTAAAGGGGTTTTACCATGAGTAACATTTATCACCTATCAATAGGAGAGGTAACATTTGTAAGATCACTATGATCACCACCAATCACCAGAACAATAGTCCTGTGCACCATGTTTGATATATATAGATTATCCTGAGTTCCTAACCATTTCCCAGCACTTAAGACCCCTTTACATTTAGCGATGCACCAGCGATCCAACCACGATATGACCCGGTCAGGATCGCTGGTCGCTAGTGAGCTGCCAAACAGGCAGACTCACCAGCGATGTAGCGACGCAGCAGTGGTCGTTACTTACCTTTCACACGCAGCGATGCTGATGTCCTCCCGCCCGCGTCCACGCGTCGCTCGTCGGCGCTAGCAGGAAGCGCCCAATGAGAAATGGAGCCGCCCGATCTCGCGCGATCAGCGATGGACAGCGGGGGAGCCGGTCGGAGGTAAGTATCACACATAGCGATATCGCTATAGCGTCACAAAATCGGTGACGCTTTAGCGATATTGCTAGCGATATCACTATGTGTAAAAACCCCTTTAGTCTATGCATGTATATGTAAATATACATCTTATACTTTTTTATTATTTTTCATGTGTGCACAAATGTCCTCCTACCTATCTCATGTATTTATGTCTCATCTTGTTTATGAACATTTTCTGCTACAGATCCTTCACAAAAACCTAAAGGGTTGGAATTTGGGAATGTAATCTGTCTTATCACTGTCAGAATAATAAAATACACTCAAACATTCTAAACTGACTTGTGTTGCAATTCACACAATATTGAATGCATATATCTTGAATCCTTTTCCATACTCAGTGGCTGTATTGCAGGCAGAACTGGTTTTAGAGAAAATATGGTTCTGAGCAAGAATTAACACTAGGGCTCCAAATGCTAACATATTGTACCATTACATCGAAACATTTAGGGTGTGAGCTGATTTCATACCAGTAATTAAGAGCCAATTGACTATATTCAAGTTGTTCAATGATTGTTTACTGGCCTCTTTATTCACAGTGGCAAAAGAATAATGGGGTACAAGGATCACTAGCAGATTGCTTATTTGGGGCTATGCACTGCTGAGAACCATGATTTTTGTTCTGTCATCAACAAAAACATGATCAATATTGTTGCCATATGTTCAGTGCTAGATATCAGTTATGCAGGACATATTAAGAGATTATAGTGCAAATATACAGTAGATCATGAGTTACAGGGGTTATTCTTTCTCATTTACTTTATCTGTCTTTTACATCTGTCTGGACACATTTGACTTCTCACGTTTCCAGACCTGTTCCCATCGATTAGCAGTCTATACAAATTCTCCATCCTGATGATAACCCAATGCTGAGATGTTGCTGCTGCATTTCCTCCCAGAGCCACTATATACCTCATAATGTGTCTCACAGTTCCTATATACAGTATGATGTCACCCACAATTCACTGAGCGCAGTATAATATCCCACAGGACCCTATACACAGAATAATGTGCCCCACAGCTTTTTATAAAGAGTATGATGCCCCCAACACCTCTCTATATACAAAATGATGCACACACACATACTTGTAGAGTAAATTTTGAATCTTTGTTGTTACCTAGACATTGTTTCTTGACCTTTTTAAAAGAATCTCAAGTCCTTTTCTCAATAACTTTTATTTTTGTTTTGAACATGTTGTCCTTCATATGTTTCCGAATATTCAGACCCACAAAAATGCCTTCCTTCTGTTTTGCCCTGGACATTCCTTGAAACTTGGCACGCAGGCACTTAAAAGTCTCTCCTTCCATCCTTAGAGCTTTCACAAACTGTTTCATCAGTACAAGCTTAATGTGGAGTGGAGGCAGAAGAACTGTAGTGAAATCAACTAAACTTTCCACAGCTATGTTCTTGAGTCCAGGTTGCAAAGATGTTTTCATTGGCCAATTCTTTTGGCTACAGTAATGAGTCCTATTCCAGCTGTCCCATTCATGCAAAAAGCATGAGTACTTTGTGTATTCTCATTGCTATCCATGGGTCAAAGAGAAAACTTTCAGATCACCACATATTGACCATCATTGAACCTCATGCTTAAGTTTCTTAAGAATAAAGTCTAAATTCTTATAGCTTTCCTTCAAGTGCCCTACAGGCGCTGAAGCATACTTGCTGCCATTGTGCAGTACCACAATTTCAGACTTTTTTTGGATGAATCAATAAAGTGTCTCCACTCGCTAAAATTGCAAAAAATGTTACTATTTTCCATCAACCCAGGAAGATCACTGCAATACATTAGAGCACCGTCTTGAGAAAAATATGGAAGGAATTCCTTTTCTCTGCTTCTGTACCATGAAAAACAGGTACCAAGAGCTAGTAGGTACTTTTCCTTTAGTTTAGAGCCTAAACGCTCTGCAGAATGTTTAGGAAGGTCCAAGTCCCTGACTAAATCATTTAATTAGAGCTGTGAAAAAACTATGGCTCATTGGGAGTAGTGCAAAAGTCGTCATCAGAATCCTGTTCTTCATCAACTGAATCTTCTGAATCAGGTGTATCTCCAAGTTTCTTCATAGGGTGAATCACTGATGTCTGTTTGTGTGATATCACAATCACCTCTTTTCAAACAATTTCCCCCTTGCAGACCCATGTTATTGTGAGACATGCATTTCTAGAATTTCAAATCGTGCAGTGTAAGTGTACCTTTACTATTGACAAAAAATACATTTATACTAGAAATTGTTGAAAGTGAATTTTAAACTGCATTTTATGGCTTTTTTGATACATTAAATAATGTATATCAATATGAAACATGATGTAGCTAGATAAATAATAAAGAATAAATACATATCCATCTGAATATTAAGTACAAGTCACAAAACTTGTCAGTTCAAAGTACATTATCCTTCAACTGAACCTCTTAAAAACAACTTTTTTTCACAGAGCATTTCTTTTAATTGCTTTTTTAGTGCAAATGTAAGCTTTAGATATATATTATATGTGGATGATCAAGGATTGATAGCAAATGTTCTGAATTTCCCAAGGGAAATCAGAATTGCAACATAAAAAGATTGTTGAAGAATAATCTATTATAATTTATGCTCTGAAATGCTTAATGATGTAGTACTATTTTTCTTGGAAACAAAAGTTTGAGACAATACCTGTGGAATTGTTAACTAGACCAAGAAACAGATTATGATTGTAAAATAATTTACTTTAAAGACACACTAAATGCAGGCATCCCTTATCTTACAGTTCTTAAAGCTACTGGGTCCCAATAAAAAAGCTGTAACATGGTGACAATTTTAATTCTGGCAACTTCTTCATTGGCCAGGTTTTTTAGGTTCCTGCTACACCACATCACAGGTGTCATGAAGATACTTCTGCACCCTCAAAAACTAGAACTTTGTCTTACTTCCACTTGAAAGCAATGTTGTCAACTAAAATGTCATACTTGGGAGAATCTAGCCACGATGTAATCAGTGAGATTGCCAACTTGAAGGCCAGAAAAATTCCTGCTTCCATGGACAAACATTTCTTTTTCTTTTCTTTATGCAAAGTTTTGTTATTGGTTATGAGAAACAAGGCTGCTTTTCTGTCACACAGTTTTTATAAATGAGGTGATTCTGACTCTTGGCTTAGATGTTAATCTCATTTAAAAATTTCAAATTAGAATAAAAGGCTATAGTTACAGGACAATAAATTATAACTGTAATTGGTCATCCACAAAGTCATATTGAGAGAAGAAAAATATCAACAGCTAATGCATAAAGTATGCAGTGTTTGTACAGTTGCAATCAAAATTATCCAACCCTCTTCGGAATTTAGGCTTACTAGCAAAATCTACAACTTTCTGCTGTTTTCACTAAACTAGTGAAACTAGTGAAACAAGATCAATATAAATTACTCAATCTAAAGGAGATTTTACACATAGCGATATCGCTAGCAATACCGATTTGGTGGCGCCGACGAGCGTCGCGTGGGCGCGGATAGGAGGACGCCAGGATTGCTGCATGTGAAAGGTAAGTAACGACCGCTGTATCGCTGCTGCATTGCTGTGAGATCTGCCTGTGTGGCAGCTCACTAGCGACCATTTAGCGATGCACCAGCGATCCTGACCGGGTCGTATCGTGGTCGGGATTGCTGGTGCATCGCTAAATGTAAGGCTGTGTTCACACACAGCTTTTTTTTCTCATTTTTCCCACGGATTTACCAAATAATCCAAGGGAAAAATGCAAAAAAAGAAGCTTCCCATTCATTTTAATGCATTTTGCACTTTTTGTACCTCAAAAAAAAAAACGGTTTGCTGTAAAAAAAACGCAGCATGCTCATTAATTTTGTGGTAAATTCCGCATTTCTGGCTATTTTCTATGTGTCTGGGGATGCACAAAAAAAATTGGAGCAAAAAACGCGCAAAAAATCGCGGCAAAATCGTGGCAAAAACGCGCGGAAAAAAAACGCGCGTTTTCTGGGAAGGAGTCCTGTTTTTATGCAGAAATTTTCTGCATACATGTGCACATAGCCTAAAGGGGCCTTAACTAATATAACAAGTGATTTCTCCAAATACAGCATAAAATCCCACTTTTCATGCCTACTGTAGTCTCAGAATTATTCAACCCTTTGAATCAAATTTATTCATGCAGATGCTGTAGATAAAGCAAGTGTTTGATTTATAAAAAAAAATCAGAAGTATCTATTCTTTATATTCCATTGGCTAGGGGATTTTTGGCTGTGATGTTTGATTGCACGTTACAAATGTGGCTAAGTCAAGAGAGGGGCCCGTAAAGGTAAAAGATTGCTGCCTTTCGAAAACGAAATCTAAGAATACAAAAAGTATCAAACAAATTGAATGTTCCTAATGATACAGTTGGAATCATAATTCACAAGTTCTCAGTTAAGGGAACGTTAGTGGCTACTCTACCTGACCATGGCTGCCAATAGATTTCTGAGGATACAGATGGTTGAAAACTCTAAGGTGCAGATCTTTATGCCCAAACTCATAGATGTACACCTATATTGATCCAAAAGAATAAGAAAAGTCAAATGAAATATTTTCAAACCCACATAAATAAGCCACTGAAGTTTTGGAAATGTTTTTTTAGAGCAAAACTGAAACTTTTCTGGCCTATGAGTCAATTATTTGTTTGTAAAAGGATTGAAGCCTACACTGAAAAGTACACTTTGCTTACAGTGAAGTATGGTGATGGTTTGTTGATGTGTTGGAGTTGCTTTTCTTCCTGGATTCTTGTGGAGTGTGAATGGCAACATGGATTAGGAGAAAATCTCAAGTTTTCTGTGCAGAAACTGAACCTTGGGCAACAGGGACCTTACAAAAGAACAATGATCCCAAAAATACTTTAAAGTACACATAGGCTCGTCAGAATTATTCTAGAGTGATCATCACAGTCACATAACTTGAACTTAAATTTGAATAGGAAATTTTTGATAGGAATTGAAAGTAGTTACAGAAAGCAATCCCATGAATATTAATGAACATTGTCGTTGAGGAGTGGGCTAACATTACACAGAAATGCTGCAGAAGCTGGCATCTGACTATACATCAGTTTGGCAGCAGATCAAATCAGTCAAAGGTGCTATGCTAAGAACTAAAACCAGTTTTCTTGAAGGAGTCTGCAGTAGGTATTAAAAGTTTTGACTTGGGAGAAATCACTTGTTATATTAGTTGTGATAAGATATTTCAATTGCTCTTGTTACATTGCTTTATTGGTTTACTGAATACAGCAGAAAGCTTATAAATTATGAAAATAAGCCTAATTTGCTATCAGAATTGAATAATTTTGATTGCCACATTATGTTTTTATTATCACAGGGGTTGGACACTTTAGACTATAACTTTTTATAGTAACTTATGGATAATAAGCTAAGGAATTCTAAGATGAAGGCTATCAACATTTTCTAAAGGAACTATTTTGTAATGTATGTTATGGTGCTCTTTTTTGTTTATACCAAGCAGGAACTATATGCAGAATTCTAAAATTATCCAAGAATGGGCCTTTGTAGGCTTCCCTTCAATGGAGCAATGCTTCCTCTTGCCCTAGTTTAGATACATTGACCAAGGTGGAGTGGCCTGCTAGTCTTCACTCAGCACTTAGCCATGACCTTCTAGCACATCCCTATAGTCTTTATTTATTATCCTATACTAAGATAACCACGTCAATTAATTTCATGGCCCTGCATATTTCATTATTTAGCGGTTGTAAAGAGCAGATGTAAAAATTTGGAAATGACTGCTTCTGCTGTAGATGTGTTCACTATTTAAGTTCACTCAGGGCTTGGTAGTTTCAATGGGGCCTGTTCTGGTAAATATGTTACTTTTGTTGTCTACTTTTAATGTTCCCTATTTACCATGTGCTATTTTTCTTCACAGGTAAATTGAAGCATTGTCAAACATAGGTCAAAACATAAGTAGAAAGGGTTATATAGTGTGTTTTCTCCATAGAATCCAAGCTTTCAATAAAAGCATTACTTTGGCATAGATTTATTACTGGTCACAAGAGCTTACTGTAGGGAATTAATGTAGCTGCACTGACTGAATTAATTCTTGCCAAGAAACCATACATGATACAATAAAAGACCTTTTAGAACACTTTTTAGACAGTTCTTTATTGCAGTTTAAATTTTTGCATTCTCATTTTTATTGTATATGTATTTAATGTCTGCAGACATACAATTAAAAATATACTTCTTAGAAATCTTTTCAGCAATGGTGGTCTCAAGACTCCTCACCAATCTACAGGGAATTTCAACCCTACCACATATAAAAAGCATCTTAAAGTATAGGTACTCTTTAAAAATCTTTCTATAAAACTCTGTTGCTACGGACTATTTTTGCCCCCTCTGATAGTGTACACTATCAGGCTATTATATCAATTTGGTCCTTTTCATTGGGAAAAAGATTGTTAGCTAATTCTATTATGGGGACTCTATTCCAGGTTGACAGTTACGGTCTACTGTTGCCTGGAGACAGTCTGTAAATACAACACTATTTAGCAGCTCAATGATGAGAACATAGTTATAAATCAACTTGCAGTGTAGAGCGTAAAACAAGGAAAAATCAAGAGCTGCTGCATTTATTGCAATAGTTTAATTCCATCAATGTAAAATACATTCAGAAAATTTGATAATATGGGCTAAATGTTCTTACTCATGGCCACGTAACGTGGTTATGAATTAGAGCTTTTAGCACACAGTGTTGTTATAAGAGAGCCTATAAATAATGTTGGAAGAATAAGGTGGAATTTAATGGAAGCTTACAAACCTCCTTTAGCATGTGTAGCTGCAGTAGGACACCTCGCTCAGCAGGTGGTCCAGACCCACCAGTTATTATCCAGGATCATAAAGGATGACCATCTGTGGAACCCATGCTTTGTGACTGCTTCATTCAAACTTCAGTCAGGTAGGATTTCTTAATGAGAGATATGGAGTTATCGTACATCCTAGCCACACACCGGTTACATTTTCAAGAATTCTGGAATGGACTAAATGCCTTCCATGGTCTTTATCCATTCTAGCACTGCAGAGTGGAGAGAAACGCAGAACTGCTAGTAGGAGTCAAGTAGCAAAGCCCTGTTTGATCTCCAAGCATAACAAGGTCAATCTGGATCAGATGGCAACAGAACCGCTGCCCTATAACCTTCTTTTGGGAAGTTATGATCTTTCACCGGTTTTAGGAGATTTACAGTGAAGGAAATAATTTTTTTATCCCTTGCTGATTTTGTAAGTTTACCCACTGACAAAGACATGAACAGTCTCTAATTTTAATGGTAGTCTTAACCTTGTGAGATAGAATATCAAAAATATAATTCAGAAAATCACAATATATAAATTATATAAATGTATTTGCATTTTGCCTTGAGAAATAAGTATTTGATCACTCTGGCAAACAAGACATAATACTTGGTGGCATAACCCTTGTTGGCAAGCTCAGCAGTCAGACATATTTTGTAAACACCCAGAGTGCTACACAGGTCTCATGAAGAAAAATATTTTGCTGTTGTCAAAAAAAGAGTAACTTTTTTTTTTTACAAAAAACAGAATGCTCCAATGACTGGTACCAAAGCATATATAGATATATGTTATAATAGATTTGTCAAAAGGTCATGTGCTAGATGCATATATGCAAAATATATAAACATGTAAATAGAGCCCTTACCAAAAAAAATACCCTAAGCCATACATGCAAAATGCTGAGACTACCTCTTATATACATGGAAACCAGCATTGGTGTTGGTGGACCAGAGCACATCCACCTTACTCCTTACACCTTACTTTCTTTCTGGCACATCATTTTGATGTAAGTACACTATGGTTTCCCTCTATTTAAGAGGTAGTCTTAGCATTTTGTATGTATGGTATTTTTTTGGTAAGGGCTCTATTTACCTCTTTATATATTTTTGCATATACGCATCTTGCACGTGACCTTTTGATAAATCTATTATGACATATACCTATATGTGCTTTGGTACCACTCATTGGAGTATTCTCTTTTTTGTAAAAATTTTTACTCTTTTTTTGACATCAATGAAATATTTTTCTTCATGAGACCTGTGTAGCACTGTTTTCAGTTGTTTTTTTTCTATTTGTGGAGTGAGTCTCCTCTTTTTTATTTTTTGCATTTAGCTCATTTTTATGATGGTATTTATTATAGACACATTTTATAGCTGATGATGAGGTTTGCGTACATGTCAGGAGGAATTTTGGTCCACTCCTTTTTGCAGATCATCTCGAAGTCATTAAGATTTTGAGGCTGTCGCCTGGCAACTTGGAGCTTCAACTCTCTTCATATGTTTTCTATGGGATTAAGGCCTGGAGACTGGCTAGGCCACTCCATGACCTAAATGTGCTTCTTTTTGTGCCACTCCTTTGTTGCCTTGGTTGTATGTTTTGTGTTATTGTCTTGCTGGAAGACCCAGCCACGATCCATTTTTCATATCATGGTGAAGGGAAGGAGGTTGTCACTCAGGATTTTATGGTACATGGCTCCATGCATTCTCCCATTGGAAGAAGCTACAATAGTGAAATGGTGCCTGTCGGGTGAGGGGAACACTCCGTGGCATCTGATTTTGTGTACTTTACAGTTGCAGTACCCTTTTGAGCATTCATCCACCAGCAGGTAAAATCTTTATACTTAACTGCAAGTATACACCTGCGGGTCTCTGTAAAACACATTTAAATGAGCCTTTTTGGATTATCAGTATTGAGGACTAATTTTATTATAGTTTACATATTATTTTATGATAGTTTACTGGGCAGCGTGTAATATTGTTCTCACAAAACTTTGTAGTAAAAAACTATTGCATATCATTGTCTTCACCAAGTAGCCTCTTTTTTATCCTTTGGCCAGCTGCTTTCCAGTATATGTGATTAAGAAATCCTTCTTATATTTATCTTGTATTTTTTAAGGTTCTTATGCAACTATTATATTTGTAATATATAAATTATTCTCTGCCACGGAACAACATCCCCCTACTATTTTGAATGCTAACTACCCTGTCTTTTTAAATTGCTTATTTTTAATGTTTATTAATAAAGAAAATTATTTTAATTTACTTCCTTGACCCCTTCACTTCATTTCCGTATGGTACCTACCATCACGAAATATGTGTAAATTCAGTACTGAAGTGACCTCTTGCCCTTAAGGAGAAAAGGACCATGAAATTAATTCTCCCATTGATGTGGTGAAGTAGTCTTGTGCCCTTAGGGAGCGGTGACCCTGCTATTCCTGCTACTTCCTGGATTGCATCATGTCACATTATAATTGTTTCTATGTCCATTTTTATATATATTTTTCTAATAAAAGTTTGGCTTTTATTATATCCACCTGAGTACTCCTCATTCCCCTAAAATGCACATCGTTCACTTATAGTATCCTATACCAAAATACCTGTTGTTTACCTTCCTTATTACTTTATTATATTTATCTTGATATATATTTATATTGCTTTATGTATCCATCCATATATATTACCTTACCTCCTTCTGCTGTGTTTGCCACTCCTTAGTGTTTGCCCATTTTAAACTTGTCATCATTTTTATTAATGAGCAAGAAAGGACACTAATCATTTCACAGTGGGGGAAAGATTGTTCCCCCCCAAAAAAATCCAATTCCCACAGCACTCACTGAATCAATTGAAAAGCAGCATGTTAAGTATAAATATTAAAACAAAAATGTTAATTATGCAGTTAAAAAATATTATGACAAACACGCATATATTCTAAAAAAACACCAAATATCCTAATGCACAGGTTTGGTTCTTACTAAACCGCAATAGTAATAGTGTTCATATACCTGGCCAGGTTATTTTGATAGTGGTCAAAAGTTTAGGGCATATTTACATGCTACTACTATGCTTAAAAATATGATTGCCACTATGGATAAACAAAGAAAATGGAAAGATCTCACCGAGTCTTGTTGCAGTGGTCTACTTCAATCAGATATCCAAACGACAGCATGCCTTTTGGTATAAATATACAAAAGAGAAAAGAGGTAAATCCAGGTCTGGCCTTATTACGTTCTATTCAAAGCTATTTAACTATGGGACTCCAAGACTCTCACTTTGCACTTACAAGGGAAGTCCACAGCTCGCCATAGTGTGGAAATGCCCTTAACAGCCCTACGTGCCTCCAGACGCATTTCTCCTTCATAGGTCTTCTGGTGAGAATATGCACATTTCATATAACCTAAATGGGCTTCTGTCTCCATGTCTAATTTGCCTCTCAGCAATCTTACGAGCAGCTCTCACTGAAATTTTGCTTGATCTTCTAGGCCTTATTTTGACCTCCACTGTTCCTGTTAACTGACATTTCGTAATCATACTTTGAAATGAGGAAAGGGCAACATGAAAATGCTTTGCTATATTCTTAAAGCTTTCTCCTGCTTTTGTGGCCTCCACCATTTTCATTTTCAGAGTGCTAGGCAGCTGCTTATGCTTAGAAGAACCCATGGCTGCTGTTTTTGGCATAAGGTTAAAGGAGGGAGGGTTTTTATAATGCTGGGAAATTTGTAGGACCTTGCCTTTCCTAACAATGATAGTGAACAAGCCATAAGCCTAACAGTGTAACTAAGGTCAGAAATGTTGGTCAAAGTTGTCTGAGCACACAAATCTCCAAGGGTGCCTGGTACTTTTGAACTAGCCCATTTTTGTTTTTAGCATTTTTAAAATTTAAAAGATTACAATATATTTTTTGTTTGCCAAAAATGCAAAGGAAATTTCTTTAACTTTATGCCCTTTAGAGATCATTGCATCTTCAACTTGCTTAGCTGTTCACAATAACAGTAATTTTGACGAGGGATGCCCAAACCTTGACATGCCACTTGTTATGCCATACAGGTAATTTTAATGAAAATGATTTTGAAAGCACAAATTATTGTAAAGTTGCTGGAAAATTAACAAAAAATTAAAGGAATCACTTGTGAGAATTGTCATTTCCATTCAATCACAGCCCGTGGGACATAAGCATCGTGTATCTGTCTTAATTGTGCTTCCTGATTTAGTCGATAATGTAGGAGATAAATGAAATTCAAATGCAGAGTTCAATTATAGAGAAAATATTGGCTTTGTGGCTTCTGCATTGTAACATACGGCTAGATGTTTTATTAATGGGAGTGTAAGGGGTCCTATATTTTGCTTCAGTTTAACTGATGCCTTTGGGATCTGGGTTAATATGTATCTTATAATCTTTCATAAATGAGATTGAATTTGTTTCTCATTTAAAAATTTCAATACTAACATTCTACCAAACAACTTTCATAAAATGTTCTAAGCACAAAATGACCTTGTCAAATAAGATTTGTCTTTTGCATGGTTAAGCTGCATGTTTTATACTATGTTGTACATTATACTGTATTTTATTGTGTATATGATATCTTTCTTCTTGTTAAACAAAGAATAAGAGGCGATGAGTGAGCATACTTGGTAATGCTCGGTACTCGCCCGCTTGTCACTGTACCCGTGCTGCTCGGCGAGCACTGAGCCTTTAAGGGATTATTCAGCGGGAGCGTGGGTCCCCGCCCTGCATGTTTAGAGCGCCAAACATGTAGGGATTATCTGCCATGCACTGTAATGCCACAGCCATGTTGATTGTGGCACTACAGTGAATGAGTGGATGCACAGTGTCATCAGGTCTATATAAGACCTGGAGCTGCCCTACTCATCCCAGTCAGCTCCGGAATCACCAGTGTAGGGAGAGTTGCTGCAGCAATAGGGACAGAATAGGTGAGATATACAGTTACTGTGGGTATACCATAAATGAAAACACAAATCAAGCTAAATCAACATGCCTTCTAAGGACTAATTATGGGGTATATAGATTGCAGTGCTAGGTAGGCAGGGAGTGTATGTGGGTATATAGATATCAGTGGTAGTCAGGCAGGCATTGTATGTGGTATAATTCATTACTGCAGAACACCACGATTGAACCCAGAGCAGTGGCAAAAGCTTTTTGGTTGGACAGCGGATAATGCTTCTAGTAACTTTGCCACCACCACCCTGTCTTCCGCATGGTCAAATCTGAGTAGTCATGA
The DNA here is from genome assembly GCF_039654945.1 of Dendrobates tinctorius. Classification (NCBI taxonomy): domain Eukaryota; kingdom Metazoa; phylum Chordata; class Amphibia; order Anura; family Dendrobatidae; genus Dendrobates; species Dendrobates tinctorius. The sequence continues at coordinate 14,822,147 of NW_027361699.1, forward strand.
GTCTGGACTGCATTTTCCTTACTCTGATCCTCTTTCCTCCCACCATGCCGAGTGCCCGGAGACTTCTGATCCTACACTTGGACACTCTGAAGAGCTGTTCACTTTTCCACTTATAGATTTGAGCCTTTCTCCCGGTCCACTTGAAGCGGGTCAAGATGAGATCTCATGTAGTGATGGCCAAATAATTGAGCAGCCAATGGTCACACGAAGGCAACGGTGAGAATGTCACAAGAGGTGGACGATGATGAGACATAATTGCCAGAAAGTCAGGAGGAGGACCAGAGTGTAGAAGTGGAAGACGAGGTGGTGGATGATATAGTAACTGACCCAACCTGGCAGGAGGACATGCAGAGGGAGGACAGCAGCACACAGGGGGAGGGAGGCGTAGCACCCCAACAGGCAGGAAGAAGTAGTGTGGTGGCCACAGACAGATGTTCAACCGTTCCTCTTAACACCAACACAACAGAAGTTGGTAGTACAACTGTTAGGTCTTCCAAAGTCTGGTTGTTTTTTAATGACTCTACTGATAACCCCAAACAAGCCATTTGCACCAAGTGTCATGCCCACATCAGCAGTGTAGCAAAACTACCAGCACATGACCACAAAGCACCTGACTTTGTGGAATGAACCCCAGGGTCCAGGAACACTGTCTGCAGGTGACACCACTGCGTCTTCTGCTGTTGTGTGTGGAAGCCAAACTCTGTCCATGGTGCCTGCGAAGATGCTTCCTGCCCTGCACCTGTCATTGCACACACTCAATTACCACCATCATCAAGCACGTCCACTTTCTTGTCCCAGCGCAGCATTCAGTTGTCCATACCGCAGTAATTGGAATGCAAGTGTAAATATGCAGCCAATGCCCCACAGGCCACAGTAATAAATTCACACATTTCTCATCAGCTTGCGCTTGAAATATTGCCTTTTAGGCTCATGGAGACAGAAGATTTCTGCAACCTGATGGTGGCGTCCGTCCCAAGGTACTCGGTCCCCAGCCACCACTATTTCTCCCAGTATGCCGTCCCGGCATTACACAAGCATGTGCCCCACAACATTAGCCATTCCCTCAACAATGCTGTTATTTGGAAAGTCCACCTAACCACAGACATGTGGACAAGTGCTTTTAGGCATGGACAGTACATCTCGCTGACGGAACACTGGGTTAACATAGTGGAAGGGACCCAATTGGACTTTGGGATGGAACACGTCTTCCCGACACCTAGGATTGTGGGCCCTACGTCAGTTAGGGTTGCCCCCACAGTCTACAGCTCCTGCACCTCCTCCTCTTCAGCCTCCATCTCCAAAATGACCACATCAGTCAGAAGCTGGAAGCACTGCCTCAGCCAAGCGGCAACAGGCTGAGCTGAAGCCAATAATGCTTAGGTGACAAACCGCACAATACTGAAAAAATGTGGTCAGCTCTGAAAGAGCAGGCATATCTGTGGCTGTCACCGCTAAACCTACAGCCAGGGATGGTTGTCTGTGACAATGGCTGGAACCTGGTGGTGGCTCTGAGGTGAGGCGAGCTCACAAACGTACCATTCCTTGCCCATGTGCTTAACTTTGTTGTTCAATGGTTTCTCAAAAGTTACCCAGAGATGCCGGATCTGCTTGTCAAAGTACTCCATCTGTGTGCCAATTTTAGAAAGTCAGCTACATCTTCCACCATATTTGCTGTATTTCATCAGCGTTTACAGCTACTTGCTCACTGACTGTTGTGTGATGTCCCCACACATTCAAACTCAACACTGCACATGTTGGAAAGTTTTTTGAGCAGAAGAGGGCAGTTGTTGACTGCCATCATCAACAAGACCATCGGTATTCAGTTCAGACTTTACATCTAAGACCTCAGGAGTGGACAAGGATGTCAGACATACAGTATGTACCATCCTACAAAACTTTGAGGAGTCCACCAAGATGGTGAGCGGCAATGACGCCATAATTAGTGGTACCATTTTTCTTCTCTGTATTCTTAAAAGCTTTCTGCTTACAATGAAAGAGGATGTATTGCAGGTGGAGCACGATGAGATGGAGCAAGGAACCATACAGGGAAATTACATACAGCCCAGCCTCTTGTCATCCCAATGTGGATTGGTTGAAAATGAGGAAGAGGAGGAAGAAGTACATGAGCTACTCTCATGCATTGTAGGTGGTACTACAAGAACAACTGTCATATTGTCTGTTCAGCATTGGCAGCCTGAGGACAGGAAGGAGGAGAAGAGAGCATGGTCAGCCATCCTCTTGGTGAGGACACGGAAGTCTTGCCTGTTAGCAGTCTGGCACACATGGCTGACTTTATATTGTGCTGCCTTTCCCGTAACTCTCACATTCTAGGCTGCATGGTGGCTCAGTGGTTAGCGCTGCAGCCTTGCAGCGCTGGGGTCCTGGGTTTGAATCCCACCAAGGGCAACATCTACAAGGAGTTTGTATGTTCTCCCCGTGTTTGTGTGGGTTTCCTCCAGGTACTCTGGTTCCTCCTACATTCTAAAGACATACTAATAGGGAATTTAGATTGTGAGCCCCATTGGGGACAGTGATGATAATGTGTGCAAACTGTAAAGGGCTGTGGAATATGTTAGCGCTATATAAAGATTATTATTATTCTCTGAATTTTGGGTGACAGTCATTACTGGTTGGTGACACTTCTAGAACCATGCTGCAAGGAGAACTTTCAATCTCTTGTTCCAGAGGCAGACAGGTGTAATAAAATGGTGCAGTACCAGAATGCCATATATTGCAGAATTATTTAAAAAATTCCCATCTCAAAATGCTGGTGGCACAGGTCACAGTTCGTTGAACAACCAAGGAGTGCAGTTGAGAGAGACACGACTCCAATACAGCAGAGGCAGGGGAACACTGGAAAAGTTTTCTCAGACCCTCCCATCGCACTGGCCCTGAGGTGCAGGGTAGAGATGAGCGACTTTGCCTTTTTTAGGGTCGAGTCGGGTTTCATGAAACCCGACTTTCTCAAAAGTCGAGTCGAACGAAATCGAAGAGAAAAGTTGTGAAACACGAAACCCAATGCAAGTCAATGGGGAGAAAAGTCGGCAGTGAGTGGAGGACTGTAAACACACCTGGCATGAATTTTAACCCTAGAGGCGGCAAAATCTCTCTCTCTTCTCTCTCTCTTCTCTCTCTCCCTCTCCCTCTCTCTCTCCCTCTCCCACTCCAGCTACGCTCCCGCTATGCTACACTCCGCTTCTCTCATTGGCTGAAAAAAGTCACGTGCAAGCATTCGGTGAAACCCGACTTTGGCGCTTGGGTCGCCAACTGCATGGCCAACTTCACACTGTGGTCGGGTTTCGTTTCATGAAACCCGACTTTGGTGAAAGTCGGCGACTTTTGAATCTGACTGATCTGTTTCGCTCAACTCTAGCGCAGGGTACTCTCACAAGGAGTGCAAAGTTTTGGAAGATGCTGAGGGAGTACCTTGCTAACTGTACCAACATCCTCCGTGATTCCTTTGTGCCTTTTAATTATTGGGTATCCCAGCTGGTCACATGTCATGAACTGGCATGGAGGTCCTGGCCTGTCCTGCCGCTAGAATTTTGTCAGAGTGGGTTTTTAGTGCCCCTGGTGGAATTATTATTATTATTATTATTATTATTATTATTATTTATATAGCAACATTGATTCCATGGTGCTGTACATAAGAAGGGGTTATATACAAATTACAGATATCACTTACAGTTAACAAACTAACAATGACAGACTGATACAGAGGGGAGAGGACCCTGCCCTTTCGGGCTTACATGCTACAGGATGGTAGGGAAGGAGACAGTAGGTTGGTGGGTTGCAGCAGTTCTGGTGTTGGTTGAGGTGATATCACCAGTAGTGGTGAGAGAGAAGGAGGTAGCGGGGTCATTGCAGGCTGTAGGCTTTCTTGAAGAGGTGGGTTTTCAGGTTCCGTCTGAAGGATCCAAATGTGGTTGATAGTCGGACTTGTTGGGGCAAAGAATTCCATAGAATAGGGGCAGTTCGGGAGACGTCTTGGAGGCGGTTGGGTGAGGAGTGAATAAGTGTGGAGGAGAGAAGGAGGTCTTGGGAGGACCAAAGATTATGTGAGGGAAGGTATCGGGAGATTAGTTAAGAGACATATGGGGGAGACAGGTTATAGATGGACTTTTAGGTCAGTATTAGTAATTTGAACTGAATACGCTGAGGGAATGGGAGCCAGTGAAGAGATTTGCAGAGGGGAGAAGCGGAGCAGTAGCGAGGAGAGAGATGAATTAGTCGGGCAGCAGAGTTAAGGATGGACTGGAGAGGTGCGAGGGTGTTAGCAGGGAGATCACAGAAAAGGATGTTGCAGTAGTCGAGGAGGGAGATGATGAGGGCATGCACAAGCATTTTAGTAGAATGAGGGTTGAGGAACGGATGGATTCTGGAAATATTTTTGAGCTGGAGGTGACAGGAGGTAGAAAGAGCTTGGATGTGCGGTTTGAAGGACAGGGCAGAGTCAAGGGTTACTCCGCGGCAGCGGACCTCTAGTACTGGGGAAAGTGTGATGTCATTAATTTTTATAGCTAGGTCGGGTAAGGAAGATCTGTGAGATGAAGGAAAGATGATGAGTTCAGATTTGTCCACATTGAGCTTGAGGAAGCGAGAGGAGAAGAAGGAGGATAGGGCTGATAGACACTCTGGGATTCTGGACTGCAGAGAGGTGACGTCTGGGCCAGAGAGGTAGATCTGAGTGTCATCAGCATAAAGGTGGTACTGGAATCCGTGGGACTTTATAAGTTGCCCCAGACCAAGTGTATAGATTGAGAAGAGTAGGGGTCCTAAAACAGAGCCTTGGGGACTCCAACAGACAAGAGGGTGGGATGAGGAGGTGGTGTGGGAGTGGGAGATGCTGAATGTGCAGTTGGAAAGGTATGAGGAGATCCAGGATAGGGCGAGGTTTTTGATGCCAAAGGAGGAGAGGATCTGTAGTAGGAGGCAGTGGTCAACTGTGTCCAATGCAGAGGACAGGTCTCGAAGCAGGAGTATAGAGTATTGGCCATTTGATTTGGCTGTAAGTAGGTCGTTAGTAATTTTGGTCAGCGCCGTCTCAGTGGAGTGACGGGGGGCGGAAACTAGATTGTAGATTGCCAAAGAGCAAGTTAGATGATATTATAGAATTATAACTGATAAGTGCTTCCACCTGTCAACTGAAAATGCTGACAGGCTGACTCTTATAAAAATGAACAAGGGATGGATTGAGCCAGACTTCTCTACACCATCGAAGGATAACAGCGAAACATAAGCTCAAATCCAGTGTCATTTTTGGGAGGTATATTCCCATGCACCTCTTCACACCCTCACATAGGTACAGTATATGCTTCCTGATTTTGCCTATTTGCTGATAACCTCCTTCTTCTACTCATCAGCCACCACCACTAAATCACCATGGTGACCATGTCCGTGATGCAACAGCCACGTTAATCTGTTAAAGGGTGTTTTTGATGCCCATAATTTTTTTTAACACATTATGTTGATGTGTACTCCCCAGGGGGAAATGTTTTTCAGCCCATACACTTAGTGTATGTGCATTTCAAGTATAGGAGATCCGCTCCTTTAAATTGGGAAAACATTTTTAGAAGGCCATCCTCCACGACTTTTCCAAGACCACCACTAGATCACCAGAGTGAACGTGTTCGGTCATGCAACAGCCACACAATTGTTTTAAAAGGGGTGTTTTTAAGTGTCAGCAGAGTTCTCCTATCATTTCTTCGGACCCCCCCTCCCAATGAGGAGTCCAAATAAATATCATTCAAAAAAAATTATAGGGTTTTACAAGAAGAGCAAATGGCAGTTGTGGTATGGCACTGTGCCCTGCCTACACTCGAGTATTTTTTTATTGCTAGCATTAAATACAAATTTGTAAATGCAGTTAATAGAAAACCCCAATCTGTGTCCTCCCAGCATTCCTCTGTACACATCTCAGCATTTAAATCACTCTTAAGGCCCCGTTACACATAATGATGTCCCAGCGATCCCACCAATGATCCGACATGATGGGATTGCTGGGACATCGTTAGGCTGATCGTAGGTGGGCTGTCACATAGAAAGCCCTCCAGCGATCAGGACCAGCGACGCTGGTTTCTAATGTAAACATCGGGTATCCAGGAGCTGCGGCATGCTGGCCAGCGGGAGACCAGCGATCGAAAAATGGCCCAGGCCGATTGAGCACGATCAGTGATAACCGGCAGGGTGGCCAGTCGCTGATCCCCGTCACACACAGCGATCTCACTGCCGAGATCGCTGTGGCGTCACAAAATCAGCAATCTCGCTAGCGAGATCGCTGTGTGTGATGGGCCTTTAGTGTGATCTATTTCCCTTCAGCATTTCTCTGTATTCCAATCACAAACAGCACAGCATGCTTCACCCGCAGGGCAAAAAGTATTGCCTACCATTGTAGAGTTCTGGATGACATTTTCACAGTGTGAAACATTAATTAGGCATAAAAACTTTATTGGCCTAGAACACAGTTGGTGGACACTTAATAATTCCTCACCCCCCATTTACCCATTTACTGGAATATGCAGGTCTTCATATAAATTAATAGGAAAGATTATCTTTTAAGTAGAAACAGATTATTGAAGAAATTTAAACAAGCTATTCAAAATTTAGCCTCCCTTGACATAACAGTCAAACCATAATCGTGCTGAATCAGAATAATAGAGCAAGGGAACATGGAAATTCTTTATGCAATAACGCATCTGCCCCACTACAAAGGTGAAGTGTACAAAATGCTAGGAACAGGATTGATTGTCCAGTGTCTGATGCCAGACTCCTTAAAACATCAACTACCTGATGATGATCAGGGCTACACAAAAACCTAAGAAGCAAAATGAAGGATTTTTTTAAGGAGTCTCTGGGTCCATATGTGAATTTGGAACCTCTCTTATTAGTCTCCAAATTGTGGTGGTCTCATCAGATCTTAATCTTAAATGCAGTTGGTTGGATTACTGCTGATGACTGAGGATTTAAAGAGTGCTTTCCAGATAGTATCAGGATCAACTTCAGTGGGAGAATATGAAGCAACAGTGTAGGAGGAGGAGGTTGTGTGTCTTCTAGATTCACCTTCCTTCTTTAATAGGGTGTCAATTTATCTTAGAAGGATGCGCTGGTCTGATGTTATCACACTACCATTCAAATGTAGATTGCATTTCATTGGTTGTCCATCTAGGTATTTGTCGTATTTTTTGTAGCCACCAACTGCATCTTCCTTTTTTACAAACACAACCTCTGCAGCTCCAGAACTCAACAAGCGGGCACACTTCAAGGCACCGAATACACAGAAATGCTACACGATATGTTCCTGTGTGACTCTTGTTGCAAATTATTAATTTATGTGCCTTCTAAAGGGCTATAGACAGACTCTTTTGGAGTCAGCCCTACTGAAGAACTGTCCTCCTTTGTGACAAGTGTCTGTGACATGTTGGTTAGAGCCTTTGTGTGCAATAAAGGTGGTGAAATCTCGTACTAAGTAGACATGGGAGCTATGTATGCATCATTCTGTACCACTTTAGTAAGAGGTAAAGTTTGTGCAAAAAAGGCTGGGAATGTCTGGAAATTCATTTTCTCTTGGGCAGTCTTGATAGCTGTGATCTTCTTCTTGGTGGGGATGTGGGAAAGTTCCAAGTCATCATCAATACCATCATCGTCCATATCTTGTAAAGGGGAAATCTGTGGTTTCCCAGGTTCATGGTTAATTACATTTATTCGCATTCCTTTAACAGTGTTCATTACACTGGAAGAAATAGCTTTCGTCTGTGAAATTTAGATGGTCTTGGTAATATTTATGAGTGACGATGAAAAACCTTGTGCCATGGGTGAGCTGATAGTTACGGCAGGTGCACTCCTCTTTAAACTTTGTTTTTCATGAGTATCCATCAGTTTGGTTGGTTTTCCTCCAACACTGATCTGCTTCTTTCTATAATTCAGCATCTCACTAGCATCTTGCACTTTAACCTTTATGGGGAAACGTGTGTATTTGGCAAACAATTTCTCACGGGCATCTTTTATGCCTAGCTTCAGACACGCATCTGTTACACCTATCCTTTGACGGGCATTCTGATAATTGGTGGTGGGTAAATGACAAATAATTTTAGGCTGGATCCTGGATCTCAGACGTCCCATAGCCCCCCTGTTATTAATCCTGCACGTTCCCATTCCCACAGTCACCATGCCTCTTTTCCAGAGCAATTCATCCAACAACACGTTTGCCATATTTCTGCTACAAAACTGCACCTTCCCAGTAGCAATTGTATAGGAAACCACGTCATTGTTTTAAAAAAAAAAATGTTTACACAGTATGTTGATGTGTACCCACCGGGGAAATGTTTGTCAGTCCATACACTTACTGCATGGGCATTACAAGTATAGAACATCCACTCCTTTATACTAGGAAAACATTTTTCAGAGGCCATTGTCCACATTTATTCCAAGGGGGATTGGGGTGTGTGCAAATTTGGGGCAGGCCTTGCATTCAATGCATAAGCAAACAGTATAGGAGTACCACATGAATAATTGAAACTTGCTTTCAGGTGGCCATTCAGGACGTCTGTTCAATGGGTTATTGGGGTGCATCCAAAGTTTGGGCAGCCCTGCCACTCACTGCATATGCAATAACATTATAAGAGACCCACTGTTTAATAATGGGAACAACAAAACATAACCAGCTGATGGCTCTCTAAAGGCCCCGTCACACACAGTGATAATGCCAGCGAGATCGCTGATTATGTGATGCCACAGCGATCTCGCCAGCAATATCGCTGTGTGTGGATCAGTGACCGGCCCCCCTGCTGGGTATCACTGATCGCGCTCCATCGTCCTGGGCCGTTTTTTGATCATTGGTTTCCCGCTGGCCAGAGCGCATCGCTGGGTGTGGCAGCGAGAGACCAGCGATCAGCGTCGCTGGACGCTGGTTTCCAATATAAACAGCGGGTATCTAAGAGCCTCATGGCTCTTAGTTACCCGCTGTTTACCTTAGAAACCAGCGTGCATGCTGGTTTCCAAGGCAAACAGGGGGTATCCAAGAGCCACGCGGCTCTTAGTTACCCACTGTTTACATTGGAAACCAGCTTGCTTGCTTGTCCTGATCGCTGGAGGAGCTGTCTAACGATGTCCCAGCGATCCCATCCATGTCGGATCGTTGGTGGGCCTTAAGAATACTGAGGGCCGACTGCTGGCCCTATAAAAATAGGCTTTGTGACTTTCAGAGTCCCTGTTTCATTTATGAAAGAGGATGTATCTGATGATCTGTCACACACCATATGGGCAGATAAGGTTGTAAAATGTTCAAATTACATTTCCCAGTGAATGCATTTCTCTTGGTTGAAAGCGATGCTAAAGTTGAAAAACGCATCAAGAACGCTATGTGTGAACATAGCCAAAATGGTGGAGGAACATTTTTGTTTTGGGTTATTTATTTTGCCTTACATACAAATAATTACCCTGGAAAGGATGTTCCTTAAGATATTTCCCAGGAAAATCCATTTTGGTTTCATTTTTCTATGTTTTATTCTGCGCCTGTAAAAGAGGCATAAGACTCTGACAACATTGTTCACAGCTGTGACCTGAGAGTCATAAATGCCTCCAGGGGTTGTTCCCATGTCATTTGAGCACTGTTCCCATCTATTTCAGATGTTTCTAGACCATAAAAGGACCCTGGGGGGTGGCGGCAAAAACGCTCAGTTTTCCCGTAGACTTACACTGGGCTCGTTGCTCGGGTCGAGCATTCGAGCATTCCAATTTGCTCGACCCGAGCACCCAAGCATTTTAGTGCTCGCTCATCACTCGTAATAAGTCATCCTAGAATCTAAAATATTTGAGGGAATAGATTGTGAAACCAGAATACATTATTCAATTCAGTTTAAATGCAACAATAGATCATGACTTACAAAAAGTAGTAAATTTGTTTTAAAATGGAACATTTAAAACAATTTAATGAATTACAGCATGAAAGATTAAGCTTTGCTTCATCAAAGTAATTACCCAAGAATTTTGCCATAAATCACCTTGAAAAGATGTAAAATTTTCAAACCTGAGAAGTGCATTGCATGACTTCTAGCATTTTCAGACTAGTTTTATCCAGCTTCTCCAAAATAGATAGAGCAGTGTTAGGTCAGAAGCAGACTGGTTAAGTGGTACCACAACTCATAAAATTTATAACGAGCTTTGGTGCTATTTATGCTACAAATCTTAATACAGTCTCCGATGGGATTAAGACTATGGCAGGGTGCATGGAGGTGGATGTCATTTGTCAGAGGCTACTGACTCATTATTAGGCATGCTCATCTTAATAAATCAGGAAAATTTGACTCCAGCACACCTCAAGACTAGTGATGGGTAAAGTTCAGGGTCTGTACTGAACACCTACTTTTTTGGGCATGGACCCGGAACACAGACTTCTCCAAGAACTCAATGTTACTGTTCGGGCTCGGCATCACAAACATTGGGTGTTTCTCATGCTTTCATTTGCAAGACAGCATGAGAAACACTGTTGGCTCTGATTGGCTGTAAGATTATTATAAAAGTTTAATTCCAGTCACAGAGGCATCGGCTGATGTGAGTAGTACTAACATCAGCCTACGCCTGCTGCTGCTTATAATAGCAAGAGCAGGTGAGGCTGATGGGCATACTCCTCAGCTGGCACCTGCACTATAAATAAATAAAAAATAAAAAAATGTTGTGGAGTCTTTCTAGTTTTGATAACCAGCATGGAAAAACAGACAGCTGCAGGCTGCATCCCTCAGCTGTCAGCTTTTTCATGGCTGGTTATCAAGAATAGAGGGGTCCCCATGCCGTTGCTTAAATTATTTAAATAAATAATAAAAAACAATGTTGAGTCCCCCCATTTTTGACAACCAGCCAAGCTAATGCCAACTGCTGGTATTCTCAGGCTGGTAAGGAGCCATGGATATTGGCCCTCCACAGTTTAAAAATAAAGCCCGCAGCTGCCCCAGAAAAGGTGAATCTATTAGATGTGCCAATTCTGGAACAGTGCCTGGGTCTTCCCACTTGCCCTTTGGTGGTGGCAAGCAGGGTTCATATTTGTGGGGTTTATGTCACCTTTGTATTTTTAGGTAACATGAAGCCCAGCAGTTAGTAATGGAGAGGCATCTATAGAAGCCTCTCCAATACTAACCCCATAGTCATATTGTCAACAAACAACACCCAGAATATAGTCCTTTATTTGAAATAAAATTACACATCGTTACACATATTTATTTAAAAAATAACAATCACATAAATACTCACCTTACACCCATTTCATTGATGCCCTAGTGCCCTGTAAAAAGCAGAAAATAAACAACAAAAATGCTCATCTATCTCCCTTTCTATTGAAGCCCTGGTCTCCTGCAAAAAAAGCAAAAATAAAAACCATATCCCTATGCCAAGATTCAACTGTTCAGGCTGAAAACCACAGTGGAATGAGCTCCTGCGAGCACAGCATCAGTGACCAGCAATGACCTCATCGAGGTTACCACAGGTCACTGAAACTGTGAGCCGGGCCAATGAACTGCAGTAACCTAAGTGAGATCACCACTAGCACCATGAGAAAAAGTCTCACAGTGCAATGTTGAGATCAGTGAGTTCACCATTGTTCACTGTAAGAAATTTCTCACTGTGAAAAAAAGAATGAAAATTGTAAAAATAGTAAAAAGAAGCCAATCAAAATAACGCATATAAAAATAATGGAATTCACTATTCAAAATTTCTTATGTGAAATTAAAAAATAAACAAAGCACACATATTTGGTATCATTATGTCCAGAATGAAGAAAATATAAACCAGCCACATTATTTACGCATATGATGAAAAATGTAAAAAAACGAAAACACTGCAAAAAAAACAGTTTAATTCCTCATATTGTTATTAGTATTATTTATTTATATAGCACTATTAATTCCATGGTGCGGTACATGAGAAGGGGTTACATGCAAAGTTATAGATATCGTTTACAGTAAACAAATTTACAATGACAGACTGGTACAGAGGAGAGAGAACCATGTCCTTGCAGACTTACATTCTATGGGATAATGGGGAAGAGACAGAAGGTCAGGGTGCAGCAGCTCTGGTGGTGGTGAGGCAGCAGAATGGTTATAGCAGACTGTAAGCTTTCCTGAAGAGATGGGTTTTCACGTTCCATTTGAAGGATCCGAGGGTGGTGGATAATCTGATGTGTTGAGGCATGGAATTCCAGAGGATGGGGGATATTCAGGAGAAATCTTTGAGGCAGTTATGTGAGGAATGAATATGTGTGGAGGAGAGTAGGTGGTCTTGGGAGGATCAAAGATTATGTGAGGGAAGATATTGGAAGATATTATATGGAGGGGCAGGTTGAGGCTGACTTTGTAGGTCAGCGTTAATAGTTTGAACTGGATTCATTGGGGAATTGGGAGCAAGTGGAGTGATTTTCATAGGGGAGAAACAGGGGAGTAGCAAGGAGAGAGGTGGATTAGTCAGGCAGCAGAGTTGAGGACAGACTGGAGTGATGCAAGAGAGTAAGCAGGGAGTCCACAGAGGAGAGTGTTGCAATGGTCAAAGAGGGAGATGATAAGAGTCGAGAGTTACAAGAGTCAAGAGTTACTCTGAGACAGTGTATTTCTGGTGCGGGAGAGAGCATGATGCCATTTACCATAATAGATAGATCGGGTAGGGAAGATACATGAGATGGAGGTAAAATGATGAGTTCAGTTTTGTCTACATTGAGTTTTAGGAAGCGAGAGGTGAAGAAGGAGGATATGTCTGATAGAAACTCTGGTATTCAGCAGAGAGGTTACATCTGGGCTAGAGAGGTAGATCTGAATGTCATCTGCATACAGGTGGTACTGGACGCCATGGGACTTTATGAGTTGTCCTAGGCCAAGGGTATAGATGGAAAAAAGCAGGGGCCCCAAGACAGAGCCTTGGGCAACTCCAACAGAGAAAGGGTGGGATGAGGAGGTAGTGTGGTAGTATAAAACACTAAATGTGCAGTGGGGAAGGTATGGGGTGATCCAGGACAGGGCAAGGTCTTTGATGCAAAGGTAAGAAAGAATATTCAGCAGTAGGCAGTGGTCGACTGTTGAACAGAGAGGGCAGGTTGAGAAGAATGATGAAGAACTGTCTTTTAGCTTTGGCTGCGAGTAAGTCATTAGTAATTTTGGTCAGGGCAGTTTCGGTGGAGTGGTGGGGGAGAAGCCAGTTTGGAGGTTGTTAAGGAGAGAGTTAGATGAGAGGTGGGAGGAAAGTTGAGCATGGACATGCTGCGCAATGAGTTTGGAAGCAAACGGGAGCAGCTATATGGGGCGATAGCTGGGCATAATAGTAGGGTCAAGGTTGGTTTATTTTAGGATGGGTGTGATGGTGGCATGTTAGAAGGTAGAGTGGAAGGTGCCAGAAGATAGCAATAGGTTGAGGAGATAGGTTAGGACTGGAATGAGCATGTTAATGAGGTTGGGGAGCAGATGGGAAGGGATGGGGTCAAGTGCACAGGTGGTGAGGTGTGATTTTGAGAGGAGATGAGTAAGCTCTCCTTCAGTGATGTTGGAGAGGGAGGTTATTAGGGAAGGGCAGAGGTCTTGTATGTGGAGTGGTTGGGCTGGTGCAACAGTAAATGTTTGTCTTGTTTGAACAATCTTATTTTTGAAGTAGGTGGTAAAATCCTCTGCAGAGATGAGGGGAGTTGGAAGTGGCAGTGGTGGGCGGAGGAGAGAGTTAAATGTGCTGAACAGTTGTTTTGGGTTGTGGGATAATGAAGATACAAGATTTGTGAAATAGGTCTGTTTAGCAGAGGTGAGGGTTAGTTTGAAGGCAAGTGTAGCTTGTTGAAAGCAGTGAAGTCGTCTGGCAGGTGTTTTTTCTTCCAATACCGCTCTCCGACCCTGGATGCTTGTCGAAGTTTTTTGGTGAGGTTGTTTGTGCCAGAGTTGCCTATTGATTCTTCGCACTTTGCCATGTGTGAGAAGGGCGACTGAGTCTGTGGCTGATGTGAGGGTGGCGTTGTAGAAAACAGTGGCGCTGTCTGTGTTGTGGAGGGAAAATATGGAGGACAGAGGTAGAAGAGAGTCTGAGAGTCTATGAGTATCTAGGTGTGCGAGGTTTCTGTGAGGATGTGCTAGTGGTTGGACATGGGGACAGGTGAGAAGGACAAGGATGAGAAGGTGAGCAGATGGTGGTCAGATATGGGGAAGGGAGAGGTTGCAAGATTAGGTAGGCGGGTGAAGATTAGGTCTAATGTATGTCTGTGTGGGTGGCTGTGGAAGACCACTATGTAAGTCCAAAGGATTCGGTAAGTGACAGGAGTTTGGAGGCTGCTGGCTGGTGGGTGTCAATGGGGATGTTGAAGTCCCCCGTGATGATGATGGGGATGTCAGCAGAGAGAAAGTGGAGGAGCCAGGTGGAGAATTGGTCCATGAAGGCAGTGGCTGAGCCCGGTGGTCGGTATATGACAGCCATTTGGAGATTATAGGGAGAATAGATATGAACAGAGTGAACCTCGAAAGAAGGGAGGATAAGGGAGGGTGAGGGTTGGATAGGGTTAAAGGAGCAGTTTTTAGAAAGGAGGAAACCCATACCTCCGCCATGTCTGTTGTCAGAGCGAGGAATGTTGCACATAAAAATGGACTAAAACTGTTAAGACAGCAAAAAGTAGCAAAAAAAGCATCAATGTATAAGTATTTAAGTATTTATTTGTCATTCTGCCTCACTAAATTGGGAATAGAAACATGTTATGTATCACAAAATGTTACAAATACATTCTTCAGCTTGTCCTGCAAAACTAAAAAATTTGGAAACCTAAAACAGTTATAGCTTTTAAAATATAGTGAAATTTTTTTTTTTCAAAAAGAAAAGCTTTTAGTGTGTAAAAGTAGCAAAACAAAAAAATAACATAGATCTGGTATCACTGTAATTGTACTGACCTGAAGTATAAAGTAGCGTTATCACTCATAGGATGAATGTACTATAAATATTACAATTTTAGAAAAAAATGCTAAATTACTGTTTATTTATTTATTATTAGAGTTGAGTGACTAGTCGGATCGGGTTTCATGAAACAAAATTTGTTTCAGATGAAACTGATCCGACTAGGGCAAAAAAAGTCTGAGTTTCATCCGAAACCCGACCCCAATGCAAGTCAATGGGGAATAAAAGTCGACATTGAGTGGATGAATGTCCACCTATCGTATTGCAGATTCTGTCTGAATCTAATTTTTTACAGCTTTAGATGGACACCTCAGCATAAGTGTAGGGCATAGAATAAATGTGAATCTAGCCTAAAAGCTACTGTTCACTATGTATTGGACACTAAGGGCTCATACTCGTGAGAGACTTGCACTTGGACCAGAGCGTGCGGCCACATGTATTTCTATGCAGCCGCACGCTCCGGTCCGAGTGCCTACAGCAGTGCCAGGTTTTCATGAGAGAGACTCACACGAGAATTGTGTGAGTCTCTCGCAAGTGAGTATGAGCTCTAAGTTTACATATTTGAAGTTTTCACTCTGCAGCACCAACAGCATGATTATTTTTGGAAAACATTTGTAGAGTCAAAATAATCATTGAACCCAGAGATGAATTTCCAGAGAAGTATAATTTAAAAAACGAGGTCATTTCTTTGTGTATCAATATTTTAATTACACCACAGATTAATTTATCATAGTGTGTAGCTTACAAAATAAGGGTATTTTTTGGGTTCTGCTGTTATTTCACATTAGTGGAACCCATTTATGGCAGGACACCCACAAATACTTCAGCAAAATACTCATTTAAAATGATCCTTCCTTTTTTGGGCCATGCTCTGTTCCCAAGTGGCAGTTTCTGATCAGCAATGGGGCATTTTGCTTACTTAGGAAAATTTGAGGAGCAAAATTATCAGTTCTTTTTCTTCTGTTACCATTTGAGGATTAAAAAGATTTTATTGAAAAACACATCTTTTTTCAGTTGCACAGCTGAATTTTGTAAAATTTTGTGAAACATCTGTGAGTTAAAAATGCCACACTCCTAGATAAATTCCCTGAGGGGTGTGATATCCAAAATGCAGTCACTTTTGGGGGAGGGGGAATTTTTTGATTTGTCACCTCAGGGGCTTTACAAATGTGACATGGAGTTCAAAACCTATTCCAACTAAAGTTTTTATCCTAAACACAAACAGTGCTCTCTTCCATCCGAGCCCTGCCATGTGTCCAAATAATAGTTTCTTGCCACAAATGGAGTGTGTTGCCATGTTCAAGGGAAATCGTGTAACAATATTTGAGGTCCAATTTGTCCTATCATCCTGTTTATAAATGACAAATTTAGGGCTCAGGCATCATTTTTTTGTAAAGAAAAAAACAATTTTTAATTTCTACCTCAAAATGCTCACTACATCCCTAGATTAATTTTTCAAGGGAAGAAATTTGAAAATTGGGTTTACTTTTGGGAGACTATGCTGCTTTAGCTTGTCAGGGACTCTGCTAATGTGACATGGCATTCAAAACCTATTCCAGCCAAAATTGCACTTCACTGTTCTTTCCTTCACGCTATGCAGTGCACCAAACAGTAGTTTTCAACCACAAATGGGGTATTAGCAAAATTGCCCAATAAACTTTGTGGTCAATTTTCTCCTGCTACCCTTGTAAAAAATGAAAAAATGAGGGGCTATGCTACATTTTCATGAAAAATGAAAATATTTGTATTTTTGTATGTCAATGTTATAAGACTTTGTGAAGAACCTGTAGAAAATCAATACACCTCTGGATGTTTTATTTGAGGGATATAGTTTACAAAATTGCATCACTTTGGGCAACTTCTGCTGTTTTTTCCACTTGGGAACAAAAGCATATAAAAATGTTTCATCTGTATGGTTATCTGTATGCCATACATATGGCATTGATGTGACTTCTGTTTTTATGCATCAAAAATTCTTAAAATTTAGAATAACTAAGTTCCTATGTTAAGGAATTGCAATGTATCTGTTAAAATCAGATGTTATGTGGATGATATTGCGTACCTAAATGCTTAAATAGTAAATTATCCCCCAAGATACAGAACAGATGAATGCATGCTGCAATTTCTGATCTGTCTTATTGAGTAGCATTGTTCCAAAATATGTCAATTTTTTTCATGGACAGCACTTGAACCAATAATACGGTTGTGTGAACATTGTCTACAACTTCGTGATTATTTCTGTTCCTTTTCAGAAAAATTGAAAAGTTGTATACATCTCAAAATGGTACCAATAATCCTATAGCATCTTATGCAAGATAATGCAAGCTCTCACACAGCTCTGTAAACAAAATATTTTAAAAGGTATGGCGTTCAGAATGTGACGATCAAGTAAACTATTTTTATCATTTTTTTAAGTTACTTTTAGGTGCAAAAGTGATAACAGTACTAAAAGTACAAATTTTTTACTACCAAAACTAAAAAAAATATACATTGCTAATAAATTTTCTAGTTACAGTATTTATCCCACGCAGTGAACACTGCAAAAAAGTCTTAAAAATATATGCAGCATTGCTGTCTTTTTTTCATCCCCTAGCTAAAAACATTTCATGGAAACTACTTAAAAAGATGGCTTTTGCCAAAAATTTCACCAATGAAAAATACAACTTTTCTTCCAAAAAATAGACACTCACATAGCGGGGTGCATATGTAAAAATAAAAAAAGTTATTGGTCTCAAAATATGTTGACCAAAAGAAAAAATGCTTTTTTTTATAGAATTTTTTGTTAAAAATAGTAAAACTAAGAGCTCAAACTCATCTGTGTATAAATAACAAGAAAAGAACTAGTCGGAACAGGTGCATACTAAAAAGCAACTTACATATCAAAGCAGGAAATGGTTGCATTCATTCATGTTAAAGCATGTCAATGTGAAATATGTGAAATATGAATAGCAAAATGGCTTTAGAAATTTAGAAGAAATACACATGAGATGCTTCGCACAAAATTTGGCCTAATTTTGTTAGCCCATCCACCTACATCAAGGTAATTTCATGAATTGGATGGGTCCCTGACCTCCCTGTCCAGTGTGAACACTTACCTAAGGCTAATATCTGCATGCATGGGTGAATTTGGACACCTCTCTCAGCAAAGCCTACATATATGGGTCAGTCGGACCTAAATATGATAAGATGTAATTAAAATCACCACATGGTGAAGGGCGGAGTGC
Organism: Dendrobates tinctorius; assembly: GCF_039654945.1. Lineage (NCBI taxonomy): Eukaryota > Metazoa > Chordata > Amphibia > Anura > Dendrobatidae > Dendrobates > Dendrobates tinctorius. The sequence goes on from NW_027361699.1 coordinate 14,840,263, forward strand.
TCTGTCAGAAAGATTAGCATATAAATAACAAGAAAACTGACTGAAATCCCAAGAACTAGTCTGAACAGGCGCATACCAAAAATAACTTACATATAAAAACAGGAAAATGGTTGCACTCAATCATGTTAAAGCATGTCAATGTGAAATACGTGAAATGTGAATATCAAAATGGCGTTAGAAATTTAGAAAAAATACACGAGACACTGCGCACAAAATTTGGACAAATAATGTGAGCCCATTCACCAACGTCATTGCAAACTCATGAATTAGATGGGTCCCTGACCTCCCTGTCCAGTGTGAACACTTACCTGAGGCCGGGATCACACTTGCGAGTGCAATGCGAGAAACTTGCGTCAATACCTAGTACTGCCGTCGGTGGTTCGGACCAGAGTTTTCAGCTGCATAGAAATAAAGTACATGCAGCTGCACACTCCGATCCTGAGTGCCAGCGGCAGTGATGGGTATAGATGCGCGTGTTTCTCGCATTCCAGTTGCAAGTGTGACCCCAGCCTAAGGCTAATATCTGCATGCATGGGTGAATGTGGACACCTCTCTCAGCAAAACCTACATATATGGGTCAGTCAGACCTAAATGTGATAAGATGTAATTAAAATCACCACATGGTGAAGGGCGGAGTGCTTCTTTAGGATATAAATAAAAATAAAACTGACTGAAACACCAAGAACATTGCGAATAAATTATCTAATTATTTATCCCATGCAGTGAACATTGCAAAAAAGTATGAAAAATATATGCAGCATTGCTGTCTTTGTTTCATCCCCTAGAATAAAACATTTCACAGAAACTATTTAAAAAGATGGCTATTTACAAAAATTTCACCAGTGAAAAATACAACTTTTCTTCTAAAAAATAGTCTCTCACATAGCTGTGGCTATGTGAAAATAAAAAAGTTATTGGCCTCAAAATATGTTGACCAGGGATGAGCGAGTAGTGAAATACTCGGACGCGCTGTAATCATTACGAGTAGCTCCTAATACTCGGGTACTCGTAATGAGTAGCGAGTCCAATGTAATTCTATGGGAAATGCGAGCAATGGGCTGTGTGTGTGTGTGTGCGGGGCTGTGCAGGTACTGTGCCGGGCTGTGCGGGGACTGTGTGGGGACTGTGCCGGGCTGTGTGGGGACTGTGCTGGGACTGTGCTAGGCTGTGCGGGACTGTGCTGGGCTGTGCAGGGACTGAGCGGGGACTGTGCCGGGCTGTTCGGGACTGTGCTGGGTTGTGCGGGGACTGTGCAGGCTGTGCCGAATATTGCAAGGCAAGTAGTGAAATTTACTAGCCGGGATTCGAGTACCGCGAGTACCGCATTACTCGCCGAGTACCGAATCCTAACGAGTATATTCACTCATCCCTAATGTTGACCAAAAGTAAAAAAAATTTTTATAGAAAGTATTTTTTTGTAAACAAAAGTAAAACTAAGAGCTCAAACTCATCTGTGTATAAATCGGACTACTGCTATCCGATAAAAAATTGGATTGTACTCTGACTAACGTTATACACTGATTTAGTGCTCATCTGCGATTTTTTTTCTGAGCTGGAATCTGGATAAGAAAAAAATTGCAGCACACAGCAAGTGTCCACCTATATCGAACGAGACTCACCAATGCAAGTCAATAGGTGTCAGAAATAGAAATGGATGGCGCATGGACCATCCATATGTCGTCAGATTTTTAAGGATACATTACGATTCAGTAGCATATAACACTGTAAATGGTCCTGTAACTGATTGTGGAACAATAGTTGCAGAGAAAAAAAAACCCATTGCATAAAGATGTCATACGGATGTGAGAAAAATTGCATTGTACTCGCGTGACACTCGTCCTACTTTTGTAGATCAACATCAGAGCGATTTTATTTACGTTGATGTGTGTCTGCTTTAATTCTTGTTATCATATTGACCAGCAGAATAATATACACATGTCAATCATACTGAATGGTAAGTGGCATTCAAAAGAAAAATACTGAATCTGAATTTTTTTTATTCCTTCCACCTACATGATAGCAATTAGGAGTGATCAAAAAGTTCTGTTAATGGAAAATCAAAAACTCATGACTTTCTGATTATAGTGACACAAAAACAGATAATTTTTTTTCAGGTTTTTTTATTGTATCAATGAAACATAATAAAAATAATAATAATTAAAAAAAATAACAATAATTAAAAATATATGTAGATTTGACATCACCATAATCATACTGACCCACTAAATAAATTCATAGTTTATTAATGCTGTACAAGAAAAATTGTGAAGTTTAATATGTCCAAAAATAACAGCAGAGTTTTGGTAATAATATTTATAAAGATGAGTAGATCGATCCGCGGAGGATCAAGTTCGAGTCTAATTTCCTGAAATTTGTGGTTTCATTCAAATTTAAATGTTTTGACTGTAGTGTGTAAATGTTTATGGTCGGCGGGGAACTCTTTCCCTCACCTGTAGAGTGTCAGTTCTTATGGTCAGCGAGTAACTCTCTCACCTGTAGAGTGTCAGTTCTTATGGTCAATGGGGAACTCTCTACCTCACCTGTAGAGAGTAAGTTCTTATGTTCAGTGGGGTCCTTTCTATCTCACTCTCACCTGTAAAGTGTAAGCTCTTATGGTCAGAGGGGTTCTTTCACTCCTATCCCTCATTTTTATTTTCAAAGCAATTGCAAGCTTTTCAGTATTGAAATTTGGGAGAGTCTGAAGATTTGAATTGCAAAAGATCTGCTCATCTCTAATTATTTAATGTATTAAACATTATTTTAGAAGAAGCTGAGTATGACATGTACTTCTTTGTCCTTGTCCTTTGCATATCCTTTGCATCTGGCTAAGTTTTTTGTTCAATCTCAACTAATCAAACAATGCATCAGTTTCCATTAGGTTTTTCCCCATTCACGTGTAAGTGCAGGTCCAGGGCCAGATCAAAACATTATGTGTATTGTTGTCATCTGGCCTATAGATCAACACACGCCATTTTTTGGTGTCACAACTGATGAGCTAGACAGGTTGTAACAATCCAATTGAAAACATCAGGATCGGTTCCTCCATTAGTTTCCATTAGGTGATTTTTTTTAAAAAAAAGAAAAGAATCTGTCAGCCGATTTTTGCTATGTAATCTAAGTACAGTATGAGGTAAGGGATTAGATACAGATTTCAGGGATATGTCGCTAATTAGGCTGTGTGCCGTTTCAGTACAATTAATGTTTTAACACATTTATCATATTTAGCTTATGGTCACTATATAACGTACACAGAAAGCTGTAATGTGGGTGGGTTCAGTGTTCTCAGCTCTGCTATGTGCTACATTTAAAAACTCTGATTTTATCACAACTGCTGCACCCAGTAAACTAAGTGATACATGACTTGAATCAGGGTATCTTTTCCTATATTATGCTGCTCTCAGAAGAGGTAGCACATGCCTGTGACAGGTTCCCTTTATAGACTGGATGTGATAAATGACACAACTTAAGGTAAATGTGAATCCAGTCCAGGAATATGAAATTGTTTATTTGAGTAACTTAAAGAAACACTCTAGGAAAAATATATATATACTAGCTGAAGAGCCTGGCGCTGCCCGGGCATAGTAACTAACTGTGGTTAGTTATAACAAATTATAATTATCCTCCATCCCATAGTCCCGTGCCGATATACCCATCATACATATCCACCATCCCATAGACCCGTGCCCATATACCCATCATACATATCCTCCATCCCATAGTCCCGTGCCCATATACCCATCATACATATTCTCCATCCCATAGTCCCATGCCCATATACCCATCATACATATTCGCCATCCCATAGTTGAGTGTCCATATACCCATCACACATCCTTCATCTCATAGTCCCATGCCCATATACCCATCATACATATCCTCCATCCCATAGTCCAGTGCCCATATACCCATCACACATCCTCCATCCCATAGTCCCGTGCCCATATACCCATTATACATATCCACCATCCCATAGGCCCGTGCCCATATACCCGTCATACATATCCTCCATCCCACAGTCCAGTGACCATATACCCATCACACATCCTCCATCCCATAGTCAACCATTATGACATCATAATGAGCGGCGGGGCTTGATGACATCAGCGTCGCCATGGCAACCTTTGTGACATCATAATGAGGGGCGGGGCTTGATACACACACACTGTGTCCCCATTATGTAGATAGGGGCATTATGACATCATAACGAGGGGCGGGGCTTGACGCGCACACACTTTTTCCCCATTATGCAGACAGGGACAAAATTGTTTGGTGAATTGGAGCGCACGGGGTTAAAATTTCGCCTCACAACATAGCTTAGGACGCTCTCAGGGTCCAGGCGTGTGACTGTGCCAAATTTTATGGCTGTAGCAGCGACGGTGCGGATGCCTATCCCAGACATACACACATACACACATACATACACACATACATATATACACACTTTGAGCTTTATATATTAGATTTGTTCATGTCCAAAGTCTGAGTTTGCAAAAATGTGAATTGACTCAGAAAGTAAAACAAAATGGAAGAAAACATTTCTTTTTGTATCTAAACTTTGCTTCCAAAGATGAATAAATACACCACAGATATTGCTTGAGCCTTTGAAATGTATGCTTTATAATGCTGAGCTTGAAAATATTATTTAGGAATCGCAAATCTTCTATTAAAATAAAAAAAAATAGGTTTCAATTAAATATGAAAATATGAAAAGTTTTTGAGTGAAACCAAGGCCAGAATTCAAGTTAATTTGAAACTAATTTTGTCATTACATTCTCTCTTTTCTTTAATTAATATCTTGTTTTTATTGTTATTTAAAGTACATCTAATGAACAAAAAAGCGTTATATTTATTAGCTTTCATAATTGAAGGTGTTAGAGAATAAATCATTCTTTATATTCTACTAGTACAAGTAACTTGTTTAAACTAATTAGAAGTTTAAATTCCATTGTCAATTAATAAGTATTTATCATTTTCAAAACTAAATAGTTGTACTTAATTTTTCTTCTGCATTTTTATAATTAAGAATATGCCATCAAATGAGACAAAAGTAGTTCATGTATTTGAAAATTAGACAACTTATAAGAAATCATTTTTGAGATGTGTTTCTTCTTTTATGGCCCTTACTTATATTGGGTTACATTTTGACATATTCATCTCTGCATAAATTATATGGTACTGCATTGCTACCACTAGGCTACAATATTGTAGTTGTGACCCAAATGAAGCTGTGCAGAATATTGTGCAAGTGACCAAATGATTGCAGGCTCAAATTACCTATGAAGATTAAAAATCTGTAAATAATAATTAAATGGAATTATATATGTGTATACACTGTTCAAAAAATATGAGGAACACTTAAACAACACAATGTAAAGCCAAGTCAATCACACTTCTGTGAAAGCAACCTGTCTCGTTATGAAGTAACAATGATTGTGAATCAATTTCTCCTGCTGTTGTGAAAATGAAATAGACAACAGGTAGAAATTATATGCCATTTCCAAGACAACCCCTATAAAGGAGTGGTTCTGCAGACCATTTCTCTGTTCTCATCCTTTTTGACTGTTGTTTTGGTCACTTTTGCATTTTGTTATTGCTCTCACCACTAGAGGTACAGTAGCATGAGGCGTTGTATACTGTACAACCCACAGAAGTTGGTCATGTAGTGTAGCTCATCCAGGGTGGCACATCAAAGTGAACTTTGGCAAGAAGGGTTATTGTGTCTGTCAACACATTGTCTAGAGCATGGAGAAGAAACAGTACCAGGAGACATGTCAGAATAATAGAATACATGAAGGGGGCTATAGGTGAGCAACAATCCAGCAGCAGGACCACTGCCATCTCTTTTGTGCAAAGAACAGGAGGAGCAGTGCCAGAGCCCTGCAAAATGACCTCCAGCAGGCTACTAACATCCATGTGTCTGCTCAAACTATCAGAAAAAGACTATGAGGGCCCAACGTTCACAAGTGGGTGTTGTGCTTACAGACTAACAACTTGCAGAGAACACCAATATTTGCAGATTCAACCTTAGTATCCTGTGCTTTTCACAGGTGAGAGCATGTTCACACTGAGCACTTGTGACAGAGTGTGGATACCCTGTGGAGAATGTCCTGCTGCCGGCAACATCCTTCTGCATGGACGGTTTGGCAGTGGGTCAGTAATGGTGCGGGGAGGCATTTCTTTGGAGTGCCGCACAGCCCTCCATGTGCTAGCCAGATGTACCCTGACTGCCATTAGGTATCGGGATGAGATCCTCAGACCCATTGTGAAACCATATGCAGGTACAGTGACCCCCGGGTTCCTTCTGATGCATGACAATGCTAGGCCTCATGTGACTGAAGTGTGTCAGGATCATGCATCATCCCTGCATGATGTAAGCATTGTTGCTATGGACTTGCCTGTGCTTTACCCACATCTGAATCCAATTAAACACATCTGGGACATCATGTCTTGTTCTATTCACCAACACCACATTGCACCACAGACTGTCCAGGAGTTGACTGTTCAGGTTTGGGAGGAGATCCCTCAGGAGAACATCGGCCACCCCATCAGGACCATGAACAAGCATAGTAGGATGTTCATAAAGGTACATAGAGGCCACACAAACTACTGAGCATCATTTCCTTGTCTTGAGGCATTTCCACTGAAGTTGGATCAGCCTGTAATTTGATTTGCCACTGATTTGGAGTATTATTTCAAATCCAGACCTCCATGGGATATTAATCTTGACTCTCATTGATCATTTTTGTGTTTTACTGTTCTTAAGGCATTCCACTATGTAATAAAAAAAGATTTGCAACTGGAATATTTTTTTCAGAAGCATGAGGTAGGCATAACGTACTGGTCACTACAACGTCATGATCACCTTAATGTACTGGTCTCTACAACAGCAGTTTGCAATTTCCACTCACAAAAATCATCACTTTACCTGTAGATTCTGCTCTTCTAGCACTTTGGAGCTCTGTATATGAAGTCCACAAACTATTATACGAAAATCTGTGCTCCAAAAGGCAAACAGCACTCTGTCCCTCCTGTGTGGCAAAGCAGTAGTGTACATAAAATCTGGGGCTAAAACAAAATTTTAGTGGTAAAAATTTAATTTTTTTTCTTCATTGCCCATTTTGAGAAACACAGCAGGTGAAATAATTATTGAAATTTAAGTAATACTTTGTACAAAAGCCTTTGTTGGTAATGACATCTACAAGATGCATATTATATGGAAGAACTAGTCGCATGAATTTTAAAACAGAGAGGAGCGGGTGCACTACTTATCCATAAAATAAAACAAAGGGTGCTGCATTGCTCAGATGTGATTATTATTATTATTATTATTATTATTATTATTAATTAATATAGCACCATTGATTCCATGGTGCTGTACATGAGAAGGGGTAACATACAAAGTACAGATATCACTTACAGTAAACAATCACAGACTGATATAGATGGGAGAGAGGACCCTTCCCTTTTCGGCTTACATTCTACAGGATGGTGGGGAAGGAGACAGTTGGTTGGGGGGTTGCAGCAGCTCCATTAATGTGAGGTGGTAGCTCCAGTAGTGGTGAGGAGACAGCAGGGATCATTGCAGGCTGTAAGCTTTCCTGAAGAGATGGCTTTTCAGGTTCTGTCTGAATGATCCGATTGTAGCGGGGTCATTGCAGGCTGTAGGCTTTCTTGAAGAGGTGGGTTTTCAGGTTCCGTCTGAAGGATCCAAATGTGGTTGATAGTCGGACGTGTTGGGGCAAAGAATTTCAGAGGATGGGGGCTATTCGGGAGAAGTCTTGGAGGTGGTTGGGTGAGGAGCGAATAAGTGTGGAGGAGAGAAGGAGGTCTTGAGAGGACCGGAGATTATGTGAGGGAAGATATCTGGAGACTAGTTCAGAGATATATGGATGAGACAGGTTATAGATGGCCTTGTAGGTCAGTATTAGTCATTTGAATTGGATACACTGAGGGAATGGGAGCCAGTGAAGATATTTTCAGAGGGGAGAAGTGGAGGAGTAGCGAGGAGAGAGATGAATTAGTCAGGTGGCAGAGTTAAGGATGCACTGGAGAGATGCGAGGGTGTTAGCAGGGAGGCCACAGAAACAGATGTTGCAATAGTCGAGACGGGAGATGATGAGGGCATGTACAAGCATTTTAGTAGAATGAGGGTTGAGGAAGGGACGGATTCTGGAAATATTTTTGAGCTGGAGGCGACAGGAAGTGGAAAGAGCTTGGCTGTGCGGTTTGAAGGACAGGGCAGAGTCAAGGGTTACTCCGAAGCAGCGGACCTCTGGTACGGGGGGGAAATTGTGATTTCGTCAATTGTTATAGATAAGTCGGGTAAGGAAGATCTGTGAGATGGGGAAAAGATGATCAGTTCAGATTTGTCTACATTGAGTTTGAGGAAACGAGAGGAGAAGAAGGAGGTTATGGCTGATAGACACTCTGGGATTTTGGACAGGAGAGAGGTGACTTCTTGGCCAGAGAGGTAGATCTGAGTATCATCGGCATAAAGGTGGTACTGGAATCCGTGGGACTTTATGAGTTGCCCCAGGCCAAGTGTAGAGATTGAGAAGAGTAGGGGTCCTAGAACAGAGCCTTGGGGGACTCCAACAGAGAGGGGGTGGGATGAGGAGGTAGTGTGGGAGTGGGAGATGCTGAATGTGTGGTTGGAAAGGTATGAGGAGATCCAGGATAGGACGAGGTCTTTGATGCCAAAGGAGGAGAGGATCTTTAGTAGGAGGCAGTGGTCAACTGTTTCGAAAGCAGAGGACAGGTCTAGAAGGAGGAGTATAGAGTATTGTCCGTTAGCTTTGGCTGTAAGTAGGCCATTTTGTGGCCATTCCTCCATGAAAACATTCCTCAAATGCGGAAGATTCTGTGGTCTCCTTCTATGAACTCTGAACTTATGTTCCTTACATAAATTTTCTATTTGAGTAAAGTCAGGTAGTTGGCTGGGTCATTCTAGTAGATTAATTTTCTTTCTCTGAAACCATTCGAGAATTTCCCTGGCTGTATGATTTGGATCATTGATTTACTGAAATGTCCACCCTGGTTTCATCATCCTCTTAGATGGCAGCAAATTTTTGTTAAGAATGTCTCAGTATGTTTGTCCACTCATACTTCCTTTAACCATAGGACGTTTGCCAGTGCCGTATACTAAAAAAACAGCCCCATACTATGTTGTTCCCACTTCCAAACTTCAGTAATGACATGGTATTTTTGGGATGATATGCAATGCCTTTTAGCTTAGAAACATGGTGTGTTAGTACATCGAAAGACTTCCATTTTAGTCTCATCTGACCAGACTAAAGGCCCCATCTCACATAGCGAGATTGCTAGCAAGATCGCTAATGCATCACCGATTTTGTGACGCAACAACGATCTCGCCTGCGATCTCGCTATATGTGACACATAGTGGCGACCGGCCCCCCCACTGGGTCATTTTTTCATTGTCGGCATCCCGCTGGTCAGCATGCATCGCTGTTTGACGCCGATGAGCGACCTCGTTGGTGACCCAGAACTCAGGGACGCAGGCTGGAATCGTTCAGAATAGCTGCTGTGTGACAACACACCAGCGATTCTTACCAGGTCCTATTGTTGTCAGGATCACTGGTGCATTGTTGAAGAGATCTGCCTATTTGACATCTTACTAGTGATCATTTAGCGACGCACCAGCGATCCCTACCAGGTCGTATTGTTGTCGGGATCGCTGGTGCATCGCTATGTGAAATGGGACCCTAAGAGTTTTTCACAGGCTTGACTAAATGGTGTTGAGCAAATTTTAAAGGCACTTGAACATGCTTTTTGTGCAGCAATGGAGTGGTGGGCGTGCATAAAGGCCATGAAGGTTGAGTGCATTTCTTATAGTTATCTTTGAATTAATTGTACCTACTGATTCAAGGTCTTTCCACAGCTCTCCACAAATGGTCTTTATCTTGGACTTTTCTGATAATTCTTTTTACTCATCAGCCTGAAATCTTGCAAAGAGCACCTGGCCTTGGCCGGTTTATGGTGAAATGATGTTCTTTCCACTTCTGGATTATGGCCCTAACAGGGCTCACTGATGCCATCAGTAGTTTAGAAATTGTTGTGTAACCAATGCCAATAAGATGTTTTTCAATAGTAAGGTTGGGTAGGCTTTGAGACAGCACACTGGTTTTACTCATCATAAGATTATTCTTGTGTGGCACCTTGCTAATGAGACACCGTTTTGTAGGCCATCAGTTGAACCACCTGATATTGTTTTTCACTAAGTGGCAGGATTGTGTCAAGAACACCGCACTGCACTTGCTTACTGAGCCAGTGCACGTATCCTGAGTAAGACAAACTGCGCTTCAAGATACCTGTGGAGCGGGGCAGCAGCAGTGAAGATGCGTGCTTCAGACAAACAGGACATGAAGCACGTGATTTCTGGGGGCGTGGCCTAAGCTCCAGAGAACTAGGAGCTAAAGGAAAACTCCTAGAAGGGTAACTACAGGACAAAGTTACCAAGGGGCATAGACAGGGACGTAAACCAGATCCGGCTGGGGTCAAAGCATGAGATAGCATGACAGTATCAAAGGATTATACAGAACGGATAATAAGGACGTAGCCGGAATCAGACACCAAAGAAGCAGATACACAGTACAGAATCAAAAGGCAAACTCACAATGGGGGGACAGAACCGGGTCAGAACCTTAGAAGCAAGCTTTAAAACAGGCACAGGGCACAGGCACACAGGGGTCACCACACTCGGCCAAGGGCAAAAGTATAACTGACAGGGATTGGAGCTTCCCAGGGCTATAAGAAGCTCTCCCCGAATCAAAGAGAGGCCACAATAATAAACCTCAGGTGTGCAGGTCAAAGCCTGCACTGGGCTCAAGACATTAACCCCTCGCGTGCAGGTCAAAAACCTGCACTGGGATCTTGGCAGCTTGCTTTCTAAATAATGATAGATTTCAGCTGGTGTCATTAATTTCCATACCTTTTTGCACCTCTCTTTTTTCATGTGTTCAATTCTTTTTCCCTGTGTCATTTCTCATTGTTACACTTAAATTAATTTATACAAGATATTGTACATCAATAATCATGTTAAGCACTCAAAAGTGGAACTGATGGGGTGCACCTTACGAAGACTGGAAAACAAGTATTTGGAAGTCGCCTTGCTACACTTGTAAAGAGAGCTTTAAACTAGAACAACGTGGGAAGGGAAACAAAAGACCAGAAAAAGTCACACACCTGACAAATGCTATTGAGAACTCTGCTATTAGAAGTGGAAAGGAAGAACAAAGACAAAAACCAGGGGAAGAGTCTTGAGGAGATCATTTGCATATTCCCAGTGCCTTCTGGGATAAGTGAAGAGTCTCCGCGAGCTCAACGATCACTGGGTTTTCGCCATTGCAGCTGAAAAGAGGAAATCGGAAAACCAGGGAAGAGTCTTGAGCAGATCATTTGCATATTCCCAGTGCCTTCTGGGATAAGTGAAGAGTCTCCGCGAGATCAACGATCACTGGGTTTTGGCCGTTGCAGCTGAAAAGAGGAAATCGGAAAACCAGGGGAAGAGTCTTGAATTTTGCCTCATCTTTCATCGTTTTTAAGAAATCTCAATATGGAAGAGGCCAGGAGCCATTTGGTGAGCTGCATTTCTTGCTACAAGTTCACAGACTTACCAGTGGAAAAGCCAAACTTCACCTGCCACAAATGCAAGCTTGTGTCCCTGCTGGAGGAAAAGTTGCAAAATCTCAAAGAGAGGTTAGCTACGTTGAAGATCATTAAGGAAGGTGAAGAGTTCTTAGACAGAGCAGAATTATCTCTTCATGTTACAGAAAGAGAAGAAATTCGAACTGCACCTGAAGAAGCGCGTTTCTAACATACAATGCGACATCTCCTCCTCCTTTATCAAGTCTGTTTCTTGCAAATAAGTTGTATAAGTGGCTGGGACCCTATGAGGTAGCAACCATGCTATTTTAGAATTTTGGATAACTAGAGAAGGAAGACCTGTGAAGACTCAGACGTCAAGGCTAGATTTCAGAAAGGCAGATTTTAAGGGACTCAGAAAGAGAATTGGAGGGATCCAATGGCTGGATATCCTTAGGGACAAAAATGTCCAGGAAGGATGGGAAATCTTGAAAAATGAAATTCTCAAAGCACAATTGTTAGCAATTCCAAAAAGAGGAAAGAATAGGACGCATTTAAGGAAGCCAGGATGGATGAACACAGAACTTAAGCACATGCTAAAAAGGAAGAAAAAAATGTTTATAAAATGGAAAGAGGGAGGCATATCTAAAGAAGAATATAATGCTGTCTGCAGAACCTGCAGGGCACAAATCAGATTATCTAAAGCTGGCAATGAATTGAGGCTTGCAAGAGATGTCAAAAGCAATAATAAAGAATTTTGGGGATATGTCAAAAGTAAAAGAAAAGTCAAAGATGCTATAGGATTTTTACAGGATGAAGATGATGAAATGGTAAGACAGGATGTTGAGAAAGCCGAAGTTTTAAATTCCTATTTTGCATCTGGTTTCTCTCAGAAAGGAAATGTAACATCAACTGTTCTTCACTGTCCTATTAAGGGAATAGAAGAATCCAGGATACCTATAAACAGAAAGATAGTGAGGAAACACTTAACTAACCTAATTGAATTCAAGTCTCCAGGTCCAAATGAATTACACCCCAGAGTACTGAAGGAGATAGCAGAAGAAATTTTTGAACCACTCTCCATAATCTTTGAAAATTCTTGGAGAACAGGAGAAGTCCCAGAAGACTGGAGAAGAACAAATGTTGTTCCTATCTTCAAAAAGGGGAAGAAGGTGGACCCAGGCAACTATAGGCCGGTGAGTCTGACTTCTATACCAGGAAAGATCTTTGAACAAATTATTAAACAACATGTATGTCAGCACCTGGATAAGAACGAAGTGATTAAAGAGTCAGCATGGGTTTGTAACTAATAAGTCATGTCAGACTAACTTAATTTCCTTCTATGATGGAATCACTGATTGGGTGGATCAAGGAAATGCTGTAGATATAGTATATCTTGACTTCAGCAAAGCATTCGACAAAGTATCTCATACAATCCTTATTGAAAAAATGACTAAGTATGGAATGGACAAGGCAACTATTAGGTGGATTCATAACTGGCTTAGTGATCGGACCCAAAGAGTGGTCATAAATGGCTGCACATCCAGTTGGAAGAATGTCTCAAGTGGGGTACCACAGGGCTCTGTCCTGGGCCCTGTATTGTTCAACATCTTTATCAATGATTTAGATGAAGGAATTGAGGGTAAACTGATTAAATTTGCTGATGACACAAAGCTAGGAGGGATAGCTAATACTAGAGAAGAGAGAGAGAGGATTCAAAAAGATATAAATAAACTGGAGCAGTGGGCAGCAACTAACAGAATGGTTTTTAACAGGGAAAAATGCAAAGTACTACATCTTCGATTATGAAGTTTTATAGCATTCGTGCTAGAGTTTATTTTTTTAGCAAAGGCTGGTTGATTTTGAACGAATGAGTTTTTTAGAAAAATATTATATGGGGAAAGCAATTTTTATAAAATGAAAGCTATTGGGGTGAGTCCAATTCTTCTAATCATAGGCAATCAACTTCTATTACAAGGTGAAATAGCAGTCAATCACACAATTGTATCCTGAATTTTTTTTTCTCATTTTTCCATAATCTCTGGTTTTCATTTGTCTATGACAAAGTCGGTCGAGACTAGATGATATTGTCCACAGCACAAAGATAGTTTTCTGCTCTTTTTCTATGTGTAGCACACACACAGGTGCAGCAGCATGGAGAAAAATATACAGCAGCACTGAGTGGAGTAATTGTTAATCCAGCAATGACATAATATTAAATTACTTACTAGAAGATTTAGTACAATCTCTGTTTCTGTGTTAGTGCCTCTCCCTGCTACTCCATGCTCCTTCTCCCCTCTCTTAATAGGAGCTGTAAACTGATACTTCAGTGATCTGGCAGTCCATTTTGTTACAGTATGTCCAGATTTAGCGACTATTCAGAATGAATAACAAGAGGAAGCAGGATGGAGTAGACAAAGTTGCCTATAAGTGATGGCAAAAGTAAATTTCTATACTATATAGGATATATTACAAATTTTTTTGTTCTAGTAATGTCTGCATTACTGAAATGACAGTGACCATTTAAGTATCAGTCATCTAAATGAAATATTTTAAAACTTAGCACTTTGTCAAATATCTAGACTACACGGAAAAAGCTTGAAATTGGGCTTAAATAAAGTTGTGTTTCTGATGTTATAAAAACCCATGCTGTATGGTAAATGAGAAGGCATCAACTATTCTATTAATATGAATATCCATTCATTCTTCTTTTTGGCTTTTACAACATATTACAGCTCTGGGGTTGAAGTTCTAGGCTTTATTTGTAAAGCAAATATTTTTGCTATTTTCTATGCTTCCCCAAGCTCCATTAACAGTAGTTCTCAAAGCAAACTGCATGCACAACTGAATTATAATATATCAGGGCTACACTATGAACTCTCACATGGTTCCCTTGTTCTTTTGTGCAGTTTTATGCTTTGTTTTCTTCTACTTATTGTACTTGGGATGCAATTTCCATAATAAAGAGCAATAGATGAAAAGCAAGGCATAAGCATCCAAAAATAAAAAGGTTGCATGAACAAAGTGACAATTCTTTGTTAATAAATCCATCACACTGTTGAATATAAATGAATGTGCTTGACCTAGTACTGAATTAGTACAGTGGACAATTTTAGGAAAGTATTATAGCTGGATGTAAAAACTCCTTTATTATGTTAGAAAAATGTTTACAGCTTCATTTTAATATGTATAACATAATCTATAATGGTCGGTGCTATATAGATAAAAAGTAATGTTGGACAAGATAGTGAATTTTTTTTCACCTTTATTAAATAGCAATAAAATATAAAACAGGCTTAAAAAGACAGGGCACGGAAGCCCCCGGAAGAAGCAACCTTGCGAAATGGCGCTCATCAGACAAGGAGAACTTCTCAGCAGCAGCTTTCCACTATTGCACTGCATCACAACATTTATTTTGTACCAGGAAACCCTCTATTTTACCAATTCTAATATACCTGTACACTCATGCACTTACTTTATGATACGCAACTGGTGCCATTGACCTCACTTACAAATCTTTGTGCTCCTTTATTTTTTTGGTGCTTTGCTTCTCCTCTCAGGCAGCAAATAATATTGTTCTTTTGCAAAACTTGGTGATTGCATACAACCAAGTTGTGCTCACCAAGTTGACTTTTGACATGCTGACCTTAGTTATAGGGGTATACAGGGTGGGCCATTTATGTGGATACACCTAAATAAAATGGGAATGGTTGTGATATCAACTTCCGATTTGTCGCACATTAGTATATGGGAGGGGAAAACTTTTTAGGATGGGTGGTGACCATGGCGGCCATTTTGAAGTCAGCCATTTTGGATCCAACTTCATTTTTTCCAAATGGAAGAGGGTCATGTGACACATCAAACTTATTGAGAATTTCACAAGAAAAACAATGGTGTGCTTGGTTTTAACATAACTTTATTCTTTCATGAGTTATTTACAAGTTTATTACCACTTATAAAATATGTTCAAAGTGCTGCTCATTGTGTTGGATTGTCAATGCAACCCTCTTCTCCCACTCTTGACACACTGATAACAACACCGCAGAAGAAATGCTAGTCTAAGGGGGTAAGATTCCTTGTAGGAATGCACGGACCTGACACCCATAATGTGGTGGTGCACCATCTTGCTGGAAAAACTCAGGGAACGTGCCATCTTCAGTGCATTAAGAGTTCAACACATCATCATGTAGCAATTTCAGATATCCAGTGGCATTGAGGTTTCCATTGATGAAGAATGGCCCCACTATCTTTGTACCCCATATACCACACCATACCATCAAATATGGGTGTCAGGTCCAAGCATTCCTACATGAAGTGTTTCCTGGAAAGTGGATTGGTCATCATGGGCTAGTTGAATGGCCATCAAGGTCTCCTGATCTGACCCCCTTAGACTTTTATCTTTAGGGTCATCTGAAGGCAATTGTCTATGCTGTGAAGATACGAGATGTGCAGCATCTGAAACAACAGATACTGGAAGCCTGTGCTAGCATTTCTTCTGCAGTGTTGCTGTCAGTGTGTCAAGAGTGAGAGAAGAGGGTTGCATTGACAATCCAACACAATGGGCAGCACTTTGAACACATTTTATAAGTGGTCATAAACTTGTAAATAACTCATGAAAGAATAAAGTTACATTAAAACCAAGCACACCATTGTTTTTATTGTGCAATTCTCAACAAGACCCTCTTCCCATTGAAAAAAAATTAAGTTGGATCCAAATTGGCTGACTTAAAAATGGCCGCCAATGTCACCACCCATCTTGAAAATTTCTCCCCTCCCATATACTAATGTGCCACAAACAGGAAGTTGATATTATCAACCATTCCCATTTTATTTATGTGTATCCATATAAATGGCCCACCCTGTAGATTTTGCACCAGGATCAGGTCATGAGGATTTGTTAATCATTTACATGTGCAAATCATCTATTTACCACTGCTGACTGTCCCCTTTATTTGTAAGCTCCTGTGCCCTGTCTTTTTAAGCCTGTTTTATATTTTATTGTTATTTTATAAAGATAAAATTTGTTATTCAATATCTTGTCCATCATCACTTCTTATCTCTATGGCACCCACCATTATGGATTATGTTATATAAAATTACTGAAGTGGCTTTTTGCCTCTAAGAAAAAATAGGACCATGAAATTAAAGATTTTCCAAGATTTAAAGCTTTATTACTTTAAAGCGGTTGTTTTACCTTATTCAATGGGTAAAATTACAAGTACTTATAAAAAAACAGAAACTTTTCAATTTACTTCTTATTAAAAAAGCCTCATCATCTTCAAGAACATATTTTTTCATTCTATAGTGTACTGCTCAAGCCCAAGTTTCCAGACACCTCAGAGGTGGATGGTTTCCTAGGCAAGGAGCATATGTTTGCAAGCTATTTGTAAAAGTTGCTTTGAAACTGACTGGTTAGCCTGAGTGCCCTTTTCTCCTCTCATGCTGCAGAAGCCAAACTGTTACTACCATTTGAAGTGCACAATTCAGATCAATGGCGCAACCATACTACTGGTCCGAGCTGTCAGTCTTCACGATCTTTCAAGAAATTGGGAGAGGCTTGAATAGAGAAATTATATTAAGAAATAAAACAAACTGATAGTGATACACTTACCTTTTTTCTAAATACAGTATATTGGGAATAAAATATCCTGACAGTATGTGGACCCACAGCTGGCAATGTTTTTTAGAGGACTTTAATGCTTATTGTGTACTCTAATATCTACGGTGGGCACTGCAATATATTAATTGCTATATTGTCATGTTTACTATGTACAGTGAGTAGATCATGCTAAAAAGTACTATTATATTCTATTAAAATATAGATTTTACAATAGAATTTTAAATATACTACAGTAGATGTTTTATAACTAGGTGCATATTAACATACTTGGATAAAAGACCTGTCTTGTCTAATTATGTGAAAAAAACTTGTCATATTTTATAATTTTTGCGCTTGTTTTCTACTCACTCTGTTATTTTTGTTAGAAAAATTTCTAAAAATTGTGCATCAATTTTATTGCCTATTGTGCCAAGTCTTTCACTTTATTTTTGAGCTTATCAAAAGAAGCAGTTCACCAGCATTTTCCCTGTCAATCTCTTAGCGTGCCTGTGACAAGATCACGGGCAACGATGGGTTGCCATGACATATGGAGGTTATGACAATTCTCTTATGAAAGCCAGCCTGTATGTAGTGATGAATTTTTCTGTCACTAGCAGTGATTATATATAGTACAAACAATCAGACAATTGCAGCTTCAGGGGCTATTAAAATACAGTAAAAAAATATGAAAAAAATAAAAAACAGAAAAGTTCAAATTTTTTATCATTAAAAATAAAACAATGAAAAAAAAAATTATAAATACACTGCGTTCATAAAAGTCCAATCTATCAAAATGTAAAATAAATTAATCTAACTGGTAAACAGGTAAAAAGAAAAATCAAAAAGCCAGAATTACAGGGTTTTTTTACCACCATAAAATTGCAATAAAACACAATAAGAGGAGATTAAAACATTGTGGCTTCCCCAAAATGGTATCAGTAATAATATCAGCTCAGGGTACAAAACATAATCTCTCATACAGCATTATATCCTGAAAGCAAAGGTCTCAGAAAATGGTGACACAAGCAAAGTTTGTTTTTTTATGAAAATTTCCAAAAAATGTTAACATAAATAATAATAATAAAAAAAATATATAAATATAAATATATAAATCATACTGACCTGGAGAATCATATTGCCAGGTCAGTTTGACCATATAGTGGACATTAGAGTTGAGCGACTTTTGGTTTTTTAGGGTCGCGTTTCGTTTCGTGAAACCCGACTTTTCCAAAAGTTGGGTCGAGCAAGATCGTCCGATTATAGGGAAAAGTCGGGGTCGTCCCGAAACACGAAACCCAATGTAAGTCACTGGGGAATAAAAGTCGGCAGTGAGAGGAGGACAGGAAACACACCTACAGTGCCCATTTGAATGCCAAAAGCATCAATTCTTCTTTCTTAAGCTTGTCAACCTTAATTAACTTCATAATACAAGTTACGCACTGAAAAATGGGGGTTATTTGGCTAAAGTTGTGGGGGGGAGGGCTGGCTGCAGGTTTTCATGTGCCCTGGGCGAAAGAGCGCCCCTTTAACACATACCACAACTCATCATGCTCCGATACGGCAGAGAAATAGCGGTATAGTACAATGAAAAATACCTCACTTTTTACATCTCATGACGAGGCCCATCTATTTCTCCATACAGAATCATTGGTCCCATATAATGTTTGAAACAGTATATGATGAGCTCCACATAATGCTACAGTATATGTTGGTCCCCATGGATGAAGCTCCACTGTCTTATGGGTCCAAATAATGCTCCAAACATAATGGGCCCCATTTCTAATGCTCTAGTGTATAATGGGCCCTGTAAATGCTGCTCCAGTGTCTGATGTCCACCTTTGGAATGTTCCAGTGTATGGTGGGCCCCATCTATCATTCTCCAGAGTATAGTGCTCCCCAAAAATTGCTGTCCCAACATTGAAAACAATCAAATAAGTCTCCTCGCTAGGGAATCCCTGTACTTGTCTGGACAGGTGCTGTAGCTTGCTTAACAGCTCGCCAGCCGTTCTCACGCCCAGTATGGATTACACGTGATTGCACAAAGGTGAGAAAGGGTACCGTATCCCCAGATAACATGTATGGATAGCGTACACATTCAAAATATATGTCTCAGGAGGCAGGCTCAGACGGTGTTAGGCCCAGTGTGGATTGCACGTGATTGCACAAAGGTTAGAAAGGGTACCGTATCCCTGGATAACATGTATGGATAGCGTACACATTCAAAATATATGTCTATACAGCATGAGGCAGGCTCAGACGGTGTTAGGCCCAGTATGGATTGCACGTGATTGCACAAAGGTTAGAAAGGGTACCGTATCCCTGGATAACATGTATGGATAGCGTACACATTCAAAATATATGTCTATACAGCATGAGGCAGGCTCAGATGGTGTTAGGCCCAGTATGGATTGCACGTGATTGCACAAAGGTTAGAAAGGGTACCGTATCCCTGGATAACATGTATGGATAGCGTACACATTCAAAATATATGTCTATACAGCATGAGGCAGGCTCAGACGGTGTTAGGCCCAGTATGGATTGCACGTGATTGCACAAAGGTTAGAAAGGGTACCGTATCCCTGGATAACATGTATGGATAGCGTACACATTCAAAATATATGTCTATACAGCATGAGGCAGGCTCAGACGGTGTTAGGCCCAGTATGGATTGCATGTGATTGCACAAAGGTTAGAAAGGGTACCGTATCCCTGGATAACATGTATGGATAGCGTACACATTCAAAATATATGTCTATACAGCAGGAGGCAGGCTCAGACGGTGTCAGGCACAGTATGGATTTGACGGCCCAGATTACACAGCGGAGGAGCAGGGAGAGGTAAAGATTGCAAATGCTGGGGCCCTGCCCAAGCAAGGGGGGCCCACTCGTGGGCGTCGGTACTGGCACTGGGCCCCTCATAGTACAGCGGTGTGTCTGACGGTGGGTGTGCACCACCACCGTCAGAGACACTTGATTGCACTATGAGGGACCCTGTGCCCGCGCCCAAGAGTCGGCCTACCCACCTGTCCAGGGCAACGGCACTCGCACGGTGTCGTGCGGTAGGTGGTGACCCCGGCCATGGGGGGGAGGCAGCACAGTTAGGGAGTTTTAGAAAGTGGCATATGTTGATGTTGGACATTCAACTGATGCAAAAGGCGAAATAGGTGAAGTACCAGGAAGAGGTGGACCAAAGCAAGCCATTTTTCTGTCACCCTATGTGTCATCAGGGGAAGGTGGGACAAAATCCTTGGAAACCCATGCATGGTTCATTTTAATGAAGGTTAGATCATCCACATTTTGGGTTGACAGACGGGTCCTTTTTTCTGTCAGGATTGATCCAGCTGCACTAAAGACTCCGATAGCACACTTGCAGCTGGGCAAGCGAGCTCCTGTAAGGCATATTGGGCCAATTCAGGCCAGGTGTCCAGATTAGCGGCCCAATAGTCAAAGGGGAATGACCTGTGTGGGAGAACATCGATATGGGAGGAAAAGTAGTTTGTAACCATAGTTGACAACTGCTGTCTCCTGTCACTTTCCATCGATGCAGTATTACCAGTTGTGTGAGCGGTATTTGAAAAATCAGTCCACAACATTGTCATGAAACCCCTGTCTCCAACGCCACTTCTGCTGTGTGCACCACGAACACCTCTGCCAAGCTGCCCCCGGCCCGTACGGCTCGTGTGAGAACCATCACCGCTGCTGTGTGCTGGGAATGCCTCAAGCAACCGATTTACCAGAGTTGCATGTTTATTAGCCAATATTAGGTCAAGGTTCTCCTGTGGCATGATGTTTTGTAATTTGCCTTTATAGCGTGGATCCAGGATGCTGGCCAACCAGTAGTCGTCATCGTTCATCATTTTGGCAATGCGGGGGTCCCTTTTTAGGATCCGCAAGGCATAATCTGACATGTGGGCCAATGTTCCCGGTGTCAATGATGCACTGCGAGTGCTGGGTGGAGGAGCACTTTCTGGCAAATCCACATCCCTCCAGTCACGCACAAACCCTGTACCAGACCTTGCCACGCCAACATTTTCACTTGCCCCACAAGATGCATCCTCCTCCCCTAAGTAATCATCCCCATCATCATCCTCCTCCTCCTCTTCTTCCTCCACCTCGTCCAGGAGAGGTCCCTGAGCAGACAATGGCTGAATGTCATCAAGGATTCCCTCCTCCTCTTCCTCCTCATCAACATTGGCTGCAGACACCTTCTCCTTAAGGTGCGTCAAAGTTTACATGAGCAGACGCATAAGTGGGATGCTCATGCTTAGGATGGCGTCGTCTGCGCTTACCAGCCGTGTGCATTCCTCAAAACACTGAAGGACTTTACAAAGGTCTTTCAGCTTCGACCACTGCACACCTGTCAACTCCATGTCTGCTCTCAAAGTGCCTGGCCGTGTATCCTCCCACAAATGCATTATGGCCTGCCTCTGCTCGCACAGCCGCTCCACCATGTGCAGGGTGGAGTTCCACCTTGTTGCAATGTCGATAATGAGGCGGTGGTTGGGAAGGTGGAGCAATCGCTGCAGCTTCTGCATACGAACGGAGTGTACAGGCGACCGGCGGATGTGCGCGCACAGTCTTCGCACCTTCTGGAGCAGGGCTGTTAACTCCGGATAATTTTTGAGGAAGCACTGCACCACCAGGTTCAAGGTGTGAGCCAAGCAAGGTATGTGGCTGAGTTTTGAAAGGGCTATGGCTGCCACAAAATTACGGCCGTTATCACTAACTACCTTGCCTGCCTCAAGATGTACACTGCCCAGCCATGACTCAGTTTGTCGCTTCAAGTATTCGGCCAGCACCTCGGCGGTGTGTCTGTCGCCCAAACACATCATCTGCAACACAGCCTGCTGACGCTTTCCACTAGCTGCTCGATAGGGGGACACATTGTGTGCAACAGTGGCAGCTGCAGATGGAGTGCTCGTACGACTGCGCTCTGTGGATGAGCTTTCGCTTCTGGAGGAGGAGGAGGAGGAGGAGGGTCGAACGCCTACAGCCAACTGTTTCCTATACCGTGGGCTAGGCAGCACTGTCCCACCACCGCTGTCCCCTGTGGACCCTGCATCCACCACATTAACCCAGTGCGCAGTGATGGACACGTAACGGCCCTGGCCATGCCGACTGGACCATGCATCTGTTGTGAGGTGCACCTTTCCGCTCACTGACTGCTTGAGTGCATGGACAATGCGGTCTTTCACATGATTTTGGAGGGCTGGGATGGCTTTGCGAGAGAAGAAGTGGTGACTGGGTAGGTCATAGCGTGGTACTGCATAGGCCATGAGTTCGCGGAAAGCTGTGCTTTCCACCAACCGAAAGGGCATCATCTCAAACGAGATTAGTTTGGCAATGTGGGCATTCAAACCCAGTGTACGCGGATGAGAGACTGAGTACTTTCTTGACCTACTCATAGTGTCTGGGAGGGTGAGCTGGACTTGAGAGCTGCATATGGTGGAAGTAGCGGTGGACAGGGCGGACTGAGAGAGGGTTGATGATGGTGATGGAGTTGGTGTTCTTTCTGATGGCCTAGAATCAGTATTTCGTTGATATAACAGTGGGATTCCCTGACTGCTGTGGTCTTGCAACGACACCTCAACATTTGCTGCTGTGCTAAACAGTGGGCTTACAGTGGGGGAAACAATGTAGCGTTGCTGACTACCTTCGTTGTGATCAGTTGCACATGTGGCACTTGAGGTTTGGTGTTGTGTCCACGCTTGCAAGTGCATGCTGGTTAAATGTCTAAGCATGCAACTGGTATTCAAATTTTTCAGATTTTTCCCTCGGCTAAAGGTCTTTGCGCACTTCTTACAGATAACCTTGGCCTGATCATGAGGATTTTGGTCAAAAAAGTGCCACACTGCACTCTTCCTACTTTGGCAGACATTTTGCGGCCTAGCACGCTGTGATCTTTTGACCCTCTGGACAAGCTGTCCAGCAACTCCAGGAACCTGTCTTTGGAGTGCTCCGGGCCTGCCAGATAACAGCTGTTGCGATGTCGATGTCTGCTGTGGATGCTCCTCATCTGAGCTATTGGAAGCAGCACCCTCTTCCCCCAATGGATGCCAATCTGGGTCAACAACTGGGTCATCCATCACCTCCTCTTCTATGTCATGTGCACCTTCCTCTGTGTCACCGTGTATGGTGGTATAGTGTGCGGGAAGGGGCACCCGAGTCTCATCAGGGTCAGAATCTGGCTCTGTACACTGCGAGGACAATGTAGTGCTCTGAGTGAATGTACCAGCAGAATCATCCATCAGCGGCTGTGCATCAGTGCACTCCATGTCAGATTCATCTTGGCCTGGGTAATTCACCATTTCACTTGATAATCCAGGCATGGTATGTGAAAACAGCTCCATGGAGTAATCAGTAGTATGGCCTGCGTCATCCTTCAATCTTGGTTGGGGTGAAGGACACAAGGAAAGGTGTGGTTCATGAACATGAGCCTCCAATGACGACTCAGTGCTTTTACTTTTTACAACTGAAGAAGAGTAGGCGATAGAGCTGGAGGCTGAGTCAGCAATGTAAGACAAAACTTTTTCCTGATGCTCTGGCTTTAAAAGCGGTTTGCCAACTCCTAGAAAACTAAGCGTTCGAGGCCTTATGTAGCCAGACGATGACGCAGGGTCAGCACCTCCTGCATTCGGTCCTATTTTGCTCTTGCCACTACCATCAGATCCACCACCAACACCATCATTACCAGCTGCCAACCCCCGCCCAATTCCACGGCCTCTTCCACCAGCCTTCCTCATTTTTGGTAGAAATGTAGACAAAATCCAACAAACTATATAGTAATGTAAAACAAGGTACAAGGTGTCTATAGGACAGGGGAGATTTTGAATTTCTGCAGACACTTGTGGACACTGGACACTTTTGGATTGTGTGAGGCCCACTGATATCTGAGCGCTATGTGACAGGCTCGATGGCACAGCTGTGACAAAAGTGACTAGAGGATAAGGGAGATTTTGAATTTCTGCACACACTTGTGGACAGTGGACACTTTTGGATTGTGTGAGGCCCACTGATATCTGAGCGCTATGTGACAGGCTCGATGGCACAGCTGTGACAAAAGTGACTAGAGGATAAGGGAGATTTTGAATCTCTGCACACACTTTTGGACACTGGACACTTTTGGGTTGTGTGAGGCCCACTGATATCTGAGCGCTATGTGACAGGCTCGATGGCACAGCTGTGACAAAAGTGACTAGAGGATAAGGGAGATTTTGAATCTCTGCACACACTTTTGGACACTGGACACTTTTGGATTGTGTGAGGCCCACTGATATCTGAGCGCTATGTGACAGGCTCGATGGCACAGCTGTGACAAAATTGACTAGAGGATAAGGGAGATTTTGAATTTCTGCACACACTTGTGGACAGTGGACACTTTTGGATTGTGTGAGGCCCACTGATATCTGAGCGCTATGTGACAGGCTCGATGGCACAGCTGTGACAAAAGTGACTAGAGGATAAGGGAGATTTTGAATCTCTGCACACACTTTTGGACACTGGACACTTTTGGATTGTGTGAGGCCCACTGATATCTGAGCGCTATGTGACAGGCTCGATGGCACAGCTGTGACAAAAGTGACTAGAGGATAAGGGAGATTTTGAATCTCTGCACACACTTTTGGACACTGGACACTTTTGGATTGTGTGAGGCCCACTGATATCTGAGCGCTATGTGACAGGCTCGATGGCACAGCTGTGACAAAAGTGACTAGAGGATAAGGGAGATTTTGAATTTCTGCACACACTTGTGGACAGTGGACACTTTTGGATTGTGTGAGGCCCACTGATATCTGAGCGCTATGTGACAGGCTCGATGGCACAGCTGTGACAAAAGTGACTAGAGGATAAGGGAGATTTTGAATCTCTGCACACACTTTTGGACACTGGACACTTTTGGATTGTGTGAGGCCCAATGAATATCTGAGCACTATGTGACAGGCTCGATGGCACAGCTGTGACAAAAGTGACTAGAGGATAAGGGAGATTTTGAATCTCTGCACACACTTTTGGACACTGGACACTTTTGGATTGTGTGAGGCCCACTGATATCTGAGCGCTATGTGACAGGCTCGATGGCACAGCTGTGACAAAAGTGACTAGAGGATAAGGGAGATTTTGAATCTCTGCACACACTTTTGGACACTGGACACTTTTGGATTGTGTGAGGCCCACTGATATCTGAGCGCTATGTGACAGGCTCGATGGCACAGCTGTGACAAAAGTGACTAGAGGATAAGGGAGATTTTGAATCTCTGCACACACTTTTGGACACTGGACACTTTTGGATTGTGTGAGGCCCACTGATATCTGAGCGCTATGTGACAGGCTCGATGGCACAGCTGTGACAAAATTGACTAGAGGATAAGGGAGATTTTGAATTTCTGCACACACTTGTGGACAGTGGACACTTTTGGATTGTGTGAGGCCCACTGATATCTGAGCGCTATGTGACAGGCTCGATGGCACAGCTGTGACAAAAGTGACTAGAGGATAAGGGAGATTTTGAATCTCTGCACACACTTTTGGACACTGGACACTTTTGGATTGTGTGAGGCCCACTGATATCTGAGCGCTATGTGACAGGCTCGATGGCACAGCTGTGACAAAAGTGACTAGAGGATAAGGGAGATTTTGAATCTCTGCACACACTTTTGGACACTGGACACTTTTGGATTGTGTGAGGCCCACTGATATCTGAGCGCTATGTGACAGGCTCGATGGCACAGCTGTGACAAAAGTGACTAGAGGATAAGGGAGATTTTGAATTTCTGCACACACTTGTGGACAGTGGACACTTTTGGATTGTGTGAGGCCCACTGATATCTGAGCGCTATGTGACAGGCTCGATGGCACAGCTGTGACAAAAGTGACTAGAGGATAAGGGAGATTTTGAATCTCTGCACAAACTTTTGGACACTGGACACTTTTGGATTGTGTGAGGCCCAATGAATATCTGAGCGCTATGTGACAGGCTCGATGGCACAGCTGTGACAAAAGTGACTAGAGGATAAGGGAGATTTTGAATCTCTGCACACA
This sequence comes from Dendrobates tinctorius, assembly GCF_039654945.1. Lineage (NCBI taxonomy): Eukaryota > Metazoa > Chordata > Amphibia > Anura > Dendrobatidae > Dendrobates > Dendrobates tinctorius. Next base: position 14,866,501 of record NW_027361699.1, read on the forward strand.
CTTTTGGACACTGGACACTTTTGGATTGTGTGAGGCCCACTGATATCTGAGCGCTATGTGACAGGCTCGATGGCACAGCTGTGACAAAAGTGACTAGAGGATAAGGGAGATTTTGAATCTCTGCACACACTTTTGGACACTGGACACTTTTGGATTGTGTGAGGCCCACTGATATCTGAGCGCTATGTGACAGGCTCGATGGCACAGCTGTGACAAAAGTGACTAGAGGATAAGGGAGATTTTGAATTTCTGCACACACTTGTAGACAGTGGACACTTTTGGATTGTGTGAGGCCCACTGATATCTGAGCACTATGTGACAGGCTCGATGGCACAGCTGTGACAAAAGTGACTAGAGGATAAGGGAGATTTTGAATCTCTGCACACACTTTTGGACACTGGACACTTTTGGATTGTGTGAGGCCCAATGAATATCTGAGCGCTATGTGACAGGCTCGATGGCACAGCTGTGACAAAAGTGACTAGAGGATAAGGGAGATTTTGAATCTCTGCACACACTTTTGGACACTGGACACTTTTGGATTGTGTGAGGCCCACTGATATCTGAGCGCTATGTGACAGGCTCGATGGCACAGCTGTGACAAAAGTGACTAGAGGATAAGGGAGATTTTGAATCTCTGCACACACTTTTGGACACTGGACACTTTTGGATTGTGTGAGGCCCACTGATATCTGAGCGCTATGTGACAGGCTCGATGGCACAGCTGTGACAAAAGTGACTAGAGGATAAGGGAGATTGGATTGCTTTTAAAAAAGCAGTTTGCGGAGCAGTGGGTAAACAGCAATGCAGGAATGTCAGGAAGCCTTAGAAGGCAGCCCAACAACCAACACCACTGATACACCACAATATAGCCTCCCCTTGCACTGCACACACAGTGACTGGTGTGTTGTGCAGGCCAAATTGCTAGCAGCAGAAGCAGTTTTTTTTTCTTCTCAGCAGGACAAAAAAAAAAAATTGGGATTGCTTTTAAAAAAGCAGTTTGCGGAGCAGTGGGTAAACAGCAATGCAGGAATGTCAGGAAGCCTTAGAAGGCAGCCCAACAACCAACACCACTGATACACCACTATATAGCCTCCCCTTGCACTGCACACACAGTGACTGGTGTGTTGTGCAGGCCAAATCGCTAGCAGCAGAAGCAGTTTTTTTGTCTTCTTCCCTGCCTAACACTCTCCCTACAGAATCAGCAGCAACCTCTCCCTATACTAAGATCGGCAGAAGTAAGATGGCGGTCGGCGTGCACGCCCTTTTATAACCCCTGTGACGCCCACCAAAGCAAGCCAATCACTTGCATGCCCTTCTGAAAGATGGTGGTGACCCGTGCCTATGTCATCACGTTGCCCACAGTGTCCGTGGATCCTGATTGGCTGAAAAAGAGCGCAAAACAAACTTTTGAAACGCGACTTTGGCGCGTAAGTCGCCGACCTCGTGGCCGACCTCATCCTAGGGTCGGGTTTCGTTTCATGAAACCCGACTTTGCCAAAAGTCGGCGACTTTTGAATTTTTTCGACCCATTTCGCTCAACTCTAGTGGACATGGTAAATAAATTAAAAAAGTGAAATTGCACTGTTTTTGCAATTTCAACACACTTGGAATTTTTATCCTGCTTTTCAGTGTACCACTTGATAAAATGAATGATGTTATTCAATAGTACAACTTGTCCTGCAAAAAATCAAGCCCTCATATGCCTATGTGGATGGAAAAAATATAAAAGTTTGGACTCTTGGAAGAAGGGGAATTATAAAATCAAAAAAGAGAGAGAAAAACACCCAGGGTTGAATGGGTTAAACATTGTATGATAAACTGAGTGCAAATAGCAGCAATGCAGCCAAAAGCACAAAAATTATTTTCATGATAATTTTCCCCTTTTATTTTTTAGATAGCTACTACATGATTAGAAATACAAATTATATTTTTTGTCATTTGCGTTAGTTATTTCTAAGTTTCTAAACTAACCCCTTTCTGCCATTAGACAAACTATCCCGTCCATGTGCCCTGGGACTTAATTCCCAAGGACGGGATAGTATGTCTAATGCGATCAGCGGCGCCCACATGGTGAGCGCCGCTGATCGCGGCCGGGTGTCAGCTGATTATCACAGCTGACACCCAGCACAATGTGTCAAGGGCGGTCACGGACACGGTCAAACATGACACAATGTGTCAAGGGCGGTCACGGACACGGTCAAACACGATCGCGGTGTACCGAGGGTTAAAGGGAAGCATTGGCAGGGAGGGGGCTCCCTCCGTGCTTCCCTGAGCCCCCCACGGCAGCGCAATGTGCAGCGCTGCTGCGGGGGACTCCTTCCCTACAGGCCCACGGATCCAAGATGGCGACGGGGGCCTTCGGGGGCCTGTAGGGAGCTGACTTCCCCACTGCCTGCAAAGCGCAGGCATGAGGAAGTCTGCAGAACTGCCTGTGACAGATTGCTGATCTGTCACAGTGATCTGTGATGTGACAGATCAGCGATCTGTCACAGGACAGTTATGTCCCACCTGGGACTATGTAATAAAGTTAAAAAAAAAAAGTGTAAAAATAATTTTAAAAAAAATCGCTAAATAAAATAGTAAAAAAAAAAAAATATTCCCCAATAAATTCATTTTTTGAAAATAAAAAAAACAATAAACGTACACATATTTGGTATCGCCGTGTCCGTAGCGACCCGCCCTATAAAACTGTCCCATTAGTTAACCCCTTTAGCGAACCCCTTAAAAAATAAAAACAAAAAAACAAGCAAAAAATAATGATTTATTATCATACCACCGAACAAAAAGTGCAATAACGCGCGATTAAAAAGACACATATAAATATCCATGGTACCGCTGAAAACGTCATCTTGTCCCGCAAAAAACGAGCCGCCATACAGCATCATCCGCAAAAATATAAAAAGTTATAGCTCGCAGAAAATAGCGATGCAAAAATAATTATTTTTTTATAGAATTGTTTTCATTGCAAAAAAACGACAAAACATAAAAAAAGACCTAAATGAGGTATCCCTGTAACCGTACTGACCCGAAGAATAAAACCGCTTTATCAATTTTACCGCACGCTGAACGGTGTAAACGCACTCCCCCAAAAGAAATTCATGAAACGCTGGTTTTTGTTCATTCTGCGTCCCAAAAATCGGAATAAAAAGCGATCAAAAAAGTCACGTGCCCGAAAATGGTATCAATAAAAATGTCAACTCGTCCCACAAAGAATAAGACCTCACATGACTCGGTGGGTTAAAATACGGAAAAATTATAGCTCTCAATATGTGGTGATGCAAAAACTATTTTTACAATAAAAATTGTCTTTTAGCGTGCGACAGCCGCCAAACATAAAAACCGCCATAAATAGTAAATCAAACCCCCGTTATCACCCCCTTAGTTAGGGAAAAATAATAAAACTAAAAGAAAATGTATTTATTTACATTTTCCCATAAGGGTGAGGGTTAGGGCTAGGGTTAGGGTTAGGGCTAGGGTTAGGGCTCAGATTAGGGTTAGGGGTGTGTTGGGGTTAGGGTTGGAGTTATAATTGGGGGGTTTCCACTGTTTGGGCACATCAGGGGCTCTCCAAATGCAACATGGCGTCTGATCTCAATTTCAGCCAATTCTGCGTTGAAAAAGTCAAATGGTGCTCCTTCCCTTCCAAGCTCTGCCATGCGCCCAAACAGTGTTTTACCCCCACATTTAGGGTATCAGCCTACTCAGGACAAATTGAAAAACAACTTTTGGGGTCCAATTTCTCCTGCTAAACTTAGGAAAATAAAAAATTGGGGGCAAAAATATCATTTTTGTGGAAAAAAATGATTTTTTTATTTTCACGCCCAGGCGTTATAAACTTCTGTGAAGCACTTGGGGGTTCAAAGTGCTCACCACACATCTAGATAAGTTCCGTGGGGGGTCTAGTTTCCAAAATGGGGTCACTTGTGGGGAGTTTCAATAGTTTAGGTACATCAGGGTCTCTCCAAACGCACATGACACCCGCAGACCAATCCATCAAAGTCTGCATTCCAAAACGTCACTACTTCCCTTCCGAGCCCCGACGTGTGCCCATACAGTAGTTTTCTCCCACATATGAGGTATCAGCATACTCAGGACAAATTGGACAACAACTTTTGGGGTCCAATTTCTCCTGTTACCCTTGGGAAAATAAAAAAATTGGAGACTAATTGATCATGTTTGTGGAAAAAATACAATTTTTTTATTTTCATGCCTGGGCATTATAAACTTCTGTGAAGCCCTTGGGGGTTCAAAGTGCTCACCACCCATCTAGATAAGTTCCTTAGGGGGTTTAGTTTCCAAAATGGGGTCATTTGTGGGGGGTTTCCACTGTTTAGGTACATTAGGGGCTCTCCAAAGGCAACATGACACCTGCAGACCATTCCATAAAAGTCTGCATTCCAAAACGTCACTACTTCCCTTCCGAGCCCCGACGTGTGCCCATACAGTAGTTTTCTCCCACATATGGGGTGTCAGCGTACTCAGGACAAATTGAACAACAACTTTTGGGGTCCAATTTCTCCTTGTACCCTTGGGAAAATGAAAAAATTGGTGACTAAAAGATCATGTTTGTGGAAAAAATACGAATTTTTTATTTTCATGACCGGTCGTTATAAACTTCTATGAAGCAATGGGGGGTTCAAAGTGCTCACCACACATCTAGATAAGTTCCTTAGGGGGTCTAGTTTCCAAAATGGGGTCACTTGTGGGGGCTTTCCACTGTTTAGGTATATCAGGGGCTCTCCAAAAGCAACATGACACCCGCAGACCATTCCATCAAAGTCTGCATTCCAAAACGTCACTACTTCCCTTCCGAGCCCCGACGTGTGCCCATACAATAGTTTCCTCCCACATATGAGGTATCAGCATACTCAGGACAAATTGCAAAACAACTTTTGGGGTCCAATTTCTCCTTGTACCCTTGGGAAAATGAAAAAATGGGTGACTAAAAGATCATGTTTGTGGAAAAAATACGATTTTTTTATTTTCACGCCCGGGCGTTATAAACTTCTGTGAAGCACTGGGGGGTTAAAAGTGCTCACCACACATCTAGATAAGTTCCTTGGGGGTCTAGTTTCCAAAATGGGGTCACTTGTGGGGGGTTTCTACTGTTTAGGTACATCAGGGGCTCTCCAAAAGCAACATGACACCCGCAGACCATTCCATCAAAGTCTGCATTCCAAAACGTCACTTCTTCCCTTCCGAGCCCCGACGTGTGCCCATACAATAGTTTCCTCCCACATATGAGGTATCAGCGTACTCAGGACAAATTGGACAACAACTTTTGGGGTCCAACTTCTCCTTGTACCCTTGGGAAAATGAAATAATGGGTGACTAAAAGATCATGTTTGTGGAAAAAATACGATTTTTTTATTTTCATGCCCGGGCGTTATAAACTTCTGTGAAGCACTGGGGGGTTCAAAGTGCTCACCACACATCTAGATAAGTTCCTTGGGGGGTCTAGTTTACAAAATGGTGTCATTTGTGGGGGGTCCACTGTTTTGGTACATCAGGGGCTTTCCAAACGCGACATGCTGTCCGATCTCAATTCCAGCCAAAAACGTCAAATGGCGCTGCTTCCCTTCCGAGCTCTGCCATGCGCCCAAGTAGTGGTTTACCCCCACATGTGGGGTATCAGCACACTCAGGACAAATTGCACAATATCTTTTAGGGTCCTGTTACCCTTGGAAAAATAAGAAATGAGGGTGAAAAGATCTTTTTTGTGGAAAAAATATGATTTTTTAATTGTACGGCTGTATGTTATAAACTTCTGTGAAGCCCTTGGGGGTTCAAAGTTCTCACCACACATCTAGATAAGTTCCTTGGGGGGTCTAGTTTCCAAAATGATGTCATTTGTGGGGGGTTTCCACTGTTTTGGTACATCAGGGGTTTTCCAATCGCGACATGGTGTCCGATCTCAATTCCAGCCAAAAACGTCAAATGGCGCTGCCTCCCTTCCGAGCTCTGCCATGCGCCCAAATAGTCATTTACACCCACATATGGGTTATCAGCGTACTCAGGACAAATTGCTCAATAACTTTTAGGGTCCTGTTACCCTTGGAAAAATAAAAATTGGGTGTGAAAAATCATTTTTGCAGAAAAAATATGATTTTTTAATTGTACCGCTGTACGTTATAAACTTCTGTGAAGCCCTTGTGGGTTCAAAGTTCTCACCACATATCTACATAAGTTCCTTGGGGGGTCTAGTTTCCAAAATGGGGTCACTTGTAGGGGGTTTCCACTGTTTAGGTACATCAGGGGCTCTCCAAACGCGACATGGTGTCCGATCTGAATTCCAGCCAATTTTGCATTGAAAAAGTCAAACGGCGCTCCTTCCCTGCTGAGGTCTGCCATGCGCCGAAACAGTGGTTCCCCACACATATCAGGTATCAGCGTACTCAGGACAAATTGCACAATATCTTTTGCAGTCCAATTTCTCCTGTTACCCTTGGTAAAATAAAAAAAATTGAACCTGAAGTATTTTTTTAGTGAAAAAAAGTCAAATGTTCACTTTTTTTAATATTCAAAAAATTCCTGTGACGCACCTAAAGGGTTAATTAACTTCTTGAATGTGGTTTTGAGCACCTTAAGAGGTGCAGTTTTAGAATGGTGTCACTTTTGGGTATTTTCTATCATATAGACCCCTCAAAGTGGCTTCAAATGTGATGTGGTCCATAAAAATAAAATGGTGTTGCAAAAATGAGAAATCGCTGGTCAATTTTTAACCCTTATAACTTCCTAACAAAAAAAAATTTTGGTTCCAAAATTGTGCTGATGTAAAGTAAACATGTGGTAAATGTTACCTATCAAGTTTTTTGTGTGCCGTATCTCTGTGATTTAAGGGCTTAAAAATTCAAAGTTGTAAAATTGCGAAATTTTCAAAATTTTCGCCAAATTTCCATTTTTTCCACAAATAAACGCAAGTTATTTGAATGAAATTTTACCACTAACATGACGTACAATATGTCACGAGAAAACAATGTCAGAATCAGTGGGATCCATGGAAGCGTTTCAGAGTTATTACCTCATAAAGGGACAGTGGTCAGAATTGTAAAAATTGGCCTGTCATTAACGTGCAAACCACCCTTGGGGCTTAAGGGGTTAAAGAGCACAAAAAAGAAAAAAGAAAAATTCTAAAGAGAAGAAAATTAAATGTAGTGAGTGTGAAAGATTTATTTCTTTTAATTAAGCAATGTCTTTTCATGACAAGTCAACATATATAAATGAGAAAAATTTATATTTTATTTCTTCTTATCATTGATCATGTTTCCTATTAAATTGTTTAAATTGACAGTGAGTCAGTATATATGTTAGGGATGGCGGAACGCACTAAATATAAATAATAGGAAGTGCGTTCACCGCCCGGGGTCCACTGTGCAGTAGGTGTAACAGCCGCTGCTGAGTAATGGCAGACTCGCTATATGGCGGTATACTGCTCTCGGGTTAAACGTCACCCGGGGTGCACAGAGCAGACTCTGTTTAACTCACAGAGGCCCTAAAGCATAACTGCCGAGCCTGTTAGCTTCACAGGTCTCAGTTGGCATGCACACACGGTATATGGTCACAGTGCGTGCGGCGTCGCTACCACGAACACCGGTAAGTGCTGTTAGCTGCAGCGTGGCAGTAACTACTGCTGCTATACGATAGTGCCGTGAGGCGTGATACCATCGGACGCTAGAGCAGAAATGCAGTATGCACTGTGGCCTATAGCTTGCCACTGACTGGCACTGACTATCTCTCTAGTTCTCTATCCACATGCGTAATATCAGAGGGAAGGGGTTTCAAATGAGTCAGTCACCAGAATCATACATCCATCACCATTCACACATAGCAAGTATAGTCTATACTAGCGCATGGGCGAGCAGCCATGGGGGCCTTTTATAGCCATGCGCTTCCGGGACCTTCCAGACCTCTGAGATGGGCCAATCAGATCCACTGGGAGATCGTCTCGTGGGCATGCCCAGTAGTGCGGCGAGAGGACTTAGCCTCTGGAGTGGTTTCCTGCAAAGCAGGTTGCACTACCATTGCTGGTCCAGAGGTGGCAGCAACATCCAGACCCAGAGAGCTGGTCTGAGCAAGGTGCCTGGATTGCCGAGATTGCTTTGCAGGTCCCTGAGTGGTCGGAAAGGAATGGGAGACCGCTGGATGTATGGCTCTGGATTCCTGCTGGGCAGCTGCAGGAATCCGATGCCTAACAATATATTCATATACAATTTATGCTTGATTTAATATAATTATTGATAGAGATTATCAAAATTACTCAAGTGAAATTGAATTCTCTTTGAATTTTGCACAACTCTACATCTGACAAAATGCAGATTATTTTCTCATTTGCTTCCACACAGATGTTAGTGGTAAATTTTGGTCAATATAATTTGTGCTAATTTATGAAAATATGGAAAATTTGAAAAATAAATTGAAAAATTCACAATTTTTAAAATTTTAATTTTTATGCCCTTAATTCAGAAAGTTATACAACAAAAAATAGTTATTAAATACCATTTCCATATGTCTACTTTACATCAGCATCATTTTTTAACATAATTTTACTAAGTTAAAATGGTTAAAAGTTTCAGCATCTTTTGTTTTCTCCAACTAAATTTACAAAACCTAATTTTTTAGGGACCATATCACAAAGTGGCTTTGAGGGGCTATATGACAGGAAATAGGCAGAACACAGGATAAATGTGAAATGGTCCAAAATGTTTTGTATCCCAAAATGCCACCAACAAAAGCAGAACAATGACTGTAGAAAAGTTCTACAGCTACTCACACCCAAAAAGAAATCCAGCAAATTCTGCACTCACAAATCCAATTGCCTCCATAGCCCCACAGTGTACCTAATTCCCAGTTAGCATCTAAATGTTTGGCATTACTGTAGTTAGAAAAGCTTAATTAATTTACAGGGTGCTTGTCTCCAGAAGCAAAAACTGAGCATCATGTAAGTTTACTATAATGTATTGGGAACTAAAATGTGTTGGGCACTACAATGGCAAAACTGCATTATCACTCTGCAACATCCGTTGCCGCTTATTTCTTTAAAATATCCATGGAATCAAAATCATCACTACAACCGTAGATGAATTCTCAGAAGGGTGTAATTTCCAAATTGGGATCAATTGAGGGAGATTTCTGCTCTTCTGGCACTTAGGGTCTCTGCAAATGGAGTTTACAAACTATTCTAAGAAAATCTGAGCTCTAAAAGTTAAATAGCGCTAATTTCCTCCTGAGTCTTGCTGTGTGGCCAAAGACTACTGTAAAGCCACATATGGGTATTTGCCATGTTCAGTAGCAATTGTGTAACAAATTAGGTAGTCATTTTTACCAATTTCCACTTGTTAACATGTCAAACTACATTTTAGTGGTAAAAATTAAATTACTGATTCTTTACTGCCCAATGGTATAACATTTTGTAAAACACATGCGGTATCAATATGCTCACTGCATAGATTAATTCATGAAGAGGTATAGTTTGTAAAATTGGGTCACTTATGGGAGGGCTGCTGTCCTGACACCTCAGAGGCTCTACCAATGTGACATGGCAACATTCCAAGCAAATCTGAACTTTGATATGGCTCTTCTTCCCTTCTGAGTTTTGCACTGTGCCTGAAAAGTAGTTTTTTGACTACATATGGGGTATTGTTATGCTCAGGAGAAATTGTGTAACAAATTTTGTCATCCTTTTTCTCCTTAGCCCTTTTGTAAATTAAAAACTTAGGGCTAAAACATTTTAGTGGGAAAAAATATTTTTTTCATTTTCACTGTTGAATGTTATGCAGTTCTGCGAATTACCTGGGGGTTAAAAATATTTCCTCCTGTTTACTTTGTGAAGATGAAAAATGTTTTGTGGGAAAAATGTATTTTTCACCTTTTATGGCTGAAAATTAGAAAATTCTATGAAGTACTTGTGAGTTCAAGGTGCTCACCACACCTAACGATAAATTCCTTGAGAGGTGATGTTTCCAAAATTGGGGTGCTAGTAGGAGTTTCCACTGTTTAGACTGATCACAGGCTCTGCAAATGAAACATGGCATCCGCTATCTATTCCAGCTAATTTTGCACTCCGAAAGTTAAATGGTGCTCCTTCCTTTCCAAACTCTGTCGTGCACTAAAACAGCAGTTTTCCACTACATATATCTACAAATTGTATAGGAGACAAGAGGGAGTCAGGGAGCTGCATGCTGTAGCAATCCAATCCAAATGAGGTCAGTTCCAGTGTGCAACAGGTGAGTGCTGATATTGCTGAGAAGTACAGCCACATAGGAAAATAATTTTAAAAAACAGCGTGGGGGGCACCTCTACTTTTGATAACAAACCTTGCTGACAGCTAAGGGTTGCAGCCTCCAGCTGTGAGTTTTGCCTGGTTGGTTGAAGAAAATAGAGGGAACCCATGTACGGTTTTTCATTCATTTATTTCATTTGATCACAGGTGGATGGTGAGGAAAACCCTGATCATCCACTCCTCCTGTCAATGTTATTAGTGGAAGCAAGTATGGATGATGGGAGTAATTGTCCCAAAAGTCCCTACCTGCTGCCATTGTTTGGACTTTACTATAACTCTCATCATTTTCCCCTGTTCGTGCTGATCGCTGGCAGAGCAGGGGAGAAAGATGAAAGCGGTCTTCAGCACCTGCCACCAGGGAACAGCGCTTACTGTAGCACTTCCATGTTGCTAATGCGTGTCACATGGAGGACATGAATGTGTGTTCTCCGTGTGCATGTGTGCAGGAGGTTTTGCCATCCATGCTGACGGTAAAAAATGGACATGTCAGCATATTTTGTCCACGGACACCCAGTCCGTGGAGACACATTGGCATGTGCACAGACCCATTCATTTGAATGGGTCTACGTGTGTTCGTTTCTCCGATATGTGACCACAGATACCGGAGACACTGATGTGTGAAAGAGGTCTTAATGTGATCTTTGGGAAGCATAATGAACAAATTAACAGCAGGTCAAAAATTATTATTTATTTTTTACATTATATTTCATGTGGCACAAATAATTAGATGGATTTATTCTTCTGGTCAGAGCAATTACAGAGATACCAGAATTATATTATTTAAGGTTTTGCTACTATCACACACTAAAAGACTAGTTTTAAGTTTTCTTTATTTCTGCTGACAGAGTCATGTGATAGTTTGTTTTTTTACAGGATGAGTTGGAGTTTTTTTGGGGTGCGCATGATAGTTTATTTTATCACTTTCTATTCTGATTTTTGGGAGGCAGAATGAACAACAAACAGCAATTCAGAGATAGCTTTTTTTGCTTTAAAGCTGTTCACCGTGTGGTAAAAGTGATGAGCTTAATTCTTTGGATCAGTTTGGTTGCAGTGATGCCACATTTGTATAATTCATTCATGTTTTGTCGCTTCTACACAATAAAAACAGTTTTATAGAAAAAAAATGTTTTTGCATTGCTGTAATCTGAGAGCTATTGCTTTTTTATTTTTCCACTGATGGCAGTTTGTTTTTTGCAGGATAAGATGATATTTTCAGCTATACCATTTTTATTTGCATTCAACTTTCTTATCGTGTTTTATTCCACTTTTTTTGGCTGTTTGATGAATAAGCATAGTTTTTCTAGGCTATTTCGCTTTAAAAAAAATGTGTGATTCTATTTAAGAGGCTTTTCCCGAAGCATTCATATCATACATTTTTATTCTTTTGCAAAATTTTACCTAAATAAATGTATATAATTTATTTAGTGTCAGCATATTATCACTATATGGATTTGCATGTAGTAAACTCACTAAATTGAGCATAAAATATTATACATGTAATATAAATAATATAAATATATGGAATATTAATGTATATAGAAAGGTGACATCCTGATTCTTCTTGTCATTGTAATGTATTTATACATAATATTACCAACAACTAGTAAAATATATTTTTTGCTCAATAAATACTGATGAGTGAACATGCTCAGTGATACTCGGATATCACTGGAGTATCTGGGTGCTCGAATATGCTTGGTATTTGACAAGCATTGACTGGAGCTTGTATTGAATGCTCAAATTCCTGCACCACATGTTTGTCACCTTTTCCACAGCCAATAAACATGCCTGCCAGTCACTGTAATGCCGTAGCCATCTTTGTAGTGGCATTACTGTAATAAGCTTGACCGCATCACCTCATCAGAGGTTGTAAAAGGACTGGATCTGCCACACTCAGCTCACTGTCAACATTGCACAGCTCAGGGACAGTTGTGATTGGAGGGAGAGAGTAGTTCTCAGGCCTGTGTGTGTGCACAGTTTCATTAACTAGAGTCGTCTAGTGGTGTTACTGCTGCAGATGCTGAACTATTATACTAAAAGTCCTAACTTCTAAAGGCTAATCTTTTTCTTTTTCTGTTTCTATGCCATATACTCTACATTTAGCCTAGGGACAACTGCTGGAGCAAATAGAGTGGCTGAATACAGCCTTTAGGCAGGGCTCAGGTTTGCAGTCCATTGCTAAATATACAGCTGCTGCAGATGACCACTTTTTTTGGTGAAAAAAATGTCTACATTGTTACCCATACAGTTTAAGGTGCTTTGTGTAAAATTACGGTAATTTTAAATTTTGAAAAACAACTTGGCCTGCTACAAGTGATAAAAATATTTATTCCAATAATTGATTGTCATTCATACAGTTTAATGTTCTTTGTATGAAATTACAGTGGTTTTGAATTTTTTAAAACTGCTTGGCCTGCTACAGGTGACAACATTTTTGTTACAAAAATTGACTATTATTATTCTTACAGTTTAACGTGCTTTGTGTTAAATTACAGTGGTATGCCATTTTGAAAAACTGCTTAGCTGGCTACAGGTGACAATTTATTTTTTATTAAAAAATGTAACATAAAGCAATCAAGGAAACTTGGTTTCCAGAGACCTTCCAATTACAAAATGTGTAAGGCGTGCGATAAAGCATGGGGAAGTGGAAGTATTGATGATAGTTTCACACAGACAAGGACATGGACCACAAGCAACATGCCCATCCACAACATATAGCTTCCTGAGCCACTTTGCAGGGGGTTACAGGACACCATTTCTAAAGCCACACCAGTGCGAACAGGTGATAAGTCAGGTTGTTAAGTAACCAAGTCAAGAGTACCAGGGTGCAGCGGTGTAAGACAAGGTGGTGGATGACAAAGTCACTGACCCAACCTGGGAAGCCGGCATGCATATGAAACCAGCAGTGCAGAGTTGGGGAGAAATCAGCAGCACTGAAAAAGGAAGGAAGAGACAATGGGATGACTAGAGGGAGAAGGAATGCAACTGTTGCACATAGCATCGACACTCGTGAATTTCTCCATAAAAAAATAGGTGTTACCCAGTTTGAGAGTTTTTTAAAGAGAGTTCTGACAAAATTAAATACTATGCTAAGGCTAGTTTCACACTTGCTTTTTTTTGCAGCGCGTTTTTCCCGCAAAAAAACGCATTGAAAAAACGCATACATAAGCATACAACTGCTGCGTTTTTTTCAAGCATTTTTATGAGCATGCATGAAAAAAACGCAGCGTTTTTATGCGTTTGTATGCGTTTTTAGTGCGTTTTTACCGCGTTTGCGTTTTTTTCCAACATTTTTAGGTGGCCCCTCACACTACCCAAACCATGACTTTACTAACCCTAACCCTGACCCTAACCCTAACCCTAACCCTGACCCTAACCCTAACCCTAACCCTAACCCTGACCCTAACCCTTAACCAAATCATACTTAACCCTAACCCAAACCCTAAACCCTAACTAACCCTAACCCTAACCCTAACCCTGACCCTAACCCTAACCCTAACCCTGACCCTAACCCTAACCCTAACCCTGACCCTAACCCTTAACAAAACCATACTTAACCCTAACCCTGACCCTAACCCTAACCCTGACCCTAACCCTTAACCAAACCATACTTAACCCTAATCCTGACCCTAACCCTGACCCTAACCCTAACCCTGACCCTAACCCTTAACAAAACCATACTTAACCCTAATCCTGACCCTAACCCTGACCCTAATCCTTAACAAAACCATACTTAACCCTAACCCTGACCCTAACCCTAACCCTGACCCTAACTCTAACCCTGACCCTAACCCTAACCCTAACCCTGACCCTAACCCTTAACAAAACCATACTTAACCCTAATCCTGACCCTAACCCTGACCCTAACCCTTAACAAAACCATACTTAACCCTAACCCTGACCCTAACCCTAACCCTGACCCCAACCCTAACCCTAACCCTGACCCTAACCCTAACCCTAACCCTGACCCTAACCCTTAACAAAACCATACTTAACCCTAATCCTGACCCTAACCCTGACCCTAACCCTTAACCAAACCATACTTAACCCTAACCCTGACCCAAACCCCAACCCTAACCCTGACCCTGACCATAACCCTAACCCTAAACCCCCTTAACTAACCCTAACTCTAACCCAAACCCCTAAATTCCATGGTTAAAAAAAAAAAACGCATATGCAAAAAAACGCATACATGAGCATGCCAGTGCGCACATATGCGCATCCATAGGCTATAATGGCCATTTTTAGCGCAAAACGTGCGCATATGTGCGCATGCGCTTTTTTGCAGGGCCAAAAAATGCAACATGCTGCGTCTGGAAAATACCAACGCACACCCCAAAAAAACGCAGCGCATGAAAATCGCATACATGCGCTTACCAGCGCGCAGGTATGCGCACCCATGTTAAATATAGGGGAAAAAACGCATGCGCAGGTATGCGTTTTTTTCCAGCGCTAAAAAACGCAAATGTGAAACCAGCCTAAGATCAGCAGGGGCCTTTCCCTTAAGAACCTAACCACCACCAGCATGATCAGGCACGTGTCATCTAAACTTGGTGAGCTGAATGTCTGGGTCCACAATGGGTGTCAGTGGATGACACCACTGTCACTTCCCCTGTGCTAGGTTCTTGCCAAACCATTGTCAATGATAATGGCACAGATGCCTCTCATTCTGCATCTGTCCTTCCATATTCTGAGGCAATATAATCAGGTACTCCCAAAGCACAAAATTCAGCTGTCCCTACCCCAGGCCTTAGAAAGAAAAAGAAAGTTCCTAGCTACCCAACTAATGGCCCAAATGCTAAACGGGCACATTTCCAGGCTGCTTGCCATGGAAATGTTGCTGTTTAGGCTAGTAGACACAGATGATTTCCACTGAGTCATGTACACAGCTACCCCTTGGTACTCTGGTGTGGCATCCCCACCTTGTAGCAGCATTTGTCCAAGAACATCACACGTGCTCTTTCCAATGCACTTACTGGAATTGTTCACTTAACAGCTGACACGTGGACAATCGCTTGTGGTCAGTGATGCTACATTTCCCTGATGGCAAACTGGATGAACATTGTGGAGGCTGGGGCCAAGTCCCACTCTGACACTGCACATGCGCTTCTGGGTTTCCTCCACGTCATAGACCAGTTCCTGCATCCCTGCCTGCTCTTCCTTATCCTCCCTCTCTGATGTGTTATCTCAGAGAACATCTTCCACAACAGGCAGAAGCTGAAAGTTCTGTAGCTCTGCATCAGCAAAACAGCAACAAGCTCTACTGAAGCTCATATCCGTGAGTCAGCTATGGCTACCGCCGCTCTGGCAGTGCTGTGGCAGCCCATGCAAGTGCCAGCCCACTTACTGGACTGTGACATCACTACATGCTAGAACATCACTCTGCACATGCTGGCAAGGCTTTGTGAGCAGCAGAAGACAGTTGTGGAATACTAGCTCCAACATGTACATTGGTATTCTGGTCAGTCTACAGACATAGCAACTGAAGAGGTCATAGTGGATGTATGACATTTGCAAGGTTCTCCAAAATTGATGCCATAATCAGCGCAATGATAACACTTCTGAGTCTACTTAAACAGCAGCTGCTGGCAATTTAACATGAAGCTTTGCATGCGGACTAGGTGGAGATGGAGGAAGACATGAGATAGTGAGATACTGCCCAGCCTCATCTCATCTGCTCAGCATGGATTGGGTATCAATGAGGAGGCTAAGGAGGAGGAGGAACAGGAGCTGGTTGCTAGCGCAACAGAGGCTAGTGCCCACACAAGTTTTGTCCTGTCTTTCCTACTTGGATGGGCTGAGATGGGGAATAATGAGGAAGAGAGGGAAGAGGAGGAGAAGATGGAGAGTTGTCATCATGGTGGAGATAGGGAAGTGTTGGTTGTATGGTCCTTGGCACATATGGCTGACTTTATGTACTGCTACCTTTCCTGTAATCCTCACATTATATTCACCTTGGGCAAAAAATGTACTGGTTGGTCGCCCTGCTAGACCAACACTACAGGGAGAACATTTGAATGAGGCACTCAAGGTGGTGCCTTCAAGGGTGTATGGATGACCCTGCTTGTAATTCTAGGAGTACCACTACATGACAATTTGAACAGAATGTGTATGTGGCCCTCTTTTATGTCTAATGCAAGGTGCATCTGAGTCCCTCTTTCAACATCAGTTCTCGCTTCCTTCATAAATGACATTCAAATTTACCATTATTTACTAAAAATATCAACTTTGGTTTACTTAAATTTTGCCTTATATAAAAGTCATTATACAAGAAAGAAAGTTTATTTCCTGTAAACTCCAATTTCTCTTTGATTTTAAATGTTTTATTGTCAGTAATTAAAGTGGAGTAAAAGTGTGACACCATTGTTCTCAGCAGTGATTTAGGAGTCAGAGATGCTTCCAAAGGTCTTCTCCATGCTGTTCTGCTTCCATTCAGCACTTTTTCCATCCATTTCAACATTTTCACTGCCCCCCCAGACCTCCTTGTAGGGGCTGCCAAAAATGCTTGGATTTCCCACTGACTCCCATTATACTTGTAACTCGAAATGAGCATCCAAGCATTAGAAATTACTCGGTTCGAGTAATGAGCATCCAAGCACTTTAATGATTGCTCATTACTATCAAAAAATTAGTGAAAATTTAGCAAAAATATTTTCCCAAAAATGTTATTGAAAAAATCAATTTGTGTCCAATTACAAGGACTCTAAGCATGCATCCATTTCTACTGACAATTTTAATAAAATCACAGTGATTTCACATTACATGATTATTACGTATAATTGTTTATAACTGTTTTTAATTGCTGTGCTGTCACACAATATCAGTAATGCTTATGTAGTATTAAATGGTTTTCTCTCCATATGCCTATAGCTAAGCTATGAGTTATGACGTGTTCTCACTATCCAGACTCACCACAAAATGGCTGCAGTATTCTTTGCCTTGGCTTATATATAGGATATGATATTTCCTTCTCTTCAGCTATACTACTTAATGTCTTAATTGCAAGGCATTATGGGGAAGCTCACTTGGCAATCTTCATATTCATGTGAGCCTTCTCTGAAAGCCTTTTGCAACATGTAAAAAAGCAGCAGCCATTTTAGACAATTCAGGTCAATTTAATGTGTTAAACTCCTCTCCTTACCCCTTACTTATTTGTAATCCACTCTGTTTGAATTCATGCAAAATGACCTCCATCTTGCTTAACAATAAATGGCTGACAAAAAGGTTAAACAGAAAATGAAAACATACTTTGCTGCTTAGCACAGATGCTCTGGTGAGCTGGTTGCCTGTCAGTGTCATCATAGTTACAGCCGCCCCTCACTATGTAATGAAAAGTGACTCTATGACTGAAAACCAGAGAATGCCAGTAAGAAAAAAGTTATATTAATCCTAGCAGCCATGTAGTTTTCTCCCACATATGGGGTGTCAGCGTACTCAGGACAAATTGGACAACAACTTTTGGGGTCCAATTTCTCCTGTTACCCTTGGGAAAATGAAAAAATGGGTGACTAAAAGATGATGTTTGTTGAAAAAATACGATATTTTTATTTTCACGCCCGGTCATTATAAACTTCTGTGAAGCCCTTGGGGGTTAAAAGTTCTCACCACTCATCTAGATAAGTTCCTTGGGGGGTCTAGTTTCCAAAATGGTGTCATTTGTGGGGGGCTTCCACTGTTTTGGTACATCAGGGGTTTTCCAATCGCGACATGGTGTCCGATCTCAATTCCTGCCAAAAACGTCAAATGGCGCTGCTTCCCTTCCGAGCTCTGCCATGCGCCCAAATAGTCATTTACACCCACATGTAAGGTATCAGCGTACTCAGGACAAATTGCAAAATAACTTTTAGGGTCCTGTTACCCTTGGAAAAGTAAAAATTGGGGGTGAAAAGATCATTTTTGCAGAAAAAATATGATTTTTTAATTGTACCGCTCTATGTTATAAACTTCTGTGAAGCCCTTGTGGGTTCAAAGTTCTCACCACATATCTAGATAAGTTCCTTGGGGGGGTCTACTTTCCAAAATGGGGTCATTTGTGGGGGTTTCCACTGTTTAGGTGCATCAGGGGCTCTCCAAAAGCAACATGACACCCGCAGACCATTCCATCAAAGTCTGCATTCCAAAACGTCACTACTTCCCTTCCGAGCCCCGACGTGTGCCCATACAGTAGTTTTCTCCCACATATGAGGTATCAGCGTTCTCAGGACAAATTGGGCAACAACTTTTGGGGTCCAATTTCTCCTTGTACCCTTGGGAAAATAAAAAAATTGGTGACTAAAAGATCAAATATGATTTTTTTTATTTTCACGCCCGGGCGTTATAAACTTCTGTGAAGCACTGGGAGGTTCAAAGTGCTCACCACACATCTAGAAAAGTTCCTTGGGGGGTCTAGTTTCCAAAATGGTGTCATTTGTGGGGGGTTTCTACTGTTTTGGTACATCAGGGGCTTTCCAAACGCGACATGATGTCCGATCTCAATTCCTGCCAAAAACGTCAAATGGCGCTGCTTCCCTTCCGAGCTCTGCCATGCGCCCAAATAGTCATTTACACCCACATATAAGGTATCAGCGTACTCAGGACAAATTGCAAAATAACTTTTAGGGTCCTGAAACCCTTGGAAAAGTAAAAATTGGGGGTGAAACGATCATTTTTGTGGAAAAAATATGATTTTTTAATTGTACCGCTGTACGTTATAAACTTCTGTGAAGCCCTTGTGGGTTCAAAGTTCTCACCACATATCTAGATAAGTTCCTTGGGGGGTCTACTTTCCAAAACGAGGTCATTTGTGGGGGTTTCCACTGTTTAGGTACATCAGGGGCTCTCCAAACGCGACATGGGGTCCGATCTGAATTCCAGCCAATTTTGCATTGATAAAGTCAAACGACGTTCCTTCCCTTCTGAGGTCTGCCATGCGCCGAAACAGTGGTTCCCCCCATATATCAGGTATCAGCGTACTCAGGACAAATTGCACAATAACTTTTGCAGTCCAATTTCTCCTGTTACCCTTGGTAAAATAAAAAAATTTGAACCCTAAGTTTTTTTTGTGAAAAAAAGTTAAGTGTTCATTTTTTTTTAAATATTCAAAAAATTCCTGTGATGCACCTAAAGGGTTAATAAACTTCTTGAATGTGGTTTTGAGCACCTTAAGGGGTGCAGTTTTTAGAATGGTGTCACTTTTGGGTATTTTTTATCATATAGACTCCTCAAAGTGGCTTCAAATGTGATGTGGTCCATAAAAATAAAAGGGTGTTGCAAAAATGAGAAATCGCTGTTCAATTTTTAACCCTTATAACTTCCTAACAAAAAAAAATTTTGGTTCCAAAATTGTGCTGATGTAAAGTAAACATGTGGGAAATGTTATTTATTAAGTTTTTTGTGTGCCATATCTCTGTGCTTTAAGGGCATAAAAATTCAAATTTGGAAAATTGCAAAATTTTCAAAATTTTCTCCAAATTTCCGTTTTTTTCACAAATAAACGCAAGTTATATGAATGAAATTTTACCACTGACATGAAGCACAATATGTCACGAGAAAACAGTGTCAGAATCACCAGGATCCATGGAAGCGTTTCAGAGTTATAACCTCATAAAGGGACAGTGGTCAGAATTGTAAAAATTGGCCAGGTCATGAACGTGCAAACCACCCTTAGGGGTTAATCAGAATCCTCTGTAACATTCTGACTCTGAATAACAATATAGTTGCATATACTATTCATCCCTGATTGAGCTCTTGCTTCATTATTACCATTTAGTTGCATTTTAATACAGTGTTTCATACAGTACAGAGTGGGCCATGTATATGGATACACCAAAATAAAATGGGAATGGTTGGTGATATCAACTTTCTGTTTGTGGCACATTAGTATATGGGAGGGGGGAAACTTTTCAAGATGGGTGGTGACTATTGTGGCCATTTTGAAGTAAGCCATTTTGGATCCAACTTTATTTTTTTCAATGGAAGAGTGGGAGAAGAGGGTTGCGTTGACAATCCAACACAATGGGCAGCACTTTGAGCACATTTTTTAAGTGGTCATAAACTTGTAAATAACTCATGAGAGAAAAAAGCACACCATTGTTTTTCTTGTGAAATTCTCAATAAGTTTGATATGTCACATGACCCTCTTCGCTTTGGAAAAAATAAAGTTAGATCCAATATGGCCGACTTCAAAATGGCCACCATGGTCACCATCCATCTTGAAAAGTTTCCCCGCTCCCATATATTAATGTGCCACAAGCAGGAAGATGATATCACCAACCATTCCCATTTTATTTAGTTGTATCCATGTAAATGGCCCACCCTGTATATGAAAGCTCCATCATATGCACAACATTGAGCTGTAATCTAATTAAAAGTTTCAACATTGTTTATGGCGCTTGTTTTAAGTGTAAATTACTTTGTTCCTTATTGAGGTCTATTTTATTCCAGGTAAAGAAGCAAAATATCATACAGCATTCAGCATTATCCATTTTTTGAAAACTAAGAAAGAAGAAACCTCATTTTGGCAACATGTTGGCACCTGCACAATCTGCATATGAGCGCCTTGTATCCTGGTGAGTTACTTTTTTTATATGATTTTGATTACATATTGATTTTATATTAAACCTGCAAATATATGAATGCAATCCTATATTATTTTAAAACATATTTTCACTTCAATAAATATTGTTCAAACATCCTAATAATATTAAATCTAATATTATTTATAAATGACTATTGCTTGCATGACTCCACCAAGCCTTTTCAGAATGTATCTCCAATGTAATCGCTGCCTCTATATGCTTTTGAAATGTCTGCTAATTAAATATTTACTGGTTAAGTGAACCTATCACAGAATCTACCCTACAGGGCTCCTTCAAATGAGTGTATGAGAAATCGTCCAAGTTTCATCCAGGAAGCTCCGATGATTTTTCAAATTTTAACCCTATTTTCAACAGTGTGCCATTCATTCGTGTGTCCGTTCTTTGATGTCTGTGTGACATCCGTGTGATGTCCTTGTGCAGTGTATTTTCAAAATGAACATGATCAAATACAATTTCCTAGGTGTATATTAGAAGTGAACCTGTAAAAATAGGATGACACCCTAATGTTCCATGTGCGATCCGTTTTTTACGCACCTGAAGACTTGAGTGGGTGAGCATAAAAAACAGATTGTGCTCTATGAAGAAAGTAGTGCATGCTGAAAACGTTTCTCATGGACAGCTAAGAGAAAAATTGTTCATCTTAACAGACCTATTCACCCCTACATGACATCTACGGTACATATACAGCATTGCAGGAGCTGCTTTCCCACAAACCACCGTACAAGAATGGTGCAAAGATCGAATCGGCTCTCAGAGCCAGCGCTATTATCGACGGACTTCAGCTATATATTTTAGTTGATGCAGCATTCAGTGAAATATTTTAGTTGACGCAAACAATCGGTGCTAGGGACGATCGCGAGTATTTAAGCCATCTGATGTCGCTATTGACATTAGCGACAGCGACATTGATCAGCTCAGAGAGGGAACTCCATCTCTACTCTGATGGGCACAACGCAATTGTGACTCGCATTGTGTTGATGGTCTCCATGGTGACCAAGGGCCGAAAGATGGCTGCCGGGTCACCCAGGTATTATTGCCAGTAAGCAAGAGCTGGAGCTGACACTCCTCCTTTCTATGTGCAAAAGTCAAATCTAATACCATGCAATGCAAAAGCATTGTAGGATATTAGATCGGCAAACAGGGCACAGAAAGTTTGAATGAACTGTAATTATATTTAAAAAAATCACAAAATAAAGAACAAAAGATTTTACATTTATTATGCCAATAAATACATATATTAATCTAAAAAACAAAAATAAACAAAGTTCACATGTTTGTTATCATCATGTCTGGAATGAACTGACATAAAAACTGTCCCACTAGTTAACGCCTTCAGAAGACACTGCAAAAAAAGTAAATAAAAACAATGCTTTTTCATAATACTGCTGAACAAAAGTTGAACAAAACGTGATAAAAAAGTTGAATATAAATACAAAAGGTGTATCGGAAAACCATCTTGTCCCTCAAAAAACAAGCTGCCATACAGCTCCATCAGCAAAAATATAAAAAGCTATATATAGATCTCAGAGTACAGTGATGCAAAAATAATTCATTTTTCTAAAAAAAAATTTTATTTTATAAAAGAGGCAAAACATAAAAAAGCACACACATTTGGTATCATCGCGACCCAATACAAACTGTCCCACTAGTTAACCCTTTCATTTAACATTGTTAAAAAAATTTAAAAAGTGGCAAAAATGATGCTTTTTCATCATACCACCAAGCAAAAAGTGGATTAAAGCACAATCAAAAAGTCAAATGCAAATAAAATTGTTACAGCTAAAAATTATATGGCGATTCAAAAACTTGTTTCTGCAAAAAAAGCATCTTTTAGTGTGTGATTTTTAGAAAAATACACAGCAGTCCTTCTTGTAGCGTAGCGGTGACCAAGTAGGGTTCCAACCCATAATATATGCAAAAAAATCCTGGCACTCAAGAGAGTTTAAGATGAAAAAAGGAAATATGTATTTGGTAATCTATATAATTGTTAGACGTTTTGGTCATGTCACTCGAACTTTCATCAAAACTAAATAAAGTACATAAAAGAAATAAAGTAAATAAGCAGAGAATCACATTCAGTATATCTACTTATGTACATCATATATTGAAAATATCTTGTGATTTTGTGCTGCAATATTATCAGACGTGGCGGAAATCCATCAACTCATTCATTATAGATATTCAAATTTTCATTTATCAAAGGCTTGTCATGTAATATAATGATATGAGAACAAAAAATGGTCATAGTGTAAGAAATTTAACAACATAGTAATCACAGGAAAATGTGGTACCAAAAGGATATATGAAGATCTAGATATACTTCTGTGCTGAGTTTCCAGTTATACCATTAGGTGGAGGTATGGTCCAATAAAACAGTGATTGGTATAGAATTGCAGAGGAGATCCCCAATTTAGACCATGGATATATACCATGTTATTCATGTTTTTTATCTGTGCTGGGTGTGAGTAAAGCTAAATATCCTGGGAAAAGTGAAAATACTGGTGAAAACGACATTAAGTATAAAATAAGGCAGCTGGAAACAAGTTTAAAATGAATGGAAAAGAAGAGAACCATGCAATTGTGAATAGTCTAAAGAACCCACTGAACATAGGTCTAAAATTCAAAGTTTACCTGATTACCATGTGATGGGGACGATGCTGCTGTAATTGCACTGTTGTGTGTGATACACATCGCAAAGTAATGGCGCAAGGTATGCATCTCCATTGATGCTCTTTTTATATGGCCAGGTGGCAAGGTCTCGCATACAGCGGTGGTTCAGCAAGACTTAGGAAAGGGGGAGTATGTTAGGGGCCTGTCTAGGTCATCCCACGTGTGTCCATCAAAGCTGCCTTTCAGCTGTGGGCGTGTTGTAAAATGGAGTTATGCACTAACTGAGAGCGCATGTCTATGGCATATCTCACCGGTGCTCCATGTGTTATTTACTGGCGGTGGGCATATAGTGGTATTTAGATATTGCAGGTAAACAGCAAAACACTGTGGCAACAATAATATAGCTGCCTTGTTATATTGTATTATCTGTGGGTATACTTGAGGCATGAGAATATGGTGTAAATCAAAGATAAGTTACAACACCTGAGCGGTGGTCATGTTGTGAAGCAATTATTTATAAGAGGATTCATATAATATAACTTTTAGCAACCACTGTATGTGGTGCTTAATTTGGGAGAATATTAAGATAATGTAGTGACTATGAAATATAGGTAGAGTACAGTTTCGATTTATTCAAACACTTTAAAAGCCATTTGTAAAATTGGGAGAGAGACTCTCTGCCTGACGTTTTTCTGGCGCACCAATCCACCCTTAATCATAGGATCCTATGACTAAGGGCACCGTGGTGCACCAGAAACACATTAGGCAGAGAGCTTCTCTTTCAATTTTACAAATGGTTTTTAAAATGTTTGAATAAAAATTTTTTTTTTAAACTTGATGGACATGCTGAGAACATCCCTCCTTCTTCCTCACTTCAGCTCAAATCACCAGCCGGTACAGAACCCACCAGCTATATTTAATTGGAACGGCTTATGATATATGTCTCAGCGTGTCAAGCTCCAACTTTTCCCTTCCCCCACCCGCTCCCACAGACGCTACAGTTTCGATTGTCATCCACTGACCTATTGTGTAATGATCAGATAGAATGCTTGTGGTTATGAGGTATCAGGCCGAGGGTTAGATGCCCTTACCATGGTGCATAAAGTTCGGGTGTGTTAAGTCATATAGCCTATAGACATGGTTCTTGAGCATCCTGGACTCATTGTGGAGCACTCAATATCATCTGTAATACTAGGTGGTTAGAGAATATGGCTAGTAGGAAAGCAATGAAGTAAAAAAAGATGATGTGACATATGTTTAGGGAAAAAACCTATACTCTACCATTGATGGTGAGAACGAAGATGGTGGGTGGCGGGTTGTGGTGTGAATCTAGAAATTCTGTTGGAGAAAGAAAGACTCATTATTGATTTGCACAGATTCTAATGGTAGCATAATTATGCAAATCACATGGGCAATCTGTTTAGTACTTGGGTGATTTTGTTACAGTAGCATTCATACTTAACAGGACAACCCAATGGGCTTTGTTTATTTTGCATTTTGGAGGTGGGACGAATTAAACATGGCATATTTTCCATCCACAGTACATTTTTACAGATACCTATTGCACTCCTTACCTAACAGTTCTTGCAGTGTAGTTATATTTTTTCTTTTTGCAGCATGAGAAAACTATTGATTTAAAGCAAGGGTTACAAAGAAAAATCCCATACATCTTATTGATAAGGTCTATATCAAGGTCTCTGTTATAGCTACAATATGAGACCCCCACCCTCCCAACCCCTCGTTAGATCATTAATAAACCTCATGCTGACCTACTTTTAATGCAGTAAAACTGTATGAGATCCAGATTTTGCAAAAATAATTCAGACGTTCGTTTGTGGCTCTATAAGAAAAGTTAAATTGGCCTGAAGTCTAGAATGAAACTGAATGTATGTATAGAAATATTCCTATTTGTTATTTCACTTACTCTTTTATAACATTTTTTCTTGAATCTTCATAAGGAAAAACATTTTTTAATTTAAAGTCTTCTTAGCCTTTTTTGTTTTGCAGCATAATCTAATTGTATGTAGACTGCAAATCATTTGAGTAATGTTCCTATTTAGCGTTTTATTGCCCAATTCAATTATTTATTTTTTTTTTTCTTGTTGTTTATGTTATTGCTATGATTAATTAGCTCTGAAGAAAATGTGCTCATAAAAGCAGTAAGTCACAGAGTTCCTGGCAAATTCATTGATTACTGTTGCTATGAAATATTGCTACAATTTGTATTGGCAGTCATTGTTTGAAATATTTAAAGCACAGTATTTTCTCAATGAATTTATTATCTGGATAACACAAAATGAAAGCATACATTTCCATATTACCACAACCACAAACAAAAGGCTTTGCTAGCCGAGTTCCTATCTTCTGGATTGAAGAAATAGTTATTTAAATATTTATAAAATGAACATTGTGAACAGACATGTTAAAAGCAGCTAATGCTAAAAAGCTATCAAGGGACCTATTAACAGAAGAGTGCTTTGTAACTCTGAAAACTTAAGGGTTATAGTGGTAGACAATCTAATTTAATTAAAAGCAGTCAGAATAAACCTATTATTGTAGTTGAACAATTCAGTGCCAATGTTTGTGGAATGCGCGTAAAATGTTATTCTTTTACATAATAAATTAGACCAAGATCAAATGTTCTAAACAATTATGTTTCTATAGAGCAGACATGAAAATGACAGTATTTAGGGTTACAATATGTGGACACTTCTTTAAATTGATGGCTTACCTTTCTTTGTATTCTTTGGTATTATGTAGTAGGTGAATAAGAGGCTTCTGGTAACTAGTGAATAAGCCCAACTTCTACTGATATAATAGTAGAAGATGCATAAAAGTAAACATTTCAATTGTAGCTCATAATTCAATCACAAATATAAGAGCCGATGGTTAGGACTATATTACTGAGCGGTGTGCCGGGATTTTTTTTAAAGATGGCACATTTCCTTTATATTTTAGGAGAATATAATATATATATAGCTCTGGCAAAAATTCAAAAATTAAGAGACCACCACATCAAATCTCTGTCATGGGCAGCCCATTCTCGTGACCTGAATCCCATTGAAAACCTCTGGAATGTAATCAAGATAATGATGGATAGTCACAAGCCATCAAACAAAGAAGAACTGCTTACATTTACGTGCCAGAAGCAGTGTGAAAGACTGATGGCAAGCATGCCAAGACGCATGAAAGCTGTGATTAAAAATCATGGTTATTCCACAAAATATTGATTTCTGAACTCTTCCTGAGTTAAAACACTAGTATTCATGTTTCTAAATGATTATGAACTTGTTCTCTTTGTATTATTTGAGGTCTGAAAATTTTGACCATTTTTCTTTGTCAGAAAAAAAATACAAAATTTATTGCTTGGAAATGCAGAGACGTGTAGTCAGAAGTTTATAGACTAAAAGAACAATTTACATTTTACTCAAAAATATACCTATAAAGAGAAAAATTAAACAAACTGAACATTTGAATGTGGCCTCTTAATTTTTTCCAGAGCTATACATATATATATATATATATATATATATATATATTTATTAATCGTTTACATTTTGAAAATTACAAAAAGGAAAATGGGTCAATGCGAAAGCTTGGGCACCCAGCATGGTTAGTACCTAGAGAAAACCAAAAACAAAAAACAAATACCCTAAAATAAAAAAGTAAATAAGTAAAAAATAAGTTGCAAAAATTGCATGGAGGTAGTAGTAATAATAAGGGTATTTAGTAAACATACTTTTGATCAAAAGAATGTACAAGCTATCCAGCCACGTCAAGGCAACCCTTGTGGGACAGTCCTAACTCTTGTATTTAATACCTTTCCACTTGTCAAGTGACGTAAATGTGATCAAGGACCGAGGGACTGAGCCACCAGTAATGGCATAGGCCAGACAGGATGGATTTTCCAACTCAGAAACAGGGCAGTCACACCCTTATATCCATAGAATGCACATTGAACTAAATGAGAAACTAGACTAAAAAGGAAAAAAAATAGGCAGCACTCAAATTAAATGTGAAAACAGTGGATACTTTACTGATCCTCAGGTGGCAACGTTTCAACGGTGACCCGTCTTTGTCAAGGCTATATATATACACAAACACACACAGTACCTTTGATCATTGTGGCCAAATAGTTTTACTATTTTTTTCAATTTGGTAATTTTTAAAATGAAAAAATTGAAAATTACTTTACATATATATATGTGTGTGTATGTAGTTTTCCCATTCCACAGCACCTCAGCAGACACTGACCGTGTGGTAGAAATCTAGCATCCTTGGGAACATAAGCTCCCAGCCATTGTCTGCCCCTCAGAAAGGAGCAGAGAGCACATGACAGAAATGAATCACCCCCTCCTCCATTACTGCCATGCACTATTGTTACTGGGGTAGAATATCGCATCATCAGCTGCCGCACACAGAGCCACACACAGAGCCACATTACCAGGTTACATAGCAACACATCTTCAGCTCGGGACTATGGGATGGAGGATGTGTGATGGGTATATGGGAACTGGACTATGGGATGGAGGATGTGTGATGGGTATATGGGCACTGGACTATGGGAAGGAGGATATGTATGATGAGTATATGTCCAGTGGACTTTGGGATAGAGGATGTGTGATGGGTATATGCGAACTGGACTATGGGATCAAGGATGTGTGATGGGTATAAGGGCAAGGGACTATGGGATGGAGGATATGCATGATGGGTATATAAGCACTGGCATATGGGTTGGAGAATATGTACAATGGGTACATGGGCACAGGACTATGGGATGGAGGATATGTATGATGGGTATATGGGCATGGGAATATGGGATGGAGGATATATATGACGGGTAAATGGGCATTGGACTATGGGATGGAGGATGTGTGATGAGTATATGGGCATGGGACTATGAGATGAGGATATGTATGATGGAAATATGGGCAATGGACTATGGGGTGGAGGATATATATGATGGGTATATGGGCTTGGGACTTGAGGAGACGTAAGATGGGTTTGAAAGATATATATGATGGGTATGGGACTATGGGATGGAGGATATGTATGATGGGTATATAGGCATGGGACTATGGGATGGAGGTTATATATGATAAGTATATGGGCACAGGACTATGGTATGGAGCATAAATATGATGGGTATATGAGCAAGGGACTATGTGATGGAGGATATGTATGATGGGTATATGGACACTTGAATATGGGATGGAGGATATGTATGATGGGTATATGGGCATGTGTGATGGTACATAGGCATGGGACTATGAGATGAGGATATGTATGATGGAAATATGGGCAATGGACTATGGGGTGGAGGATATATATGATGGGTATATGGGCTTGGGACTTGAGGAGACGTAAGATGGGTTTGAAAGATATATATGATGGGTATGGGACTATGGGATGGAGGATATGTATGATGGGTATATAGGCATGGGACTATGGGACGGAGGTTATATATGATAAGTATATGGGCACAGGACTATGGTATGGAGCATAAATATGATGGGTATATGAGCAAGGGACTATGTGATGGAGGATATGTATGATGGGTATATGGACACTTGAATATGGGATGGAGGATATGTATGATGGGTATATGGGCATGTGTGATGGTACATAGGCATGGGACTATGAGATGAGGATATGTATGATGGAAATATGGGCAATGGACTATGGGGTGGAGGATATATATGATGGGTATATGGGCTTGGGACTTGAGGAGACGTAAGATGGGTTTGAAAGATATATATGATGGGTATGGGACTATGGGATGGAGGATATGTATGATGGGTATATAGGCATGGGACTATGGGATGGAGGTTATATATGATAAGTATATGGGCACAGGACTATGGTATGGAGCATAAATATGATGGGTATATGAGCAAGGGACTATGTGATGGAGGATATGTATGATGGGTATATGGACACTTGAATATGGGATGGAGGATATGTATGATGGGTATATGGGCATGGGACTATGGGATGGGTATATGGACACTGGGCTATTGAATGGAGGATGTGTGATGGTATATGGGCACTGGACTATGGGATGGAGGATACGTATGATGGTATATGGGCAGTGGACTATGGGATGGAGGATATGTGTGATGTGTATATAGGCACGGGACTATGGGATGAAGAATATGTATGATGGGTGTATGGGCTGGACTATGGGATGGAGGATGTGTGATGGATATATGGGCACAGGACTATGAAATGGAGGATTTGTATGATGGGTATATGGGCACTGGACTATGGGATGGAGGATATGTATGATGGGTATATGGGCAGTGCTGTGGGGTTGAGGATGTGTGTTGGATATATGGGCACGGAACAATGGGATGGAGGATATGTGATGGATATATGGGCATGGGACTATGGGTTGAAGGATATGTATGATAGGTACATGGGCAAGTGACTATAGGATGGAGGACATGTATGATGGGTATATGGGCATGAGAAAATGGGATGGAGGATATATATGATGGGTATATGGGCACGGGACTATGGGATGGAGGATGAGTGATGTGTATATAGGCAATGGACTATGGGATGGAGGATGTGTGATGGTTTATGGGCACTGGACTTTGGGATGGAGGATGTGTGATGGGTAATTGGGCTCATGACTATGGGATGGAGGATGTGTAATCGGTTTTTGGGCAGTGGACTATGGGATGGAGGATGTGTAATTGGGACATGGGCATGAGACTATGGGATGGAGGATGTGTGATGGGTATATGGTCACTGGACTATGAGATGGAGGATATGTGTGATGGGTATATAGGCATGGGAAAATGGGATGGAGGATATGTATGATGGGTATATGGGCAGTGGACTGTGGTATTGAGGATGTGTGATGGGTATATGGTCACAGAACAATGGGATTGAGGATGTATGATGCTATATAGGCATGGGACTATGGGTTGGAGGATACATATGATGAGTATATGGGCACTAGCCCATGCAATGGAGGATATGTGTGATGGGTACATGGGCAAGGGACTATAGGATGGAGGACATGTATGATGGGTATATGGGCATGGAAAAATGGGATGGAGGATATATATGATGGGTATATGGGCATGGGACTATGGGATGGAGGATGAGTGATGGGTGTATAGGCAATGGACTATGAGATGGAGGATGTGTGATGGTGTATGGGCACTGGACTATGGGACGGACGATGTGTGATGGGTATTTGGGCTCAGGACTATGGGATGGAGGATGTGTAATCAGTTTATAGGCAGTGGACTATGGGATGGAGGATGTGTGATGGGTATATGGGCACTGGACTATGGGATGGATGACATGTGTGATGGTTATATGGGAACAGGTCTTTGGGATGGAGGATTTGTATGATGGTGTATGGGCACTGGGCTATTGGATGGAGGATTTGTGATGGATATATGGGTACTGGACTATGGGATGGAGGATATGTATGATGGGTATATAGGCAGTGGACTATGGGATGGAGGATGCATGATGGGTATATTGGCACTGGCCTATGGGATGGAGGATATGTATGAGCCTGAGGCTGCCTAAAGGGATAAAGTTCATTTCCTAATGGCTGCCGTGCTTTCAGTGTGATGGACTCACAGTTTCAGAATGCTATTAACCTGCAGATTAGCCACATATCTGCAGGTTAATAGTATTTTTTCACTTGATGGATTCCCTTTAAAGATAACCATAGAGATTAAACAGCTGTCAACTGAATGATCATGTGGCCAAAAGCTGTGTTTCCTGACTTCCCCAGTCATAGGAATGCCCAGACTAATGCTCCTGTGTACTTTAGAGAAGAGCTGCTGCCATAGTCCGAAAGCAGTGGTTTTTCTCCAGTAAGAACAAAAGTATCTGCCATTGGAAATCCACAGTAATGGTCCATCTGTCTCTACTCCTGATATCTCATGTTGACAAGAGTTGAGAGGTTCTCTTACACAATACACTGATAGCCAATGCCCATATTCTGTTGGGTTTGGCTGATGTTAATCTAATGTGTATATGTTGTATTTAAATGCCACAGAATGGTGGAGAAGAGATGAGCAGAAATTACCAAATAATTATTGCTGCAATTGATGGAAAATCATGGCAGAACAATTTTGTTTGTGATATTGCTGCAGTCCTTTTTCACAGTTCTGCACCATGTGTATACAATGGTGACTTGTAATAAAGCAAATCAAATGTAATTATTTAGCCATCGTTTCCAGTTATTTATATATAATAGAATAAATAACAGTATATCTAGATACAGCAATGTAAACCACAACCCAAGCTTTTAAGCAATTTCCTTGGATATGTTGAAGTGGAAGAGATACTCAGCCAAATGCTTCTGAATGTGAAGCTAGAATTAATGCAGAAGACATTATAACAATAATTACCAGGCTTTCAGTTGAAAGAATTTTTGCCTCCAATATGACCAATCGTAAATGATTTATAAAATATGAAATTTCATATTGTAATTTACATAATTCATTTCACTAAGCCCTTAGGCGTGATAAATGGGTACATTATGTAACCAAGGCAGGGATTTTTCAGCCTGTCTAATCATTTAAAAGATGAAATAGAAAACATTAGGGATGTTTGAATTTAGTAAATGAATTACATCCTTTATGTTGTGATATTTCCCTACATGCATTAGATAGCAAAGCAGAAAGCATATGTCACTTACTGCTATTTCTTTAGTCTGTACCCCATATTACCACACTGAGGGTGCTTCTAATATTTGGTAAAATATAATGGCATTTGTTAAAATTTGCTGCTTTCCCCAAGTCATTGTAAAATCAAATTTTATATTAGAAGTGCCAAATGGGCTGGAATGTTTAATAATCATGGGCATGTAGGCAAAAAAGGTCAACTAGTGATGAGCAAATTTGCTAGAATTTGAACTAGGAAGTTCGCTCAAGTTTGGAAGAAATTTGATTTGCACTGAAGCTAAGCTATTTAAGGTAAATTGGATGGTCCAAGGCACAAGATCATAATTAATTAGGATGTAAAAACAATTGATGCGTACATCACAGCTCACCTTTCTCACTGATGCTGCACCCCTCCATCCAGTCATATGTTCCAACCAGCCTCTTCTTTCCTTTGGCATGCAACATCTTTGAGAATCTTCCCTCTTCATATGCACCAGATAGGGCTTTGTCCTCACAAAGCATGTTATGACATGATGACATCACAACATTTCCCACCCAAGATGCTGACTCGGCCTCAGGTGACACACATCATGAAGCAGCCTACTTATTCCTGCAGAGTGAAGATTCCCAAAAAAATGTCATATAGCATTGAAAAGGAGAGGCCGTGTGGAGGGGAGGACAAGTAGGTGGACTGCTGCAGTGGTGGGGCAATTAAGCAGTGAGCTGAGTATCAATATTTTTTTCATTGAACGCCTTTTCTAGCTCTCTACAAGTCAGAAAATTCTGGAGAATTCAATTTTGGGTTAAAAAACAAATTTGCTTATCTCCAATGTCAGCAAAATGAGTGCAATAAATGCTGTCCCCTGACGTTTGACAGTGACATACCTCCAAAGGAACAAAGGACCGATACCCGATAATTCTGTCTCAAAAAGTCTTGGAGGACAACTAGGATAAGCTCATACTCATTACATTGATGGGTAATACACGATCTAATGAGAGTTTCACGTACCAATAAGAATATACAGTATACAGTGGTAAACTAGCTGGGGGTCAGACTTTCTAAAATTGCTAAACAGTTAACAATTATTCTGTCAATAGGTGATAAAGATGCTTGCGGGTCAACCTCTTTAACTCTTTTAATTCTGAAAGGAGGAAATATTCAAATATACATTTAATAATATTGTTGCTATTAAGCCTTTTAAACAAGAAAGTAAGCTAAGAATAAATTTATCAATAGTCCTAATTATTTAAAGTAATTGCATTCTATATGTAAACTGAATATTCTATTGCCAATAATATACTATAGTTAAATATAAATGTGTTTTAATTTATTGAAAATAGTGTAATTTGTTTTAAAAAATCTAAGGTTTTCAGCAATAGATCACATTCTCTTCATTCTTTTTTGGGGTTTAACATTTTTTTTACTGTTTTACCAGTTATTTCTATTTGTTATTATGTTGAAAAGCTTCCAAGAACATCACAGCCAAAAATGTAGTATAAAAAAGTATTTCAAAAGCTATAATGAAATCCCTGACAATTGTAACTAAAGCACACAAGAGACTTGTTCCAGATTCAGCTTTTTTTAAGCATTTCTTTGTAATGAATAGAAGCATTATAGCTGTGAAGTGATTTACATTCCTAGATGAATCTCCAGACAAATCCATAATGAAGCCATAGTTATTTTCCCTCGATTGCAAACAAAAGAGCTTTCCCTGATTGATCAATTTTAAGTCTGTCCTTTGCATAACCAGGTGAAGGTGAAGCATTGAATGTCATTTATATCTCATGGACAAAGCAACATATCTAACCTACACTTGTAGATAGACTGTAGCATGAAGAGTAAATAATCAAGCTTCAAAGATTAATTTAATAACTGCTTTTCTGATTCAAAGTGAATGTCTATCAGAAAATTGTTTATTTTTATATTAAGCATAATTTTTTAACAAGTTCAGGACCTGGCCATTTTCCCCCCCTTTCCTGACCATGCATATTTTCGGGTTTTATCAGACATGCACTTTTAATGGTTCCAATTTTTTTCTCTTTTACATATTCAAATAATTTTTGCCTCTTTTTTTCACGATATATAGGGTTTAATTTTGATATTTTTATATGTCCTTTTTTATACTGGAGGAAAATGTAGGAAATACATATCTATTTTTCACATTTTATATTTTATTTTTTTATGACCAAAAAAGACCATTAACGCCTTTCTGACGTTGAGCATAATAGTACGCCCACGTCGGAAACCCCCCCTTTGATGTGGGCTTCGGCACTGAGCCCACATCTTTCCTGGCACATGCAAGCTGTTTTGAACAAATGGCATGTGCCCCTAACAGCCGCAGATTTAATCGCAATCCACCCACAGCTTTTAATCTGTTAAATGCTACTTTTAATCTCTGACAGAGGCATTTAATTCGTACTTTCAGCAAGCGTGCCAGAAATCCCATCCATCGGTGATCCCATCACATGATCTTGGGTCACCTATGGGTTGGCATGATAACCAGAGGTTTCCAGCAGACGTTTATGGTTGTCATAGCAAGTAAGCATTTCTGCTACATACAAGGCGACCTGATCATCGCCTATATGTAGCAGAGTCAATCGGACAACTGCAGCTTCTAGTCTCCAATGAAGACTATTGAAGCATGTAAAAAGTGAAACAAAGTTTTTAAAAATATTAAAAATATAAAAACAATAAAAGTTCATATCACCCCCCTTTTGTCCGATTTAAAATAAAACAACAAAAAAAATCAAGCATACACATATTTGGTATCGCCAAGTTCAGAATGGCCCGATCTATCAATATAACAAAAGAATCAACCAGATCAGTAAATAGCGTAACGAGAAAAAATTAAAAACACCAGAATTACTTTTTTTGGTCGCTGCTACATTGCAATTAAATGCATTAACGAGTGATCAAAGGATTGCATATATACCAAAATGGGATCAATAAAAATTTCACCTCAGTGCACAAAAAATAAGCCCTCATCTCCAAATCGCCAAAATTGGAGATGTTAAGGGTCTCGGAAGATGTCCCCATTTTTTTTTTTTACCAAAGTTTGGAAGATTTTTTAGCACTTAAATAAAAAATAACTTTTCTAATTATTGTATTGTTAACGTTGTTACTTATGACTTGTGTTTTGGAACTGTTAAACTGTAAAGAGCTGCAGAATATGTTGGCGTTATATAAATAAGGATTATTATTATCAGTGATCTGACATTATAGAGTGATGTCCCATCCTGGGACCTTTGTAAAAAAGTTAAAAAATATATTAAAAAGTGTAAAAATGTTTTTTCAAAAATCCCTAAATCAAGAAAAAAAATATTTTTCCAAAAAATACATTTCTGTAAATAAAAAAACAATAAAAGTACACATATTTGGTAATGCCGTGTCCGTAACGACCTGCTATATATACACTACCGTTCAAAAGTTCGGGGTCTCTCATACTTTTATTAATCTAAAGTCTAGTCCAGACATTGGCAAGGTTCGAAAAAAAGATTTTTATTTGAAAAAATAATTTTCTCCTTCAAACTTTGCTTTTTCAAAGAATGCTCCCTTTGCTGCAATTACAGCATTGCAGACGTTTGGCATTCTAGCACTTAATTTGCTGAGGTAATCTGGAGAAATTTCACCCCATGCTTCCAAAAGCCCCTCCCACAAGTTGGTTTGGCTTGATGGGCGCTTTTTGCGTAACATATGGTCAAGCTGCTTCCACAACAGCTCAATGGGGTTGAGATCTGGTGACTGGCGCTGGCCACGCCATTACAGATAGGATACCAGCTGCCTGCTTCTTCCCTAAATAGTTCTTGCATAATTTGGAGGTGTGCTTTGGGTCATTGTTCTGTTATAGGATGAAACTGGCTCCAATCATGCGCTGTCCACAGGGTATGGCGTGGTGTTGGAAAAAGGGAGTGACAGCCTTCCTTTTTCAAAATCCCTTTTACCTTGTACAAATCTACCACTTTACCAGCACTAAAGCAATCCCAGACCATCACATCACCTCTACCATGCTTGACAGATGGCATCAGGCACTCTTCCAGCATCTTTTCTGTTGTTCTGCATCTCAAAAATGTTCTTCTGTGTGATCCAAACACCTCAAACTTGGATTCGTCTGTCCATAACACTTTTTTCCAATCTTCCTCTGTCCAATGTCTGTGTTCTTTTGCCCATATTAATCTTTTTCTTTTATTAGCCAGTCTCAGATATGGCTTTTTCTTTGCCACTCTGCCCTGAAGGCCAGCATCCCAGTTTCACCTCTTCACTGTAGACGTTGACACTGGCATTTTGCATCTACTATTTAATGAAGCTGCCAGTTGAGGACCTGTGAGGCATCGATTTCTCAAACTATAGACTCTAATGTACTTGTTTTGTTGCTCAATTGTACAGCAGGGCCTCCCACTTCTCTTTCTTCTCTTCTTAGAGCCTGTTTATGCTCTCCTCAGAAGGGAGTAGTACACATCTTTGTAGGAAATCTTCCATATTTTGCATTCCATACAATTTGTTGTGCAATTTCTCCTGAGTATGCCGATATCCCATATGTGGGGGAATATTACTGTTTGGGCACACGGCACATACATCTTAGAAGGGAAGGAGTGCATTTTACTTTTTGAATGCAAAATTTGATGGAATAATTAGTGGACGCCATGTCGCATTTGAGGAGCCCCTGATGTGCTTAAACAGTGGAAAACTCCAACAAATGACAGCATTTTGGAAACTAGACCCTTTTAGGGACCTATCAGATGTGTATTGAGCACCTTGAAGCCCCAGGTGCTTCACAGAAGTTTATAACGCTAAGCTTTGAAAATAAAAAAAAATCACATTTTTCCCACAAAAATCTTTTTTAGCTACAAATTTTGTATTTTCACAAGGGCTAAAGGAGAAAATGCACCCCAAAGTTTTTGAACAGTTTTTCTTGAGTTCACTTGTATGTGGTCAAAAACTTCTTTTGAGACAATGTGCAATGCTCAGAAGGGGAGTAGCACTATATAACAGTGCAGATTTTGCTGCCCTTTTTTGAGGGTGCCATATTACATTGGCAGAGCCCCTGAGGTACCAGAACAGCAGAACCTCTCATAAGTGACCCCATTTTACATATTAAACCTCTCAATGAATTCATCTAGGGTTGCAGTGATTACTGTATATTGACATCAGTGGTGTGTCACAGACATTTATACCATTGGCAGTGGAGAAAAAATAATTTACATTTTTACCACTAAGATTGTGCATTAGCCCTACGTTTTACATTTTCAAACTGCAAAATAGATAAAAATAGCGCCAAAGTTTGTCCCACAATTTCTACTGAATGTAGAAATACCCCATATGTGATGTACAGCACTTCTTTGCCATCCAGAGTGACTTGGGAGGGACAGAGTGCTATATGCCTCCTGGAGCACAGATTTTTCTAGACAAGTTTGCAGATTCCATATAAAGAGCCACTAAGTGCTAGAAAATCAGAAAGCCCCTCAAGTGACCACATTTCAGAAATTATAACTCTTTGGGAATTTTTCTACAGTTGTCGTGACGATTTTGACTCCATGGGTGTTTTCAAGAATCAGGCAACAGTGGATGTGGCTGAGTGAAAATTGCAAACTGCCGTTGTAGTGAGCAGTATACTCTAGTGAAAAGTAAGTTGCAGTCACCAGTACATTATGTCCAGCTCATGCTTCTGGAGACACGCACCTGTAAATTAGGTGGGCACTGAATGTTGTTTAGGCACACTGAGGCTCAGAAGGGAGGAAGGGCATTTGGATTTGGGAGAGGAGAATTTGCTGAATTTCTTTTGGGGAGTGAGGAGCCATTTAGCTTTTTCAGAGCCTTTATGCTACCAGTAACATTGAAGTGCCCTATATTTCCATTAACAGATGACAGATCTGAATGTTGACTTGCTTTTTTTGTGGATTGAGTTGAAGCTTTTACTGGTAACATTTTACATAACGTTTGGGATCACATTTATCTGTTACTCTATACTGACCACTTTCTTTGGGGTTTCCATCTAAATTTCTGAGTGACTTGATTCAGATGAGGCCCCCAAGGGATCCATTCACTGTAATGGACTCCATCTGGCCTCTGTTCAGCGGTGTCCTTTTCAGAGGCACACAAAACTGTGGCCGATGGCACTTTTATGCAATTCTAAAAAACTGGACACTGCCGGATCACAGGTTAGATGGCATCCACAGTGCCTTCATCTGCCTCATTAAAGGGAATTTTCCGCTGAGGGTTCTGTCTGAATTACGTATTTCAGAGATTTACATGGACATCCCCATGTAAGTGCTCAATGCAGAGCGCAGGATAAATGTGCACCGAGCATACTGCATTCTTTGGGAGGCAGAATGAAAAAATCAACAGCATGTAAAGAATTAGTTTTATTTGTTTTTTATGCTATGCCTCTTGCAGTATAAATGTTAGGCGACTTTATTTTTCACTGCCATTACAGTGATGCCAGATTTATATTGAGTTTTTATGTTTGACTGCTGTCACACAGTAAAAGTTTATTTTTATTGCGAAAACTAGTTTTTGCATGACCATATTTTGATAGCAATAATTTTTCCTTATTGTGCCCCACAGAGTCTTGTAAGAGCTTGTTTTTTTGAGGGACAAGCTGACGTTTTTATTGACGTTTAAATTGGTACCATTTTTGAGCATATGACATTTTTTATTACTTTCTATTCTGATTTTTGGGAGACAGAATG
This sequence comes from Dendrobates tinctorius, assembly GCF_039654945.1. Taxonomy (NCBI): domain Eukaryota; kingdom Metazoa; phylum Chordata; class Amphibia; order Anura; family Dendrobatidae; genus Dendrobates; species Dendrobates tinctorius. The sequence goes on from NW_027361699.1 coordinate 14,905,299, forward strand.
AACAAAAACCAGCAATTTAGGAATTGATTTTTGTTTTTTATGCGGTTCCACATGTGGTAAAATTGGTAAGACCGCTTTATTCTTCAGGTCAGTACGATTACAGCGATACCTAATTTATATTTTTTTATGTTTTGGCACTTTTACATAATAAAAACTATTTTATAGAAAAAATAATTATTTTTGCATCACTTTATTCTGAGAGCTATAACTTTTTTTTATATTTCTGCTGATGGAGCTGTATGGTGGCTTATTTTTTGCAGGCAGCTGGTATTCTATCTGTAATGGAGTGGCCAGCGCAGTCACCAGATCTCAACCCCATTGAGCTGTTGTGGGAGCAGCTTGACCGTACGGTACGCAAAAAGTGCCCATCAAGCCAAACCAACTTGTGGGAGGGGCTTCTGGATAAAAGTTCTCCAGATTACCTCAGCATATTAACTGCCAGAATGCCAAAGGTTTGCAATGCTGTAATTGCTGCAAAGGGAGCATTCTTTGACGAAAGCAAAGTTTGAAGGAGAAAATTATTATTTTAAATAAAAACCTTTTTTTTAACCTTGTCAATGTCTGGACTAGATTTTAAATTCATTTGCCAACTCATTTGCTTAATAAAAGTGTGAGTTTTCATGGAAAAAAACAAAATTGTCTGGGTGACCCTAAACTTTTGAACGGTAGTGTACGTTATAAACTTCTGTGATGCACCTGGGTGTTCCAGGTGCTTAATACACATCTAGATACCATATATACTCATGTATAAGCCGAGATTTTCAGCCCATTTTTTTGGGCTGAAAGTCCCCCTCTCGGCTTATACACAGGTCATATACCTGGGGTCGGGTGAGCGGGGGTGTCAGAGATCATTCTTACCTGTCCTGCTGCAGTCTCTGCAGCCTCGCTCGCTTCTCAACTGTCTCACTTCCTGTCTTCAGCGGTCACGTGGTTCCGCTCATTACCACTCATGAATATGTGCATATTCATAAGTGGTAATGAGCGGTACCACATGACCACTGAAGACAGGAAGGGAAGGGAGACAGTGGAGAAGCGAGCAAGGCTGCAGAGACCGCAGCAGGATGGGTGAGTATAGCGTTATTCACCTGTCCCCCGGTCCATTGCTTCTCACCGCTGTCTCTGCTGCATCCTGTGTCAGTGACGTTTAGGCAGCAGGGGGCGTGGTGACCTGATTAGTGCGCGCTGCCCCTCTGCTGGCTGAACAGTCACTGACACAAGAAGCGGCAGACAGCGGTGATGGACCCAGGATAGGTGAATATGGCTTTTTTTTGCAGCATATGGTGGCATATTCTATGGAGCAGCATATGGGGGCATAGTCTATGGAGCAGCATATGGGGCATATTCTATGGAGCAGCATATGTGGCATATTCTATGGGGCAGCATATGAGGGCATAGTCTATGGAGCAGTACATGGGGGCATATTCTATGGAGCAGCATATGGGGCATAATCTATGGGGCAGCATATGTGGGCATATTCTATGGAGCAGCATATGGGGGCATATTCTATGGAGCAGCATATGGGGACATATTCAATGGGGCAGTATATGGGGGACATATTCTATGGAGCAGCATATGGGGCATATTCTATAGGGCAGCATATGGAGGCATAGTCTATGGAGAGGCATATGGGGGCATAATCTATGGAGCAGCATATGGGGGCATAGTCTATGGATTCCACCCTCGGCTTATACATGAGTCAATAAGTTTTCCCATTTTTTTGTGGAAAAATTAGGGGGTCGGCTTATACATGGGTCAGCTTATACACAAGTATATACGGTAAGTTCCATAGGGGGTATAGTTTCCAAAATGGTGTCACTTGTTGGGGGGTTTCCACTGTTTAGGCATATCAAGGGCTCCTCAAACATGACATGGTGTCTGCTAATTATTCCAGGAATTTTTTCATTCCAAAAGTCAAATGACGCTCCTTCCCTTCCAAGCCCTGCCGTTGTTTTCTTCCACATATTGGATATTGATGTACTCAGGATAAATTGCACAACAAATTGTGTGGATAAATTTCCCCTGTTACCCTTATGAAAATACAAAATTTAGAGCTAAAAAAGGATTTATCTGAGAAAGATGTGATCTTTTTTATTTTCACGGCTTATCACTATAAACTTCTGTGAAGCACCTGTGGGTTCAAAGTGCTGAATACATGTCTAGATAAGTTCGCTAAGGGGTCTGGTGTCCAAAATGGAGTCACTTGTTGAGGGTTTCCACTGTTTAGGCACATCAGTCGCTCTTCAAACATAACATGGCATCTGCTAATTATGCCAGCAGATTTTACATACAAAAAGTGAAATGGCACTCCTTCCCTTCCAAGCCCTGCCATGTGTCCAAACTGTAGATTTCTAATACATATGGGGTATTGGCATGCTCAGGAGAAATTACACAACCAAATCTATGGTCCATTTTCTCCTGTTACCCTTCTGAAAGCAAAAAAAAGGTCTAAAGGAAATTTTTTGTGAAAGAAAAGTAAATGTTTATTTTTTTCTCCCACAATCCAAAAATTCTTGTAAAACACGTGAAGGGTGAATAAACTTCTTGAATGTAGTCTTGAGTACCTTGAGGGGTGCAGTTTTTAGAATGGTGGAACTTTTGGGCATGTTCTGTCATATAGACCCCTCAAAGTCACTTCAAATGTGAGGTGGTCTCAAAAAATGGTTTTGCAATTCGTTTTGAAGAAATTAGAAATTGCTGGTCAACATTTAACACATAACTTCCTAAAGAAAAAAATCATATTTCAAAAATGTCCTGATGTAAAGTACACATGTGGGAAATTTTATTTATTAACTATTTTGTGCAATATGATTCTCTCATTCAAGGGCATAAAAATTAAAAGTTTAAAAATTGCGACATTTTCAACATTTTCGCCAAATTTGCATTTTTTTTTACAAATAAACACACGTCATATCAAATAAATGTTACGACTAACATAAAGTCATGTATGCATGAGAAAATATTCTCGAAATCACCAGGAATCATTGAAGCATTTCAGAGTTATGACCTCATAAAGTGACAGTGGTCAAAATTGTATAAATTGGCCTGGTCAGGAAGGTGAAAACAGGCATCGGGTTGAAGGGGTTAAAAACCTTAGAGAGGCATTTTAAAATGTTGATATGTTCTTTCCATTGCTTATTTTCTTTGTAACTGGGGCTGATATACATGCCCCAGTTACAGGGGATTTTCAGTCTTCTACTTACATAGCAGACCTGACAGAGTCTCCTAGGATTCAGCAGCTCTAGTCCCTTCCTACACTCAGAAATCACGTAACCACTGGTCTGGAGTAAGAAAAACTGTCAGTGCTTCCAAATCTGTATACACAAGTGTTTGTTCATCGTTGTAGATAGAAAAGGTAAACGTGGGACTTTAAAACGCTGAAGAGTATGGAGGACTACTTAGGGCCCCATCACACATAGCGACGCACCAGTGATCCCGACAATGATATAACCTTGTCAGGATCGCTGGTGTGTCGCTACATGATCACTGGTGAGCTGCCAAACAGGCAGCTTCACCAGCGATCAGCAGCAGCGACACACGGGTAACAAGCAACGCATGTCGCTTAGTTACCCACTGTGTACCTAAGTTACCAGTGCGCTGGTGCAGGGAGCTGGTAACCAAGGTACACATCGGGTTTCTAAGTGGCGCGCGGCACTTAGAAACCCGATGTGTACCTTGGTTACCAGCTCCCTGCACCAGCGCGCTGGTAACTAAGGTACACATTGGGTTTCTAAGCGCTGCGCACCACTTAGAAACCCAATGTTTACCTTAGTTACCAGCGCCACCTCGCTGATCGCTGGTCTTCCGCCTGCCACAGGCAGCGATGCGTGCTGGCAAGCGGGAGACCAGGATCAAAAAAATGTCCTGGCCATTCCAGGATGATCAGTGATACCCGGCAGGGGGGCCCGTCGCTGGTAAGTGTCACACACAGCGATCTCACTGGTGAGATCGCTGTTGCATCACAAAACTTGTGACTCAGCAGCGATCTCACTAACAAGATCGCTGTGTGTGACGGGGCTTTAGAAGCAAGACAATTAGCTATCTAGTGATAATATCCTGCTCATAAAATAATTGATGTTATCAAATACTACACCAAACAGACCAGCAAGTGTTACATTAATGGAATCAGGGTCTCTGCACTACAATATACTGCTCCCAGGTTATGCATTTTATACAAGATTGCCAACAACTGAGTCAAACTGAATAACAGAAGTTCAACCAAAAAAAGAACTAAGTGCTCATAGAGTATAATCCTAAAATATCAAATTTTCTTAGACATTTGTAAAAAATTAATAGTTAAAATACAGAGGCTTCTGAACTTCACTAGGGGGAACAAATAGACTGACTGAAGTGCAAAGTGCGTGACAATACAAATAATGTAAATATTTGCGCAAAATAATACAATAAATCCATCACACAAAATGCCTGTAAAAGAAACAAAATAAAAGAAAAGAAGCATGCATTCTATTTATAACGCAGGGATGCAAGTGTAGGAAATCACCAAAAATCTATGATTTAACAGAGAGGCTAAATGTAGCTAAAGATGTAGCTTGTGGTAAAAAGCAACACTTAATCCACTATAGCTTTAAAAAGGATTACAGTATTACATGATTACAGTATTACATGAGTATGGAAAATGAAGGAAAAGTATATTATACTGCTCTTAGATTAAATAGCAAAAACCTGCTGAAAGTTTCCTTTTAAGAGGCTAAGTCACCCTATCTCATCACATTTACAATTTTACAGAAAAGTGATGATTATGGCCATGTGGTGTCCTAACTGAAAAAAGATCTACTGTATTTTAATTTACTTTTTACAGTCTCCTGACTTATCCGGTCTCTCACAGTGGGATAGGTCACAGTTAATTTGAGCACCATGAAGATAAAGTCTTTATCCAGTTAGGTATGAACATTTTGAAAACAACATAGAATTGTAGACTAGATTGCACTGATCTGCTTCTGCTTTAGTGCGGGAAATTTTCCCATCTGTACTTCCAGCTCCAGCTGTGATATCCTCACTTCCTGACCCAAACATGTGAATGTTTGAGTTAATGCTTTTCGTGGTTGGGCATTTAGCACTGGAACACGATGGAAAGACCATTGGGAAACTTCGTGCTTGGTAAGGTAGGTATTATTTTTTTGTTATTTTACAAGATTTTAGACTGTTTTAAAATATTTTTATGCAAAAGGACTGACACAAGAGGACTTTTTTGTGCACACTAAAGATTAATGAATGCTCATTAATATTCCATCAATCACCTTTCATAGAAATATAAGATCTTTTTCCCAAATATTTTTCATTTTGCTGCTACTTTTTAAAGGCAATCTGTCAATAGGATCATCTCTCCAAAATCTTCTATATGGGCATGTAGGTCGTCGAAAGCTGAATAAAGTGATATCTTGATATCTGCAATCTGATATCTTATCCCACAGATATGTTTTTTATATGTAAATGAGCTCTTAAGATGTAAGGGCTGAACACTGATCTGCATAAGAATCTGCCTCCAGAGCTTGTTTTTAATAAAATGGGGCATTACCAGTGTGAGACATGTAACTAGCTCAGGGCAGTAGAATTGGACTTTGTCAATTAACAAAGGTGTTAGCAGCTGCAGTTCTCACAGCTCTGCTGTATTGCAACAATATTACCACCCTGTCTGCCTGTGAGCTGGAGGCTGGAGCTGAGTGTAACCTGCATATGTGCCAGTTTTAATCACACACAGCTCTGTATGTCACTGCATCAGGAAAGCAGAGAGTCGCCATTACTCATCACACTGGTAACTCCCCTTTTGTTTAAAATAAGCTCTGGAGGTGGATTCTCCAGGAAATATATGTCCTGCCCATAGTACAAGAAAAATATGAATTTCTCTGGATTAAAACATCAGATTGCAGATATCAACATATCATTTTTTTCAGTTTTCTATGACGTGCATGCCCATACAGGCAAACTCCCTTTAAGATAGCGGATTAAAATTGTTTTCCTTTTTTTCACCCTTCATATTAAACCACAAAACTACAAATAAGACTACAAGAAACAGCAGATTACACACATTACTTTTGACATAATGCTCATTCGTCTGACAGTTCTTTCATTTTACTGCCCCAAAAAGATGAATGCTTGGATGATCCATTTACTGTCATGGAGAGAGGGAACTTAAGTGACAGCTAGAAACTTCTGACAGAGCTTACATCCTGTAGGAAAAGAATCAAGAAGGTTAAAGTCCAATGTGCTCATTTATTTCTGCTGTGTGGCAGACAGATGCTATTATCCACTTAACGATGCAGCTGATTTAAATTTTTGCATTTGAATTTTTTGTGTCTTTTTTCATTTTTCTATTGACTTGTCATGCATAAAAAGACCTAATATGGCTAAGTTGGAGTTTTTCATGAAACTTTTCTACTGAAAATTGTTTGTTTTAATGTTTTATTTATTGAAATCTGCAAGTTACATCCTAAAGAAAGCAATCAACAAAGTAGCTTACAAAATTATTATATAACCTACAAATTCCACTTTTCGGGAGTTAAACAGATGGTTTGAAATATCAATTCATGGCAAAAACTATTGATATATAGAAGTTTAAGGACAACAACAGCCTAAAAGGAACTTCCAGTAGCAAGATTATCTGGGTTCAAATCTGGGTTCTTCCCATCCACACGCCCCTGCTGCATCACATATGCCATGATTTCAAACAAAGATGAAGAAGAACAAAAAAGAAGAAAAGAGAAAAAAAACAGTATAGGGAGTAAAGGGACAGGAGGTCAAGTAATTAGAGGGAGAAGTTGGGAGATAGGGGTGGAATATAGGGGAAGTAAGGGGAGTGGGGGGGAGAGGGGAACACTAGGCAACAAGGGTTTCGTCCACTCTGATAAAGCCGAGCAAGGAGGCCACTATAGCCTTATCAACTTCTACTAATGGATCTGAATCGGGTCCATGGGTGCCATACTCTTTCAAAAGCTGAAAGTGAGCCATTCACCAAGGCAGCCAGTTTGGCTACTTGATATAGCATATCTACCTTCTCTTGCAATTGGGATATAGATGGAGTGGTAGTTGTCTTCCAGTTCATAGGTATCAAAAGTTTCGCTGCTGAAAGAATGTGTTGAGTCAACAGAGCAGTATTCTTATGTCCAGTCGGTGACAGAAAATTTAAGAGCACTATCTCCGGTGTCAATGTAAGCTTTTTGCCCACAATTTCCCCGATATAATCCCCTACTAGTCGCCAGAACTGCAGCAGGGGTGGACAGGACCACCACATATGTAAGTATGTTCCCTCCGAGTCACAGCATCTCCAGCATCTAGTAGAAGACCCCGTCTGCCAATAAGTGTTCTGCTGTGGTGTAATATACCATCTGGCGACTATTTTAAAGGAATTCTCTTGTGCTCTAACGCATTGTGATGGGCCATGAGAAGAATTATAAATGTGTGATATTTGATTTGGGGTAAACTTGTATCCCAAATCCTTTTCCCAATGTGTTATATAGGCTCTTTTGAGGCAACAGTCAGTTATATTTAAAACCTGGTAAATAGACGACATTATCTTTTTGGGTTTATCCTTTGTTGCACAGAGAGTCTCAAATGCAGTCAGTGGGCGGGTAACGTCTGCTCCTAAAAGATACTGTGCCAAGGAGTCTCTTATAGAGCCGAATTGTATAAAGGACAAGTTGGAAAGCCCTGGTTGCTTCTTCAGTTCCTGAAAGGAGGGGAGTGCCCCGTCCGTTAAGAGTTCATCAACCGCTACATTTGCCAGGGAACCGGGTTTGATTAGATCATTGTCTCGGGAATAAGATGCATGTGGCATTATATCTGCCAACTTGAGTAAGGGGGACAAAGGGGGAACTAGAGTTTTCACCAATCCCTTCCATAATTTTAAGGTAGCTTTGGTGTGTATATTAGGTAAATTTTTGTTTATGTTTTTACAAGGATATGCCAAAAGGATGGATCTCAGGGGATAAGGTGCTAGGGCTTCCTCCACCTCAATCCACTGCTTTTTGTTAGGAGACCGCAACAGGTCTACCACTCTGGTAAGCATTGTCGCTTGGTAGTACCTTACTATGTCTGGTGCACCCATCCCACCCCTCGATTTGTTTAATGTTAATGTCCTGTATGCTAATCGGGGCTTTTGCTTTTTCCAAACATATCTGCGGAATAATGTATTAATTTTAAGAAGATACGATTTGGGGATGGTTATAGGGAGCATTTGGAAGATATATATGAACTTGGGTAAGATTAGGCTCTTCAGTAAATTTTTCCTTCCCATCCACGACACATACGAGTCCCTCCATGATTTCATGATGGTTTCTACTGAGGCAATTAGGGGGGGGATATTATGTTGAAAAAGGTCTCTATCCGATCTTCCTATCTTTACACCTAAATATTTGATATATTGTTTTGGCCAGGTGAATGGGTATGTACTTTTTAGTTTAGCTAAGGTATTCGGGGATATATGTATGTCTAGCGCTTCCGACTTAGACATATTTACTTTAAAATTAGAAATTTTGCTATATTGATCTATGAGATCCATCAATGTTGGAAGTCCCAGCAAAGGATTAGTCATCAAGACTAAGAGATCGTCCGCAAATGCCGCTATTTTATAGTGTGTCTTATTGATACGAATACCCTCTATTCCCTCATGTATTTGTATGGCCTTTAAGAGAGGTTCCATTGCTAGCACAAATAACAACGGGGATAGGGGACAGCCCTGTCTTGTTCCGTTCTTTATAGTAAATGCATCTGTTGTAAAATCGTTAATCCTAATATGTGCCTTGGGCTTATCGTACATTGCCATTACGGCTGCTATAAACGCTTCGGGTATCTCAAACTTGATCAGCACTTCCCGTAGGTATACCCAGTCCACCCTGTCAAAGGCCTTCTCTGCATCTGTTCCAAGAAGCATCAATGGGAGTTTACGATTTTTTGCGTATTGAAGAAGGTGTAATACTTTGTGGACATTATCCCTTCCCTCCCTTCCACCCACAAACCCGGTCTGATTTAAGGAAATCAAATTTGGCAATGACTCGGCCATTCTTTTTGCCATCAGCCCTGCTAGGATTTTTAGGTCCACATTAAGGAGAGAGATTGGCCTATAGCTACTACATTGTTCAGGATCCTTCCCCTCTTTGTGTATTAGGGATATTCTGGCTGTAAGCATTTGGTTTGGCAATGGGTGGCCTTGTAAAACTGCGTTGCAAACGTTCAATAAATGTGGGAGTAGGAGGCCAGAGAAGGATTTATAGTAAAGTGCTGAGAATCCATCTGGACCGGGCGCTTTCCCCTTCGGGCACTTTGACAGGGCGGACTACAACTCCCCTAGTGAAAAAGGTCTAGTGAGATATTGTTTTTGGGAATCAGACAAGACAGGCAGATCTAAAGTGCTTAGGAAGGACCTAGTGTCCATGCTTCTTTTAAGTGCGGAATCGGCGTTATCTTCCGGACGGAGATTATATAATTTCTTATAGTAGTCAAGGAATGCCCGCTCCATGTGCTCAGGAGTTTGCGAGCTTAACCCTTGTTCATTCTTGATTGAGTTAATCAGCGTACGTGACTGCCGCTTCCTTAGTTGTGATAACATTAATTTAGATGCTTTGTCTCCATGGACGTACATTCTGTTTTTCCATGTTGCATAGAGCTTAGCAGATCTCGAGTTTAATATGTCTTTAAGTTGCTGTCTTTTTTGTTGCAGCTTCTCTAAGCTATGTTGATCTATTTTATGTTTATGTGTAAGCTCCAGCTGTGATATACTATCATAAAGATCCTGGATTTCTTTTTGTTGCAGTTTATTTAGAAAGGAAGTGATAGATATCAACTCCCCTCTGACAACTGACTTATGTGCTTCCCATAGTATCTGTGAGGAGATTTCTGGTGAAGCATTTTGCTCAAAATATTGGGAAAGCACTTTGTTTATACGTGTCTGTACCTCGGTACTTCCAAGTACTGACTCATTGAGCCGCCATACTCTATGTCGGGGAAAGGCTTTAGATAATGAGAATTTTAACAAAACCGAAGAGTGATCGGAATAAATATTCGGGATTATTTTCGCCTGTTGTATATTGGCAAGCATTTTACTGGATATAAAAATATAGTCTAAACGGTGGTAAGAGTTATGAGGGTGGGAGTAGATGGTGTAGTCTCAGTCAGAGGGGTTTAGATATCTCCATGTGTCAATCAATTGTAGAGATCCCAATTGTGACTTTATTCTGTAAAGATCTTTAGGTGAGAGCGAACTTTTCTGTTTGGTCGTGTCTAGCAAAGGCTCTAATGCAACATTCAAGTCCCCACCCACTATCAATGCACCCTCTCTAAAGCCATCAATTTTTTTCAGTGTTGAGAGTACCCATCTCAATAGTTTTTTATTTGGTGCGTATAAACTGCACAATGTTACAAGGGCACCGTTTAGTAGACCTTTGACAAAGATGTAACGACCCTGAGGGTCCGCCATAGTTTCTCTTAGCTGGAAGGGCACTCCCCTTGCCACTGCTATTGACACTCCTCTGGAACCGGACTGGGTGGTTGTCGCATGAAACCATTTATCATATATCGAGCTTTCAAAGGAGGGCAATTTATCCGGTTTGAAGTGCGTTTCCTGAATAAGCAATACTGCTGCCTGCTGTTTTTTGAATAGTTGTAATGTGTGGCGTCTAGTGTTTGGAGAATTCAGCCCATGTGCGTTAAAAGAGATGAATGTGTGTACCTTATCCGAATCCATCATGTTTCTGTACACAGCAGCATCCTTGCAGCTCACGACGGAGACGAATCCCTGTGCCTATGGGAGTGGGGAGGGGGTCTAGGACAAGTAGACCAGATGAAAGAAAGAAAAGGGTAGAGAAAACAAAAAGGTGAAGAGGGGGAGAACACAATATTAACATTATCCATGTTATTATGTTGCACAATATCATTGACCAATATGCCAACGTACCATAGTTACCTACTGACATTGTTTCATAGAGTGCCAGCTTGAGGAAAATTCCAATCAACCTTATAAACTAAATATGAAATATGAAATGCTCCATTCTAGGAGAATGCCCAGTTTGGGCTGTAACTAGATCTAGGTTGAAACCTTACAACGAATTATTGGATAGATGTGGCAGCAGTGCTTACCCATATTTGGAAAAGCACGCCAACCCCATCAGATTTGCTTCAACCATACTCAATACCCCAACTGGGGTAGACACCAAGAAAACTTAACTGCAAAATCTGGGTCTAACCCAAAGTTCAAGTATTGTCTCTGGAGTCCTTAGGAAGCGAGGTCTTTGTCAGCTTCCTTTTCAGCCTTTGTGATTTTGGCGTCAGGGCTATCTGCCACGCCGGCTCATCTGGTAGCGGGTGCAATAGGGTCGCCGAATGGAAGGACTCCAGGTCCGGGTAGGCCTCCAGCTCAATCCCCAAGGATTCACATGCCTCTTTGATGTCTTGTGATGTTCTTGCTGAGATACCTTTGTCTCCATTTGTGATATGTACTCCAAACGGGAACAACCATCTAAAACGGATGCCTTTTTTTATCAATGCTTCAGTGAACGGTTTCAAGATCCTCCGCTTCCTGAGAGTGCTAGCCGATAAATCCTGGAAAAGTTTAATTTGTGAGCCTTCATACGAGATCTCCTGCGCCTCCCGCGCTCTGCGAAGAACTAAGTCTTTTGCTCGATAATCGAGGAAGCGACAGATCACATCTCGTGGAGTTTCCCCTTGAGAAGGCCTCGGACGCAATGCTCTGTGTACTCTCACCAGTTCGATTTCCTGTGGATCTGATTCATTAAGTAGATCTTTGAATATCTCTTGTGTTGCTTTCCATAACGCCTCTAAGGCCACCGTTTCAGAAAGGCCTTTAACTCTTATGTTGTTACGACGTTCTCTGTTTTCATGATCTTCTAGCACCGTGTGAATTGTATGTAGTTGGAGTTCATGGACTTTTAAAGAGTCTAGTACAGCGTTCGAACTTTGTGTCATGGCAACTTGCGAATTTTCCAATGTCTCAAGTCTGTGGCCTTGAAGTTTTAGGTCGTGTTTTATCTCTGCAAGTTCTTGTCCTATTGGCTCAAGAGCTTTAGACAATATACGTTTGATGAACGAACGAGTGACTAAGGCCTCTCTCGCTGTGCTGCCCGTGTCAGAGTCACTCTCCGGCTCAGGATCTGAATCTTCTAATGAGGTCAAATCACGAAGCTTGGGTGGTTTAGGAGAATCTGACGGAACCTTTTGTTTTTTAAGAAAGTCATCCATGTCCGTTTGCGTAGTGGACTTTGTAGGTTTGGGCATGCTCTTTTGCGTTTTTACGCTGGATCTCCCCATTTTTGCAGTTATCTAAAGCAGAGAAGAATAGAGCAGTTTGAAGATTAGAATTCCTCTCGCTGGCTATGAATTTAGCTAATGTTCCATTTTATGCCCAGTCTTATAAGTGATAAACAATGGAAAGAGATGTCGTTCTGGCTCTGGTCACTAGATGGCAGTCTATAACCACTTTCTGCTGGTTTTCCAGAAAATCCTCTCTTATATCCGTTCAGCTAGGTATAACATGGGTTAATTAGAAAGCAGATAAGGGGGGGAGGAAAGACGTAGGGACAGCACTGGTGGGGGGGAGCGCTTAATACAGATCTAAGGCTCCTTATATTACTCCCTTCTCTCCTCGCACCCCTCGGGTCAGACAGTCTCAGGCCCCCACTTGATTAATTGATTATCTCCTTTCTTGCTACGGAGTTAGGGAGAATGACCATGCTCTCCTGATCCTCTGTCCCCTGAATCAGACCCCCCCGCTCAAGACACTCCGTCACCTTGCTTCTGTTATTTCAGCGTTACCTCAGCTCCCGGAGACGCTTGAATCCCTCAGATCTCTCTCACTGATTGCAGAGAGGGGAGGAGGCTGAAGCGTGCCGCTGCACGTCTATTCTAGGTCCCGGGCCGCGTGTCTTCTGCAAGCCCGACGGGACTATTTTCAATGCTGCGGCGTGATACACACTCTCTGTAGCCGTCCCCCAGCTATGAGAACAGTAGCTATTTTGTGTGTCCTGGTCTGGGGATTTCGCAATGGTACCTTATCTGCAGGGGAGGGTTAGCTCCGGGGTCTCTCTTATCTGACAGCCTTAGGTCAGGGGTGAAGTCTTCTGCCCGAGGCGATGGTGCTGTTAGCAGTATATCCTTCCGCCACTCCGGCAATCTCCCGCCTGCAGGGCCTCAGTTAGATGAATCCCTTCTTTATCCCGAACGTGACTCGCCACCCAGGGTCTATGCGATCCAGTGGGGTCTTGGTTTGGGTTGTAATGCGGGGATGGTATAAAAAGAAGGCTCTGGTGATATTAGAGCCTCTTTTGGTGCATTTGTCCGGGAACTCAGGTTTCCTGCTTCTTGCTCCACCAACGTTCAGGCTCCGCCCCCCTACTGAAAATTGTAAACAAATATTGGAAGTGAGATGAATGATGAGAAGAACATAATTGCATAATTATTTTTGTGTTTCCATCTTGCTGCATTTATTGTGCATTAAAAATTATCTGGGAACATGATTCTCGAGGTCAGTACAATTATGGCATACCAACCTTTCAGTTTGTGCCACAATTTCCCAACACTCATAGCTTTTTTATTTTTCCATCATTTAACTTATAAGCTGTAGATTTTAGAGGCATAATTTGTAAAGCATTTTGATACATTTTTAAGGAATTTTTTGTAGGAGTAGAAAAGACAACAATAACCAAAATATTAATGTTTTGGGTGTGGGGGTAGATGTTTATCATATGGGTTAAATTATTCTAAATTTTCTTAGATTGGACTCCTACGGAAATGGCAATAAAGAATATAGTTATTTTTTCTTTTGTAAATTAAGAAAAGGGGGTGATTTTAATTTTCATGTTTTGTTTAAATATTTTTAAAAACTTTTAATTTCACTTTTCACTTATATCTTACTCCTCTTAAGAGATTGCTTGATTGCTTGTACCGTATACTACAAAATTGTAGTATTGCAATATATTGTCTACAATACCACACTATTGCATTATGTAGCACTGATCGTGGTTTCCTATGAAGCACAGTTTGAAGTTGTTTTACAGGAGTAAAACACATAAAACATGGCAGCAATGGCACCCTGTGATCATGCACATCCCAACCTGCTCAATGATTTTTCCTGCATGGTGAGTTAAGGGGTTAAATGTAATTGTTATTAGATCTTACAAAATGGGGTAGCATTCACAGATTTCATCGAATGTGCATGAGTAGCTTAAGCCTTCACTCTTTATATTTAAGAACTTTTGGTGTTTTTCCCCCCAGCACTTTCTCCTCCTTAATTTGGTTTGTGTGCTATATACACTGCTCAAAAAATAAAGGGAACACTTCAACAACAGAATATAACTCCAAGTAAATCAAACTTCTGTGAAATCAAACTGTCCACTTAGGAAGCAACACTGATTGACAATCAATTTCACATGCTGTTGTGCAAATGGAATAGACAACAGATGGAAATTATTGACAATTATCAAGTCACCCTCAATAAAGGAGTGGTTCTGCAGGTGGGGACCACAGACCAGACTTCTTTATCAATGCTTTCTGGCTGATGTTTTGGTCACTTTTGAAAGTTAGTTGTGCTTTCACACTCGTGGTAGCATGAGATGGACTCTACAACCCACACAAGTGGCTCAGGTAGTGCAGCTCATCCAGGATGGCACATCAATGTGAGCTGTGCCAATAATTTCCATCTGTTGTCTATTCCATTTGCACAACAGCATGTGAAATTGATTGTCAATCAGTGTTGCTTCCTAAGGGGACAGTTTGATTTCACAGAAGTTTGATTCACTTGGAGTTATATTCTGTTGTTTAAGTGTTCCCTTTATTTTTTGAGCAGTGTATATCTGTATGGTCTGAGTGTAAAACTTTTATCTCATTCCCTCATTCCTATTTTTTTGAGCAGTGTAAATAAATGAATTAAATTACCATATTATAGTTCATACTGTGCATAATATAGGCAGTATAAGTTGTCGATTAATTTGTAGGAGCTTTCATTTGGACTGAAATGATTTTATTAATTCAGCAATTAATTACAGTATATACTCAGCATTCTCCAATGTCTTCATATAGTTTGCTTATTTTTCTAAAGGACACTTGGCTTTTAGCTTCATCCTAATTATAGTTAAATTTGAATTTCTCTCTTTGCGTAAACGCTTATAGAAAGCAAGTTTGTTCACAAAAAAAAGATATTTTATGACAATTATGACAAAATATAGGCATTTACATTGCACCAAATCTGAACAGTCATCCAATTTGTTAAAGCAGAATCAATCTATGATGCATTTTAAAAAGTGTGATTTTTCATACCATTTCACCTTCCTTTGTGCCAACTCTTATCATTTCTATATTTATAAAAACTTGTCACTTACTCATCTAACTTGTCACATTTCTGTTTGTCACCTCTGTTAGATTTTGTGCTGCCTACGCACAGCTTTACATCAAGCAATCAGTTTGCAATTCAATCATACCAGCCAAAACATGTCTAGGAGTGCATCTTCTCAGCAAATTGTTAAACTCATAATAACAACAGTTTTAACTAGAAAAGTTAGTGGGCCCATAAGACCTCAGCACAGTCTCAGCTTCATTAATAATTGTTGATTAGATTCAGATTTTTACACCTGTTTATAAAATGAAAAATTATCTGTCATAAAGGTATATCAATTCAAAAAGCCACATTTTATGACAGTTTAACCCTGCTGTTATGTTTGGGTCATAGTAACCCGTAAGAGAATTTGTGTGGCCCTGTAGATATTTTTCTATACGTTTCTAAAACTTGAGATTACTTGACTTTTCCTCATTTGGGGGGACCTATCCATGAGTATTTTTTTTTTCTGTGTTTACTTTTTGCTACACGCCGATTTGTACACTTGTCGTGTTCGGGTCATAGTGACCCACAATTATTTTTTACAGCTGTGAGGCTATATTTTCAGTGAAATAAAGGAGTTATAACCTCAGTTGGGTCTATTTATTGCATCTACTATTGTATATCAATTTATTTATTTCCTAAATTATTTCAATGGGGTCGTACACGTGCTCTGCCGGGTGTATGCATTGAGAGCTGCGCACCATAAAAATGGCTCTATATTGATTATTTTTGGTGCGCAGTCTATACTAAAATGTAGAGCGCATCCAGAGAGATCACTAGGTGTGCACTGCATGTGTATATTCTGCGCAGAACGGACTGCGCAGAACGCGCTGTATAAGAGGGCCTTATTTTGTAAAGCTGAGCTCTAAAGGCCTCCAAATGATTTTTTTTTGCTAAGTAAAGGACCTGTCACACTAAGCGATATCGCTAGCAATATCGCTATAACTTGTGACGTTATAGCGATATTGCTAGCGATATCACTGTGTGTGATACTTACCTCCGGCCGGCTCCCCTGCTGCTTATCGCTGATCGCGCGAGAACAGGCTGGACTGTTTCTCGTCGTCAGCTTCCTGCGGCGCTTCAAGTGGAGAGACGAGCGTGGAGCCAGGCGGGAGGACGTCAGGATCGCCTAGTGTGACAGGTAAGTAGCGATCCCCGACCCCTGCGATGTCGCTGGTGAGATCTGCCTGTGTGGCAGCTCACTAGCGACCACTTAGCAATGTACCAGAGATGCTGACCACGTCATATCGCTGGTCGGGATCGCTGGTGCATCGCTAAGTGTGACAGTACCTTAAGTCTGTCTTCCTGGCTTATCTCCTTGTTTTCAGAAGGGTTCTTATCTTCTCTGATCTTATCAGTACACATATGCTAGCACACTTAGCCATTTGACCTTTCAGTTTCTTTGGACAGCAGCTCTGTACACATCTCTGTTCCAGGCCGTATCTTGGCTTTTTACATTTTTCTAGCTTGTTATGCTTTTCTTATTCAATTCTGTTGGTAGATTGTATATTGTAAAGGAATACTTTTATTTTATTTTTTTACATGTACTTAGTGTTATTACTGTGTGATTCTGTAAGCTATAGGTCACTGCATACTGTCTGCAAAGCTGACAAACTTTTTTCAGCTAAGAGCTGTTTTTTTTCCTTGGCTCCTTCTTTGCTGAAGCAGGGGGTTACTTACATTTGAAAGACTCAATGTTTTTACAAGTGGTGTAGTATTCTCACTGCTCTATCTGAATGATTAGCATGTTAGATGGCTGGACATTGGGCACTGGTATGTTTTGCTGTAGTATAGAAGCTCTTATTTTTTGAAGCTGGTTGTTTTTTTCTCAGATTTTATTATTATTGGAAAATCACTGGTTAGGCTGTATGTTGAGGAAAGAAAGGTCACACCCAGAACGGAAGGAGCAGCAGGCCTTGTACAGAGCATCCAGCAACATGCTCAGGAAAGTGAAACCATGACCTCCACAAGCACTTCTACCCCCATGGCCTCTACCAGCGGTGCTTCAAGAATAAAAAGAAAAAGGTGCAGCTATTGCCCTTATTCTTGTGATAATAAAACAAGTATTACATGTTCTGGATGCAAAAATCTCTTATGCAAAGCCCATGTTTATTGTTCTTCATGCAAGAATACATAAAGTAATATTACCATGTAAATATGTTCAAATTGAAGTGTTTATTATCTTTAATTTTTTTTCACAAAATGTTTGATTTGCTTGTTTTGGTTTGGTTTGTTTTTTAACACATATGTGTAGTTTGCTATTTTTCGTTTTGCTTATTACTAAGTTTTTTCTGAATAAAAAAAAATAAATAAAGATTTCAATTTCATTTTTCTTTTTTTTCATTTCCAAACATGTTCCCATACAGTCTAGTAAGCAAAAGGTATAAAAATAATTGAGTTAGAGTATCTAAAATCAAGATTTAATAAAGAAGGTCATAGTGACCCAGGAGCAATACAAGTGTATAGTACATGGGAACAGAACAGCAGGGTTAAGGAATAGTTAGCGTAGCAAGGAGCATAAAAGTAGTAAAAGTTTTGAAAATAACACTTGGGTCATTTCATGTACCCCTCTGAGCTTTAAATTGTCCCAAAACAAGCATTATGAATTAAGTTTGGCCCTAGACAAAGTGATTGCGGCTCTTCAATGTCAAGTAAATCTCAAAAAGATCTACAAAAAGAAGCAACAAATCTAAAAGAGACAAGCAAATAGTAAACATGGCACCAATTTTCTAAGTTAATATATTTCAAAAGGTGCTATTGGCATGAAATATTCCCCAGATATTGATAACAGAAAACATGAGCAAAGCTCCAGAAAAAGCGATGAAAAGGTCCACACTTAATATCATAAAATGTAAGTTTATTGGTATTAATCATTACATATAACGAAAAACAGTGGACAGGTAGGGGTACAGGGACAGTGTAGTGTCATGACCAAAACAAATGGGCACAGCAGCAAAGGGGGCTGGAAAATGGAAAGCCAGTCTGATGTGATAGTTTAATAATATAATAATGCATACACAAATCCACTATGTCCTCAAATAGAAATATCTAGAAAATATGGCACTCACTCACATAATTGTGCAGATTGACCATAGGTGGCGCCACAATAATGGTATAAAACCAAATATGATATACCTGAGGACAACACCCAGCGGCTTCCAGAAACCAAGCACCCACCCCGACGCACGTTTCGGAGGGTTAATCCTTCATCAGGGGGCATAGCTAATGAAATGAAAATGCCAGTTAAATACCGGAGAAACTGGAAGTGGTGGCACCATCTGACCGGAAGTGACACATCCGCATTCGCAGCAGCCGCGGTCACGAGCGGCGTCGGCGTCAAGCCACAGGGGAGCACAATGGCAACCACTGAGGCTGGGAGACGCCGAAGGCCGCACGGGAGCGGGGGACCCGAACGCTCATGCGCCACATCAGCGGCGCAGCCTCAGGGAATACTAGAGAAGTGCTGATAATAATAACACAATGGGAATATAAGTCTGTCAATATATGGCCATAAGAAATTACTGAGATTGCATAGAGATGTACATAAGAGTATACAATGTCCAAAATAAAACATAATATCATATAAGCAATAACACCAAAGGAATCACCGCTTCGTATACATAGAATATATAGAATATATAATATATAGAATATAGAATATATACTCGGGCCATGAAAAAAGGTCCCAAAATCACAATATAGCAATGTATGGTACAGGCATAATCAAACAAATAATAATAATAATTCAATGATAATACAATTAACTGCATAACATATATACCATACAGCAGTAATTAGCATAATACATGTGACATACTCCAAGTACAGACAAACCTGAGCAAAAGCTGCATATCCAAGTGATGATGGACAACAGGGAGAAAAAGGGGGAGGGGGAGGGGAGGGGGGGAAAGGAAGGGGAGGAAGGCAAGCAAAGGAAGGGGAAGCAATCAGCATCTCATTCAGATGGTTGGAATCCACCGGGCAACCGACACAAAGTAAGCAATATCATAGTGTAAGAAACTAAAAAGAAAGGAGAAGAAAAAAGTTAAAAACATAATAAAAACACAATAAAACCACACCATTAGTAGTGGAAAATGGCACAAATATGCAGCATGCCAGGCAGTCACAGAAAGGGAGCAAAATTTTGTGTCGGTTGCCCGGTGGATTCCAACCATCTGAATGAGATGCTGATTGCTTCCCCTTCCTTTGCTTGCCTTCCTCCCCTTCCTTTTTCCCCCCTTCCCCCTTCCCCCCTCCTCCCCCTTCCCCCTCCCCCTCCCCCTTTTTCTCCCTGTTGTCCATCATCACTTGGATATACAGCTTTTGCTCCGGTTAGTCTGTACTTGGAGTATGTCACATGTATTATGCTAATTAGTGCTGTATGGTATATATGTTATGCAGTTAATTGTATTATCATTGAATTATTATTATTGTTTTTTTGATTATGCCAGTACCATACATTGCTATATTGTGATTTTGGGACCTTTTTTCATGGCCCGAGTATATACTCTATATTATATATTATATATTCTATATATTCTATGTATACGAAGCGGTGATTCCTTTGGTGTTATTGCTTATATGATATTATGTTTTATTTTGGACATTGTATACTCTTATGTACATCTCTATGCAATCTCAGTAATTTCTTATGGCCATATATTGACAGACTTATATTCCCATTGTGTTATTATTATCAGCACTTCTCTAGTATTCCCTGAGGCTGCACCGCTGATGTGGCGCATGCGCGTTCGGGTCCCCCGCTCCCGTGCGGCCTTCGGCGTCTCCCAGCCTCAGTGGTTGCCATGGTGCTCCCCTGTGGCTTGACGCCGACACCGCTCGTGACCGCGGCTGCTGCGAACGCGGATGCGTCACTTCCGGTCATATGGCGCCGCCACTTCTGGTTTCTCCGGTATTTAACTGGCATTTTCATTTCATTAGCTATGCTGATGATTAGCTGATGAAGGATTAACCCTACAAAACGCGCGTCAGGGTGGGTGCTTGGATTCTGGAAGCCGCTGGGTGTTGTCCTCAGGTATATCATATTTGGTTTTATACCATTATTGTGGCGCCACCTATGGTCAATCTGCACAATTATGTGAGTGAGTGCCATATTTTCTAGATATTTCTATTTGAGGACATAGTGGATTTGTGTATACATTATTATATTATTAAACTATCACATCAGACTGGCTTTCCATTTTCCAGCCCCCTTTGCTGCTGTGCCCATTTGTTTTGGTCATGACACTACACTGTCCCTGTACCCCTACCTGTCTACTGTTTTTCGTTATATGTAATGATTAATACCAATAAACTTACATTTTATGATATTAAGTGTGGACCTTTTCATTGCTTTTTCTGGAGCTTTGCTCATGTTTTCTGTGCCTTAGTATGCGATAGGTCATATTTATCCTTATGTGTTTTCCCATATATATTGGATTATCATGTACAATGGTACGACAATTGTCATTAGCATGCAATTAATTTAGATATTGATAACAACCTATCCACCCACAAAGGCAAGAAATCAAAACAAAACTTTACATAAATTAAGTTATGTGTAATAATGAGGAATGACACAGGGAAAAAGTATTGAACACACTTACTAAAATGTATTCATTGCATCCTATAAAAGCATTTGTTGTTGATGAAATCTACAAGATGCTTCCTGTATTGAGAAACTAGTCACTAAGCATTGCTCAGTTGTGATTTTGGCCCATTCTTTCCACACAAACACTCTTCAAATCCTGAAGGTTCTGTAAGCTCCTTTAATGAACTCTGAGCTTTAGTTCCTTCCATATATTTTCTATTGGATTCAGGTCAGGTCATTAGCTTGACCATTCTAGCAGCTTTATTTTCTTTCTCTGTAAAAAAATTGAGTTTCCTTGGCTGTGTGTTTGGGATCATTTAAATCCTATTCTCCGCACACTCTTGGATGAACGTAAATAATACTTCTTTATTGTGATAAACTGTGTCTACAATAGATGAATAAGCATATATATTTTTTCTTTTATGCAGGCAACCAAAAACAAATAACATTTTGACTATTCCGAGTCTTTTTCATGTTGCAGCGCAAGAAGGTGATGGAGGTAAGCTGTGGAGAGAGCAGCAGCATAACAGCGGGTCATTAATGTTATGCAGCTATATGACAGTGTTTGGCATCCGCACACACATCTTTTGCTGCTGTGGAGCTTGATCACCTTCTTAAGCTGTTAATCCATGCAAAAGACTGGGGAGAACCTTTGAATTATTTTGTTGTCATTTGCCTAAAATAAAAAAATATATATGTTATTCATTTATTGTGGAAACAATGTATCACAATACAGAAGTTATATGAAGGTAAATATGATTTACCTTCTGCCAAGGGTTCCACACTTCTCTACTTGCATCTCTACACCTACTTTATAGAATGCACTCCGGATCATCTATTATACTGCCTGGGATCATTGTTTTGCTGGAAGTACACCCCGACTTCTTTTTCATTATCCTGGTAGATCGCAGATTTTTATCAAGAATGTCTTGGTACATTTGTCAATTCATCCCTCATTCAATTATTTGAAGTTTGCCAGTACTGTATGCTGAAAAACAGCACCACACCATGATGTTCCCACCTTCAAACTTCACTTTTGTTATTGTGTTTTTTGAGATGATATGCAGTTCCTTTTGACCTCCATACATGGTGTGTATTATGGCATCCAAGTGTTCAATTTTGGTCTCATTTGACCAAAGTATATCTCCCAGTATTTCACAGGCTTGTCTAAATGCTGTTGAGCAAACTTAAAATGTTCTTGAACATGCTTTTTGTTCAGCAGTGGAGTCTTGCATGGTGATATTGCATGCAGACCATGGAGGATGAGTGCATTACTTATACCATTCTTTGAAACAATTGAACTTGCCGATACCAGGTTACTTCACTCCTTTATCTGAAATCTTGCGGGAGGCAGCTTGGTCATTGGAGGTTTATGTTGAAATTATGTTCTTTCCACTTCTAGAATGGCCTCAACAATGCTCACTGGAACATTTAGTAGTTTAGAAATTCCTCTTTAACTAATGCTATTTAACTAATGCCAGTATATTTTGAAGCAATAAGGTTGCCAAGGTCTTTAGACAGCTCACTGGTTTTATCCAACATGAGAAGTTGCTTGTGTGGCACCTTGGTAGTGAAACAACTTTTTATAGGTCAGATATTATTTTTCACTATGTGGCAGGATTTTTTTCTAATTACTGATAGATTTCAGCTTGTGTAATGACTTTCAATGGATTTTGCACCTCTCTTTCTTCATGTGTTCAATACTTTTCCCTGTCGCTTTTCATTAATACACGTACCTTAAATTATGGACATCTATGGTTTTATTTTTTTACTGTGTGCATGGGATGGGCTGTTACCGACATCTGGTAAGAATTCCATGTCAATAGCATCTTTAGAAATATATTTACTTAGAAAATTGGTGACCTGTTCAGTACTTATTTCACTCGCTGTATATGTGTAGCATTTTCAACTAATGGATATAATGTATAACAATGTGTTTTTAACCTTATTATACTATAATTTCATGTGACCACAAGAAAGTGACACACATACTTCAAAGTACTTTCCTGCTGCGTTGTTCAATTCACTTGTACTGAGTTAGCCATGCAAGTCTCGTTAAAAAGTGGCATATCACATACTTGCAGTCACTGATTGTCCTTTCCAATCTTCGGCACTGTAGAATCCTTACTGCACGAGAACAAGGGAATAAATTAATAATGATATGTTTTTTTGGATTTGTTTAGATAATTAGGGTGTTTTTCATTTGCATTTTTTAAGCTATGGATTGTATTTTTTCACGACATAGATAGAACAGCCTGAAGTGCAATTCTTGATATCCGAAATGCTGATACCTCAAGGGAATCGTGATTGACTCCATAGCAAGTTAATAGGTTCCATGAGGATTTGTAAGGGCCTATCTAAAAGCATATTCCTCATAGTTGTCATGATGCCATTTTAAACAGGTAGCAATGATTCCAATGTAAACAATCATAAGAATGACTATATCATACAAATGTATTTATGTAAATGGGCTTTTGGGGAAAATCATTAAAAGGTAAATGGTGATTTCAGAAACTCATTTAATTGCAAGAAGAAAACAAATAGGCTTTATGTAGTCTCTGGACTGCCGCCAACTCTGACATATCTTTGCTCATAACCAGGAACGAGCTATTCACAGCAATAAGCACAGGCATTTGACATCTGTTCACACTTGCGTAAAGTAAAAAAAAAATAATAACCTTACAAAGTGTTAAAACTAAAGTTCACCCTAAGGCCGTATAAATGAGATATACAACAATAATGACTAGCACTTGGACTGAAACTGAGGGAAATTAAAAGTGCCTTATGAATAAATTCAATAAACATTTCATAGAATAATGTTATTACAAGTAATAGTTACAGTAATTACACAGAGCACTTTAGCCATGCAAATCATGCATTCATACTGATGCCAAGAACAGGATGACGGCCAATTGTTTAACCAGCCAAAATACTTCTACTCCGAACATCGGGTCAGCAAGAATTAATTGTATTAAGTAATGTCCTAAGAAACCACAATGTAGAATCAATTATAATATTGAGTATCATGGAGAATGATACATTAGGTTCTACACTGGAAAAAAAGGTAGAAAAATTGCCATTTATTAATTAAAGTGCCACATATTACGGTAAGTGGCGGTAAGTTGCCGGACCTGTATATTTGACAGTCTCAGGTGGCGTCTTCTGCCAATAAATACTGTGCATAGCTTATGCTCTGGTAATAGAAGCATTTGGCGCCCTTGCCTCATCAATTCATCTTGCCAACTTTACAGAATAGATTGTCAAACAAATCTTTGCTACTTAAGAACACCGCTCTATTTGTGTTTCCTTCATTCCTACAGCAAGAGCCATTGAAACAGTAATTAATCTAGAGAAGTCTAGAAGAAAGTAATAATTGTATATTTTCTGTATTAGAGGGAAGCATTAATTTGATTTAGCGACACATTTGAGAGTAAGAATATATTCATTAAATACCCTATCAAGGACAATTTTTCATATAGGCAGGCATAAGAATGAGTCAGTTATTTCTAATATGAAGTTCGTATTGTTAAAATATCAGGGTTTTTTCCTTTAATTCTTTTTTAGATTAATAATAAAAAAAATTATCTTGGCATTTTTTGCTGCGACATGGAACTAATTACTATAGTTGTTAATTTGTTTATTTACAGCATTTTGATAAATTGCCATTAATTTTCTATATACCAGTTAATGTTCAGTTTAAAGATAAATCTAACTTATTAGTCATGTAGAAATGAAGTTTTAAAAGTGACGTCTGGAATTCTCAGCATAAATTATTAACCTTTCTAGTTTACACATAATTATATTTAATGATAAGGACATAATTACAGAAAGGCTATGATTGAATTTCATTGTGATTGAAGCTGCTCTAATTCTCTGATAGCAATGTTATGCTAGAAGAGTAAATTACAACATTTGCTCTTCATATCAAAACCATCTTAGTTTTCATTAAACTACCTATAAATACATTTTTTACATTACGGTGTCATGATCCAGTGTTGGATCTGGCGGGTTTAAAAGCACAGAGTGAACTTTTTTTACTTTGGTTAAGTTCAAAGGTGTTTTGACTGTCCCCGGTGGTGGTTAATGGTATCGCACCTTAGGTTTAGGTTAATGTTCACTTAATTATGGATCAGGTGTGACACCCTATAAAGGTGTGCTATGGGTGTTTACTCACTGCTGGTGATATTTCTTGCTGAGTTGTTGGAGAGCCTGGTGGAAGGATGGAGCTGGATTGGAGTCCTGCGCAGTCAGCCAGAGAGAACGAGTGCCAGCTAATGGTGTCTGCAGGAAGGACTGGCATGGCCTGGTGGAGTCGCAGTTTATGGTGTCGGCAGTAAGTGCGGGCATGGCTTAGAGGAGTGGCGACTAGGAAGAGAGTTGCACTCAGCATGCTCGACTTGGTTGCTGAGAACTGGACTCGTGCATGCTCGGATTCTTGGCAGAGGCTGGACTGCTGCAAGTGGTGATGGACTCTGCTCCCAGGCTGCACGATGGTGACGGATCCAGTTATGGTGATGGATCAGGGTGGAGGAGAAGATGCACACAGGTGGTGGGCTCTGTTGCTAGGAGCGTACGCAACAGAGCAATGATAAGTGGTGTTTCCCCTGTATTGTCTCTTTCCTCATGTATGTTGTTAGTGCAGTGGTGGGATTAGTTTCCGCACCAACCTATTCCCTAGTGAGGGTTTAGGGTCAGGGCGAGCTAGGGCGTTGAGGTACGCGTGCGGCGCCCGGTGCGAAACCGGCATAGGGAACGTTAGGAGTGCAGGGACGCTGGCTCAGGGGAGCTCAGGAGGTCTCCAATTCCCTTTTCCCTATCGCAGGGCCCACCACTGTTAAAGTTACCCAGGTTCCCCCCTTATTATTTAAATTCGCCGTACTGGAGGCGGTGTTTCCAGAAATGTATATGTTAACGTGTAATTCCTAAATTCGCCAGGTGGAGGCGGCGTATCCACCTGCACGTTCTATTATTTAAGTTCGCCCCACTGGAGGTGGTGTATCCAGGGTCACGTGTGTTATGGGTTTGCCTTGCGGCATCATCTGCGACCTGACACACGTGAATGTAACATACGGTTTAAGGATTGTTTTAACAGTAAATTAAGCTAATAAAACATCAGTGGTGTATAATTGTCATTATGCTGAAACACTCGTTTCAAGGACATTTCTTGTTAAGCGTAAGGCAATATAACCTCTTCCAGTATTTTCATATACTCAAAATGGTACAGGATGCCTGGCATGCAATAAATGAGCCCAACTGTATAGTATGGGAAACATTCGCAAATCATTATGCCTGAACCTCTTCACAGTCTGCTGTAGCTTGAATTCAGTGTTTATGGGTCGCCTCCTCACAAACTGTCTGCGTCCTTTAGATCCAATAAGAACAATCTTGCTTACATCTGTTCATAGAATGTTTCACCCTTTCTCCTTTGGCTAGTCAATGTATTATTTGGCAACATATGTCTTTTTTCAGCAATTGCTTTGAGTCTGAGATTGTGGCTGGTGATAGCGGCGCCAAAATAGGACAGAGATGATTTTGCAGTGCATCCCCTTGCAATGGATTGGTGATCAATGTGCTCCATCACAGACTTTGAGATGACTGATGATCGCCAACCAAGATGGGAGATTGCAGCCAGAGTTACTAGTGGCGGAACACAGTAGAAGTTATCTTGTGATGCATCTTTGGTGGATCACATATGGCAAACCACTACTCACTATATAACACTTTGGTCAAAAACAAATAAACACCACCAAAAATATATATTGAGAGGAATATGTTTATCAAAATAAAAAAGATTGCATATAGATACCATACCCATAATATTTTGCTATGTATATATATATATATATATACAAAAGCTGAAGAGCCCAGCGCTGCCCGGGCATAGTAACTAACTGTGGTTAGTTATAGCAAATTATAATTATCCTCCATCCCATAGTCCCGTGCCCATATACCCATCATACATATCCACAATCCCATAGGCCCGTGCCCATATACCCATCTTACATATCCTCCATCCCATAGTCGAGTGCCCATATACCCATCACACATCCTCCATCCCATAGTCCCATGCCCATATACCCATCATACATATTCACCATCCCATAGTGGAGTGCCCATATACCCTTCACACATCCTTCATCTCATAGTCCCATGCCCATATACCCATCATACATATCCTCCATCCCATAGTCCCATGCCCATATACCCATCACACATCCTCCATCCCATAGTCCCGTGCCCATATACCCATCACACATACTCCATACCATAGGCCCATGCCCATATACCCATCATAGATATCCGCCAGCCCATAGTCCTGTGCCCATATACCCATCATACATATCCTCCATCCCATAGTCCAGTGCCCTTATACCCATCACACATCCTCCATTCCATAGTCAACCATTATGACATCATAATGAGCGGCGGGGCTTGCAACCTATGATGACATCAACATCGCCATGGCAACCATTGTGACATCATAACGAGGGGCGGGGCTTGACGCGCACACAATGTTTCCCCTGTATGTAGATAGGGGCATTATGACATCATAATTAGGGGCGGGGCTTGACACGCACACACTTTTTCCCCAGTATGTAGACAGGGGCAAAATTGTTTGGTGAATTGGAATGCGCGGGGTTAATATTTTGCCTCACAACATAGCCTAGGATGCTCTCGGTGTCCAGACGTGTGACTGTGCCAAATTTTGTGGCTGTAGCTGCGATGGTGCGGATGCCAATCCCGGACATACACACACACACACATACATACACACACGTACATACATACATACATACACACACTTTGAGCTTTATATATTAGATATAAAAGCAAAAACAAAAAGCAGTACCAAAAAGACAGATAGAGTGCAAAAAATCCTTCCAGGTATATACCAAACCTCATACTAAGATCCAAAAATGAAGGCAACACTCCAAAGAGGAAAATTACAAATGTGGTTTATTGACCCATGTGAGACGTTTTGGTCCAAAGTGTGGACCTTTCTCAAGCCATTTGTAATTTTCCTCTTGGGAGTGCTGCCTTCATTTTTGGATCATATATATATATATGAATGAAAGAAGAAAAACACGGACTGTACCGCTGTTACCTTGTAGACTCAGGTGGTGTGCGGTATTTGGAGTGCTGGTTGCTGGCAGCTGTGGGTGCTGGTCCTGGAAATCCACAATGCTGAATAGATCGAAAAAGGAACAAGAAGGACCACACTCAACGCGCTGATGAAAATATCGCTGATTTATTGGTACATGCGGTACATGTCAGCTGCGGGAGTGATGCCAGGAGTGGAATAAGAGCTGACAACGGCTGTTTCACGCTGTAACTGTATACTGTAAGGTAGCGCTTATTGTTCATGTTGGGGACAGTCATTTGGTAGCAGATTAACAGGGTCTGGCACCGCGTTTTTCCACAAAAATGTCCATACGGTTTATTGTTAGACGACATAAACCATGGAAGCATGAAAGAAACAGTAACAGTCTTATATTGAAACAGAAGAATGTTCATGTAGAACTCCGCTCTCTTAGCTCTATGGTCACACAGGTTGTGCTTTGTCCAGCAATCAGGCTCTATAGCCTCACAGTTATTTCCCCCTGTCTGAGGTTACATCTTAGTTGCTTCTCACTCCGGACGTTCATTCCCTCCTGGGGACTGTCCGATACACACAGGCCATTATGCACAGGCCTCACCCGGTCAGCGGTCTCTGCATGTGCGCTTCAGGAAGGCAGCACACCTTCCAGCATGTCGGCCTTCCGGGACCTTCTACATGGGCCAATCAGATCCAGGCACTCACTCTCATGTGACCTACCCTGGTCACCTTATATGGTCCGTAGCCACGCCCACCGGTGAGATACGGATCACATGGCTATGATCTCATCGCAGGTCCAATTTCAGACACCCAGCCATACGCACACATATACAGGCTTACTATGGGCGCTAAGACACACGCCCCTGGGTGGGTTTGTAGGCGACTGGTCCCACCCATCTCACCAAGTCACCTGGAAGCTTTCCCTGATACACTGCAGCAAACCCTCAGCAGTAACTCTGCTGATCAACACATGTTCCAGCTTCCATCCCAGGGCCACCCACCCTGGGATACATAACGGTCATATACCATCCTGCCGTTCATCCTATCTCCATTACCACAATGGATATGCCTGTGTTCATGACCCATACATCACCCTCTAGCTGTCACAAGTCACTGCACCACATACCTCCCCCCTCTGTTCAAACTTGTGGGGTTAAACACTTCACTCACCCAGGGGTCTCGAGACCGGGCACCCATGTCAGCTTGCCCTACCAGTCATCTGTGAGCATCAGCTCCCGAGACATAGCCCCTCTCTGTGAACAATACATTATTGGACTTGGTCCTTTCCTGTTTCAGGGTTAAACTAGTAGGCCTCCCCTGCCCCCAGGTGCATATGTCGGCATTGAGCTTTGGGCCTTAAGTCACCATCCAACTGTATCACTAGACCCTGCTTTGTCTCCAAATTTCTGCAGTGTGCTCCATCACCCGAGCTTTCTTTCACTGGCTGGCTTTCCTGGTGGGTACAGACAGAAGTCTCACTTAGAGTCGCGTCAACTGTCTGGCCTGAGTCTGACCCATTTAGTATGTCACAGGAGCTAAGGTCTCTCAGTTTCGTACTGCCAGTCGAACTGCCACTTCCAGATTTTTGACGTTCTTGCATTGTTGACAGTCTTCGGCTACCTGCCATTTCACTATTTGGAGGAACCCTTCTAGTCTTTATACTTTGGGTTGAAGGCGGCCGCCACCTGATGCTCCGCACCACTTTATTAATCCGCAGTCGGTCCAGTCTCAACTGCTCCATCTACTGCAGGTACGTCACTCGATACACCAGGAACATCCGAAAGTTCCTAAGGCTTTCCATGGAGCCAACAACAATGATTGGAGCCAAGCCACCTTCACTAGATACCTGGACTTCACCAGCAGGAGGGATCCTCACCCTCGCCACATCGGAGATATTCACAAGGTCTTGCATTACCTTCCTGAGCCTTCCCACAACTCTCCCCACCAGATATTTGGGTATCGGAATTACGTCTTCCGCCAAGCCCAGCCGATTCTTAGCTTCCCTCGCAAGCTCTAGGTGACGAGCAGCATTCACATTACTCTGCCTGTACATTTGTTTAGCATGGAGACATTGCAGATACATATCCGTCAGGACAGCTACCCACTTCGCTGTGTCTTCCCTGGTTGATAGTACCACCAATTGCAGAGTCTCAGGTGCCCATTGCACCCTGCATGCTTTGACCGCCTTTTTAAAAGCCTCATGCACCCCTTCACCGGTACAGGCTTCTTGCACGTCTTCGGGTATGTCAATCATGCACTTGAAGGTCGCAAGCTTGCTCTCTTCCTGGACAGATGGCTCCGGGTTTACCACGGACACTTCCCTCAATACAGTTGTCCCAACCAGGGGACTATCTTGTTCAGCTTTTAGCTCCAAATCTTCGTGAGATTTCACCTCTTTGAGACCCCTTGCCAAGATAGGCACTGGCATTTCTGTTTTGTTATCACTCACGTTCGGCCGCTGTAAGTCTTCGTCCACCAACCTCTTCTCCCGCAGAAGACCTCTTACTGCTTCTTTGAGCACTTCCAGATCTTCTCTGAGGGTCTTATTCATACTTTGCCACATTGACAGGTGACCTCTGAGCTCAGAGACTTCCTTCTCCAGCTCATCCACTCTGTGCTCCTCTTATATCTTAGACAGGTCAGAAGTAGGAGTGACCGGAGGAAAGGGTGCGTCTGCCCAACTGACGGACCTGATGTCTCGTGACATGACTGATGGTGAGCTGGGAGATAAGATGACTTGAGCGAACACACAGTTAGAGGGTAACCAGAGGGTTCATTCGGCTGATGTGAGTGACTCAGACTCCGGGGGTGACTGGTTTTAGGAAGTTTCGCCCCCAGCAGTTCGCCCCCAGCATTTCGCCCCCAGCAGTTCGCCCCCAGCAGTTCGCCCCCAGGTACACTTCGCCCCCGAATATTTCGCCCCCAGCATTTCGCCCCCAGGTTGTTTCGCCCCCGCACATTTCGCCCCCGCACATTTCGCCCCCAGCAGTTCGCCCCCGGATGTTTCGCCCCCGGATGTTTCGCCCCGGATGTTTCGCCCCCAGCAGTTCGCCCCCGGATGTTTCGCCCCCAGCAGTTCGCCCCCCGGATGTTTCGCCCCCGGATGTTTCGCCCCCGGATGTTTCGCCCCCAGCAGTTCGCCCCCGGATGTTTCGCCCCCAGCAGTTCGCCCCCGGATGTTTCGCCCCCAGCAGTTCGCCCCCCGGATGTTTCGCCCCCGGATGTTTCGCCCCCGGATGTTTCGCCCCCAGCAGTTCGCCCCCGGATGTTTCGCCCCCAGCAGTTCGCCCCCGGATGTTTCGCCCCCGGATGTTTCGCCCCCAGCAGTTCGCCCCCGGATGTTTCGCCCCCAGCAGTTCGCCCCCGGATGTTTCGCCCCCAGCAGTTCGCCCCCGGATGTTTCGCCCCCAGCAGTTCGCCCCCGGATGTTTCGCCCCCAGCAGTTCGCCCCCGGATGTTTCGCCCCCAGCAGTTCGCCTCCAGCAGTTCACCCCCGGATGTTTCGCCCCCAGCAGTTCGCCCCCAGCAGTTCGTACCCGGATGTTTCGCCCCCAGCAGTTCGCCCCCGGATGTTTCGCCCCCAGCAGTTCGCTCCTGGATGTTTCGCCCCCGGATGATTCACCCCCAGCAGTTCGCCCCCGGATGTTTCGCCCCCAGCAGTTCGCCCCCGGATGTTTCGCCCCCAGCAGTTCGCCCCCGGATGTTTCGCCCCCAGCAGTTCGCCACCCCCAGCAGTTCGCCCCCAGCAGTTCGCCCCCGGATGTTTCGCCCCCAGCAGTTCGCCCCCGGATGTTTCACCCCCAGCAGTTCGCCCCGGATGTTTCGCCCCCAGCAATTCGCCCCCGGATGTTTCGCCCCCAGCAGTTCGCCCCCGGATGTTTCATCCCCAGCAGTTCGCCCCCAGATGTTTTGCCCCCAGCAGTTCGCCCCCGGATGTTTTGTCCCCAGCAGTTCGCCCACAGCAGTTCGCCCCCGGATGTTTCGCCCCCTGCTTTTTGCCCCCAGATGTTTCGGCCCCAAATTAGGCAGGGAATTTTGGCCTTGTGTTTTAGCCCTAAGACCGCTTTCACAGTAGCCACTTTCCCAAGTGCTAAGCACTGGAAAATCGCTAAGAAGATTGCCAATTTTGAATATACTACATGGTGGCCCGATTCTAATGTATCGGGTATTCTAGAAGGCACAGCCACGTGGTATGTTGCACAGGTTATGTAGTATATTGCACAGTCCACATAGTAAATTGCACAGCGCACGTAGTAAATTACACAGCGCACATAGTATATTGGCCAGCCAACGTAGTATATTGCACTGGTCACGTAGTATATTGCACTGTCCACGTAGTCTAGGAATGTGGGCACTATATTCGTGTTTAAAAAAAAATAATAAAGATATACTCACCTCAGCCACGGGCCCTGAAGTCCTCGCGCCTCTCTGCAGTGCTGGCGGTGGCTTCCGGTCTGAGCGTAGGACCTGCGATGATGTCGCGGTCACATGACCGTGACATCATCGCAGGTCCTGGACGGTGTGCATTGGAGAGAGGCGCGGAGGACAGCACGACGTTGGAGGGGGTGAGAATAACTTTTTTTTTATCATTATTATTTTTAACATTACATCTTTTCACTATTGATGCTGCATAGGCACCATCAATAGCGAAAAGTTGGTCACACAGGGTTAATAGCAGCGTTAACGGAGTGCGGTACACCGCGATCCGTTAGCGCTGGCATTAACCCTGTGTGAGCGGTCAGCGGTGAGTGCAGGGCAGTGAAGCAGCGGCCATTTTTATGGCAGACTGTGACCGTCGCTGATTGGTCGTGGGTGTTTTGCCAAGACCAATCAGCGACTTGAATTTACATGACAGACAGACGCCGCGACCAATGAATATACGAATAAAACGTTACAGACAGAAAGACGAAAGTGACCCTTAGACAATTATATAGTAGATAAGTCAATGGCTAGAAAAGCGAGGTGTTATTTCGGCCAGCTCTTTTTATTTTATTACAGGAGCTATTTTTGAGCACTTAGCGTTCATCAATAGCCTGTATCTTATGGGTCATTACCGAGAGCGCTCACAAAAGCGCTCTGAAAAATGCCAGTAAAGCACGTGCTTTGGAGTTCTAAAACAGTGGCAGCATAAGGGTGCTTTCACACTTCCGCTACATATGCACTACAGGCCGCCCGTTCGCTTCTGTAATGCCGCATTCCGCTAACCTGCAGCGGAACGAAAAGAAGAAAATGCTCTTCTTTTTGTTCTGACACTGATAGCGGAATGCGGCATTACGAAAGCAAACGGGCGGCTGCAGATCGCGGAACCCAGCCGTTCACTTCTATGGGCAATGCAAGCGGAATGCCAGCATTCAGCCAGCATTGCCCCGGGGTCAGCTGGATGTCAGATCCAGAGCGGATCGACCTCTGGCGGCCACAAACACAAGTGTGAAACCACTCTAAAATTACAGTGTGCAAGAGGCCTAAAATCTAAACAATTTTGAACTTTTACCTGACCCAGCACTGACCTGCTTTGTTGCAAGTTTTGTTGCAGATGTAACAAGTAGCATGGTCACATGTCCTGCAAGTTACATTAGACTAGCTTTTATTCCATCTGTATATCAGAATATAGCAGTGTCTGAAATCTCCACAAAGAGAGAAGTGTACTACCACAAAAAATCAGTCAGCTTCCACAGCAATTCACTTTCTACAACTATGAATTCAGTTCTGTCCAAATGTGGAAGGAGCAAGTTGGTCCATGAGAATCACATTTACTTATTTTCCAAACGAACCGCTGACGATGTTCATTCCATCTGGGTATGTGAAAAACGGTCGACTTGCAAGGGACGTGTTTGGACCAATGAAGAATCTGGCGAAGTTGTGAAAGTAGTCAATCTTCACAATCACGCAGCACAAGCTGCAAGACCTGAAGCAATCCGACTTGGCAATGAGGCACTCACCAGGGCAAGGACAACACAGGAGACACCACAACAGATTCTCACAGACGTCGTTTCAGGAGCCCATTCTAATGTTGCAGCACTTCTCCCAAGGAAAGCATCACTGAAGAGGACAATACGATTAGCAAGGCAACTTGGCAATATCCCAAGGTTACCTCAAACCCTTGATCAACTTGTTATCCCCCTCGAGTTCCAGGAGATCAGTATTGATGGTGTCCAGCAGCAGTTCCTTCTGCATGACTCTGGTAAGCTACTTAACCATTTAACATTGTATTAAAACAATTCCATTATGCATAATTATTGCAAAGTTTATTTTGCACAAATGTGAAAAATGCTACACTATAAGGTGCTGATATAAAATACTATGTGATTTTTGCCTTCAAGGGAAACTTTGAGGGTAATATAATGTAGTGAGGCCTACTGATTCCAACTAGTGTTGGCCGATCACTGGAAAGATAGGATCAGATCGGGCTGATCATACCGAAAGATTGGAATTAATTCAGATCCAATCTCCAGAGCTAGATGTAGATATATATATATATATATGCACACTGTACGCCCGAACAGTGTGTGTGTATATATATGTATATATGTGGGTGGGTGATGGTGGTCTGGCACTTTTGGAACTTTGAAATGCAATAAAGGATTTGTATAGGACTTCAGGAGCGCGGAGGTCTTTCTTCATGGATGCATGTTAAGTACGGGCGGAAGCCAACCCCTGCTCCAGCAGCACACTGAGTCCTCAGCAACAATCTCAGTTGAGCCACTCTTCTTCCAGCTTTCTTGCATATATATAATGGCCCCGAGCTGCGCTGTTAAAAAATAAACAAACCCAGTTATTCAACTCTCTCTCCGGTGTCCAGCGCTGTCTCCGGCAGTGCAGGGAATTCCGAAATCCCAATGCTATGCATTCTGGGTTGTGCATCACCACCTCTGCACATGTGCCGGGCTGTTCTGTGACGTGATGTGGTGCTTTCCCAGGACCGTCTAGTGAGCGGTCCTGGGATCACTCTCCACTGTAGTTATAGTACGGCAGGCACAGAGGCGGTGATGCGCCGCCTGGATTTCGGGATTCCCTGCACTGCTGGGCTAGGAGCCGGAGCCAGTACTGGACACTGGAGAAAGAGGTGAGTAACTGGGTTTGTTTATTTTTTAACAGCGCAGCCTGGAGCCATTTACTAAAGCTAAATATGCACACACGCTGTACACCTGTATAGTGTGTGTGTGTGTGTGTGTGTGTATATATATATATATATGCGCACACTGTTCGGGAGTGTATGCCCGGACAGTGTTTTCAGATTACGGAGGATTCCGATTTCTAATTCAGATCATCATCATGATCTGGCTACAAATCGGATCGTAATTTAAAATAACGATCAGCCTGAAAATCGTAATAAATTACGATCTTCAGTGATCGGACCGGCCAACACTAATTCCAAATATGCAGCATTGTACTGGCCATACCTGTCCTGGATGCTGCCCCGGAGTTCAGCCTCGCCTGTCTGCGGCATGCACGGACTGAACTGCCATCGCCGGCTGATTCCTCGGCTCTCGTAGTTCAGTCCTGCAGATCCGTGGACAGGTCGGGCTGAACTCCGGAGCTCAGGTGAGATACGCCATGATTTGCAGATGCGTTTTGCCTGCTGCTTCCAAGCACTTTTTAAGCACTTTGCAAGCGCTTTGGCAAAACGCTTCTGCAAATAGGGGACGTGGCCAAGCTCTGCTATGGGCGTGGCCATGCCCTGCTATGGCCTAAACCGAGCGTATTTGGCGTGGTTTGCAGGCATTTTTCGTGAGGTTTCCCTCTTGCCCATTCCCATTCCTTCCGGGATCCGCCGGAAAATAGCTTTGAAGCTATTTTCCGGTGGGGAGTTTTCCGGCCCCGGCCGGAATCCACCCGTAACCCGCACCATAGACATGAAAGGGCGGGTTTCAGGCAGGAAACACAGCACGGAATACGCCTGTAAATCCAGCTTGTCTGGATAAAGCCTGAGGCCTCGTGCCCACTGACGGAAGGGGATTGTGGAGCGGCATCTCGGCAGCGGCTGTAATTGCGGTAGCAATTGGAGATCCCACAGGAATCTATTTGTGCCTGCAATTGTGGCCACTATTGTGGTACCCTAATTCTGTATCAAAATCTTCACTTAACTCTATGGATTTAGGTGCAGGTTTTAGTGCAGGATTTCAGCCCCTTGTCTGAATGGCTGGAATTTTGTTTGTATAATGGCAGCATACATTGACATGCTGCACTGCATGTTTTTTTTTGTAAACAAAATTTTTTCATCAGCATGTGGATGGGATTTACGCATTAATGCTGCATATGACCCCAGCCTAATGGACCATTCAGTTATGCCTTAGGCCAAAAGCACACTGGTGATTTTACTGGCGTTTTTTGCGTCCTGCACAATCCTCTCAATGAGACAGCCTAGGCAGCGCGGACGTCACGAACGTCCGCGCTGCCCACCCGACGACTAGCGTGCCCATCCGCCTGAATGGAATGCCCCATTCAGGCGGGTGGACCGCCTAGTCGTTCATTCAGACGTCCAGCCGCACGCCGCGTCTGGATGCGGCTGTCAACTAGACGGCCCGTTCAGCATAGTGGCGATCGGCCGTGCTGAACGGCCGTCTAGTTGAAGGGTCTAAAGGTACCCTAAAAATGTGACCTATTTCAAGTTTGGAAGTAATTTTAATTTTAAACAAAAATATATAATTTTCCACTGGGACAATATATGTTGTAAAAAACTATTGGTTGGCCCCTTCACACTAGATTTTGCTTCAGTTTTTTATTATGAAATCAGAAAATCTGGAGCAAAATGTGAGTATTTAATGTGAGATATGAACAGAGTCTTCTGATTAGGATATTTTTTTTGTGAATTTATCCCAAAACTCTGTCTTCTGCTTGTTACACTTTTTCTGTTATTTCCTCTACTAATACTTTCATTTTAAATTAGGAAATGGACACAGCCGTATGTTGATATTTGGAACAAGAGACAATCTCCATCTACTGGCACAAAGTAAAGAGTGGTTTGCTGATGGCATGTTTTTCACTACACCAGCCTTGTTTAAGCAACTTTACACAATCCATGTAGTCCACAGCGGCCTTGTTGTTCCTGTAGTGTACACCTTGCTGACAGACAAGAGCCGTTCTACATACCAGAGGTTGCTGCAAGAGCTGAAGAACTTGCAGCCTGGACTGCAGCCAGACAACCTGATGTTGGATTTTGAACTAGCTGCAATACAGGCATTTGAAAGTGAATTCCCCAACCTTGTGAAGACTGGTTGCTTTTTCCACCTATCACAGTCGGTTTGGCGTAAAGTTCAAAATGAAGGACTCAAGATGCAATACCAAGGTGACCATGAATTTGCCCGTTGGATACGCATGATACCTGCCCTGGCCTTTCTACCACCACAGAATGTTGTGCAATCATTTGAAGAATTGGTGGAAGATCCTGACTTTCCACAAGAAGCAATACCTATTGCCAACTATTTTGAAGACAGCTATATCGGTCGAATGAATCGCAGAGGACGTCAAGCACCTTTGTTTCCAGTTCAATTCTGGAATGTGTATGAACGAACATTGAATGATCAACAGCGAACAAATAATGATGTCGAAGGATGGCACCGTAGCTTTCGAGAAACATGTGGTACTCTTTTCCAAAATATATACCGGTTCATTAACTGTCTGAAACATCAGCAAGAGCTCCATAGTTTTGAAATTATTCAGATAATAGCAGGAAATCCCATCGCTGCAAGAAACAAAAAGTATGCTGCAATTTCAGCAAGGGTTAAACGTATCGTGCAAGATTTGGATAATAGAAGCTTGATGGATTATCTGAGAGGCATTGCCTACAGCTTTGATTTTTAGTTCATGGTCACATATTGTATGTTTTGAGAGCAGTGTTTTTAGCTGTAAAATAATTCAAGCATTATAACCTGCAATTTGTATTTTCTCTTTTTCTCTAATCCTTCCCCTCTATACCTTTTTATGTTTCTTGTTAAAACAGTTTTGATATATACAGTTAAAGCATAACTCTGCAAAAAACATGTTATGTTATAGTACCTGTGCCCATGATATTCATTTCCAAAGGAGACCTTCCAGCAGCTTCACTTCTGTGTGAAAAGTCTCATCCAAGTTAAAGCTCCATGTGCTGCAGGATTTCAGTGGTTGCTAAGGAGGTTGTTTCTCCTTAGTAGCAGTACTTGTGGATGGATTCTAGAGGGCGTGGCTGCACAGGAGCATATAGCTAACAATATATTCCCTATGATGTATAAAGGGCTGCTGGTTTACAGCCCTCTGCAAAGCCCCCCCTATGTGTTCCGTCCTGTAATGGCTTTACACAGGCAGGGGGGAGCCCTCCTCTTGTCCAGGACAGAGCACATGAGCGGAGGGTGAAGGGGAGCTTTGCAGAGGGCTGTGAACAAGCAGCCCTGAATGTATCATAGGGAGCCAGGAACCGTTCTGCTCCCAAGGGGGCACGACCTCCTTAGTAACCAATGAAATCCTACTATTTTCCTGTCTGTTTGTAAAATTACTCATCTAGAAAACAAAGTTTGAGAATAAAAAAAACTAATTTGATCAGAATTGTATATCTTAGACTCATATGGTGTATTATTAGTGATAAGCAAACCTGCCAATGTTCAGTTCAGGCAGGTTTTTCCCGGATGCGAAAGATCCAGGAGCAAATTGCTAGAGGCAAAACATTCAGGGATGAACTGCTGGGGGCGAACTGACAGGGGGCGAAACATCTGGGGGTGAAACATCCGGGGGCGAACTGCTGGGGGCGAAACATCCGGGGGCGAACTGCTGGGGGCGAAACATCCGGGTACGAACTGCTGGGGGCGAACTGCTGGGGGCGAAACATCCGGGGGTGAACTGCTGGAGGCGAACTGCTGGGGGTGAAACATCCGGGGGCGAAACATCCGGGGGCGAACTGCTGGGGGCGAAACATCCGGGTACGAACTGCTGGGGGCGAACTGCTGGGGGCGAAACATCCGGGGGCGAACTGCTGGGGGCGAAACATCCGGGGGTGAACTGCTGGGGGCGAGGCGAACTGCTGGGGGCGAAACATCCGGGGGCGAACTGCTGGGGGCGAAACATCCGGGTACGAACTGCTGGAGGTGAACTGCTGGGGGCAAAACATCCGGGGGCGAACTGCTGGGGGCGAAACATCCGGGGGTGAACTGCTGGGGGCGAGGCGAACTGCTGGGGGCAAAACATCCGGGGGCGAACTGCTGGGGGCGAAACATCCGGGGGCGAACTGCTGGGGGCGAAACATCCGGGGGCGAACTGCTGGGGGCGAAACATCCGGGGGCGAAACATCCGGGGGCAAACTGCTGGGGGCAAAACATCCGGGGGCGAACTGCTGGGGGCGAAACATCCGGGGGCGAACTGCTGGGGGCGAAACATCCGGGGGCGAACTGCTGGGGGCGAAACATCCGGGGGCGAACTGCTGGGGGCGAAACATCCGGGGGCGAACTGCTGGGGGCGAAACATCCGGGGGCGAACTGCTGGGGGCGAAATGCTGGGGGCGAACTGCTGGGGGCGAAACATCCGGGGGCGAAACATCCGGGGGCGAACTGCTGGGGGCGAAACATCCGGGGCGAACTGCTGGGGGCAAAACATCCGGGTACGAACTGCTGGGGGCGAAACATCCGGGGGCGAAACATCCGGGGGCGAAACATCCGGGGGCGAACTGCTGGGGGCGAAACATCCGGGGGCGAAACATCCGGGGGCGAACTGCTGGGGGCGAAATGTGCGGGAGCGAAATGTGCGGGGGCGAACTGCTGGGGGCGAAATGTGCGGGGGCGAAATGTGCGGGGGCGAAACAACCTGGGGGCGAAATGCTGGGGGCGAAATATTCGGGGGCGAAGTGTACCTGGGGGCGATCTGCTGGGGGCGAACTGCTGGGGGCGAAACATCCGGGGGCGAACTGCTGGGGGCGAAACGGGGGCGAAACATCCGGGGGCGAACTGCTGGGGGCGAAACATCCGGGGCGAACTGCTGGGGGCGAAACATCCGGGTACGAACTGCTGGGGGCGAAACATCCGGGGGCGAAACATCCGGGGGCGAAACATCCGGGGGCGAACTGCTGGGGGCGAAACATCCGGGGGCGAAACATCCAGGGGCGAACTGCTGGGGGCGAAATGTGCGTGAGCGAAATGTGCGGGGGCGAACTGCTGGGGGCGAAATGTGCGGGGGCGAAATGTGCGGGGGCGAAACAACCTGGGGGCGAAATGCTGGGGGCGAAATATTCGGGGGCGAAGTGTACCTGGGGGCGAACTGCTGGGGGCGAACTGCTGGGGGCGAAATGCTGGGGGCGAACTGCTGGGGGCGAAACTTCCAACTCCCGTCCACTTTAGGAGGTGTCACCATCTCAATGTCTGCCAGCCCAGCAGTAGAGAGGTCTCCATCCCCCTACTGTAGAGGAACTCCTCTCTCCCACAAGTCGGAGAACAGTTTAGAGTCCTGGCCTATAACCACTGGACAGGACAAATTCTGGACTATCGTCACATCCTGTCCCACAATGTCCCAGCTAGTCTCAAAGACTACTCTGGCCACTGGACAATCTTTAGTGCCCCCATGGTTGCAAGTGACCCCAACCTTTCTGCCAGGTATCTTAGGAGCAACCCTCACTAGAGTCACCGGGTCACAGGGTCGACCAGACCAACCACATCTTCGTTATTTATCTGGAGGCCACACCCCCGTAGCATCGTGCCGAGTGGGTAGTTCACCAGGTAGACTGGACACATATAGGACATTTGCCCCGGCAACAGTTCGTCTGTACCACCCTTTTTACGTCGGGATGCTCCCCCCTTTTGGGCCACTATCCCCTTTTTGGACTCTGCCACCCCCTGGGACTCCACCCCTTTTTGGGTTACCACCCTAGTTTGGGTCACCGTCCCCTTTCGGGATTTCCCAATGTCCCCTCTACAGGCCTTCTTAGGCCCGAGTTCACACAATACAGTTTATGTCCTTTCGGGCTTGTACTGGCCCTTTAAGCATGACACCACACCAGCTCCTGCTGGCACTGCCACAGCTCCTGCTGTCACAAATCACCGGCACCTCTGGCTGTCTCTCACAATAGTAATATTTTCAGCAAAAATATCTATAGCAAATACTTACCCTTACAGAGTTTTCTGCCATACAGTATATGAATTTATTTTTCTTGATTATCTAATACATATCAAGCAGAAAGTAAGATATATATATACAGTATATATATATATATATTACTTATCTGATTCATATATATACAGTTTTTTATTTGCTTATAGTGAAAACTCTTTATGTACATTTTTAGTGTGGAATAAATCTTTCACATGGAAATAGTTAATACTTAATGCTCAGAAAACATAGCTCTTCTTCAGGATTTTTGTACTGATAAAGGTCTTACATTTTCCATTGTGTCAGTTCAGTTCTGCAATGTATACATAATAAGGACCTAAGCTGAACAACACACCAAACACCTGCTGTTCATCTGTACCTGTTGTTGAACTAAAAAAGCCTGGGATTTTGGCACCTGAATTCCCAAGTCTCTTGCATTTGTGATAATGATGTAGTGTTCCGGAGTGCTCTTTAGTAGCCAAACTATTAAGGTTGACACTCAATTAAATTAATAGCCCACATTGGGAAAGAGAAGCTCTATATATAGCAATGAGGGACCTAGGAACCTTAGAAACTTTGATAAATGGAGCATATGTGACAGATAACACTTTCAATGTGGAACAATATCTGGCCAAAGATTAAAAAAAAAAAATTGCTGCTTCCTTGCAGTATGATAGAGGATTGTAGTTCTACAGTTAAGCATATAGTTATTCTGATATTATAGCTGTGTTTGTGAATATTTATTAAATTTGTCATTTAAAAAAAAAAACAGTTTAAAAAAATATATAAAATTAAAGCCTAAATTCTAACGATTCTCAGGTAAAATATTTTAGTTGGTAAGAGCGTATGATTTTTTAATAGGACTGTTATGTGATTGCACCTGACTTGTTCTGCCTGTGATCCTTTATGTGTAATATTAAAAAGCATGCACATGGCTGACAGATGGATTAGAACTAATTGAATTTTAAATGCTAATTTTTATGCAGGTTTCATTGGATTCTTGAAACCTGCCATTGTCAAAATTAAAAAACAACGCTGCCAGTTTATCTTGTGGCTCACGTAGCAGTTTTCATTAAAGCTAGCAGAGAGTGGATGAGCCCTGACATTCTATGCTACAAATACACATGCACCTCCAAGTTTAATATATTTTTAAATATTTTTGTGGCACATGCCAGTGGTAATATATTACTTTCTATATGCAAAATTATCAAAGTGTGTTTCTATAATTTGCAGGCTCAGGTAGAGAGCAGAAGCACAAATCCATGAATTACCACCTGGAAGAAAATTAATATGTGAATAATGGATGAAATATACACTAGTTGCAGGCAGAAGCTGCAAAGGCAGATAGTAGCAGCTTCTGAAGACATTATCTGTTCATTACCTGGATATACAAACTCAAAGTGTGTGAGAAACTATAAGGAACTCTAGGATGATGTATAAACATACGTTATGCAGAAGTTGTAGGCAGTGTTGGAAAAATGCTGCAAAATAAAAATACTTCCACAAATAGAAGTTGTCATAAATAAAAATTGCAAAATCCATAAAAACATCTCCGATGATGGGACATATCACC
The DNA here is from genome assembly GCF_039654945.1 of Dendrobates tinctorius. Lineage (NCBI taxonomy): Eukaryota > Metazoa > Chordata > Amphibia > Anura > Dendrobatidae > Dendrobates > Dendrobates tinctorius. The sequence continues at coordinate 14,947,933 of NW_027361699.1, forward strand.
CTCAAATTGAACATAGGAGATTAATTATAACTGGGGACATGAGAAAGAGCTGATACTTCAGTCTCCATAGATTGAGGACCTCCTCCTGTGTACAGGTAATTACAATAGGAGATCTGCTGAGAACCAGCCACCAAGTCTAGAATTTTTATACTCAGTCAATGAAGTACAATTCCTGAGGCAAGAGCTTCCTCTGTTCAAAGAAATGATCTCAGACACTCTGGAGCCAATGGTCAGCATTGAACATTGGGATTTACATGAATCCAATATTTATGGGAGATATATTTTTTGCGTCATGGCGAAATGACAAACATAATGCATTCACTCACATCACCGTAAGGCCAGCCAAACACTACCGACTTAGTATAGGTCAAATGAATGAAAGTTTCATCTCTATAGAAAGGTAAAATCTTTATAGGAAATGTGATAACAATATATTCCACCTGGGACCTCTAGGGGTGAAGACATTCTGAAGGTTAGGGATCTCATAATACTCTAAAGAGCTTGCACATACCGCAACCATTCCCCATTTGAACTCACCAAGGTGAGGTATGTGGACATAACCTTGATCTAATAAAAAACAGACTTTGGGTCTTTGTCCTTTGTTAGTTCTGGAATTCTGGAAGACACTGTACTCTGTGTTTCTGTCCATTGCTCTAAGGAGAGCTTCCCTCCACTAAGCTCTGAATCATTTAAATGATACAGGTTAAGTACTTTTCTTTTGTTATCAGTTTTATTCTATGTGTATATATTGCATATACTGTACTGATTTGTTCTCAATTTGGAACATATTTGTATATTTAGTGTAAACACTGCCTACCATTTTCAGATTAAATATATTAAATTTAATAGCACTGTTCCTCTTACTCTGCAAACTGCACCCCTGAAACCATATGCTAGCTGTAGCGAGTGTCCAATTGTCCTTTATAAATGATTGGTAGTGGTGGTTAGTTCTTTTTGTTATTGTGGAAGGACCTTGTAGTGACAGTACTAGGGTGTGTATATATATGAATATGAGTGTGTGTGTGTATATATATATATATATATATATATATATATATATATATATTTGTGCTCAAAAGTTTGCACACCCAGGCAGAATCTTTGCTTTCTTGGCCTTTTCCAGAGAATATGAATAACACCAAAACTTTTTCTCCACTCATGGTTATTGGTTGGGTGAAGCCATTTATTGTCAAACTACTGTGTTTTCTCTTTCTAAAATATAAAGACAACCCAAAACAGCCAATTGACCCTGATCGAAAGTTTACATACCATGGTGATTTTGGCCTGATAACATGCACAGAATTTGACACAAATGAGTTTGAATGGCTTCTAAAGGTAACATCCTCATCTGTGACCTGTTTTCTTGTAATCAGTGTGTGTGCATAAAAGCTGAGTGAGTTTCTGGGATCCAGACAGACTCTTGCATCTTTCATTCAGCCACTGACGTTTTTGGATAGTAAATCATGGGGAAAGCAAAAGAATTGTCAACGGATCTACGAGAAATGGCAGTTGAACTGGATAAAACAGGAAAGGTGTACAAAAAGATATCCAATGAATTGATAATGCCTGTCAGCAGCGTTCAAATATGATTAACAAATGGAAAATCAGGGGCTCTGTAAAAACAAAACCACAGTCAGGTAGACCAACAAAAATTTCATCCACAAGTGCCAGGGAAATTGTTCGGAATGCAAAGAAACCCAAAAAAATAACATCAGCTAAAACACTGGACTCTCTGATAACAAGCAGTGTAGCTGTTTCAATATGCACAATAAGGAGGGACTTGAAGAAAAATGGGCTGTATGTTACCAGAGGATAGCCATTACTGCACAAATGCCGCAAAGTATCTCCCCTACAATACGCAAAACAGGTACGAGGTAATTTGAAGTCATAAGATCAAAATTGAACTTTGTGGCCACAACCATAAACGTTACATTTGGAGAGAGGTTAACAAGGCCTATGATGAAAGGAACACCATTACTACTGTAAATCACAGAGGAGGATCACTGATGTTTTGGGGATGTGTGAGCTACAAAGGCACAGGAAACTTGGTCAAAGTTGAAGGAAAGATGAATGCAGCACGTTATCAGCAAATACTGGAGGCAAATTTGTACTCATCAGACAGGAAGCTGCACATGAGACATACTTGCATGTTCCAACATGACAAAGATCCAAAATACAAGGCCAAGTCAACCTGTCATTGGCTACAGAAGAACAAAGTGAAAGTTCTGGAGTGGCCATTTCAGTCTCCTGACCTCAATATTATTGAGCCACTCTGCGGAGATCTCAAACACGCATTTCATGCTAGACAGCCCAGGAATTTACAGGAACTGGAGGCTTTTTGTCAAGAAGAATGGGCAGCTCTAACATCTGAGAAAATAAAAAACTTCATCCACAACTATCACAAAAGACTTCAAACTGTCATTAATGTTAGAGGGGGCAATACATGGTTTTAAGAAATGGCATATGTGAACTTTTGATCAGGGTCATTTGGATGTTTTGGGTTGTTATTATGATTTAGAAAGAGAAAACACAGTAGTTTGACAATAAATGGCTTCACACAACCACTAACCATGAGTAGAGAAAAAGTTTTGGTGTTATCATTTATATTCTCAGGAAAAAGGTCAAGAAAGCAAAAATTCTAACAGGGTTTGTAAAGTTTTGAGCACAACTGTATATATATATATATACACAGACACTCATATTCATATATATATATATACACACACTCTAGTACTGTCACTGCCAGGTCCTTCCACAATAACAAAAAAGAACTAACTGCCATTACTAATCCTTTATACAGGCCAATTGGACATATATATGTACAGTGGGGAAAAAATACTTAGTCAGCCACCAATTGTGCAGGTTCTCCCACTTTTATACTGATAAGTTCAGACAGGTGCCATTACTACAGGAAATGAGTGGAGGACAGAGGAGCATCTTAAAGAAGGTTTCAGGTTTGTGAGAGCCAGAAATCTTGCATATTTTTACATGACCATATACTTATTTTCCACCATAATTTGCTAAATAAATCTTGCCAAATCAGACAAGGTGATATTCTGGATTTTTTTTCTCAGTTTGACTCTCATAGTTGTGGTCTACCTATATATATATGTATCCATGCATTAGAATCAGAGGTGAATATACCCCAATAACTGGCTTAGTATAGAAAACAGCTGTAGCCTTGTCCATCACTCGTCAGTGAATTGTAGAATTGTCCTGACAATCGGAGGCAACAGAATTGCGCTCGTCTGACAAATTGATGAGAGTGGTGAGAACTGTATGATCTCTTCATTGTTCTCCCTGACAGATGAGTAAATAGTTTTGTTCTGTTTTAATTAATTACCAAAGTCAGTAAATTAAAGAGAAATATAAATTAGATCAATATTTGATGTGACCACCCTTAGCCTTCAAAACAGCATCAATTCTAGGCACAAAATCAAGCATTTTGTAGAATTTTTGACAAGCGTATGAATAACCAATTATACCAAACATATGATAATGATCATCATTTACATGCAGGCTCAGACTGGCCTATAGGGCAACAGGGGAATCCCCTGGTGGGCCCCTGTCCAGATCTGGCCCCTAAAGCCCCGGTTACACACTGCGATATCGCTAGCAATATCGCTGTAAAGTCACCGATTTTGTGACGTTGCTGCGATATTGCTAGCGATATCGCTGCATGTGATACTTACCTCCGACCTGCTCCCCCGCTAATTATCGCTGATCGCGCGAGAAGCTCCTGGATCATTTCTCGTCGGCCACTTCCTGCGGCGCTTCCTGCTGTGACGATGAGCGACGCGTGGAGCCGGGTGGGAGGACACAGGATCACCGCGTCTGACAGGTAAGTAGCAATCCCCGTCCCCAGCGATGTCGCTAGCGACCACCTAGCAATGCACCAGCGATCCTGACCGCGTCATATCACTGGTCGGGATCGCTGGTGAGTCGCTAGGTATAACGGTACCCTAACCCCACTGTATGGTCAGTACTTGGCATAACTCACTTGACTCACTCTGTACAGAAAAAAACATCATCTTATCATTAATTAATGAAACTACCCAGTTTATTTTTATATATATAGATATACACTACTGTTCAAAAGTTTAGGGTCACTTAGACATTTCCTTATTTTTGAAAGAAAACCACAGTTTTTTTCCAATGAAGCTAACATGAAATGATTCAGAAATACACTCTATACATTGTTAATGTGGTAAATAACTCTTCTTGCTGCAGACATCTAGTAGGTAATGAAATATCTTCATAGGTGTATAGAGGCTCATTTGCAACAACCATCACTCCAGTGTTCTTATAGTACTTTGTGTTTGCTAACTGTGTATGAAGGCTAATGGATGGTTAGAATACCCTTGAAAACCTTTTGCAAGTATGTTAGCACAGCTGAAAACAGTTTGGTTGATTAGAGAAGCTATAAACCTGACCTTCCTTCGAGCTAGTTGAGAATCTGGAGCATTTCATTTGTTGGTTCCATTAATCTCTCAAAATGGCCAGAAAAAAAGAACTTTCATGTGAAACTCAACAGTCTAGTCTTGTTCTTAGAAATGAAGGCTATTCCATGTGAGAAATTGCCAAGAAACTGAAGATTTCCTACAATGGTGGGTACTACTCCCTTCAGAGGAGAGCACAAACAGGCTCTAACCAGAGTAGAAAGGGAAGCAGGAGGCCCCGCTGCACAATTGAGCAATATGACAAGTACATTAGAGTCTGTAGTTTGAGAAATCGACGCCTCACAGGTCCTCAACTGGCAGCTTCATTAACTAGTACACGCAAAATGCCAGTGTCAACGTCTACAGTGAAGAGGCGACTCTGGGATGCTGGCCTTCAGGGCAGAGTGGCAAAGAAAAAGCCATATTTGAGACTTGCTAATAAAAGGAAAAGATTAATATGGGGAAAAGAACACAGACATTGAACAGAGGAAGATTGGTAAAAATTGCTATGAACAGGCGATTTCAAGTTTGAGGTGTTTGGATCACACAGAAGAACATTTGTGAGACGCAGAACAACTTAAAAGATGCTGGAAGAGTGCCTGACGCCATCTGTCAAGCATGGTGGAGGTAATGTGATGGTCTGGGGTTGCTCTGGTGCTGGAAAAGTGGTAGATTTGTACAAGGTAAAAGGGATTTTGAATAAGGAAGACTATCACTCCATATTGCAACGCCATGCCATACCCTGTGGACAGCGCTTGATTGGAGCCAATTTCATTCTACAACAGGAAAATGACCCAAAGCACACCTCCAAATTATGCAAGAACTATTTAGGGAAGAAGTAGGCAGCTGGTATTCTATCTGTAATGGAATGGCCAGCGCAGTCACCAGATCTCAACCCCATTGAGCTGTTGTGGGAGCAGCTTTACCATATAGTAAAAAGTGCCCATCAAGCCAAACCAACTTGTTGAAGGGGCTTCTGGAAGCACGGGGTGAAATTTCTCCAGATTACCTCAGCAAATTAACTGCTAGAATGCCAAAGGTCTGCAATGCTGTAATTGCTGCAAAGGGAGCATTCTTGGACGAAAGCAAAGTTTGAAGGAGAAAATTATTATTTCAAATAAAAATCTTTTTTTTGAACCTTGTCAATGTCTGGACCAGATTTAAAATTCATTTGGCAACTCATGGAAAACACTAAATTATCTGGTGACCCCAAACTTTTGAATGGTAATGTAAGTAAATTTATGAATGAGGGTAGTGTAATATTTGTATGCAGGTGAATGGTGGGCCCCCAAAAGTCAATGTTACTGGTTGGCCCTTGGCACCCCAGTCCGACACTGTTTACATGTGTATGTTGGATCAAAACCTATAACTGAAAAAGAATTACCTATGTAGGAAGATAAAAAATGAGTGAGAAACAACCAAACACAAACATTAAAAATGTGAGGTTGCGGAAGAAAGTTTTATGTCACAAGTCCTACATCATGTCAAAATAGAGAACAGACACAGACACAAAGTAGTTATACTGTATCAGCAAGGCCTCTCCCATGCAAAGATTTCAAACAGACTGGGATTTCAATATTGTTCCAGTTCTTTTGAAAAAGCACCAATAAGTTATTAGCAGTGAGAACCTTAGATGCAGTAGTAGACCAAGCAAACTTAGTGCAAGGTGAAAGATACATCATGCTTACGCTTCTTCAAAATTGAAAGATGGCCTTCAGTTCTAACAGTTCAGAATTTGTAGAAGCTAGTGTAACACAGCTACGCTAATCTAATGTTCAGGGAAGTTTGACAAAAAGAGGTCCTGATAGAAGAATAATGACTAGAGATGAGCGACTTTGCCTTTTTTAGGGTCGAGTCGGGTTTCATGAAACCCGACTTTCTCAAAAGTCGAGTCGAACGAAATCGGCCGACTATAGGGAAAAGTTGTAGGTCCGACTGAAACATGAAACCCAATGCAAGTCACTGGGGAAGCAAAGTCGGCAGGGAGTGGAGGACAGTAAACACACCTACATGCCGGACCGCTTTTTTAAACTGCACAAAATCTCTCTCTTTCTATCTCTCTCTCTCCGGAGGCTGCACATGTCATCTCGTTGCCCACAGTGTACGTCCTTGCTCATTGGCTGGATAAAGTCACATGTAAGCATTCTGTGAAATCCGACTTTGGCGCTTGGGTCGACGACCGCATGGCCGACCTCACACTATGGTCGGGTTTCGCTCGGCAAAACCTGACTTTGGCGAAAGTCGGCGACTTTTGAATCTGACCGACCTGTTTCGCTCAACTCTAATAATGACCAAATACCTTCTAAATGGAAACAAAGGCAAGCAAATCAACACAAAAATATATTGAAGTTGGATGTAGAAAATGGCAACACACGCTGGAATTGGTTAAAATTGGTGAATTATTTGTTTGTAACAGAATGCCGGTTTTTCAAAAAAGGATTGAAAAGCAATACAATAATGAATGTCTGCAGGCAACGGTGAAGCTTAGTGGAGGCTTCTTGCAAGTTTGGAGCTGCATTTTGGAAAATTGAGTTGGAGAGTAGATCAGGTGTTCTTAATGTTTAAAATGCAGGCATATACTTATCCATCATGCATAATAATCAGGGAGGTTTCTGATTGGCTCCGAATTTACTGACAATAGGACAATGACTCCCAACATACAGACAATATCATTAAAAACTATCTTCAGTGTAAAGAAAAACAAGGAGTCCTGAAAATTATAATATGGCTCACATAAAGCCTTGATTTCAACATAATCAAATCTGTCTGGGATTATATGAGAGACATAAACATTTTCACTAGCATACATCTGCAGAAGAGCTGTGGTTAGTTCAATATGCTTGGGAAAAATATTTACACGCTTTGTGCTCACACAAATTAAAGTGCTTTCCCTCCTTTAAATGCAATTCTCAATGGGCCCATGGTGGAGCAAAGAAAAAATTTCCTATGGTCATCTACTGGACTGACGCTTCTCCTCCGCACTCACTACTGTGCCTAACTCCAGTTCTGGGGCAGCAACATTCAGAGGGAATATCTCAGGGCTGCTGCTGCCAATCAGTCCCAGGGGATCAGCTGCATCTTTCACACTTAATCCAAAGAGGAAACCATTAGTAAGCTTTCACCAGAAGATGGTGGTGACATTCGTACTCAAAAACCAACCTACAAGAGTAGAACTCAGCAACAGAACAACCTATTGAAATAATATTCATATTTGATTTTCTACTGAGATCTCCTAGTCGACCACCACTGCTCTTAGGAGATTCAGCATTTGATGGTCCCACTGAGTTTGCTGTAATATTTCACCAGTAAGATAGTGATGCTCTTAGAAGTTTTTACTTTAGTTTCACGCTTTTAGCAGTCTGGGCCAAGTCTGTCATTTCACTGATTTCACAAGCTGGCTAGTGAAAAGGAATTTTTGCAAAACAGTGCTATACTGAAGATCTGAAGATCTCTGATTTCTCATAATGACCAATTTATTTTTAATATGATTAAGTAGATGAATGCTAGAATCTAAGCAGCCCTGGGAAAGGTTTGTACCTTTATTGATTAAAACCCAGTTAGAAATGGTTACATATACTTCTGACCATGTAGTCTATTTGTCTTAAAGTATGTCTGCCAGCATACGGTAAGTAAAAAACTTAGTAGCCTGAATCTACACATGCCGCTACCCACCTCTGGTATCCACAAGCAGTATTGGCAAACATGGTGATAAACAAACCCATGGGTCATCGTCATGCACAGTTTGTTCATGAACAAGGCAATCTTTTAAAAGCTTTTGGAGAATATTAGTATTTAGCAGAATACAATGCTGTTATAATTTTTGTATCCTTAAAAACATTTTCAGATCTTCACACTTTTAAAGCATCTCCAGCATGTGAAAGCCCATATACTTGTGTGAGACTCATTTCATTACTAGCTATTGCTATCGAAATCAGAATTTGGTTATCATAATGTAAAAAAAGTCATTGTGCTGGTTATGCAGGATGTGTTTCTATTAAGCTTGTGCTGTAATTGAGGTTTTTACTGCCTTTTCCTTCTTTAGACCATATGTTTGCCATCGAGTGACACAAATAATAAATTTAGTTTTACTTTACTTCCTCACATCAGCATTTTCTAAAGAATTTTATAGCTTTTGAAAATCTGCCCGTACCTCTATTCTTCAAAAAACTGAAACAAGAAAATTTAATTTGGACTTTTTATTTCCTAATAAATTTGGCAAGTTTTAAGTGAAAATAATTTTCACTCTAAACTTGTGAAAGGTTTAAAGAGTGTTGTAAATTAAAATAAACAAGGGAATGAGATAAAAGTTTTACACTCAGACCATACAGATATACACTGCTCAAAAAATAAAGGGAACACTTAAACAACAGAATATAACTCCAAGTAAATCAAACTTCTGTGAAATCAAACTGTCCCCTTAGGAAGCAACATTGATTGACAATCAATTTCGCATGCTGTTGTGCAAATGGAATATACAACAGATGGAAATTATTGGCAATTATCAAGACACCCTCAATAAAAGAGTGGTTCTGTAGCTGGGGACCACACACCACATCTCCATACCAATGCTTTCTGGCTGATGTTTTGGACACTTTTGAATGTTGGTTGTGCTTTCACACTTGTGGCAGCATCAGACTGACTTTACAACCCACACAAGTGGCTCAGGTAGTGCAGCTCATCCAGGATGGCACATCAATAACAATAAAAGTGACCAAAACATCAGCCAGAAAACACTGGTACTGAGATGTGGTCAGTGGTCCCCACCTGGAGAACCACTCCTTTATTGAGGGTGTCTTGATAATTGCCAATAATTTCCTTCTGTTGTCTATTCCATTTGCACAACAGCATGTGAAATTGATTGTCAAACAGTGTTGCTTCCTAAGTGGACAGTTTGATTTCACAGAAGTTTGATTTACTTGGGGTTATATTCTGCTGTTTAAGTGTTCCCTTTATTTTTTAGCAGTGTATATTTTACAAGTAATAGATTACACTGAGGTACTGTATATGGTAGTTTTTATAAAATAAAGCTAGTAAGCAGTGGTTCTTGGAATAATTTTTAAACATTCAAATATAATTTTTCAAACATGTTATTTAAACACATTCATTTTTCAAAGATCATTTTTAAACATTAACCCCTTCACGCCATGTGCCGTACATGTACGGCACATGTCGGGTCTCTCCCTTTGATGTGGGCTCCGGCGCTGATCCCACATCTTTCCCTGAACATGTCATCTGAATTCAATAGCTGACATATGCCCCTACCAACCTCTGGTGGAATCTGTTAACGTGTTAAATGCCCCAGTCAATCTCTGGCAGAGGCATTTGACTTGATTGCGCTGGAGTTGCGTCAAAAATCCCCCCATCGGTGCTCATGTCACATGACCGTGAGTTGCCGATGGGTTTGCATGAAAACCTGGGGTCTGCAGCAGTGGTTGGTGCTCATAGCAAGTGAGCATTTCTGCTACATAGAGCTAGGCTGCAGCCCTGCTCCATATGGCACAAGCGATTGGGTGATCACAGTTTCTAGTCCCCCATGGAGACTATTGAAGCATGCCAAAGGTAAGAAAAAAATGGTTTTCAAAATATTTAAAAAATAAATAAAAGTTTAGTTCACCCTCCTTTGCCCCATTCAAAATAAAACAATTTTAAAAATGTTAAAAATACATATATTTGGTATCGACTCATTCTGAGTCGCCCGATCTATCAATATATAAATCCGATTGGTAAACAGCGTACCGAGGAGAAAGTCATAACACCAGATTTACGTTTTTTTGGTCTCCACAAAACTGCATTATAATGCAATAACAGATGATCAAAACATTGTATGTAAACCAAAACGATATCAATAAAAATGTCAGCTCGGCACACAAAAAAATAAGCCATCACCCAGCCACAGATCCTGAAAAATGGAGACGATACAGGTCTCGGAAAATGACGCAATTTTTTTTCAAACAAATTTGGGATTTTTTTCACCACTTAAATAAAAAGAACCTATACATGTTTGGTATATACATACTCATAATGACCTGGAAAATCATAATGGCAGGTCAGGTTTAGGCTATGTGCACACGCTGCAGATTCTGCTACGGATCCACAGCGGATTTGGCCCTGCGGATCCGCACCAGTTTCTGCTGCGTTGTACAGTACCATTAAAATGAATGAAAAGCAAAAAACGCTGTGCACATGCTGCAGATTTTTCCACGTGGATTTGCTGCGGGTTACAATCCGCAGCATGTCAATTCTTTGTGCGGAATCCACAGCTGTTTCACACCTTCAATATTGTAGAGATGTGAAACCGCAGGGCTAAACTGCAGGCTAATCCACAGGTCTTTTGACCTGCGGATTTTGCCAAATCCGCGCAGAAAAATCCACAGCCCAATCTGCAGCGTGTGCACATAGCCTTAGAATTTGGTGAACATGGCAAAAAAATAAACCGTTGTGGAATTGCACTTTTTCTGCTATTTCACCGCACTTGGATTTTTTTCATTTCATAGTACATGGCATGGTAAAATCAATGGTGTAATTCAAAAGTAAAACTCATCATGAAAAAAACAAGCCCTCACATGGTCATATTGATAGAAAAATAGAAAAGTTATGGCTTTGACAAGAAGGGGAGCAAAAAACAGAAATGCAAAAATGAAAATGGGCTGCAATGTGAAGGGGTTAAAAAGAAAAAGGTAAATTGTAAATTAAACTGAACATACATGAAATTGTTGGTGTTGCAAGATTTAGCAGGCTAGCTACTATTTTTCCAAGACAGCAAGCAGGGTAGTAGCTGGAAAGTTGAGTAGTGCAGTGTTTTTTTTTTCTTAAACTTTTGGTGGCCCTCTAATGTTCAGCAAGATGGTGGATGCAGCTGGCTTCTGTTTTGCTGAATTTTCAAGGAGTGAATTGCAAAAAAATTGCATTCTTTAGACTGCAGACTTTAGTAAAATATGAGGATTAAATTCTGCATGGATAAATTTGTTCAGCTCTACAAAAAACATATAATGTTAGTATCCAGAATATCAGTCTTTCTTTCTTTCATATAATGTAATCAGGAGATATTTGCCTGTCTATTCCCAGGAAGTCGATGAGCTAATGTCGCTCAAATAGGCAAATTTAGACAAATAGTTTGGTTTTTACAGTTGCTGTAAAAGATAATGTGGTTCCAGGTTTGGAGATGAATTTCTGCATATACAGTTGTGGCCAAAAGTATTGACACCCCTGCAATTCTGTCAGATAATACTCAGTTTCTTCCTGAAAATGATTGCAAACACAAATTCTTTGGTATTATTATCTTCATTTAACTTGTCTTAAATGAAAAAACACAAAAAGAATTGTCCTAAAGCCAAATTGGATATAATTCCACACCAAACATAAAAAAGAGGGTGGACAAAAGTATTGGCACTGTTCGAAAAATCATGTGATGCTTCTCTAATTTGTGTAATTAACAGCACCTGTAACTTACCTGTGGCACCTAACAGGTGTTGGCAATAACTAAATCACACTTGCAGCCAGTTGACATGGATTAAAGTTGACTCAACCTTTGTCCTGTGTCCTTGTGTGTACCACATTGAGCATTGAGAAAAGAAAGAAGGCCGAAGAACTGTCTGAGGACTTTTGAAACCAAATTGTGAGGAAGCATGAGCAATCTCAAGGCTACAAGTCCATCTCCAAAGACCTGAATGTTCCTGTGTCTACCATGCGCAGTGTCATCAAGAAGTTTAAAGCCCATGGCACTGTGGCTAACCTCCCTAGATGTGGATGGAAAAGAAAAATTGACAAGAGATTTCAACGCAAGATTGAGCAGATGTTGGATAAAGAACCTCGACTAACATCCAAAGAAGTTCAAGCTGCCCTGCAGTCCGAGGGTACAACAGTGTCAACCCGTACTATCCGTTGGCATCTGAATGAAAAGGGACTGTATGGTAGGAGACCCAGGAAGACCCCACTTCTTACCCCGAGACATAAAAAAGCCAGGCTGGAGTTTGCCAAAACTTACCTGAAAAAGCCTAAAACGTTTTGGAAGAATGTTCTCTGGTCAGATGAGACAAAAGTAGAGCTTTTTGGGCAAAGACATCAACATAGAGTTTACAGGAGAAAAAAAGAGGCATTCAAAGAAAAGAACACGGTCCCTACAGTCAAACATGGCGGAGGTTCCCTGATGTTTTGGGGTTGCTTTGCTGTCTCTGGCACTGGACTGCTTGACCGTGTGCATGGCATTATGAAGTCTGAAGACTACCAACAAATTTTGCAGCATAATGTAGGGCCCAGTGTGAGAAAGCTGGGTCTCCCTCAGAGGTCAGCAGGACAATGACCCAAAACACACTTCAAAAAGCACTAGAAAATGGTTTGAGAGAAAGCACTGGAGACTTCTTAGGTGGCCAGCAATGAGTCCAGACCTGAATCCCATAGAACACCTGTGGAGAGATCTAAAAATGGCAGTTTGGAGAAGGCACCCTTCAAATATCAGGGACCTGGAGCAGTTTGCAAAGAAGAATGGTCTAAAATTCCAGCAGAGCATTGTAAGAAACTCATTGATGGTTACCGGAAGCGGTTGGTCGCAGTTATTTTGGTTAAAGGTTGTGCAGCCAAGTATTTGGCTTAGGGTGTCAATACTTTTGTCTGGCCCATTTTTGGAGTTTTGTGTGAAATGATCAATGTTTTGCTTTTTGCTTCATTCTCTTTTGTGCTTTTTCATTTAAGACAAATTAAATGAAGATGAAAATACCAAAGAATTTGTGTTAGCAACATTTTCAGGAAGAAACTGAGTATTATCTGACAGAATTGCAGGGGTGTCAATACTTTTGGCCACAACTGTAAGTATTGCATACATTTTTCATTCAGGTATCTGGAAAACCTGGTTGATATCCCAATGTGTGTTTGAGATCCAGCAATTTACTCCACTTTTCAAGAAGTGGAAATTAGTAAAATTATAATATACTAGATTTCTCCCACCCGGTCAGTGTCTGCAGAGGTGTTGTCGAGTGGGAAAACTGTTGCTCATAGCAACCAATCACAGCTCAGCTTCTTTTAAACAGCTCTGGTGAAATGAAAGATGCTTCGTGACTAGTTGGTGATACACACATTCAATTTTATATATAGAGATTAACTTGAGAAAAAATTATTGAATAAAACATTTGTTGATTATACTAAACCTAATAATATATATTTAGACATTTAGCTAAAGTTTGTGCCCACAGTGTACCAATTATATTAACTACAGAATGTGTAATATCATTCCTCTATCACAGCGCACCATGTCACGCCCCTGGCCACACCCTACTTCACACCCATTTACCATTTCTTTCTACCCTGGCAGCAGAAGATGTCAGAGGTGTGGGCAGTGAGGAAAATTCAGCAGACCCAAGACTGCAGGGTGTAGACCCAAATTTGGGGCTATCCACTGTATTGGGGACAGCTTGGACTAAAGATGATTAGGGGTTGGGAGGTATACACTACTAACATGAGTAAGGAATTCCTGGCTGTGTGACACTTGCTGTATTCATGTTCCATTTACAAAGGGTTTGCTCAACATACTGGTGGTTAATTTATATAATATACCATTTACCTTTATATATGGTGCAATTTATATGGTCTCTATTGTATTATGAAAATATTATGGACATATTATATACTTTGCAGGGATGGCTATTAGTGTTGGGTGAACTTGAATGGCACAGACCCCGAACACAGACTTCTCCCAAAAGTCCATGTTACTGTTCAGTTTTGGCAGCCTCAATAAAGCTTGTTGAAAAGCTCCAGGACTGCCAATCAACAAGCATATCCAGTGTGGGCACTTCCGGTCCCATCACAGCCATGCCAAGTATTGCCACAGTAAGTTAAAAAATAAAAAATGAAAAAAGACATATAGGGTAACGTTCATGGGCTGTGAACTGCAATAAACTTACTGACGTCACTGCTCGCAGCATGAGAAATTTCCGAACCTGAAACCGGTGATGTCAGTAAGGTTAACGCATTTCATCATCTACAAACTGCAATAAGCTTACTGACATCAGTGCTCGTCGCAGCAGCCAGATTGACATGCTAATGTCATTGAGTTCTGACTGCCGTAATGAGCAGTCACATTACTGATGTCACAGCTGAGCACTGCATCTGGATGTAACAAAGTCGGGGATCATCGTGGAATGGGGGATGGATTTACAGCAGACCCCTGGATTATTTTATGTTTTTTACAATTAAAAAACTTTTCTGTGTGTGCGTTTATTGATTTTGACTGTGGGGTTAGTTATGTGGGTGTCTGATAAACACCTCTCCATTACTTACCCCTGGGCTTGATGTTAGCGGACATTACATAGCTGACATGAACCGCTAAACCATTACTCCTTTTACCAATGTACCAAGGCGAGCGGGAAGAGGCAAGGCTAAGCTCCAGAATTGGTGCATCTAATGGATGCGCCATTTCTGGGGTGGCTGAGGGCTGGTGTTAGTCTAGGAGGGGGTAAATATCCATGGCCCCTTATCAGCCTACTAAGCCTACTAATATCAGCCTGCCACTGTCAGCTTAGCCTTTTCTGGTTATTAAAAAAATTCTATAAAGTCAGCTACTAGCTGAGATTAATAGCCTGGGATGCTTCATGGATATTGGTGTCTTCCCAGAATAATAACACCAGCACCCAGCTGTCTGCTTTCCTTAAGCTGAGCATTAAAAACAAGTGGGACCCCATGCCTTTTTTATTTTATTTATTAGTACATGTATAGTAAGCTACACATGAACTGCACTAATTATATATGTCATTGACATATTTCTTATTATGCACAGCCATCAGTGTCACATACTCTCACTGGTCACAGCCACTTGCTCACATGCTGTCCTCTGTGTGACAGTGTGGAAACCCACAGCGGTTCACGATACCCAGCGGCTATGAATTCAGTTATTTTACTGCTGATCAGAGCTGGTGTTTCCCATGCTATCAAACAGTGGACAGCGTGAGAACCACCAGATATCCAGGCCCCTCATTCACTTAAATGGGGTTCGGGTTTAGGATTAAGTTCAGGAACCATTTTGGTGCCTGAACCAAACTTTTTTACAAACTGTGGCCGAATTGAATTTGATGGACCTGAACATCCACAGGTCCACACATCCCAAATGGCTATTGATTATTTACAAATATTGAGACTAGTCTCAAATATGTTTTATTCATCCTGTTTACTATGTTCTCCAATTAATTACCTTTTACTGCCCATTTTTTACCTTTGGTTTGTGTATTCATCCTTTTTTGAGCTTTCATTGAGAACTTTGCTTATTATCTGTTGCTATATATTTATGCAGGGTCGGATTGGTGTACCTGGACACCCATTCAGTTAAAATTTATTGCCCCTTTGCAATAGGCCACCAACCTAGCAAAGACAAACAGCTGACTTGTGTGCATTCACCCGTTGCAGGTGGCATATGACAGTGACTTTGCCAGCCTGTGACATCACTGTCAAGCGCCACCTGGGATGGGCACACTTGTGTCAGCTGCCAGCCTCTGCTTGGTCCGTGGCCATTTGTACATGAATGCATTAAATCTTTAAAGGTGGAGAAAGCCACGTGGTGTCGGGAGTGCAGACAGGTAAGTGGAATTTTTTCTTCCTTCTGTGGATGTGGCATGGTGCTGTGGCTACCAGGAAAGGAATCAGGATGGATATTTGAGAGGCCAGGATGAATAGATGGGGCCAGGATGGATATATGAGGAGGGGATAGATATTTTGAGGGCCAGGATAGATAAATGGAGGGGCCAAGATAGATATATGGAGGGGAAGGATGGACATATTGTGCGCCAGGATGGATATATGGGGGGCAGGATTGATATATTGGGGCAAGGGCGGATATATGGGGGGCCAGAATGGATATATGGGGTGCAAGAATGGATATATGGGGGGACCAGGATGGATATATGGGGTCTAGGATGGATATATGGGGCCAATATGGATATATGCAGGGCCAGGATGGATATATGGGGGCCAGGATGGATATATGGGGGGACCAAGATGGATATATGGAGGATTCAAGATGAATATACAGTATTGGAAGCAAGAATGGATATAAGTGGGGCCAGGATGGATATATTGTAGGGCTGTGATGGATATATGGGGGGCAGGATAGATTTATGGGAGGGTTAGGATGGATATATGGGGGAGCCAGGATAGATATATGGGGGGCCAGGATGGCTATATGAGGGGCCAGGATGGTTATATGGGGGCCAGGATAGATATATGGGGCCATGAAAAGGGGCATATGGGGGTCAGGATGGATATATGGGAGGGCCAGGCCAAGGGGCATATTGAGGGCCAGGATGGATATATGGGGGACAGGATGCACATATGGAAGCTAGCTTGGATATATGGGGCCAAGAATGCACATATGGGGGCCAGGACAAATGACATATAGGGGCCAGGATACACATATAGATGCCAGGATGGAAATTTGGGAAGCACACATGGGAGCCAGGCTGAACAAGGGACATAGGGTGCCAGACTGGGGCATATTATTAAATAAAGGGGGCCAGGCTGGATGAGATTATTTAATAAAGGGGGCCAGAATGAGGGGCTTAATTACTGTTTGGGGGCCAGGATGAGGAAGTTTATTTATTAGTTTATGATGACAAGTGAGAAGCATAATTTCTTAAGGGTCCAATTAAGGAAATTATTACTACTGTAATACAATTTACTTTTTAGGAAACTGTTTTTCATGGGGGAAACAAAAGGGGGGTCCTGTTACTGTGCAGGACAGAAATACATCGCTTTTTTCTTCGTCTGATGTAGTGTAGAAGTTGGGGAAAAAGTGGGGAATGTGCTCTGGAAGCGTTTAGCTATTGAGTTTGTTATTTTCTGCAGAGACGAATCCTGGCTGGAAGAGGTGATGACAATCTGTGCCGGATGAAGAAGAAAAGCGAGGATGAAGGACTTCAACGAGAGGCATCACTGGTAAGTCAGTGTATTACATGTACACACTACTGTATACACTATATACTATATACAGAGCTACCTTGTACAATGTCACTGGTGATACTTGTATTACTTGTACACTGACACTATATACAGAGCTCTTGTGTATGTCATCAGTGATCACTGTATTACCTGTACACTATATACAGAGCTCCTGTGTATAATGTCACTGGTGATCATTGTATTACTTATACACTGACACTATATACAGAGCTCCTGTATGTATAGTGGACGCTGGAGGTTGGACACAGTGTTTACTGACCGTGGGAACATACCCTTATATACCTTCACTATATGACATCTGGCTTTTCTGTGTTTGTAAGGCTGTTTTAACACATAGCATAAATACTGTGTTTTTTGTTTTCTTCAGGTGTCCGCACTAAACTCCACAATAACAATCTTCTCTGATTATTGCTGCATTTTTTAGGCCTTTCCCCCTTATTTAATGTGTTTTCGGTGCAGATGTGAAGCTGCAATTTTAATGTGCTATTTATAGTACAGAAAAACTTTGATACTGCACTTAAAAAAATATTTGCAGTTTTTTACATGCATTTTTTTAGGCTTCACAAAGAAGCCTCCAGAGAAAAAAAAAGCACCAAGCTGCACATTTCAGCAGTGTCTTTAGAAGCATGGCGGGTGCAGTTTTGAAATCACATCCACTTTGCTTGGACAGTTAAACAGCAATATTTCTGTGCAAAAAAACAGCAGAAAATATGCATTTATGCTACATGTCAATATGGCCTAAATTTCCAAGCAAAGTGAATGTGAATTCATTAAAACTCGACTCTTGGTGCGTCTAAAGATTCTGCTGAACAGTGCGTTTTTGTGCTTTTTCCCTCTATAAGCTTCTATGTAGAGCATAAAAAAACACAATGAATGAAATGCTATTGCATTTTTAAGCTTAGAATCAAAGCTTTTCTGCACTATTAAAAAAACATTAAAAATATAAGTTCATATCTGCACCAAAATGTACCAAATATTGGGGAAACGCATAAAAGAAATGCAGCAAACACACAATTTTGAAAGAATGTTATTGTGTTGTGTGGTGCAGACACCTGCAGAAAAAACACAGTAATTATGATACGTGTGAACACAGCCTCAGCGTTATATTTCTATTACATTTTTTAATAGTTTTAATGTAGAAAAAATTATAAATCATGCCATTTACCGATCCCTGTAAATAATCTGCTGTGTTGTGCTGGTCGTTATGATTACAGGGACACCAAATTTGTCCATGCTATTTCCTGATTTGTGATGTTTATCATTTTTTTTAAAAAAAAAAGCAGGAAAAATTACCGTATTTTTCGCTTTGGAAGACGCACTTTTTTCCCCCAAAATTTGGGGGCAAAATAGGGATGCGTCTTACAATGCAAACATACCTTTTTTGGTGCTGCCGCTGCGGGTGTCCATTAATTGCCACCGCCACGCTGGGTCCCTGGGTGCCGCCGCCGCGCTGGGTCCCACGGGTGCTGCCGCCACCGCGCTGGGTCCCTCGGTGCTTGCCGCCGCCGGGCTCTGTCCCTTGCTGCGTCGGGGGCTCTGACGTTCCTTCCATGCCTGGGCGGTGGATAGCTTCCTGGAAAATGGCCGCAAGCGCAGATGGAGATCTCGGCATTGAAATCTCGGGAGATGAGATTTCAGAGCTGCAATCTATAAAAACATGAAAATGCAATAGAAAAGGCTGTATGAGATGTCTGATGAATGTTTGCTGAAACCTCAAATAGGAGAGAAATGACTATGTCCGAAACATCCTTGAACAAAGTAAAAAACCTGTCAAAGTTATATCAATTATCAAAATAAATAAATGTATCTATCTCTTATCTATCTATCTATCTATCTATCTATATCTACCTATCTATCTATCTACCTATCTATCTATTATTGTCATCTATTTATCTTCACTTTTTCCAGTTAGCGTATACAATATTCATACATGCATCTGTCACATACATGTTGAAGACTATTCTAGAAGGCAATCTGCAGCATTAGTTATTGCTGTCAGATATGCTTGTGCACTTTACATGGACTGCATTACCCTTACAACCTGCTAGAATCTGATTCATTTCTTCTGTGCGGCTACATCTTTCCAAATGACATCACGGGAGTTGACAGAAATTCTGTGCACATCAGTGAATAATGGCTGAATAGACACAAGCTCAAAAAGAACATTAAATCTTAAAGAGATTTCTGAAGATACACCAACAAAAAAAGAATATTGCAAATGTTCTTTGTCATTTTTTATGATTGAAAGTTTCTTTATTTCTGTTCTTGTAATATCTCAGTGCCACAATACAGTAAAAGTGCTCTGCCACTCCTTCGTTTTAACCAAAAGTAGCATTTTTTAATATTGCAGGTTATACTGTAAAGAGAGGTTTAAAAAGTGTTTTTCCATAACCACTTCATTAATACTGAGTTCTGTACTTGTTAGCGATATCAGACATAGAAACTACTTGACCCCTTAAGAAATTAAGGCCACTCACAATTAGATATGAATTTAGTGACCATAGATGATGGAAGGGAAGCATGTAAGATTGGAGACAGATCGCATTAAAGAACATTACTGTACTGTCACCTTGCGTAAAATCTCTGCTCTGTGACATCAATGGTTTCTTTATTTTCATATTTTGATGTCTACATGATTAGACATAATTGAGTATATTTGTATTGAATTGATTTCCATCAGGAAATTACAAGAGTCTGCCTTCCAAAAAATGTGGATTTTTTTCGTAATTCACTTATGCGTGGATCCAGCAAAATAGCCAGACGCTCGCCACCATTTTGCTGAATTGTAAAGAGCCATCCAAAGGTTGAAAAAGAAAAAAAAATGCTCCACTCTCTAACCAATCCACTCCTCACTGTCACCAGTTCGGTTCCCATCTCATCTTCTGATCGGTGCCGCAAGCACTGATATCCCTAGGCCATGACTTTTTGGCTCGGATGAGGCCTGGTTTAGTTCCCTGGCCTTATCAGAACAGGAAGTCATGGTCTAGCGTGAGAAGACCAGGAACATTAGTGCTTGCAGCAGTGATCAGAAGCTGCAATGAGGACCGGACAGGTGACGTCGAGGAGTGACGCGGCTGGAGAGGTGAACAGTGAAGAGATTATAAATATGTTTTAATCTTTTACATTTTACATTCATCATGATTTAGAGTCTGAAAAAACACCAGAGCATAAAGGGACATTCAATTTCAGAAGAATAGCTTCTCTGAAAATCAAAAAATCTGCATGTCAAGGCGAATTCGAGTTTTGCCTGATCCACTCACCTTTAATCATGATCACATAATATTTTTTTATAAGCTAAGACCTTACTTTCTGCACAATAATTGTCAATTTGCTCAGTGCTTTTGGTATCATTGTGTGCATTATACCTCGAAAGAGAGTGCCCATCTTACAAACAACTGACTTACATACAACCCCTAGATTCAAATGTCGCTATATCAAAAAAAATGTACTCACCACTGACCTCTCCCACTGCTTTCTAGTCCTGTTTTTCAACAGTCAAGCACTGCATCTCTGACCTCTTCACCGTAGGCTAAGGGTACCGTTACACTAAGCGATGCACCAGCGATCCCGACAACGATATGGATCGCTGGTGCATCTCTAAGTGGTCGCTAGTGAGCTGCCACACAGGCAGATCTCACCAGCGACATCGCAGGGGTCGGGGATCGCTACTTACCTGTCAGACGCGGCGATCCTGACGTTCTCCCGCCCGCGTCCACCCGTCGCTCGTCGGCACCACAGGAAGCCCAGCAGGAAGCGCCCAACAAGAAATGGCCCAGGACGTTCTTGCACGATCAGCGATAACCAGCGGGGGAGCCGGTCGCAGGTAAGTATCAGACATAGCGATATCGCTAGCGATATTGCTGCTGCGTCACAAAACCTGTGACGTTTCAGCGATATTGCTAGCGATCTCGCTGTGTGTAACGGGGGCTTTAGCTTCTGGCCGTGTTCACTTTGGTATTCATTGCACATTATAAGGTCACGTTATCATCGCAGCCTTGTGACGCGCAGTAATCTTCGGTATATGCTGCCAGATTAACTGGCCTATTGTGAAGAGGCCATAGATATGGCGAGGCTGACAATGGAAAGAAGAGGACACAATGGCAAGGTATTAGTTAAAAACCAAAACTTATGCTTACTTCTGTAGCACACTTTTTTCTGCCATTGTGCACCGCATTTGCAAAATTTCTGACAGCATCCAACTCCCGTAGGTCACTGTGCATCATATGATCATCATGTTAATGTCTTGACATTATGAATTATGAATCACGGTAACCTCTAAAGCCTCAATTCGACCATAAGTCCTGTCCTATGGTAAAGATGCTGGCAATTCGGTGTGCCTGATGACAGAAATAAGAGAAATAATGAATGCAAAGACAGTTTCTCCTAAAACAAACACTAAATATGTCCATGACATTGTCAAACAGACACCAAAAGATTATCCTTATTGCCTTCTTCTTGCCCAATATATTTCAGTTTACTAAAAAAAAGGTGCAAAATAGTCCAGGAAAATATGCAAATTCATGGCACAGAGTCCAATAAATACCATACATGTAATGTAAATTTAAATTAGGAATTAGGTAAAGTACTTTGTAGGTAAAGGTATTGCTGGACATGATGTTGGGCAAACAAACAATTTGGTTTGTGAAATTATAGAGATTCCCTTTTAACCCCTTTGCAATGTTGGGCATAACAGTACGCCCACGTCCAAGTGTGGGATTTAACATTTTTTTGCAATTTCACCGCACTTGGAATTTTTTTTCCAGTTTTCTAGTACACGACATGGTAAAACCAATGGGGTCATTCAAAAGTAAAACTCGTCCCGCAAAAAACAAGCCCTCACATGGCAATAGTGACGGAGAAAAATGAAAAAGTTAGGGCTCTGAGAAGAAGGGCCGCAAAAAAACTAAAACTCAAAACCGAAAATACCTCTGGTCATGAAGGGGTTAAACAGCTTGAATCACCTCATCCTCTTTTAGTTGCTGGCTTCCATGAATAAGCACATGTACAGAAGCAGTGTGGAGAAAGTTGATCATGATAAACAGTTCAAAAGGGTAGTTGTTCCAACACTCGCACAAATTATAAAAGTACATACAATCAAATTATTATTATTTCAAAATAAAAACACATTAATGCGTGATGCACAAAAGTAGGCAGGCAAACAACGCTTTCGTAATGCGCTACTCCCATTAACAATGTGCGTTTTCTATACCTACTATTTTACATATGCAATGACGCATGTTTTTTGGATTAAATATTTGATTTTATGAAATGTCTATGAATGCTGGATCAACTAACTCTTTGACCTGCCATGTTTTAACCCTTTTCCTGGAGCCCACAACAAACAGGTGGAGCCCACCTTAGACATAACTATACGTCTAAGAACTATATGTCTAGGGTGGGCTCCCCTGTTTGCTGCGGGCTCCGGCGATGAGCCTGCCACATTTTTGGCACATGATTTGAACATCTGACATGTTCCCCTAGCAGTCGCAGGTGGAATCGCGATCCACCCGCAGCTGTTAATGTGTTAAATGACTCTATCAATCTTTGACAGTGGCATTTAACATGCTCGTGCTGGAAGCGCGTAACTAATCGTGCCCATGGACGCCCGTGTTACATGACTGAGGGTTGCCGATAGGTTGGCATGACAACCCGGGGTCTGCAGCAGAAACATGTGGTTTTAATTTTGGCTATGAGTGCCAAAAAGCGATCGGCACTCATAGCAAGTGATCATTTTAGTTATATAGAGCAAGGCTGAAGCCCTGCTCTATGTAGCATAAGCGATCAGATGATTGCAGCTTCTATTCTCCCATGAAGACTATTGAATCAAGTGAAAAGTAAAAAAAGTTTAAAAAAAATTTAAAAGATATAAAAGTTCAAATCACCCCCCCATTCGCCCCATTCAAAATAACACAATAAAGAAAAATATATATATACATATCTGGGATCACTGCATTCAGAATTGCCCGATCTATCAATATATAAAAAGAATTAATCCAATCGGTAAACGGCGTAATGAGAAAGAAGTCAAACGCCAGAATTACGTTGTTTTTTGGTCGCCGCAAAATTCCATTAAAATGCAATAATGGTTACCAAAGGTCTTATCTACATCAATATAATATCAATTAAAAACTCAGCTTGGCACGCAAAAAATGCCGTTACCCAGCCACGTAGCATGAAAAATGGAGACGCTATGGGTATCGGAAAATGGCAATTTTTTTTAAGAAATTTGGGATTTTTTTCAAGAATTAAGTAAAAAAGAACCTATACATGTTTACTATCTACGAACTCGTAATGACCTGGAGAATGATAATGGCAGGTCAGTATTTGCATTTAGTGAACATGGTAAAAAAGCAAAACAAAAACAATTCTAGAATTGCCCTTTTTTGCAGTTTCACCACACTTTGAATTTTTTCCTGTTTTTCAAGTACACTATATGGCTAAACCAATGGTGTTGTTCAAAAGTAAAGCTAGCAACAACAAACAAGAAGCCCTCATATGGCCATATTGACAAAAAAAATAAAAAAGGTATGGCTCTGGGAAGAAGGGGATCAAAAAACAGAAACTCAAACATGGAAAAACCAAAGGTCATGAAGGGGTTAAAGAGATTCCAGTTTTGGGGTGAAAGTCTACAGCCACCCTATGTGGCTGCAGACTTCTGAATCCTCCCAGTATGCTGTCAGGATTTTCCAGTGCCGATGGAGAGAGCGCAATGTGAGGATTCAGAAGTCTGCAGTCACATAAAGAGTCTACAGACTTTCACCTTAAGCCTGGACAACCCCTGTAAGCATATTGTAATGGGTGCAGACTTACATATATTCATTCGTTTTACTTTAAAAGCTTTATAGCAGCCATGATGAAAAACTAGCATATTAATGTCAGTAATATAAGGCCGGGTGGAGACAACCATATAGTCCCTCATCCTCAACAATTGGGTCAATTATGCAAGTCACAGTCTGATCAAACTCTGATCAGAATTTGATCACAGTGTGTTCATAGTGTGATTCAATTTTCTCAGATGGGGAGAAAAAAAATTCTCCATCTTCTCCATTCTGTAAGCCTATGGAAATCGGACTGCACTCATAAGTCATCCAAGTGCAGACTGATGATTCCCACATACTCACTTGTATCGCCGAATGCCATCCAAATATCGGATCAAACTCATACAAGTTGCGATTTTTTTCTCAGACCAGCTTAGTCTGTAGGAAAAATCAGACATGATCCATTGATCCGAGTTCGATCTAAAAATACAACCATGTACATGAGCCTTTATAGAAATTGACAAGCAGATGAAAGATAAACAGACAAACAGCCAGCAGATATAAATAGATAGAAAGATAGATTAACAAATAGATAGATACATAGATGATAGATAGATAGATTATAGATAGATAGAAAGATAGATAGCTAGATATGGGATAGATAGATAGATACATAGATGATAGATGGAGAGATAGATAGATAGATAGATATGGGATAGATAGATAGATAGATAGATAAGAGATAGATAGATAAATCGATAATAGACAAAATGGAGGCAGCACAGCAGTTCAAAGTGAAAAAAAGTAATATTTAATAGCTCAAAATGGCAAAGTGGCCACTCAAGGTGTGAAACTTTCTCAAGATAATTTTTAGGTAGATAGATAGTTAGATAGATAATAGATAAATAGATAGATAAATAGATAAATAATAGATAGATAGATAGATAGATAGATAATGGATAGATAGATCGATAAATAATAGATAATAGATAGATACAAGATAGATAGATAGATAGATAGATGATAGATATGAGATAGATTGATAGATATGGGATAGATAGATAGATAATGGATAGATAGATAATAGATAGATAATGGATAGATAGATAGATAGATAGATAGTAGATAAATAACAGATAGACACAAGATAGAAAGATAGATAGATAAATAGATTATAGAGATATAGATAATGGATAGATAGATAGATAGATAGATAGATAGATATGGGACAGATAGATAGATAGATGATAGATCGATAAATAATAGATAATAGATAGATACAAGATAGATAGATAGATAGATGATAGATATGAGATAGATATGGGATAGATAAATAGAAAGATAGATAGATAATGGATAGATAGATAGATAATAGATAGATAATGGATAGATAGATAGATAGTAGATAAATAACAGATAGACACAAGATAGAAAGATAGATAGATAGATAAATAGATTATAGAGATATAGATAATGGATAGATAGATAGATAGATAGATATGGGACAGATAGATAGATAGATGATAGATCGATAAATAATAGATAATAGATAGATACAAGATAGATAGATAGATAGAAAGATAGATAGATAGATAATAGATAGATAGATAGATGATAGATATGAGATAGATAGATAGATATGGGATGGATAGATAGATAGATAGATAGATATAGATAGATAGATAGATAGATAGATAGATAGATAGATAGATATGGGACAGATATATAGATAGATAGATAGATAGATAATGGATAGATAGTAGATAAATAATAGATAATAGATAGATACAAGATAGAAAGATAGATAGATAAATAGATTATAGAGATATAGATAATGGATAGATATAGATAGATAGATATGGGACAGATAGATAGATAGATATGGGACAGATAGATAGGTAGATATGGGACAGATAGATAGATAATATGTAGATAATAGATATGTGATAGATAGATAGATAGATAGATAGATAGATAGATAGATAGATAATAGATCGATAAATAATAGATAATAGATAGATACAAGATAGATAGATAGATAGATAGATAGATAGATAGATAGATAGATAGATACAGCAGTCATTTTATCAGCAGTGAGCATACAGAATGTTACTAATAAGTTTATTTCATCCCCAACTCCCATGAATATTCATGGTGAAAAAATGTTGATTTTCATTTCATTTGCATCTCCCCAATGCAATTTCAGAGATACTACTTTTATAATGTCAATTTGAAAGAAAAATAAAAGAAAACAAGGGTTTACAAATCGCAGCCCTTGCTGCTCACACGTGTAGACAGCAGATGGCGCTGTAGAACCCTTTTACACATCTTCCTGTCTAAACATTGCACTCTTGAGAAGTGTTTTGTCTGTATCAATATCTTTCCTGCTAAGTGTTACTTAAACCTAAAAGTGTTCCCTTAGCAGTGTTTCACAGAAGTAGCAATGAATACAATCCTTTCTAACTTGATAGCTGCCACTAGACTTTCATATATTTCGGCAGATCTTGCAGCAGAGCGCTGTGTAATCCATCAACAGAAGAGAAAAGGTAGGCAACATGTCTGTTATTATATGATGAAAAGGTGACATCCCAAAGCTTCATACATAACAATTAATTTTCATACATTTTACCTAATGTTTCAAAGTTGCACACACTAAATAAAACCAAAAATAAATAAACAGTCATAAAAAATAAATTAAAAAATGAAGAAAAACATTAAAAACAATGTAAATCTACAAAGAGATGGAAGACTGCGAACAAATATCAATTTTTATCATTTCCTGAGACTCTCCAAACCTGGCTTTCACAGGGAGCGCCGTCTAGTCACTCACTATACCTAGAAATAACTCCATGCTTGAGCACTATTGTCTTTACAGCTGAGTGTAAGATGCTAGAAGGATCCGTACAATATGATTGATGTCTTAAAGGACATAATACATAAACATTAGATTCCTTTTTATTGCCTGACCTTTTCAGACATTGCACATCCACATGAAGGATCCAAATCCACCATCGGCAAAGACCTCCCGCAGCCACACTCATGTCGGAGGATTTTAAACATGATGCATAAGAAATTAATTTATAATCTAATGATATCTTGGAATTTGTCAAGACAGGGAGTTATTGATTCCTTTATATTTCTACCAGTAGCTATTTACAGAGAAATGCGCCTCAAATGTAGTTCAACATAGGGAGACATAAGGACAGTATTAGGGGAGGCCGAAAGTTAGAAATCTGCTCATTACTGGATATTACATTGTGCGAGGATTTTACATGCACGACCTATTCTAATGAAAGCCCATCGAGGGAGAGTCCGGGCTACTGAGCTTCCACCAGAATTTAGTATACTTTGAACTAATTTGTCTTCTGATCGGTAGGGTTCAAAGTATAGAGCATCCATGAGTAGGTTTCTGCTATGTAATGTGAAGATAGCACGAGGTAAGGGTTAAAACACTGCTTTACTGGTGCAATCAGCTGCAGGAGCCTATGTGTTATACAAAGCAGTTGAACCCCTCATATGCCACTATCATTAGTGAAAGTGGCACATAAGCAGTATGACTGGTGAAGATTGATCCTTCTATTAGCCCAAAAGCAACCAGGCGTACTCCATCTCCCTGGCGTGTTACCTCTCACTACTCTCTAGCTGCAAGAGGTGGGAGGTCCCTTTTGAGGGGGCCTGGCATGGGGCTCTGCTTTGCCAATGTACACTGTTCCAGGGGACCTGCCTCAGGGCGTCGTGTGGTTGGGAGGCAGAAAGTGGTGATCCCAGCACTGATGCTATTTGGGGGTCCCTGGATGCAGCATCAGGTTTTGCCAGGAGACATGGTATGCTATGTCTCCTGGTTCTGGTATGTAGTGTGAGGTTCCTTTCTCTCCACCCTCCTCACTCCTACCTCTTTCTCTCTGGGCAGAGGGTGGCGATTGGGTGTTTCCTCAGCAATGTCTTTCAAGTTTAGTTTGCTTGGTTCATCTCTGCATTAAAAGAAAAGGTGGAAATGGAAGCTTCGCTCATGAGAATATGCTTGAGACCCTCCGTGCCTGGAAATCAGTGGCTGACTACCACATCTGAACAAATAGAGAATGTAAGACTTTCAGTGCAGGAATCCTTTTTCTTAAAAAATAGTATCTTTATTTAGACATCTTCAACGATAAAAAAAACATCATGGGGACCACCCCACGTCTTCCATTCTCCATCTCTGCATTACCATATAGTTTATTGGTGTGTTTGACCCGACTGTGGCCAGTGTGTGCAGCCACCAGCGCCCCGCTATTGGCACCTAGGAAAGGCTCTGCAGAAGTCACCCACCTTTTAGTGAGAGAGGGTGAGAAGTACCTCAACCCTCAATGGTGTGCATAAGCGTGCTGGCTTGTGTCAAGTGTGGCATACTGCTGTTGCTGGCCTTCAGTCGGGTCATCTCATCACTACTCGAGTGTCACATTGCTTCAGTGAAAAAAAAACAGCAAATGATTAAAAAAAACAAAAGCACGCAGGTTTCTACTAGAATTACACCTGAGAGAAAATTTGGTCCAATTTTGCAAAAGGAACAAGGAAAAGATTTTAAGACTGTTTATGACACATACCAATGGACAGATAAGGATAAGACGACCCCAACCCTTTGGGGTTCAGCACTTGTGCCAGCAGCATATATTATTCCTAAATGGGACCTCCATTGCAGGTTGTTATTTGATATGCTTTATATTGTGTGTATTTGATTTATTACACATGTACTTTATTATTTGTATGTGGAGCACCCCGCGGGGCCTGGGGGTACTCGGTACCGGGTCCGTCGACTTCCATGGGGGATGGTTTCACGGCGGCGGCGACCCTGTCCGTGGCCCAGAGGCGTCCAGTAATAAAATAGGGGAAAGTTGTGTGGTATTTATGTGGTAAAAAAAATGAAAATAAAGTTATTAGATGGTGAAATACGTGATGCCACCTGTGGTATTCTAGTCAGAGGTGACCAGTGCTGCGGTGTTGCTTCTCTGGGATGGATGTTGGGTGCAGCTATGATGTTGTAGCCCTCCACAGGTAGGGCTGTAGTCCCTGGGCAAAGATGTTAAATAAATAGTAAAAATGGCTGTGAACGTTGGGGTGCAGAGAAATGAGAGAAAGACACAGAGAGGTGCATTTTTTCTACCTTTTACTGGTATTGGTTGCAGTCCGGAGTACCACATACAGGTGATGGAATGAGTCTGGCTCGCCTGGAGGCATTCAGGGGATCCACCTTGCCAGGTGGGGATTTAGGACCTTCCTTTCTGCGCTTTGCGTGTGGGTCTCCACTGTATATAACTAAGCTGCGACCCTCTATTCGTGATGGTTTCACTAACCTGTACGGCTGTCAGCGTGAGCCTATTCCACGGGTACCGTTCTCTTCACCGTCGGCCCCGGCTCCTTATCCGCTGCCGTGCCCTCAGGTGATTAATGTGCACAGGAATTTACAATCCCCTGTACTTTCAGATTTGGCTATCAGGACGTACAGTTCCTGTCAGCCTTGGACTCAGATTTCCCTTTTCTCTTTATTAGCGCTTCACTCAGGGGTCTGCTATATGCAGTATCTTAGCTTTCCCAGAACCTCTCCATCTCTGCTCATGTCCTATTCCTTCTTCACAGATCAGCTGCCTGTCTTGAACTGACTGGACCTTCCAGAAAGATCTCTTTACCTCACGTCCTCACGTTTCAACTGTCTTGTCATTTCTACTCACAGCTGTTTCGTTTCCATGACAACCCCCTCAGCTGATTTCTAGCTGACTCACCAACCCCCTCTGCTGGCCAGAATTTAAAAGGCATCTCCCTTTTCTGACCAGCAGCAGGAAATTGTGATTTAATCTATGCTGCCTGGCATGGGGGTCCTTTTCTGCCTCCAAGCGTGACTTCACCTCTTAGAGGGAGGCAATGTCACTGTGACAACCGGACTCTGAGGTGTCACATATGCATGTTGCACCTGGCATATGTTTATGTAACATGGTCGGGCATTTCTGCTACTATATTTCCTTAATATTGCAAATGTGCTCGATTTATCATACATGTACATTCTATTACTCGCCTACAGGTGTTTTACTCATACAGTATATGTACTATCTTTTGGGTTTTTTGGTGCTAGTATATTTTTTTCTTTTTTAGCATATTGCCATTGCTTTTTTTGGGTGATTACTGGCATTGCATACTCTTTTTCCTCACATATATCTTATTTTGCATAAGTGAACACAGTAAGAAAACAAATCAGAAAAAGAGGCTATAATTGCTGGTTTTTATTTAACCAGGCTCATAAAAATGTTTAATTCAAAATAGTACCAATAAAAAGTACAGTTTGTCCTGCAAAAAATAAGCCCTCATAAAGCTCTGTCTATGAAAACTAAAAAAGTATTTGTCTTAGTATATAACAACACCAAAAAAGGTGTTTTTTCTTATTTATTTGATAACGTGAAAGTAGTAAAACATAAAAACCATATATATTTTTATTGTAATCCTTATTGTATCAAACTGCAGTACAAACTCTAATTAGTGAAAAGCTAAAAAATAAACCATAAAAACAGAATTGCTATTTCTTTGGTTCATTTTCCACCTTCCAAAATGTATTAATAAAAAGTAATCTAAAAGCTGTACATACTAAAATATGGTACCACTGATTATTACAACTAGTCAAGCAAAAAAGGAGCCATCATATAGCTCAGTTGGTGAAACATGTTTTTTTTAAAAAGGAAAATGTCAAGAAACAATGAAAGAATTTCAGTTTTTTTTTTATTTCTCCAAAATGTTACCATCCTGCAAAAAATCTTCATACAGCTAAGTTGATAAAACATAACGCCTGAAATGAAAAATGTCCCAAATTGAAGTTAAACGCTTTTATTATTGTTATTATTACGAATATTAAAATTATTTGGCATTATTATTACTCTTACAACATGTTAAATTGAGCCGTTTAACTGCATTTTTGCCTCTCTGACAGCAGGTGGCAATGTTTAGCAAATTATTACTTGGTTACCTGATTGCCAGGAAATAAATAAGTTTATGTAAAGCAAATGGTCAGACTTGATTAAATGCAGTGGGAAAAAAATGTATACTTATCAATTCTTGCTACTTTCTTATGCAAATATACAATATTATATCAAAATTGTTCGTGAAGATCTTTCTATAGTCCACAGCAGAAGCTCATGGTAAATTCATTTTCTTACAATCCACGTCATACAAAGCTGTAGTTAATGTATAGTAATGTATGGTATTTAAGGGATCAGCGCTTTGGTAATCATCAGGTCTACACAGGCATGAAGCTTCTAAGGGCAAACAGAAAAGTTTGTTAGACTTCATATAAGGTAAAGCAAACGTTCTGTACTTCGTCACAATGTCAAACCATAACCAAACGGTAAATTAACCGTCCATTTGCTAGCGTGGGCTCACCGACTCAGGTAAGTGTCCAACTTTGAGTCTCTGGCATAGACGGAACCACACTGGAGGTCATTACACCTCCACTCACACTCAGTGAGACAGCTGACCTGCCTTATATAGGCTGTACCACTCCCAGAGGTGGAGATATGTGAGCAGTCATTCCCACCCATCTCTTTGACTGCTCCTAATCCCGGCCCTTGCTATGCCCTATTAACGCTCTCAGCATTATAAGTGCTGGAGCTTGCTTTTCTAGACTTACATCACCAAAAATAACCACATCAATAACATACAGTCATGGCCAAAAGTATTGACACCCCTGCAATTCTGTCAAATAATATTCAGTTTCTTCCTGAAAATGATTGCAAACACAAATTCTTTGGTATTATTATCTTCAATTAATTTGTCTTAAATTAAAAAACACAAAAGAGAATGAAGCAAAAAGCAAAACATTGATCATTTCACACAAAACTCAAAAAATGGGCCGGACAAAAGTATTGGCACCCTCAGCCTAATACTTGGTTGCACAACCTTTAGCCAAAATAACTGCGACCAACCGCTTCCGGTAACCATCAATGAGTTTCTTACAATGCTCTGCTGGAATTTTAGACCATTCTTCTTTGGCAAACTGCTCCAGGTCCCTGATATTTGAAGGGTGCCTTCTCCAAACTGCCATTTTTAGATCTCTCCACAGGTGTTCTATGGGATTCAGGTCTGGACTCATTGCTGGCCACCTTAGAAGTCTCCAGTGCTTTCTCTCAAACCATTTTCTAGTGCTTTTTGAAGTGTGTTTTGGGTTATTGTCCTGCTGGAAGACCCATGACCTCTGAGGTAGACCCAGCTTTCTCACACTGGGCCCTAAATTATGCTGCAAAATTTGTTGGTAGTCTTCTGACTTCATAATGCCATGCACACGGTCAAGCAGTCCAGTGCCAGAGGCAGCAAAGCAACCCCAAAACATCAGGGAACCTCCGCCATGTTTGACTGTAGGGACCGTGTACTTTTCTTTGAATGCCTCTTTTTTCTCCTGTAAACTCTATGTTGATGCTTTTGCCCTAAAAGCTCTACTTTTGCCTCATCTGACCAGAGAAAATTCTTCCAAAATGTTTTAAGCTTTTTCAGGTAAGTTTTGGCAAACTCCAGCCTGGCTTTTTTATGTCTCGGGGTAAGAAGTGAAGTCTTCCTGGGTCTCCTACCATACAGTCCCTTTTCATTCAGATGCCGACAGATAGTACGGGTTGACACCGTTGTACTCTCGGACTGCAGGGCAGCTTGAACTTGTTTGGATGTTAGTGGAGGTTCTTTATCCAACATCCGCACAATCTTGCGTTGAAATCTCTTGTCAATTTTTCTTTTCCGTCCACATCTAGGGAGGTTAGCCACAGTGCCATGGGCTTTAAACTTCTTGATAACACTGCGCACGGTAGACACAGGAACATTCTGGTCTTTGGAGATGGACTTGTAGCCTTGAGATTGCTCATGCTTCCTCACAATTTGGTTTCTCAAGTCCTCAGACAGTTCTTTGGTCTTCTTTCTTTTCTCCATGCTCAATGTGGTACACACAAGGACACAGGACAGAGGTTGAGTCAACTTTAATCCATGTCAACTGGCTGCAAGTGTGATTTAGTTATTGCCAACATCTGTTAAGTTCCACAGATAAGTTACAGGTGCTGTTAATTACACAAATTAGAGAAGCATCACATGATTTTTTGAACAGTGCCAATACTTTTGTCCACCCTCTTTGTTATGTTTGGTGTGGAATTATATCCAATTTGGCTTTAGGACAATTCTTTTTGTGTTTTTTCATTTAAGACAAATTAAATGAAGATAATAATACCAAAGAATTTGTGTTTGCAATCATTTTCAGGAAGAAACTGAGTATTATCTGACAGAATTGCAGGGGTGTCAATACATTTGGCCATGACTGTATACAGTATCTCCCCTCGAAGAGCTGTCTGGCTGCCATCTTATAGTACTAGTGAAAAGTTTGGACACAACACTTTATGCAGTAGTTTTCCATGTTCTTGTTGAAATGTGCACATTGAAGATCCAGACTTAAGACAGAAAAACCACAAAGGAGCGCATATGGAAGCAAGGAGTAGAGGAACGCATGAGAAATAAACCAGAACTTGTGTTAAATATTTGATTTCTCAAAGTATCCTCCTTATATTTTGGTGACAGCTTTAAATTTCATTGGCATTCTCTCCGGCATGTTCATTAGGTAGTTACCTGGAATGGCTTCCAAAGAACAGGTCCCTCATCAAGAGTTCATTTGAGGAATTACCTGCCTAGAGAAAGTGTTTCCAGTGATCAGGTGTGTTTTGCTGAGGCAGTGATGGTACAGAGTTCCATACATTGCTGAGCCCTGTTCCATAACTGTTCTAAGCCAGAGTATAGCAAGAGCCACTAAAAAGTAAAGATAAATGACAGTCCATCAACAGTTTGATGGGGTATTCTTCAGTTTGTAAGTTATGCCCTATCAGTGGGATATGGGATAACTTTCAAATCGCTAGGGGTCCAACGATAGTGAACCCCACTGATCCTGAAAACCAAGACTGTGAAGTGCACCATGTAAATGGATTGGTGGCCAATCATGTGCACTGACACTCTATTCTTATAGGAGTGCCAAAGACCAGCTAAACACAGAGATTGGATATCTCTGGCAGTCCCATTAAGAATGAATGGAGTGGAAAGTGCAAATAATCTGCCATCACTTCATTCACACTGGACTGTAAAGAGCCCTTGTTCTCAGGATCGATGGGGTTCTGAGCAGTAAGACTCCATGGGATCTAGAATATATCCCTTATCCAATGTATAAAATGAGAATAACTCCATAAGACATGAAAATCTGTTGGTCCTGAAAATTCCTAGAACTTTTAAGGTGCATTCATGAAAACCATCAATTGCTATGATGAAACTGGCTTTCATAAGGCAAGGATGACCAATAATTACCTCTGCTACCGAGGGTAAGTTCATCAAAGATACCAGCTTCAGAAACCACCAATTGATAGCACCTCAGATAACATTTATAAACAATGCTCAGACATCAACTCTACTAGTTCTACTATACAGTGGTATGTAAAAGTTTGGGCACACTTGGTCCAAAGTACTGTTGAGGTGGTCCACTACAATGTATAATGTGCCCAATAATTTAAATATGCATTTTGTAAATACCTAATGTTGCCATGTTTGTCTGTGACACCCAGCTGCAGCTACATCAACTTCCAGGCCTAACCTGATGGTGCTCACAATCTAAAGTCCCTATCAGTATGCCCTTGGAATGTGGGAGGAAACGAGAGTGCCAGGAGGAAACCCACGCAAACACGGGAAGAACATGCAAACTCCTTGCAGATTCGAACCCAGGACTCCAGCGCTGCTAGGCTGCAGTGCTATCCTCTGAGCCACCGTGCTGTGGCAAATGCACACTAGATACTGGGCTGAGTCGTGTTATATACTGGACTGAGTCGTGTGGCGAAGCATTGCCCATACTAGTGATGAGCCAGTATACTTGTTACTCGAGATTTCCCGAGCATGCTCAGGTGTTGTCCGAATATTTGGATGTGCTAGGAGATTTCGTTTCTGTCGCTATAGTGGCATGATTTGCGGCTGCTAGACAACCTGAATAAATGTAGGGATTTCCTAACAAACAGGCAATCACCACATGTATTCAGGCTGGTTAGCAGCCGCAAATTATGCAGCTGCACCGACAAACACTAAATCTCCAAGCACATCCAAATACTCGGAGATCACCCGACCATGCTCGGGAAATCTCAAGTAACAAGTATACTAGCTCATCACTACCCACAGCCCATTCAATCAGGGGGCGCGTGCACAACTGGGTCAGTCCTTGATGATGGAAGGGAGTCCGAAAGTTGACATAATATCAACAGATGTCAGCGGCCATTGCAGCCTGGGGTCATGTGATCGGGACTGAGCGAGCACTGATAGGTCACAGACAAATATGTAAAAATAAGGTATTTACAAAAATACTTATTTGAAAGGTTTTAATCAATGGGTGCATGATACATTGTAGTGGTCCACCTCTTTATGGCTGGTTTCACATTTGCGGGTGGAGGGCTGTCGACCTCCTCTGTGAAGCCCCACTGCGCCTCCTCCAGTTAGCTCTGCCCATTTCTGCATGTGGCTTCATGCGGCCTGCGCACCCTATCTTTAACATTAGGTGCACAGGCCGTGCCGCAGTATGTGGATGCCGCCGCATGCGTCGTTTTGACAGTGCAGCGACCCACATAGACCGCATCGTGTTGGAATTTTATGCGGGTGCTGCATCGTCAAAATGACGCATGCGGCAGCATGCGCATACTGTGGCATGACCTGCGCACCCAATGTTAAAGATAGGGTACGCAGGCTGCATGAAGCCGCATGCAGAAATGGGCGGAGCTAACCAGAGGAGGCGCGGCGGGGCTTCATGAAGGAAGTCCGCAGTCCTCCATCCACAAATTTGAAACTAGCCTAAGCAAGTTAAAGAAGAAATGATCACTAAAAGGGCTAAAGCCCTCTGCAGCTCTCATGCCCAAGATTCCCAGCCCCGCAGTGTGAATAAAACATAAGTGATGGTGGGGCGGGATCTCTGGCTGCGCAATATGAAAGCCGGGATGTGATCTGAAAGCATGGGCATGTCGGGCAGAGCTAACTGCACATGCCCACGAAACTATAGTACAGCGCAGGCGCCAGCATTTCAAAAGAACACTGAGGAGGTGGTGCCAAATACTGAAGAAAGAAATGACTGATGGATGCGAGGCGTCTGTCAGAGGGGGAAAGACCTGCCCCCCTGTCAAAATTCAGGTATTTTTGAACAATTTTAAAAACGATTATTTCTGCGGTGGAAGAAATGCTAAGTAAAAGAGCCACCTTGACAGAATGCAGCATTAGTGCTGCACAAGGTAGCTCTTTTACTTAAAAATGCCTGGGGGGTGACAGGTTCCCTTTAACTGCTCAAAATAACAGCAATTTTGACAACAGGTGCCCAAACTTTTACATGAACTGTACATCTTAACATGAACTGTATAGAGGAGGCTGTGAAAAAAGGATTTTTCTAGTATTGCAAACAAAAAGAAAAGACTTGTTTGGGCCAGTCAGTAATGACTGGAAATTAATTATGCTGTTGTCTTCATCTTATTAGTAAAAAATTTTGATTTTTGGTACCAATCACCATATCTTTGAGAGATGCATAAAAGGTGTGCAAATGCTTTCCAGACGGGAAGCATGGAGGGGGAGGTGTGATGGAGTGTGAGTGCTTTGCTGGTGACACTATTGGTGATTTATTTCAAAATCAAAGCACCCTTATGTAACGTGACTACATTTTTCCAACCCATAACATGAAAGTAAGGGTAAAAATATTACTTTCATTACAAAATCTTCAGTTTTACTCAAATTAATTGATGAAAAATGAATGCAATCCACATTAAAACTATTCCATCTAGTATTTTGTATGCCCTATGATTTTTAAGGACAGCACAACCTTCTATATGTGGAATGATCAAGTTGGGGACTTATTGCAAAATCTATCTTTTTTTTATTCAAGATTGAATCTATTTTAGTGCCTGGATGCTGGATTGAGAGTGATGTATGCTAGACTTACCTCTTTAGAATTCCCCATAATGTTCTTTTTGGTTCAGATCAGGAGAAATTCTTGGCTACTGATTTACTTTCACCCTGTTCTTCTTCAGAAGTATAACAATGGACTTGGATATATTTTTTGATCATTGTCATGTTGGAAAAGTGCATGTCTACCAAGGGCAAGGAGTGATAGTAGTGCCTTCTCTTTTAATCTGGCTAATTACTGTATTTTTGGATTATAAGATGCACATTTTTCCCCAAAATTTTTGGGGAAAATGGGGGTGCGCCTTATAATGCATACACACCTTACCTGTACCGTTGCTGCAAGTTGCAGGCTGGGATGAGGGGGTGTCCGGTGGTGCTGCAGGTGCCCAGTGGTGCTACAGGGATGTCCAGCGGTGCTGCCTCATGCTGCTGTGGGTGTTCAGCGGTGCTGCAGGTGCTCGGCGATGCTGTGGGGGTGTCCGATGGTGCTGCCCAGTGCTGCTGCGGGAGTCTCCGCTGCTGCCGGGGCTCTGCCATCATTTTGTGAAAGGCCAGAGCCCCAGCAGTTCCATGGTTTCCTGTGTGGTGGACTTCAGGAAAATGGCCACCGGGGGCGGCGCATGCGCAGACGGAGATCTTGGCACCAAGATCTCAGGAGATGAGATTTTAGCAGCACCCTGTAGCACCTCTGGGCACCCGCAGCACCGGAGACACCCGCAGTACTGGAAACACCTGCAGCAGCACAGGCAGCAGCTAGACACCCACAGCAGCACCAGACACCCACAGTGGCGCGCCGCACATCGGAACACCCTTTCATCCCAGCCTGCGGCCTGCAGCATCACCCCATTCCTTCCTCCTCCAGCAGTGACCTTGGGACCCCGCTTCACTGCAGCCACCACCTCCGGTAAGCAATAATACACATGGATTCTAAGAAGCACCACCATTTTATTTAAAAAAAATTTTTTTTTTCCTATTTTTCTCCACCAATTTGGGGTGCATCTTATAATCCAGATTGTCTTATAATTCGAAAAATATGGTACATCTGTGAATTTGTCATATCATCAATGAAATGTAGCTCCATGACACCGGCAGCACCCGTGCAATCCCACATAAGAACACTGCCACCAAGTTGTTTCACTGTATACACCATGCATTTTTCCTCATACTTCACTCCTTTGCAGTGCCATACAGTATTGAAGCCATCAGTTTCCAAAACATTTATCTTGATCTCATCACTAAAAAGCATAGAGTCTCAGAAGTCTTCACTTTTCTCAGCATAGACCCTGGCAAATTGTACATGCAAAACATTCACGCCGGTTTGGCTTTCTACTTCTGTGGCTAACTGAACTTGCATGTCGATTTTCTTCAAATTCAGTTACCTAAAATGTCTAGATTTTAAAGAATTTTCTTTTTAGGAAACAATTGTTTCCCCTTCACAAAAGCAGATTGCAAAGCACCAGAAATGCAAAATCTATGTACAGTCTATTGAGACTGGCAAGCACACCGTGCCTGACTGACACTGATTTCAATTTTTTTTGTATAAAACAAATCATGCTGCCTTTCTACTAATTTCTAGTGCATCACAAATGAGGAAAAAACTGTGCAATTCTGAATCAAGTGCAGTAGAATATATGTTTGCTACATCACATCCCTGATCAATCACACTGGTGCAGGTGCCACCACCTCCCCTACCTCTTTTTATTAATTGAATATCTGTGTTAGTCCAAAACTTCTACACTTAGGGCCCCGTTACATTTATCGATGCACCAGCGATCCCGACAACGATATGACCCGGTCAGGATCTCTGGTGCATCGCCAAATGGTCGCTAGTGAGCTGCCAAGCAGGCAGATCTCAGCAGCGACGCAGCAGCGGTTGTTACTTACCTGTCAGACACGGCGATGATGACTTCCTCCGCCCGCGTCCATGCGTCGCTCGTCGGTGCCAGCAGGAAGCCGCCAATGAGAAATGGCCCAGGACGTTCTCACGCGATCAGCAATAGCTGGCGGGGGAGCCGGTCGGAGGTAAGTATCACATGTAGTCTAGTCGAGTGATCCACTAGCCGGAATCTGGTAAACTTTACAACAAGCTAGTACTGATATATTAACAAAATTAAAACTAATCTACTTTATTAGAGGCAATTAAAAAGGAAAAATCCTGATAAACAGTGCACGTGACAAAAAAATAAACAACATGAAAACTGTCCTGACACCGGTGAAGACAGTCAAATATTGAACTAGATGATCACCAAATACTGTAAGCACTAGACTTGAATGGAAACTCTAACAGGCGTCTCAGGGGCAAATCAATCAGTCCCTCTGAACCCAGGCTTCCCCTTTGCAAGTGATCATTCGCAGTCAACAATCCCATTACTTTTAATCAAACTGAATGGGATACAGAGATTGTCCATGAAAAATCAAAAAGCTCAAATCAAGCATTTTCAATATTCCATCCCCCTCTATATAGAGGGTACTTATGACATAGACAATCTAGCAGCAATAATGTCTTCAATACAATGACATCACTATCACGCTGAGGCACGTTTACATGTAATATATGTTACTTTCCCTTTCGGGCGAACATCCAAATTATCAGCCCCCAGCTAACTAGAATTTGCATACTGGCATGTACACAGGGAGGATCTCACCCAGTCATATGGTAATGTATTCCTCCATCTCACAACATCTGCCATCTCCTGACGCTTTTCACTGTTGTCCAGATCATCAGGGGAGTTACTGTGGTGTGAATAGATGCCTTCACAACGCAAGACTGTCATCAAATGAGCTGCTCACTGGTTTATCTTTATCACGCGCCACCACATACACTTCCTGTTCTCACATGTGTGGTGAGCAAATTACTGCTGACAACTTCCTCCATTCCACGTTATGAACCCGCCCAGTACACCCATCACACATGTGCGATGTTGGTGGTAAGGGAGTGCACCCACAACGCAGGCGCAGAACAGACACACAGCTCCGATCTCATATCAGATGACCCAATACACACTTGAGGCACGCCCAGTATATACATAACCTATGCGCAGAGATAGGTTGTGGAGAGTGAGCATAACGCACAGGCGCAGAATCACACGCCCGAGCTAACGCAGGGCCACCCAGTGTACCTACTGCGCAGGCATCAAACAAAACGGTGCCAGGAGGAAATGATTAATCGCGCAGGAGCACGTGAGACTGGACCGAGAGAGGGTGACACCGTACTGCGCAGGCGCTGTTAATGGTGTCGGCATACTTCAACTCACCAGCTCTGCTCAAAACGGGCATGTGATTCTGCGCCTGTGCGTTATGCTCACCCTCCACAGCCTATCTCTGCGCATAGGTTATGTATATACTGGGCGTGCCTCTAGCGTGTATGCAAATTCTAGTTAGCTGGGGGCTGGTAATTTGGATGTTCGCCTGAAGGGGAATGTAACATATATTACATTTAAATGTGCCTCAGTGTGATAGTGATGTCATTGTATTGAAGACATTATTGCTGTTAGATTGTCTATGTCATAAGTACCCTCTATATAGAGGGGGATGGAATATTGAAAATGCTTGATTTTAGCTTTTTGATTTTTCATGGACAATCTCTATATCCTATTCAGTTTGATTAAAAATAATGGGATTGTTGACTGCGAATGATCACTTGTAAAGGGGAAGCCTGGGTTCAGAGGGACTGATTGATTTGCCCCTGAGACGCCTGTTAGAGTTTCCATTCAAGTCTAGTGCTTACAGTATTTGGTGATCATCTAGTTCAATATTTGACTGTCTTCACCGCTGTCAGGACAGTTTTCATGTTGTTTGTTTTTTTGTCACATGCACTTTTTATCAGGATTTTTACTTTTTAATTGGTTCTAATAAAGTAGATTAGTTTTAATTTTGTTAATATATCGGTACTAGCTTGCTGTAAAGTTTAAGTATCACATGTAGCAATATCGCTAGTGATATCGCTGCTGCATCACAAAATCGGTGAGGCTTTAGCGATATTGCTAGCGATATCACTATGTGTGACGCCCCCTTTATGTTCTACACTACTACAGTTGTCCAACAAATTACTATGCAGAGTATTTGTCCAATGCATTAGCACTTTCTCTTTCTATTTTTTCTTTGCTTAAAGGGGTTTTCCCTTGAACAAAATTTCATTTTAATCTTGGACTAATAATAATTTCCACAATTGGAATGAAGATAAACTCCACAATTGGATGTGTTAAATAAAATGTTCCTGTGCTGAGATAATTTTATAAATGTTCTGGGTACTGTGTAATGGCTGTGTCTGATCATAGTCTGATCATGCCACATCTCCTGGGCAGGGGAGTTAGCAAAAGAAATATACAGACATTATGTCACGCGATCACAGCTGATTCTTTCTTTGAATTAAAACATTGTCTAAAACTAGACAGGGAAATGTTTTAAATCACAGAAAGAATCAGCTGTGATCTCTCGCTATAATCTCTGCATCCTCTCTTTTGCTTCCTCCCCTGCCCAAGAGCTGTGGTATGATCAGACCTTGTCCCTGCACAGTCAGACACGGTCATTACACAGTACACAGCAGGGGCACATTTATTAGATTATCTCAGCACAGGAGCATTTTATTTAAACACATCCAATAGTGGAGTTTATTTTCATTCCGGGATCTATTTATTAAAATGAACTTTAGTTCATCGGAACGCCTTTAACTGTGAACTCTGACATCCTCACTATTTTAAAGAGGCCTTATTACTAGTTCAAAAGTGTCCAGTTTTTG
Organism: Dendrobates tinctorius; assembly: GCF_039654945.1. Classification (NCBI taxonomy): domain Eukaryota; kingdom Metazoa; phylum Chordata; class Amphibia; order Anura; family Dendrobatidae; genus Dendrobates; species Dendrobates tinctorius. The sequence goes on from NW_027361699.1 coordinate 14,989,746, forward strand.
CTTTTTTTTTATTCCTCTTGCTTCACTGAATATGCAGTTTTTTAGGTTTAATTAAGCTACCAAACAGTTCTAGAGGTATGTTTTTTTTGGTGATAATTATTATGGTTGGTGGTTACTTGGTAATAATTTAGAGCAACCTAAAGACATACCCACTGAGAGTCTAGAGAGCTATTCTCCCATTTTAAAGACCATAAAAATTAGCACTAAATAAATAGATCCATAACTCTGGAACTGTATGAAAGATTAAAAAACTGTTTACCTAGGAGACCTATGAGCATAAGGTAAGGGCAAAAATTGGACATTTTTGTCCTGATGACTGGTTCACATTAAACTACAATAAAATGGTTGCTGTATTCTCGGGTTAGACTTGCATGCAGGTTATGTTAGTGCCTCCCAATTGCCTGCATTATATTATGTGATGTGATAACTACAAGCGATTATGGGAAAGCCAGAATAATTGCACCTGAGATCATATCAGCTTTCTGTAGTTCACACAATCTTCTGCAATGTCAGTGAGCATTTTTTTGTGCAATCCAATCACAATTTGTTTCATTTTGATAAAACCTGTAAATTTCATAAAATTATTTTCCATTTCAATTTGCTGATCTCTGGTCAGCCATGATGGCAAGTATACAAATCACATATGAGAGCTCACATGGCAAGCGGCAAGAGTATCGTAACAGTTGAATCCTAACCGTAAGCAGATTACACATTTAGAATGTGTTAGAATTCAACATGTTAGGGCCCCGTCACACATAGCGACTTACCAGCGATCCTGACAACGATATGAACTTATCACGATCACTGGTGTGTCGCTACATGATCGCTGGTGAGCTGCCAAACAGGCAGATCTCAGCAGCGATCAGGACAGCGACACGTGGGGACCAAGCGACGCGGGTCACTTAGTTACCAGCAGTATACGTTAAGATACCAGCGCGCTGGTGCAGGGAGCTGGTAACAAAGGTAAACATCGGGTTTCTAAGTGCTGAGCGGTGCTTAGAAACCCGATGTTTACCTTGGTTACCAGCTCCCTGCACAAGCGCGCTGGTATTTAGCATACACATCGGGTTTCTAAGCGTCGATGTTTACCTTGGTTACCAGGCTCCAGCTCGCTGATCGCTGGTCTCCTGCCTGCCACATGCAGCGATGCATGCTGGCCAGCGGGAGACCAATGATGAAAAAGAGTCCAGGCCATTTGAGGACGATCAGCGATACCCGGCAGGGGGGGCGGTCGCTGATAAGTGTCACAAACAGCGATCTCGCTGGTGAGATCGCTGTTGCGTCACAAAACTTGTCACTCAGCAGCGATCTCGCTAGCAAGATCGCTGTGTGTGACAGAGGCTTTAGACTCATTGGCAAACTATATAAATGTCCCAGATTATCCCCTTTATTGAAGCATACAAGGACCAATGGAGGACCAGAAAAGCGTCAGCGCTGAATCAGCATGATATTTAAAAGCAGAGTATTTTTGAAATTTTTTTTCTTTCCTTCTAGCTTTATTTTTAATTCTCCCAATTAAAAATAAAAGGGTAAATAATTTTTATTTAAATTGATTGTACGGGGAATTAATTGCTTACATTACAATTTTGGAAACTAGATAAGACATAAACTAAAGACAAGATGTTGGCTTTATAGATCTTAAAGTGTTCACATTAAGGAAAGAAAACAGCTATATATTCTTCTCCAGTATTGAGCTGCTCAATGCTCAGTGAACCATAAATGACCCCATCATATGTAGTTTTGCATTGCATTGATTATTCTTCTTTATAAGAATGACCCGTATGTTCTCCCTTCTATTCATAGTCTCATCATAGAATTGTGGGTCCAATAATTAAATTGGCAATAAACCTTACAGCCAAATGATACAACTTGTAACTGAAATAACAGTAAGAGCATATCTTAAGAAAGACGCTTTATGTCTCTGGCTATGAATGCTCACATGGGTCATTATTGTCAATTCCATTTATATGGGACTGAATCAAAATGAATATTTTTTTATAAAAATCTTAAGGAGGAAAAACTGTACTTTTCCCAGTAGATGTAATTATGTTATATCTTTAGGTAAACATTTAATATTATTCTTATGAGACGCAAAATAACCAGGCATGCACCAAGAGGCATTATTGGTAACGCTCTACGCTTGTAGCCCATAATTGCTACCAGCTCACCAAGCCATACTTAGAAATCCTTGATCCCAGTTTATGTGTGCACTTAAAATGGAAGTTAAATATTTAACAGCCAATCCAATTCTGATAAGTTCTTTCCTCTTCATTTTTTCTGCAGACTTAGTAAAACTTTAGGACTCTATTATGCTTGAAAGCAGTGAATGGCTGAACACATTATCTGAGATAATCACATTGCATTTTAATTTGGGATGTTATAGCCACCAAGCACAATTTTGCCTGAGAAGGCGTAATCTGATGGTTATTTAGCATACTATTTCCCGAGAGCAAATTAAACTCAAACACTTAAGTGTGTGGATTCTTGAGAATCTAAGAGATAAGCTAATGATGCACTCTGGGACATAAAGACAATGGAAGCAGAACAGCCTTAACAATATATTTTCCTTTGGTGACTAAAGAAATTGCAAATTGCGTGTCAACAATAGATCTCATTCTAATAATTTAGGTGGCATTGGTTGTCATTATCTTGTGTAAACAACTGCTGAAATACTACATAGGTGTAACAAATTAGCTGTTTTATTGATGACCCATGTGCCCCAAAGATGCTGAATTTTAATTGATGTTTTAAAAATAATCAACCAAAGGAGATGATTCAAAGAATTTTTACATAATTTAGAAATGTTAAATATATTATCTTTTGTTGTTAGAGATTTTTTAAATGATTGCTATTCCATCTTCATCTCCAATCAGGAGGATTGCACAGAAGGTAATTCTGATTTAAAACACTAACTTACCTTGTAAAGATAGTTCTGAATTATCAAAACATAGGGATCACTTTTCATACTGTACCAACAACTATATTAGTACACACTTAGGCTAGTTTCACATTAGCGTTTACGGCCGCAGCGTTGGGCTGCGCTCGACCGCCGCTAAGCCCTGCCCCCTTCCGCGCCTCTGCCGGTAGCTTCGCCTACGGACGCATGACGCTGCATGCGTCCTGCGTCTCCTATGTTTAGCACTGGGGATGCAGGCCATGCGCAGTATGCGTTTGGTGGCAAATGCGTCCTTTGGTGCTGCGCCGAGTGCACCAAATTGCAACCTGGTGCGTTTGGCGCTGGTCGGCGCAGCGTCAAAAGGATGCATGCGCCGCCGAACGCATGCTGCGCACGGCCTGCATCCCCAGTGCTAAAGATAGGGGACGCAGGATGCGTGCAGCGTCATGCATCTGTAGGCGGAGCTACCGGCAGAGGTGCCGCAGGGGGCGGGGCTTAGCGGCGGCCGTGTGCAGCCCGACGCTGCAGCCGTAAATGCTAATGTGAAACTAGCCTTACATGGTGCCTAGAGTATTCAACTTTATTCTCCTTGACTGAAAAAACCTCCCTTAGTCACAAGGATAGTCCCTAATTATTGATATCTATGTTGAAAATAAACTTTTCATATATATATACTGCATATATACATACAGCGGATTAAATAAGTATTGAGCACGTCACCAATTTTCTAAGTGAAAATATTTGTAAAGGTGTTATTGACATGGAATTTTCCCAAGAAGTCCGTAACTACCCATCCAACACGCATATGCGAAAAATAAAACCATAGATGTCCATAAAGTAAGTTATGTAGAATAATGAGAAATGACAGAGGGAAAAAGTTTGAAACACATGAAGACAAATAAGTGCAAAAAGCCATTGAAGTCTTGACATCACTTAAATCTATCAGTCATTAGAAAGCAATCCTGCAACAGCTGGTTCAACTGATGGCCTATGAAAAGGTGTGTAATATCAATGAGCTGTCTCAAGACCTTCACAACCTTATTGTTGCAAAACATACTGATGGCATCGGTTACAGAGAATTTCTAAACTACAGGGTGGGTCATTTATATAGATACACCTAAATAAAATGGGAATGGTTGGTGACCCAGATCGGCACACTGAATTTGCAGAATGCGCAAAACAAAAAATGTAGCTGGACCCTCAGTTTACACAGAACATTATGTTCAGTCATGAGGCAAACTTTTTTGGGTGGGCCATTTATATGGATACACCTAAATAAAATGGGAATGGTGACAGTTTTCTTGCGTAGGGTGTTTTGTATTGAAATCTGCTGCAATGACCTCGGAACTGCTTTCACCAGACATCAACACAATTTCTATCCACTCCTCATGTGTTAACCTCTGCAACATGTCAATGGCTGTAAACAAAGATAAACTTATGAAAGAATAAAGTTATGTTAAAACCAAGCACATCATTGTTTTTCTTGTGAAATTCTCAATAAGTTTGATGTGTCACATGACCCTCTTCCCATTGAAAAAAATAAAGTTGGATCCAAAATGGACGATTTCAAAGAGGCCACTATGGTCACCACCCATCAGGAAAAGTTTCCCCCTCCCATATATTAATGTGCCACAAACTGTAAGATGATTTCACCAACCATTCCCATTTTATTTAGGTTTATCTATATAAATGGCTCACCCTATACTTAAGGTTCTAGTGAGCACTGTAGGGCCATAATCCTGTGTAAAGCACATCATTTTACCATAAACCACCTATGACTAGAATCATAGAAAATGATAGAATCACAGAACAATAGTTAGAAGAGACCTTAAGGGTCATCTGGTCCAACCCCCTGCTCAACACAAGTTTCATGAAATAATCTAAAACAGATGACTGTTCAGCCTCTTAAAACTTGCATTGAATGAAAACTCACCACCTCCTTTTTCACATGTTGATCACCCTCACTGTCAAAAAGTTTCTTCTAATATCTAATCTGTATCTTCTCCCTTTCAGTTTCATTCCTTTTATTCTCATGTTTCCATGTGCAAAAGAGAATAAGGATGACCCCTCTACACTGTGACATTCCTTCAGATATTTGTAGACAGGTAGTCTACTTTCTGTCCTCTCTTTTGCAAACTAAACATTCCCAAATCCTCTAACCATTTTTCATAGGACATTGCTTGCAGACCAGTCACCATTCTGGTTGCTCTTTTCTGAACTTGCTCCAGTTTGTTCATGTCTTTTTCAAAATATTGTGCCCAGAACTGGCCACAGTATTCCAGATGAGGTCTGACCAAAGAGGAGTAGAAGGGGATAATTACTTCAGGTAATCTAGACTGCTTTTGTTAATGCAGCCCAGAATTGTATTTGCCTTATTTGCTGCTGCTTCACACTGTTGACTCATGTTTAGTCTGAGATCTATTAGTATACCCAAGTCTTTATCACATGTTAAATTGCTTAGCCCTATTTCCCCATTCTGATTGTTTTTTTTCTCATTTTTCTAGCCCAGTTGTTGGACTTTGCATTTTCTCCTGTTAAAAACCATTCTGTTCGTTGCATCCCACAGTTCCAGTTTGTTTAGAACTTTTTAAATCTTCTCTCTCTTTACTAGTATTAGCTATCCCTCTTAGCTTTGTGTCATCAGCAAATTTAATCTGTTTACCCTCAATTCCTTCATCATTAAAGGGAACCTGTCAGCAGGATTGTGCTGAGCAATTTAAATGATACCTGGGTTGATGAAATCCATCTTGTGGTTGTTGTTTAATCTTTATTTTCAGTTTTCAGTTACTGAGATTCTTTGTGCTTTGGGATGACCTGTGGGGGGATTTTATGTGATGCTTTGTTTAGGTATTCATACTGATAGGTTTGGGTGGGCCTCTTGGGACCCTTCTATTATGTTGGAATGGTGCCGGATAAGATATGCTTCGATCGGAGCAGAATGAGATGATATGAACACAGAAGAAGTATCTCTGGGTGCAAAATCATCTGAAGGTTTACTGAAACTGGTCTGGCTTATATCCACTGCCGGACTGGGCGTACACATTACATCCTTACATCATATCAGAATTAGTTAGTAATTATTAATTATGGTGAAATGTCCTAAAATACATGAGTAAGCTGGTAAACATACAGATAACCATTTTCTTATCATCAGGTGACTCTCATCTTAAGGCCCCGTCACACTAAGCGACTCACCAGCGATCCCGACATCGATATGAAGGTGTCAGGATCGCTGGTAAGTCACTATGTGATCGCTGGTGAGCTGTCACACAGACAGCTTCACCAGCGATCAGCACAGCGATGCCGAGCGCCCGGCATCGCTGGCTATCGCTGTAGAAAATAGTATCAAAATAAAAAATATAGTTATTCTCACCTTCCGGCATCCCGTTTAGCCATCCCGCCTCTCTCCACGCTCCGGTCCCAGTGATCCTTTGCACGAATGACCGCGAGATGTCAAGGTCTCGCGGGATAATAAAGTCTCGCGGTCATTCATGCAAAGGATCACTGGGACCGGAGCGTGGAGAGAGGCAGGATGGCTGAACGGGACATCGGAAGGTGAGAATAACTATATTTTTTATTTTTTTTAATTATTTTTTTACACCTGATCGCTGGTCTCCCGCTGTCACACACAGCGATGCGTGCTGGCCAGCGGGAGACCAGCGACCAAAGAAATGTCCAGAGGTTTCTTGCAGCGATCAGCGATGCCGGCAGGGGGGCCGCTCGCTGATCGCTGTCACACACAGCAATCTCGCTGGTGAGATCGCTGTTACGTCACAAAAGTTGTGACTCAGCAGCGATCTCGCTACCGAGATTGCTTAGTGAGACGGGGCCTTTAGACTTGGACGAGAGTCTAAAGTCTAATCTTCATCATTAGCCACCATAGTTCTAAGCCTTTATCTAATTATATGCTAACTGTCATTAGCTACCTCAATAAATACTGTGCTATGTGACTTTGCATGTTTATCAGTTATCAGGATGTGTTGACCCAAAGAAATGTACAACTTATCTAATATGCTCTAATATGTTCAAAGTCTTAAGGCCCCGTCACACTAAGCGACTTACCAGCGATCCCGACACCGATATCAAGGTGTCAGGATCGCTAGTAAGTCGCTATGTAATCGCTGGTGAGCTGTCACACAGACAGCTTCACCAGCGATCAGCACAGCGATGCCGAGCGCCTGGCATCGCTTGCTATCGCTGTAAAAAATAGAATCAAAATAAAAAATATAGTTATTCTCACCCTCCGACGTCCCGTTCAGCCATCCTGCCTCTCTCCACGCTCCGGTCCCAGTGATCCTTTGCACGAATGACCGCGAGATGTCACGGTCTAGAGGGATAACAAAGTCTCACGGTCATTCGTGCAAAGGATCACTGGGACTGGAGCGTGGAGAGAGGCGGGATGGCTGAACGGGACGTCGGAAGGTGAGAATAACTATATTTTTAATTTTTTTTATTATTTTTTACACCTGATCGCTGGTCTCCCGCCTGTCACACACAGCGATGCGTGCTGGCCAGCGGGAGACCAGCGACCAAAGAAATGTCCAGAGGTTTCTTCCAGCGATCAGCGATCCCGGCAGGGGGGCCGCTCGCTGATCGCTGTCACACATAGCGATCTCGCTGGTAAGATCGCTGTTACGTCACAGAAGTTGTGACTCAGCAGCGATCTCGCTACCGAGATCGCTTAGTGAGACGGGGCCTTTACTGCAAGCAAATGTCATCTTGAATCAATAAGTACTATTTCAATATAATTATAGCTATGAGAGTCATAATGTTTAAGAGATATTCTTAAAGGGTCTCTAAGTGTGTGTTAAGGTACTGTCACACTTAGCGATGTACCAGCGATCCCGACCAGCGATATGATGCGGTCAGGATCGCTGGTACATCGCTAAGTGGTTGCTAGTTAGCTGCCACACAGGCAGATCTCACAAGCGACATCGCTGGGGTCGGGTGTCACTACTTACCTGTCACACTAGGTGATCCTGACATCCTCCCGCCCGCGTCCACGCTCGTCGCTCGTCTCTCCACAGGATGCCCAGCAGGAAGCTGATGACGAGAAATGGTCCAGGACGCTCTCGTGCGATCAGCGATAACCAGCGGGGGAGTGGTCGGAGGTAAGTATCAGACACAGCGATGTCGCTAGCAATATCGCTATAACGTCACAAAAACCAGTGACGTTATAGCGATATTGCTAGTGATCTCGCTTACTGTGACAGTACCTTTAGAAGGGTCTCTGAATACCCTACCAATGGCTTTTGACAGGTCACTGATCCCTCAATGACCTGTCTGCTGTTTTACATACTGAATATAATATGTTTTGAAAAAATCACATTCAGCATGCAAGCGGAGACGGTGGCGCCTGCATTGTAGCATGATCATGTGATCATGTATAATATGCATTTAATTATTTTGTTTCCTGATATAAATTTATTCAGAAAAAAATTCTCTCTCAAAATGGTGTCAGCCGCTCCTGTGCAATAGCAATCTGACAGATGCTACAGTGCAGGCTCCACTGGCACTATGTTGATAGATAAAATATATTGTCTCCACCAAGATGGCGCAGGTGGTGCAATTTTGCTATAAATTGAAAATAAAGATTAAACAGCAACCAGAAGGCGGATTTCATCAACCCAGGTATCATTTTAATCAGTTTAATGGCGCTGATCTGACACTGTCTGTAGGTAACTAAGCACAATCTTGCTGACAGGTTCCCTTTAACCCTAGAACGCATACCTGGGGCCTTGCAGGCCCGCCCTGTTAATTGTTTTCTATTTTCTGCAAGATTACTTTAGTTAGAATTTTGAAACTCTAGGTATTCCTCAGGTATATAGTTGTTTGTCATTTCCAGTTGTTCATTTATTTTTATGTTACAGGCGTATAACAACTCTTTTTTGTGAATACCCCATATTCACATACCTGGGGCCTTTTAGGCCCGTACTAGGTTTACATGTGATCCTAAGTCTTTTTGTCTTCACTGTTGCTGGGGAAGACTTTGACTCAGTCTTTATGACTCTGCTGTTGCTATGAAGAGTGTGAATTCTGCCTGACTACATAGTCATGTGATCTTGGGAAGGAGGCTCCCTCACAACGTCATGCGTCTCTGACATCATCATAGGTCCTGAACACTGTTCATTGTGTGCTAATTGCTGATTAGACTTTGGAGGAAGGAGTCAGCTTTCTTGTTTCTTGAAAAATAAACTTTCTGAGTTCCAAAAATCCAAAAGCTTCTACTGCACCTAAAAGAAAGTGGTGACCTGCTGAAGGTGAGAGGAGGGGTCTGCACTTTACCCTTAGCACACACACTAACAAAGAGTGTACAACCCTGCTTGTAATCTTTTTTTTTTTCATTTTAGTTTACTGACTTCTAAGGTTACAACGGCACAGTCTACATCCAGGGGTTTGACTGACCAAGAAATCGAAGCAATCATTTTTGATAGTGATGAAGACAGTGAACTTTCTTTGTCTGATGAAGAGTACATGCCACCAGCTAATGTCTCTACTTCATCGTCCAGTGATTCTTCAGATGATGAAGAAGTAATGGATCCAGCAGAACGTACAAATAGAACATCCAAAACTAATGTTTTTTGGAACAGTACTGCTGAGGTTCTTGGACGAACCCCATCACATAATATTGTAAGAGTTGCTCAAGGAACTGTAGGAATTCCACAATTCTTGTCCAAAAGAGATATGTTCTGTACATTTTTTTCAGATGATATTGTAGATGAGGTAGTTTTGTGTACTAACTTAGAAGGAAAACGTATCGCTTCAGGAAGAAAAAAAACATGGAAAAATATAACAAAAGAGGAACTGTATGCTTATATTGGCCTTACTCTTCTGGCAGGGAGTACAAAATCATACGATGTTCCTATCAGAGAACTCTTTATGAACCCTTTTTCAGATCCACATTACAAAGCTACAATGTCAGTCAATAGATTTGAGGATATTCGGAGAAGCATTCGTTTTGATGACAAGAGAACTCGTCCTGTCAGGTTGGAAACATAAATTATCCCCCATTAGCTACATCTGGAATCTTTTTTATCAAGAACTGTACTAAGCATTACCATTCTAGTGACAATGTGACAGTGGATGAGCAACTTCTTGCATTTAGGGGACGTTGCAATTTCATTCAGTATATGCCCAGCAAACCTGCTAAATATGGTATTAAAATTTTCTGGATGTCTGATTCTACAAGCTATTATGAAATGAATGGTCTGATTTACTGTGGCAAAGATGTTGACGCTCCAGTCCAGAAAGACCTATGTTCTGACGTAGTAAAAACACTTGCGAAACCAATTTTCTATTCTGGAAAAATATAACAATGGACAACTACATCACAAATCTTGAACTGGGCAATTTTTTGCTTCAGAAACAACTTACACTTGTTGGTACAATGAAGCAAAACCGCAGAGAAATTCCTCCAATCATGAAGCACAATCAGCTTTATGATAGTGTATTTGGTTTCTGCAATCAAGCGACAATGGGGTCTTATAAAGCTAAGAAAGAAAAATCTGTGATATTACTGAGTACAATGCACCGTGATGGAAGTATAGACACCAATAACAGGAAACAGAAACCCGAAATCATCTTGCATTATAATAAAACCAAAGGAGGAGTGGACAAGATGAACGAAATGATTGGAGAGTATACGTGCAAGAGGCAGACAAAACTTTGGCCTGTAGTTCTTTTTTATAATATGCTAGATGTGTCAGCCCTCAATACCTATATTGTTTATAGTGAGACTCATCCAGAATTCCATGCCAACAGAAAGGACAAGAGACGTCTATACTTGACAGAACTTTGCTATGAACTTTTAATGCCTAACATGATGGAGAGAAGCAGAACAAAATGCTTACAAAGGCAAACAACAGAAGCTATGATCCGATGTGGTATACGTTTTCAGGAACATCCAGAGCCAAGAGATAAAAAAAAGAAAGCGATGTTATATTTGTCCAGCAAAGAAGGACAGGAAATCCGAGCGTGTCTTGACTACTTGTGGACAAAATGTCTGCAAGGAGCATTCTTCCGAACAGATAACGTTTGAAAGTTGTTGCGGTCATTATTAAAGTAGAAAAGGAACCTTTGAAAAGAGATATTCCTGCAGCATGTTTACTGCAACTTTTATATAAAAAACTTTTAGACAAAAAACATTATTATATAGAGTTATACCGAATGCGTATATTGGGCGTTTTAAGCCCGTTCAGTTACTCTTTTGTTTTTTTTGCACATAGTAATGTTTTGAATTATTCACATCTTAGGCTGTGTTCCCACTGGCACTGGGGTCTGCCAGGAGGTGATCCGTAATGGATCTGATCTCTTGGTAACTCCAGTTAAGGCTGCTGGAATGCCGGGATTCCGCCAGCCTTAGCTGCGGTCACCAGGAGGTCAGATCCATTACAGATCTCCTCCTGGCAGACACCAGCGCTAGTGGGATTGCATCCTTACTTTGCAATTTTCAAATAAACTTTGAAAATTATTTTTGTTTGAGTTATTCCATGTTATTTGCACGCGGGCCTAAAAGGCCCCAGGTATGTGAAAATGTAGATTTTTATTGTCATGCGTTCTAGGGTTAATAAAGATGTTGAACAGCACAGGGCCCAGAACAGCGCCCTGTGGTACCCCACTGGAGACATTCTTCCAACTGGGTGTGCAAATATTTATGAACTCTCTTTGGGTCCAATCACTAAACTAGTTATGAATCCACCTAACAGTTGCCTTGTCCATTCCATGGTTGGTCATTTTTCAATAAGGATGGTGTGAGATACTTTGTCAAATGCTTTGCTGAAGTCAAGATATACTATATCTACTGTGTTTCCCTGATGCACTCTGTCAGTGGTTCTGTCCTAGAAGGAAATTAAGTTTTTCTGACATGACTTATTAGCTACAAACCTACTGTCTTTGGTTTATCGCTTAATCCTCAAAAACGTATTTGCATAGGTGTTGTTTAATAATTTGTTAAAAGATCTTTCCAGATTAAGAAGTAAGGCTCACAGGCTTATAATTACCTGGGTCTACCTTGTTCCCCTTTTTGAAGATAGGGACAACATTCACTCTTCTCCAGTCTTCTGGGACTTCAGTTCTCCAATAATTTTCAAAGATTATGGAGAGTGGTTCAATAATTTCCTCTGCTACCTCCTTCAGTACAGTAGGATGTAATTCATCTGGACCCCATGACTTTAATTCATTTATGTTAGCTAAGTGTTCCTTTACTATCTCCCTGTTTGTATATAATGTGGATTCTTCTATTCCTTCAATAGAATAGTGAAGATCAGATGATGTTACATTTACTTTCTGCGAGAAAATAGATGCAAAATAGTAATTTAAAAGTTCAAAAGTTCATTGTTCTCAACATCATTTTTTACCACATCACAACTTTTCTTTTACTTTTGACATACCCTCAAAGTCCTTTCTTGTTGCATTTGACATCTCTTGCAAGCTTTAATTCATTATCAGCTTTATTAATCTGATGCGTGCCCTGCAGATTCTGGAGTCAGCATTATATTTTGATATAACATGATATGCCCCCCTCTTTCCATTTGATAAACATTTATTTTTCCTTTTAGCATGTGTTTAAGTTCTGTGTTTATCTATCCTAATTGCCTTAAAAGCTTCATTTTCTTCCCTCTTTTAGGGATTGTTAACAATTGTGCTTTGAGAATCTCATTTTTCATAATTTCCCATCTTTCCTGGAAATTTCTGTCTGATCCCTCCTATCCTCTTTCTGACTCCCTTAAAATCTGCCTTTTTTTAATGCCAACCTTGAAGTCTGAGTCTTCACAGGTCTTCCTCTTCTAGTTATCCAAATTCTATGATAGTATGATTGCTGCCTCCTAGGGTCCCTGCCACAATTACCTCCTCAACCATTTCCTTCCTGCTTATAAGGATTAGATCCAAGGTAGCAGATCCCTTTGTTCTCTCTTCCACTTTTTGAAAGATAAAATTGTCAGCAAGAGAGGATTAGAATTTAGTGCTGCAGAATATGTTGGCGCTATAGAAATAAATTAAAAAGAATTTGCTGGAGCTGTTACTTTTGTCTGAGAGAGATTCTCAACTAATGCCTGGATAGTTGAAATCTCCCATGACCACTGCATCAAATTTTTGTTGATAACTTGGCAGCCTGATGCATAAAAAGTTGATCCATGTCTTGAGCTTGCCCAGGTGGCCTATATCCTATCCACATATCCTTTGCATTCTTATTCAGACAGTTTCCACAGAACTCTCCATCTCTGAAGCTTTAATCTTTGTGGAGTTACACGCTTTTCTAACATACAATGCGACACCTCCTCCTTGTTTATGAAGTCTGTTTCTTGCAAATAAGTTGCATACTTCTAGCCTTGTATTCCAATCATGTGTATTGTCCCACCAGGTTTCAGTGATTCCAATGACATCATATTTCTTTTCCTGCATTAGTAGTCCCAGTTTTCCTTGTTTGTTGCCCGTGCTCTATGCATTTGTAAAGAAACAACTTAGTTTGTGATCAGTGTCTTTTTCTCCAATATTTTTATTCTGATTTTTTCGCTTTCGACTTCTAATAGCAGAGTTCTCAATAGTATTTGTTTGCTCTCCTCATGAGTGCAGTAAGGCAAATATGTGTTTTCCAGCCTTGGTAAAGTGGAGCCCATCTCTAGGTTCTTCTCGTAAGGTTTCATACAGGGAAGTGAAAATAATTTTTAGAAGAGTTGTTCAAGAGCCAAGGACCGCTTGTGGTGAACTACAAAAATACCTGAAATAAGAAGATGCAATTGTTTCAAAGAAAGCTGTAAGTAATGCACTCAACCTACATGACCTGCATACATGCTCATCATACAAGACTCCATTTCCAAACAAAAAGCATTTTCAAGCACATTTAAAGTTTTCTCAACAACACTTAGCCAAGCCTGTGAAATACTGGGAAAATGTAATCTGGTCAGTTGAGAGCAAAATTGAACTCTTTGGGTAACAAATTTCTCATCATGTTTAAGCAAAAAGGCACTGCATATCACCCCCCCAAAAAAATAGACCAACAGTGAAGTTTGTAGGTGGTAACATCATGTTGTAGAGCTGTTTTTCAGCATATGTCACTGGCAAACCTGATTTAATTGAAGTAAGAATGAATGAACAAATGTACCAAGGTCTAAGGGATAAGGTTTCTCCTTGTGGAGAGTGACATACCAGCTCTGGCTTGTCAAGGTAAGGAGGCTTATTCGCCGTGCAATGCTCCTCTGGGAAATTAATATGAAATTGCCTCTTCAGAGAGGAAGAGGACTTGAACTCTATAGCACCTCCTGTTGGTAGTAGCAATCCTACAAGTCAAAATCAGCCCTTTAACAGCTTTTATCCTAAGTCATATTACAAGACTTGTTAAAGGGTTGATTGTGACTTGTAGGATCATTACTACCAACAGGTGGCACTATAGAGTTCAAGTCCTCTTCCTCTCTGAAGAGGCAATTTGCAAATGTACCAAGACATTCTTGATAAAAATCTGCTGCCATCTGCTACAATGATGAATATGAAATGAGAGTGGACATTTCAGCAAGATAATGATCCCAAACACACCATCAAGGAAACTGTATGTATGTACAAGTGCTTCTCACAACATTAGAATATCATCAAAAAGTTAATTTATTTCAGCTCTTCAATGCAAAATGTGAAACTCATATTATATAGAGTCATTACATACAGAGTGATCTATTTCAACTGTTTATTTAATTTAATATAGATGACTATGGCTTATAACCAATGAAAGCCCAAAAGTCATTATCGCAGGAAATTAGAATACTTTATAACACCAGCTTGAAAAATGATTTTAAAATCGGAAATGTTGGCCTACTGAAATGTATGTTCAGTAAATACACTCAATACTTGGTTGGGGCTCCTTTTGCATCAATTACTGAATCAAATGCAGTGTGTCGTGGAGGTGATCAGCCTGTGGCACTGCTGAGGTGTTATGGAAGCCCATGTTACTTTCATAGCAGACTCATCTAGCTCATCTGCACTGATGGGTCTTGTGTCTCTCATCTTCCTCTTGACAATACCCCATAGATTCTCTATGGGGTTAAGGTCAGGCAAGTTTGCTGGCCAATCAAGCACAGTAAAACTGTATTGGTAATTTTGACAGTGTGTACAGGTGCCAAGTCCTAATGGAGAATGAAATTTTCACCTCCAAAAAGCTAGTCAGGAAAGGGAAGCATGAAATGCTCTAAAATTTCCTGTAGATGGCTTCCCTGACTTTGGTCTTGATAAAACCCAGTGCACCTACACCAGCAGATGACATGGCACCCCAAACCATCACTGATTGTGGAAACTTCACATTAGACCCCAAGCAGCTTGGATTGTGTGCCTCTCCACTCTTCCTCCAGAATTGGGGTCCTTGATTTCAAAATGAAATGCAAAATTTACTTTCATCTGAAAACAACACCTTGGACCACTGAGCAACAGTCCAGTTCTTTTTCTCCTTGGCCCAGGTAAGAAGCTTCTGGCATTGTCTTTTGGTCATGAATGGCTTGACACAAAGAATGCGACACTTGTAGCCCATGTCCTGGATACATCTGTGTTTGAAGCAATAACTCCAATAGAAGTCCACTCCTTGTGAATCTCCCCCAAATTTTTGAATGGTCTTTTCTTAATAATGCTTTCAAGGTTACAATTATCCTGGTTGCTTGTGCACCTTTTTCTACCACACTTTTTCTTTCTACTGAAAGTGAAAGAGCTAATAAAGTGCGGTAATTCCACACCCCAGACTGGAGTGCAATACATCACCCAGAAGCAGAACAGTCAAAGAGTCCAGTCAAAGTCGCCCCAACGTCTGTATAAAGAGCCAGCAGCCACAGCGGGATACAATAACCCACGCGTTCCGACACCACAGGTGTCTTTCTCAAGGTGAGTACTTTATTAGCTCTTTCACTTTTTGAGCTTCAGTTGCTCTTTTGAATAAGTGATTTTACTCCATGAGGAGCTTTATCTGTTACCCAGGTTTCTCTTTACCTCTTTCCATCAGGTATCTACCAAACACTGCAGGGTTCTTATCAGGAATTATTGATTGGTTTTCCTTGCTGTTTGTTATACATTTAGCACATTATATTACTACAGGGTTATAATAACTTGTCCAGTCATTTTTGATTGTCTTTTTCTATTGCTCCCATTGTATTGTCTGTATTATATGGAGCTTTATTAATAGCTTGATTCATCCATATTAAGTGCCATAATATTCTGCAGCCAGCGGTGTACATGCTGATGAGACTGTTTTTAATTGTTTTTAACGTGTGGTGTTTTTTGTTGCTTTTGTGCAATTAATAAAAATTTATATTTTCACATAATTGATTCATGCGTGGTGATCCCACATATATGCAGAGTCTGTTTTCTTTTTTTATTGATCTAATTCACCTGCATGTGGTGATCCCTGCATTATTATACTGTTCAGTTATAGCTGGATGGTGCCCACTCATTTGTATCTTATTCAGTATAGACTCTAATTGCTACTGTGTGAATGGTGATGGATGTATGGACTGCAAATGACTCATTAAGATTCCCCTTCCTCTGATATTATGAGTGCATATAGGGATCTAGTTATAGAGTCAGCGCCAGTCAGTGGCAAGTTTCTAGTCACACGGCACATCCTCCACAGTGCTAGCGTCTGACAGTGCGCCCCTCTTGGGCACTGTCGCATTGTGGCTGGGTCAGTCGCCGCACTGCTGTAGCAGCACTAGTTGGCATCCACGGTAGCAACGCCGCATGCACGGTAGGTCTAGACGGACATCGCCCTGAGTCTTGGGCTTAGTCCTGTGACCACATACCGTGCGTGCACTCCGCTGAGTCCTGTGAGGTCAACAGGCTCGGCATTTATGTTCATGCCTTAGACAACCCTGTGAATCAACAGAGTACGTCCAGTGCACATCGGGTGACGTATAACCTGCGTGTGCTATACCGCCATATAGCGCGTCGGCCATTATATAGCAGCACTTCTGCATGGTGGACCCCGGGCGGCGAACATACTTTCTATTATTTAATATTTAGTGCGTTCTGCCATCCCTAACACTCTGCTTGTAATGACGCTATGTAATTTATGAGTTTCACTTTTTGTATTGAAGAACTGAAATAAATTAAATTTTTGATGATATTCTAATTTTGTGAGAAGCACCTGTATACAGGATGGGCCATTTATATGAATACACCTAAATAAAATGGGAATGGTTGGTGATATCAACTTTCTGTTTGTGGCACATTGGTATGTGGGAAGAGGGAAACTTTTCAAGATGAGTGGTGACCATGGCGGCAATTTTGAAGTCGGCTATTTTGGATCCAACTTTATTTTTTTCAGTGGGAAGAGAGTCATATGACACATCAAACTTATTGAGAATTTCACAAGAAAAACAATGCTGTGCTTGGTTTTAACATAATTTTTATTTCATGAGTTATTTACAAGTTTATGACCACTTATAAAATGTGTTCAAAGTGCTGCCCATTGTGTTTTGTTTGTCAATGTAACTCTCTTCTCCAACTCTTGACACACTGATAGCAACACCGCAGAAGAAATCCTAGCACAGGCTTCCATTGTTTCAGATGCTGCACATCTCCTATCTTCACAGCATAGACAATTGCCTTCAGATGACCCCAAAGATAAAAGTCTAAGGGGGTCAGATCTGGAGACCTTGGTGACCTTTCAACTGGCCCTTGACAATCAATCCACTTTCCAGGAAACTGTTCATATAGGAATGCTCAGACCTGACACCCATAATTGGTGATATGGTGTGGTATATTGGCTACAGATAGTGGGGCCATTCGTCATCAATGGAAACCTCAATGCCACTGGATATCTGAAATTGCTACATGATGATGTGTTGCCCTCTTTATGCGCTGAAGATGGCAGGTTCCCTGAGTTTTTCCAGCAAGATAGTGTACCACCACATTATGGGTGTCAGGTCAAAGTATTCCTACAAGGAATCTGACCCCCTTAGACTAGCATTTCTTCTGTGGTGTTGCTATCAGTGTGTCAAGAGTGAGAGAAGAGGGTTGCATTGACAATCCTGTACAGTGGACCTCACTTTGAACACATTTTACAAGTGTTCATAAACTTGTAAATAGCTCATGAAAGAATAAAGTTATGCTAAAACCAAACACAACATTGGTTTTCTTGTGAAATTCTTAATAAGTATTATGTGTCACATGACCCTCTTCC
Source organism: Dendrobates tinctorius (assembly GCF_039654945.1). Classification (NCBI taxonomy): domain Eukaryota; kingdom Metazoa; phylum Chordata; class Amphibia; order Anura; family Dendrobatidae; genus Dendrobates; species Dendrobates tinctorius. The sequence goes on from NW_027361699.1 coordinate 15,007,790, forward strand.
CATCGGAAAAAATAAAGTTGGATCCAAAATGGCCAACTTCAAAATGGTCGCCATGGTGACCACACATCTTGAAAAGTTTCCCCCCTCCCATATACTAATGTGCCACAAACAGGAAGTTGATATCACCAACCATTCCCATTTTTAGGTGTATCCATATAAATGGCCCACCCTCTATATACAGAGAGAGAGGGGGGAGAGAGACAAAGAGTCAAATGTTTAAGCATAGCCAGAAATGAGAGCTAAATGTCAGAATGGCAGCCGACCCAGAGATCACAAAAACTCCCAAACATACCCAATAATTAAGTTGTTCATACACATTATGACTCGCTTTATAGATGTACAATTGATGAAGGATCATCAAGTGAAAACAACCATTAACATAAGATAAAAGTTGATAAAATATTCATCTGTATAACGGCTTTGGGAGAGATGGCTAATATCCGATAGGGCTTTTGGCATACAATTATCTCATCGTCATAGGTAGATTTAGTCCTTATTTGCTGGCACAATCATTCTAAAACAGCTACAACAGCTAATGGCAATACGATTTCTGGGCAGATTTTTTTTTAAAGAAATTTAATTTGTAAGCTAAATATCTTTTGTTCAGTTGAATATATTTTGCTTAATGAAAAATGTAAACATGGCCAACTTTATTGCATACAATGACTGTGTATCATCTGTCGGCTAAATTATCATTCACTGTAAAATTTAAATTTTATGTCAACCTTAGTCTAATGTCTATGGGGACCTTTGGGATCAAAGGTTGGCAGTCCATATTCAAGTGTAAAACCAAAAACAGAATAAAGTTACCATATACATTAGACTGAAGCTGAGGAAATGGATTAAATCATCAGAATGACTAACTTTCCTCTTGTGACGTTTAACAAAGAATGTTCATTTTAAGGATCGACTGAAATATTGCTGAATATGTTTGTATTTTTCTGTCCAATAGTCAGAAGAAAAATTTCTCAACAAGAAATATATCTTTGAAATAATTTTTCCAGAAAGTACTCTGCAAAGCTTACCTATATCTCCAGAATGATTAAAATTATATTTAATCTTTAACCCCTTCCCAACATGGGCTGTACATGTACTGCTTTGCACGAGCTGCGTTCCCAAAAAGAGCAGTACAGGTACATCACACCGATTGCGCGGCCTCACGCTGAGTGCCGCAGCGATCAGGTGTGGGTTTCAGCACTATGTGAGAGCTGACACGCCACAGCAACACCCACAATCGGTTCTAGCACTGATCGTGGGCATTTAACCCTTCCAAAGCTGCTAGTCACTATTGACAGTGACATAAGCGAGTGTGCGCTTCCATCAGGACAATGCAATGCGATTGTGTTGTCCTGACGGTCTCCATGGAGACCCCTGGCCCTGAGATGGTCACGCAGGCCTTCAGGGAAGGTGGCTTCTCAGTGCCTGTTCAGACCTGAGATACCTCTCTCCCTGCCTGTCAGTTGCTCCTCCGATGTTCTATAGTGCAGATGCATAGCAGAACATCAGATCAGCGGTATTATGTTATACAGTGATGACCATCCTATGACAATGTAAAAAAGTGAAAAAAGATATTAGAAAGTATAAAAATATTTTTTAAAAATAATCCCTAAATAAAGAAAAAAAGAAACAAATATTTTTCCAATAAATGCATTTATTTATGTAAATAAAAAAATAATAAAATTACAAATATTTGGTATTGTGTCTGTAATGATCCACTCTATAAAACTGTCCCTCTAGTTGACCCCTTCAGTGCACACTGTAAACAAAATAAATAAAAAATGAGGCAAAAAACAATGCTTCATCATCATACTGACAAACAAAAAGTGCAATAAAACACGATCAAAAAGATAAATGCAAATAAAAATGGAACCACTGAAAATGTTATCTTGTCCTGCAAAAAATAAGCTCCATCAGCAGAAAAATAAAAAAGTTATAGCTCTCAAAATAAAGTGATGCAAAAATATTTTTTTCAATAAAATCATTTTTATTGTGTAATAGCACCAAAACATAAAAAATACATAAATTGGATATTGCTGTAATCGTACTGACAAGAAGAATAAAGCTGTCTTACCAATTTTACCACATGCAGAACGGTACAAAAAAATAACCCCAAAAATCAATTCCTGAATTGCTTGTTTTTGTTCATTCTGTCTCCCAAAAATCAGAACAGAAAGCGATCAAAAAATGTCATTTGCCCAAAAATGGTACCAATAAAAATGTCAGCTCGCCTTGCAAAAAACAAGCCATAACATGACTCTGTTGGTCGAGATATGGAAAAATTATAGCTCTCAAAATATGGTGATGCAAAATATGGTGATTTAAATCTGGTATCCCTGTAATCACACTAACCCGAAGAATGAAGTCGCCTAAACACTTAGATTGTACAAGGAGCGGGGTAAAAAATAAATAAAACCAATTCTTCACCTACTGTTGATTTTTTCATTCTGCCTCCCAAAGATCGGCTCGGCGAACATTTACCCTGTGTTCTGCTCTGAGCGCTTGCATCTGGGTTTCAATGTAAATCTCTGAAATACGTGATTCAGACGGAACCTCCGGTGGAAGATTCCTTATAATGAGCCAGATGGAGGCACTGTGGACGCCATCTGACCTGTGATCCAGTGGTGTCTTTCTTTTTAGGATTGCAGAAAAGTACCGTCGGACACAGTTTTATGCACTTTTGAAAAGAAGGACAATGCTGAACAGAGGCCAGAGTCTTGAGTAAATCTGCTGCCTCATTATAGTGAGTGGATGTCTAGGGAGTTTCATCTGAATCACGTCACTCAGAGATTTAGATGGAAACACCAAAGTAAGTGGTTAGCGTAGAGTGCCAGATAATTGTGATCATAAATGTTAAGTAAAATGTTCCTAATAAAAGCTCCAAATCAATCCACAAAAAGCAAGCTCACTCAGGTCCGTTATCTGTTAACATAAATATTGGGGTTTCCAAGTTACTGGTGCCACAAAGGCTCTGGAAAAGCTAAATGGCTCCTTGCCACCCAAAAGAAATTCAGCAAATTCTTCACTCCCACATGTTTGGCATTTCTGTAGAGATGAGAGCCTGCCTATCATACGGGTGCATGTCTCCAGAAGCATGAGGGGGGCATAGAGCCTGAAGACCCACCTCTTCCGACAAGCCTATAACTTGCAGTAACCACCGATCGACCAAACCGCTGCATAACCAGCTCTACCCTCGCCTACTGTATTTTCACCCATCCCTTGTAGATTGTGAGCCTTCGCGGGCAGGGTCCTCTCTCCTCCTGTACCAGTTATGACTTGTATTGTTTAACATTATTGCACTTGTTTTTTTATGTATACCCCTCCTTACATGTAAAGCACCATGGAATAAATGGCGCTATAACAATAAATAATAATAATAATGTACTAGTAACTGCGGCATACTGGTCAATGTAATGGGAGTTTGCAATTTTCACTCAGCAACATGCACTGCTGCTTTTTTTCTGGAAAATGCCCATGGAGGCAAATTTTGTCACTAAATCTGTAGATAAATTCTCAAAGGGTTATTATTTCCAAAATGGGGTCACTTGAGGGGGGATTCTGCTCTTCTAGCACTTAGTGGCTCTGTATGGAGTCCACAAACTATTCTATGAAAATCTGTGTTCCAGGAGGCACATAGCACTCCATCTCTCCAGAGTCTTTCCTTGTGGCTAAGCAGTACTGTACAGCCGTATATGGATTATTGCTACATTATGTAGAAATTGTGGGACAAATTTTGGTGCCATTTTTATCCATGTCCCAATGTGAAAATGTAAAACTTGGGGCTAACACACAATCTTGGTGGTAAAAATGTAAATTATTTTATCGTCACTGCTCAATGGTAAAAAAGTCTGTGACACACCTGTAGCGTCAAAATAATCACTGTGGCCCTAGATGAATTCAATGAGAGATTTAGTTTGTAAAATGGCGTCACTTATGGGGGTTCTGCTGTGTTGGCAACTCAGCGGCTCTGCAAATGTAACATGGCACGCTCAAATAAATTCTTCAAAATCTGCACTGTAATATGGTGTTTCTTCACTTCTGAGCTTTGCACTGTGCCTCAAAAGTAGTTTTAAATGACATATGAACTATCAGTGAACTCAGGAAAAATTGGACAAGAAATTTTGCGGTCCATTTTCTCCCGGCATTCTTGTGAAAATACAAAATTTGTAGCAAAAAAGATTTTTGCAGGAAAAATGTGATTTTTGTCCTTTTCACAGCTTAACATTATAAACTTCTGTGAAGCACCTGTGGGTTCAAGGTACTCAATACACATCTAGATAAGTTCTTTAAGGGGTCTAGTTTCCAAAATGGGGTCACTTGTTGGGGGTTTCCACTGTTTAGGCACACAGGGGCTCTTCAAACATGACATGGTGTCGGCTAATTATGCCATCAAATTTTACATTCAAAAAGTCAAATGGCGCTCCTTCCCAGCCCTGCCGTGTGTCCAAACAGTAGAGTTACCCCACATATAGGATATTGGCATGCTCAGGAGAAATTGCTCAACAAATTATTTGGTCTATTTTCTCCTTTTACCCTTGCAAACTTAAACAAGGTCTAAAGGAAAATGTTTGTGAAAGAAAAGTAAATTTTTATTTTTCCTTCCACATTTCAAAAATTCCTGTGAAGCATTTGAAGGGTTAATAAACTGCATGAATGCGGTTTTGAGTACCTTGAGGAGTGCTGTTTTAGAATGGTGTCACTTTTGGGTATTTTCTGTCATGTATGCCCTTCAAAGTCACTTCAAATGGTTTTTCAAATTTTATTGTGAAAATGAGAAACTGCTGGTCAAATTTTAATTCTTATAACATCTTAACAAAAAAGGTTTCAAAAATTGTGCTGATGTAAAGTAGACATGTGGGAAATATTATTTATTAACTATTTTGTACGATATGAATATGACTCTGATTTAAGGGCATAAAAAGGAAAAATTTGAAAATTGCACATTTTTCAAAATTTTCACTAAATTTCCATTTTTTTCACAAATAAACACAAGTCATGTCAAATAAATTTTACTACTATCATGAAGTACAATATGTTACAAGAAAACATTATCAGAATCAGTGGGATCTATTCAAACATTCCAGAGTGACAGTGGTCAGAATTATAAAAATTGGTCTGGTCAGGAAGGTAAAAACAGGCTTCGGGGCAAAGGGGTTAAAATTCCGAAACAAACTATGCTACTTAATATACCCTTAAAAGAATATTCTAAGGATACATCAGTAAAATGTGCGCTTCAAAAAGCTAAATAGTCTGTTCTTCTCTTCTGAGCCTTGACGTGTGCACAAAAAACTGTTTTAGGCTATGTGCCCACGTAGCGTTTTATTCCGGACACTAAAAACCGGACTCCTTCCCAAAAACCGCGCATTTTTTTCAGCGCGATTTCACCACGATTTTACTGCGATTATGATCGCGATTTTGCCGCAATTTTCGCGTGCGATATTCAAGCACTTTCCAAGCGATTTGAAGCATCGCTTGGAAAGTGATTGACAGGTTGGTCACACTCGTCAAACATAGTGTTTGACAAGTGTGACCAGGTTTTTACTATTGAGGCCGCCTATGTGGCATCAATAGTAAAAGATAGAATGTTAAAATGCTAAAAAAAAAAAATCGGGGTATATTTACCTTCCGGTGTCCTGCGCTGCCATCCCGGGCCTCAGCGTTCCCAGTAATGCCTTGCGCGACTTGTGATGATGTTGGTCTCACGTTACTATAGCGATCTCGCAAGACTGCTAGAGTCACGCGAGACTACGTCATCACAGGACCTTGCCGCAAGGCATTACTGGGAACGCTTAGGCCGGGAATGCAGCGCAGGACGTCAGAAGGTAAATATACCCCGATTTTTTATTTTTTATTCTTTTTTTACAGGGGTATGGTACCCAGGGCCTGGAGGACAGTCTCCTCTCCTCCACACCGTGGGTACCAACCGCACATGAGACGCTTAACTTCCCGCATGGTGGGCATAGCCACATGCGGGAAGTAAGCAATTCTCATGCATTCCTATGGGTGTGGAATCGCGGCAATCCTTTGCGATTCCGCACAAAAGAATGATCATGCTGCGATTTTTTCCGCGATGCGATTCCGCCGCGGAAAAAAGCGCAGCATTAGCACAGCATGTGCGGAATGCCATAGGAATTCATGGGGGGCGTTCTGTACACGATTTTTAAATGTTTTTGCAGCGTTTTCGAGCGAAAAATCGCTGCAAAAACGCTTAAAAATCGCTACGTGGGCACACAGCCTTACAGTTACGTGTAGAATATTGTCATAAATGGGAAAAATTTTAGAACAAATTGTAGAAGGCTAAATTGAAGTAAAATTTGTATGACTGCATCTGTATAACAATTGATCACCAGTTGATCATTTGATCAGTAATTCAACGATTAACCCACTTCAGTCAACTGCACGTTTTGTTCTTTACATAGTTTGAACATATTAAATATAATTTATTAACATTAGTAAAATAACAAAATAAATCAAATTCACTTTGTAATAATAATAAATTGAATATAAATGTAATTTAAAATCGTATCACGTAACAAGAGGGAAATGCATAATCATTTTAGAATATTTTTATTGTTGAAATTGTCATTGATTTACTTTCAGCCTTTTTAAGCACCTGTTCTGTAGATATGGAGTTAAAACCTGATTTAGATTAGTCGCTTATATTAGCACTTCATGCATGGAGCCAAGGAATTATGCCTATAATTACCTTACCCAAGGATGAGAATAGCTAACTATGCTTGATTGATTTCAACTCTGTGTGCAGACTAATGAAATATGGCTGATCAAGAAAAAATATGTGTGTGATACTGTTCTTGTCCTTCCAATGTTATTTCACTGAAACACTTAAACAGGTTTTTTTCATTGAACATTATCAATGAAATAGTACTAGGATTAAATGGCAAATCTAGGTCTAATTACAATTTCCACAGCACATCAAAGGGGCAATTCTTTTATTCCCAGTGTCATTGCCTATATTACATTTTAATTTGCTGGTTCATCAGTATGTGCGGAATATGCAGGATATCATTTCTCTGCTTTTATAGACTAGAACTTGGCAACATTTATCATAAAAATCAATGCAAAATTATTGCCAGCTGACAATTCCCCCATTTACCCCACATTTTGCAATTAAGCCTCTAGTATGCATTATTTCGACACATAGAGACATCTGTATTAAAAAAAAAGAAATTCTAGGAATTTTTTTATAACATCCAGTCTGCCTCCATTTTTAAAACAGTCTCTGAAAGATAAAACCATGAATCTGAAATTGATACTTTGGCCTCGACTCAAGACTAACATTGCTCATGCTTGGTTTTCATGAGGGGGCATATTGGAGTCAGACGTTCCAAATTAAAAGGCCTCTTAAAGAATTAGGCTCATCTTAAAGGGAATATTTTGCTATGTAATCTGGAGACAGCAGTTGATAGAGACTGAAATACAGATTTCAAATATGTGCAAGTTTTTTTGGTTGTGTGATGTTGTTTACTTACAATAAAAAGTTTATCACCTGGGAATTATCACTGTCAGACTCGGTGCCGTCATGACTCCTAGTCTAACCCTGCCCTCTCCTCTGATAACCAGCTCTCGGTCAATAGACAATGTACATATGGAGCTGTGGGGTGGGCGAAGGCTAACTTTCTCAGATCTGCTACATTCGCTAAGAACGCTGTGTTACAGCTGCTGCACCCAGTAGACTAAGTGATACATCCCTGGAATCAGGCTTGCTTGACTTTTATTATGCTGCTATCAGACGAAATAGCAAACACATGCTGACAGATTCCCATTAGTGTGTCATGTGCCTCACAACAAATCTTACTCCAGTAAGCAACTAGAGTAAGATTAGCAGCTTAACATCCTTCACAGCTCATTATGAATTTGAGTACTAGGCATCCCCATTACTCATTGCATCCCAATTATGACCATTTTGGTGCAGCTGGCAAAAACTGATGTGAAAACACCAACATTTGCAGCATTTTTGAGCAACTCCATGATGTCTCCCTCAGTTACTGATGCTGCGTTCCCAGAAGGGCTGAGCTGTGGTGACTTTGGTGAGATCCCCGCTAGAACCGTGAGCTGTGAGCGCTCACTGTGCTAGCGGGGATCTGATCGCAGCTCAGCCCGGCTGGGAATGGAGCTCTATGATGTCACCCCAGTCACTGATGCTGCATTCCCAGCAGCTCATTCACCAGTGGTTTTCAGCAGGGATGGTCGCATCTTGTCACCATCCAGGTTGAAAACTGCATATCCCCCAGACATGGATTACAGCATGGGACACAAGGGCAGGTATGGTATATTATTGCGTTTTTATTTTATTTTTATTACAGGAGATTGAGGGCTTCACTTGGATTAGGCGTGGCTTTAAGTATAGTTTAATTGAGATTAATAAAGTAGTCTGTGTCATTTTTTTCAAATAAAGGACTTTATTTTAACTGTATCTTTATTTACAATACAACTTTAGGATTAGTAATGGGGGTGTCTTATAGACGCCTCTCCATTACTAAAGTCATGGGTTTGATGACATCAACCCCACAAATATTACCCCACTTGCCGCAGCTACAGGGCAAGTGGGAAGAGCTGGACAACGTGCCAGAGTTGGCACATCAAATAGATGTGCCTTTTCTGGGCGGCTGTTGACTGCTATTTTTAGGCTGGGGGAAATCAATATCCATGGCCCATTACCAGCCTGCGAATACAAGCCCCCAGCTGTGAGCTTTAGCAAGGCTGGCTGTCAAAAATGGTGGGACCCCATGCCGTTTTTTTTAATTATTTATTTAAATAAACAGCATAGGGACTCCTATATTCTTGATAACCAGCCTTGCTGGAGCTGACAGACAGCTGAGGGTTGCATCCCCCAGTGAGTTTTGTCTGACTGGTTATCAAAAATGGGGGGAACCCACGCCGTTTTTTTTCAATTACCGTATTTATTTACAGCGCAGGAGCGGAAAATGAATACTCCCATTTGCCCCTCCTGCTGTCTCTGTTATTAGCAGCAGCAGGGGTAGACTGATGGGAGTAACCTGCTGACACTTTTATTACTTAAATGTAACTCTCATCATTCTGTCCTGCTCATGCCGATCACCGACAGAGCAGGGGAGAATGATGAGAGCCATGTTCAGCACCCGGTGCCGGGGAACAGCACTTACTGTAGCGCTTCTTCCCCAGTGCTGATGCGTGTCACATGGATGACATCAATGTGTGTTAGGCCTCTTTCACACTTCAGTTTATTTGCATCAGTGAAAATCCGCCAAAAAGGCTGACAGGCGGATCCGTTCTCAACTGATGGCACAGGATCCGTTTTTAGACGGATCCTGAAAATGATGAAAGTTAAAGGAACCGCTGGCCGGGAAGAGGAGAGAGAGAGAGAGAGAGAGAGATTTTTTTTGGTCCGGCACCCAGACAGATTTTGGGGTTAATTCAGTGTCTGGAGGATCCGCCGGCCAAAAAAACGTTGCAAGCTCCGTTTGGAAATGTTTGAGGATGTTGACGGACACTAACATTGTGGCGGATCCTCAAAAAATCAGATGCAACGGACGGCAATCAGTCAGGATCCGCCGATAATGAAAGTCAATGGGGAAAAAAACGGATCCGCAAAGAAAAATGGCGGATCCGTTTTTTATTAAAAATTGGCGGATCTTGACTGATTGTCAAAAACGGAAGTGTGAAAGAGGCCTTATGTGTATGCACGTGTGCGGGACGCTTTATGGCCCGTGCTGACATTAAAAAACGGACATGTCAGCGTGTTTTGCCCACGGTCACACGGCCCGTGAAAACACACTGACGTGCACAGACCCATTCACTTTAAGAGGCCACTAACGCTCCATTCCTCCAGTCTCTTCACATGGCTAAGTAGCGCTGCAGAGCAACATCTGGGGTATTGCCACTTTCAGTAGAAATTGTGGGACAAATTTTGTTACTATTTTTACCCACTTCTTGTGTGAAAATGTAAAATCTTTGGCTGAAACAAAATTTTTGTGGTAAAAATGTAATTATTTTGTCCTCACTGCCGAATTGTATAAAATTCTGTGACACACCCATGGTCTCAATATAATCACTGCACCCCTAGATGAATTCATTGAGAGGTTTAGTTCGTAAAATGAGGTCACTTATGGAGGTTCTGCTGTTTTTCACCTCATGGGCTCTCCCAGTGTGTCATGGCACCTGCAAACCATAACAGTAAAATCATGTGCTCCATTCCTTCTGAGCTCTGCCATGCATCCAAACTGTGGTTTACCCCCACATATTGGTTTATCAGCATACTCAGGACAATTTTCAAGATAACTTTTGGGGTCCAGTTTTTATGCTACTCTTGGTAAAATGCAAAATTGAGGTAAAAAGTGAATTTTTGTGGAAAATATATGATTTTTTATTTTTACGACTCGACATTATAAACTTCTGTGAAGCACTTGGGGGTTCAAAGTGCTCACCACACATCTAGATAAGTTCCTTAGGGGATCTAGTTTCCAAAACGGTGTCACATGTGGGAGGTTTCTACTGTTTAGACACATCAGGGGCTCGCTAAACGCGACATGGTGTCCGATCTTAATTCCAGCAAATTTTGCGTTGAAAAAGTAAAACAATGCTCCTTCCCGTCCGAGCACTGCCATACGCCCAAACAGTGGTTTACCCCCACATATTGATTTATCAGTGTACTCAGGACAAATTGAAAAACAACTTTTGGGATCCAATTTCTCCTATTACCCTTTGTAATACAGGAAAAATCGGATCTGAAGTAAATTTTTTGTGAAAAAAGTTAAATGTTCATTTTTTTAAACATTGCAAAAATTCCTGTGAAGCACCTGAAGGGTTAATATTCTTTAATATGGTTTTGAGCACCTTCAGGGGTGAAGTTTTTACAATAGTGTCACTTTTGGGTATTTTCTATCATATAGACCCCTCAAAGTGACTTAAAATGTCATGTGGTTCCTAAAATAAGGGTGTTGTAAAAATGAGAAATTATTGTTAAACTTTTAACCCTTATACCTTCCAAACAAGAAAAAAATTTGGTTCCAAAATTGTGCTGATGTAAAGAAAACATGTGGTAAATGTTACTTATTAAGTATTTTATGTGACATATCTCTGTGATTTAAGGGCATGAAAATTCAAAGCTGGAAAATTGCGAAATGTTCAACATTTTCGCCAAATTTCCATTATTTCACAAATAAATGCAAGTCATATCAAAGAAATTTTACCACTATCATGAAGTACAATATGTCACGAGAAAATAATGTCAGAATCACCGGGATCCATGGAAGCATTCCAGAGTTATTACCTTATAAAGGGACAATGGTCAGAATCGTAAAAATTGACCTGGTCATTAGCATGTAAACCACCCTTTGGGGTAAAGGGGTTAAAATGGCCCACAATTTTGGATCGCTTTCACATTTTCCTTAAGGGCCCAGTGTAAGTCCCTAGGATACAGCTAAATCCTTAAACTGGTCACTGAACCTAATATGTACAGTTTAAACCAAAAGTTTACACACACTATATAAAAAGACAAAAATGTATGTTTTTATAAATATCTGACATGAAATCAGAATACTTTTTTCCTGTTTTAGGTCAATTAGGATTACTATAATTATTAATATATGTAAAATGCCAGAATAATGAGAGCGAGAGAATGTTTTAACGCAATTTTATTACTTGCTGCAAAGTCAGAACATGGAGGGAAAAGGGAGAAGCTTGGAAGCCTAAGAATACCATCCTAACTGTTAGGGTTGGAGGATAGCACTTTAGTTATTTCATTTAGTGTGATCGCAACCCGTGGTCCACCGTGCAAGGATGTTATCCTGCTGCTAGTAGAGGATGGTGAAGCTGTGCGGTGAGTGTCCACTAAGAAGCATGCTGTGTCAACTCCACACAGTGTGAACTGGACGCAAGATACCAAACTGATAACGTCTCAGAGAGGTATGCACCGGACGAGGAATACCATCTCAGCTGACCGCCAAGTGGCAAAGAAAATATAAATAGCTAAATTAGCTGACCACCGAGTGGCGCAAAAATATGCGTACCAAGCTCAGCTAACCGCCGAGTGGTACAAAATGAGGTGTGTGCAGTACCCAGTGGAAAACCAAAGGGGTTTAAGCACGTGAGTTGACTGTGCCCCATAACTGGCCCGTGCTTACCGCACACGTGGTCGAGACAGGCGCTAGGCCAAGCCAAAAGAAAAACCTGCCTCTCTAAGGAAAACTAAGGCACTCTCATATAAGCCAGCACAGCGGCAGCATCTCCACCCACACACACGACCACAAATGACACTAGCGCACCAGTGTATGCCTCAGAGGACCTTTTATTTGTCCATGTCATGTCTAGTCGAACAGGACCTTGCTTGTGGACCAATCCGGAGTTGCCACTTCACCAGAGCAGCTGACAACCAGCCACCAATGAGACGTCGCCACATCACAAGCATGCTCAGTAGGGTGATTTCTGGACTTAGCCTCCCGAGTGTCTGTTTGCCGCTGCCTATTGCTGGTTACCATAGACTTGGCTGGAATATCAGCAGTAACCAAGTGAACAGTATGAGCCTGAGCAAGACGCTGGGACCGACATCTTTGCTCAAGCAGCACCCAGTGCGGCTGAAGCAGAATGGGAGACTTGAAAAAGATCATGTAAGATCAAAATGTCGCCACAGATGGCAGAATAAAGAAACAGAATTTTTCACCAACATTTGAGGCGCTGTCTTCTTTTTTTAGTTGGATGTCTGGATATTTTCCGGGAAGGACTCTCTGGAATTAACGTGCACCTCTATTGTGGGTAAAGTTGACCCCTTATTGCTATGAGCTGCTGTGGATTTTTTATTCTTTGATTGTAAGGCTTGGGATCTACTCTGTGCAGTGGGAAAATCCCAGCGCCTAACACTAGCTGTGTAACATGGGGGTGGCAGTAGCAAGTTGTGAAGTTGTTTTGTTGCAGGAGGGACTGGTGCACTTCACAAAATAAATGATATGAGAAAAGAAGATTATGTGGCAATACTGAGGCAACATCTCAGAGCATCAGCCAAGAAGTTAAAACTTGGGTGGTAATGGGTCTTCCAAATGGACATTGACAGGTAGCATACTACCAAAATGGTAACAAAGTGGCTTAAGAATTATAATGTCAATGTTTTGAAGTCGCCATAACAAAGCCCTGCTCTCAATCCTATTGAAAATTTTTGGAAAAAGCTGAGAAAGCAGGTGCGAGCAAGGTGACCTCCAAGCCTGGATCAGTTACACCAGTGTTGTCAGAAGGAATGGACCCAAATTCTGACCACCTATTGTGAGAAGCTTGTGCAAGGATATCCAAAATGTTTGACCCAAGTCATTCAAGGGCAATGGTACCAAATACTAATGAAATGTATGTAAAGTTTTGACACAAGTAATAAAAATGCCTTAAAACATTCTCTTGCTCTCATTATTCTGCATTTAGCAAATATTAATTAACTAAATATTAACAGGCTGAGAGGCCCTTTTCACTAGTACCTGTGATACAAAGCACTGCCAACCCGGTAGGACTGCTATCAGTTCCTTGTTAGATATAAGCCCGATCCGTTAACACGATTATATTAAGACAGAAACCAGCCCCGGTAGCATGGAAAGTTAACAGATGTGTGGAATCTTGGATCAAGATAAAAGAGCAGCACAATGTTAAATTATATATTTAATTGACCCCAAAATTCACCCTAGGGACATTGTCAACTCGTTTGCAGATTTCTTTAAAAATCTTTATATCCGAAAGATGACCCCCAAACACCGGTGGTTAACTCGAATTTTGTGGATTCATTTCTACAGAATATCAATTTACCAAGAGTTGATGAGCTGGACTTGAATTATGTCAATAGGCCTTTTACAGAGAGTGAAATAGTTGACGTTATCAAGAAACTGCAGTCCCAAAAATCACCAGGGCCGGATGGCTTCTCTGGGGAATACTATAAATCCTTTTCAAAAATTCTGGCTCCACAGTTAGCTTCCGTCTTTGATCTGGCATCCTCTCGGGGCTCCTTCCCAAAGGAGATGTTAGAGGCAACAATTGTCATGATTCCAAAGGAGGGGGGAGACTCCGATAGGATACAGAAATACAGGCCAATCTCGCTCATGAACAGCGATATTAAAATCTACTCAAGGATCATCGCAAACTGACTAAAAAACATCCTTCCATGTCTGTTGGTGGATGATCAAATAGGGTTCACAGAGGGCCGCCAGGCCTCAGACGAGACTAGAAGCTGATAAATTTAGCTAACAGCTCGAGAACACAAACTGCATTTCTGGCACTGGACACCGAGAAGGCATTCAATAGACTAAACTGGCTTTATTTAAAAGCAACTCTTGCTAGATTTGGCTTTAACGAGAATTTTCTATCAACAGTCTTCGCCCTATACTCGGGTCCTAGTGCCAGGATCTATGCAAACAGCTTCCTTTCCGACTTGTTGGACATTACTAATGGCACGAGACAGGGGTGCCCCCTGTCTCCCCTTCTATTTGTGCTTGACATAGAGCCCCTAGCCGAAAAAATTAGATTAAACAATGATATTAATGGCTTTGAACTGCCATCACGAAATTTTAAAATTGGGCTATTCGCAGATGATCTATTCCTCACACTACTTGATCCTGCAAATTCCATTAAAGCCCTTTCAGATGAACTAGAAAAATTCTCTAGAGCATCCTATTTTAAGATAAACCCACACAAATCCAAATTTATAACTCTAAAAATGAAGCAATCTGAAATTAACGAAATAAAGACTCAAACCCAGTTCATTTGGGAGGAGAAAGAGATTGTCTATCTAGGGATTAGAATAGCAGGATCAATCCAAGCCACAGTTATGGACAATTTAGACAGCATTATAAAGACTATTACAGGCATTCTACCCTTTTTGGCTCAGCTAAAGACTTCCATTTTTGGGAAGATACTGGCAGTCTAAGCCTTTATCCTTCCCAAAATTTTATACATATTTAGGACTTTGCCAGTTAGCTTTCCGCACCAAACCATTGATAAAATTCAAGAGCTCATCCGACTATTTATTTGGAAAGATAAGAAAGCAAGAATATCTGCAGACTTACTTTATAAAAATAAAAAACATGGGGGTGCAGGATTGCCCAACATATATGCTTATTATCAGGCCTCACTTATTAAACAGAGCTGGCACTCGTTTATGGAAAACATGACACATCCAGCTTGGTATGGCTTGGAGAGAGATGCTAGTGATAGAGGTTCCACACAAAAGCTTTTCTTTTACTTCCATCTGCAAAAGCACAGTGCGAATTCATTGCATCCTATATTTCGGTTGATAATCTCAGCCTGGAGGGAACTCATTAAGCCGACTAAAAATATAAAAAAACAGAGCAAATCTTAAAACTACCCCTATCTTCATTGGCACTGATGGATGATCTCCCGATACTGGAGGTATGGGGGAAATCTGGAATCAAAAAGGTGGGGGATGTTTTTAGTGGAATGGAGTTATTGAAATTCAGTGAGATCAGGGCTAAATATAATCTACCGTCATCTGAGCTGGTCTTTTACACCATGTTGAAAGACAGAATTTGGAAAATCATAAAAGGGAAGACTTTAAATTATGAAATGCTATCTTCACTATTGTGCAACCTTAAAAATACAAACCTCTGGAGTCTGCGTAATTTGTACAGATCTGTCGTCAAGGACCTAACGAGCCACAAAAGCATATATATGAAGAGATGGGAGTCCGATTTAGGTGCTGATATCCATCTCGAGAATTGGAACGATGCCATGAAAAACACTTACAATTCCAATATATCAATGGGTCTTCACAAGGGTTATTTTAAACTGTTAAATAGGTGGTACTATACCCCGACGAGGTTATCACATTTTAACACAGAACTATCTTCCTTGTGCTGGAGAGGCTCTGGACATCAAAGGAACCTCTACCATATATTTTGGGGTTGTTCAAAAATCAAAAACCTCTGGTTCCAGGTCACACAGCACATTAACCTCATTGCTAAGGACTTCACAATTACGCCAGAAAGAGCACTTCTTTCATTAGACATGGAACAATTTGATGATTCGGTAAGATACATTATCATACACATTCTCTTAGTGACTAAGACCATGTTAGCACAATGGTGGAAGAAAGTTGAGGTTCCTAAGTTTTTGGACATACTTGATGAGATAGGCCAACATAGCGATTTAGAATGCAGATTTGCGATTAACAACAATCACATCCACAAATATACAAAAAAATGGAAGACTTGGAACAACAAATTCCATATCAAATAGACCTATTAACCTATATAAGAGGTATTATATTTTGATGCCTAAGCATGGCTGTTGTAGTACCGGGATGTTGTATCTCCTTCCAAGAATGTTACCCCATAATAAGGATTGGCGATTTTCTTTTCCTTTTATGTTGTTATTCGCTGTATGCTATTTAATGCCTATTTGTGGGTTCTCTAGTGTTAAACTTTTTCTGTACCTGTACAAGGTTTTTTACTTCCCATTCCCTTCCTCCCTTAACTAAGCCATTGATAGTAGCCATTTAAAATTAGGAAAATTGACCAAAACAGTGATATAATACAGTGATATAAGTCATTGTCAGAGCCTAATCTACATCTGCTAGGACCATCATTGATTATGTGCATGTCAAGTCCCACAGTAGCATTGGCACTGTAAATGGTTCTGAACACCATATAGCACTATGTAGCTTTATGGGCTGCAAAATAACAATGGTAATAATAATAAAGTGTTAATAAAATGCCCACACTCTCTAGCTGTGTCTAACAGCTAAAGACCCAACCTGCTTTCTTTATATGGGAGTAGCTTTACTCTTGTGTGGTAAATTAACAATAGTGATGGGTTAAAGCCCATAACTAACTTTGAGATGGATAAATAGAAAGTAGTATTTCTAGCTATGATAATCCTGTGAACACAATATTAGGATGTAGCAGAAGAGATGGTAAACATGTGCCATCTTTTTTATGAATTATTGTCTTTATGGTTGCTACACTCAATATCAGAATATCATAGTTAATCTTTTCTGCCTGTCATAACAGATTCTTATGGAAAACATGCAACATTGATAATTCAGAGATGCATGGTCGTTTCAAATAAGAAAAGACAGTAGAGTCTGAACAAAACATTGGATCTTTAATTGACAACCTATTCTGTGGAATACACTTCCCTAGTTGGCTGGTCTTTGTTTAGAACATCTTTGAAAACAATCAGCAACCTGTTTCAGGCATGTTCCTTTAGTGCATAATTTGCTTTTAAATTAGTATTTACAGTCCTATTTGGAGAGGTGAAATGCTCTTGGCACTCTGTGCACAATAAACCAATTCATATAAGTGGGAACTCTTTATTTTATTTTACATTTTCTCGATTCAAACTTCAATTGCACCATGACATCTTTTTCTTACACTTACTAAAATATGTGATAAACCAACCTCTTTATTAATCTTCTGTCCTAAAAGATTTGCCCAAAGCATTGAAATGGTTTTAAAAGGCAGGCCATTATCAATTTATCTTATGATAGAACATTGAGTTCCACTCAAGATGAATACAATGATTAATGTCTAAAATTAATTTGTAATTTTGTAATAATTTCTTGTAGAATTCAACCAAAATGAGCAGAACAGAGTGAACAATACAGTCATGGCCAAAAGTTTTGAGAATGACACAAATATTAATTTTTACAAAGTCTTCTGCTTCATTTTTTCTAATGGCAATTTACATATACTCCAGAATGTTGTAAAGAGTGATCAGCTTAACAGCAATTGCTTGCAAAGTCAATATTTGCCTAGAAAATGAACTTTATCCCCAAAACACATTTCAACATCATTGCAGCCCTGCCTTAAAAGGACCAGCTAACATCGTTTCAGTGATTGCTCCATTAACACAGGTGTGGGTGTTGATGAGGACAGGGCTGGAGATCAATCTGTCATGATTAAGTAAGAATGACACAACTGGACACTTTAAAAGGAGGCTGGTGCTTGGCATCATTGTTTCTCTTCTGTTAACCATGGTTATCAGTAAAGAAACACATGCAGTCATCATTGCACTGCACAAAAATGGCCTAACAGGGAAGAGTATCGCAGCTTGAAAGATTGCACCTCAGTCAACAATCTATTGCATCATCAAGAGCTTCAAGGAGAGAGTTTCCCTTGTTGCCAAAAAGGCTCCAGGGCGCCCAAGAAAGACCAGCAAGCGCCAGGACCGTCTCTTAAAAGTGTTTCAGCTGTGGGATCAGGCTACCAGCAGTGCAGAGCTTGCTCAGGAATGGCAGCAGGCAGGTGTGAGTGCATCTGCACGCACTGTGAGGCGGAGACTCTTGGAGCAAGGCCTGGTCTCAAGGAGGGCAGCAAAGAAGCCACTTCTCTCCAGGAAAAACATCACGGACAGACTGATATTCTGCAAGAGGTACAGGGAGTGGACTGCTGAGGACTGGGGTAAAGTCATTTTCTTTGATGAATGCCCTTTTCGATTGTTTGGGACATCTGGAAAACAGCTTATTCGGAGAAGACCAGGTGAGCGCTACCACCAGTCTTGTCTCATGCCAACTGTCAAGCATCATGAAACCATTCATGTGTGGGGTTGCTTCTCAGCCAAGGGAATGGGCTCTCTCTCAGTCTTGCCTAAAAACACAGCCATGAATAAAGAATGGTACCAGAATGTCCTCCAAGAGCAACTTCTCCCAACCGTCCAAGAGCAGTTTGGCGGTCAACAATGCCTTTTTCAACATGATGGAGCACCTTGCCATAAAGCAAAGGTGATAACTAAATGGCTCAGGGAACAAAACATAGAGATTTTGGGACCATGGCCTGGAAACTCCCCAGATCTTAATCCCATTGAGAACTTGAGGTCAATCATCCAGATACGGGTGGACAAACAAAAACCTTCAAATTCAGACAAAATAAAAGCATTGATTTTGCAAGAATGGACTGCTATCAGTCAGGATTTGATCCAGAAGTTGATTGAGAGCATGCCACGGAGAATTGCTGAGGTCCTGAAGAAGAAGGGTCAACACTGCAAATATTGACTTGCTGCATTAACTCATTCTGTCAATATAACCTTTTGCTACTCATAATATGATTGCAATTATATTTCTGTATGTGATAAAAACATCTGACAAACATATAAAAACCAGAGGCCAGCAGATCATGTGAAAATATAATATTTGTGTCATTCTCAAAACATTTGGCCATGACTGTATAACCCAATTTAAAAGTCAGTGGCGAAATATAGCTTGTCATAGTGAAAACAGTGATATCATTATTATTTCATATTTCTGTACTTATTTTTTTATGTGTATGGGTCTCATGAGTGAGTCTCAAGAAATGAAAATTTAAGCAAGAAGTAGAGTAGCGGACTTGAATACAAGTTTGTTGGTCCAGAGCAGGATATAAAATTAAGTCTCTTGCTTGGTTTTCATAGAGGAACGTCTCCCCTATTCTGTTGAAGTTTATAGGAATAAAAACCCTTAGATATGTAAATTTGCCAGCTTCGCTGAATTTTCTCGGGATGTTCAGTTTGCAATGACTTAATTCACTGGAAATTGAAAGTGCTCCAAAGTCTTCAATTCCCCTGAATAAATGGTATGAATTTCTGAGGTCTTAAGGTACTGTCAGACTTAGCGATGTACCAGCGATCCCGACCAGCGATATGACGCGGTCAGGATCGCTGGTACATCGCTAAGTGGTCGCTAGTGAGCTGCCACACAGGCAGATCTCACCAGTGACATCACTTGGGATGGGGGTCGCTACTTACCTGTCACACTAGGCGATCCTGCGTCCTCCCACCCGGCTCCACGCGTCGCTGGTCGGGATCGCTGGTACATCGCTAAGTGTGACAGTACCTTTAGTGTGACAGGCCCTTTATAGGATTATATCCAACCCCTGTCAAACTCTTCAATGCAACACATCCTTAGTAATGTCCAGCTTCCATTACCATATATGGCAATGGTTAATTGGATGGTCCCTTCCTTGCCCTTCCTCACAGTATGTCAGACTCAGTGACTTTCCTATCTTTTTCTACATATCAATCAGATCTGTTTTATTTTATTTTCCTCAGACACTAATCTCATCACACTTATGGCTTTCTCTCCCCATCTCTATTGCTAAACTGTGAGCTGTGACATGCTTCCAGATCTAACACACGATGGCTCTGCATTTCCTGCTTCTGCTTTTATATAGGTTATAATAGTCCCTCCTGATTGGCTGTGCTGGGCCGTGCCATGCAATAGCTACAAGGCAATATAGTGATGCCTGGCCAGAAGCATCTCATCCTTCTCTGGCTGGCTGCTGCAGTCTTCCGCAATTTGTAAATTGACAGCAGTCATTTTAGAAATTTGCAAGAATCAAATTGTAGCTTTCAAATTCCTGAAAGCACAATACTATCTCAATTTGCATCAAATTGATTTGATCATCTTTTTAAATTTGTATTAAATGAAAGCTAAACATGTCATCTCATATGATATTAGTAAAATTGGTGCAACAGATTTTATGTAAATGCTTAAATACAGTGTTTGTAGGACAAGATTTGAAGATACTGTTCACAATGTCAGTTCTTTGCAAGGTTTAAACTCAATTGTTATTTCATACTGTAAATTTAGAGTATTTCCTTGGGTAATTGAAACAACTGGTAGTTTACATGAGTCTTCATGTGCGTTTTCTGTCTCATGTGTGTGGTCTGTGTCATTACAGAAATTCAATTTTTCCATCCTGTCCACCTCTGCTTTAGATAATTCTACCTCCTCTTTTTAGCAGGAGTAGATGTAAAATTGAAATCTAAGAAGGAAGAGGAAAGTAGCAATGTGCTACAATTACTGCCTTGCAGGATCACGTCTATTACTTTGACACTTCACAGTTGGTGACTCTATTAAACAGGGTAGTAACGCATCCACACTTTTAATGGCTGCACATAGAATTTTTGTAGTGCTTCTCACTGATTTTAACAGTTGCTAGCTGCAGTCCACAAGACTATATATGCAACTTAATATATTGCTTTGTACTGTAGTTCTATAGATAAAAGTGATGAAGATCTGGCAAAACTAAGGACTTTATGCAGTTTGATATGAAGGTGCAATATGAACCACCATTCACCATTCCATATCCAGCATTGATGAAAGATCCAAGATGTTCACAACACTTGGTATAGTCATCTTTCCCGTGTGTAAATTGTGACGGATCACACAGGGGAAGGGGTGTGTTGACTTTACTCACCTCTGAGGAGGCGTGAGAAGGACCCAGCAGGAATCGGCTCTCTGGCGCCATCACTTGCCCCAGGTCAGTCAGGAAACTGAACCGAGGGCAAATAGTTGCTTCCCTTATGGTGCGAGTTATTGAGTTGAAGAGGGATATATATTACCAGCCCATTCTGGGGATATATATATATATATATAAACCTCCCAGCCGTCACTGTCAGAGTTCCTCACTAACACAGCACAGTAGTATGCTGCCACCAGTTCCTCGTTCGATATACAAGCCCTGTAAAACAACAGGCTTATAACAGGCGTATAATATAACCAACTGAGCGTGCGGACATGGGGATTCATGAATCAAGATAAAAGAGCAGCCCAAGATTAATTTTATATTTAATCGCTGAAAAGGCGCACTAGAAAAATACAGGTATATATTTACAGAACAAAATACAGGTATACAGTCAAGAGTGTAGTACAAGGGTAGGGTAAAGATAGGTTACAATTATCATGTTATGTAGCATGTGACCACAGGGAGGCTCTGATGAGTCACAGGTCCAAATCTTAGTCACGTGATTCCCTGGCTGCATTAGGTAACGGGCCTCCTGCCAGTGGAAGAACTGAGTCCAAAATAAGGCACAGTCTATTATCCCCTAGGCTGCTCCCTCCCACACGCTACATCCACCCCTTGGGTTGGGCCATCTCCCTCCTTCCGTATCTGAGAGCATGATTTTCCAGGCACAACCGTGGATGCCCCATAACTTTTCGCCTGAAGGTCCAAATAAGATGGCAGCATTGCCACTGGGTTCTGCTGGATTTTATCTGTGCAGAGAGACCAAATAAGGCTACGGTATTTAATTCCTGGTAGCAATACTTGGCAATTCAATAATGCAAAGTGCTAGGGGTGGCTGCCTGGTATGAGCTCATGAGGAAATGAGGAAAGGAATGCAGATTCCGATTATGTGCTCGGCTAGGCTCTGGGATCTGTGGTTCCGCGAAGATCACTGGGTGGAGAATAATAAGCCATCTGAATATAAGAGAACTCTAGCTATGAACAAGATTTTTTTCTTGCTAAAAAGTACATCTTGTAGTCACATATTATTTTTCTCAAATTTCTCTGTTTATAATCATTGACATACATGATAGTAGCATTATAACATTTGAATCTGTATAACTTTCTATTTCAGACCTACCCTGGGACTGCAACAACAAGATGTTTTCTGTCAACAAGTAAGCTCTAATTTGCCCACTGTCTAGTTCATTGTTTCTAAATAAATGTTAAAAATGGTTATCTGTGAACAACTCTTCTTTGCAGCTACTTCCCATGACAATAAAGACTTTTTTAATATGGGCAGATAAAATGCCAAAACATGATATGGCAAGATGATTGGCACTCATGTACTTATATTTATATGCTACAATATTTTCAGAGCTTTCTTTCCATATAAAACATATTCTACTTTTTGTGTGATTTTATCTCAGCATAAACAATGCAAATTATTGTGTGTCACTCCCTTGCTGGACATACTGACACTGGGTAATGATAGTGAATGGGGAAATTAGGACTTCACATTTACAGCAGCTACTAGTAGAAGCTCTACTCTGACTAAGGTTGGGATCACATTGCGTTAGGGGGTAATGCGCTGGCGGATCCTTTACATAGCGGCACTAACGCTATGTAACGGACCCATTAATGCCGCCATTGCCTGCAATGAATGTAGCGCATCCTAACGCATGCCAAAATCGCATGCGTTAGCAAGTATGTGTTAATTCATGATGCACCCTCGAACGCTGCATGCAGCGTTTTTGGGTGCATTGGTAGTAACGCACAGCGAATGGACCCGTTCACTGTGCATAGAACTGTATGGGCTAACGCATGGTAGCGCATAGTATCTTAGCGCTACCATGCGTTAACGCATACCGTTAGCGCTAGGTCGCTAAAGATGTAAAAAATGACATCAGCGTTAGTGCATCCGTCTAACGGATCCGTTAAACGGATGCCCTAACACAATGTGAACCTAGCCTAAAGGCAGAGAAAATAATTCATATAGTGTTACATTTTGTACAGAATTACGTAAAATAAATCTTTCTTGTAAATAAGATTTTGATCATTATATGTAAACAGTTTTGACATAATATAATAATAAAATTTCAATAAAAGGAGGCCTAAAAGGAGTTTTAAAGGGTAGCAATAGCAAACTATTTAAACCAAACTGAGCAATATATAAATAGAAATTATTAGAAAAAAATCAAACTGTACAACCTAAAATCTAACCAAAAATGGAAAACAATTGATAAAATTAACATACTTTATTAGTCTAGTTTCACAGTATTTGGTCAGTATTTTATATCAGTATTTGTAATCTAAAACCAGGAGTGGAACAATCAGAGGAAAAGTATAATAGAAACACATCACCACTTCAGTATTTATCATCCACTATTGGTTTGGGCTTACAAATACTGAGGTAAAATACTGACAAAATACTGAATGTGTGACCGTGGCCTTTGTCACAGGAATAAATCCTAAAGAACAAAGAAATGATCAATCCAGATCACAACAAAAAAACATAAAAGCAAAAATAGAGGAAATTACACAGCTCATAGTAAAAATTAGATGCAAATAATGTATATAGTTGCATTAAGTATCAATAGCAGACTAGTAACTATACGTAAAATAATAAATTAAGAAACTTAAGATCATGATATAGTAAGTTATACTATTAATAATTACTAGCCAAAGAACAATCAACAGTCTTAACATAACATGATGTTGAAGGATGATTCTAAAAAAGTGCTTTTACCTAATGACATACCAATGGATGTAAATCTTCTAATACAAGCAGCTCTAGTGAATATGGTATATATAGTTGTTCCAAGTGGAGGTACAAGACTAATGGGTGTAACCCCTCTAATATAATTATCTCTTCTATATGTAGTTATACCAAGCGCTAATTCCAGACTGATTGCAGTAAATAAGCATGTGAGGGGGTTCATCTTAATTATAGTTTTCGGCAATCAGATGCAGCCCCTTATGGAATGCTCAGCATATAGCACTTTTCTAATGGAAAAATAGAAAAATAGGCTTATTGAGGTTCATAGAATATATATATATATATATATATACTGTATATATATATATATATTGCTATATTGCTCAAAAAATAAAGGGTACACTTAAACAACACAATGTAAAGCCAAGTTAATCAATCACAATTATGTGAAATCACCTGTCCAGGTATTAAGCAACATTGTGAATCAATTTCTCCTGCTGTTGTGCAAGTGAAACCGAAAACAAGAAAAAAATGATAGGCAATTAGGAAGAAAGCCCCTATAAAGGAGTGGTTATTCAGGGGGTGACCACAGACCATATCTCTGTTCTCATCCTTTTTGACTGTTGTTTTGGTCACTTTTGAATTTTGTCAAAGGTCTCACCCCTAAGGGTACTGTACAGTAGCATAAAGCGGTGTCTCAAGTAGTGCAGCTCATCCAGGATGGCACATCAGTGCAAGATGATGCAAGAAGGGTAACTGTGTCTGCAGCACAGTGTCCACAGCATGAAGCAGATACCAGTAGACAGGCCAATACACCAGGAGACATTTGGGGGCCTTAAAAGGGCAACAACTCAGCATAAGGATAGCTACCTCCTTCTTTGAGCAAGAAGGAACAGGACAAGCAGTGCCAGAACCCTGCAAAATGACCTCCAGCATGCCACTAACATTCATGTGTCTGCTCAATCTGTCAGAAACAACTCCATGAGGGTGGTATGTGGGCTTGACATCCACAAGTGGGTGTTTTGCTTACAGCCCAACATCATGCTGGAAGATTAGCATTTGCCAGAGAACACCAAGATTAGCAAATTTGACATTGGTGCCCCGTGTTCTTCAAGGATGAGAGCAAGTTCACGCTAAGCACATGTGACAGACGTGACAAAGAGTGGAGATGCTGTGGAGAACATTCTGCTGCCAGCAAGAACCTCAAGCATGACCGGTTTGGCAGTGGGTCAGTAATGGTGTGGGGAGGCATTTCTTTGGAGTGACACACAGCCCTCCATGTGCGAGCCAGAGGTCAATTGACTGCCATTAGGTACTGTGATGTGATTCTCAGTCCCATTTTCAGACCATATGCAGGTGGAATAGGCCCTGGGTTTCTACTGATGCATGTCAATGCTAGGCATCATATGGCTGAAGTGTGTCAGCAGTTCCTGCATGATGAAGACATTGATGCTATGGACTGACCTGCCTGTCCTCAAATCTGATTCCAATTGAGCACATCTGCGACATCATGTCTCTTTCCATACATCACCAAAGACTGTTCAGTAGTTGAGTGATGTTTTAAATCAGGTCTGGGAGAACATTCGCCATCTCATCAGGACCATGCCCAGGTATTGTAGGGAGGTCATACAAGCACGTGGAGGCCACACACTGCTGAGCATCATTTCCTTATCTTGAGGCATTTCCACTGAAGTTGGATCAGCCTGTAATTTGATTTTCCACTTTGATTTTGAGTATCATTCCAAATCCAGACCTCCATGGGATATTAATTTTGATTTACATTGATCATTTTTATGTTTTATTGTTGTCCACGCATTCCACTATGTGATAAATGAAGATTTGCAACTGAAATATTTCATTCAGTGATTTATACGATGTGGTATTTAAGTGTTTCCTTTATTTTTTGATATTTAAAAATATATATGACATATTGTTTTTATATCTTTTTCAAATAAACTTATTTTCACTAAACTATAAAGTAGTCAATACAACAGATCCTATTTAGATCCTATTATATTGTATTTGTTTTTTGCATCTAAGTAATTGCATAATGCAAAGCCTCCAATTGCCTAGGAAAACCATGTGTAACACATTGAGGTGTCCTATGGCTGTATGGAACCACTTTTCAAGCTCTTCAATGCAAAGGGACCCTTGGAAATATGAAAGTGACCTCAACATACAGTATATGGCTATGAGGAAACATAGAGTAGTGTGGTAGCTAATAGGCTGTCTAATACCAGACTGCACTTACAGACTTTTCTGCTTTATAAAAATTTGAAAATGAGTAAAAATTATCCCTTTTGGGGACAGATATCTGCCACTCCAATGTTTCTACATGGACGGTGTACACTGAAGCCATGGATTTTTGATAAAAGGAAGTCCAAAAATTATCTTTGTTTGGGAACTAGCAACAAGTTTGCTTCTTGAAAAATGAAATAGTGATAGTTTCTAACAAACCTTCAAAGATATCCATTTTTATTTACTGTTTGGAAAGTTAAGAATGGTTTTGGGAAAAGCCATTCAAAATTGTCCCTATTTTTGGAGTAGAAAGTGTTTTTTTCTTCGGGAAAAGAGAGGAAAAAATAGCTTTTTAACAAGCAATTAAAAAATAATCAATTTATTAGCACATGCAACAGTTTTGCTGTTTGGAAATTGAAAAAGCAATGGCTTTTCTAAAAGCTGCGCAAAAATTATCCCTTTTTGAGAGCTATTTGAGGTTTAAGCTCTGGCGGCAGCAGCATACACTAGTTATAATGTGATGGAAAGGCGTGAGATGACTGACTATGGGAGGGCCTCATCACTGGTAGCAGCAGAAAAGAATGGAATACAATGGACTGGCAAGCAGATACTGTGATCGATCTAATCATGGATATCAGCTATAGGTGAATGAAAATCAACACTAATCTCTAAGCCTGATTTACTTTGACAAATGTTTCCACATTTTGGTCTGCTTGGATATAAAAAGCCACCCGGTGCACACATGGCAAACGGTCTCAGTTCTTGCCACAAGTTCAATATGCTGACTGAAATCAATGGAGTTTGAGCTCATAAAATCTGCTGGAGAAAGGGCACAGACCAGGTGTGGCTGAATCCAGCTCTACAGGCTGTGAACCTCTGTTTGCTCATGTCGGTGGAGCTGCAAAAAATCATCTGGCTCTTCATGTCATATACACTATAATCACTGATGCTACCTTGGCTATTTGTCATAGGCAGAGAAGCATTTGTTCTGCAGGGTAGAGAGATAGGTAATCTGGTCACATCTGTGGTTGGTATACAAGGCTCACAGCTTATACTGCACCTGTTTTAACTCCCTTTCAAAAGGCAGACACTTTTTCTATTTTACTTTTATGTTGTGGGTCTAAAAGTATGGCTATGCAATCGTATTACTTTGGTTGATTCTGTCATTCCAGAATAAGTAAATCATGCAGCTTGGCATGATTATGACCTAGAGCAACATTGGTTCACTTTTCACACCTCACTATGACTGCTTGTCATTGTAGTCAGTATTATCAATATCAATTTTACATTGACTTTTAGCCTTGCCCCCTGCTAGTGCCTATGAATGCTGAATATCCCTGTACACATCCAACTGCTGTTGTTCCTCTTCCTCCTCCTCCTTTATCCCCTTCTCCACATCCTGTTGCATGTAACTTTCTCATTGGCAGTCCCCAACAGCACCTCAGCATAAATGAACATGTTAAAAAGTTGCTGGTTTTCCAATATAAATTCCTGCATTCTTGTGTTTTTTTAATATAAATAAGAGTCTGGATAACATCACTGATGCCACAGATGTGAATACTGAAAAATGTTGCAGCCTTTTCAAATGGCCTCAGTAGGTGACAATGGTGGATTTCAAAGTATCTCATGCTCCAATGGGTACTGCGTACTATAGTCAGTTATTGCTGTTTTATGCTGCTAATACAGATGCTGCAACATATGTCGTGATGAATTCCATTGCATTTATATCATGCAGATTCAGTAGCATAGCTACCGGGAGGGGGCAAAGAGGGGCAGATGCCCCGTGCCCCACGCTCTGAGGGTGCCCACCCGGGGCTGTGGTACCGTAACTGTATTGACATGCACATCGCGCCGAACAGTTACATTCTGTAGTAGAGCAGTAGGAATCAGTCTACCTGCTCTGCCACCCAGCCGCTATGTAGCCCCTGAGCAGGCAGGGAGGGGCCCGATGCTAGCAGTGGGCCCCTCGTGCCAGCAGTGCACCCTCCCGCCCATCATCACAGGTTCAACTGTATTTACTACATGCCAATATAGCTGACCACATTGATGAGAGAAAAAGGGTTACACTTCCTCTCTGTTCATCCCCCGTCAGCATCTGACATCACTGACACCGACACTGATAGCGGGTGCGATGATGTCACTATTCAGCGCCTGTGATCCAGACATGAGCGGTAGCTCGTAACAGTGGAGGAACCAGGAAGAAGAAAGGTGAGTATTTTTATTTATTTTTATTATGCTATAGAGACTGCCTATGGGGCTGCATTATATTATAGAGGCTGCCTATGGGGCAGCATTATGCTTCAGGAGCTGCCTATGGGGCTGCATTATGCTATAGAGACTGCCTATGGGGGTGCATTATGCTATAGAGGCTGCCTATGGGGCTGCATTGTGCTATAGAGGATGCCTATAGGGGTGCATTATGCTATGGAAGCTGCCTATGGGGGTGCATTATGCTATAGAGGCTGCCTATGGGGAGTGCAGTATACTATATGGAGACCTATGGGGAGTGCATTATACTATAGACTGTGCCTATGGGGAGTGTATTATACTGGTCCATACAATCAGGGCAACTGTAACCACCCACCTTTCGTGTCTACCTCTTTCCTCATAGACTGTAAGCTTGCGAGCAGGGCCCTCATTCCTCTTGGTATTTGTTATAATCTATGTGATTATTGTTATGCTGTAATGTCTATTGTCTGTACAAATCCCCTCTGAAATGTAAAGTGCTGCGGAATATGTCAGCGCTAAAGAAATAAAATTTATTATTATTATTATACTACAGACTGTGCCTATGGGGAGTGCATTATACTATATGGAGACCTATGGGGAGTGCATTATACTATATTGAGGACTATCTGGTGTATTATGCTACATGGACACTATCTAGGAGGCCATCATACAGTCTGGGGATTATAGTGACAGGGCCATCATACAGTGTTGGAGCCATTAAACAGTTTGGGGAATATTAAGTATATATACAGTGAGGGGGCATAATACTGTGTATAAGAGAGCATAATACTGTGTATAGGGGAGCTGTACAGGCGGGACACTCGGGACATTATTAAATGTAAAGTGGGCACTTATTGCTATAGGTGAACTCAGGTCACTGTGACTGTCAAGTGGGCACACAGGGCAATATTACTTTCTAGGGGACAAAATGTGGGCACTGTTTTTCTAGGGCACTTGCACCCGGTATTACTATATTCTAGAGGGGTGCTTTAGAATTTAGAGTTTACAATAGATGAAGTAATAGGGACACATACAATAGCAGCGGCTCAGTATTGGGGTATCAGGTGCAGTAATAGGGACACATACGGAAGCAGCAGCTCAGCATTGGAGTATCAGCAGAATGAGGAGTTTGTGCAGGTTGGGAATAGTCCCATTGGGGACAGTGCTGAAAATGTGAGAAGTGAAATGTGTCTTTGTTGTAATCTCTGCAGACGAGTCCCTCACTGGAGAAGTTGTCATGTCGGTTTGGACCAGATGGAAAAGATGTCAAAATTGAATGACTCCATCAGAAAGAATGTCAGCAGTATGTCATTATCTGTAACTGTGCTGTGATCTCTTATATGTTCTGTAGGACTGGTATTTACCACTGACCATATGGCGGTAATATCAATATTGGTCTTTATATAGAGATTATTTTCAGCAACAGCGCAGTCATCTGCTGAGGTTCTCCTCCACTTTTAGGGTGCGTCACCCAGTTGTAATCAAGGTTACCTGGTTAGGGGTCCACTGAGAAATCCCCCCCCCCCGAACCAAAACCCTAGCTACGCCTCTGGGCAGACTATTCTCTTTTTAGTTCCCTATGTAAGAAAAGTCACATTTCAGTTGCTTTCCTAAATACAGCCACCACATTCCTCATGTGGGTTTATTTTTTAAGAAATTTTTCCCAATTAAACTAAGGATGAGCATCATGCAAGGAACATGAATTATTTTGCTCAAATGTAGTGTGGCCAGAATATTCTTGTCATTCACACTAATGACATTGCTCATCAAAGCAGCAGATCTTTCACTTAATTAATTTTATCCCCATGTTATAAAACCACTTGGCAGTGCTTTATTTGTCATGAACAAAAAACAATAAGTATGGTATGTGGAATCAAATATGTGCCCTGTTGCTGTTAGATATGGGGTCATGTCTGTTAAGGAAGTTGTAGGAGGAGACAGATAACCCGTCATTTGGTAGTGAAACCAGACCTATTAGCCAACTGTGGAGGCTTCATTGCCTGTCCTGGTTGTGATGGAGCACTGCTGTGCTGCTTTTTTGTGCATAGAGAATTAAAAAATATGCCAGCTACTAAATTGTATAGCATTTTATCACAATGATACTGCTGCCACCTATCATATTTCTTGTCATGATCCAGGTTGGATTATGACAGATAAAAGTACTAGTAACCTTTTTTTTCCTTAAGCTGTGTGCTTAAAGTTAGTTTTGCCCCCGGTGGCCATTAGGGTCATTGCACTGTGGTGGTTTCAGTTCTAGTTTTGCCCCCCGGTGGCCATTAGGGTCATTGCACTGTGGTGGTTTCAGTTCTAGTTTTGCCCCCGGTGGCCATTAGGGTCATTGCACTCTGGTTACTTTAGTATAGTGCACGTGATTATGTCAGCAGAGGTGATTACTGGCTCTTACCTATAAAAGAGTGTCAGGTGGTTGCAATCACTGTTGGTGATATTGGTCATTTCCAACCAAGTCTAGTGAAGGAAGGAGCTATTGAGAGGACTTCCTGGAGGCTCAGTCAGAGTCCTGGTGTGGAAGGAGCTAGAGAGAGTTCCTTGCAGCTCTGACAAAGCTTGGTGAAGCAGCAGCTATTCAAGAGGAAAGCTGCATTCTGGTGCTGGACTCTGTTGCTGGGAGCAAGAGCAACAGAGCAAAGCTAAGAGGTGTTATCCCTGTTTGTATCTTTCCTTTTGTGTGTTTCAGTGCAGTGGTGGGATTAGTTTCTGCACCGTCCATTTCACTAGAAAGGGTTAGGTGCAGGGCGAGCTAGGGTTTTTAGGTATCCTGCTCATCGCCAGGTGCGGAACCTGCATAGCATAGGGACTGTTAGGAGTGCAGAAACACTAACTCAGGGGAGTTCAGAAGGTCTCCAAGTCCCCGTTCCCTATCGCAGGGCCCTCCATTGTATCAGTTTCCCTGGCATTTCCCTTTATTATTTAAATTCGCCCTTCTGGAGGCGGCGTATCCAGATTCACGTGTAATACTGAAATTCGCCTGCTGGAGGCGGTGTATCCGGCTGCACGTTATATTATTTAAATTCGCCCTACTGGAGGCAGTGTATCCAGGGTCGCGTGTGTCAGAGAAATTCGCCCTGCTGGAGGCGGTGTGTCCAGTCACACGTAACCATCAAATTTCTCTCCCTCTATCAATGGAATCTTTGTATTAGTCACTGACTACTACAATCATCTTTTTCACTTCTGCACTTGTACAACACACACTCTATGTAGCATTAATCCCGTGTTTTATATCTTTCTCTCTATATGTCCTTTGCTGAGCAGTGACCTCTACCATGCTCTCACTATCCAGAATCACCATAAAATGGTTGCTGCAATTGGCTTTTATACAGGCTATGATAGTCTCTCCTGATTGGCTGAGCTATATAATGTACAAAAAGAGAATGTGAAGAGTGCAGACAATGGCCATTTCGCTCTCCTGCGCTTCAACGGGTCCTAATGTTTAGGACCCATTGAAGCGCAGGAGCGCAAAATGCCCATTGTCCGCACTCTGCATTGCTCCTGAGCCTATGCATTTTTGTCTTTGAATAAAGACTTCTACTTTTGGAATGGTGAGTGCCATCCTTTCCTCTCTTTTTGCACATTTGGATTCCATATGTTTCCCCAGGATTGAGCACCCGTTCATTGTGGGTATATGACATTCATTCATTGTGTGTGAGTTGTCTCTCTTGATTAGTTTGAGAGATTATGGCGGTGCAGCGGTGCCAAATCTGATTCTTTTAGTTGAGCTATATAATGTCATGCGATTTTATAGCTGCATGACATTATATAGAAGTCAATGTGGCCATGTCTGAGGTTATTTGTGCCTCTCTGGTTGATGCTATCTCTTGCTTTATGTAAAATGATGGGGCATTTTTGGGTTGATTACTATTTTGAATTTGGCCCAGGAAATTTCCTAAATTCCTTATTTGTACAAGTCCTAAAATTAACATTTTGAGAATATGTTTTCTTCTTTCATTCCATGAACGCATTATCATAATTTAGTATGGGCTGCTACTTGGATTCTAGGCCTGAATCAAAAATTCAGTGTTTGAAAAGTGTGTACATTTGTTTAAGGTGTTTAATTTTATGTTGGGGAATAATTTTTATAAATGAGTTAGAGCTTGAAGATTATTTTACATTTGACCTTCTCTAGATGAAGATGTTATAGATTATTTAATCTATTTAGAAATCAGATTTTTTAATAAAATAAGTAAGTCTTATGTTACACAAAACCATTGATCAAATACAGAAATCTAGAATAATCTGCCCGTGTATATAATAGTAATGGTGAAGTTCAATATTTCTATTCAAACAAAGAGTCTAGTAGACATATTTACAAAAGGCCTTATGATGTTTGCTGTCTTTGCTGAAGAAAACATTTGTAAAACCTTTGGAGTGACTACCAGGGGCTGCAACGTCTCCGGGGATTGATGCTATTCCGATACTGTCCTTCATTTAAACTTTAAACAATTTTAATTCATGAGGTCTTTTAATGGGCTTTGAAAATTGAAAACCATTTTCATTTGCACTGTTACATGAAAAATTTACTTTAGGGAAACAAAAGGGTTTCACATGAAAAGCCAATTATAATCCAAGTATAAGTACAGAGATATTAACAGAACTGGTATTTTTCAAGAAAGGTGCCCCAACCATTGTAATAACTAATATCATTTCAATATTTTATTCTCTTTGTTCTGATTGTGCAAATCATTTAATAAAATATTTATATATTTTAGACATCATAGATTATTTATCTTTATAGATGCTACATTTATCTGATACAGAGAGACAGACGACTAATATCTTAACACACAGAATTACAAACTATAAAATGCCGGCTGCATGGCTACCACTGCAAGGGATAGCTTAAAGCAAACCGGTCCTGACAAAACTAGTTTTATCCTGCAGATATAGAAATATTTAGCAGATTATAAGCACCCTAAAGCTGCAAGGCCGCTGTACTAAAAGGCTGGCTACCAGGAGAAAATGTACTTTATTACTTCCTGCACCCTCCAGCTTTCAGTCATACTGGTGTACTGGCACGGATTACAACACTGCTCAATATATACTGGGCACACTCTGATACATGGAAAGACAGTGGGATCTGCAATGATATGCTGCAGAGACAGCTGCCAGTTAATGTGCTAGGGTGTTGGTACAGCCGCCACTCACTGTTTACTGAGCAGCGACTTAAATCACACCTATGACTAAAAGCTGGAGGCTGCCAGAAGGAATAAAGCGAATTTTCTACTGGCAGCCGTGCTTTTAATGAAGCAGCCATACAGCTTTAGACTCCTTTTAACCTGTAGATTAACCACATATCTGCAGGTTAATAGGGTTTGGAGTCATGACAGGTTCCCTTTAATTAAGATAGACCTTATACAACTTCTATTGAACTCTACACATATTTGCTAATGAATGCTTACAATAGGCACATTTTCATTATTTAGTTCTATGACTCTATAAATGTAAGCAAAAGATTTGTAGCATTGTTTGTAAAAATATTGTGATCCTTCAGTTCCTAATCTTATTTCTCGAGATTTCTAATTTAGGAAGTCATGACCCTAGTGTGAACATAATATATACTGCATATTGATGCACAAAGCTCTTTTGATACCACAGTGTAATATTCAGCATAAAAACTTCATACATTAATTTTTTAAATATGTAAGTATTTTTCGACAATGAGACAATGGGGCTATGTAAATAGATTATACATAATACTAGAAAATAACAACCAAGTAATATTCCCAGGAAGGTCTGTTTGCATAAGAACCTGTACTTTAATTGATGTCTGACACAATAATTTCTGAAAATATTGTTTTTGTTTTTAATGAACCAAGCAATTAATAAATTCTAAAGAAATATCTTTATAATTTCCAGGATAATGTGTACAGACTTATTTCCTGAACAGCAGTACTCTCGGTTCCTCCTCTCCACAGTGTGTGGCCAGGAGCATCACTGCTGCTTTCTCATTCTGTGGATCAGACTCCAGATTAGTGAATGATAATTTAGATTTAAGGGGGCTTTACACATAGCAATATCGCTAGCAATATCGCTAAAGCGTCACTGATTTGGTGATGCAGCAGTGATATTGCTAGCGATATCGCTATGTGTGATACTTACCTCCGACCGGCTCCCCCGCTGCTGATCGCGCGAGAACATCCTGGGCTATTTCTCATCAGCGGCTTCCTGCTGGCGCCGACAAGCGACGCGTGGACGCGGGCAGGAGGAAGTCTTCATCGCCGCGTCTGACAGGTAAGTAACGGCTGCCGACCGCTGCTATGTCGCTGGTGAGATCTGCCTGTGTGACAGCTCACTAGAGACCATTTAACGATGCACCAGCGATCCTGACCGGGTCGTGTCATTGTCGGGATCGCTGGTGCATCGCTAAATGTAACGGGACCCTTATAGAAGTTGTCCTGCATGTTTTAATTTGTTTGTTTTTTTTAATTAACGCTGCATTTTAATTATTTAACATGATGAATTATAGACTTTTATTAGATAAGGTCTTTCGTCCAAGACTTTTGCAGTTCTTATCTCTCAAGTGATAAACACTTAATTTTACTTACCTATATAGCACCTTTATAATGCACAATGATTTACAAACATCATTATCCTTGCTGTCCCCATTGGGGCTCATAATCTAGATTCCATATCAGCATGTTTTAAAGTGTGGGATTAAATCGGATTACACCAATGCAGAAGTTATAAATGTCTTGCAAGGGTTGTCCTTTGTGGGATTTGAACCCAGCACTCCAGTACTAACCACTGAGCCACCCTGCTGCCAACACTTAGGATGTGTTGACAAGCAGCAACCATACTCCTTCCATGAAGCTGCCACAAATCGCAAAAGCCTAAAGACTGTGGCTCATTATGATTACTAAACCTCTATTTCAGAATTTATATGCATATTCTCATTTTAACCTATACGATGTTGCTATCAGTGCGTCAAGAGTGGGAGAAGAGGGTTGCATTGACAATCCAACACAATGGGCAGCACTTTTAACACATTTTCTAAGTGGTCATAAACTTGTAAATAACTCATGAAAGAATAAAGTTAAGTTACAACTAAGTAACCATTGTTTTTCTTGTGAAATTCTCAATAAGTGTGATGTGTCACATGACCCTCTTCTCATTGGAAAAAATAAAGTTGCATCCAAAATGGCCAACTTCAAAATGGCCGCCATGGTCACCACCCATCTTAAAAAGTTTCCCTCCTCCCATATACTGATGTGCCACAAACAGGAAGCTGATATCACCAACCATTCCCATTTTATTTAAGTGTATCCATATACATGGCTCATCCTTTATAATATGGACTACAACGCCCTGGCTGCAACCATGTTATTTTTAAAATATGTCATTCATTTCTTTACGGTCAGTATCTTTTTTATGGTTTGGAGCTCCATTTTTGTAAAACACAGCTCCAAATCCTCCTCATTGACATAAGCTTAGGGATAACATTCTGGGTGCCTGTCAATAGATGAGTTTTCTCCATCCAACGTATATAATATTGGGTAGAGTTTATACAAAGTAATAACACAAGATTCAATAACCTCCTCTTGTTCTATGTATTTCTTCTCCTTTAACTATGCAGGGGATTTGAAACAATGGTTTATAAATGCAGGGCTTAAAATTCCATATTCAATATTATACATTTAGTTAGCAGAGTCATTTGAAGCTGCTTAAAAGAATTTTGATGGTGGACGTTCATTATAACCCTATCTTTGATGCTTAGATGGACCAACAGGTTTTTTTTTATAACTGCACACCACCTAATTGTCTATCATCACACTTTGCTCTTCTCTAATTGATGCATATAACTTTTTGTTTCCTAACCTTCAGGCTAATTATGATTTCTACTTTTTATCCTGCATGGTATTTCTTCATAT
Organism: Dendrobates tinctorius; assembly: GCF_039654945.1. Classification (NCBI taxonomy): domain Eukaryota; kingdom Metazoa; phylum Chordata; class Amphibia; order Anura; family Dendrobatidae; genus Dendrobates; species Dendrobates tinctorius. The sequence continues at coordinate 15,044,038 of NW_027361699.1, forward strand.
TCTGCTATTACACGTTGCATCAGTATAGCATCATATGCTTAGGAAAACCCAGTACCAGCTCTATGTGCTGGGATGACACCTTGAATAGCCTTCTCATAAATGAACTAATATATTGTAAGGATATAATAAGACTAAGCTGTGATTCTATAATTGTGTGTCAGACACTGTGCAGTCATCATCACTATTGTTGATATGAGCTGCTGACTCGCTATTTTTTGTTACAAACAATCCAATCTAGTGTGACTAGGAGCAGCTACCTCCATATGCATTATACAAAAAAAGGGTTGCACTTCTATTGTGCACAATACAGTGCAACCCTATTTTTGGTATATGGCTATTTTTTGTGGTATTATATAATTCATCATGGTTTTTTTTCATTTTATTTTGATGGTTAGAACAAAAGAGCAAAACTAATTGTTTGCGATTTTATTCTCATAGCATTCACATTGTGGTAAAGAAAATGCATTTTTAGGGCTCGCTTACACAGACAATTAACCAGTGTATAACTCAGACTAGTGCTATCCAATATTTCAGATGATAGCACTCACTCCAATATTATATTATGAAGCAGTGCCAACTAGCATTTATTTTCTCATGCCGCGTCAGATTGAAAAAAAAAAAATTACTACATTCTGTGATTGGCAACTTATATCGGACGGCGCACATACATGCTAATATGTGGGGGAGTGCGTGCAAAACATCGGACTCCACTCGGATGTCATTGAAGTGCAGCCTGATAAACGCCAACAGAGTGAAGATGATGGAGAAATTAAGTTCTCCATCTTCTCCGCACGTGTAATTCTATCTATTCTTGCATGTAAGATTTTGGATTTTGGCTTACAAATGCTGGTGTAAAATACTGACCAAATACTGAATGTGCAAACATGGCCTAAGGATGAGAAAGGTAAACACTAGTGATGAGCGAGTATACTCATTGCTTGGGTTTTTCCGGGCATGCTCGGGTGTCCTCCGAGTATTTTGGCGTGCTCGGAGATTTAGTTTTCGTTGTCTTATCTGCATGATTTGCGACTGCTAGACAGCCTGAATACATGTGTGGAATGCCTGTTTGTTAGGGAATTCCCACATGTATTCAGCCTGTCTGCAAGTCGCATATCATGTAGATAAGACAACGAAAACTAAATCTCCGAGCACGCCAAAATACTTGGAGGACACCCGAGCATGCTCGGGAAAACCTAAGCAAAGAGTATAGTCGCTCATCACTAGCAAACACACATGAAAATCTGCACTTCTGAAAATAGAAAAAACTTATTAAGACCAACCAAGACCAAACATCTTAACCTCTTAGCGACCACCGATACGCATCCGTGTAAAAGGGTATAGTGTCCCCCAGCATGGTAAATTCTCTGGGGATATACATGTCAGAGGAGAGAGAGATGTGGTCCCAAAATAACCTCCCCAGTACCTCCACTATCCCCTATTCCTCCAGCTCTGCTCTTTGTCCTCTGTCAACACTTCCTGAAAAAAAATGCAGGGCGCATGAGTAGTGCGCCCATTGAGATCTGCCAGCCGGCACCCAGAAACAATGGGAATTTTTCTTATTGGTTCAATTTGATTACTGTGATAGACCCTATCACAGTGATCAAGAGCAATAATTAGTATATCACCCCCTGTGTCATCCCCTTAGTCAGATTACTTTTTTATTGTATCCTTTTTATTTGTTTAATTATTTGCTACTAGGGTTAGGGTTAGGTTATGGTTAAGGTTGTGGTTAGGTTAGGGTTGGATCAGGGTTGGGGTTAGGCTAGGGTTAAGCTAAGGTTCAGTTTAGCTAGAGTTAGGGTTGGGATTAGGCTAGGGTTAGAGTTGGAGTTGGGCTAGGGTTTTTTCAAAAGTAAATAAAATGATGACACTAGTATTTAGCACAAATGCTCGCTACACAAGTTTGTATCTGGGCCACTCAAGCACCCATGATATTTGGTGCATACCTGAGCACCCTGATGCAAACTAAAGTAGCGAGCACTTGCACCCAACACTATTGATGACATATTCAATATGACAACCTAATGTTATCAAATTCTGTATAGTACCTTTGGGTTTAAAATCCTCACTATACCCTTGGATAAAATCCATGAGGGGTGTAGTTTGCAAAATCGAGTAACTTGTGGGGGTTTCCACTGTTTAGGCACATCAGGGGTTTTCAAAAAGAAACATGGTGTCTGCTCTTGATTCCAGCCATTTTTGCTTTTCAAAGGTCATATGTTGCTGGTTCCCTTCCAAGCAATGTTGCGTGCCCAAGTAGTTTCTCCCATAAAAAGGCTATTGGTGTACCCAGGAGAAATTGCACAACAAATTTTGGCTCCATTTTCTCCCATTAACCTTGAGAAAGTAAAAATTTGGGGGCTACAGAAATTTTTGTGGAAGAAAACAAAATATTCATTTTTTCCTTCTACGTTCCATTAATTCCTGTGAAGAGCTTGAAGGGTTATTAAACTTCTTAAATGTGATTTTGAGGACTGTGAGTGGTGCAGTTTTTAGAATAGTGACACTTTTGGATATTTTCTGTCATATAGACCCCTCAATGTCACTTCAAATGTAATATGGTTCCTAAAAAATAGATGTTTAAAATTTTGTTGAAAAAATGAGAAATCGCGGGTCAACTTTTAACCCTTCTAACTTCCTAACAAAAAGAATTACATTTCAAAAATTGAGCTGATGTACAGTAGGTACGGAAAGTATTCAGACCCCTTTAAATTTTTCACTCTTTGTTTCATTGCAGCCATTTGGTAAATTCAAAAAAGTTATTTTTTTTTCTCATTAATGTACACTCTGCACCCCATCTTGACTGAAAAAAACAGAAATGTAGAAATTTTTTCAAATATAATGAAAAAGAAAAACTGAAATATAACATGGTCATAAGTATTCAGACCCTTTGCTCAGACACTCATATTTAAGTCACATGCTATCCATTTCCTTGTGATCCTCTTTGAGATGGTTATTCTCCTTCATTGGAGTCCAGCAGTGTTTAATTAAACTGATAGGACTTGATTTGTAAATGCACACATCTGTCTATGTAAGACTTCACAGCTCACAGTGCATGTCAGACCAAATGAGAATCAAGAGGTCAAAGGAACTGGTCAAGGAGTTCAGAGACAGAATTGTGCAAGGCACAGATCTGGCCAAAGTTACAAAAGAATTTCTGCATTACTCAAGAATCCTAAGAGCACAGTGGCCTCCATAATCCTTTAATAGAAGAAGTTTGGGACAATCAGAAATCTTCCTAGACCTTGCCATCCAGGCATACTGAGCAATCATGGTAGAAGAACCTTGATGAGAGAAGTAAAGAAGAACCCCAATAACACTCTGGCTGATGGAAGTTCCACAAAGTCAACTATCACTGCAGCCCACCACTAGTTGGGCCTTTATGGCAGAGTGGCCCGACGGGAGACTCTCCTCAGTGCAAGACATATAAAAGTCTGCGTAGAGTTTGCTAAAAAAAACACATGAAGGACTTCCAGACTATGATAAATAAGATTCTCTGGTCTGATGAGATGGAGGTAGAACTTTCTGATGATAATTCTAAGCGTTATGTGTGGAGAAAACCAGGCACTGCTCATCACCTGCCCAATACAATCCCAACAGTGAAACATGGTGGTGGCAGCATCATGCTATGGGGGTGTTTTTCAGCTACATGGACAGGACAACTGGTTGCAATTGAAAGAATCATCTCAAGTACAGAGATATCCTGCATGAAAACCTCTTCCAGGGTGCTCTGGACCTCAGACTTTAACAAAGGTTCACATTCCAACAAGACAATGACCCTAAGCACACAGCTAAAATAAAAAAGGAGTGGCTTCAGAACAACTCTGTGACCATTCTTGATTGGCCCAGCCAGAGCCTTAACCTACAGTAAATCCTATTGGGCATCTCTGGAGAGACCTGAAAATGACTGTCGACCAACGTTCACCATCCAATTTGACGGAACTGAAGAGGATCTGCAAGGAAGAATGGCAGATGATCCCCACATCCAGGTGTGAAAAACTTGTTGCATCATCCCCAAGAATACTCATGGCTGTACTAGCTCAAAAGGGTGCTTCTACTCAATACTGAGCAAAGGTTTTGAATACTTATGACCATGTGATATTTCAGTTTTTCATTTTTAATAAATTTGCAAAAATTTCTACATTTCTGTCTTTTCAGTTAAGATACAGTGCTGTGCAAATTAATTGGGATAAAGCATTTTTGTAAGTAAAATCGTAAGTTGGTTACCAGTCAGTGATTCAAACCAGTTTTAACTGCTTTGAACAGGCACTCACACCTGTTCAAAGCAGTTAAAACTGGTTTGAATCACTAACTGGTAACCAACTTACGATTTTACTTAAAAAAAATGCTTTGTCCCAATTAATTTGCACAGCACTGTAGGTGCAGAGTGTACCTTAATAAGAAAAAAATGAACTTTTTTAAATTTACCAAATGGCTTCAATGAAACAAAGAGTGCAAAATTTAAAGGGGTCTGATTACTTTCCATATCCACTATAAGGAGACATGTGGGCAATGTTATTTATTACTTATTTTGAGAGATATAACTATATGATTTAAGGGCATGCAAATTTTAAGTTAAATAATATGCACATGTGCACCTGCTCCAACTGAAGGTAGCCAGCAACGCTACATTGCTTCACCCACTGAAAGGCCACCAATATGCACACCAACAGCAAAAAATGTTGGTGTCATCACAAGGCCAAAGCAGTCAGGGAATCACAATGTTTTTGCAAAAAAACACTGAATCTAGGCCATCACCAACACCACCATCACCATCACCAAACCCCTCTCAGTCCTTAATGTCCACCACTAGTTCCCCCTATGCAGCTCTCAAGTCCAGCTCACCCTACCAGCCTACCAGACACTCTGAGTAGGACAAGAAAGTACTCATCATCTCATCCACGTACACAGGCTTTGAACGGCTACATTGCCAAACTGATCTCATTAGAGATGATGCCCTTCCGTTTGGTTGAAAGTGAAGCGTTCCGAGAGCTCATGGCCTACGCTGTCCCATGCTATGATCTACCCAGTCAGCACTTCGGCTAGTTTCACACTTGCTTTTTTTTGCAGCGCGTTTTTCCCGCAAAAAAACGCATTGAAAAAACGCATACATAAGCATACAACTGCTGCGTTTTTTTCAAGCATTTTTATGAGCATGCATGAAAAAAACGCAGCGTTTTTATGCGTTTGTATGCGTTTTTAGCGCGTTTTTACCGCGTTTGCGTTTTTTTCCAACATTTTAAGGTGGCCCCTACACTACCCAAACCATGACTTTACTAACCCTAACCCTGACCCTAACCCTAACCCTAACCCTGACCCTAACCCTAACCCTAACCCTGACCCTAACCCTTAACCAAATCATACTTAACCCTAACCCAAACCCTAAACCCTAACTAACCCTAACCCTAACCCTAACCCTGACCCTAACCCTTAACAAAACCATACTTAACCCTAATCCTGACCCTAACCCTGACCCTAATCCTTAACAAAACCATACTTAACCCTAACCCTGACCCTAACCCTAACCCTGACCCTAACCCTAACCCTAACCCTGACCCTAACCCTAACCCTAACCCTAACCCTGACCCTAAACCTTAACAAAACCATACTTAACCCTAATCCTGACCCTAACCCTGACCCTAACCCTAACCCTAACCCTAACCCTGACCCTAACCCTTAACAAAACCATACTTAACCCTAATCCTGACCCTAACCCTGACCCTAACCCTTAACCAAACCATACTAAACCCTAACCCTGACCCAAAACCCAACCCTAACCCTGACCCTGACCCTAACCCTAACCCTAAACCCCCTTAACTAACCCTAACTCTAACTCAAACCCCTAAATTCCATGGTTAAAAAAAAAAAACGCATATGCAAAAAAACGCTTACATGAGCATGCCAGTGCGCACATATGCGCATCCATAGGCTATAATGGCCCTTTTTAGCGCAAAACGTGCGCATATGTGCGCATGCGCTTTTTTTCAGGGCCAAAAAATGCAACATGATGCGTCTGGAAAATCCAATCGCACACCCCAAAAAAACGCAGCGCATGAAAATCGCATACATGCGCTTACAAGCGCGCAAGTATGCGCACCCATGTTAAAGATAGGGGAAAAAACGCATGCGCAGGTTAGCGTTTTTTTCCAGCGCTAAAAAACGCAAATGTGAAACCAGCCTTCTTTTCTCAAAAAGCCATCCCTGCCCTGCACTTGCATGTGAAAGATCGCATTGTCCATGCACTGAAACAATCAGTGAGTGGAAAGGTGCACCTCACAACAGATGCATGGGCCAGTAGGCATGGCCAGGGCTGTTACAAGTCCATCACTGCGCACTGGATTAATGTGGTGGATGCAGGGTCCACAGGGGACAGTGGCGGTGGAACAGTGCTGCCTAGCCCACGGTATAGGAAACAGTTGGCTGTAGGCGTTTGACCCTCCTGCTCCTCCTCCAGAAGCGAAATCTCGTCCACAGAGCGCTGTCGCACGAGCACTCCATCCGCAGCTGCCAGTGTTGCACACGAGTTGTCCCACTATCGAACAGCTAGTGGTAAGCGTCATCAGGCTGTTTTAAAGATGATGTCTTTCGGCGACAAAAGACACTGCTGAGGTACTGGCCAACTACTTGCATCGACAAACTGAGTCATAGCTGGGCAGTCTACATCTTGAGCAACGCAAGGTAGTCAGTGATAACGGCCGAAATTTTGTGGCAGCCGTAGCCCTTGCAAAACTCAGATACATACCTTGCCTGGCTCACACCTTGAGCCTGGTGGTGCAGTGCTTCCTACATAATTATGCGGATTTAACAGCCCTGCTCAATAAGGTGCGGAGACTGTGCTCGCACATCCGTCGCTCGCCCGTACACTCCAGTCATAAGCAGAAGCTGCAGCGATCGCTCCAACTCCCCAAGCACCGCCTAATCATAGACGTTGCAACAAGGTGGAACTCCACCCTGCACATGGTTCCGAGGCTGTGCAAACAGAGGCAGGCTGTAATGCTTTTGTGGGAGGATACACGGGCAGGCAGTTTGCGGGAAGACATGGAATTGTTGGATGTGCAGTGGTCAAAGCTGAAAGACCTCTGTAAAGTCCTTCAGTGTTTTGAGGAATGCACACGGCTGGTAAGCGCAGACGACGCCATCATAAGCATGAGCATATCACTTATGTGTCTGCTCATGCAAACTTTGATGCACATTAAGGATCAGGCATCTGCAGCAGAGGAGGATAAAGAGGAGGCGGGAAGCCTTGATGACAGTCAGCCATTGTCTGCTCAGGGAACTGTCCTGGATGAGGTGGAGGAAGAAGAGGAAGAGGAAGAGGAGTATGAGGGGGATGATTATTTTGGGGAGGAGGATGCTTCTCAGGGGGCAAGAGATAATGTTGTCGTGCCAAAGTCAGGTCCAGGGTTTGTGTGTGACTGGAGGGATGTGGATTTCCGGGCATGCTCGGGTGTCCTCCGAGTATTTTGGCGTGCTCGGAGATTTAGTTTTCGTTGTCTTATCTGCATGATTTGCGACTGCTAGACAGCCTGAATACATGTGTGGAATGCCTGTTTGTTAGGGAATTCCCACATGTATTCAGCCTGTCTGCAAGTCGCATATCATGTAGATAAGACAACGAAAACTAAATCTCCGAGCACGCCAAAATACTTGGAGGACACCCGAGCATGCTCGGGAAAACCTAAGCAAAGAGTATAGTCGCTCATCACTAGCAAACACACATGAAAATCTGCACTTCTGAAAATAGAAAAAACTTATTAAGACCAACCAAGACCAAACATCTTAACCTCTTAGCGACCACCGATACGCATCCGTGTAAAAGGGTATAGTGTCCCCCAGCATGGTAAATTCTCTGGGGATATACATGTCAGAGGAGAGAGAGATGTGGTCCCAAAATAACCTCCCCAGTACCTCCACTATCCCCTATTCCTCCAGCTCTGCTCTTTGTCCTCTGTCAACACTTCCTGAAAAAAAAATGCAGGGCGCATGAGTAGTGCGCCCATTGAGATCTGCCAGCCGGCACCCAGAAACAATGGGAATTTTTCTTATTGGTTCAATTTGATTACTGTGATAGACCCTATCACAGTGATCAAGAGCAATAATTAGTATATCACCCCCTGTGTCATCCCCTTAGTCAGATTACTTTTTTATTGTATCCTTTTTATTTGTTTAATTATTTGCTACTAGGGTTAGGGTTAGGTTATGGTTAAGGTTGTGGTTAGGTTAGGGTTGGATCAGGGTTGGGGTTAGGCTAGGGTTAAGCTAAGGTTCAGTTTAGCTAGAGTTAGGGTTGGGATTAGGCTAGGGTTAGAGTTGGAGTTGGGCTAGGGTTTTTTCAAAAGTAAATAAAATGATGACACTAGTATTTAGCACAAATGCTCGCTACACAAGTTTGTATCTGGGCCACTCAAGCACCCATGATATTTGGTGCATACCTGAGCACCCTGATGCAAACTAAAGTAGCGAGCACTTGCACCCAACACTATTGATGACATATTCAATATGACAACCTAATGTTATCAAATTCTGTATAGTACCTTTGGGTTAAAAATCCTCACTATACCCTTGGATAAAATCCATGAGGGGTGTAGTTTGCAAAATCGAGTAACTTGTGGGGGTTTCCACTGTTTAGGCACATCAGGGGTTTTCAAAAAGAAACATGGTGTCTGCTCTTGATTCCAGCCATTTTTGCTTTTCAAAGGTCATATGTTGCTGGTTCCCTTCCAAGCAATGTTGCGTGCCCAAGTAGTTTCTCCCATAAAAAGGCTATTGGTGTACCCAGGAGAAATTGCACAACAAATTTTGGCTCCATTTTCTCCCATTAACCTTGAGAAAGTAAAAATTTGGGGGCTACAGAAATTTTTGTGGAAGAAAACAAAATATTCATTTTTTCCTTCTACGTTCCATTAATTCCTGTGAAGAGCTTGAAGGGTTATTAAACTTCTTAAATGTGATTTTGAGGACTGTGAGTGGTGCAGTTTTTAGAATAGTGACACTTTTGGATATTTTCTGTCATATAGACCCCTCAATGTCACTTCAAATGTAATATGGTTCCTAAAAAATAGATGTTTAAAATTTTGTTGAAAAAATGAGAAATCGCGGGTCAACTTTTAACCCTTCTAACTTCCTAACAAAAAGAATTACATTTCAAAAATTGAGCTGATGTACAGTAGGTACGGAAAGTATTCAGACCCCTTTAAATTTTTCACTCTTTGTTTCATTGCAGCCATTTGGTAAATTCAAAAAAGTTATTTTTTTTTCTCATTAATGTACACTCTGCACCCCATCTTGACTGAAAAAAACAGAAATGTAGAAATTTTTTCAAATATAATGAAAAAGAAAAACTGAAATATAACATGGTCATAAGTATTCAGACCCTTTGCTCAGACACTCATATTTAAGTCACATGCTATCCATTTCCTTGTGATCCTCTTTGAGATGGTTATTCTCCTTCATTGGAGTCCAGCAGTGTTTAATTAAACTGATAGGACTTGATTTGTAAATGCACACATCTGTCTATGTAAGACTTCACAGCTCACAGTGCATGTCAGACCAAATGAGAATCAAGAGGTCAAAGGAACTGGTCAAGGAGTTCAGAGACAGAATTGTGCAAGGCACAGATCTGGCCAAAGTTACAAAAGAATTTCTGCATTACTCAAGAATCCTAAGAGCACAGTGGCCTCCATAATCCTTTAATAGAAGAAGTTTGGGACAATCAGAAATCTTCCTAGACCTTGCCATCCAGGCATACTGAGCAATCATGGTAGAAGAACCTTGATGAGAGAAGTAAAGAAGAACCCCAATAACACTCTGGCTGATGGAAGTTCCACAAAGTCAACTATCACTGCAGCCCACCACTAGTTGGGCCTTTATGGCAGAGTGGCCCGACGGGAGCCTCTCCTCAGTGCAAGACATATAAAAGTCTGCGTAGAGTTTGCTAAAAAAAACACATGAAGGACTTCCAGACTATGATAAATAAGATTCTCTGGTCTGATGAGATGGAGGTAGAACTTTCTGATGATAATTCTAAGTGTTATGTGTGGAGAAAACCAGGCACTGCTCATCACCTGCCCAATACAATCCCAACAGTGAAACATGGTGGTGGCAGCATCATGCTATGGGGGTGTTTTTCAGCTACATGGACAGGACAACTGGTTGCAATTGAAAGAATCATCTCAAGTACAGAGATATCCTGCATGAAAACCTCTTCCAGGGTGCTCTGGACCTCAGACTTTAACAAAGGTTCACATTCCAACAAGACAATGACCCTAAGCACACAGGTAAAATAAAAAAGGAGTGGCTTCAGAACAACTCTGTGACCATTCTTGATTGGCCCAGCCAGAGCCTTAACCTACAGTAAATCCTATTGGGCATCTCTGGAGAGACCTGAAAATGACTGTCGACCAACGTTCACCATCCAATTTGACGGAACTGAAGAGGATCTGCAAGGAAGAATGGCAGATGATCCCCACATCCAGGTGTGAAAAACTTGTTGCATCATCCCCAAGAATACTCATGGCTGTACTAGCTCAAAAGGGTGCTTCTACTCAATACTGAGCAAAGGTTTTGAATACTTATGACCATGTGATATTTCAGTTTTTCATTTTTAATAAATTTGCAAAAATTTCTACATTTCTGTCTTTTCAGTTAAGATACAGTGCTGTGCAAATTAATTGGGATAAAGCATTTTTGTAAGTAAAATCGTAAGTTGGTTACCAGTCAGTGATTCAAACCAGTTTTAACTGCTTTGAACAGGCACTCACACCTGTTCAAAGCAGTTAAAACTGGTTTGAATCACTAACTGGTAACCAACTTACGATTTTACTTAAAAAAAATGCTTTGTCCCAATTAATTTGCACAGCACTGTAGGTGCAGAGTGTACCTTAATAAGAAAAAAATGAACTTTTTTAAATTTACCAAATGGCTTCAATGAAACAAAGAGTGCAAAATTTAAAGGGGTCTGATTACTTTCCATATCCACTATAAGGAGACATGTGGGCAATGTTATTTATTACTTATTTTGAGAGATATAACTATATGATTTAAGGGCATGCAAATTTTAAGTTAAATAATATGCACATGTGCACCTGCTCCAACTGAAGGTAGCCAGCAACGCTACATTGCTTCACCCACTGAAAGGCCACCAATATGCACACCAACAGCAAAAAATGTTGGTGTCATCACAAGGCCAAAGCAGTCAGGGAATCACAATGTTTTTGCAAAAAAACACTGAATCTAGGCCATCACCAACACCACCATCACCATCACCAAACCCCTCTCAGTCCTTAATGTCCACCACTAGTTCCCCCTATGCAGCTCTCAAGTCCAGCTCACCCTACCAGACACTCTGAGTAGGACAAGAAAGTACTCAACCTCTCATCCACGTACACAGGCTTTGAACGGCTACATTGCCAAACTGATCTCATTAGAGATGATGCCCTTCCGTTTGGTTGAAAGTGAAGCGTTCCGAGAGCTCATGGCCTACGCTGTCCCATGCTATGATCTACCCAGTCAGCACTTCTTTTCTCAAAAAGCCATCCCTGCCCTGCACTTGCATGTGAAAGACCGCATTGTCCATGCACTGAAACAATCAGTGAGTGGAAAGGTGCACCTCACAACAGATGCATGGGCCAGTAGGCATGGCCAGGGCTGTTACAAGTCCATCACTGCGCACTGGATTAATGTGGTGGATGCAGGGTCCACAGGGGACAGTGGCGGTGGAACAGTGCTGCCTAGCCCACGGTATAGGAAACAGTTGGCTGTAGGCGTTCGACCCTCCTGCTCCTCCTCCAGAAGCGAAATCTCGTCCACAGAGCGCTGTCGCACGAGCACTCCATCCGCAGCTGCCAGTGTTGCACACGAGTTGTCCCACTATCGAACAGCTAGTGGTAAGCGTCATCAGGCTGTTTTAAAGATGATGTCTTTCGGCGACAAAAGACACTGCTGAGGTACTGGCCAACTACTTGCATCGACAAACTGAGTCATAGCTGGGCAGTCTACATCTTGAGCAACGCAAGGTAGTCAGTGATAACGGCCAAAATTTTGTGGCAGCCGTAGCCCTTGCAAAACTCAGATACATACCTTGCCTGGCTCACACCTTGAGCCTGGTGGTGCAGTGCTTCCTACATAATTATGCGGATTTAACAGCCCTGCTCAATAAGGTGCGGAGACTGTGCTCGCACATCCGTCGCTCGCCCGTACACTCCAGTCATAAGCAGAAGCTGCAGCGATCGCTCCAACTCCCCAAGCACCGCCTAATCATAGACGTTGCAACAAGGTGGAACTCCACCCTGCACATGGTTCCGAGGCTGTGCAAACAGAGGCAGGCTGTAATGCTTTTGTGGGAGGATACACGGGCAGGCAGTTTGCGGGAAGACATGGAATTGTTGGATGTGCAGTGGTCAAAGCTGAAAGACCTCTGTAAAGTCCTTCAGTGTTTTGAGGAATGCACACGGCTGGTAAGCGCAGACGACGCCATCATAAGCATGAGCATATCACTTATGTGTCTGCTCATGCAAACTTTGATGCACATTAAGGATCAGGCATCTGCAGCAGAGGAGGATAAAGAGGAGGCGGGAAGCCTTGATGACAGTCAGCCATTGTCTGCTCAGGGAACTGTCCTGGATGAGGTGGAGGAAGAAGAGGAAGAGGAAGAGGAGTATGAGGGGGATGATTATTTTGGGGAGGAGGATGCTTCTCAGGGGGCAAGAGATAATGTTGTCGTGCCAAAGTCAGGTCCAGGGTTTGTGTGTGACTGGAGGGATGTGAATTTCCAAGAAAGTGCTCCTCCACCCACCACTGGCAGTGCATCATTGACACCTGGAACATTGGCCCACATGTGTGATTATGCCTTGCGGATCCTAAAAAGGGACCCCGCATTGCCAAAATGGTGAAGGATGATGACTACTGGTTGGCCAGCATCCTGGATCCACGCTATAAAGGCAAATTACAGAATATAATGCCACAGGAGAACCAAGAGATAATATTGGCGAACAAACAAGCAACTCTGGTAAACCGTTTGTTGGAGGCATTCCCAGCACACAGCAGTGGTGCTGGTTCTCCCATGAGCTGTAGAGGTCAAAATGGAAGAGGTGTTTGTGGTGCACACAGCTGATGTGGCGTTGGAGACAGGGGTTTAATGACCATGTTGTGGACTGATTTTTCAAGTACCGCTCACACGACTGCTAATACTGAATCGATTAAGAGTGACAGGAAACAGCAGTTGTCAACTATGGTTACAAACTACTTCTCCCATATCGATGTTCTCCCTCACAAGTCATTTCCCTTTGACTATTGGGCCTGTAAACTGGACACCTGGTCTGAATTGGCACAATATGCCTTACAGGAGCTCGCTTGCCCTGCTGCTAGTGTGTTATCTGAAAGAGTCTTCAGTGCTGCTGGATCAATCCTGACAGAAAAAAGGACCCGTCTGTCGACCCAAAATGTGGATGATCTAACCTTCATTAAAATGAACCATGCATGGCTTTCAAAGGATTTTGTACCACCTTCCCCTGATGACACATAGGTGGCATTAAAAATGGCTCGCTTTTGTCCTTCTCTTCCTCATACTTCTCCACTTCCTCCATTTGCAGATGCTGAATGTACAGCCTACACATCAACACATGGCATTTTTTCAACCTCCCTAACTGGGCTGCCCCCCCATGGCCAGGGTCACCACCTGGCGCACCCGGGCAAGTGCCGTTGCCCTGAACAGGTGGGTGGGCCAACTCTTGGGAGACGGCACTGGCACAGGGTCCCTCGTAGTACAATAAAGTGTATCTGACGGTGGGGGGGCCCACTCGCCGTCAGACACACCGGCGTACTATGAGGGTCCCTGTGCCAGTACTGCAGCTCACGAGTGTGCCCCCCCTGCTTACTCAGGGCCCAAGCACTTGCAAGACTTACCTCTTCCTGCTCCATCGCTGTGTAGTCTGGGCAGTTAAATCCTTCACAGGGATGGGCACTACAACTTTGCTGAACTGATCGATGATGGTTAAAACGTAGCTATGGCCAGTCCTACTGGGCTCTACCTTCAGATGATCAATGGCTACCATTTCTAATGGACGTCGACTCACAATCGGATGCAGGGGTGCTTTATGATCAGCTTTCATAGTTTTCCTAGTCACAGACGTGTGACATTCCTGCCATTTTTCAATGTCTCCTCTCATGGCAATCCAATAGAATCACCTACGGCCTGTGGCTTCTGTCTTTTGCACTCCAAAGTGAACAGACAGATCATGATTGGCAGTGAGGACCATGTGTACATCTCTCCCTATGATCACAATTTGATGGAGACGAGTAACGGTGATAGGATCCACGCTACTGCTATACAGCAATCCTCTATTCACAAAGAACAATTTTGGCAGTCTCCACAGACAAATTAATTGAGGGTCAGCATCGCCTCTGCGAATCCAACCGGGAGGTTTTCCCGTGATTAGTAATTTCAAAAATTTCTGCAATCACTCGACTTTCCGTCTGGACTTGTATCCATCTAGTTTCCTGTAGCGTAGAGTCTGGACTGGCTTACTGACACTGAAATATATGCAAATATTTAAAAGTACCCCAACACTGTATACTGTTGTACGCTTTGAATACGTTTCCCTTTTTCTAATTTTTATATTCTGGTGTAATCTGTACTGAGCCTGTGCGAGTTTGTGTCTGACTCTGCAAAACTATAAGATTTAAAATGACACCAACACTGTATACAGCTGTACGCTTGTAATATATTACCCTTTTTGGACTTTTTATATTCTTGTCTAATCCATACTGAGCCTATGAGTGTATTTTTCTGACTCCGGATATATAGACGGATATTTAAAATTACCCCTTGACTGGATACACCTTGTATCTGCTGATACAGTACCTTTTTTCAACATGTTTGAGTATGGTTACATGTATACTGACTGAGTGAGCGGGTGTGGTTGAGTCATGAAATCTGGTGGTTTGAAAAAATAATGCAAACACATGGAAACATCAACAAAACTTAGGTTAATATGATGTAGGTCCACCGTTTGCAGCGATTACAGCCTTGATTATTCGAGGTACGGATTCATACAAGGTGTGAATTGTTTCCAAAGGAATTGTAGCCCATTCTTCAGTTCAAACACCCTCCAGTTCTTTGAGCGACAATGGTGGCAGAAATCGACGTCTAACTTGAATCTATAAAATCTGCCATAAATGATCAATAATGTGGAGGTCTGGGGATTGTGGGGGACAGATGAGATGCTCAACTTCATTACAGTGTTACTCGTGCCATGCTTTAACAATTTGAGCTGTATGAATTGGTGCATTATCATCCTGAAAGATGGCGTTCCCCTCCGGGAACAGTGCTTGATCCATAGGATGCACTTGGTTGCCCAAAATGCCTACATAATTGCAACTGTTACTTCTTCAATGAAGGGATATCATTGGCCCAGCGTATCTCCACGAAATAGCACCCCAGATCATCACAGAACATCTGCCATGTTTTACGGTTGGGAGAAGGCAGTCTGGATGTAATGCTTCTTTAGGCTGTCTCCAAAAGTACACTCGGCCGGAGGTCGGAAATAGGGTAGACGATGATTCATCTGAGAATATAAAATGTTTCACAGCTCGATAGACCTATTCTGAAGGTTTCTACACCACTCTAAATGCATGGAAACATTTGTAACTGAGAGAAGGGTTTTTAAAATTGCTGCTCTTCCGTGGAATCCAGATTTGTGCAGCTCGCAAAAAACTTTTTTCATGGAAACTGTGTTCTGTGGGTGTTCATTGAGCTCTGCATTGATTTTCCGAGCAGTGGTCTTGCGATCCTCTCTCCCAATTTGCTTTACAGTCCCACAGTAACTCTCTCAGTCAACTTCGACTTTCGGCCGGACCTGTGCTTTGCTGTGGACGTTTTTCCTTCTCTTTCAAACGCAGTCATTACTTTGAAGACAGTACCGCTTGACACGTCAAGCATACGGTCACTTTCTGTTACACTAGCGCCTGCCCTACCAGCATCAACAATTTGGGCTCTTTGAAAATCAGAGAGGTCTGCCATTGGTATCAGGTTTTCCACAATGTTCTTAGAATTATGCAAAACAAACAGTTAATTTACATACACATATAACATGACACAAATAATCAACTACAAAACATTAGCATATGTCACGGTTTGCATGTTTATAACATGTTTGGAGATTATGATGACAACACGTTAGGTGTTTGGTTGCATTATTTTGTCCAACCCCTGTATATACGGAGTGTGTATAAAAGCCCTCACTACCGACTGCCATTTTTCTTCTGCCCATCTTTACAGTAGGGAGAGGTTGCTGACACTGTTTATGATTTGGGAGACACTGAATGCAATTGTTGTGTTCTGTTAGTGTGCAGTGACAGGGGAGGATTTCTTGTGTGCAGCAGCGCTAGTTATTAGGCTGCCTGCCAGTGACAGGGACAATTTTCTTGTGTGCAGTAGCGCTGATTATTAGCCTGCCTTATAGTAGTATTGCTGTGTGGACACAGCTGTGCAGACTGCTTTTTGCACAGCACTCCTCCTTTTATTCTGTTTTCCTGCAGTGAACGAACGTTCATTATTTCACACACCATATAGAGCTGTATGCTCCTCACTCACTACTGTGTACCAGATGGTATCACGGAGAAATACATGCTATCTGTATGAGACTGCGGAAATATATAGGGAGATTAACATTTTCGATTACACTATATACACCTGGTATTTGATGAAAAAGTACCTTAGTTCTAAATTTTTTCTTACGGTATAATCCATACTCAATGAGTGTGTGTGGTTTACTCATTCAATATATACGGCCAAAACCATTTTACCCTATACTCTATACACCTCCTATCTTGTGATACAGTACCTTTGTTCGACATTTTGTATTGCGGTCAAATCCATACTGAGTGAGCGTCTGAGGGTGACTACGGAAATATATACGTAGATTTAAATGGTACCCTATACTATACATACTTGCTATCTTGTTATCCACTACATTTTTCATACATTTTGGAATATGGTGAAATCCACACTGAGTGAGCGTCTGAGGGTGACTCAGGAAATATATACCAAGATTTAAAATTAACTCGACACTGCATACAGCTGTACGCTTCTGCTACAGTACCCTTTTTTGCTATTTAGATTCTGGTGTAACCCATATTGAGCCTTTGAACGCCTGTCTGTTACTCTGGAAATATATTTGTAGATTTATGATTACCCCAACACTGTATGCAGCTGTATGCTTGTGAGACATTACCCATTTACTGCTTTTTATATTCTGGTCTAATCAATACTAAGCCTGTGAGAGTCTGTTTCTGACTCTGAAAATATATACGGAGATTTACAACGACCCCTACACTGTATACAGCTGTACGCTTCTTATCCATTACCCTTTTACTGCTATTTATATAATGGTCAAATCCATGCTGATCTTGATAGCGTCTGTGTCTGCCTCCTGAAATATATACGGACATTTACAATGTTTAAACTATACTATATATACCTTGTATCTGGTGATACTGTACCATTTTTCAACTTTTTATATTCTTGTCTAATCCATACTAGGCCTGTGTCTGCCTCCTGAAATATATACAGAGATTTTGAAGGTTTAAACTATACTATACAGTATATACCTGGTATGTGGTGTTACTGTACCCTTTTACAACTTTCTATATTCTTGTTGAATCCTTACTGGGCCTGAGAGCATCTGTATCTGCCTCCTGAAATATATACAGGGATTTAGAATGTTTAAACTATGCTACATATACCTTGTATCTGGTGATACTGTACCGTTTTTCAACTTTTTATATTGTTGTCTAATCCATGCTCTATCTAAGCATGCTCAAAGTATAGAAAATGGGACCCAAAATGATGTCCCAAATATATATCAGCTGCGATCCCCAGTAGTGCAATAATATAAGCCTACATGGAGAATGCCCAATGTAGCATCAGTGAGCAATAGAAGCGGTCCAATTTAGCATCAGTGAGCAATAGAAGCGGTCTAATTATCCGCGTGTTGAAATAATACATACAGACTCAGGTTATGGCCGCATTCGGATATTACAATATAGCCAAGCTAAATTAGATAAGGTAAAATACCTTGTGCCATGAACCCCAAATGAGTGCAGAGGTGTCCACGAGACGCGCTGAAGCCCCGATGCACATTTGACCGCCCTCGGTTTCATCAGGAGGCATGCTTAGATATAGCATACCTAGATAATACTGTTTACTGAAATCAACTGCTTATGTACCATTTGATCTTGGCATTTTATCTGAGATATCAGACATAGTTTGTATTGACCTAGTGCTGTTACTATTGTATTTAGAATTTGAATGTCTATTATTGACTACCTGATTCTGTGCAGGGTATAGTCTTGAGAAACTTTTTCTGTCTGGCATCATATTTGTCATCTTTTTTATGCCATTTATTTTTTAGTTGCTGTACTTCATCTACCTCAATCTAAACACTTTGTATGTCATTATAATATATGTGCAATAAAATTTATATTAATGTATTAAATCCTCTCTATTATGGTGATTTTTCTTTCATTCATTTGATCATTATTTACATGATTTATAGCCTTAATTTTTTAGGCATGTAAATGAGATAAGGCAGGAGTCTGCATCATGGTCTGGCTCCGGAAGGCCTTGGAAGGCTCCCTTTTTCTGGGGGTAGGTAAACCGCTTTTAAAGCCGGATTATCAGGAACTGGTTTTGGCTTACATTGCCAAAACAGCCTCCAGCTCTTTCGCCTCCTCTTCTGAAGTTTAAAAAAATGCAAGCACTGAGTCGTCAGTGCAGACTTCTGGTCAGGAACAACACTTTTCCTTGTGTCCTTCACCCCCACCAAAAGTGAAGGATGTGGCAGCCCAAACTTCAGATTACTCCATGGAGCTCTTATCACATACCGTGCCTGGGTTATCAAGTCAAATCCTGAATTCCCCAGTCCAACATGAATCAGAGATGGAGTGCACTGATGCACAGCCACTGCTAGATGATTCTGCTGGTACATTCACCCACATCACTACATTCTCCTCACACTGTACTGACCCACAATCTAACTCTGATGAAACTCAGGTGCCCCTTCCCGCATACTATACCACCTTACACGGTGACAAAGAGGAAGGTGCAGATGAAAGTGTCGGTTCCTGAGTAGGTGGGGGGGCTACTCGTGTGCGATGGCACTGGCACAGGGCCCCTCATAGTCCGCAAAAGTGTCTCTGCAGGTGGGAGGGCACACTCACTGTCAGACACACCAGTGTACTATGAGGGGCCCCGTGCCAGTGCTGTTGCTCATGAGTGGGCCCCCTTGCTTGGTCAGAGCCACAGCACTTGCAATACTTACCACTCCCTGCTCCACCGCCGTGACGTCTTCTGTGTTTCCTGACAGTGACATTCAGGTCAGAGAGCGCGATGACATCACGTCTGTACGCCCTCTGCCTAAACAGTCCAAGTGCAGAGAGATGAAAGTTGGCGACGCTGAGGAGTACAGAGTAGAGCAGTGCCCAGAGAGGAAAGGTATTTAATTTTTTTAAAGGTTGGTAGCTATTTTTGGGGAGCACTATACACTGGAGAATGATATATGGGGCCCATCATACACTGGAGCATCATCCATGAGGCCCATCATATACTGGAGCATTCCAAATGGGGGACATCAGACACTGGAGCAGCATTTACGGGGCCCATTATACACTGGAGCATTATACATGGGGCCAATTATATATGGAGCATTATTTGGGCCCATAAAACACTGAAGCATCATCCATTGGGCCTATCATAAACTGGAGCATTTTAAATGGGGCAGATCAGACACTGGCGCAGCATCTATGGGCCCCATTATACACTGGAGCTTTATACATGGGGCCCATTATATATGGAGCATTATTTGGCCCAAAAGACACTGGAGCATCATCCATGGGGACCATCATATACTGTAGCATTATGTGGAGCTCATCATATACTGTATAGAACATTATATGTGACCAATTATTCTGTATGGAGAAATATATGGGCCTCATTATTCTGTATGGCACACTATGTGGTGTCCATAATACTGTATGGAGTAATATACTGTCCGGTTATTGAGCTATTGTAGAATTTAAAATAGATATCACTCATGTAAGAAGTGAAGTATTTTTCATTGTACTATACCTATATTTCTGTGCCGTATCGGAGCATCATGAATTGTGGTATGTGTTAAAGGAGCACACTGACACTCTTTGGCCAGGGCACATGAAAACCTGGAGCCAGCCCCACCCCCCCACAACTTTAACCAAATAAACCCCAGTATTCAATGCGTAACTATTATTATAAAGTAAATTAAGGTTGACAAGCTTAAGTAATAAGAATTGATGTTGTTGGCATTAAAATGGGCACTGTAGGTGTGTTTACTGTCCTCCACTCCCTGTCGACTTTGCTTCCCTATTGACTCGTATTGGGTTTCGCACTTCATTCGGACAACTGACTTTTCCCTATAGTCGGCCGATTTCGTTCGACTCGACTTTTGAGAAAGTTGGGTTTCATGAAACCCGACTCGACCCTAAAAACGGCAAAGTCGCTCATCTCTAGTGAGTACACTTTATTTGTTCTTTGCTTGGTATTATGTAGTTTACTTTTAGATCTTTTTCACTGAATGTAATGATTCTTGGAACTGCATGTGTCATTGTAGAACGAAATGACACTCATTTTCATAGTACATTGCTGTTAGAAAGTAAACAAAGATTCATGATCAATGGGAAGGAAAAAAAGGCAAATGCCTCCTAATTGCTAACATAAAACCCTTGAGTATTTTGCGTCGATTTTAATGTTGCAGGCTCATTTTATTTGACTTATGGATCATTTCACATTGAAGAATCTATATGGCCAGTGACATAATTTTCCCTCTTCTTCAATATGCCACCCTTGTTTCATTTACTTTTCTTGTATCTTTATCACCGGTGAGGTCTTTTCATTTTAGACCGTTGCTTGTCTGTTTTTCACACATTTTGTGCATTCATTTCTAACTCAATGAGATAACATATGGTGTAAATCTGAAACTACCATGAGACCTCATAATGTAGTGGTTTTGTGCTTGATTTTGTGCCTGCGTTTGGTGTTAAATTTCTCCATCTGCTTTCATGTAAAGTAGTACAACTTGATTTTTTTTTCCCTTTCGATAAATTGTGAGTGACTTGCACATTAAACTGCCATTAGGATCCCAGCTTGCTTCCCCCTAGCGAACGACTCCTATTGGAACATAAACGGATAAGGTACCTCACTAATTGCCAATTGCAATACTATTTAAAGGAAAATCATTGTGATTATACCTTACATTTCTGCTATAAACTGCATATGCCACTTGAAAGGAAAAATTACTTATGATTCAAAGGAAAATTAAAGCACATGTTCCAGGTGAATCATGCAGCTTTCACTTTTAAGTTGACAGGTCATCCTGAAACACTTGACAAAGAAAATTATGAAGTCTAAGGTGTAAAAATAATGTTGTAAAAAGTAATGGCTTCATGTTGCGCTTTTTGCTGGATTTTTAGCAAATGTAAAAGTGACCACTTTCATCAAGCCAAGCAAAGTATTCCATTATTATTTGTAGGTGGAAGTTGAGAACATTTATTCTGTTACCGTTTTTATTGCTAATATGCATTGTGCTATTATTTACCAAGAAAAAAATTATGCATGTAAAATTTTGTATACTTTATAAAAGTGGAGCCCATCGGTTTGTAGGAAAATTAACCAAGGTCAGGTCCAGGCTAACCAGGAAATTTGAAAAGGCCCACTGAACTTGGAGATCTTTGATAACCTGAGTAAGGTTACCTTTCATTTATCACATACACAAGAAACTCACTGTGACTCACTGCTGGTAAAAAGGTTGTCCACTGCTCGGACAGCCTCTTCTCAATCCCAATGTTTACCACAAGTTAAATAATAACACTTATTCAGCCCCTCCTGTGCCGCACATGTAGGCACTGGCTATCACAGGAATCGTTTGACATTGTTATGCCATCGGGGTTCATAATTAAGGGTTTGTAAGGGGCAGCTGGTCTGTGCTCAAGTCCTTTTGTAAGTGCATTGAGCAGCAGGGTGGTTTGCTGGTGAAGGGGAAAAAATATCTTTAAATCTTCTGCTTCAGCGAGTGTGAGCAAGCTGAGTGTGACCGGAGCGAAAGTGCGAACGGTGGTAAGTGTGTGACTTGTGATTCAGTGACTTTGGATTCAGGGAGTTTTCAAGGGAGGAATTACCGAATTGCTGTTATATTTTATTAATACTTTTTATTTATTTTTACTTATCTTTTCTGTCTTATGCAATCCCTATTAAGAATGTACTCCACTATTGCCAATGCCATTCAGTGTACATCTTGCCACATGTATGCAATCCTTGAACAGCTGGTTGAGAGTGTATACTGCTGTGCGAGATGTGAGCACTTTGTGCATTTGCAATCCCAGATACTGGATCTAAATGTGCAGCTGGCAACTCTGATATCCATAGACAATATAGAAAGGAGTCTTCTGCTCACTGAGCAGACACTCAATGGGATAGATGAGGGGGGATGCTAGGTTGGAGCTGCAGGACAGTGAAGCAGCAAGCTGGTGACAGTTAAAAAGCGGGGTAGAGGGAAGAGCTCCAGGGAGGCTAGTCCTGATCTAGCACGCTCCAATAAGTTTTTTAAGTTAGCAGATGAGGGGAGTGTCAGTACAGGGGTAGCACTGCTTCAGCAAGGCATGTCCTCTGAAAGCCGGAGGAGTGTCTGCTCCAGTAAGGGGGAAATTTGAGAGCTGGGCAGGCCAGACATGTGCTGGTAGTGGGGGACTCAATTATTAGGGGAACAGATAGGGCAATCTGTCACAAAGACAGGGATCTTCGAATGGTGTGCTGCCTACCTGGGGCTCGAGTCCAACACACCGCTGATCAGGTTGACAGATTACTGGGAGGGGCAGGTAAGGACCCAGTGGTCATGGTGCACATTGGCACAAATGACAAAGTTAGAGGTAGGTGGATGGTCCTTTAAGATGATTTCAGAGAATTAGGCTGCAAGCTTAAAGCAAGGACCTCCAAGGTGGTATTTTCTGAAATACTGCCTGTACCACATGCCACGCCAGAGAAGCAACGGGAGATTAGGGAGGTTAATAAGTGGCTCAAGAATTGGTGTAGGAAGGAGAGGTTTGGGTTCCTGGAGAACTGGGATGACTTCTCAGTTGGCTACAGGTTCTACGTTAGGGACGGGCTGCACCTCAATGGGGAGTGTGCAGCTGTGCTGGGGGAGAAAATGGCTAGAAGGTTGGAGGAGTGTTTAAACTAGGGACGGGGGGAGGGTATTCATTTTATAGAAGGGGAAGACAGTGCAGATAGAGACCTGGGCACAAATAATGAAATTGGGGGTGGGGGTGGCATGGGGGGTGGGGTTAGAATAGTTAATAATTTAAGAAAGAATAGAGGTACAGAGAGATACATAAAGTGCATGTATACTAATGCCAGAAGCCTCACCAACAAATTGGAGGAATTAGAATTAATTTTGTTGGAACATAATTATGACTTGGTGTGGATATCTGAGACATGGCTGGATGAGAGCCATGACTGGGCGGTTAATTTACAGTGCTATAGTCTGTTCAGAAATTACCATACAAATAAGCGAGTGGGGGTTGTGTTTAAATGTAAAATTATCCATAAAACCCCTCCTGCGTGACAATATATGTGAATCTAATGAATATGTAGAGTCCCTGTGGGTGGAGATAAGGGGAGGGGGGAAAAAATAATAAACTACTGATAGGGGTTTGTTATAAGTCTCCAAAAATAATGGAAGCAACAGAGAATATCCTCATAAAGCAAATAGATGAATCAGGGACTCAAGGAGAAGTCATTATTATGGGGGACTTCAACCACCCTGAAATACATTGAGGAACCGAAAGCTGCAGTTCCAGCAAAGGTAATAGGTTTTTGACAACTATGAGAGACAATTACCTTTCACAACTGTTTCAGGACCCAACAAGAGGGGGGGCACTGCTAGACCTAATATTAACCAACAGGCCAGACCGCATATCAAATATAAGGGTTGAGGGTACTTGGGTAATAGTGATCACAAAATAATAAGTTTTCATATATCCTTTAATAAGATGTGTAGTAGAGGGGTTACAAGGACACTAAACTTCATTATGGCAAATGTCCAACGGATGAGAGATGATTTTGGTGCAATTAACTGGGGCGATATTCTGAGACATAAAAATACACAAAGAAAATGGGAGACATTTATTAGCATCCTGAATAGGACCTGTGCACAATATATACTGTATGGAAATAAACATGTTAGAAATAGGAGGAAACCACTATGGTTAAATAGAGCTGTAAGGGGTGCAATAAGTGGAAAAAAAGAAAGCATTTATAGAATTAAAGCAAGTAGGAAGTGATGAGGCATTAAATAAATACAGATGATTAAATAAATTCTGTAAAAAGTAAATCAAGACAGCAAAGATTGAGACAGAGAGACTCATTGCCAGAGAAAGTAAAAATAATCCCAAAATATTCTTTAACTACATAAATAGTAAGAAACTAAAAAATGATAGTGTTGGTCCCCTTAAAAATAGTCTGGGAGAAATGGTGGATGAGGATGAGGAAAAAGCCAATATGCTAAACGACTTTTTTTTCAACAGTATCTACACAAGAAAATCCCATGACGGATAACATGATCAGTGATAAAAAAAATTCTCCATTAAATGTCACCTGCTTAACCCAGCAGGAAGTATGGCGGCATCTAAAAATCACTAAAACTGACAAATCCCCGAGCCCGAATGGGATAAACCTCCGAGTACCGCAGGAATTAAGTACAGTCATAGATAGACCATTATTTTTAATCTTTAAAGATTCCATAATAACAGGGTCTGTACCACAGGACTGGCGTATAGCAAATGTGGTGCCAATATTCAAAAAGGGGACAAAAACTGAACTTGAAAATTATAGGCCAGTAAGCTTAACCTCTACTGTGGGTAAAATCCTGGAGAGTTTTCTAAGAGATGCTATACTGGAATATCTGAAGAAGAATAACCTCATGACCCAATATCAACATGGGTTTACGAGGGACCATTCCTGTCAGACCAATCTGATAAGCTTTTATGAAGAGGTAAGTTCCGGACTGGACCAAGGAAATGCAGTGGAAATGAGAACAATGGGGATAGGGGAAAATATATGTGAGTTGAGCTGGCTCAGGGATAGGAAACAAAGGGTGGTTATTAATGAAGTGCCACAAAATCATTATAAAAAAGGAATATAACATAATATTGAGGTGAACATGTATTCCCATAAAATTTAATTTTTATTCAATAGAAATTAAAAAACACCTATGACCGTGAATAAATAATCAATAAATTTCCTTAAGAGCCCTGTTAAAGGCTACAATATACTATCTGCACCCTTCCTTGCCGTGGAGGTTGGCACCCTAATAGATACGGTTGTTTGGCACCCCCACTCAACGTCGTCTGATCCTGTCTCCCCTACCTCACCCTACTTTCACAGGTGGGAAAACAATGCCAGATAGAAAAGATATGAAGGAAGGGAAAAACCTTAATATACACAGAATGCAATGCAAGAGTAACCAGGGCAATAAGCCCACAAATATAATGATAATAAAGGTAACCCCAAAAAAAAGGCTACTGCCAATAGCCCTCACAGAACAACTATTAAAATTGCCTATTAATACACAATAAACCAATGAGCCAGAAGATAACCATGAATTGCTACCAGCATGATGAATAAGATAAACATGCAGACAAGGACATTACGTCCCAGCAATAAATTAGCAGTATATGGCAATTGGTAATCGCCTCTGTTAATGCAGATAAAGAAACCACTGATGGTGTATAAAAATAAACATGATGTAACATTGTTCCATAGTAAACAAATAAATAAAGAGATTTTTAGAACACCACCTGGTGGCTACTTATCGTCAAAGTGGTTTATTGTGTATTAATAGGCAATTTTAATAGTTGTTCTGTGAGGACTATTGGCAGTAGCCTTTTTTTTGGGTTACCTTTACTATCATTATATTTGTGGGCTTATTGCCCTGGTTACTCTTGCATTGCATTCTGTGTATACTAAGGTTTTTCCCTTCCTTCATATCTTTTCTATCTGGCATTGTTTTCCCACCTGTGAAAGTAGAGTGAGGTAGGGGAGACAGGGTCAGACGACGTTGAGTGGGGGCGCCAAACAACCGTATCTATTAGGGTGCCAACCTCCACGGCAAGGAAGGGTGCAGATAGTATATTGTAGCCTTTAACAGGGCTTTTAAGGAAATTTATTGATTATTTATTCACGGTCATAGGTGTTTTTTAATTTCTATTGAATAAAAATTAAATTTTCTGGTTATTAATGAAGCACACTCGGACTGAGTCACGGTTTGCAGTGGGGTACCACAGGGGTCAGTATTGGGCCTGCTACATTTTTACATATTTATTAATGACCTTGTAGGGGGCATAGAGAGTAGAATTTTAGTATTTGCAGATGACACTAAACTCTTTAGGGCAATCAATACAGATGAGGACAAGTTTATATCACAGGAGGATTTATGTAAACTAGAAGCTTGGGCTGATAAATGACAAATGAGCTTTAATGGGGGTAAATGTAAGGTCATGCACTTGGATAGAACAAACAAGATGAATATTTATGTGCTTAATTGTAAAACACTGGGCAAAACTGTCACTGAAAAAGACCTGGGTGTAAGGGTGGACGAAAAACTCACATTTAGTGGCCATGTCAGGCAGCTGCTGCAATGGCAAATAAAATGATGAGATGCATTAAAAATGGCATAGATACTCATGAGGAGAACATAATTTTACCTCTATACAAGTCACTAGTGCGACCACTCTTAGAATACTGTGTAAAGTTCTGGTCTCCAGTGTATAAGAAAGACATAGCTGAACTGGAGCGGGTGCAGAGAAGAGTGACCAAGGTTATTAGGGAACCGGGGGTCTGCAATACCTACACAGGTTATTATACTTGGGTGTTGTGAATTCTCTCTCTGGCTTCCCTCTGGTGATCACTGAAGGTAGTGGAGCTGGTCAGATTGACAGAGGGGTTGCGAGTTCTCTTTCTGGACTCCCTCAAGTGGTTACTGGAGGTAGTGGAACTGATCTGATTGACAGAGGCTTGCCACCTGATAATGAGGAAGACGATTGGACATCTGGGGTTTCTGATTGGGATTTAAGACAGCTGACTCCCTCTATCCCAGCTGGTGATTTTCTTCCTGTGCCCTCTGAGGTCTGATGTCTCCTGCTCTTTCCCTGCATGTTCAGCTAAGTGGATCAATTGTTATTCTGTTTGCATTTGATCTGGTTTTGTTTATCTCTGCTATGTGCGGGTCAGCCAGCTCCGACTGGGGCTGTGCTGAATCACCGCCCATATATTACTGCATGTGCCAGTTTGTTTTATCCCCTGTTATATTGGTCTCTTTTTGCTTTGCTTTCAGTAAATACCAGAGTGCTGATATAGTGGGGGCGAAGTCGTGAGTGTTTTTTGTGCATCAGACCTGTTGGACTTTTTGCAGGGTTTTTTGCGTGATTGCAGACAGTGTCTTTCCTTTCCTGTCCTGTCTAGTCAGTGTGGGCCCCATCGTTTGCTCATTCTATTTTTCTGCCTGCGTTTGTGTTTTCATCTTGTTTCACCGACAATATATGTTTGGGTTGCTATCTATTCCTTTGGGGTCTTCTCTGGGGCAGTTTAGATTTCCCCTTTCTTGCTTTAGGCTTAGTTAGCTCTCCGGCTGTGCCAAGGCGTCTAGGATCATCGTAGGCACGCTTCACAGCTACTGCTAGTTGTGTGGACAGGATCAGGGGTCTGCATCCGCTTAGTTACCAACCTCTCTGGTTTTCTGTGGCTTCGCTTAGGCCTGCTATCCTCCTCAGTACCCATTCATAGCACTTGGGGTTATTTAGTTTGGAAAAAAGAAGGCTTAGGGGTGATCTTACTGCAATGTATGGGGTGACAGTACAAAGACCTTTCTAATAATCTTTTTACTGTTAGACCTGTGACGGGGACAAGGGGGCATCCTCTATGTCTGGAAGAAAGATGGTTTAAGCATAATCACAGACGCAGATTCTTTACTGTAAGAGCAGTGAGACTATGGAACTCTCTGCCATATGATGTTGCAATGAGTGATTCCCTACTAAAATTTAAGAAGGGCCTGGATGCCTTTTTGAAAAGTATAATATTACAGGTTATATACACTAGTTTCCTTGATATTGCGTTGATCCAGGGAGCTAGTCTGATTGCCGTATGTGGAGTCGGGAAGGAATTTTTTTTCCCCAATGTGAAGCTTACTGTTTGCCACATGGGGTTTTTTTTGCCTTCCTCTGGATCAACATGTTAGGTCAGGTTAGGATAGGATATGGGTTGAACTAAATGGACTTAAAGTCTTCCATCAACCTTAAAAGCTATGTTACTATGTTACCAGTCAGCACTGGCTTCACGCTCCTTTCCTGCAGATGTAATTGACCTCTGGAGCAAGTAAGATAACAGCAGCAGCTCTCACTTCCTCCAGATGTCTTGATTTGTCCAAAGAAAATATGAGTAAAGTCAATATTGATTGGCTATGGTGTTGATCCCCAGGAGAGCCAGTGTCAACACAGCTGGAATGGCATCAGCAAAGGAAGTGGTATAAGTGTTATTATTTTACTTGGGCAAACCAGTATCCAGTAGGGATTGTCTGAGCAATGGACAACACCTTTAAGGGACCCATTTAAACCTAGAGCTGGCCTTGGGACCACTGCATCTTCTGGTATGAGATATCATAATTCCATGCTGCGAAGTGAAAACTGCACATCACAAAAATGGTGATCATAACGGCTTCTTCAATGACCTATATGAGATGTGACATCCACTGATCATGCAAAATTAGCAGTAATTATTTAATTCTTAATTAAGTAATTAAGAAGTACGAATTACTGCTTATTTTGGGTGATGAGTGGATGTCATATCTCATATAGGTCATTGAAGAAGCCATTATGATACTCAATACTGTGACTTATACCTTGCTGATTCCATTATAACCCTGCCCAGTCCTGTATTGGTCATGTGGAAACTGTAGTCCATCATGTGTCATTGTTATTATTGATGAGGAAAGGAGTAGATACCTGAGTGGCACCAGCATAATTGGAAGAGGAGCCTTGAGATGAGTATGTCTTTTTAAATCTCATACAATTTTTACTTGCTATTTTGAGATTTTAACTTGTTTAATGGTCAAACCCTTTATTTTTCACTTTAAGATTGCTAATTGATGATCCCTTATATTTAGGGTACTTCCGCACTGGGATATATTTTCCCATGTCAGAGAATCGATTCCATTTTTGCTATTGATACTTGTCTCAAACTTTTTCAGAGTGTGAGTCGAATGCCATCTTAGTGTGATCCGATTCTCTCGGATGAGAGAATCGCAGCACAGGTGTGGGGAAGGAGGAGAACCTAATTTCCCCATCTTTTCCATAGAGTTTGTGTGAGTACATCGGACTGCACTGTGATGTTATCCAAGTGCAGTCCGATGTTTCACACGCACCCATAGACTTGTATGGGTGCGCAGGGTCCGAATATCGGAGGCATTCACAGCATGCTGCAGTTGCTTTCTCATGCTGAACTGGCATGAGAAAATATTTGCAGATCTGCACTGCCCCATAGTATAAGATTGGGCCGAGTGCTTTCTAATAAAACATCAGAGAGGACTCGGCTGTGTAATACGCCAGTGTAAGCGAGCCCTAATACCAGTAAATAAAGTTTACCTGCTCTGGGGCAGTTTACATACCTTAACCCCATGATGCACTGTTGTACAATACCACACATTTTGCAGTGTTTATTATATGTATGACATACATAATTTCCCATGAAGTCAAGCATAACAAACAGGAAGGTTTTCATTGAATTCTAATTAATATTTTATTGTTAATCTGCATTTGACTTTCTGGTTCTTCTTCTGGCCTTGTAATCAATCACAGCCTTTGCTTACTCTGCAAAAAGGAGATAAATAAATGGATGCAGCCTTTACCAGGTAAAACACTTAGCGATTTGTTGTAGAAAGCAGCTGGCAGAGAGACACTTTTTGATCATGTTAATTTCTAGACACACCAATTGTTCTGATTTATGGCTGCCATCTGCATTTCACGGATGTTTGGTTCAGCCTTAATTAATGGATATTTTTAGCTTTTACAATTTTAATTGTCCCTAAGTTTGAAAAAAGGACAGGAGTCATTAAAGCTCTTGGTAAAGTGATAAGCTATTGTCTAGAAAAATGCAAATAATCCTTAAAAATGTTCAGATTAAAAGTAAGGTCCAATAGATAATAACAATAAATAATGCTGTAAGGAATTACACTACTATTTTTGCATGCATTACATAAAAATGTAATAAAATGTACCAAGGTCCAATTTTAAACTACTACAAGTATTTTATGGGAATGGCACATCACTGTAATACAATTTAATCTTCACATTCTCCCAAGTTTAGTTAAATACGCATTACCTTGACTTTGGAGTGTGTAAGGAAACTCATGCTAACATGGTGAGTTATATACAGGCTTCATATAGATGTGTATAGAACAGTATTAGCTTTATTACACTTTTTGCCAAATCAAAACTGAATAAAGGTTTGACACATTACTAAATGGATATTCCTTGAAGTTCCCTGATTCTTCTTACTACTAAAGTAATCCCCTTTACATTTCAGAGGATAATGAAATAATTGTTGCTTAGGCCAGATTAATGCAAACAAATCTAACTCTTCATTGCAGTAACCATTGTATGAATAACAAAATTAATTAACTAGATAGTAATTTTTATGGGTACACACTTCAGATATTTGTCTAAAACCAGACAGTTCCTGGGTAATTCAAAACGCTAAGGGAATGGCAAATATAGAATCATTGAATCATTGAATCGTAGAGTTGGAAGGGACCTCCTGGGCCATCTGGTCCAACCCCCTGCTCAAAGCAGGATTCGCTAAATCATCCCAATCAGATGTCTGTCCAGCCTCTGTTTGAAGACTTCCATTGAAGGAGAACTCACCACTTCTCGTGGCAGCCTGTTCCACTCATTGATCACTCTAACTGTCAAAAAGTTTTTTCTAATATCTAATCTGTGTCTCCTCCCATTCAGTTTCATCCCATTGCTTCTAGTCTTTCCTTGTGCAAATGAGAATAAAGTTGATCCTTCTACAATGTGACAGCCCTTTAGATATTTGTAGACAGCTATTAAGTCTCCTCTCAGTCTTCTCTTTTGCAAACTAAACATTCCCAAATCCTGCAACCTTTCCTCATAAGACAGGGTTTGCAGACCGGTCACCATTCTGGTCGCTCTTTTCTGAACTTGCTCCAGTTTGTTGATGTCTTTTTTAAAATGTGGTGCCCAAAACTGGACACAATATTCCAGATGAGGTCTGACCAAAGAGGAGTAGAGGGAAATAATGACTTCACGTGATCTAGACTGTATGCTTCTGTTAATACATCCTAGAATTGCATTTGCCTTTTTTGCTGCTGCATCACACTGTTGACTCATATTCAGTCTGTGATCTATTAGTATACCCAAGTCTTTTTCACATGTGCTGTCACTTAGCCCTATTCCTCCCATTCTATATATGCTTTTTCCATTTTTATTGCCCAGATGTAGTACTTTGCATTTCTCCCTGTTAAAAACCATTCTGTTAGTTGCTGCCCACTTCTCCAGTATATTTAAATCTTTTTGAATCCTCTCTCTCTCTTCTCTAGTATTAGCTATCCCTCCTAGCTTTGTGTCATCAGCAAATTTAATCAGTTTACCCTCAATTCCTTCATCTAAATCGTTGATAAAGATGTTGAACAATACAGGGCCCAGGACAGAGCCCTGTGGTACCCCACTTGAGACATTCTTCCAACTGGATGTGCAGCCATTTACGACCACTCTTTGGGTCCGATCACTAAGCCAGTTATGAATCCACCTAACAGTTGCCTTGTCCATTCCATACTTAATCATTTTTTCAATAAGGATTGTATGAGAGACTTTGTCAAATGCTTTGCTGAAGTCAAGATATACTATATCTACAGCATTTCCTTGATCCAACCAATCAGTGATACCGTCATAGAAGGAAATTAAGTTAGTCTGACATGACTTATTAGTTACAAACCCATGCTGACTCTGTTTAATCACTTCATTCTTATCCAGGTATTGACATACATGTTGTTTAATAATTTGTTCAAAGATCTTTCCTGGTATAGAAGTCAGACTCACCGGCCTATAGTTACCTGGGTCCACCTTCTTCCCCTTTTTATATTATATGCCTATCCCAGGTTTAGGCTCTGTTCACATGTCTATTTCTTATATGTGTTTTGGATCCATATTTTGGATCATAAAAATGGAACTAGTACAGTACAGTTCCAGTATAGGATCCATTAATTTGAATAATAATGAAAGTGTCAGTTATGAGACTTTCCAGCTACCCCTTAACTGACTGAAACAGTTTTAATGTCATTGTTGATTGTTAGACAGGAACACAGGTGTGATATAACAACAGGTTTCGTGTATGAAACTTACTTTTGCTTAGCTGAGCAATTCATATATGTCATGTGACAACCAGCATTTTTCGTGACCTGCTTGTAATATCACAGGAGCATAAGTGAATGAAGCCCACAGCAGTTTGCCTGATTGAAGCCTACTTTTGACTTATGATTACACAAACACCTGCTGGAAAGACATTTGTGCTGCAATATCAGCTTAACTGATGGAAAATACATTTGTGATGTCATAGCAGCTTACTTGACTGAAACCTATTAGTAGTATCACAACAGCTCAACTGAATTTGATACATTTGTGATTTCATAGCAAGCTACATTTTGGAAATACATGTGTGATGTCACAACTGTTTATCTGAAAGTAGGATATTTATAATGTCACCGTAGCTTACCTGACTGAAATCCTCTTTTGACGTCACAGCAGCATACCATAAAAAAAGATTATTTTGCTGACACAGCAGTTCAGCTAAAAGATACACTAGTTGTGAAACCACAACAGCTTGCATCCATGGTTGACTAAAACCTATATACTGTAAATGTATCCTACCTAAGAAAAGACAGAGCACAGGGCCTCTGTAAAAAATGTTCATGGGTAATTGCTTTGACTTGCTAATTTGATGGTAGCAATAGACTACTGTACCTCATTTATGGAACTTCATAAAATTTACACACAGCCCACCAATATTTATGAGACATGATCAAGTAGAAGCATATCCTTAAAAATGTGAATTGACAGTAAAGGGACAAATCTCATATCCACAATTAAATAAATCAGTGTTGGTTAATAAATACTGATGATGATCACCTATTTTGATGAATGGAAGGTGGATTTTAAAACAATTCAATGTGGATTTCTTCATAGAATGTGCGCTGAGATCTGCTTAAAATAAAACATTTGTTTAGCGTGCCTTTACAAGTACAAAATTATGTCCAATCGCACTACATCAATCTATCAATCTACATTGATATGTTTAATAGACCAATTTATCTTGTTAAATTATATCCAATCTGCCTAAAAACTGGTCTACATGCTTATAAAATTTGTCTTTCAATCTTCGCTATCATCAGATTTGTGGAGTGTAACTAAAGGGCCTGTCACACTAAGTGACATCGCTAGCAATATCGCTATAACGTCACTGGTTTTTGTGACGTAGCAGCGATATTGCTAGCGATATCACTATGTGTGATACGTACGTCCGACTGGCTCCCCCGCTGATTATCGTTGATCGCGCGAGAACGTCCTGGGCCGTTTCTCGTCGTCAACTTCCTGCAGGGCTTCCTGTGGCGCCAACGAGCGACGCGTGGATGTGGGTGGGAGGACGTCAGGATCACCTCGTCTGACAGGTAATTAGCGACCGCCGACCGCTGCTATGTCACTGGTGAGATCTGCCTGTGTGGCAGCTCACTAGCGACCACTTAGCGATGCACCAGCGATCGTGACCGCATCATATCGCTGGTTGGGATTGCTGGTGCATCGCTAAGTGTGACAGTACCTTAACACTTATGTTTACAGACAGTCCACACTAGAATACACAAGAACTGTTTCCTTTACTCAACATTATTGTAAGGTTAGAAGTGAAAGTCACGTGGGTATTTCTAGATAAAACACACACTATCCATATAGATGCTTGCCTATTGGGCTACAAGGTAAGTGAATCCATTTTGTCATTTGAATATTGATAGGTTAGTATTAGGCTTGACAGAAGTCCATAATGGTAATGAAAATAATCCCTTTAGAATATGAATATGATTGGTCAAATTGGATTTATAAGGGAATGCCGACCATATCAAAGAATTCCCTTCACAAAGCATAGTGCAAAACACCATCTATTTTGAGGTGGAGTAACTAATGATTTAACATTGAATTATCTGCTATCTACTTTTTCCATACAGTACTAGAATGTTGATAGATCAATTAATTATTATTTATATGACTACAGAAAGTTTGTTATTTTCTATGTGTGATAGAATATTATGTATATATGTTTATTCACTTTTTGATCATACCTCAACTTTGCTGTCCATACCGTTATATGTATGATGTATTTCTTGGATTTTCTACTCCTTTGTGAACTTTTAGAATCTGATCAAGTGTGGTAGGTTGGTTGTAAGGTCTATATTAAATTAGTACACACTTGTAAATTGGATTTTTCATCATCAGGATTGTAACGTGTAATTACCATTTTAAAGATGAATGAAAGACTGTGTAAAACATAGGAAATAAGAAGAGCATATTATATCAAAATCAAAAAGGGTGAAGAAAACGAATATTGTTTCCATCATTAAAGAATATATAATAGAACAACTGTATGTAAAAAGTCTTAAAAAATTTTTTGAAGATCTCATTGCTCAGAAATCTGTGTGAGTACATCCAGTTTTAGTTTAAGAATATGGTTAACAGTGACCCATATCATGCAGAGAGGATAAAAATGTTTTGAAATTCATATTCGTAAACCTTGATACATTTTTCTCAAACATTCTTTTCATAGCAAATTAGTTTACTAAACTTTTAATTGCCCAGAAAATAAGTGTTAAAAATTTGCAAACATAGACCTAAAATGCAATGCACTTTAGATTAATGTCAGAAGAACCTGACAACTTCAATGGGTTTGGCTGTAACTTTAATGTATATGGGAACCTCAGACATTTTATTATTGGTGGAGAAGATCTCGATCCAGCATTTCCGATTTTGGATTGCTGAGTCAATTGTTCCCACATTAATAAGCCACCACCAGACATGTCTAATTGAGGAACTCTAATAGAAAACACAGGCATTCACTGCTGAATAAGCATTTTGTGTTTATGAGATTTGACCGACTTTGCTGCCGGACAAATTAGCAACGAAAGCATCATTTGGCCGACAGCTATATCATGTGTATAGCTGGCTTCAGAAATGTCAAAGTGACCTCACCATTATGGATTTGGGTAAATGGTTTAGTAACATAAAAAGTAAAAAGTTCAGCTCACCCATTAGATGTCCAAGACCGGAGCACGGAAAAACTCAGGAATAGCAATCGATTAAGAAGGTATATCCAGCTTGACTTGTATCTTAAAATCCAAGGTTTATTGAAAAATTCTTTGAAATAGTATTATACAGCATAATGTCTCCAGCCCCCAAGAGGAGTGTAAGTTGTTACGGCAGACATGTTTCAAACCTTGCAGTTCTTAGTTATTGCATACAATATACTTCTCAGATCGGCTTTATACACAACATCTTGTTGAGACCAGGTGATTGAAAGTAATTGAGCGAATAAATCATTCATCACCTGATTGACTAAATTATGCATCTATGATTAAAAAATGGACAATATCACATAGATACAAATTAAAAATTTGAAAGAAATTAAAAAAAATGTTTTGAAGCTGCCTAACACTTAAAAACTTTTTTATTGGCAGTATCGGAAAGATGGCATCTAATTCTCATTTTTAGTTGGTTTGTGGAACATCCTACCTATTGCACATCACAATACAGACATGTTAGTAAATATACCACATAAGTGGAATTACAATTTATGTATATTTTAATGTTGTAGCTTTTTTTGGTAACACTAAATTCTTTAGTATTAACCATGTGGTCACAGTACAAACATGTGTGATGTCCACACCTATTGTATGTAGCCAAGCTTTTTCAAATGTTTATGTTTCATTTATGCATAAACTTGGTGACAAAATGTCCCCGAAGAAGGTGCTTTCTTAGCCGAGAATCTTATAGGTCTAGATAGAATTGATTTTAGTTTTTCATCACGTTGTAATATGGGGATATAATTCTGTATAATATTTGTAACATCCATAATTTGTGGGCTAAATTGTGTGACAAATGGGTAAATGGTTGGAACATATGGTAAGCAACAGCCTGTTTACTGACACCTGGAACAGGCAAACTGTTCAAAAATTATCATTCTTAGTCCATTGTGCTCAGGCATACCATTATGTTGACTGTAAAGGTACTGTCACACTTAGCGATGTACCAGCGATCCCGACCAGCGATATGACGCGGTCAGGATCGCTGGTACATCGCTAAGTGGTCGCTAGTGAGCTGCCACACAGGCAGATCTCACCAGCGACATCGCTGGGGACGGGGGTCGCTACTTACCTGTCACACCAGGCGATCCTGCGTCCTCCCGCCCGGCTCCACGCGTCGCTCGTCCTCACAGCAGGAAGCACCACAGGAAGCTGACGACGAGAAACAGTCCAGGACGTTCTCGCGCGATCAGCGATAATCAGCGGGGGAGCCGGTCGGAGGTAAGTATCAGACACAGAGATATCGCTAGCAATATCGCTATAACGTCACTAGTTATAGCGATATTGCTAGCGATATCTCTTAGTGTGACATGCCCTTAAGTGTATGAGAACGCTGAAATACCTTGGCACTCCAGCTATTGGAGAACTACAACTCCCAGCATGCCTCAACTGCTGCCTCAACTGCTGCAGGTTGCAAGGGCATGCTGGGAGTTGTAGTTTTACAACAGCTGGAGTGCCAAGGTTAGCCATGACTGGGTGACATGCTCAGTCGGACTCCCAAGCGTCAGGCTGCACCTGCATGTCACTGCTTACCATAGACTTGGCTGGGGAGCCGGCAGTAACCAAACAAATACCAGGAGCCTGAGCAAGATGCTGGGATCGACGTCTGTGCTGAGCAGCACTCACAGCGGCCTGGACAGAATAAATGACCACATCACCAGGCAATGCTTGGAATCTATCCTGCGCAGCGGGAGAATCTCATTGCCAAACAATATGACTTTGAATTAGTACCCAAATCCGTAGCTATATATAGAAATCGGAAAATCAAAAGGATCATTGGTGTGAGTTGAACTGAAACTAATATAAAATGACTATAATCCTTGAATCTCTAATATAAATACTGATGTCTATGTGATCTTTGGCTGCTTTAGTGCTCCTAATAAATATATGTAAAATACTTTGAGCAGAGGATTTGCCAGCAGCATCGATTATGCACTGTATGATACTGCTTTCAATATGGCATTTGTTGCATCAGAGGATATGGTACTCTGGTCATTGGTGTATTGGATGTTATCACATCTCCAATATGGCACCCATGACACAAGAATACATAGTGTGCATGAGACACTGGAGTGTGATGTCAGCAATCCTCCCCATTGGTTAGATTGCTGGAAAATAGGTGTGACATGGAAGACATTCACAGTAGAACATACAGGATGCCAAGATCAACGCTAAAACGGTTTTCATATGTAACGAGAAAAACTATACTTATTGGATGAGTCACCTTTCTAATCAAGATCATCACATGTAATTTATTATAAGTATTTAAGCACAAGGCACAACAGTGTATAGAATAATTGCAGTACATTTTGATGGATATCCTTTATATTACATATACCTAAATTTTATGCTCAGTGAAATGAATTCTAAATGTATTATAAAATGCTTTATAACTTGTAAAAAGTCTATATACAGTGGGGAAAATATGTATTTGATACACTGATGGTTTTGCATGGTTTCCTATCTACAAAATATGGAGACGTCTGTAGCTTTTATCGTAGGTACACTTCAACTGCGAGAGACAGAATTTTTAAAAAATCCAGAAAATCACATTGTATGATTTCTTACATAATTGATTTGCATTTTATTGCATGAAATAAGAATTTGATACAATAGTAAACCAGAACTTATTATTTGGTACAGAAACCTTTGTTTGTAAATACAGAGATCAGATGTTTCTTGACCAAGTTTGCAGACACCTCAGCATGGATTTTGGCCCACTCCTCCATACAGATCTTCTCCAGATCTTTCAGGTTTCATGGATGTTGCTGGACAACATTGAGTTTCAGCTCCCTCCAAAGATTTTCTTTTGGGTTCAGGTCTGGAGACTGACAGGGCCACTCCAGGACCCTTGAAATGCTTCTTGTGGAGCCACACCTTAGTTTCTGTGGCAGTGTATTTCAGGTCATTGTCATGCTAGAATAACCAGCCATGACCCATATTTCTGCATGCCATCCATTCTTGTGGAAAATTTCAGTGTCTTTATGTTGTATCAACTTTGCATGGTACTGTCCATGGGTAACATCATATCCAAACCTTAGGAAATGAAAATTCTGAGATTTTTTTTCTTGAGTGATCACCCTCTCCATCCATGTTATGTAGTGCCAACAATTGACACTACTGAATAATGAATATATATTTGAGAATTATAACGATGTAGCTGAAAAACTGTAGAAAGATTAGCTTTTACTTTTGTAAATCATATTTTGCTGAACCCTGAAATCATTGAAGGAATGATGCCTTGTTAAGTTAACTGTTATAATATTTAATATCTGTTGAAACCCTTCAAGCTATGGCCATTCCATTTTTTATTTTCCTTTTTTCCCTCCCTCATTCCAGGAGCCATAATTTTTTTATTTTTCTGTCAATATAGCTATATAATGGCTTTTTTTTGCAGGATGAGTTGTACTTTTTAATGACTCCATTCATTTTGCCACATACTGTAGTGTACTGGAAACTTATTTACCATGTTTATTATATGGTAACATTGAAATGGAAATATGATTCTCCAGATCAGTATGAATATGCAGATACCAAATATGTATAGTTTTTTTTATTTAAGTGGTGAAAATAATTTGAAAATTTGTAAGAAAAATATTTTTTGCCTTTGTCACCGTTTTCCAAGACTTGGATAGTTTTTATTTGTCAAGATGTAGAGCTTATTTTTTGTGCCCTGAGCTGACATTTTTACTGACACTCATTGTGAGGTTGATACAATGTTTTGATAACCTCTTATTGCATTTTATTTCAAAGCTGTGGGGGTTGCAAAAAAGTAATTCTGGCATTTTGATAGATTGGACTTTTACGAACACAGTGATACCAAATATGTGTATTTTTATTGTTTTACTTTTAATGGGGGCAAAAGTGGGTGATTTGAACTTTTCTGTTTTCTAATTTTTACCGTATTTTTTAAATCTTTTTTTTTACTCTGTACTGTATTTAATAGCCACCTTAGGGGACTTGAAGGTGCGATCGCCCGATTGCTTGTGGTATGCATAACTGTGCATCAGTACTGCTATGAATAGTAAAAATCATAATTTCCTATGGGCTGGCTTTTACAGAAGTATCATAATGAAAGGTGCAGGAGATATCAGCTGAACCCCAGCTGTCATAACAGCCCATTGTTGCCCCTCAAGAGTTGGAATGACATGCACCCCTCTCAGCGGGTGTTAACTCCCACTGTCAGAGATTAAGAGCTGGATTTATTTGGTGAACAGCTGCATTCTTCGCTGTAAAGCCCCCGTCACACACAGCGAGATTTCTAGTGAGATCGCTGCTGAGTCACAAGTTTTGTGACGCAACAGCAATCTCACCAGCGATATTCCTGTGTGTGACAGGTATCAGCGACCGGCCCCCCCGCCGGGTATCGCTGATCGTTCTGGAAAGCCCTGGACATTTTTTTGATCGTTGGTCTCCCGCTGGCCAGCACGCATCGCTGCGTGTGGAAGGCGGGATACCAGTGATCAGCGAGCTGGAGCTGGTATCCAAGGTAAACTGCGGGTTTCTAAGTGCCGCGTGGCGCTTTGAAGCCCACTGTGTGCCTTAGATACCAGCGCGCTGGTGCAGGGAGCTGGTAACCAAGGTAAACAACCGGTTTCTAAGCACCGCACGGCGCTTAGAAACCCGCTGTTTACCTTGGTTACCAGCTCCCTGCACCAGCGCGCTGGTATCTAAGGTACCCAGCGGGTAACTAAGCGACACCCTCGCTTGTTACCCGCATCGTCGCTGGTCCTCATCGCTGGTGAGATCTGCCTGTTTGGCAGTTCACCAGTGATCATGTAGCGACACACCAGCGATCCTGACAAGGTCATATCGCTGTCGGGATCGCTGGTACATCGCTATGTGTGACGGGGGCCAAAGAAGCACATGATGACTAATTAAATCAGTGGTCATATGCTGGAAAAGATGTGCGTTCAGCTTGCAAACCCACATCAAAGGTAGGGACATGACGTATGACTTAAGTTCATATATGTCATGAAAGGGTTATTATTTTGCATCCAAGAATAAGTGGCAGGATCTATCCATCTCCTAAACCACCTAATATTTGAAGAAACATTACCAGAGATTTTTATGTTCCCAATCTTGGTTAGCCACCCAATTCTGAGTAAGGTTTTATTTGGGAAGATCACCTGACCCCCAAAAAATCATTAAATGTTTATACAAAAATTGAAAATTTCCTTTAAGGAAAATGCATTGATGGAATTTTGAGAAATTTAGTTTGCTCTTTCTGCCCATCTATGCACGGGGTCCCAATTCTGTGCTGTGTCCTACTAGAACATCACCCCTTTCGATTATGCGCAAAAAAAATCAGATGCACTAAGAATGATGATGAAGTAGAGAACAAAAGAAAATTAGCTGTAAAGATGGCAAACAATTTTTGTAACAATTTTTTTCCCTTTCTACCCATCCCTTTTCAAAATACTACTGGGGACATTCACTCCAGATGCCGCTACTACACCCCCTCCCCCCAAAAAAAAAAAAATTGCTAAAAATGATGAATATGCTGAGACATCCTTAAAATTTGAGTAACAAAATCAAAGAATATTGTACCCTATTTCAAAACTTTCAGTAAGTAACGCGCAGCTCTCATCAAATACCAGTGGTAAAAAGTAAGGCAAGCTTCAGTTTTTGTTTTGCATAATATTAGCCATAATTTTAGCCACATGACACAAGTGTCGCATTCCTTGTGCCAAGCCATTCATGAGCAATAGACAATGCCAGAAGTGTCTTACCTGAGCCAAGGAGAAAAAGAATTGGACTGTTGCTTAGTGGTCCAAGGTGTTGTTTTCAGAGTAAAGCAAAGTTAGCATTTCATTTGGAAATCAAGTTCCCAGAGCCTGGAGGAAGAGTGGAGAGGCACACAATCCAAGTTGCTTGATGTCTAATGTGGTTTCCACAATCAGTGATGGTTTGAGGATGTCATCTGCTGGTGTAGGTCCAATGTGTTTTATCAAGACCAAAGTCAATGCAGACGTCTACCAGGAAATTTTAGAGCACTTTATGCTTCCGACTGCCGACAAGCTTTTTGGAGATGGAAATTTCATTCTCCAGCAGGACTTGGCACCTGTCAACACTGTCAAAAGTACCAATACCTGTTTTAAAAACAACAGTATCACTGTGTTTGATTGGCCAGCAAACTCACCTGACCTTAACCCCATAGAGAATCTATGGGGTATTGTCAAGATAAAGATGAGAGACTCCAGACCCAACAATGCAGACAAGCTGAAGGCTGATATCAAAGCAACCTGGGCTTCCATAACACATCAGCAGTGCCACAGGCTGATTACCTCCTTGCCACGCTGCATTGATGCAGTAATTGATGCAAACGTTGCCCCGACCAAGTATTGAACACATTTACTGAACATACATTTCCGTAGGCCAACATTTTTAAATTTTAAAATCATTTTTTAAGCTGGTGTTAGAAAGTATTCTAATTTACTGAGATAATGACTTTTGGGCTTTCACTGGCTGTAAGCCATAATCATTAACATTAACAGAAATAAACACTTGAAATAGATCACTCTGTTTATAATGACTCTATATAATATATGAGATTCACTTTTTGTATTGAAGAACTGAAATAAATTAACTTTTTGATAATATTGTAATGTTGCATGATGAAGTTAATGGTGTTTTCCAAGCAGCAAGCATGTATTTAATCTCATGGAAGGTTTATTGTTTCTAGTATTGTCACTAACTAATTTGTTTAGATGTAGTTGACCCGGAGTCATAGTTACCCTGTGTTACCTTCGATAAAGCATTATGCCCTCTTGCGGATGGAGATTGGGAGATGTCCATTGAGGAAAATGTGAAAGAAGTACATAACCATCACCTGGTTTGCAGATATCACCAATAA
Organism: Dendrobates tinctorius; assembly: GCF_039654945.1. NCBI lineage: Eukaryota > Metazoa > Chordata > Amphibia > Anura > Dendrobatidae > Dendrobates > Dendrobates tinctorius. The sequence continues at coordinate 15,086,389 of NW_027361699.1, forward strand.
ACAATTAGTCTGCGTTGCCACCATAAAAAACATTGACCCATTGAGGCATAAAATACATCTAAATTCCTTAACCTAATGGGTGCAGTCGAAGGTGGAGTGCATCTTGCAGCACAATTTCAGTTTAACGAAGCAGACCATTGTTTCTGTCATGTGAAAGTATAAAGCAGTGGTGGACTTATTCAATAAATAATAGGATCGAACTATCTTCCATTGAGCTTGAATATAAACAATTCTTTCACAAAACTCTGTACAATCCAGGTGGTGGTAATTGTGGTGAACTTGAACACGTGAGTGTTCAGTTTCCATAAAAAGCGTAGATTGAACATATGCTTCTTGGGCATACAATAGCCAACTGAAAAAGCTGGGGGAGAGCAGTAAGACTATGCAAAGCAGTAGATGAAGATAATGATAGAGCTGGCAATAACAACTAGGCATTGACACTACTTGTGGATGCGGACTAGATATCAGAAAGATAATCATGATGAGAAGTTGGACAGCTTGAGTGTTGCTCATTTTGCAGTTTGCTTTCTCCATGTGATCAGGTGATGCCAATTCATATGCTGATGGAGACATGTAGTTCCTACTTGTTCCATGATGCATATAACTTAATTTCCAACAACAGAGCCTGCACACTTCCACAGATTAGTTCTTCAGCAAAATAAAAAAGAATTTCCACCCCAGAAATGGCCACACTTAAGAATCACAAACACCAGAACTTTCAGGTCCTACTGCACCTCAGTCACCTGCCCCTAAGTTGTAAAAAAGAAGCAAATATTACACCAGAACATCTTGTGACAGAACTTCGGTTCTGCTTTTTAATGTCAACTCCACAACTCTCCTCTTCTGATGACATTACATTCTTGCATCATTATCATTTTCCTAATCATCACCAACATTATTCATGACTTGGTTCACAGTTGTCTCTGTGTGAGGAGACTGCAGGCACATAGGATGCTGTAACGGACGGTACACAGAATAAGGGTGAAAGTGGTTAATTATACAGTAGAAACTCAATGCAGGGAGAAAATGGAGGGATAATATTCCCTAATACAGCAAAAGGCTAATGGGGATAACTTAAGGAACAGGGACAAGTAAAGCCGACAAAACAATAAAATATAACATCACTCATGCCGAGGCACGGTTGAACTTCTGTCTGTGACTGGTGCTGCCTAGATTGTGATGCAGTGGGGGTCTGTCACAATCCTGAGGTAAATGATGTAGTACCTTTTGACGTTGCTGGGTTTTCCCATGGTCCTGACGATGGCGGCGAATCCTCATGATCCTGATACGGGTCTTGGGTCCAGCAGATGAGGTGATGAAGAGAGACTCGTCCTTATCCTCAGCGGTGAGTGTCCCAACACTATGGAGATTTGCAGCACTGCCCAAACATTGTTTACAATGGGCAGCCCGGTTTGCTGTGCCGAATCGATACACGCCAAAGTCCCGTTCACAGATCTTGTCTGTCACGGTCAGTACTGTCAGTAGAGGCGACTGTAGCAGCGTTTTTGGCTGTGTCAGTGGTCTCAGTGAGGGCAGTCATGTCGGCTGAGAGAGCGGTGTCTGAGCGGAACTCAGTCGACAGTCTCCTGTCAAAGTGCTCTGCCATCCCAGGCTCTGCTCTGCCCAGACACCTTTCAACTGATTTTACCTCACGGTCATCCCGTGTGCCCGAAGTTCCTGCTCAAACTGTCTGGTCACTCACACGCTGCAGCTCTGTCCACTTAGCCACGCCCCCTTTTCTCAAACACAGAGTACAGTCAGGAGTCTCAAGCTTTCTACCCCGCAATATAGGTGACAGACCCGATGGTTCCAGACCCTTCATGGAGGAGACATGCCTAGTTAGTTCCTTCCCCTTACATTTGTATGGGAGATATCCTGAGCTCACTATATCCACTGCCTGATTCCCACCTTTAGATTTACTTTGACTTAGAGTGTCACTATCACTGTCAGTGCTCCTACTAACATAGATGGCAGCAATACTAGATATTTGAATCATGTCCGCCATCTCCTCCTGCCTCATGTCATCCTAATACAAATGTCACATCAAATAAATCAGATGGAAGAAGTACTTTAAAAATATCTTCATCATCCTCTAGAATGCAGTGTGTTCGGGAACTAAGGGGCTGAATGAATAGAGGTGCCATTGATGGAATTCAAAGTTTGCTATGTAAAAAGATAGGAATTATGGAGGTGGAGGTGGCAGACTGTATGAAACACTGACTAACTGACTCTGTCGTTGACAAAGGAAACATCATCCTGCTGTGACTGAGATGAGTGATGTGTCATACATTGCATTTGGTCTTTTGCTTCAACCCAAAAATACACTTTCCAGAGGCAAAGAAGACCAATTGTTTCAGTGCTGCTGATGCCGCTTCCGCCTTCTTCATTTTTTGATTTTTTTTGCCATAGTTTGATTTTTTTCTAACTATACCATATTCATAGTTAATACCATATAGCACTTTTGACACAAGAATATTGATTATACTAACATTTCATCTTACTTAATTAACCTTGCAATTATTTTTAAATCAACAAGAAATGTTAGGTGGTCAAAAATTCTAATGCAAGAACAGCATGTCAGTGTGATAATAATCTTTATTTTTACATAGCGCTAACATATTCCACAGCACTTTACAGTTTCCACACATTATCATCACTGTCCCCGATGGGGCTCACAATCTAAATTCCCTATCAGTATGTCTTTGGAATGTGGGAGGAAACCAGAGTACCCGGAGGAAACCCATGCTAACACAGGGAGAACATACAAACTCCTTGCAGAGTCCTGGGATTCAGTTTAACGAAGCAGACCATTGTTTCTGTCATGTGAAAGTATAAAGCAGTGGTGGACTTATTCAATAAATAATAGGATCGAACTATCTTCCATTGAGCTATCCACTGAGCCACCATGCTGTGTGAGGTGTATGTGTCACCAATTGGCAATCTTAAAGAGATGTGCCAAGGCTGACCTGCACAGCTTTTTTTCCCAAAAAGGATAATGTTGCAATAAGTGCAAATTTAGGTCGCAAAAGCAAGCACCTTCAACAGGCCATTGGTTTTGAGTATCATGTACAGGTATAACTTTGTACTAATACAAGCATGGAAAAGAAGAATACATTAAAAAATGCTCACTTTGTGACAGGGGTCCTCAATCTTTTTAAACAGGGGGCCAGATTACGGTCCCTTGGACCATTGGAGGGCCGGAATATAGTTTAAAAAAAATTATGAATAAATTCCTGTGCACACTGCACATATCTTATTTAGAAGTAATAAAACAAAAATAGGAACAAATACAATATTAAAAATGAAGTTAAATCATCAAACTTACCGATTTTTTGGGTTCTTCGAATATCCTACACTTCGAGTCAATTTTTTCTCTTTCTTGATATCATTGTTTCCTAGGGATTCAAAATTGCTATTAGTAAAATACCAACATATATACAGCGCTACAAAAACAATATACCAGCAATAAAACTGCCCACACAGAGACATACAGACTGCACTGCCCATCAATGCAGCCTGATCAGTGCCCATCAATGCAGCTTGATCAGTGCCCATCAATGCAGCCTGATCAGTGCCCATCAATGCAGCCTGATCAGTGCCCATCAATGCAGCCTGATCAGTGCCCATCAATGCAGCCTGATCAGTGCCCATCAGCGCAGCCTGATCAGTGCACATCAATGCAGTCTGATCAGTGCCCATCAATGCAGCCTGATTAGTGCCTATCAATGCAGCCTCACCAGTGCCCATATTGGTGGAACTCCACTTTTACCTCAGGCTCAGACTCGTGTGGTGCAAGAATCCCCAATAGGCAGCATTGGTCCCTAAAAGGCAGGTAAATGTACCCAATAGACAGCATATGTCTCCAATAGGCAGGTAAATGTCCCCAATAGGCAGCATAGGTCCCCACTAGGCAGGTAAATGTCCCCAATAGGCAGCACAGGTCCCCAAAAGGCAGGTAAATGTCCCCAATAGGCAGCACAGGTCTCCATTAGGCAGGCAAATGTCCCCATTAGGCAGATAAATGTCCCGATTAGGCAGGTAAATGTCCCCAATAGGCAGGTAAATGTCCCCATTAGGCAGCACAGGTCCTCATTAGGCAGCACAGGTCCCCAATAGGCAGGTAAATGTCCCCAATAGGCAGGTAAATGTCCCCAATAGGCAGCACAGGTCCCCAATAGGCAGCACAGGTCCCCATTAGGCAGCAGAGGTCCCCAATAGGCAGGTAAATGTCCCCATTAGGCAGCACAGGTCCCCATTAGGCAGCACAGGTCCCCAGTAGGCAGGTAGATGTCCCCATTAGGCAGATAAATGTCCCCAATAGGCAGGTAAATGTCCCCAATAGGCAGCACAGGTCCCCAATATGCAGCACAGGTCCCCAATAGGCAGGTAAATGTCCCCAATAGGCAGCACAGGTCCCCAATAGGCAGGTAAATGTCCCCAATAGGTAGCACAGTTCCCCAATAGGCAGGTAAATGTCCTCAATAGGCAGGTAAATGTCCCCACTAGGCAGGAAAATATCCCCAATAGGCAGAAAAATGTCCCCAATAGGCAGAAAAATGTCCCCAACAGGTAGCACAGATCCCCACTAGGCAGAACAATGTCCCCACTAGGCAGGAAAATGTCCCCAATAGGTAGCACAGGTCCCCACTAGGCAGGAAAATGTCCCCACTAGACAGAAAAATGTCCCCAATAGGTAGCACAGATCCCCACTAGGCAGAAAAATGTCCCCAATAGGCAGGAAAATATCCCCAATAGGTAGCACAGATCCCCACTAGGCAGGAAAATGTCCCCAATAGGTAGCACAGATCCCCACTAGGCAGAACAATGTCCCCACTAGGCAGGAAAATGTCCCCAATAGGTATCGCAGATCCCCACTAGGCAGAACAATGTCCCCACTAGGCAGAAAAATGTCCCCAATAGGCAGGAAAATATCCCCAATAGGTAGCACAATGTCCCCACTAGGCAGAAAAATGTCCCCAATAGGTAGCACAGATCCCCACTAGGCAGAAAAATGTCCCCAATAGGCAGAAAAATGTCCCCAATAGATAGCACAGATCCCCACTAGGCAGAACAATGTCCCCACTAGGCAGGAAACTGTCCCCAATAGGTAGCACAGATCCCCACTAGGCAGAACAATGTCCCCACTAGGCAGGAAAATGTCCCCAATAGGTAGCACAGATCCCCACTAGGCAGAACAATGTCCCCACTAGGCAGGAAAATGTCCCCAATAGGTAGCACAGATCCCCACTAGGCAGAACAATGTCCCCACTAGGCAGGAAAATGTCCCCAATAGGTAGCACAGATCCCCACTAGGCAGGAAAATGTCCCCACTAGGCAGAAAAATGTCCCCAATAGGTAGCACAGATCCCCACTAGGCAGAACAATGTCCCCACTAGGCAGGAAAATGTCCCCAATAGGTAGCACAGGTCCCCACTAGGCAGGAAAATGTCCCCAATAGGTAGCACAGATCCCCACTAGGCAGAACAAAGTCCCCACTAGGCAGAAAAATGTCCCCAATAGGTAGCGCAGATCCCCACTAGGAAGAACAATGTCCCCAATAGGACCTGCATTAAAAAAAAAAAAAAAAGTACTCACCTATGTCCCCGCACTGCTCTGAAGAGGCGCCCGCTCGTCTCCGTCTTCTTCCGGCACAGGCACAGACGGCGTGACATCATCAGACCGCGCAGGCGGCGTGATGACAATCACGTTGTCTCTGTGCACTGTGCTGCGGGAGGGCTGCGCAACGCCTTTCCTCGGCGCCTCGTCCCGCCCGCAATTACACGGCCCGCCAGCACTGAACTGCAGTGCAGTTCATGAGCTCAAAGTCGGCCTGGCCAGGGGCCGGATAAAAGTCTTTGAAAGGCCGCATGCGGCCCGCGGGCCGTAGTTTGAGGACCCCTGCTTTGTGATGTAAACAATTGCCTTAAATTTCTAAAGAAAAAAAGATCAAACACACTGCCTTAAAAAGCAAAAAATTCAAAAGACATGCAACAAAAATATTTCTTATGGCTTATGGCTGCTGTCTCACACTTTCTCTGTAAAAAGCCTTGGCTTCAGTTTTTTTCTTTAGTAGTTAAATTAGGATTGAGGAAGCTTAAGCTGCTATTTTTTCTTATAGAGCAACAAGAATTAAAAAAATAATGGTGTTGTACTGAAGTATATCAGAAATCAATCATTTCAGAGTCATACAGACTCTGCAGATCCAGCACCTCCCTCTCACTTGAATCTCTCTAATAATATTCACACACTTAGACTGCCACTCCCTTTCTCTCCTCTATTCAGTATTGTAGTAGTACACCACACTCTGATATATGCTTTTCTGCCCCTATCTGTAATGATGAGCTGTACTCTCTGTACTCTCTGACCTCCTATACCTAGGCTGTGAAATAGTGTGAGATCTGGTTTGGCTGTGTGAGAGGCTTCTGACCTGGATCCAAGAGGTAAGGTTTCACCTTGCGGATAGTGACATGTTAAACATGCTGAGATGAGGAGACTTTTAAGCAGCAATGATCCTCTAGGAAATATGCAAATTGTCTCTTCAGAGAGGAAGAGGACTAGAACTCGAGTGCCACCTATGGGAAGTAGCAATCCTAAAAATCAATGCTGACCCTTTAACGAGCCTTGTCACATGACGATTTTGATCCTCTTCAAATTGAGATGCACATTTTTTGAATTCTTCAGGTCATTTTTAGGAAATTTGAGTTGATGTCAATTCGCCGAGGATTGATTTGATTTTCTGTATTGTCATGATATATTCAACTGCTCTATAAGAGTAAGGAGTAAAACGTACACAGTATTAAGAACCACTCTGAGAAATATTTAATGACCAAAACTCCAGAGCTTTGACAGTGCATTATGTTTATTAGGCACAGAATTGAATATTCTTTCCTAATGTCAATGTACTGAGGCTAAACTAGGGTAAAAGATCATAGTTGTAAGTAGCTATTTATTTTTTAAGTAAACTTTTTTTACATGATAATGTGTGTTAATATGGATGCCTGTAAAGTCTGGATCTACTTCCATCATGAAATGCATTTTGGAGAAGAAAATATTGATGGAAAATAAACCATTATTATGCATTGCTGCTTCTAACTAGTACATTTCTGGGTCTTAATTTGTCATTAAAATTTGCTGGGAAATCATAACCAGAGGCTCTGAGAGCCAAAGTGCTAATGCAAAGCATGTTCCTGGCAACCTCTTTTGCTTTAGAATCCAGATAACTGTAAAATGCTCTCATATTTAGTGAACTTTTCCAGCAATCTCTTGGTTGTGTTTTTGAGCTTATACTTGAATCATCTCTATTATATACCATTTTCAATAACAAAATTGCAGATGTACCATTTACATCTCATTGGCACAAGATTTGTTTATTTCTAGAATATATGAGTGTTATATACCACAGACTCAGGATTTGTTAATAAAAATGAGTGGATTTATTTTACTTTGAGTGGAATTTCCGGAAATTCACTTGTCACATATGAATTCAAACATTCTGCAATTTGATTTGCAAAGATCACCAAAAAAACTAAATGTTGTTGAAGACTCAGTGAGTGGCTAATGACATCAGGTCTGGCCCTGAGCGCCATAGTACACTGCAGCTATCATATCACATGGTCTATATCAGACAAGCAGGGAGGGCTATTATAGCAAGTATAAAAGTTGAGGGCCAGCCAAGAAGTGCCATTATAGGTTTTTCAAGGGTAGGTATAGGAGATTAAATCATATAGCTCATTCCTCCTAGGGATGAAAAGGACCTTATCTGATTGTGATAAACTACTTCAGGGCTAAATCACATAAAAAAATAGGAGTGTTAGTATCATTCTGTGAATAATTATCCAAATATTAAAGTAATAGAGGGAAGTTCTGTACCTGTATAGTTGTTCAGTGTAACTGTCAATGGATTGATCTGTGATTACGGTGCAGCAAACAGCACTTTAATTATATTTTTTTTTACTTTTTACACACTGCAAAAAACGAGGGCAGTATTAGGCCCCACTGTGCTAATTTTGCTACTATACCAAAATATGTGCTTCTCAGAATGTGTGCTTCCTTTTTTAAAGCCAAAAGAAAAATCCCCATAATCCTGAAACTTAAACACAACTGTCTACCTCACAAAGAGCAGCTTCAACAATTCATGAGTCAAATGAATGTCAATCCATTCAATATTAGATTGACCTACAAATTTCATAGTAAGCGGCTGGACTTCCATGACATCAGCATAGAAATGGATAATGATGCCTGATTACAGACTGATGTTTTTAATGATTGGTATTGCTTTGAATCATGCTACATTCACCCATATTGTAGCCACTATTATCGCTGTCCCATTTGGTCAGTTCCTCAGGATGAAGCGAATTTGCCCAACCAAGGAAAGTAAAGATTTGAAAAGCAGGCTAGTGACTTGAGGTCTGGATATGAGGAAAGGGGCTACAGTCAAAGGTGTATTTTGTCTGGTCATAGAAGAACGAAATTGTCACGGTCTGTATTGAATTGGAGTCTAAATTATTGCAACCACTAGGGGACACAGAGGCAGATAACGTAGTCAGATGACAGCCGGGGGTCGGTACACTGGAGAGGTAGTTCGGTAGCAGAGGATGAAGCAGATAATGTAGTCAGATGACAGCCGGGGGTCAGTATACTGGAGAGTCAGTTCGGTAGCAGAGGATCAAGCAGATAACGTAGTTAGATGACAGCCGGGGGTCGGTACACTGGAGAGGTAGTTTGGTAGCAGAGGATCAGCAGAAGGAAGAGCTTGACTAGAGGCTGGAAGCACAATAATCTCGCACTGCAGCAATCACAAGGCCAGGTTTATATAGGGCGTGTAATTAGCAATCAGAGGACCAATTAGAGAACACAGGGTGGAGCCAATCAGGAATAACAGTCACTGGTATCTGGGTTTTAGCAAGGAGCTGTTTTGCTGACTTAAATAGCTCAGGAGGTAGAGCTGCTGGGTCATAGACAGGAGGTAATGGGTTCGATTCCTGACAGAAATAGACATCATGCAATTCACTACTATACTAATCATCTAAGTGTATGAAATAGGCTGGGAGGGTGCAATTTGTTTCCACCTATAATCATGAGTGGCAAAACATGAGAGCAATTTTAAGCAAACACTGGTCAATTCTTAAAACTGAACCATCATTAAGATCTTATTCATTTATCGCCCCTCACATAACGTCTAGACATTCTAAAAATATAAAAGATATTCTAGTTAAACGTCATTATACACCATGAACGGTTAGCCCCTTTGGAAGTAGGGGTCCCAATCCAAACTTTTTTCCTTGTGGCCACTGTCTTTCCTCTACCAATGTCCTTCGCAGCACCACTTTCGACTCTGCTGATGAACTACAACATTTTTCCATCAACTAATACATAACATGCAGCAGCATCAATGTAGTTTATTGTGCCACATGTGGCTGTCCCAAAATCTATGTGGAGCATCTTATGGGGGCATAATCTATGGAGCATTTTATGGGGCAGCATATGGGCCATATTCTATGGAACATCTTGTGGGGCCATAACCTTTATGGAGCAGCATATGGGACATATTATTCTATGGAGTATCTTATGGGGCCATTATTAACCTTTGTGCATCATTATATGGGGTGTTTTTTGTATGTAGCATCTTATTGGGCCCATCATGAACTGTATGGAGCATTATATGAGGCTCCTGATTCAATGTGGATATTCAAAAACATTTAACCTACTGATGTCTCAATTAATTTTACTTTTATTGGCATCTATTTTTATTTTTGAAATTTACCAGCAGCTGCTGCATTTTCCACCTTAGGCTTATACATAGAATCATAGAATCATAGAATCGTAGATTTGGAAGGGACCTCCTGGGCCATCTGGTCCAACCCCCTGCTCAAAGCAGGATTCGCTAAATCATCCCAGTCAGATGTCTGTCCAGCCTCTGTTTGAAGACATCCATTGAAGAGAACTCACCACTTCTCGTGGCAGCTTGTTCCACTCATTGATCACTCTAACTGTCAAAAAGTTTTTTCTAATATCTAATCTGTGTCTCCTCCCATTCAGTTTCATCCCATTGCTTCTAGTCTTTCCTTGTGCAAATGAGAATAAAGTTGATCCTTCTACAATGTGACAGCCCTTTAGATATTTGTAGACAGCTATTAAGTCTCCTCTCAGTCTTCTCTTTTGCAAACTAAACAATCCCAAATCCTGCAACCTTTACTCATAAGACAGGGTTTGCAGACCGGTCACTATTCTGGTTGCTCTTTTCTGAACTTTCTCCAGTTTGTTGATGTCTTTTTTAAAATGTGGTGCCCAAAACTGGACACAATATTCCAGATGAGGTCTGACCAAAGAGGAGTAGAGGGAAATAATGACTTCATGTGATCTAGACTGTATGCTTCTGTTAATACATCCTAGAATTGCATTTGCTTTTTTTGCTGCTGCATCACACTGTTGACTCATATTCAGTCTGTGATCTATTAGTATACCCAAGTCTTTTTCACATGTGCTGTTGCTTAGGCCTATTCCTCCCATTCTGTATATGCTTTTTTCATTTTTATTGCCCAGATGTAGTACTTTGCATTTTTCCCTGTTAAAAACCATTCTGTTAGTTGCTGCCCACTTCTCCAGTTTATTTATATCTTTTTGAATCCTCTCTCTCTCTTCTCTAGTATTAGCTATCCCTCCTAGCTTTGTGTCATCAGCAAATTTAATCAGTTTACCCTCAATTCCTTCATCTAAATCGTTGATAAAGATGTTGAACAATACAGGGCCCAGGACAGAGCCCTGTGGTACCCCACTTGAGACATTCTTCCAACTGGATGTGCAGCCATTTACGACCACTCTTTGGGTACGATCACTAAGCCAGTTATGAATCCACCTAACAGTTGCCTTGTCCATTCCATACTTAGTCATGTTTTCAATAAGGTTTGTATGAGATACTTTGTCAAATGCTTTGCTGAAGTCAAGATATACTATATCTACAGCGTTTCCTTGATCCACCCAATCAGTGATTCCGTCATAGAAGGAAATTAAGTTAGTCTGACATGAATTACTAGTTACAAACCCATGCTGACTCTGTTTAATCACTTCATTCTTATCCAGGTACTGACATACATGTTGTTTAATAATTTGTTCAAAGATCTTTCCTGGTATAGAAGTCAGACTCACCGGCCTATAGTTGCCTGGGTCCACCTTCTTCCCCTTTTTGAAGATAGGAACAACATTTGCTCTTCTCCAGTCTTCTGGGACTTCTCCTGTTTTCCAAGAATTTTCAAAGATTATGGAGAGGGGTTCAAAAATTTCTTCTGCTATCTCCTTCAGTACTCTGGGGTGTAATTCATCTGGACCTGGAGACTTGAATTCATTTAGGTTAGCTAAGTGTTTCCTCACTATCTTTCTGTTTATAGATATCCTGGATTCTTCTATTCCCTTAATAGGACAGTGAAGAACAGTTGATGTCACATTTCCTTTCTGAGAGAAAACAGATGCAAAATAGGAATTTAAAAGTTTGGCCTTCTCAACATCCTGTCTTACCATTTCATCATTTTCATCCTGTAAAAATCCTATAGCATCTTTGACTTTTCTTTTACTTTTGACATATCCCCAAAATCCTTTATTAGTGCTTTTGACATCTCTTGCAAGCCTCAATTCATTGTCAGCTTTAGCTAATCTGATTTGTGCCCTGCAGGTTCTGCAGACAGCATTATATTCTTCTTTAGATATGCCTCCCTCTTTCCATTTTATAAACATTTTTTTCTTCCTTTTTAGCATGTGCTTAAGTTCTGTGTTCATCCATCCTGGCTTCCTTAAATGCTTCCTATTCTTCCCTCTTTTCGGAATTGTTAACAATTGTGCTTTGAGAATTTCATTTTTCAAGATTTCCCATCCTTCCTGGACATTTTTGTCTCTAAGGATATCCAGCCATTGGATCCCTCCAATTCTCTTTTTGAATCCCTTAAAATCTGCCTTTCTGAAATCTAACCTTGACGTCTGAGTCTTCACAGGTCTTCCGCCTCTAGTTATCCAAAATTCTAAAATAGCATGGTCGCTACCTCCTAGGGTCCCAGCCACTTTTACCTCCTCAACCATTTCCTCCCTGTTTATAAGGATTAGATCCAAGGTAGCAGTTCCCCTTGTTTTCTCCCCTACCTTTTGGAAGATAAAGTTGTCAGCCAGAGAGGACAAGAATTTCCTTGACCTGTTAGTTTTGCCTGAGAGAGATTCCCAACAAATGTCTGGATAGTTGAAATCTCCCATGACAACTATGTCATATTTTTGGGAGAACTTGGCCATTTGATGCATAAAGAGTTCATCCATATCTTCAGGTTGCACAGGCGGCCTGTAGTAAATGCCTACAATGGTGTCCTTTCCATTGTTCTGTCCTTGTATTCTTACCCAAACAGTTTCCACAGAACTCCCAGTCTCTGAAGCTTCAATCTATGTGCAGATATACGCGTTTCTAACATACAATGTGAGACCTCCTCCTCGTTTATCAAGTCTGTTTCTTGCAAATAAGTTGTATCCTTCTAGTCTTGTATTCCAATCATGTGTATTGTCCCACCAAGTTTCAGTGATTCCAATGACATCATATTTCTTCTCCTGCGTTAGTAGTTCCAATTCTCCTTGTTTGTTGCCCATGCTTTGTGCATTAGTAAAGAAACATTTTAGTTTGTGATTGGTTTCTCTTTCTCCAATATTTTTATTAATTAGATTCTTTTGTCTTTGTTCTTTCTTTCCACTTCTAATAGCAGAGTTCTCAATAGCATTTATCAGGTGTATGGCTTTTTCTGGTCTTTTGCTTCCCTTCCCATGTTGTTCTAGTTTAAAGCTCTCCTTACAAGTGTAGCAAGATGACTTCCAAATACTTGTTTTCCAGTCTTCGTAAGGTGCACCCCATCTCTAGCAAGTAGTCCATCGTAAAGGTAACTCACTCCGTGATCCAGAAATCCAAATCGTTGCTGACGGCACCATCAACGTAGCCAGTTGTTCACCTGCAGAATCTTATTCCACCTCCTTGTTCCATGGCCATCCACTGGGAGGATGGAAGAGAAGACCACCTGCGCTCCCAGTTCTTTCACTTTCTTGCCTAAGTCTTCAAAGTCTCTGCAGATGGTTTCCAGGTCGTTTCTTGCGGTGTCATTTGTCCCCACATGTAGTAGCAGGAATGGGTAGTCATCTGTAGGTCTGAAGAGTCCTGATATCCTGTCAGACACATCTTTAATTTTTGCACCTGGAAGACAGCACATTTCTCTTGAAGTTATATCCGGTCTGCAGATAGCGGCCTCTGTTCCTCTCAGCAGGGAATCCCCCATGACCACCACTCTCCGTTTCTTCTTCACAACATTTTTCTTTCTCCATCCAGGAGGACTCTGAAGGCGTACAAGGTTGCTGTTTGTGGGCAAAGTCTTATCCTGATGTATTTCTTCATTGGTTTCCTGCGTGAGAGCCTGGTACTGGTTCCTGAGCAGTATGGGTGCTGACTGCCTCCCGATCCTCCTGCTTCTCTGGGTTACATGTTTCCATTCCTCTGTTTCTTCAGATGCACTTCGAATTTCTTCTCTTTCTGTAACATGAAGAGATAATTCTGCTCTGTCTAAGAACTCTTCGCCTTCCTTAATGATCTTCAACGTAGCTAACCTCTCTTCGAGACTTTGCAACTTTTCCTCCAACAGGGACACAAGCTTGCATTTGTGGCATGTGAAGTTTGGCTTTTCCACTGGTAAGTCTGTGAACATGTAGCAAGAAATGCAGCTCACCAAATGGCTCCTGGCCTCTTCCATATTGAGATTTCTTAAAAACAATGAAAGATGAGTCAAAATTCGCGTGCCGACAGGCGCGCGGCTTTCCGATTTCCTCTTTTCAGCTGCAACAGTCAAAACCCAGTGATCGTTGAGCTCGCGGAGACTCTTCACTTATCCCAGAAGGCACTGGGAATATGCAAATAATCTCCTCAAGACTCTTCCCCTGGTTTTCCGATTTCCTCTTTTCAGCTGCAACAGCCAAAACCCAGTGATCGTTGAGCTCGCGGAGACTCTTCACTTATCCCAGAAGGCACTGGGAATATGCAAATAATCTCCTCAAGACTCCTCCCCTGGTTTTCCGATTTCCTCTTTTCAGCTGCAACAGCCAAAACCCAGTGATCGTTGAGCTCGCGGAGACTCTTCACTTATCCCAGAAGGCACTGGGAATATGCAAATAATCTCCTCAAGACTCTTCCCCTGGTTTTCCGATTTCCTCTTTTCAGCTGCAACAGCCAAAACCCAGTGATCGTTGAGCTCGCGGAGACTCTTCACTTATCCCAGAAGGCACTGGGAATATGCAAATAATCTCCTCAAGACTCTTCCCCTGGTTTTCCGATTTCCTCTTTTCAGCTGCAACAGTCAAAACCCAGTGATCGTTGAGCTCGCGGAGACTCTTCACTTATCCCAGAAGGCACTGGGAATATGCAAATAATCTCCTCAAGACTCTTCCCCTGGTTTTCCGATTTCCTCTTTTCAGCTGCAACAGTCAAAACCCAGTGATCGTTGAGCTCGCGGAGACTCTTCACTTATCCCAGAAGGCACTGGGAATATGCAAATAATCACCTCAAGACTCTTCCCCTGGTTTTCCGATTTCCTCTTTTCAGCTGCAACAGCCAAAACCCAGTGATCGTTGAGCTCGTGGAGACTCTTCACTTATCCCAGAAGGCACTGGGAATATGCAAATAATCTCCTCAAGACTCTTCCCCTGGTTTTCCCAGTTTTTTGTGGCAAAATTAGGTGGGTTGGCTTATACACGGGTCGGCTTATACACGAGTATATACAGTATATGTTTCTGATTTTGATATTTTTGTTTACCTCTAGTTCTGCATCGGACCTGATATACTCGGTATTGCCTCTTTGGACCAATTTATATCCATTTATTAAAATTTGGAAGGAGAAGCTTTAAAAAAATCTATGACATCTTTGATTCATGAACACAGGAAATTATGATTCAACCGATAATCAAGATTTACTGTCATATATTTTAAGAAACCGGTGATAATGTTAGGTATAGGTGTAATAATTGCGGAATATATTGTTTGGCTTTTTCTTCTCTGCTTCATCCAGGTGCCTTGGATGAATAATGATTGATTTTCATCCCTCTTTTTGTACCTGCTCCTTTTGGGATCAGTGTGCATGTGCGTCATACCCTGCTATGCTCTCCCATCTATGTCCCGACATCTTTGTGCTGTTCTGCACTTGTCTGGGAGCCTTATCAATGCATCCTCCCTCCCAGACATGTGCACTGGTAGCTTAATGGCTGGGGGTGGATGAGTGGCGCGTGGCAATCTGAGCATGCGCCATGAGTCTGATCCCATTGGTTAGCAATCTGATCAGGATCACAGGATTATAAGGTCTTGCAGAGCACTTTCCTCTTAAGAAAACAAAGAGATAAAGAGTCAAATGCACGTTGGGGATGCTCACACATATTATTTGTGGGACTATCTAGCAGAATGGGTAAGAACTGGCAATAACTTTCTGGCCGTATTTGAATGAGTGGAGAAATGATGTCATGAGGAGATATAATCACTACAGTGATATATATATAGATATCTTATTTTTGTTTCTCTCCTCCTAACCTATCCACCCTTAGGACCATTCTGCTAATAACTCCCTCTTTTTTGCTTTCTGTTTTGTTTGTTATTCTGGTTGTCAATTTTATAACCAATTTATTTTTTTATGATTTTTGTTTAAATAAAGAAACTTGCATTAAAACTCCACTTCATTATTCTCACAAAGTGTGTGATGTAAAAAGCTGCTTTTGTTTTTCCTGCACACTTTCTTGATGTAACAGTCCAATAGCAGACCCATGCACACCACCCAAATACTGCTGTTGTTTTCCGCTGGTTGCCATTTTATTTTCCTTAGCTAGATAGGTTGAGGTCAGTAGGACATTGGTAAGGCTGCCTTTGCATTAAAGAGTTTAAAATGGGTTCATTCTAGTCCTATGAGAACTTATGGTCTTATGCATTTACAGTATTTCCCAGTCAATTATAGGCTTTTCAGAAAAGTGATTTTTTGGGGGGAAAGTTGAGCGAAACTAGTGAATTTGAATTTCAAATAATGATTGTGTTTTAGGGGAGTTCAATATCCGCCTGGAACATCACATTCCCCTGACCATGTGCTGTAAATTCCACTGTCATAGATTGACAGCAGCATCAAAGGAGTTAATAATAGTTTGTGGACTTAATTTCCATCTTTTAGAGGGAAGTTAAGGCTGAATAATACAGCTAAAATCTGTAAACAAAAATGTAGGCTGTTTCGTAGACTGAGAACCAAATATAATGAAATAGAATGTCATATGTCCAGAGAGGAGTAAAGGAATGACACATGGCATACATACTCTAACTAAGAAAAATGCACCCTCTATAATTTTCCCAAACAAGATGCACCCTTTACCTTATCTAGTCATCTGCGTTGGTCAATCTTGCCCTTGACTTCACATTCCTAATTCCTCATGCCAGTGACTATTATTGATCCATTTATCTCAAGGACATGCCAAGAAGAGTTCCCTCCTCCTCAACATCTACAGATGTACACTTTGTTATACTAAGGAAGATATCATTATGCACAAATTTAACTGTTAACACTTCAATGCCAATGAAAATTACTAGTAAGATGACGAGCTACACTTTTCTCTATGGTGATAACTTTCTGCATCCTTCTGATATCTTGGTCACTTTAAGGGTGTGTGCACACGTTGCGGATTCCGCTGCGGTTTGGCACCAGCTCCATGGCAGGTGTCAAACCGCAGGGAAAACCCGCAGGCTAAACCACAGAAAATCTGCAGATAAACCGCAGGTCTTTTGACCTGCAGTTTTACCTGCGGATTTAGACAAATCCACGCGGAAAATTCCGCAGGACAATCCGCAATGTGTGTACACAGCCTAAGAATGGCTACATCAGTATCCACTGGGCAATCACCACATGTCATTAATATCTAATGCAGGAACAGATAACTTTCCTGACCACTAAAGATATTTCCAGTTACTTTCATTCTTAAATACTTTTATAGCTTAAGCCTCTGTGTGACTGTAATATTCAAGCTTTCTTTGCGTGACACAAGCTGCATCTCTCTGGTCGTCAGTGCTACTAAAATTATTTACTTCAGCATAGTTTGATAAACTGTATGCCGCAATGTACTGTACTGCAGTTTCTCCAGGTGCAGGAGCACAAAATTTGGCAGCTCAAGCAGATTTTCAAATCTGTCAGTCATTAGTGAGCGGAAGAGACTAATCAGGAGGAAAAAGTTCAAGGTGATTTACTTACAGAGCATCGGAATACTAACAATGTGTACACCTAATTATACATATGAATTATTCTTTTATAAAGCTTGCAAATGTTTATAACAATGCTCTTGGAAGAGATGTCTATGTGCTGTGATAAATCTGTCTGTATTTTGTATAACAAGATCAACACAAGAGCTTGTCATTCACAATAATGAGTTTAACCCCTTTATGTACATTCCAGACTATACAGAGAAACATAATGTGCATGTGCACATAGGAAAGCTGATTGAGAGCTCAATCGGTAACAGAGACTGATGTAATACATATACACATATATGTAAAATATATATTTTTATATATATATATATATATATATATATATATATATATATATATATATATTTATACATATATAAATATAATTACATACAGTACAGGGTGGGCCATTTATATGGATACACTTAAATAAAATGGGAATGGTTGGTGATATCAACTTCCTGTTTGTGGCAAATTTGTATATGGGAGGGGGAAACTTTTCAAGATGGGTGTTGACCATGGTGGCCATTGTGAAGTTGGCCATTTTGGATCCATTTTTTCCAATGGGAAGAGGGTCATGTGACACATCAAACTTATTGAGAATTTCACAAGTAAAACAATTCAACTCTCCTCTCCCACTCTTTACACACTGATGGCAACACTGCGGAAGAAATGCTAGTCTGAGGGTGTCATATTCCTTATAGGATTGCTCTGACCTGACACCCATAATGTGATGGTGCACCATCTTGCTGGAAAAACTCAGGGAATGTGCCATCTTCAGTGCATAAAGTGGACAGCACATCATCATGTAGCAATTTCAGATATCCAGTGGCATTGAGGTCTCCATTGTCGAAGAATGGCCCCACTATCTTTGTACCCCATATACCACAACATACCATCAATTATTTGTGTCAGGTTCAAGCATTCCTACATAAACAGTTTCCTGGAAAGTGGATTGGTCATCGTGGGCCAGTTTAATGGCCACCAAGGTCTCCTGATCTAACCTCCTTAGACTTTTATCTTTGGGGTCATCTGAAGGCAATTGTCTATGCTGTGAAGATACGAGATGTGCAGTATCTGAAACAATGGATATTGGAAGCCTGTGCTAGCATTTCTTCTGCAGTGTTGCTATCAGGGTGTCAAGAGTGGGAGAAGAGGGTTGCATTGACAATCCAACACAATGGGCAGCACTTTGAACACATTTTATAAGTGGTCATAAACTTGTAAATAACTCATGAAAGAATAAAGTTACGTTAAAACCAAGCACACCATTGTTTTTCTTGTGAAATTCTCAATAAGTTTGATGTGTCACATGACCCTCTTCCCATTGAAAAAAATGGATCCAAACTGACCAACTTCACAATGGCTGCCATGGTCACCACCCATCTTGAAAAGTTCCCCCCTCCCATAAACTAATTTGCCACAAACAAGAAGTCAATATCCAAAACCATTCCCATTTTATTTAGGTGTATCTATTTTAATGGCCCACCCTATATATATATCACGTCAGTTACCAATTAAGCTCACAATCAACTTTTCCTATCACACATACAAATATGTGGTTATATATTGGGTGCATTGTCTACCATAGCACATATCAATTTATAATTAATGCTGTCGTCTTAGAAAAATGACAACATTGGTAGCTAAAATCTTAAGACTTTGGTTTAATGACCAGGCATTTGAGAGGCCATATTTAAAATGAATAACCTGGCAGCTGGTAAAGTCTTTGGGCATATAATCCCAAAAATATTTTTAATTTTAGCTCAGAATGATTTTGGGAGTTCACAGTCCCACCAGATGTGTAAAAATTATGTAAATGGTTGAAGATTTTGGAGCATCGATTTTGCAAGAAAGGAAAGTTCGTTGCGTCCTCTTGTAACTTATGTATATTGCTCTCCTATATTGTGAAAGTTAATAATGGGACGCTATGGTGGTGAAGGAAAAAAGAAAGTCTACTTATAGAGTTGGTGTGAATCAGTTCCCAGTACACAGTCCATCAGCCAGTTGTTAGGGTTGGCGGAACGCACCAAATAAAAAATTATAATAAGGTTTGTTTGCAACCCGGGGTCCTCCTTGCAGTGATGGAGAAACTGCAGCTAGCACAATGACTGTGAAAGGCTGCGAGAAAACATTTAAAGCACACTGAGTTAAATGTCACTCAGTATGCACAGAGGGCAAAGTAACAAGCTCTGTTACACCACAGAGCAGTACTATGAAGCAAAGCAAAAAGGACTATACCCTGTTAGACTACACAGGCTGTAATGATGTATAGTAGGTTTCTATGAAGACAGTGGCTAGATGATAGAGTCACAGACACAGGTATACGTGAAAGTAGTTTGTATTAAACAAGCAGCACAGAACAGCACAGGTGTTGGCGGAGCCAGACAATGACAGCAGTGGTAACAGCAGCAGAACTCAGTCCAGTAGATAGCAAGTTGTACACCAGCACTATGTAGATGTACTCAGACACAGTCTTAAGAATGCAGGCAAGGACAGTCACTTAGCCCTCTCCCTTGCGGGAGGGGAATCTTCGGGCACAGTGCAGTGGCAGAGAAAGTCACTAGGTAATTGATACTGGATGTGTAAAGGTAGCAGGGATAAGTCTCTCAGGTGAAACGCACACAGCAGTCAAGATCTTCAGCGCATACCGTGAGTGCTGTAGTAGCGGTGAGCGGTGGAGGCAGGGCTGGAAGGAGCCTTCAGGGTGACACCGTCAGAAGGTCCAGGCGGCGGCAGTTAGGCAGCAGGTAATCCAGGTGGATTCAGCAGGAAGGAAGGAGGTAGCACAGCGTGCAACTCCCAGCTAGCAGATCAGGTACAGAACGAGATATACAAGCAAGGTAGTCACGTCCAGGAAAGCTATTTAAACCCGGCGGGCGGGACCAACAGGCGGTGATGTCACAGGAACCAGTATGGCCGAACGAAGCCAGGCTTAAGGGCAACAGTAAGGGCAAAGTCCGGAACACAGCAGAATAGGAACGATGCTTACACAGGCATAAATAAAAATACTAATTGGGGTCCCTATAACTTAACCCCCCCAGGGAAGACTAAGCTGGTGGTTGACCCTGCTCTGACACATGGTGTTCTTTAGCACGCATGTCTGAGGATGCCTGGTGCAGATGCTAAGTTTAAGCAGGAGTTCCCTCCCTGCACTTCCTGTCTGGACTAACACTTGCAGTGCAATAAGGGCACACATGGACACAGGGTGGAAAAGTGGCCACCAACACACCAAACACACATTATACTAGCGCACAGGTGTGTGCCATTGAGAGCTTTTTATACCTTTTTCAAGTCCAGACAGACAGGACCTTGCATGTGGGCCAATATGAAGCTGCCACACCACCAGAGCACCTGATGTCCGAGCACCAGTGGGAAGACACCATATCATGGACATGCACAATAGGATGAAATCTGGAATTAGCGTCCAGAGCACAGCGCTTCATGTGTAAACTAGTAGTCACCATAGGCTTAGCTGCAGAAACTACACCCGCAGCACGAACCTGGGCAAGGCGCTGGGACCGAAGTCTGTGCTAATCAGTCATCCCAGTGGCCGAGCCTGAATGGGAGACCACAGCACCAGACAAGGCTTGAGAGCCATCCCGTGCAGCGGGAGAATCCCAGCGCCTAACACCAGTAATCTGTGTCCCCTGCCCAGGAGCCCTGACAACCTCCTGTCACATGTACATCATGGTGATGAGGCTTCAAGCAGCTAATAAAAAAGGAGCTGAGAATGCTGTTAGGTAAAAGCTGGTACTGAGGACTCCCATCCAGCGACCACAGACATGTCTGGGTCCTGTGAAATAACTTCCACTAAGTCTACATACCATACTTACCACCTGAATTGACCCACAATACAATAGTGCAGCTATTCTTATGATCTCCTCCAGACTGTAAGAGATGATGTCACAACTTCCAATGATCTGAGTGCTGTAGCCACTTTTTGGTAGACGGGTTAGGTGGCTGGTGATTGGAACATTCTTTCTTTCTTTCTCTTTCTTTCTTTCTTTCTTTCTTTCTTTCTTTCTTTTCTTCTTTCTGTCTCTCTTTCTTTCTTTCCTTCTCTATTTCTTTCATTTTACTTCTCATGATTAACTTTCACAATATAGCCAAAAACTCCTGTAAAGTTGATTCAATGAGAGGGAAGGCAAGTATTTTTGTAAACCTGAGCCAGCCATATTGAAATAAATTGTGTCTATAGCTGTTTTCTCCAGTGCTGATGAATATGGAAGTAACATAGCTGGTTCTTGGGAATAATTATTTTGTACACTTTGGATAAACCAATGATTGGTATGCCTCCAATAATCAAAGTTGCTTCAATGCAAAATTAAAAAATTACCACACTGCTCAAAATGTGTAGACATAATATTATAATTCTATAATACATTCCACTAGTCAAGGTTATAACTGATATATGTGTACAATTATTAGCAGACCTCCAATGCCCGACAAGGCTGCTGTCCATATTTGTTATGTCCATTTTGACATAGATTATCCAAATAAGCACAGTGGCCTCACCAAATATCATAGATCTATTCAGTAATAAATTCAGTTTATATTGTGAAATTTGGTGACAGATCTGCTTTGTTTTGCTGATGTTATTATTTGTTTTAATTATGTGAACAATATAATATAAAGCATTAAACTTAAGTTAAAAATACATAAATGAAAGTATGAAAATATAAGACCCTGTGTTGTCCTCTTAACCATTCCTGATATAATATTGGTGCCCATTACAGGCAAAATAAATTGAATGAAAACTACTAGTTACACCACTATAGCTTAATAATGCTCATCCCACAGCTTCTATGAAATTTCTTGATTTTTCTTCCCATTCCTTTTACTTTACAACAGTCTTGCTGTAGCTTTGGCATTTTATTCAAGAAACACATGTACACTAATTAATATGTAGGATTATAAAAGTAAGTACACCAGGCTTATCAAGGATTATAAAAGTAAGTACACCAGGCTTGTCAAGGATTATAAAAGTAAGTGCACCAGGCTTATCAAACTTAAAAATGTATGCATCTTATATTGTGAAATCAGAGGACAGATCCTTTTTAAGGAACAGAGGACAAGGTATCATTACAGTTCTTGTTTATTATGTCCTATTATTATTACTGTATTTCAACAGCAACTGGGATTTTAGTTTTCTCTTCAGTCCAGAGACTGAATCATTTTTTATGAAGGAGAGGAACCACAATTTGCTTCCTCAACAGTAGTGTTGAGCGTTAACATTCGATATCGTGAAATATCGGATCGGATTGGATCAGACCGATACCCAAAAAGTATCTGATACCGCCGATTCCGATACCGGAAACCAATGCAAGTCAATGGGACAGAAATATCGGAATTAAAATAAACCCTTTCTTTCCTTGTAGGTTAATTCTACATGAAGAAAAACAACTAATAATAATGTAGAATGTATTTGGGGAGGTGGAGGAGACATTAAAGGCATAGAGGTTTAGCCCAATCAAATGCAATAGCAGGAATTATTTTTTTTTTAAAGACGTTCGGAGTTACAAAGATATTGACTATGTTAACCTTTTTTATATTTTGTCAGATATGTATGTTTCACTACTTCCATGCTCTTCACCTTCTTTTTTACTTCTCCCACACTTTCTCCTTCATGATCCTCAGCAGCAGCAGCATCTTTTTCATCAACTTCTTCTTCACCTTATTCATCTTCTTCTTCTTCACCTTCTTCCTATTATTCTGTTTTTTTACATTCTTCATATTCTTCTTATTCAACTATTATTCTTCTTCATATTCTACTTCAGGGGTCCTCAATCTTTTTAAACAGGGGGCCAGATTACGGTCCCTCGGACCATTGGAGGGCCAGAATATAGTTTAAAAAAAATTATGAATAAATTCCTGTGCACACTGCACATATCTTATTTAGAAGTAATAAAACAAAAATAGGAACAAATACAATATTAAAAATGAAGTTAAATCATCAAACTTACCGATTTTTTGGGTTCTTCGAATATCCTACACTTCGAGTCAATTTTTTCTCTTTCTTGATATCATTGTTTCCTAGGGATTCAAAATTGCTATTAGTAAAATACCAACATATATACAGCGCTACAAAAACAATATACCAGCAATAAAACTGCCCACACAGAGACATACAGACTGCACTGCCCATCAATGCAGCCTGATCAGTGCCCATCAATGCAGCCTGATCAGTGCCCATCAATGCTGCCTGATCAGTGCCCATCAATGCAGCCTGATCAGTGCCCATCAATGCAGCCTGATCAGTGCCCATCAATGCAGCCTGATCAGTGCCTATAAATGCAGCCTCACCAGTGCCCATATTGGTGGAACTCCACTTTTACCTCAGGCTCAGACTCGTGTGGTGCAAGAATCCCCAATAGGCAGCATTGGTCCCTAAAAGGCAGGTAAATGTACCCAATAGACAGCATACGTCTCCAATAGGCAGGTAAATGTCCCCAATAGGCAGCATAGGTCCCCACTAGGCAGGTAAATGTCCCCAATAGGCAGCACAGGTCCCCAAAAGGCAGGTAAATGTCCCCAATAGGCAGCACAGGTCTCCATTAGGCAGGCAAATGTCCCCATTAGGCAGATAAATGTCCCGATTAGGCAGGTAAATGTCCCCAATAGGCAGGTAAATGTCCCCATTAGGCAGCACAGGTCCTCATTAGGCAGCACAGGTCCCCAATAGGCAGGTAAATGTCCCCAATAGGCAGGTAAATGTCCCCAATAGGTAGCACAGGTCCCCAATAGGCAGCACAGGTCCCCATTAGGCAGCAGAGGTCCCCAATAGGTAGGTAAATGTCCCCATTAGGCAGCACAGGTCCCCATTAGGCAGCACAGGTCCCCAGTAGGCAGGTAGATGTCCCCATTAGGCAGATAAATGTCCCCAATAGGCAGGTAAATGTCCCCAATAGGCAGCACAGGTCCCCAATATGCAGCACAGGTCCCCAATAAGCAGGTAAATGTCCCCAATAGGCAGCACAGGTCCCCAATAGGCAGGTAAATGTCCCCAATAGGTAGCACAGTTCCCCAATAGGCAGGTAAATGTCCTCAATAGGCAGGTAAATGTCCCCACTAGGCAGGAAAATATCCCCAATAGGCAGAAAAATGTCCCCAATAGGCAGAAAAATGTCCCCAATAGGTAGCACAGATCCCCACTAGGCAGAACAATGTCCCCACTAGGCAGGAAAATGTCCCCAATAGGTAGCACAGGTCCCCACTAGGCAGGAAAATGTCCCCACTAGACAGAAAAATGTCCCCAATAGGTAGCACAGATCCCCACTAGGCAGAAAAATGTCCCCAATAGGCAGGAAAATATCCCCAATAGGTAGCACAGATCCCCACTAGGCAGAACAATGTCCCCACTAGGCAGGAAAATGTCCCCAATAGGTAGCACAGATCCCCACTAGGCAGAACAATGTCCCCACTAGGCAGGAAAATGTCCCCAATAGGTATCGCAGATCCCCACTAGGCAGAACAATGTCCCCACTAGGCAGAAAAATGTCCCCAATAGGCAGGAAAATATCCCCAATAGGTAGCACAATGTCCCCACTAGGCAGAAAAATGTCCCCAATAGGTAGCACAGATCCCCACTAGGCAGAAAAATGTCCCCAATAGGCAGAAAAATGTCCCCAATAGATAGCACAGATCCCCACTAGGCAGAACAATGTCCCCACTAGGCAGGAAACTGTCCCCAATAGGTAGCACAGATCCCCACTAGGCAGAACAATGTCCCCACTGGGCAGGAAAATGTCCCCAATAGGTAGCACAGATCCCCACTAGGCAGAACAATGTCCCCACTAGGCAGGAAAATGTCCCCAATAGGTAGCACAGATCCCCACTAGGCAGAACAATGTCCCCACTAGGCAGGAAAATGTCCCCAATAGGTAGCACAGATCCCCACTAGGCAGGAAAATGTCCCCACTAGGCAGAAAAATGTCCCCAATAGGTAGCACAGATCCCCACTAGGCAGAACAATGTCCCCACTAGGCAGGAAAATGTCCCCAATAGGTAGCACAGGTCCCCACTAGGTAGGAAAATGTCCCCAATAGGTAGCACAGATCCCCACTAGGCAGAACAATGTCCCCACTAGGCAGAAAAATGTCCCCAATAGGTAGCGCAGATCCCCACTAGGAAGAACAATGTCCCCAATAGGACCTGCATTAAAAAAAAAAAAAAAAAGTACTCACCTATGTCCCCGCACTGCTCTGAAGAGGCGCCCGCTCGTCTCCGTCTTCTTCCGGCACAGGCACAGACGGCGTGACATCATCAGACCGCGCAGGCGGCGTGATGACAATCACGTCGTCTCTGTGCACTGTGCTGCGGGAGGGCTGCGCAACGCCTTTCCTCGGCGCCTCGTCCCGCCCGCAATTACACGGCCCGCCGGCACTGAACTGCAGTGCAGTTCATGAGCTCAAAGTCGGCCTGGCCAGGGGCCGGATAAAAGTCTTTGGAGGGCCGCATGTGGCCCGCGGGCCGTAGTTTGAGGACCCCTGTTCTACTTCATCTTCTTCCTATTCTTCTTCATCTTATTCTTATTTGTGACAGGCATTCCTGTAGTTGTTATCTATAAAAATTTGAAGATTACACCTTCTGTTCTGCCTGTCACAAAAGATTTACAACAGGATTTGTCCGCGTTCAGTTTGGCCTGCAGCAGCAGGCATTTTCCAGGGGCATCACGAGGAGGCACGGACTCACCCCCATACACTGCTTAGTCTTCTTCTGCTTATAATTTAGATAATATCTTTTGCTCTGATTTTTAGTCTTATGCTTAATGTTCTTCTGCTTTTTGTTCTTCTGCTTCTTGGTCTTCTGCTTCTTCGTCTTCTGTCTCTTGTTGTTCTGTATCTTGGTGGTTGTCTTCATGTTCTTTGTCCTCTTGGTCATCTTCTTCAGGGTCATCTTTTTGGTCTTCTTCGGGGTGGTCTGCCAGGTCATCATCTTCAGGGTCATCGTTTTCGCGGTCATCGTCTTCTTCGGGGTGGTCTTCAGGGTCGTCGTCTTCAGGGTCTTCATCAGGGAGATCCAGAGTGATAACCAAATACCATTTCCAAAAGCTTGAACTTGGAAATGTAGCAGAGGGTACAAGAAGGCTGAGGAACTGCCGAGAACCAGCTGACGGTACTGGAACCCGGATGGGTAGCAGAAGGAACAAGAGCCAATGGCAATACCGAGCACCAGCTGATGGTACTGGAACCCGGTTACTAAGCAGAAGGTACCTGTGCTAGAAAGCACTACCAAGGACCAGCAGACATTGCTGGAACTCGGATACCGAGAAGGAGGCACCTAAGCCAAAGGCACTGCCGAGAACCAGCTGACAGTGCTGGAACCCGGATGGGTAGCAGAAGCTGCAAGAGCCAATGGAACTAGCGAGGATCAGCTGACGGTGCTGGAACCTGGAGGAGCAGCAGAAGGAACAAGAGCCAATGGCACTACCGAGGACGAGCTGACGGTGCTGGAACCCGGTTACTAAGCAGGAGGTACCTGTGCTAGAAAGCACTACGAAGGACCAGCAGACGTTGCTGGAACTTGGATACCGAGAAGGGGGCACCTAAGCCAAAGGCACTGCCGAGAACCAGCTGACGGTACTGGAACCCGGATGGGTAGCAGAAGGTACCCATGAAAAACAAAGTTGCAAGGCCGCGAGCCGGCCGCAGTTACCAAATCCCACAGTCCTACAGGGGGTGCTTGTCCTATTGACACTGCGGAACCAGCCTTTGTTGCCAGATCCCACAGCCCACATAGGAAGCCCATAAACTGCAGGCACCATAGACTCGGCTAACCCGACCGCAACACGACAGGACAATGTATTGGTGGCAAAGTGATGTTGACACTACCCAGAAACTGCAGACGTACTGGAACCAGGCTGGGCAGGAGGGAGTACCTGTGCCAAAGACAATGCCGGGAAACAGCTGGTGGTGCTGGAACCCAGGGAAAATACTACAAACAGAGTGGAGACAGAGGCCTAATTGGAGCAAGTTTAAAATCTGTAGTTGTGTGAGTGTGGACAGAGCAGGAGAAATTGCCGGACACACAGCTGGGGGTCAGATGACATTTCTGAACCCCAATAACACTGGTGCATATGTTGACTGTGCAGATGGCACTTCTGAGCAGAAACTGGCGATGTTGGAGCCCAGGGTCAATCAGGGTGTAGGCTGAGGCCTAATTTCATCAAGTTTAATATCCGTTGTACACTACTATTGATTTTAAACGTGCTCCAATTAGGCCTCTGGCTCCACTCTATCTCTAGTATTTACCCTGGCCTCCAACACCGCCAGTTGCTGCTCAGAAGTGCCGTCTGCACAATCAACACTTGTTCCTGTGTTACTGGGGTTCAGTAATGTCAGCTGATCCCCTGATGTGTGTCCGGCAATGTCTCCTGCTCTGTCCACATTCCCACTACTAGTAGTGGGAATGTGGACAGAGCAGGAGACATTGCCGGACACACATCAGGGGATCAGCTGACGTTACTGAACCTGTTATGAATGAGACACCGAAGGAGGAAAAACAAAAATACAAGCTAGGTCCAGAAAAACGGAGAGGTTGGTAGCTATCGGATTGCAGACCCCTCATCCTATCCACAACAACTAACAGTAGCCGTGGGGGGTTCCTACGATGCCCTAGACCCCTCGATCACAGCCAGAGAACTAAATAGGCCTAAAGAAAGAAAGGGGAAATCTAAACTGCCCCAGAGCAGACCCCAAAGCAATAGGCAGCCCCCAACATATAATGACGGTGAAGCAAGATGAAAACACTAACACAGATAGAAAGATAGGTTGAGCAAACAATGTGGCCCAAGCCAACTAAAAAGGACAGGATAGAAAAGCTGCTGTCTGCAATCCGTAAAAAATCCTACCAAAAAATGTCCCAACCGTCTGATAGGAAAAAAGGCCCTGAAGTCGCTAGGACTTCAAAAAGACTATATCAGCACTCAGGTAAATTCTGAAGACAGAGCAAAGAGACAAACTGATCAGAGACAAAAATGGAACTCAGCACACCCCTGACTGGGGATGGCTGAGCTCCAAAAAACAAGGAAAACAAAACAAAACTAATAAGTTCAATAGCAGAGCAAAAACTTATCTTTGGGAAGCAGGAATCAGACTGGTCTCCAAGAATCCAGCAGAGAAATCACCAGCAACTCAGAAGGGCGTCGGCTGCCTTATATCCAATCAGAATTTCCTATTACCCAGTCATCATCTACCAGATCAGGTGTTTGGTAATCAGCCTCACTACCTTCCTTCACCAGAAGAGGGAGTTCATCAGACATCGACGGTGAAGGGGAAAATGAACTCACAACATGAACCCCAGTAACACAGGAACAAGTGTTGATTGTGCAGACGGCACTTCTGAGCAGCAACTGGCGGTGTTGGAGGCCAGGGTAAATACTAGAGACAGAGTGGAGCCAGAGGCCTAATTGGAGCAAGTTTGAAATCAGTAGTAGTGTGAATGTGGAGGCAGCAGTAGACATTGCCGGACACACAGCAGGGGAGCAGCTGGCGTTACTGAACCCCACTAACACAGGAGCTAGTGTTTTTCTCTGTGCAGATGGCACTTCTGAGCAACAACTGATGGCGTTGGAGTCCAGGTTCAATCAGGGTTTAGGCTGAGGCCTAATTGGAGCAAGTTTTATATCTGATGTAGCTTGAATGTGGAGGCAGCAGGAGACTTTGCCAGACACACAGCAGGGGAGCAACTGGCGTTACTGAACCCCACTAACACAGGAGCTAGTGTTTTTCTCTGTGCAGATGGCACTTCTGAGCAACAACTGGCGGTGTTGGAGCCCAGGTTCAATCAGGGTTTAGGCTGAGGCCTAATTGGAGCAAGTTTTACATCTGATGAAGTTTGAATGTAGAGGCAGCAGGAGACCTTGCGGGACACACAGCAGGGGAACAGCTGGCATTACTGAACCCCACTAACACATGAGCTAGTGTTTTTCTCTGTGCAGACGGCACTTCTGAGCAACAACTGGCAGTGCTGGAGCCCAGGTTCAATCAGGGTTTAGGCTGAGGCCTAATTGGAGCAAGTTTTATATCTGATGTAGTTTGAATGTGGAGGCAGCAGGAGACATTGCCAGACACACAACAGGGGAGCAGCTGGCATTACTGAACCCCAATAACACTGGAGAATGTGTTTTTCTCTGTGCAGACGGCACTTCTGAGCAACAACTGGCGGTGTTGGAGCCCAAGCTCAATCAGGGTTTAGACTGAGGTCTAATTGGAGCAAGTTTTATATCTGATGTAGTTTGAATGTAGAGGCAGCAGGAGACTTTGCCAGACACACAGCAGGGGAGCAGCTGGTGTTACTGAACCCCACTAACACAGGAGCTAGTGTTTTTCTCTGTGCAGACAGCACTTCTGAGCAACAACTGGCGGTGTTGGAGCCCAGGGTCATTCATGGCGTAGGCTAAGGCCGAATTGGAGCAAGTTTAATATCTGATGTTGGGATGAATGTGGAGGGAGCAGGAGATATTGCCGGACACACAGCAGGGGAGCAGCTGGCGTTGCTGAACCCCATTAACACTGGAGCATGTGTTTTTCTCTGTGCAGATGGCACTTCTGAGCAACAACTGGCGGTGTTGGAGCCCAGGGATTACAGTTCAGGTGGTAGAAACATGAACACAACAGGAGACCTGGATACTGTTGCCAACCAATTATTTATTCTGGAAGAGGACTGGCAAGTTACGGTGAGATCCAGACCTTGTTCATTTTCAGAAAAGTAAGCCGGTCAATGTTATCGGAGGATAGTCGCGTGCGACGGTCTGTTAGTACACCACCTGTGGCACTAAAGACGCGTTCCGATAATACACTAGCAGCAGGGCAAGCCAGCACCTCCAATGCATACTGGCTAAGCTCTGGCTATGTATCCAGCTTAGAGACCCAAAACTTGAAGGGGGAAGTGCCATCTTGGAGTACACTGAGAGGGAAAGACATGTAGTCTGTCACCATCTGACGGAAACGTTGCCTCCTGCTGACTGGAGCCGTATGTGATGGTGTAGACATTTGTGGCGGGCACACAAAACTTTGCCACATTTGAGCCATACTGGTCTTGCCATGTGCTGAGGCGCTGCCTCTGCTCCCACTTTATGCAGAGCTTCCTCCACTGCCTCGACGCACAGAGCTGCTTTGTAAAGCACTAGCAGCACTGCTCTCTGGTGGAATGGAGAACATGATGGAATGCACCAGTGTGTCTTGGTACTCCCGCATTTTACGCTCCTGGTTCAACGGTGTTATGAGGCTTTGTAAGTTGTCCCGGTAGCGAGGATCTAGGAGGGTGTACACCCAATAATCAGCCATGCTGAGAATGTGGGCGATGCGGCGGTCGTTTCTAAGGCACTGGAGCATGAAATCAACCATGTGCTGCAGACTCCCAACTGCCCAAGAAATGCTGCCCCTGCTTGAGGCGTCATCTCTGCCTGCTCTGCATCACCCCACCCTCGCTGTACATACTGACTACTAGAGCATTGGGTACCTCCCTCCTCTGGGGAGATGTCTTCCTCCTCCATTGACTCCTCCTCATCCTCCTCACAAAGTGTCCCCTGCCTAGGGCTTTGTGAGGAACCACGTTGCACAGACTGTCCAGAAGCAGATGGCATTTGTGACTCCTCATCCTCCACCTCTTCCAAAACCTTCTCCCTTAGTGCTTGCAGTGTTTTTTGAAGCAGGCAGATAAGGGGGACAGTCATGCTGACTAGTGCATCATCTGCACTCGCCATCCACGTGGAATCATCGAAGGCACGCAAAACGTGGCAGATGTCCTTCATAGAGGCTCACTCAGAGGTGCTGAAGTGTGACCGGCGCACAGTGCGACTTGTTTGCGCCTGATGCGGCTGGTACTCCATTACTGCTGCCTGCTGCTCACACAACCGCTCCAACATATGTAACGTTGAATTCCACCTGGTGGGTAGGTCACATATGATGCAATGTTCTGGAAGGCGTAATCGGCGCTGCAGAGCTGCAATGCGCGATCTTACCATGCTGGAACGCCGCAAGTGAGCGCACTCTATGCGGACCTTGTGCAGCAGTGCATCAAGATCTGGATAGTCCCTCAGAAAGCTCTGCACGACCAAGTTGAGCACATGTGCCAGACATGGGATATGAGTGAGGTTGCCTAGGCCCAGAGCTGCCACTAGATTTCGGCCATTGTCACACACTACCAAGCCTGGCTGGCGATGCGCTGGCACAAACCACACGTCGCTCTCCTGCTTGATGGCATTCCAGAGCTCCTGCGCTGTGTGGCTTCGATTCCCCAAAGAAATTAATTTCAGTATGGCCTGTTGACGTTTGGCCACGACTGTGCTCATATCGGTCTTAACAGGCTCCTGCAGCACTGATTCTGAGGAACTGGAGTATGAGGAGGAGTCAATGTGTACAGACTGGATTCCTGCAATCCATGGAGTTGGCAGAACCCGTACAGCGCCACTCTCAAGATCTGTACCCGGCTCCACAACATTGACCCAATGGGCAGTGAGGGAAAGGTATCGTCCCTGTCCATGGTTACTGGTCCACGTATCGGTGGTCAGGTGGACCTTGCTACTGATGGCGTTTAGTAGCGCATGTTTAATTTTTCCCTCCACATGCATTTGCAGTGCAGGGACGGCTTGCCTGCTGAAATAAAAGCGGCTGGGCATGGTGTATTGTGGGACTGCCAATGCCATGAAGTTACGGAAGGTGTCAGTCTCCACCATCCTGAATGACAGCATTTCAAGGGCCAGTAGTTTTGCAATGCCAGCATTCAGAGCCTGTGCTCAGGGATGGTTTGCCGAGTATGGCCGCCTTTTCTCCCATGCCTGAGCTACCGATGGCTGTAGAGTGGCCTGGGAGTGTGAGGATGACAGGGAACATGGTGCTGTGGGTGGAATGTCACTTGGTCTCTGGACAACAGTGCTAGAGGTTCTTCCATGGCGATCCTGTGAGGAAGCCGAACCAGCTGTGTGTGAGCTGGAGGAAGAGGCTACAACACGAGCTGAAGAGGTGGTATGTGGTGCTGTAGGTTGGCCTACGTCTTCAGTGTGTCTTTGTAACTCCACCACGTGTTTGGTCCGCACATGTTTCCCCATATTTGTGGCATTGAGGTTGCTGACACTTTTCCCTCTTTTGACTTTATGATTACACAGCTTGCATTTGACAAAGCAAATGTCATCTGCAACTGTGTCAAAAAAGGACCACACACTGCAAGTCCTGGGAGCGCCCGTTTTGGGTTTTGGAAGAGGAATGCTCCTAACGGGTGCCGAAGTGGAGGCTACAGGCAACCAAGTCTGCCCCCTCCCTCTCCCTCCTGTTTTGGCCGTTCGGGGAATCTCTACCTCAGAGCTACTCCCACCACCTTCCTGTTCCTCACGCCATGATGGGTCAAGGACCTCATCATCTACACTCCCCTCTTCAAACACCTGCTTCTCCTGGGTAGTCTCGCCAGCACAGTACGCACCAGAAAGTGGCACCTGAGTCTCATCATCTGATGCGTACTGAGGTGTGCTGACCATAGGCACTGGCCCACCCGCCTCTTCAGATTTAGAGGGACAAAGCAGTTGCGTATCGCTGCATACTCCCTCTTCTTCACATTCTAGAATGCTGCTTGGCTGGCCCCCTGTTTACAAGCCAAGAGATTCAGAGAACAGAAGTAGAGATGGCTCCTGTCCAGGGCTCTCTGACTGCCTGGGCAATTTGGAAGGTGGTGAAGAGACAGATGGTTGCTCTTCAGTGCTCTGGCCCTGAGAGGATGTTGAAGTAATTGAAGTCGATGCATTAGCTGCCATCCATCCGACAACGGCTTCAATTTGTTAGTCCCACAGCAGTGGGGTACGGCGAAGTCCTACAAAGCTGCGCATAAAGGACTGTTGCCTGGTAAAACTGGGGGATGCTGAGTCACTGGTGCCCGCAGCAGGCACAGAATCCCCACGTCCTCTCTCTGCTGAAACTCCACGCCCACGACCACGTGCCTTACTCCCTGCCTTCTTAATTTTGGTAGACTGATAAAGATAGGCAGAAAAGTACAATGGGGGGGCTTAGTGTGCTTATTCCTGAATAGCTGCTAACAGGTATAAGAAACACTAATTTTATAAAGTGTCTGAACTATATTTTAATATGAGCTAATGTGGCCTACACAACTGTCAAGTGGAGTGTTTGGTGAACTTTATTTATGTGTTTTTTTTTCAAAAAAACAAAAAGGATGTGACCAAAGATGTGAAAGCGATAGTATCACAAACTTTTTGTCGCTATTACAGTGCAGGAAGGTAACCTACAATGCAATAGATGAGGCTCCAAAAAATAGGGTAATACTAATCTGGCTGCGGCTGCAGGGCACAAGCCAGAAAAAAGGCTCCTCTATCTACTCCTGTATAGTGTTTGCAACCAACCAATTTAGATGGATACGGATGGAAGCACACTAATAGGAGAAAAAAATCAGGAAAAATGAGCTGCAATAAAACAAAAAAAGGACTATGTATGAGGCAATGACGCACGCTGAGCGGACTACAACCAGAGGTGGCTGCAGAACACACTACAACATGACCTGCACTCACACACAGAGACCTCACAGACAGCCGTGAACAGTGCAGAGAACTGGGCACTAGCACTGAAAGGCTGCAGAAAGGCTCCGCTGTCTACTCCTATAGTGTTTGCAACCAATGTAGATGGATACGGATGGATGCACACTAATAGGAGAATTAATGAAAAATGAGCAGCAGTAAAACAAAAATAAATATGTATGAGGCAGTAACGCACGCTGAGCGGCATACAACCAGAGGTGGCTGCAGGACACACTACAGCGTGAGCTGCACTCACACAGACCTTTCAGACAGCTGTGAACAGCACTGCAAGGCAAAAGTAAGCTGCAGTGATTGATAATGTAGCCTGGTTAAAGCACAATATTATATAGCAAATCGCTATCTCTAACTGTCCCTCAGAGTCTTGAACAGCAGCCTGTCCGTAACTGAATTCACAGCAGAGTGAACCCTAAATGGCGGCGGCGGCTTTTATAGTGCATCATGACTTCATTTCAGCAGCCAATCACAGCCATGCCATTAGTTAACATCCCTACATGCCTAACAGGATGTGCCCACACTTCTGAGGATTCCTCATTGGCTGAATCAAATCAAACTGGCTCATAGCATTATGGGAACTTCCGATTCCGGTATTCGATATGCAAAAAGTATCAGAACTCAGTGTCGGAATTCCGATACCGCGAATATCGGCCGATACCCGATATTTGCGGTATCAGAATGCTCAACACTACTCAACAGATGCTCATGCTCAATTTTTAATGGGAAATTCGTATGAATCTAGGATTTTTGATTTTTGCCTTGTAACAGTTTATTTTTCTAAGATATCTTGGTCTGATTAATACCAGAAAGAAAGGCTGTGTGCACACGTTGCAGATTTGGTGTGTTCTTGTCACTTTTCTTTGCTTGGATTTGTGACCCGTTTTGAATTTTTGACTTGCAGATTTGGTGCTGAAAATAATTTGCTGAATCTCAATTTTCAGTGCATTTTTGCCCTGCATTTTTCACCATTGGCTTCTCTAAAAAATTCACCAAAAACGCATATTGTAGAAATGGTACAGACATTTTAGCCTTATAGTTAAAGAATTATGCCTCTTTCTAGAAAAATAACTATGATATTAGATTTTCTATAATCACTTATTGTAAGAGATCTATTTCACGTATACAACTGTAAATACATGTTTATACCTTTCCAAATCCCATTATTTAGCTGCTTGAACTATTTGCAAAAAGACACTGTAAATAAAATTGTTTTCAAAAGAATAGAATAAAATAAATAGAACTAAAATGTAAAGAACATAAATAAATAAGCAGTATAATTACAAAAAGCATCAACGATTTTGTGACGCAGCAACGATATCAGTAGCGATATCGCTACATGTGACACTCACCTCCGACTGGCTCCCCCGCTGGCTATCACTGATCGCGCGAGATCGGCCTGGTCCATTTCTCGTCATCAGCTTCCTGCTGCCGCTGACGAGCGAGACATGGACGCGGGCGGAAGAAGATATCATCGCTGCGTCTGAAAGGTGAGTACGACCACTGACCGCTGCTGCATCGCTGGTGAGATCTGCCTGTTTGGCAGCTCACTAGTGACCATTTAACGATGCACCAGCGATCCTGACCGGGTCGTATCGTGGGGCCTTTTGGAAGTGTCTGGCAGGAATCTAAAAGCAGAGAATAGAAATTGAAACTAATAAAATTATCATGAAAATGCATTTGGAATAAATTACCAATTTCTAACCATATATATAAGCACCACATATAGAAGATAAAAATTAGCAATATGAAGCCATGATAACAAGGAAAAAGAAAGGGAAATAGTCAAAGCATCAAAGTTTTGCGAAAGATCCCCCATTACAATGAAAAATGAACTTAGTCAATAAAGTAATGTACATACAGTAAACCAGAAAAGTTACTCACCTATTGACATATAAATCATCATGTTGGACGATGGAGCAATGGCTTCATGTTCTCTAGCAAACTAGGAGATTTTTAGTGATGAGCGAGTATGCTCGTTGCTCGGATTTTCCCAAGCATGCTCGGGTTTTCCCAAGCATGCTTGGGTGATCTCCGAGTATTTTGGCATGCTCAGGTGATCTCCGAGTATTTTGGCATGCTCGGAGATTTACTTTCTGCTGCCGCAGCGGCATGTATTGTGGCTACTTGACAGCCTGAATACATGAGGGAATTCCCTAACAAACAGGCAATCCCCACATGTATTCAGGCTGTCAAGTAGCCACAAATCATGCGGCGACAGAAACTAAATCTCCAAGCACTTTCAAATACTCAGAGACCACCCGAGCATGCTCGGGGGAACCCAAGCAACAAGTATACTCGCTCATCACTAGAGAGTATGAAACTCAACAATCAGATTCAGTATTTAAGATATTCTTATAGACAATGAATGCAGTTGAGTTCATGCATGCATACTTCTCCTAAATTCAAAACAGGACTCTGCAGCTGGTTCTCTGGTTCAGAGCCCCAACCTCAGGATCATAAGGGTCTTAGCAGTGAGACCCCAATAGAAAAGTAAGTTATCATCTTCCCTATCCTGTGCGAATGTGATGATAACCTAATTGTGGTGAAACCTCCACCAGGGGGAGCTGGTGAGGGAAGAGGGGTTACACACTAAGAGCAGCAACTCTGAGCAACAGCACATGTGCCACAGGTAATGAGAGAGAATAGTCAGATGAACCGAGTCAGAAACTAGCAGGGTCAGACGTACCAGAAGGAGCAGCAATACACGTAGTCAAAATACCAAGCCGAGAGTCAGAAAGCCAAAACATGAGCACGGGTCCAAAACATGATATGAAATACATGGTCGGGGTACAAGCCGGGGGGTCAGATGCCAGAGAGGGAACGTAACAGCAGAGACGAATACCAAGAGATGGGGTCAGAGATCAGTCCGGGTCATACACGTAAATATCAGTCAAAGGCAGGAGGATCACCAAGGTACAAGGGTCAGAGGCTCTAAACTGGAAGCTTGAGCTATCACTAACACTGGTCAGCAGGCTGTGAGAGGCTGAAACAACCCAGCTAGCTCCAGAACGAGGCTGAGGAGATTAACCCCTGCATGACCAGTCCAGAGTGAAGACAGCAGAAGATAAACTCCGGACTGGACCATGACACTAATATTTTGGGAATAACACTTTAGGTGGCAAGAATCCATGTAGAAGAACTGTATTCTTAGCAGAAAAAAACTGGGCTAGAGAATTTATCCATGGATTATGGAAATGAGGTGGAGAGTGGGTGGCCTTACTGTGGAGGTTCCATTTATAATGTCCATTTTCTTATGTATATATCTAGAAGCATGAAACATTCATATGATCATGGTCCATATGTCAATTAAACAAATGCTACTGACATCTCATGATTTGATCAGATCTCTACATGAATAATCATAAGCAGAAATCAATCTGAATTGCTTAGCTGCCATAAAAATCAATAAACATTAAACAGATCTTGTATAGATTGAGGATAAGAGCATAGTGGATTGAGAGTGACTTAGGACTTTAAAATAACTACTTGTGCTTGCTTACATCATATTGTAAATTCAGACCGGACATTAAAAGGAGTTGGTGGCACAAAACCTCATTTTTACAACTGCAATTAATTGCGCAAAATATGGCCAATTTTCTAGAAATTATTGCAGCACGCTTCATTTGGAAACTCCAGTTGTCCTTTTGGCTCCCTTATCAGAATGTCCTGATTTTTTCAGGGTTGCCTCTTTTAGTGTTCAGATTCTTATAATCTTACCTGCACAATAACAGGAATCTGTCTGCTGCCTGTATATAAGGGGATCTGCTCGATAGGACTCAGCTAAGTAGCACATGAAATCACTAACACTGAACATATAGAATGGTAGAATGACAGAATGATATAGTTGGATAGGACCTCCTGGGTCATCTGGTCCAACCCCCTGCTCATAGCAGGATTCACTAAATTGTCCCAGACAGAAGTCTGTCCAGACTTCCATTGAAGTAGAACTCATCACCTCTCCTAGCAGCCTGTTCAACTTATTGATCACCCTAACTGTCAAAAAGTTTTTTTCTAATATCAAATCTGTGTCTCCTCCCATTCAGTTTCATCCCATTGCTTCTAGTCTTTCCTTGTGCCAATGAGAATAAATATGATTCTTCTACAATGTGACAGCTAGAGTTGAGCGAAACGAGTCGAAAAAAATTCAAAAGTCGCCGACTTTTGGCAAAGTCGGGTTTCATGAAACCAAACCCGACCCTAGGATGAGGTCGGCCACGAGGTCGGCGACTTACGCGCCAAAGTCGCTTTTCAAAAGTTTGTTTTGCGCTCTTTTTCAGCCAATCAGGATCCACGGACACTGTGGGCAACGTGATGACATAGGCACGGGTCACCCCATCTTTCAGAAGGGCATGCAAGTGATTGGCTTGCTTTGGTGGTCGTCACAGGGGGTATAAAAGGGCGTGCACGCCGACCGCCATCTTACTTCTGCCGATCTTAGTATAGGGAGAGGTTGCTGCTGATTCTGTAGGGAGAGCGTTAGGCAGGGAAGAAGACAAAAAAACTGCGTCTGCTGCTAGCGATTTGGCCTGCACAACACACCAGTCACTGTGTGTGCAGTGCAAGGGGAGGCTATATAGTGGTGTATCAGTGGTGTTGGTTGTTGGGCTGCCTTCTAAGGCTTCCTGACATTCCTGCATTGCTGTTTACCCACTGCTCCGCAAACTGCTTTTTTAAAAGCAATCCCAATTTTTTTTTTTTGTCCTGCTAAGAAGACAAAAAAACTGCTTCTGCTGCTAGCAATTTGGCCTGCACAACACACCAGTCACTGTGTGTGCAGTGCAAGGGGAGGCTATATAGTGGTGTATCAGTGGTGTTGGTTGTTGGGCTGCCTTCTAAGGCTTCCTGACATTCCTGCATTGCTGTTTACCCACTGCTCCGCAAACTGCTTTTTTAAAAGCAATCCAATCTCCCTTATCCTCTAGTCACTTTTGTCACAGCTGTGCCATCGAGCCTGTCACATAGCGCTCAGATATTCATTGGGCCTCACACAATCCAAAAGTGTCCAGTGTCCAAAAGTGTGTGCAGAGATTCAAAATCTCCCTTATCCTCTAGTCACTTTGGTCACAGCTGTGCCATCGAGCCTGTCACATAGTGCTCAGATATCAGTGGGCCTCACACAATCCAAAAGTGTCCATCCAGTGTCCAAAAGTGTGTGCAGAGATTCAAAATCTCCATTATCCTCTAGTCACTTTGGTCACAGCTGTGCCATCGAGCCTGTCACATAGCGCTCAGATATCAGTGGGCCTCACACAATCCAAAAGTATCCATCCAGTGTCCAAAAGTGTGTACAGAGATTCAAAATCTCCCTTATCCTCTAGTCACTTTTGTCACAGCTGTGCCATCGAGCCTGTCACATAGCGCTCAGATATTCATTGGGCCTCACACAATCCAAAAGTGTCCAGTGTCCAAAAGTGTGTGCAGAGATTCAAAATCTCCCTTATCCTCTAGTAACTTTGGTCACAGCTGTGCCATCGAGCCTGTCACATAGCACTCAGATATCAGTGGGCCTCACACAATCCAAAAGTGTCCATCCAGTGTCCAAAAGTGTGTGCAGAGATTCAAAATCTCCATTATCCTCTAGTCACTTTGGTCACAGCTGTGCCATCGAGCCTGTCACATAGCGCTCAGATATCAGTGGGCCTCACACAATCCAAAAGTGTCCATCCAGTGTCCAAAAGTGTGTGCAGAGATTCAAAATCTCCCTTATCCTCTAGTCACTTTGGTCACAGCTGTGCCATCGAGCCTGTCACATAGCGCTCAGATATTCATTGGGCCTCACACAATCCAAAAGTGTCCAGTGTCCAAAAGTGTGTGCAGAGATTCAAAATCTCCCTTATCCTCTAGTCACTTTGGTCACAGCTGTGCCATCGAGCCTGTCACATAGTGCTCAGATATCAATGGGCCTCACACAATCCAAAAGTGTCCATCCAGTGTCCAAAAGTGTGTGCAGAGATTCAAAATCTCCCTTATCCTCTAGTCACTTTTGTCACAGCTGTGCCATCGAGCCTGTCACATAGCGCTCAGATATTCATTGGGCCTCACACAATCCAAAAGTGTCCAGTGTCCAAAAGTGTGTGCAGAGATTCAAAATCTCCCTTATCCTCTAGTCACTTTTGTCACAGCTGTGCCATCGAGCCTGTCACATAGCGCTCAGATATTCATTGGGCCTCACACAATCCAAAAGTGTCCAGTGTCCAAAAGTGTGTGCAGAGATTCAAAATCTCCCTTATCCTCTAGTCACTTTGGTCACAGCTGTGCCATCGAGCCTGTCACATAGCGCTCAGATATCAGTGGGCCTCACACAATCCAAAAGTGTCCATCCAGTGTCCAAAAGTGTGTGCAGAGATTCAAAATCTCCCTTATCCTCTAGTCACTTTGGTCACAGCTGTGCCATCGAGCCTGTCACATAGCGCTCAGATATCAGTGGGCCTCACACAATCCAAAAGTGTCCATCCAGTGTCCAAAAGTGTGTGCAGAGATTCAAAATCTCCCTTATCCACTAGTCACTTTGGTCACAGCTGTGCCATCGAGCCTGTCACATAGCGCTCAGATATCAGTGGGCCTCACACAATCCAAAAGTGTCCATCCAGTGTCCAAAAGTGTGTGCAGAGATTCAAAATCTCCCTTATCCTCTAGTCACTTTGGTCACAGCTGTGCCATCGAGCCTGTCACATAGCTCTCAGATATCAGTGGGCCTCACACAATCCAAAAGTGTCCAGTGTCCAAAAGTGTGTGCAGAGATTCAAAATCTCCCTTATCCTCTAGTCACTTTGGTCACAGCTGTGCCATCGAGCCTGTCACATAGCGCTCAGATATCAGTGGGCCTCACACAATCCAAAAGTGTCCAGTGTCCACAAGTGTCTGCAGAAATTCAAAATCTCCCCTGTCCTATAGACACCTTGTACCTTGTTTTACATTACTATATAGTTTGTTGGATTTTGTCTACATTTCTACCAAAAATGAGGAAGGCTGGTGGAAGAGGCCGTGGAATTGGGCGGGGGTTGGCAGCTGGTAATGATGGTGTTGGTGGTGGATCTGATGGTAGTGGCAAGAGCAAAATAGGACCGAATGCAGGAGGTGCTGACCCTGCATCATCGTCTGGCTACATAAGGCCTCGAACGCTTAGTTTTCTAGGAGTTGGCAAACCGCTTTTAAAGCCAGAGCATCAGGAAAAAGTTTTGTCTTACATTGCTGACTCAGCCTACAGCTCTATCGCCTCCTCTTCTTCAGTTGTAAAAAGTAAAAGCACTGAGTCGTCATTGGAGGCTCATGTTCATGAACCACACCTTTCCTTGTGTCCTTCACCCCAACCAAGATTGAAGGATGACGCAGGCCATACTACTGATTACTCCATGGAGCTGTTTTCACATACCATGCCTGGATTATCAAGTCAAATGGTGAATTACCCAGGCCAAGATGAATCTGACATGGAGTGCACTGATGCACAGCCGCTGATGGATGATTCTGCTGGTACATTCACTCAGAGCACTACATTGTCCTCGCAGTGTACAGAGCCAGATTCTGACCCTGATGAGACTCAGGTGCCCCTTCCCTCACACTATACCACCATACACGGTGACACAGAGGAAGGTGCACATGACATAGAAGAGGAGGTGATGGATGACCCAGTTGTTGACCCAGATTGGCATCCATTGGGGGAAGAGGGTGCTGCTTCCAATAGCTCAGATGAGGAGCATCCACAGCAGACATCGACATCGCAACAGCTGTTATCTGGCAGGCCCGGAGCACTCCAAAGACAGGTTCCAAACATCAAAAGAGTTGCTGGACAGCTTGTCCAGAGGGTCAAAAGATCACAGCGTGCTAGGCCGCAAAATGTCTGCCAAAGTAGGAAGAGTGCAGTGTGGCACTTTTTTGAACAAAATCCTCATGATCAGGCCAAGGTTATCTGTAAGAAGTGCGCAAAGACCTTTAGCCGAGGGAAAAATCTGAAAAATTTGAATACCAGTTGCATGCTTAGACATTTAACCAGCATGCACTTGCAAGCGTGGACACAACACCAAACCTCAAGTGCCACATGTGCAACTGATCACAACGAAGGTAGTCAGCAACGCTACATTGTTTCCCCCAACTGTAAGCCCACCGGTTAGCACAGCAGCAAATGTTGAGGTGTCGTTGCAAGACCACAGCAGTCAGGGAATCCCACTGTTATATCAACGAAATACTGATTCTAGGCCATCAGAAAGAACACTAACTCCATCACCATCATCAACCCTCTCTCAGTCCGCCCTGTCCACCGCTACTTCCACCATATGCAGCTCTCAAGTCCAGCTCACCCTCCCAGACACTATGAGTAGGTCAAGAAAGTACTCAGTCTCTCATCCGCGTACACTGGGTTTGAACGCCCACATTGCCAAACTAATCTCGTTTGAGATGATGCCCTTTCGGTTGGTGGAAAGCACAGCTTTCCGCGAACTCATGGCCTATGCAGTACCACGGTATGACCTACCCAGTCGCCACTTCTCTCGCAAAGCCATCCCAGCCCTCCACCCTCATGTGAAAGACCGCATTGTCCATGCACTCAAGCAGTCAGTGAGCGGAAAGGTGCACCTCACAACTGATGCATGGTCCAGTCGGCATGGCCAGGGCCTTACGTGTCCATCACTGCGCACTGGGTTAATGTGGTGGATGCAGGGTCCACAGGGGACAGCGGTGGTGGGACAGTGCTGCCTAGCCCACGGTATAGGAAACAGTTGGCTGTAGGCGTTCGACCCTCCTCCTCCTCCTCCAGAAGCGAAAGCTCGTCCACAGAGCGCAGTCGTACGAGCACTCCATCTGCAGCTGCCACTGTTGCACACGATGTGTCCCCCTATCGAGCAGCTAGTGGAAAGCGTCAGCAGGCTGTGTTGCAGATGATGTGTTTGGGCGACAGACACACCGCCGAGGTGCTGGCCGAGTACTTGAAGCGACAAACTGAGTCATGGCTGGGCAGTGTACATCTTGAGGCAGGCAAGGTAGTTAGTGATAACGGCTGTAATTTTGTGGCAGCCATAGCCCTTTCAAAACTCAGCCACATACCTTGCTTGGCTCACACCTTGAACCTGGTGGTGCAGTGCTTCCTCAAAAATTATCCGGAGTTAACAGCCCTGCTCCAGAAGGTGCGAAGACTGTGCGCGCACATCCGCCGGTCGCCTGTACACTCCGTTCGTATGCAGAAGCTGCAGCGATTGCTCCACCTTCCCAACCACCGCCTCATTATCGACATTGCAACAAGGTGGAACTCCACCCTGCACATGGTGGGGTGGAGCGGCTGTGCGAGCAGAGGCAGGCCATAATGCATTTGTGGGAGGATACACAGCCAGGCACATTGAGAGCAGACATGGAGTTGACAGGTGTGCAGTGGTCGAAGCTGAAAGACCTTTGTAAAGTCCTTCAGTGTTTTGAGGAATGCACACGGCTGGTAAGCGCAGACGACGCCATCCTAAGCATGAGCATCCCACTTATGCGTCTGCTCATGCAAACTTTGACGCACCTTAAGGAGCAGGCGTCTGCAGCCAATGTTGATGAGGAGGAAGAGGAGGAGGGAATCCTTGATGACATTCAGCCATTGTCTGCTCAGGGACCTCTCCTGGACGAGGTGGAGGAAGAAGAGGAGGAGGAGGATGATGATGGGGATGATTACTTAGGGGAGGAGGATGCATCTCGTGGGGCAAGTGAAAATGTTGGCGTGGCAAGGTCTGGTACAGGGTTTGTGCATGACTGGAGGGATGTGGATTTGCCAGAAAGTGCTCCTCCACCCAGCACTCGCAGTGCATCATTGACACCGGGAACATTGGCCCACATGTCAGATTATGCCTTGCGGATCCTAAAAAGGGACCCCCGCATTGCCAAAATGATGAACGATGACGACTACTGGTTGGCCAGCATCCTGGATCCACGCTATAAAGGCAAATTACAAAACATCATGCCACAGGAGAACCTTGACCTAATATTGGCTAATAAACAAGCAACTCTGGTAAATCGGTTGCTTGAGGCATTCCCAGCACACAGCAGCGGTGATGGTTCTCACACGAGCCGTACGGGCCGGGGGCAGCTTGGCAGAGGTGTTCGTGGTGCACACAGCAGAAGTGGCGTTGGAGACAGGGGTTTCATGACAATGTTGTGGACTGATTTTTCAAATACCGCTCACACAACTGGTAATACTGCATCGATGGAAAGTGACAGGAGACAGCAGTTGTCAACTATGGTTACAAACTACTTTTCCTCCCATATCGATGTTCTCCCACACAGGTCATTCCCCTTTGACTATTGGGCCGCTAAACTGGACACCTGGCCTGAATTGGCCCAATATGCCTTACAGGAGCTTGCTTGCCCAGCTGCAAGTGTGCTATCGGAAAGAGTCTTCAGTGCAGCTGGATCAATCCTGACAGAAAAAAGGACCCGTCTGTCAACCCAAAATGTGGATGATCTAACCTTCATTAAAATGAACCACGCATGGGTTTCCAAGGATTTTGTCCCACCTTCCCCTGATGACACATAGGGTGACAGAAAAATGGCTTGCTTTGGTACTTCACCTATTTCGCCTTTTGCATCAGCTGAATGTCCAACATCAACATATGCCACTTTCTAAAACTCCCTAACTGTGCTGCCTCCCCCCCCATGGCCGGGGTCACCACCTAGCGCACGACACCGTGCGAGTGCCGTTGCCCTGGACAGGTGGGTAGGCCGACTCTTGGGCGCGGGCACTGGCACAGGGTCCCTC
Source organism: Dendrobates tinctorius (assembly GCF_039654945.1). Classification (NCBI taxonomy): domain Eukaryota; kingdom Metazoa; phylum Chordata; class Amphibia; order Anura; family Dendrobatidae; genus Dendrobates; species Dendrobates tinctorius. Next base: position 15,130,906 of record NW_027361699.1, read on the forward strand.
ATAGTGCAATCAAGTGTCTCTGACGGTGGTGGTGCACACCCGCCGTCAGACACACCGCTGTACTATGAGGGGCCCAGTGCCAGTACCGACGCCCACGAGTGGGCCCCCCTTGCTTGGGCAGGGCCCCAGCATTTGCAATCTTTACCTCTCCCTGCTCCTCCGCTGTGTAATCTGGGCCGTCAAATCCATACTGTGCCTGACACCGTCTGAGCCTCCCTCCTGATGTATAGACATATATTTTGAATGTGTACGCTATCCATACATGTTATCCGGGGATACGGTACCCTTTCTAACCTTTGTGCAATCACGTGCAATCCATACTGGGCCTAACACCGTCTGAGCCTGCCTCCTGAGACATATATTTTGAATGTGTACGCTATCCATACATGTTATCTGGGGATACAGTACCCTTTCTAACCTTTGTGCAATCACGTGCAATCCATACTGGGCCTAACACCGTCTGAGCCTGCCTCCTGAGACATATATTTTGAATGTGTACGCTATCCATACATGTTATCCGGGGAAACGGTACCCTTTCTAACCTTTGTGCAATCACGTGCAATCCATACTGGGCATAACACCGTCTGAGCCTGCCTCCTGATGTATAGACATATATTTTGAATGTGTACGCTATCCATACATGTTATCTGGGGATACGGTACCCTTTCTAACCTTTGTGCAATCACGTGCAATCCATACTGGGCCTAACACCGTCTGAGCCTGCCTCCTGAGACATATATTTTGAATGTGTACGCTATCCATACATGTTATCCGGGGATACGGTACCCTTTCTAACCTTTGTGCAATCACGTGCAATCCATACTGGGCCTAACACTGTCTGAGCCTGCCTCCTGAGACATATATTTTGAATGTGTATGCTATCCATACATGTTATCCGGGGATACGGTACCCTTTCTAACCTTTGTGCAATCACGTGCAATCCATACTGGGCCTAACACCGTCTGAGCCTGCCTCCTGAGACATATATTTTGAATGTGTACGCTATCCATACATGTTATCCGGGGATACGGTACCCTTTCTAACCTTTGTGCAATCACGTGCAATCCATACTGGGCCTAACACCGTCTGAGCCTGCCTCCTGAGACATATATTTTGAATGTGTACGCTATCCATACATGTTATCTGGGGATACGATACCCTTTCTAACCTTTGTGCAATCACGTGCAATCCATACTGGGCCTAACACCATCTGAGAATGATAGATGGGGCCCACCATACACTGGAACATTCCAAAGGTGGACATCAGACACTGGAGCAGCATTTACAGGGCCCATTATACACTAGAGCTTTAGAAATGGGGCCCATTATGTTTGGAGCATTATTTGGGCCCATAAGACAGTAGAGCTTCATCCATGGGGACCAACATATGCTGTAGCATTATGTGGAGCTCATCATATACTGTTTCAAACATTATATGGGACCAATGATTCTGTATGGAGAAATAGATGGGCCTCGTCATGAGATGTAAAAAGTGAGGTATTTTTCATTGTACTATACCGCTATTTCTCTGCCGTATCGGAGCATGATGAGTTGTGGTATGTGTTAAAGGGGCGCTCTTTCGCCCAGGGCACATGAAAACCTGGAGCCAGCCCTCCCCCCCACAGTCTGTAGCCAAATAACCCCCATTTTTCAGTGCGTAACTTGTATTATGAAGTTAATTAAGGTTGACAAGCTTAAGTAAGAAGAATTGATGCTTTTGGCATTCAAATGGGCACTGTAGGTGTGTTTCCTGTCCTCCTCTCACTGCCGACTTTTATTCCCCATTGACTTACATTGGGTTTCGTGTTTCGGGACGACCCCGACTTTTCCCTATAATCGGACGATCTTGCTCGACCCGACTTTTGGAAAAGTCGGGTTTCACGAAACGAAACGCGACCCTAAAAAACCAAAAGTTGCTCAACTCTAGTGACAGCTCTTGAGATATTTGTAGACAGCTATTAAGTCTCCTCTCAGTCTTCTTTTTTGCAAGCTAAACATTCCCAAATCCTTAACCGTTCCTCATAGGACATGATTTGCAGACCGGTCACCATTCTGGTCGCTCTTCTCTGAACTTGCTCCAGTTTGTTGATGTCTTTTTTAAAATGTGTTGCCCAAAACTGGACACAGTATTTCAGATGAGGTCTGACCAAAGAGGAGTAGAGGGGGATAATGACTTCATGTGATCTAGACTGTATGATTCTGTTAATACATTACAGAATTGTATTTGCCTTTTTTGCTGCTGCATCACACTGTTGAGTCATGTTCAATCTGTGATCTATTATTATACCCAAGTCTTTAGGTGGAACATTAGGTGAAACACATTAAGTGGAAGTTCTGAGAAGAAACATTAGAAGACATCTGTTAAGGGCTGGCGGAACACACCAAATAATAAGATGGTGTTTAGGTGCGTTCGCAGCCCGGGGTCCACCGTGCAGAGGTGTTAACTGCTGCTCGGTAATGGCAGACGCGATATGGCGGTGCAATAACGGCACACACGGGGTTAACCTCACCCAAGGTGTACCGAGGCGAACTCTTATGACTTAGAGCCGCACTACCGCAAATAATAGATGCCGTAGCCTGTTTTCGCTCACAGAGCTCGGCAGAGTAAGCGAAGCGTAACGTCACAGAACTCAGCCCTTAGACAGTAGGACTGAAGTCCCTCTAGACCGCTAGCGCCCAGCACCGCGACTGCGATACCAACAGGGATCAAATAAATGGCATGTGCAAGTGTGCAGACGGCCGGTATGCACTGTGGCCTACAGGCTAGCCACTAGCAGGCGCTGACTCAGTCTCTAAACCCTAACAACAGACGTATCAAAGGGTAGGGGTTTCATAATGAGTCAGACACCAGATACATGCATCCATGCATGCCGAGCGGCCATGCAAACCTTTTATAGCCGCAGGCGTCCGTGATCCTCCTTGCTTCTCGGATGGGCCAATCCGAACACGAGCAGGACCTGAGCACATGACCTTTGATCTCCAATGGGAGATCACTCCACAGGCATGCTCAGTGGCCCGACATGAGGACTTAGTCCCTGGAGGATCTTGCTGCAGAGCAGCATGCATTGCCAAAGCTGAACCAGGGGTGGCAGCAGCAAGCAAACCCACGGAGCTGGTCTGCACAGAGCGCCGGGACCGACGAGTTTGCTGAGCAAGCTCCTCTGCGGCTGGGGAGGAATGGGAGACCGTCGGAGGCAAGGCTCGGGATACCCGCTGTGCAGTCCCTGAAATCTGACGCCTAACATTACCCCCCCTCCTAGGGCCCCCTCCTCTCTGAGCCGCGCTCCGCTCAAACTCTGCGATGAGAAGAGGAGCGTGGATATTCTCCACCAGGTCCGGGCCTCTGGACCATGACCCTTCCAATCCACCAAGTAAAACTTTTTGCCCCGCATCACCTTGCATCCCACGATGGCATTGACCTCAAACTCGTCAGACGACAGATCTGATGTTCTGGCAGCTGGCTCAGAAAACCGGGACATGTGAACTGGCTTGAGGAGAGACACATGAAACGTGTCCGAGATAGCCAAGTGTGGTGGAAGGGCTAGACGGTAGACCACAGGATTAATCTGCTCGAGGACCTTGAAAGGACCGATGTAGCGTGGTGCGAACTTAGCGGATTCCACCCGCAGCCTGATGTTATGGGCAGAGAGCCACACTAAGTCGCCAGGGGCAAAGGTCAGAGCAGGGCGCCGGCGGGTATCAGCGGAGGACCTCATTCTCTCCTTGGAGGCCCGGATAGCATCCTGCATGCGGTCCCAAATGTCACGTGCTTCCACTGCCCAGTCTGCCACCCTAGAGTCGGTGGATGACACGGGCATGGGCACGGGGACGCGCGGATGCTGACCGTAATTTAAGAGAAATGGGGTCTGACTGGTGGAATCGGCTACCGCGTTGTTCAAGGCGAACTCCACCCACGGCAGTAAGGATGCCCAATCATCCTGCCTAGCCGAGACAAAATGTCGCAGATATGTCACCAGGGTCTGGTTGGCTCTCTCCACCAACCCATTCGTCTCGGGATGATAGGCCGAAGAGAGATTTAGCTCAATGCTGAGCAGAGAACAGAGCTCTCTCCAGAACCGAGAAGCAAACTGGGGACCCCGGTCGCTGACAATCTTATCCGGCATGCCGTGTAGGCGGAAAACATGTTTAATGAACAATGCCGCTAGGCCTCGTGCCGACGGTAGCCGAGAGAGTGGTACTAGGTGCACCATCTTGGAGAAATGATTGGTGATCACCCAGATGACGGTGCTGCCACTGGACTTGGGCAGACCCACCACAAAGTCCATACCAACCATCTCCCAGGGCCTGTCCGCAACCGGCAGAGGATAGAGTAACCCAGCGGGCCACTGCCGAGAGGGACGATTCTGGGCGCAAGAGACGCACGCCTGAATATAGTCCTTGACGTCACGGGCCATATGCGGCCACCAGTACGTCCTCTCCAGTAGTTCAGTGGTCCGTTTGATCCCGAAATGACCTCCCACTCTGGACGAATGAGCCCACGAGAGGACCTACGGTCGCAGATGGACAGCGACAAAAGTCTTGCCTGGAGGTACAGACTCAAGAGCAACCGGAGCCACGGTCCTCAGGCTATCCGATGGGACTATCAGTCGAGGCTCCTCCTCCTCCTCTGATGACACCACAGAGCGAGAAAGAGCATCGGCTCGGACGTTCTTCTCCCCGGAGAGAAAATGTAGTGTGAAATGGAACCGGGAGAAGAACAAGGACCATCTGGCCTGACGAGAATTCAGCCGCTGAGCCGTCTGCAAATAGACCAAATTTTTGTGATCGGTGAACACCTGGAAAGGATGGCGAGCCCCCTCCAGGAGATGTCTCCATTCTGAGAAGGCCAGCTTCATTGCTAGCAACTCCCTGTCCCCGATGGAATAATTCCTCTCCGCCGGTGTGAAGGTCTTGGAGAAGAAGAAGCATGGGTGCTTCCGACCTTGCGAGTCCTTCTGGAAAAGGACCGCCCCAGCACCGACGGAGGAGGCATCCACTTCTAGAATGAATGGCTTATCTACATCAGGGCGATGTAGAATGGGAGCGCTAGCAAAATGGGACTTAATGGAGGCGAAAGCCTTGGAGACAGTCTCCGACCACAGTTTGGGGTTCGCACCCTTCTTGGTGAGGGCTACCACGGGTGCAACCAAAGTTGAGAAATGGGGAATGAATTGGCGATAGTAATTTATGAACCCCATAAAGCGCTGCACCGCTTTGAGAGAATGGGGTTCCTGCCAATCCATCACCGCCTGTAGCTTGGCAAGATCCATGGCCAAACCCTGGGCTGAGATGATGTAACCCAGGAAAGGCAAGGACTACTGCTCAAACACACATTTCTCCAATTTGGCATAGAGGGAGTTGTCCCGCAGGAGATCGAAAACTTTGCGAACATCTCTCCAGTGGGAGTCAATATCTGGAGAAAAAATAAGAATATCATCCAGATAGACTACTACCGAGGTGGCAAGCATATCCCGGAAGATATCGTTCACAAAATCTTGGAAGGCGGCTGGGGCGTTACATAGCCCGAAGGGCATCACCAGATATTCATAGTGCCCATCTCTGGTGTTAAATGCCGTCTTCCATTCGTCCCCATCACGGATGCGAATCAGGTTATAGGCTCCCCGCAGATCAAGCTTAGTAAACACTCTCGCTCCCCGTAGCCTATCAAATAGTTCCGATATCAGGGGCAGAGGATACTTGTTCTTAACGGTTATGGCGTTAAGTCCCCTGTAATCGATGCACGGACGTAATTCCCCATTCTTCTTTTGGACAAAGAAGAATCCCGCTCCCGCCGGGGACACCGACTTCCTAATGAATCTCCTTGCCAGATTCTCCCTGATATACTGCGACATGGCCTCTGTCTCTGGGAGAGATAGGGGGCATACTCGACCCCGGGGAGGCTCAGCGCTGGGCAAGAGGTCAATAGGACAGTCGTAAGGGCGGTGCGGCGGAAGGATCTCCGCCGCCTTCTTGGAGAAAACGTCTGCATACTGCCGATATGGCTTGGGAAGCAAGGAGAGATCTGCAGGAACCTCAGAAGTAGCGACCTGAATGCAGTCCCTCAGACACCTACCCTCGCAGGACTTACTCCAAGCGAGGATTTTCCCCGAGGACCAGTCTATGTGGGGAGAGTGGGCCCGTAACCAGGGAACCCCTAGGAGGACCTGGTCGATACCTTCTGGCATCACAAGGAGAGACAGCATCTCCTGATGAGACGGAGACAGATAGAGTCTCAGTGGAGCCGTTTGGTGGGTGATTAGGGACGGGAGTGTCGCCCCATTCACCACCCTAATGGTGACTGGCTGAGGTAGCAAGACCAGAGGGACTGCGTGTTGTTGAGCGAAGGCAGATGACATAAAGTTGCCCTCCGCCCCAGAGTCCACACAAACCTCCACCATCAGAGTGGAAGACTCAAACTCTAACGCCCCTTTAAACAGGAGCTTGGAGGAGAAATTAGCTGTGTCTAGTAGGCCCCCTCCGATAACCACTAGATGGGGGAGTTTCCCGGCCGCTGTGGACACTGGTTAGCGTGGTGCCCAGTCTGCCGACAACGGAAGCAGACTGGGGGTACCCGCACGGACCGGACCCTGGACCCTGTGCGGGACACCTCCATGGCCTCTGGAGGCTCAGGCGGTGGGCCGAGGGGTTCCAGCGGTCTGTCAAAATTTGGAGCCAACTTATAGCGTTGGCGGGACCTGGAGCGCTCCAACCCTCGCTCAGTGAAGCGAACGTCAATCCGGGTGGAGACTGTAATGAGCTCCTCTAGGGTGGTGGGCACCTCCCTGGTGGCCAGGGCGTCCTTGACATGATCAGCCAGGCCTCTCCAGAATATGGGTATGAGCACCTTATCTGGCCCCTCCAGCTCAGAGGCCAGAGTTCTGAAGAGGATGGCATACTGGCTGACCAAAGACGAACCCTGGGTTAGCGCCAGCAACTGGAGTGCCGTATCATGTGTGACCTGAGGTCCCAGGAACACCTGTTTCAGAGCGACCAAGAAGTGGGTGGCACTCTGTACCAGGGGATCCCCACGCTCCCACAGTGGAGTGGCCCATTCCAAGGCCCTGCCCGACAGGAGGGAGATGATAAATCCCACCTTGGCCTGCTCAGAGGGAAATCGTGTAGCCAGCAGCTCTAGGTGAATGGAGCACTGACTCACAAAACCCCTACATGAAGCACTATCCCCTGAGAACTTCTCGGGCAGCGGGAGGTGGGACAAGGTCGGGGCAGGACTGGCCGTGGAGACACGAGCGACAGCCTCTGTAGCTGCCTGAACGGCGACCGAGGTAACATCCGCAGCTGAGGTGGAACGCTCTAGCGCTGCCAACCTACCCTCCAGCTGCTGGATGTACCTATGCAGTCGTTGTTCATCCGCCATTATCGGCCAGACCCTGGCGCTAAGATAATGTTAAGGGCTGGCGGAACACACCAAATAATAAGATGGTGTTTAGGTGCGTTCGCAGCCTGGGGTCCACCGTGCAGAGGTGTTAACTGCTGCTCGGTAATGGCGGACGCGATATGGCGGTGCAATAATGGCACACACGGGGTTAACCTCACCCAAGGTGTACCGAGGCGAACTCTTATGACTTAGTGCTGCACTACCGCAAATAATAGATGCCGTAGCCTGTTTTCGCTCACAGAGCTCGGCAGAGTAAGCGCTAGCGTAACGTCACAGAACTCAGCCCTTAGACAGCAGGACTGAAGTCCCTCTAGACCGCTAGCGCCCGGCACCGCGACTGCGATACCAACAGGGATCAAATAAATGGCGTGTGCAAGTGTGCAGACGGCCGGTATGCACTGTGGCCTACAGGCTAGCCACTAGCAGGCGCTGACTCAGTCTCTAAACCCTAACAACAGACGTATCAAAGGGTAAGGGTTTCATAATGAGTAAGACACCAGATACCTGCATCCATCATCATACACACCAAACTATTTGAGTCTATCTTAGCGCATGGCCGAGCGGCCATGCAAACCTTTTATAGCCGCAGGCGTCCGTGATCCTCCTTGCTTCTCGGATGGGAAAATCCGAACACGAGCAGGACCTGAGCACATGACCTTTGATCTCCAATGGGAGATCACTCCACAGGCATGCTCAGTGGCCCGACATGAGGACTTAGTCCCTGGAGGATCTTGCTGCACAGCAGCATGCATTGCCAAAGCTGAACCAGGGGTGGCAGCAGCAAGCAAACCCACGGAGCTGGACTCGACAGAGCGCCGGGACCGACGAGTTTGCTGAGCAAGCTCCTCTGCGGCTGGGGAAGAATGGAAGACTGTCGGAGACAAGGCTCGGGATTCCCGCTGTGCAGCGCCGGAAATCTGACACCTAACAACATCTTAGCAAATGAGTAGGAGCAACATCTAAACAGATGACAATTTTTAAATGGTTCCCATTGTATGATAAGTCTGTTGTCAAAGCATAATATTCATGGTCACATGGGGTGCAACTAGGCAAACTCCTTGATGTTTTACATATGAATTCACAAGAGTAAAGTAAAACAATCCTTCCTCCAGAAACAGAGCCTCAGTCAGTGCACAGGTGCTGCCTCAGTCTGTGCTTTCAGCTCAATGCCATTGAGCTCTATATGTTGTGAGTTCATTTTCCCCTTCATTACTGAGGCCCGAGGAACTCCCTCTTCTGGTAAAGAAAGGTAGTGAGCCTGATTGTCAAACACCTGAGGCTGATGATTGTGACTGGCTGAGTGGAGTTACGGACTGGATATAATGCTGCCGACGCCCTTCTGCCCTGCGGGTGATTTCTCTGTGGGATCCTTTGAGACCAGTCTGAATTCCTGCTCCTCCAAAGCTAAGTTTGCTGCTCGGCCTTTTGCTTTTGTGCTTTGACTTTGTTTTTGCTTTGTTTTTCTGGATTTCTGCCATTCCCTGCTGGGGTGTGCTGAATTCATTTAGCTCTGTCTTCTGAAAATACCTGAGTGCTGATTCAGTTTTTGAAGCCTAGCTGCTTCAGGGACTTTTTCATATCAGCTGGTTGGCTTATGTCTTTGATAGGGTTTTGGCAGATTGCAGACAGCAGCCTTCCTGTCCTTTCCTATCTAGGTAGTTTTGGGGCCCCGTCTTTGCTCAGTCTATCTTTCTGTCTGTGTTAGTATTTTCATCTTGCTTCACCGTCATTATATGTTGGGGGCTGCCTATTGCTTTGGGGTCTGCTCTGGGGCAGTTTAGATTTCCCCTTTCTTTCTTTAGGCCTATGTATTTCTCCGGCTGTGATCGAGGGGTCTAGGGCATCGTAGGAACCCCCCACAGCTACTGCTAGTTGTGTTGATAGGTTCAGGGGTCTGCAATCTGATAGTTGCCAACTTCTCTGGTTTTCTGGACTTAGCTTGTATTTCTGCTTTTGCCTTCTACTGTGACTCATTCATAACAGAATCACCCGCCATACCGCAGATTCTAGGGTACTCAATAGCAGGAAAGAATTGTAAAAAAAAAAAAAAAAAAGTGTGTATATTTTTTCCTCTATATCTCTGAGGCCGTAGGGGGAATTTTTTATTCTCTCAATGGAGATAAAGCAATTGTCTGATCGTGTGGAGCAGCTCGCTGCGGAAGTGCGGGGAATTTCCGCCTACCTTGCTCATTCACATGCTGCTGAACCAAAGATTCCTACACCTGATGTATTTTTTGGGGATCGGTCTAAATTTTTGAATTTGAAAAATAATTGTAAATTATTTTTTGCCTTGAAGCCTAACTCGTCAGGGAGCTCCACGCAGCAGGTTAAAATAGTCATCTCTTTGCTGCGTGGCGATCCCCAGGATTGGGCGTTTTCTTTGAAACCAGATGATCCTATTCTGACTAATGTGAACGCATTCTTTCAAGCTTTGGGGTTGTTGTATGATGAACCTAATGCCATTGATCAGGCTGAAAAGACCCTGCTGGCATTGAGCCAGGGTCGTGATTCTGCAGAATTGTACTGTCAAAAATTCCGAAAGTGGGCAGTACTTACTATCTGGAATGATAATGCCTTGGCTGCTCTCTTTCGGAAGGGGTTGTCAGAAGCCGTAAAAGATACTATGGTGAGATTTCCTGTTCCCTCTGGTCTTGACGATTCTATGTCATTAGCCATTCAGGTTGATCGGCGTTTGCGCGAACGCAAAGCTGCACGAGAGGTGTTGCCACCTGTTGAACAAATGTCTGAACCTATGCAATGTGATAGAGTTTTTTCCAGAGAGCAGCGTCAGGAGTTCAGAAGGCGTAATAAGTTGTGTTTTTTCTGTGGAGATGCCTCGCATATTATTTCTGTCTGTCCCAAAAGAGAGAAACGCTTTGCACACACGTTTTCTGTTGGGGGTGTTCAACCTAAGTTTCTTCTGGCTATTACTCTGATCTGCTCCCTGTCCACATTTTCCGCCAAGGCGTTTGTGGATTCGGGAGCAGCCCTAAACCTAATGGACTTGGATTTTGCTAAACGTTGTGGATTTCCGATGACACCTCTGCAGACGCCTATCCCTTTGAGGGGAATTGATGCTACTCCTTTGGCTAAAAATAAACCCCAGTTTTGGACCCAGGTGGTAATGCGGGTCGCCCCAGACCATCAAGAAAATTGCAGATTTCTGGTGTTGCATAATCTGCATGATACTGTTGTTCTGGGGTTTCCCTGGTTACAGATTCATAATCCAGTTTTGGATTGGAAATCTGTGTCTGTGGTGAGTTGGGGTTGTCGGTGTGCCTTTAGTGAGGCTCTGGTGTTTTCCACCTCTCCTCAGTCGCATGATGCTCCTGATTATTTGGCAGACTTTTATGATGTATTTAGTGAGAATGAGTCTGCGTCTCTGCCTCCTCATAGGAGTTATGACTGTGCAATTGAACTGAGCCCGGGGTGTAAATTTCCCAAGGGTCAGCTCTTCAATTTATCTGTACCCGAGCACGAGGCTATGCGATCCTATATTAAGGAGGCGTTGGAGAAGGGTCATATTAGACCATCCTCATCACCCTTGGGTGCCGGTTTTTTTTTTGTAGCCAAAAAGGATGGATCATTAAGACCTTGTATTGATTATCGTGCCCTCAACAAAATTACTGTTAAATATCAGTATCCGTTACCCCTGATTTCTGATCTATTCTCCAGAGTTAAAGGTGCTTGCTGGTTTACCAAGCTTGACCTCAGGGGGCGTATATTCTTATTCGCATTAAGCATGGAGATGAATGGAAGACGGGGTTTAATACTTCGGAGGGACATTTTGAGTACCTGGTGATGCCTTTTGGGCTCACTAATGCCCCTTCTGTCTTCCAGTGCTTCATGAACGATATTTTCCGAGATTTTGTCGATAAATTTTTGATTATCTATCTGGATGATATTTTGATCTTCTCCAAGGATTGGGATTCTCATGTGGAACATATTCGGACTGTGTTCCGGATCTTGAGGGAGAATTCCCTGTATGTCAAGGGATCTAAATGCCTTTTTGGAGTACAGAGGATTTCTTTTTTGGGATTTATTTTGTCCCCGTCAACTATTGAAATGGACCCGGCCAAGGTACAGGCCATTCACGATTGGGTTCAGCCCACTTCTTTGAAGGCCCTCCAGAAGTTTTTGGGTTTTGCTAATTTTTATCGGAAATTTATAGCAAAATTTTCTAGTATTGCCAAGCCATTGACTGATTTGACTAAAAAGGGTGCTGATGTGTTAAATTGGTCTCCGGAGGCTGTTTCTTCCTTTCAGGAGTTGAAGCGAAGATTCACCTCCGCCCCGGTTTTGCGGCAACCTGTTGTCTCACTTCCATTCCAGGTAGAGGTGGATGCTTCTGAGATTGGTGCAGGAGCTGTTTTGTCCCAAAAGGATCCTGTAACATCTAAAATGAATCCCTGTGCTTTCTTTTCCCGAAAGTTCTCTCCATCTGAACATAACTATGATGTGGGGAATAGGGAACTGTTGGCCATGAAATGGGCATTTGAGGAGTGGAGACATTGGTTGGAGGGAGCTAAGCATCAAGTCGTGGTCCTCACTGACCACAAGAATTTGATTTACCTAGAGTTGGCTAAGCGCTTGAACCCTAGACAGGCTAGGTGGGCCTTGTTTTTTACACGTTTTGATTTAGTGGTTTCTTTTCTTCCTGGAACAAAGAATGTCAAGGCAGACGCCCTCTCTAGGAGCTTCCTTGCTGATTCTCCTGTGGTGACCAAGCCTGCTACCATCTTAGGCGAAGGGGTAGTTCTTTCTGCCATCTCGCCCGATTTGAGACGTGCTCTGGAAGAGTTCCAGGAGGACAAACCTGAGCGTTGTCCCAGTGGAAAGTTGTATGTTCCTGACCAGTGGAAGAAGAGAGTGATATCTGAAGTTCATTGCTCTGCTTTGGCTGGTCATCCAGGTATTTTTGGTGCTAGAGATCTGGTGAGTCGGTTTTTTTGGTGGCCCTCCTTGTCTCGTGATGTCAGGAATTTTGTGCAGTCCTTGGGACGTGCTCCCGGTCTAAATCGTGTTCTCGCTCTAATGGGTTGTTGATGCCTTTGCCTGTCCCCAAGAGGCCATGGACCCATATTTCAATGGATTTCATCTCTGATATGCCTGTCTCTCAGAGGATGACTGTTATTTGGGTGATTTGTGATAGGTTCTCTAAGATGGTTCATCTTGTACCACTCCCTAAGTTGCTGTCTTCCTCTGAGTTGGTGCCCCTGTTTTTACAACAGGTGGTTCGTTTGCACGGGATTCCTGAGAACATTGTATCTGACAGAGGAGTGCAGTTTGTGTCTAGATTTTGGAGAACTTTCTGTTCCAGGCTGGGAATTCAGTTGTCCTTCTCCTCTGCTTTTCACCCTCAGACCAATGGGCAGACAGAGAGAACAAACCAGACCTTGGAGTCATATTTGAGATGTTTTATTTCTGCTGATCAGGATGATTGGGTTTCATTTTTGCCCTTGGCCGAATTTGCTTTGAATAATAGAGCTAGTTCTGCCACTTTGATGTCACCTTTTTTTTGTAACTTTGGGTTTCATCCTCGATTTTCTTCAGGGCAGGTGGAGCCCTCTGCCTGCCCAGGTGTTGACACTGTGGTGGAGAGAATGCACCAGATCTGGGACCGTGGTGGATAAGTTATCTCTCTCCCAGGAGAAGGCCCAGCGGTTTTCCAACCGACATAGGACCATTGGTCCCCAGTTTAAGGTTGGTGATATGGTGTGGTTATCATCAAAAAATATTGCTATGAAGGTGGCTTCTCCTAAGTTTAAGCCTAGATTTATTGGACCTTACAAGATTGTGGAGATTATTAATCCGGTCTCTTTTCGTTTGGCTCTTCCTGTCACATTTAAAATCCATAATGTGTTCCATAAATCTTTGTTGAAGAGGTTTGTTGAACCTGTTGTTCCGGGGGTGGCACCTCCAGACCCTGTATTGGTTGAAGGTAACATGGAGTATGAGGTAGAGAAAGTACTGGATTCCCGTCTGGCTAGACGGAGACTCCAGTATTTGGTTAAGTGGAAGGGTTATGGTCAGGAGGATAATTCCTGGGTCTCCGCCTCTGATATTCATGCCAAACGATTGGTGCGTGTCTTTCATCGGGTTCACCCTGATCGCCCTGGTGGCATAGTTGAGGGTTTGGTGACCCCTCCTCAAGGGGGAGGTACTGTTGTGAGTTCATTTTCCCCTTCATTACTGAGGCCCGAGGAACTCCTTCTTCTGGTAAAGAAAGGTAGTGAGCCTGATTGTCAAACACCTGAGGCTGATGACTGTGACTGGCTGAGTGGAGTTACGGACTGGATATAATGCTGCCGACGCCCTTCTGCCCTGCGGGTGATTTCTCTGTGGGATCCTTGGAGACCAGTCTGAATTCCTGCTCCTCCAAAGCTAAGTTTGCTGCTCGGCCTTTTGCTTTTGTGCTTTGACTTTGTTTTTGCTTTGTTTTTCTGGATTTCTGCCATTCCCTGTTGGGGTGTGCTGAATTCATTTAGCTCTGTCTTCTGAAAATACCTGAGTGCTGATTCAGTTTTTGAAGCCTAGCTGCTTCAGGGACTTTTTCATATCAGCTGGTTGGCTTATGTCTTTGATAGGGTTTTGGCAGATTGCAGACAGCAGCCATCCTGTCCTTTCCTATCTAGGTAGTTTTGGGGCCCCGTCTTTGCTCAGTCTATCTTTCTGTCTGTGTTAGTATTTTCATCTTGCTTCACCGTCATTATATGTTGGGGGCTGCCTATTGCTTTGGGGTCTGCTCTGGGGCAGTTTAGATTTCCCCTTTCTTTCTTTAGGCCTATGTAATTCTCCGGCTGTGATCGAGGGGTCTATGGCATCGTAGGAACCCCCCACGGCTACTGCTAGTTGTGTTGATAGGTTCAGAGGTCTGCAATCTGATAGTTGCCAACTTCTCTGGTTTTCTGGACTTAGCTTGTATTTCTGCTTTTGCCTCCTACTGTGACTCATTCATAACATCTATATCTTTAATGGGAGGCAGCATCTTTACTTCAGTGGAGGGTGAGTGTAATGCACCATGCTGCCTATTTGCTAAGTAAAGAAATATTAGAAATTGTAGACTGGTGTGGATTGAGGGCTGCTGCGGAGTAGTGAACAGGGCTGTGGTATAGATGTCAATGTTACATAATGTGAAGTCAATATAGAATCACTGCACACGTAAATTATACTTTAGTGAGCTCTTTTATTTAATTAACGGTGATGAAGCGACAGCTGATGTTTCGGCCTAACAACGGCTTTTATCACATAGTCGCCCTTTTGAAGTAGAGTTTTGGTAGTCACCGGTTAATAGTATATCACTGCTAGGCAATATTTCAGAAAAATGCTGAGGCACGGCAGTGCCTGCATCCCCCACTGTGCCACCAATGTTTTTTTGCCATACCAACAGGGTTTCTGCTCCTCTGGCACCTGGACTATTGGCTACATTGGACAATCCGCATTTTTCTGAAATATTGCCTAGCAGTGATATACTATTAACCGGTGACTACCAAAACTCTACTTCAAAAGGGCGACTATGTGATAAAGGCCGTTGTTAGGCCGAAACGTCAGCTGTCGCTTCATCACCGTAAATTAAATAAAAGAGCTCACTAAAGCATAATTTACGTGTGCAGTGATTCTATAATGACTTCATATTTACGGGACCATAGGTTCCCTTTCACTAGCACCGTATATTCATCTTACTAGTCGAGTGCTAGCCATCTTCTATATCTAATGTTACATAATGAGTGGGGGTGAGAACTGAGGTGGAGGTGCGGCACAGGTTGGATGACAGCTTGTGTGTTCATATATGTGTTGGAGTGCTACAGAGTTATGAATGAAGCTGAAGGGTTGATGTTATTGTTGAACAATGAGCTAGAGAGAGGTTTGAGGTATGGCAGAGCACATATGGAATCATAAATGTGTAGGGTCGTGGGCCGGACTGGGGGGGTGGTCCCTCTCTTACCGCGCAGAGACGAAACAGAGACAAGATGGAAGCCAATTCTGGGTGCAACAAGTCCAAGTTTATTTTCACTCGCCGTCCGCTTGATGGCCTCAGCAGCACACTGCACTTCTTCACCTCATGGCCCTCCGCTTCCAGGGCCGCTTTCCACACCGTATTTTTACACTGGGGACGTGTATGCATACACCGTCCCCTCTACACTCGTCGACGCTTCTGACAGGTCCGTCTGTTATGAATTCATTTTCTCCTTCGCCTCTGATGTCTGATGAACTCCCTCTGCTGGTGAAAGGAGGTAGTGAAATTGATCTGGATGGGAAGAACCTGTCATCTGAACAGGTGGAGTGTGATTGGACATCCGGAATTTCTGAGTGGATATAAGGCAGCCGACGCCCTGCAGGGTTGCTGGTGATCCTTTCTGCTCTGAGCTCTGGCATCCAGTTTAGTTCCTGTCTACTAAAAGCTAAGTTTTTGCTCTATTTTTCCATGAGATTTTGACTGTTTACTTAGTGTTTGTGTTCAGGCTGCCCTAGTTGGGATGGGCTGAAATCCATTTTTGTCTCTGATCAGTTGATCTCTTTGCTCTGTCTTCACAATATACCTGAGTGCTGATATAGTGATTTTCAAGTCTAGTGACTTCAGGGCCTTTTCTATCAGACGTGTTGGACATTATTTTGGCAGGTTTTTTGCGTGATTGCAGCCAGCATCTTTTCTGTCCTTTCCTATCTAGTTAGTTGGGCCCTATCATTTGCTCAGCCTGTCTTTCTGTCTGTTTGTGTTTTCATCTGTTTTTCACCGACAATACATGTTGGGGGCTGTCTATTGCTTTGGGCTCTGATCTGGGGCAGTTTAGATTTCCCCTTTCTTTCTTTAAGCTTATCTAGCTCTCCGGCTGTGACGAGGGGTCTAGGGCACCGTAGGAACCCCCCAAGGCTACTGTTAGTTGTGGTGAATAGGATCAGGGGTCTGCAATCCGCTAGCTACCAACCTCTCCGGTTTTCTGGACTTAGCTTGTGTTTTTGTTTTTTCCTCCTCCGGTGACTCATTCATAACATCCGTTACTGTGGCCACCTTAGGCCCATAAACCAACAGCACTTCCACTGATCAGTCGTCGTGTCCAACACGGTGTCCCACACCCGGTGTCTCGTCTCTTCTGCGGTTCTTCCTGTCAGGACCACCCCCCTGACGTTCTCTCTCCTCAGTCCCTCTGTTACGGTTTTCCTCACAGTGCACAGACTGTCATAGTCCTCCTGTCACCTGAGCTCCCTCTGGGGACTGGAACTTTCTGGAACCCTCCCTCAGTATTTATACCATTCCCGGTTCCCTGTAACTCCGTCCCCCATGACCAACGGTTTCCTAAGCCCTAAGCTGATGTCAAGTCCTTTGCTCACACTCCTCCCTGCCCTCTAATGGTCAACCCAGGTACTGCACGTCCACTACACTTTCCTAGCTGTTTCCCACTCTAATAACTGACACCTACCTACACTGTGCAAACCTTTCCTTCTTCACTCTGACAAGTCCGTCCGTCCATCAGGTCACCTTTCCTACACTCTCCCTTCCTTTGTCCATTGTCGCCCTCGACAATCGTCATTCCTGCTTTCGTCGTTCTGAAGCTTCACCTACACTCTGTTGTCGGACCAGCTGTTGGGCCAAACCCACTACCCACGGGGGCCGAACCACACTGGGAACACCATGCTCCAAGCCGCCTACTGCGACTTGCCAGCGCACACGCCACATGACAACATCTCTCAACTTGGGCTAGGCACACCCATATTCTTTCTATAGCGTGTACCTTCCCCTACTCTCTCCTACTGTCACCTTCCACTACTCGGTACACCATGATCGAGGTCTCACACCTTCCAGATCATTACCAGTGCCCGCCTTCCTCCTTCAGGGGTGTCCGTGGTGTCGGGGACCTGACCTAGGAAGGCTGTCTTTCTCATATCTTCCATCTCTTTTACCTTTCTTTCAGTTACATGTCATGGTTGGCGTCTCGGTCTCCCAGACCTCCTCAACACACAGACCCCTTCCGGATCTCACACTTTCCTTTGGTCCCACAGACCTTCCCTTACCCGGACCTGTTGCATTTACCTGTGCCTATTGTATAACAAAACAACTTTACAATACCACAAGAACCCCATTTTTTATATATTTTTTTTCATTTTCTTATTGCTTCAAAATCAACTTACAACATTAAAACATCACAGGTTCTCCTCCCCCTTCCTTGGACCTGGACACTCTCTCGCTTCTTCGTATCCCCACTCTGTCAGGCAAACATATTTTCGCACATTTTTTTTTTTAAAGGAACACAGCGAAGAGAGAGAAAGAAAGAAAACAAAATAACAGATAACGACAACAAAATTCTTTCTCAACGTAGCTGTCCATAGGACCTGCACAATGGTGCATCGAACTCCTGACAGTCTATCCCACTCTCAGTGGTCAGAGGTGAGGGCTCCACAGCCGTGGAACTCCTGGGGAAACCGAGAGTGTCCATACAAGTGCTTTTTACGGGGGTTCACTTTCCTCGGCCTCCGCCAGTACTGCCACCGCATAATATCCGCGGGGGCAGTATTCTTTATAGTAGGAGACGGAGTCCTCTTCTTTCAGGGCCCGGCCGTGATGTATGGAGGCTACATTCACATATACCTTTTGACCCGTCTTGTCACGGATAAACCCGTACCCCCTGTCAACGTTGGTGTACACTAGCCATCCCCGAGATCTCTCCACCGCCATGCCAGCCTCTCCCCTCTCATGGAGCAGGTTCCAGACTTCCTGCTCCCTGGCCTTCTTCTTCTTTATAACTTCTGCGACCCAAACAGAGGGTCCGGTACGAGCCCTGGAGTCCGGTGGGTGGGACTTAACCGAGGGTGACGGCAGGACAGAGGTGGCTGATGATGTCAGCGGCCCAGCAGCCGCTGGGACCGGGTGGTGGGCAGGGACAGCCATATTTTTCGCAGATTGGGCCACAGGGCCTGACACATGGGCCGCACCCGGAGTTCCAGACGGAGCCAGAGTAGCTGCCGATTCCGGGAATGAGGTCGCTACCGGCAGGGGACATGCATCAGCGCCTTTTGTAGAAAGGCTCCACACCAGCGACACCAGGCATGGCGCCACCGGGCATGATGAATCAGGAATGGGAACGGAGGCCCTGCTCAGCTCAGCATAAACAGTAAGGGCCTCCTTGGCCAGGCTTTCGGATACACAGGGGGCCGCGTGCTGCGGCTGAGTAGCTGGGACTTCTTGCGGAGCTGCTGGCAGAGCCGGGGGAACTCTCAACTTCCCCGACGTCGCGGCCTCCGTCACATCTTCCCGCGGCTTCTCCCGCAGTCTCTGTTCTTCACCCCACCATCCTAAGCTGATGTCAAGTCCTTTGCTCACACTCCTTCCTGCCCTCTAATGGTCAACCCAGTTACTGCATTTCCACTACACTTTCCTAGCTGTTTCCCACTGTAATAACTGACACCTACCTACACTGTGCAAACCTTTCCTTCTTCACTCTGACTAGTCCGTCCGTCAGGTCACCTTCCCTACAAATGGTGTGTTTATTTCTGTGGGGGGTTACTTTGGAGTAATGAGCAGAACAGTTGTACAGGTTGGAAGAGAGCTTGTGTGTTCATATCTTTGAGGGGGCACTACAAAGTTATGAGCAGAGCCGCAGGGTTGATGTCAATTTTGAGCAATGAGTGAGAGTGAGGTCTGGGGGGAGGCAGGCACATGTGGGATCATAACTGGTGTTTTCATATTCGTTGGGGACTGTTGCGGAGTAAAGGTAGGAGGGCCCCAGTTAAGGGCTTGCTCTGGGGGCAACCACAATCTACTTACACCACTTTCTGTTGTACTTGATGTAAAATAAAATATAACCCTTTACAAAAGACATTAAGTTATTACTTTTTATGTCATTGTTTCAGATCTGCTTGCCCGATTTCTAACAATGTATTGTACTCAGCTTATACATAGAACATATCCCGTCAATGCCATCTGTAAAAAACTCATTTAATTATGAGGAAGTTGTATATATTTTATTAGACATTTTTTTTATTATTATTTTCCATTCAGATTGTAGCAGAGTGAATCCTGACTCCTGACATATTTAGCAGCTCCTAAATTTAGCTCTTTTCATCTCACCATGAAATCAAGCTTTCTTTTGAGCGATTGTAATAGCAATGTAAATTTATAATGTTGTACTATGTTGGAGTCATTACTGTAATTTATACTTAATTATTGCAATCTGCATTCTGCCATTACACTCAGGGAAAAAAATAAATGTCACACTGTAGCTGACGGTATGTATTAGATTTAGTCAGCTTTAAATGTAAGCAGGCAGAGGTTTTCAGAGGACTTCTCACCTTAATATGTTTCCTATCTATAGAAATAACTGAAGGTTGCAATGATTGTAGTATACCTTGCCAAGTAAAATGTCAAAGCTGACAACATTTCCAACCTGAAACCCAGGTAAAGCATTATTGACTTTTATTCTGTGGTTATTGTGTGTTACAGTTACTCATTCAGTCCATTCTTAGAAGAATGAATAAAATGTCAATTGTTAGAAATTTCTCATATTTAAAGGGTTGCAATTCTATAGAGATATCTTTGTATTTAAGGATTGATGGTGAAGAACATTGTTAAATATTGCTTTGTAAATACTAAGAATGTCTTACCTATAATTCATTATAAACTACCTGTAATGTATGACTGAGGCCACAGGCCCAAAAGGCTGGTATTCCATCTGGCCAGACTCCAGAGAAGTCACAATAGGATGAAGTGGAATGCTGCCATGGAAGGGCTGCCATCCAGAGGTAAAAATGGTCACCAAGCAGGGTCAGAGCTGAGTGGTCTCATCAAGGACAAAATCAGGATCCGTAAGAATAGTCAGAAACAAGCCGGGATCAAAAAAGGAATACACCAAACAAAAGAGGAGGAGAAGATGCACACCTAGCCTAGAAGTACTAAGGTATATCTGTCAGCTTCCAGCAGAAAGCTTGAGGCCTTAGTAGGATGTGTGGCACATCTCCATTAGAACCTGCGACTTCTACTTCTGTCACCAGGTGCCGCTGTACTCACTCTGCAGGTGGTGCTGGTGATAGAAATGTCAGAACCAGAAGCTCTGGATGGCTGGCTCTGTTAGGTTAGAGGTTAGAGTGGCTGGGACCTGTAATGTCGGCAGTATGGGTGTATGTGTTTCCAGCTGAATTTATCAGCTCCCTGCTCCAGCCAATTTAAGAACACCGCACCCTATGAAGGCTTCCAATTTGCTGCTGCAAACTGCCAAATATAGTTTAGTTTTCCTTGGCTAGGTACGTATCTTCTGTTTTTGTTTATTTTAGTGTATTCCTGTTTGATCTGGCTTATCTCTGACTATTCTTAAGGGGGTTTTACACATAGCGATATCGCTAACATTATCGCTAAAGCATCACCGATTTGGTGATGCAGCAGCGATATCGCTAGCGATATCGCTATGTGTGATACTTACCTCCGACCGGCTCCCCCGCTGTCCATTGCTGATCGCGCGAGATCGCGCAGCTCCATTTCTTGTCGGGCGCTTCCTGCTGGGCTTCCTGCTGGCGCCGACGAGCGATGCGTGGACGCGGACGTAGGACGTCAGGATCGCCGCATCTGAAAGGTAAGTATCGTCCGCTGTATCGCTGCTGCATCGCTGTGAGATCTTCCTGTGTGGAAGCTCACTAGCGATCATTTAGTGATGCACCAGCGATCCTGACCGGGTCATATCGCTGGTCGGGATCGCTATTGCATCGCTAAATTTAAAGGGGCCTTTACAGATCCTGATTTTGTTCTTGACGTGACCTCTCAGATCTTACCCTGCTTGGTGACAATTCCTACCTCTAGATAGCAGCCATTCCATGTTAGCATTCTACTGGGTCATATTGTAAAACCAGATGCCTGTACAGGGGTTAAACGGTAATGGTATTTCATTAGAGTTTGTCAGATGGAATGACTTGTGCCAAATCTGTGGCCTCAGGCAGACAGATGAGGTGCTCTCCAATTTGTGGGAGTAGAGAGCTGAAAACCACAGCTGGAAGTACACACACCCATACTCCCAAACTGGATGGCTTTACAGGTCCCAGCCACTCTAACCTCAGTAGCTGGACAGCGCCTGCCAACCAGAGCTTTTGATTCTGATAGACACTCAGACATTAGAACTTAGATTAATTGACAAGCTAATATACAAAGGGCTGGTTGACCTCTTTTTGAGTGTCTGTTTTTCTAGAAACGGTATCAGTCCAGCTGTTTTCTTCCTGTGCAATACCATTGTTTCTCCCCAAGATAATGCTGCAATCATATATTAATCTGATCGCACTCCATCAAACCATGTGGATTCATAGCTCTGCATAGAGGCTGTGTTCACAGAATGGTAGTTTTTTAAATGACTTTTTGAAATAAAGTTATTTTAGCTGCTTTAAACATAGAATTTTCCCTGCAAATTGTAAGCTTTTATAAAGCAAATAATTTTTTCCTTTTTTCCTAGAGGCCTCTATATGTAATAGCTAAAAATGAGCTAAAAAATGGAAGTAGCACTTGGGGCATTCTTTATCAGACCAAAATACAGATAAGACTGCATCAGCAAGTATTGCATTTTTTCAGATGATGATTCAGCCAGCGTTTATCAAAAGCAGAAAAAAATCTAACATCTGACTCATGTACGTCAATGGATCATTTATCAAAATGAATGTTTTTATAACTATTGATTTCATGGCTGAAATCAGCCACTTCTTCTGCCCATTATGTAATAAGTTTGGGCACCATTATAGTTTATTTAATTGTTTCAATTGTTTGTACTTTTCTAATTGTATAATGCCTCTAAATATGTTGACGTTATATTAATGCTACAATAACTTTTTAAATACATTGATTTAATATATACAATGGATAATTAAGGTCTACTAAACACATATAGTTGAAACCAGAAGTTTCCATACACTATATAAAATGAAACACATTCATATTTTTCTCAATATCTGACATGAAATCAGAATAAACCTTTCCCATTTTAATATTTGCCAAATGCCAGAATAATGAGAGAGAGAATGATTTAATGCAATTTTATTACTTACTGCAAAGTCAAAACGTTTACATATAGTTCATTAGTATTTGGTACCATTGCCCTTAAACTGAATGACATGGTTCAAACATTTGGGATCTCTTTCCAAAAGCTTCTCGCAGTAGTTGGTCAGATTTTGGGCCTATTCCTCCTGGCAAAACTGGTTTAACTGATCCAGGTTTGTAGGTCGCCTTGATCGCACCTGCCTTTTCATCTTTACCCATACATTTTCAATAAGACTGAGATCAGGGCTTTGAGATGGCCACTCCAAAACATTGACATTATTAATCTAAGCCACTTTGTCACCATTATGGCAGTATGCTTCGGGTCATTGTCCATTTGGAAGATCCATTTCTGGCCAAGCTTTAAAGGGAATCTGTCACCGGAAGTTGCAGGCCTATGTAAAAGGCCTGGGTCCGGTCCGATGAGCGGTGTTTCTTCTTTTTCCTCCACCCCATCCATGGCCCCCATCCATGCTCTCCTCTGGTATTCTTCTCCATCGTTTGCGCATGCGCAAAGCAATCTTGTTTCGCGCAAGCACAGTATGCTTTGCCCAACTGCGGGCAAAGTAGAAAATCATTACTGCGCATGCGCCGGTACACTATGTCCCAGAAGTATTTCGCTGTGTTCCAGGACATAGTGTACTGGCACATGCGCAGAAATGATTTTCAGCTTTGCCTGCAGTTGAGCAAAGCATACTGTGCGTGTGCGAAGCAAGATTGCTTTGTGCATGCGCGAACGATGGAGAAGAATACCGGAGAAGAGCGTTGACGGGGGCCACGGATGGGGTGGAGAAAAAAGAAGAAACACCGCCCATCGGACTGGACCCAGGCCATTTACATAGGCCTGCAACTTCTGGTGACAGATTCCCTTTAACTTCTCAGCTGGTGTCTTGAGATGTTGCTTCAGTATTGACACAGAATCTTCTTTTCTCATGATGCCATCTATTTTATGAAGTGGTCCAGACTAGAGTTGAGCGACTTTGGTTGGATCGGGTTTCATGAAACAAAATTTGTTTCAGACGAAACTGGTCCGACTAGGACAAAAAAAGTCGGAGTTTCGTCCGAAACCCGACCCCAATGCAAGTCAATGGGCAATAAAAGTCGGCATTGAGTGGATGAATGTCATCCGCTCAATGCCGACTTTTATTTCCCATTGACTTGCATTGGGGTTGGGTTTCGGATGAAACTCCGACTTTTTTTTGCCCTAGTCGGACCAGTTTCATCTGAAACAAATTTTGTTTCATGAAACCCGATCCAACCAAAGTCGCTCAAATCTAGTCCAGACTCTTCTGCAGCAAAGCAACTCCACAATTTGATGCCGCAACCCCCATGTTTCACAGTTGGGATGGTGTTCTTAGGCTTCCTTTTTTCTTCCAAATGTAAGGATGGTCATTATGCCCAAAAAGTTCAATTTTAGCTTCATCAGACCACAGGACATGTCTCTAAAAATTAAAGTCTTTGTTCCTGTGTGCATTTGCAACATTAATCTGGCTTTTTGTGTCTCTGCTTCCTCCTGGCAGAGTGGCCTTTCAGCCCATGTTGATGCAGTACTTGTTTCACTGTGGATATTGGCAAAATCTTACCAGCTTTAGCCATTATCTTCACAAACTCTTTTGCTTTTGTCCATGGAGTGATATGCACATGTCAGACCAAAGCACATTCATCTCTGGGACACAGAACCCGTCTCCTTCCTGGGCGGTATGATGGCTGGACATTCCCAACTTGTTTGTACTTGCATATAATTGTTTGAACAGATGAACGACGCACCTTCTATCTTTAAATTGTCACCAAGGATGAGCCAGACTTGTGCAAGTCCACAATACTCTTCCTAATATCTTGACTAATTTATTTAGACTTTTCTGTGATGCTACTCATATAAGCAGTGTGTTTCAGGAGTGCATTAAAATACATCCACAGGTGTGTCTCTAACTAACTCATATTTTGCCAAAGAATAAAATCAATAGAATCAGAAGCTTCCAAACACATGACATCATTATATGGACAGTCCAGAATTGTTTAAAGGCATATTAATCTTAGTGTATGTAAACTTTTGACTTTGCAGTAAGTATTAAAAATGCCGTAAAACATTCTCACTCTTTCGCTCTCTCTCTCATTATTCTGTCATTTAGCAAATATTAATAATTATGGTAATCCTATTTGACCTAAAACGGGAAAGGTATATTCTGATTTCATGTCAGATATTAAGAAAAACATGCAAATGTGCATTTGCAAATAGTTTATGTATACTTCTGGTTTCAATTGTAAAACCTTTCGCCACCACTTTTTTGAAGGCATTCCAATATTCAATTATGTAAATCCGATTGGAAGCATCAAATGCTTGTGTCTGTGAATATGCTTATGCTTCTTGACTCTCCAGTCCAGGTAACACCAAGGACAGTTCCACTTAAATACAGATTTTTACCTTCCCTGAAGGCTTGACAGCTGTCTGTTTTTTCATCAGCACAGATGCTATTTAATCTCATGGATGGTTGCTAGCTATAGCAGACGGTTATTGACATTTCAGAAGACCTTTATAACTCTTTGCTACTTTCATTCACTTACAGCTAGAAGGGTTTTGAGAACATATATATTTTTTTTAATTTTAGTAACCTAACATATGACTCAATTATCTTTTGAGGGAATTTCTCACATTACAATAAAATTTGATGAAATTACCTCGCTGTGGTTGATTTATCAGTCCCATCACAAGCAAACAGTCATTTTATAAAGTGCTCCAAAATTTACAAGATGTAAGGGATTTTGAAACAAACATATTGCTTACTGTTTAATGTTTTAAGTCATACAGCCATTTAAAGGACATATTGTGGTGATATATTATACGTTTCTTTGCTTTTCCTGCATGCCAATTTTACATTTATTTATTTTAATCTATAGCATTATTAATTTAGCAGCGCTTTATAGACATCATTATCACTCATTGGGGCTCACAATCAAACTTCTGCATCAGTATTTCGTTGCATAAAAAATGGAAACCCCCACAAATGACCCCATTTTGAAAACTAGACCCCTCAAAGAATGTGTGGTGAGCACCTTGAACTCCCAGGAGTTTCACAGAAGTTTATAACGTAGTGGCGTGAAAATAAAAAATCTAGTTTTTCCCACAAAAATGTTTAGCCCCAAATTTTGCATTTTCATAAGGGTGACAGGAGAAGTTGCACAATATAATTTGTTGTGCAATTTCCACTGAGTATATTGATATCTATATGTGGGAGAATACTACTGTTTGAGCACACAGGAGGGCTTGGAAGAGAAGGAGCACCATTTGATGTTTTGAATGCAAAATTTGCAGGAATCTTTAGCCGAGGATTTCTTTTGGGGGATAGGAGTCATATAGGTTTTCAGAGCCTTTGTGGTATCAATAACATGGAAGTATACCATGTGAAGAGAGATGGACGGCCCTCAATGGTCAGGATATGCAACTTTATTGAAGAATCTTCAACAGGAGAATGGGAACAGGGGTGCAAAGATGACGATGGCCGTTTCACACACAAACGCGCTTCAACGAGTCACATGAATGAGGGGAAATGACGGAGGATCAAATACCCATGGTAAGGCAAGCTCCTCCGCTCCAAAACCCCTCATAACAACATACAAAGTTAAAATTCTGTGTGACACAAAAATACAAAAAAATTATACACTGAATAAAAACAATTGTTAAAACAAATCAACCTGAGAAAAAAGGGACAACAGTTAGAGAAAGATTGACATATCCAATCTGTCATTGGAGACGGTGGAATTCAGGGCACCTGTGCACATATCCACCTGGCTTCTCTTCTCAATAGACTCCTGTGCAGATTGCCTCCTTGCGGTGGTAAACTAACCCTTTCTATACCAGCAAAGGTAAGAACATTGGGTTTACCTCCATGTGTATCCCTAATATGATTTATTAAACGTGGAACTCCTTTGCCCGTGCAAATAGAGTTAAAATGCTCCCTGAACCTCACATACATAGGACGTATCGTTTTCCCTATATAAAAGAAACTACAGGGACAAAAAATCACATATACTACAGGGGTAATTTTGAAAGTAATAAAATCAAAAATGCGATGAGAAATCGCACCAATCTGCAAATGGCGTCCTAAAACATGATGAGCGCAAAAAGGGCATGTCCACATTTGTGGTTATCTTTAGGAATATTAGATTCAAGCCAATTATTGCGCTCTTTTTTATGCGATTATGGACCAACACATCCTTCAAACTTGTATTCCACCTACAGGAGAATAAAGGACCTCTGGCTACTATATCCAATAAATCACTATTACGATCAAGGATATGCCAATTTTTCCTTATTGTGGAATGGATAAAATTATCAGTAGGGCCATAATCAAAACTGAAAGCAAAACTCTTATCCTTTTTGTTCTTATTGCTTCTGTCTTTCCTATTTGAAAAATTTAGTTTTGAATTCTGATTTATCCTATATTGTGTCATGGATAGGATAATGATGAAGGGGGATAGCCTCTCTCTACAAACCTTCTACATAAATCAACATATTGTTCCTCATAGCCTTGAGTGGTGTTATTAATCCTTTTTAATCTGTGGAACTGACTGTATGGTAGTGACCGCTTAACATAAAATGGTTGGAAACTGTCAAAGTGCAACACAGAATTAACAGATGACGATTTTTGATATACCGTAGTGTATAATGTGCCACCGACAATTTCTCAGCTTGATTTGTTTTAACAAATCTTTTTATTCAGTGTATAATAATTTTTTTGTGTTTTTGTATCACACAGAATTTTAACTGTATGTTGTTATGAGGGGTTTTTGAGGGGAGGAGCTTGTCTTGCCACGGAAATTTGATCCTCTGTCATTTCCTCTCATTCATGTGACCCGTTGAGGCGCGTTTGTGCGCAAAATGGCCATCGTCATCTTTGCACCCCTGTTCCCATTCTCCCGTTGAAGATTCTTCAATAAAGTTGCATATCCTGATCGGGGAGTGCCGTCAATCTCTCTTCACATGGTATTTTTGCAAATGCTGTTTTATTGGATGAGCACTCGAGGGATTTTCAGGTGTAGAGTCTGACTGCTGCCCCAGCACAAGGAGATTGTCTCATCATCAACAGTGTCTTGGCGGTGAGGATCACTTTGCTTTTTTGGTGTTTTGCAATAACATGAAAGTCCCCTATATTTTCATTAACAGATGATGGCCCTGAGTGGGAACTTGATTTTTTGGATTAAGTTGAATCTATTATTGGCAACATTTTATATAACATTATGGATCACATTTATTCTGCGCTTTACGCTCAGCACTTACATCGGGGTTTCCATCTAAATCTCTGAATAACAAGATTCCAATGAAACCCCTGAGAGATCTATTCACTATAATGAGGCAGCAGATTTACACTGGACTTCATCTGGCCTTTGTTTAGTGGTGATCTTCTTTTCAGAGGTGCACAAAACTGTGGCTGATGGCACTTTTATGCATGCTTAAAAAGACGGACACCACCGGATCATACATCAGATGGTGTCCACAGTGCCTCCATCTGCCTCATCGTAGGGAATATTCCGCTGTTAGTTCAGTCTGAATGATGTATTTCAGAATTTATTCCACTTGCTGTTCGGTGGTATGATGATAAAGCCTTGGCTTTAATTTATTATGTTTACTGTGTTCACTGAATGGGTTAACTAATGGGGCAGTTTTATAGGTCGATTTGTGGGCAGCACGGTGGCTCAGTGGTTAGCGCTGCAGCCTTGCAGCGCTGGGGTCCTGGGTTCAAATCCCACCAAGGACAACATCTGCAAGGAGTTTGTATGTTCTCCCCGTGTTTGCGTGGGTTTCCTCCGGGCACTCCGGTTTCCTCCCACACTCCAAAGACATACTGATAGGGAATTCAGATTGTGAGCCCCACCGGGGACAGTGATGAAATGTGTGCAAACTGTAAAGCGCTGCGGAATATGTTAGCGCTATATAAAAATAAAGATTATTATTATTATTATTATTCCAGACCCAGCAATAGCAAATATGTGTACTTTTTTTCATAAAAATATTTATTTATGGGTACAATATATTTTTATTTTATATTTTTTTGAGATTTTTTTTATTTTGAACTTTTTTTTACACTTTTTTACTTAGTCCTTTTATGGGACTTTTCACTTTTTTCACTCTGATCACTTCTAAAACATAGCAATGCAGAAGCAATGCTTTGTTTTTTAAACTGTCAGTGCTGCACTGACATACAAGCTTACTTCTCCATGCTCTAAGCATGGTGTAGCAAGCTTGCTAGCTTTGGTGTCCCAGATGATAACATTGCGTCATGTTTGCAGTGGTCGTGGGGGCCTGCCTTTAAATGCTGCAATTGATATCGATTACAGCATTTAACTGGTGGAACTGATGGGAGCAGTTCAAGCGCATCTTCTGGCAGTGAGTGCTGTGTGTCAGCTGTCATATCAGCTGAACACTCGCCAGCGACGGCGTGTGAACAGCTGCTGTGTGAGCAAAATTGCCAGGATGTATTCATGTGTCCAAAGTCAGTAAATACTTACCAACCTGAACCTATGGAAACCTCCAAGGTCATCAAGGAGTTATTTTTTAACTTTTTCATAAAAAAAAAACTATTCTACATTGCTGTTTTATTTCTCTAGTTTAAGTTTCGTAACCCCATCATGATTGGGTCAACTTACATTTTTGCATTTTCTGTTTTTCCTCCCCTTCTTCCCAGAGTCATAACTCATATAATTTTTCTATCCACATAGACATATGAGAGTTGTTTTTTGCAGGATGTGTAGTACTTTTGAATGACACCATTCATTTTACCATATAATGTACTGGAACTAGAAAAAAAATCCAAGTAACGAGAAATTGTGAAAAAAATGCAATTTTGACTTCTTTTTTAAAAAAAATTGTTTTTACGGTGTATATTTTGTGGTAAAAATTACCTTCCAATATGGATCTGTTCATCAGTACTGTATAATGATACCAAACATGTCCAGTTTTTTATTATTGAAGTGGTGAAAAAAAGAAGTTATTTGGGTTGTGTTGCCACTTTCAATAACTTTCATTTTTCAGTCTATGGAGCTGTGTGATTTCCAATTTCCAACAAAATATGCAAAACCATTTCTTTGGAGACCACTTCACATTTGAAGTGAGTTTCGGGGATCAATATAACATAAAATACCCAAAAGTGACACCATTCTAAAAACTGAACCCATCAAGGTGCGCAAAACCACATTCAAGAAGTTTATTAACCCTTCA
This sequence comes from Dendrobates tinctorius, assembly GCF_039654945.1. Taxonomy (NCBI): domain Eukaryota; kingdom Metazoa; phylum Chordata; class Amphibia; order Anura; family Dendrobatidae; genus Dendrobates; species Dendrobates tinctorius. The sequence goes on from NW_027361699.1 coordinate 15,160,513, forward strand.
GGTGCTTCACGAGAACTAAAGCAGCGTGTAAGGAAAAAAAATGAACATTTTATTTTTTCACAAAAATTTTTATTTGGAACCAAATTTTTTTATTTTTGCAAGGGTATCAGGAGAAAATGGACCACAAATGTTGTTGTGCAATTTCTCCTGAGTACACCAATGCCCTGTATATGGGGGAAAGCTGCTGGTTGGGCATATGGCAGACCTCAGAAAGACTTTTTGAGCGCAAGACTTTTTGAACGCAAAACTGGCTGGAATCAATGGTGGCACCTTGTTGAGTTTGGAAACCCCCTGATGTACCTAACAGTGGAACCCACCAATTCTAACTCCAACCCTAACCCCAACACACTCTAACCCTAATCCCAACCCTAACCATAACCCTAACCACAGCCCTAACCCCAACACACCCCTAACTTTAATCCCAACCCTAACCACAAACCTAACCATAACACACCCCTAACCCTAATCCCAACCCTAAACATAATCCTAACCATAACCACAACCCTAACCCTAGCCCAACCCTAAATTTAACCCAACCTTAAATTTAGCCAAACCCTAACCCTAGCCCCAACCCTATCTTTAGCCCAACCCTAGCCCAACCCTAACTTTAGCCCAACCCTAACCCTAGCCCAACCTTAACTTTAGCACAACTCTAAATTTAGCACAACTCTAACTTTAACCCATCTCTAACCCTAATGGAAAAAGGTTAATAAATACTTTTATTATTTTATTATTTTTACCTAACTAAGGAGGTGATAAAAGGGAGTTTGATTTACTATTTTTTTTATTTTGATCACTGTGATAGGGTCTATCACAGTGATCAAAATTAACCAATAGGAAAAATTTCCTATTGTTGCCTGGTGCCGGCCGGCAGATCTCAGTGGGTGCATTGCACATGTGCCCGCCATTTTCTTCCCTGAAGAAGATGCCGGCAGCCAGGGGGATTTCACAGAGGGTTGCAGGGACTTCGGAGGTACCGGGAGGATCAATGAAACCCATTTCTCTCTCCTCTGATATGCGATCATATCAGATGAGAGAGAAATTAAATGGGAAATCGGACTTTTTTCTGCGGTTGCCATTATTCCGTTAATAAGGGCGACCGCAACACTGGAGGTGGTAAAAACTGACCTGAATCATGTTCTTTGGGGTCTCAGCTACCCCCTTTAGCTGAGACCTTGGAGAAATTCTGACCCTGTGAGGCACTATACACTTATTTCTCAGTGACGTTAAAAAGTGGCGCTGAGGCATAAGTACCCTTAACTGCCACCATTAAAAGGAGGTCGCTAATGGGGTAAATTATGAGTAGAGTATGAATTTGTGCAGAAAGTAGAGCACTGGTGAACTTGCATTAGGCAAAAACAGCTTTGCAGCAAAGTATGTTGGGTGGGAAGGAAGTAAAATAAGGTAATTGTCACACTTGGACATGAGTAAGTCCGGTGGACAATGCAAAATTTAAATAAGATGGTATGGAAAAAGGAGAGGACAGCCCTAATGGTAGGGAGTGGGGATGGGACACCTCCTGACACCAACCTGTGTCTATTGCTAAGCTTCCCTAATGACCTATGAAGGTTGTTCCCCCCACCGCTGTCACGTGCCTAGTCCTTCATTGTCATTTCTATGTACCCTGGCTAGTGCACTGGACATCAAAGATGCTAGCATTAAGACTGCAGATAGTAACACAAAGGAGAAAAGATGAACAGGGGACAGAAAAGAAGAAAACTACTCAGCTTAGGCTCTGCTGCTAAGCTCCACAGCAGCAGAGTAAACGGCACCAGGATAGAAGAACTCCCACAGCAGCAACACCACCATTACAGGTGAGCTCCTCACACTAAGCTGGTCTGCATAGAACAAAAACTCTATAACCGACCATCAGTTGATGGGTCATATGACTATTTAATGGGAGGTGGGAGTGGTTACAAACCAAAAACAGCTGACAAGCCTAAAAGACATCTTCCATCAATAGAATGGCAATAATTCTTGCTGGACCACAGGCAAAAAAGCAACATTTAAATTTCCACAGACCCACACCTGCCACTATTCCCTTAATGATTTGGGACATTAATGTATATTACACAAATTCATAAACTTGCAAAGGCGGATTAATTATTACAAAATAAATTTTTAGTTGCTTGTTAATAACAGCTCCTTGCTTTGGCTAATAGAGGAACATGCAAAGTAGGGCACTATGGGCCCACCTATATGCAGAGGTTGCAACCAGTAGAATAAATTTTTATTTCAAGGGTTTAGCAATTTTGTGGTGCAGAAGTAGGTGACACAGCCAGTCATTCATCTGCATAAGAACACACAAATATAATGAATATCATATGGTACATGGTGCCTACTACAGATATTGCATTGGGATCCATAGGCTTCAGAATTTTGCTCCTATGCCTACTACAATGTACATAATTATATGTATTAAAATAGTTACATTATCATCCTGTATGGGCATCAATAGGAATTTAGGAAATGTGGTCACATAAAAGAAATCACTATGAGAGACATAGGAAAAAAAGAAATAAACACAGAATCTGCAAGAAAAAAACAAATTTAACTCCTTAGTGACAGAGCCAATTTTGTTTTTAAGGACCAAGCAAATTTTCACAATTCTAACCATTGTCACTTTATGATGTTATAGCTCTGGAATGCTTTAACGGATCCCACTGATTCTGAAATTGTTTTTTCGTGACATATTTGGCAACAATTTAATTTTTGTGCCCTTAAATAAGAGAGCCATATCGCACAAAATGGATAATAAATAACATTTCCCACATGTCTACTTTACATCATCACAACATATGTTTTTGTTAGGAAGTTATAAGAGTTAAAAGTTGACCTGCAATTTCTCATTTTTCTAGCAAAATTTACAAAACCAGTAAGTATGGGGGTCAATATGACAGAAAATACCCAAAAGTGGCACCATTCTAAAAACTCCACCCTTCGCGGTGCTCAAAATCACATTCAAGAAGTTTATTAACCCTTCTTGAATGTGGAAAGAAAAAATTAACATTTTCTTTTTTCACAAAAAATTACTTTGGAACCAATTTTTTTTATTTTCACAATGGTATCAGAAGAAAATGGACCACAAAATTTGTTGTGCAATTTCTCCTAAGTACGCCGATACCCTGTATATGGGGAAAGCCACTGTTTGGGTGAATGGCAGGGCTCAGAAGGGAGGGAGCACCGTTTGACTTTTTGAATGCAAAATTGGCTGGAATCAAAGGCAGGCGCCATGTTGCATTTGGAGACCCCTGATGTACCTAAACAGTGTAAACCCCCAATTCTAACTCCAACTCTAACATGGCCCTACCCCTGACCCTAATCTCAGCCCTAACCACAACCCTATCCCCAACTCCAACACTAACCTAACCCCAACTTCCCAACCATAATACATCCTTTTCCCAAATACAACCCTAACGCAAACACAACCTTAATACTAACACAACCCTAACTCCAACCCTAACCCCTAACCCCAACACCACAACCGTAACCCCAACACTACAACCGTAATCCCAACACAACCCTAACCCCAACACAACTCTAACCCCAACTCAACCATAGCCCAGCCCTAGCCCCAACCCTAACCCTAGCCAAACCCTAACCCTAGCTCTAACCCCAACCCTAACCCTTACCCAAACCCTAACCCTAATGGAAAAATGGAAAAAAATATTTTTTAATTTTATTATTTTTACCTAAGGGGGTGATAAAGGGGGTTTGATTTACTATTTTTATTATAAGGTGTATCACTGTGAACAAAATGAACCAATTGGAAAAATCTCCTATTGTTGCCGTGTGCTGGTTGGCAGATCTCGGCGCATGCGCCCGCCATTTTTTTCACAGAAGATGGTGCCAGGGATAGAGACAGAAAGTGCAGGAATATCGAAGATAATGGGGGGGGCTTGGGGGACCCCATTTTTCTCTCCTCTGGTATGCAAGATCATATCAGAAGAGAGAGAAATATATAGAAAATCGGACTTTTTTGTGATCACAAAACTGAGGACAGTAAAAACTGATCAGAATCATATTCTCCAGGGTCTCAGCTAACTCTGGTAGCCAAGATCCTGGAGATTTTCTGATGCTGAGGGGTGCTATACCCTTATTTCTCAGCACCGTTAAAAAGAATAGTGTCCTCAACTGCTACCATTTAAAGGCGTATCGGCAGTCATTAAGGGGTTAAACTATGGTCATGACAATAAAGAAGAGGAGCTAGCCATTACATTTCCAGCAAATTTCTATTAGGATGTTTACTATATAGTTTGTTTTTTATGTTATTTATCTCATCAAATATTTTATAGATATCAAGTAAAATTTGACATTAATTCTATTTTAAATAAATGATGATGTAATAATGACAAGAACAGAGAATAATACTAATAATGAAATAAAAATTGTTTCTTTTTCATTATATAGAAGCAAATGCAGCTCTGAAAGTTACTCAAAATCATTTTGTTCCTCTACTAAGAAGTTTTTTACATTAAATAATTTTTTTTACAATCAAATGTGATTTTGAAATGACTTCATAACACATTTCACTTAAATACGCTGGCATCCATAGGAAGCTTTTTAAACCTATCATAATGAGTTCATTGGAAAAGAATACTTCTTGATTTTTTGATTATCATGTGGAAAATTCATAGGGCTTCATGCGGGGTTTCTTGAAATGTGCAGCACTTAACTCTTTCAGGGTATTGCTCAGTGTTTAACTGGCAAAAGTTAAATATTAAAAAATACAATATTTTTATAGAATGCATAGTTTATCTTACAATCAACATATTTTAGATGTAGTAGGGTTAAATGTAATGGTGTATTCTGTATTTTTTCTCCATCATCACATTCAGCCTCAATAAAAGTCATAAATGAAACAATATGGCAAGATATTCTAAATATCACACTAATCTCAGCTACATTTACTAATTATAAGTGATAATATACTTAAAATATATTGTTAATGTACATATGGTCAGAATATACTACAAGAATAAGCATGTAAGTTGCTTATTTGCCTGCACTGTTTAAGGGAATCTATCAGTAGGATCAACCCTCCTAAGTCATCTATTTGGGCAAGTAGGTCATAGGAAGCTGAATAAAGTGACACCCAGATACCTGTGAACTGATGTCATATTCCAGAGAAATTCATTTTTTTCTCATATGTTAATTATCTGTTAAGATCTATAGGTCAGACACTGATCTGTATGAGAATCTGCATCAAGAGCTTATTTTAACTGAAAAGGAAATGTTATCAGTGTGAGACATGTAATGACTGACAGCTGTCTTTGGACTGATGCACTGATGAACGATGTCAACTAGTTCCAGGGCTTGCTTATATGCTGTGAGCATTGACTGCAATGTGCTGTACTATCAAAGTTTCTTGACTCCTGAATGTTGTACTTAATTTTTGAATATACTAAATCGCCAAGAAATTTTTGGTGTACGTCAATATTGAAAATTCTGCATATGTAAATAAAAGTTAATGCATAGAATGTCTAGAATTTCCAGCAAAGTATGAAATAAGGCTATTTCATTCTGACAATATATTCTTGCCCTACGGATTTTATATATTACCTTGTTATAGAATGTCTAGCACTTTTTGTAGACTATAAAACCATAGGCAAGAGGAACTTTATCAACAAGTTTTCACCTGACCCTTTAATAGTAGAATGTGAAAAGAGAAAATCTTTTCACAAACTTTTGAATGATAACATTGCTTAAAGGTGTTAACTGGGGTTAAACAATAGATCACTCGGGGTCTGAGATCCGGCACGTCCACTGATCAGCTGATGTCTGCTTCGATGGTTGTCAGATAGAAGCAATGTATGGAGCAGAACACAGCAGTAAAGTACATTGCTTAGTGTCCACTGCCAAGTACTACACCATATCTCATCTTTAAGTGGACAGATTGGGTTCACCTTTTTTTGTACTCTACTCTGAACAATGTCGGGCAGACGAAAGCCCCCATAGAGCTCCAGCTGAGCCAGTCACTTAAATTTGGCAAACTGAAGCAGATAGACTCCATCCCAGCAATTTCTTTCATTTTAAGGCAGACACAAAAGTGTGGTAGACCACAAACCAACCATTGGTCAATGCTGCACATGTACTTTACCATTTTCAAGAAAGATAGATAATAGCCCACATTTATTAAGCAGTTTATCCCAGTTCTTTGTGTAAATCTCCACATTCACAATGTGCTCAAAACATCTAAAAAAGCTTAAGCAATTAGCTTTCAGAAAGTCAAAAAGTCTTAAATAACACAAGATGATTCCCTTTTACGCTATCCAGTCAAAAGTGTGAAAAATGTGGATTGTGCTCAAAAACGTTTAGACAAATTTATGAAAGCATAACCACCATTTTGATTTCCACTTCATAAATCAAAAATCCATGTGAAAATAGACAACTTTGTTATATATCTTATTAGAGAAATCCACTTCTCTCTTCCCCAGGACTGATCTGATTATTCACTTACAAAATTCTCATTTCACAAATAAACTCTGTTTTTACTGCAATTTTTTTTCTGTGGATTATATGAGTCATTTGTACACAATACATGTTCAAGAGAGTTAGATTTATTCACTAAAAAAAACCCATAAAAAAACACATGGCTGCTTTTTTATGCAGCGATTTTGCACTTTCTTATTGATTTCTAATGTGTTAAAATTAACATACTGCAGTTTTACAATTAAGTCAGGGAAAAAAATCAATCATTTGCTTGAGATTTTTGAAATCTCATAGCTAGTTTTGCTGGTACCATAAAAAGCAGTTTTCAATTAAAAAATGCATCCAAAAATGCTGCAAAAGTGCAGTGTGTGAACAAACTCTAAAGCTGCATCACATTTATTAAATGGTGTGAGTCTTGGAAGAAATTTGTCACAATTTACAATTTTTTTTTGCTCTTGTACGCAACGGCAGTCTTGTTTAAAGCGCTTTAATACATTTGAAATTAGCATTCTTCTATACAGTTAATATTTATTAATAAATATTTCCAGAATTACTCATTCACATACATGTAAGAAAACATAACCATTAGGGATGAGCGAGCATGCTCAGATAAGGTGCTAACCGAGTGACTTTGGCGTGCTCGAAAAATATGTGCCCCTGTATGTCTCTTGAACAGCCGCAACACATGTCTATTAGGCGATCCCCACATGTGCTGTCGATCAGCTGCGAGACATTCAGCCGCTGGGACTCGAACATATTACTCAAGCACGCCGTAGTCACTCGGTTAGTGCATGAGCAGGCTCAGGTAAAACCTTATCTGAGCACGCTCGCTCATCACCAATAGCCAACTATAAAATGCCTTTTGCGTTGACCTACTAAACAGTGTATGAAAAGTATGTGTGCTGAATCTATAAAATTAAATCTGTAGTCATGAAATGTGTTGATATAAACACACACAACCTCCTGGGTCACATCTGCACTAAGCAATTTGTGTTTAAATTGCTTCAGCGTTTATGAAAAATCTCACATGTGCTAACAAAACCATTTGAGTATAGATTGATATTCTTTTTAGTAACATTCTATTTAAATGGTGGTGGTTTTCTCTTTTGTGTTCCATCGCTTCTGGCACAGACAGTTTTGGATTCAGATAATGGTGTAGACTAATAAGAAAAGTTATAATGAGGGAGAGCAGGATGTTAGTACAATGAGTTATTATAGTAATAGGTTGAACACTGACAGCCCGTTTCACTCATTTTCACAAATGGAAACAATGGGTTTCATTAAAAAAAACTATAAAAAAGGATTTGATAAAAGATGAAAATGTCGTTAAATTTTGTTTCTATCCCAAGAACATTTGTCATAATTCTCATTTAAAACAAGGCTAGAGTCTTTGAGTGCATTACTAAGTACCAGCTGCTTTGTTAAACGCAACAATTATCATTGTTTTGCAAAAGACAAGCATGTAAATAGATTTTATTAAAATTATAATTGCTTCCACTTCTTCATACAGATGCAAAATTCGCATGCAGAGAAAAGCAAGCACACTACACTGAAAGGAAACTGAAGCGAGCTAAGGCTATGTGCACACGTAGCAGAAAATTTCTGCTGAAAAACCTGACCCCCTTCCCAGAAACCGCACGTTTTTTTCTGCGCGTTTTCCACGCGGTTTTTCCACAAAAAATGCGCGGTTTTTATGGGCTTATTTTCCGCGCATTTTCAAGACGCATAGAAATAGCCAGAAACGCGGAAAGATCCGCAAAATTAACGAGCATGCTGCGTTTTTTACCGCAAAGCTTTTTTTCGCTGTAAAAAGCGCATCAGTATGCACAAAAAGTGCAAAATGCATAGAAATGAATGAAGCTTATTTTTAGCGGTTTTATAGCAGTTTTATTGGCAAATCCGCTAAAAATATCACTAAAAAAACGCTGTGTGTGCACACAGCCTAAGAAAATTTGTCATTACACTGACAGCTCTTAATGGTTTGTGGAAACTCATATGGTAGATTGGGTAAAATGTATGCCCTATATATAAAGCCAAACTCAATTTCTACGAATTGTTTCTTTAGTGCATCATGATTGCTGATTATGCAGAAGTATTTAAAGACCAATAAAAACTACAGATCACATAGTATGAGATGAAGGAAAGTGTTAAAAAAACATATTTTGTCTTACCTCATCAACACAGCAACTCTACATCTCTATTATATTTACCCCTCCATTCTCACACAAATAAGGATAGGACTGCACGATGGCTCAGTGGTTAACACTGTTTCTTTCCAGCGCTGGGGTCACTTGTTTCGAATCCCACCAAGAAAAACATCTGCAAGGAGTTTGTAAGTTCTCCCTTTTTGTCTGGGTTTCCTCTAGGTACTCCGATTTCCTCCTACACTACAAAGACATACTGATAGGGAATTTAGATTGTGAACCCCAATGGGGACAGTGATGATGATGTCTGTAAAGTGCTGTGAAATTAATGGTGCTATATAAAAAAATAAATACCAAGTACGCTTATTGGGAATTTTTTAAACCATACAACCCTTTTACTTTTGTACATTCTGTAGGCAGCACTTTGATTTTATTGAGCACTGTGTATGGCTTCATTGTGTTTTGTGATAGTATTGGCATTAAAGAAGCACTCCCAACAAAGATTTTATCCTCTTAATATATTGCAGCCATCATATTATATGGCACTGTGCACTTAACATTTCTCATTTTGTCCTTCTACCCAGATAATTCTTCTCTTTTCTCTGTTCTTTGTAGAAACAGGAAGTCTTTTGTCCCTGCACTTATCATTCCCCTCTACAACTCCTGATCCTGCCGCTCTGCTCCTCTGCCTGCCACTTTTTCAGCAACTGAAAACCTCTACGCTCTTGGAATTGTTCCAAAAGATGCCTTGGCAGTGTGATCAGCAGGACAAAATATTGTCATATTTAAAAAAAGAAGGGTTATTCTAGGCACCAAGTCACTTTATTTATGTGTGTTATTTCAACCCAAATCCTCAGAATAGCCTCGTCGGGTCTCTTCTGGGTAGTGCATGCGTAGAGAACATGTATTATATCAGAAAAAGTAACAAGAAAAGCAGAACTCACCTGATCCTTCTTTTAAGATTTGGTTTTATTCCATAAAATTGGTTACACAAAGAAGCAGAAAGACTGCACTCATCAGGCTGATAACGAAAATCACTGGTTTATTGTTACATGTAGATCATGTTGGCCGGGGGAGTGACATACAGAGTGGAAATTGAGCAGACAACGGCCATTTCGCGCTGTGACAGCGCAAAACGGCCGTTGTCAGCTCAATTTCCACTCTATATGTCACTCCCCCGGCCACCATGATTAACATGTAACAATAAACCAGTGATTTCTGTTATCAGCCTGATGAGTGCAGTCTTTCTGCTTCTTTGTGGAACTATTCAGCATTGCAATTTTCCTTTGACAAGCACCTGCAGCTGCCACGCTCCAGAGCTCCGGATACCGCACACCACCTGAATTACATGGTAACAGCGGTGCAGTCCGCATTTTCTCTTTCATATAAAATTGGTTACATTGATTTTTGCAGAAGTGCAGGTGTCAGGGGAGTTATTTCATGAATAGTGAGACCTACCGGACAACCGCATCTTGAAGGAAGAATTGGGTGAGTGCTGCTTTTCTTGTTACATTTTCTGACAAAATATTGTCCTATCTGTGGACAGTGAATACTCATTGGGACGCCTTGAATTATAGAATCATAGAATCATAGAATCGTAGAGTTGGAAGGGACCTCCTGGGCCATCTGGTCCAACCCCCTGCTCAAAGCAGGATTCGCTAAATCATCCCAGTCAGATGTCTGTCCAGCCTCTGTTTGAAGACTTCCATTGAAAGAGAACTCACCACTTCTTGTGGCAGCCTGTTCCACTCATTGATCACTCTAACTGTCAAAACGTTTTTTCTAATATCTAATCTGTGTCTCCTCCCATTCAGTTTCATCCCATTGCTTCTAGTCTTTCCTTGTGCAATTGAGAATAAAGTTGATCCTTCTACAATGTGACAGCCCTTTAGATATTTGTAGACAGCTATTAAGTCTCCTCTCAGTCTTCTCTTTTGCAAACTAAACATTCCCAAATCCTGCAACCTTTCCTCATAAGACAGGGTTTGCAGACCGGTCACCATTCTGGTCGCTCTTTTCTGAACTTGCTCCAGTTTGTTGATGTCTTTTTTAAAATGTGGTGCCCAAAACTGGACACAATATTCCAGATGAGGTCTGACCAAAGAGGAGTAGAGGGAAATAATGACTTCACGTGATCTAGACTGTATGCTTCTGTTAATACATCCTAGAATTGCATTTGCTTTTTTTGCTGCTGCATCACACTGTTGACTCATATTCAGTCTGTGATCTATTAGTATACCCAAGTCTTTTTCACATGTGCTGTCACTTAGCCCTATTCCTCCCATTCTGTATATGCTTTTTTAATTTTTATTGCCCAGATGTAGCACTTTGCATTTCTCCCTGTTAAAAACCATTCTGTTAGTTGCTGCCCACTTCTCCAGTTTATTTATATCTTTTTGAATCCTCTCTCTCTTCTCTAGTATTAGCTATCCCTCCTAGCTTTGTGTCATCAGCAAATTTAATCAGTTTACCCTCAATTCCTTCATCTAAATCGTTGATAAAGATGTTGAACAATACAGGACCCAGGACAGAGCCCTGTGGTACCCCACTTGAGACATTCTTCCAACTGGATGTGCAGCCATTTAAGACCACTCTTTGGGTCCGATCACTAAGCCAGTTATGAATCCACCTAACAGTTGCCTTGTCCATTCCATACTTAGTCATTTTTTCAATAAGGATTGTATGAGAGACTTTGTCAAATGCTTTGCTGAAGTCAAGATATACTATATCTACAGCATTTCCTTAATCCACCCAATCAGTGATTCTGTCATAGAAGGAAATTAAGTTAGTCTGACATGACTTATTAGTTACAAACCCATGCTGACTCTGTTTAATCACTTCATTCTTATCCAGGTACTGACATACATGTTGTTTAATAATTTGTTCAAAGATCTTTCCTGGTATAGAAGTTAGACTCACCGGCCTATAGTTGCCTGGGTCCACCTTCTTCCCCTTTTTGAAGATAGGAACAACATTTGCTCTTCTCCAGTCTTCTGGCACTTCTCCCGTTCTCCAAGAATTTTCAAAGATTATGGAGAGGGGTTCAAAAATTTCTTCTGCTATCTCCTTCAGTACTCTGGGGTGTAATTCATCTGGACCTGGAGACTTGAATTTATTTAGGTTAGCTAAGTGTTTCCTCACTATCTTTCTGTTATAGATATCCTGGATTCTTCTATTCCCATAATAGGACAGTGAAGAACAGTTGATGTTACATTTCCTTTCTGAGAGAAAACAGATGCAAAATAGGAATTTAAAAGTTAAGCCTTCTCAACATCCTGTCTTACCATTTCATCATTTTCATCCTGTAAAAATCCTATAGCATCTTTGACTTTTTTTTTACTTTTGACACATCCCCAAAATCCTTTATTATTGCTTTTGACATCTCTTGCAAGCCTCAATTCATTTTCAGCTTTAGCTAATCTGATTTGTGCCCTGCAGGTTCTGCAGACAGCATTATATTCTTCTTTAGATATGCCTCCCTCTTTCCATTTTATAAACATTTTTTTCTTCCTTTTTAGAATGTGCTTAAGTTCTGTGTTCATCCATCCTGGTTTCCTTAAATGCTTCCTATTCTTCCCTCTTTTCGGAATTAACAATTGTGCTTTGAGAATTTCATTTTTCAAGATTTCCCATCCTTCCTGGACATTTTTGTCTTTAAGGATATCCTGCCACTCCAGTCGAAGTTGCAGAAGCTACGGCAGTGACTACTCAGCCTGCTGCAAATCATACATATGGACTTGCTTCTTGTCTGTCTGCACTGCTACGTTTGACAGGATCCCCAAGCAGTGCTGTGGGTTTATTAACCAGTGCACCTTGCACTATGAATGACTGACCCACCAGTTCCCTGCAGATCTTGCTTAAGTGGCATTCCTGATGGCTCACCTGGGAGGAAAGGTCCTGGCATCGCTCAATCCCTTATGGGAGAGAAGTGATCCTGTAACCTCTGGTCTTCCTGGAGGAATTCTGCAAAGTTTTGGATGAGCCTGGTAATGTCACTTCTACAGCATCTTCATTCCTCGGACTGATCCAGGGAGGTCTGAGTGTAGGCCAATATTCAGTCCAGTTACATACCCTGTTTTCCGAAATTGACTGGAACAATGTGACGCTGGCAGCAGCATTCTGGGAGGAATTGTTCAGATGATATAAAGATGAATGGGCTGACCGAGATATGCTTGTTACTCTGGATGACCTAATTTCCCTGACCATCCAAATCGACCTCAGATTCCAGGAATGTTCCAGAGATGTTGCTCATGAAAAGAAATTGCTTCATCTATCTCCATCTTTCCCAAGGCCACCTATTACTCAGCTGTCTGCATTAGCTGCGCCCTCTGAACCACTGCAGGTAAACCTTCTAAAGCTGGCCGAACAATGGCAGGAATACCATTGTGCCAAATGATTGTGCTACTACTGTGTTAGCATGGAACATCTGATCCATGCATGTCCCTAGAAGTCAGAAAACTCCAAAGTTTAAGGTCGTAGGAGAGGCTTCCATGGGCAAGAGTAATTCTTACCAGAATATTGATCAACACCTCCAGAGTCCTTGTGTCATCTGTTGATGGGAGGGCTTTATCCGAAGTTGTCCATGTTGTCACAGATGAGGTAGAGCTATGGATAGGAATGTTGCACACACAGAAGATTGCCTTCTATGTACTTCCTGATCTTTTAGTTCCACTCCTACGGTGGTTACATGTTCATGAGCCCAACCTAAACTGGAGATACGGTGAAGTGCTCCAATGGGGATACTCTTGCCAAGAAAGGTGTCTTGTTCCTGTGCATCCAGTCAGGGCACTGGTGAAGCCTTCTAATCTCCCTGTTCTGCCATTTGCTTACTGGTTATATGCAGATGTCTTCAATAGAGTTGAGCGAAACGGGTCGAAAAATTTCAAAAGTCGCCGACTTTTGGCAAAGTCGGGTTTCATGAAACGAAAGCCGACCCTAGGATGAGGTCAGCCACGAGGTCGGCGACTTACGCGCCAAAGTCGCGTTTCAAAAGTTTGTTTTGCGCTCTTTTTCAGCCAATCAGGATCCACGGACACTGTGGGCAACGTGATGACATAGGCAGGGGTCACCACCATCTTTCAGAAGGGCATGCAAGTGATTGGCTTGCTTTGGTGGGCGTCACAGGGGGTATAAAAGGGCGTGCACGCCGACCGCCATCTTACTTCTGCCGATCTCAGTATAGGGAGAGGTTGCTGCTGATTCTGTAGGGAGAGCGTTAGGCAGGGAAGAAGACAAAAAAACTGCTTCTGCTGCTAGCGATTTGGCCTGCACAACACACCAGTCACTGTGTGTGCAGTGCAAGGGGAGGCTATATAGTGGTGTATCAGTGGTGTTGGTTGTTGGGCTGCCTTCTAAGGCTTACTGACATTCCTGCATTGCTGTTTACCCACTGCTCCGCAAACTGCTTTTTTAAAAGCAATCACAATTTTTTTTTTTAGTCCTGCTGAGAAGAAAAAAAAACTGCTTCTGCTGCTAGCGATTTGGCCTGTACAACACACCAGTCACTGTGTGTGCAGTGCAAGGGGAGGCTATATTGTGGTGTATCAGTGGTGTTGGTTGTTGGGCTGCCTTTTAAGGCTTCCTGACAGGCTGGCATTGCTGTTTACCCACTGCTCTGCAAACTGCTTTTTTAAAAGCAATCCAATCTCCCTTATCCTCTAGTCACTTTTGTCACAGCTGTGCCATCGAGCCTGTGACATAGCGCTCAGATATCAGTGGGCCTCACACAATCCAAAAGTGTCCAGTGTCCACAAGTGTCTGCAGAAATTCAAAATCTCCCTTATCCTCTCGTCACTTTTGTCACAGCTGTGCCATCGAGCCTGTGACATAGCGCTCAGATATCAGTGGCCCTCACACAATCCAAAAGTGTCCAGTGTCCACAAGTGTCTGCAGAAATTCAAAATCTCCCTTATCCTCGAGTCACTTTGGTCACAGCTGTGCCATTGAGCCTGTCACATAGCGCTCAGATATTCATTGGGCCTCACACAATCCAAAAGTGTCCAGTGTCCACAAGTGTGTGCAGAAATTCAAAATCTCCCTTATGCTCTAGTCACTTTGGTCACAGCTGTGCCATCGAGCCTGTCACATAGCGCTCAGATATTCATTGGGCCTCACACAATCCAAAAGTGTCCAGTGTCCACAAGTGTGTGCAGAAATTCAAAATCTCCCTTATCCTCTAGTCACTTTGGTCACAGCTGTGCCATCGAGCCTGTCACATAGCGCTCAGATATTCATTGGGTCTCACACAATCCAAAAGTGTCCAGTGTCCACAAGTGTCTGCAGAAATTCAAAATCTCACTTATCCTCTCGTCACTTTTGTCACAGCTGTGCCATCGAGCCTGTGACATAGCGCTCAGATATCAGTGGGCCTCACACAATCCAAAAGTGTCCAGTGTCCACAAGTGTCTGCAGAAATTCAATATCTCCCCTGTCCTATAGACACCTTGTACCTTGTTTTACATTACTATATAGTTTGTTGGATTTTGTCTACATTTCTACCAAAAATGAGGAACGCTGGTGGAAGAGGCCGTGGAATTGGGCGGGGGTTGGCAGCTGGTAATGATGGTGTTGGTGGTGGATCTGATGGTAGTGGCAAGAGCAAAATAGGACCGAATGCAGGAGGTGTTGAGCCTGCGTCATCGTAAGGCCTCGAACGCTTAGTTTTCTAGGAGTTGGCAAACCGCTTTTAAAGCCAGAGCATCAGGAAAAAGTTTTGTCTTACATTGCTGACTCAGCCTCCAGCTCTATAGCCTCCTCTTCTTCAGTTGTAAAAAGTAAAAGCACTGAGTCGTCATTGGAGGCTCATGTTCATGAACCACACCTTTCCTTGTGTCCTTCACCCCAACCAAGATTGAAGGATGACGCAGGCCATACTACTGATTACTCCATGGAGCTGTTTTCACATACCATGCCTGGATTATCAAGTCAAATGGTGAATTACCCAGGCCAAGATGAATCTGACATGGAGTGCACTGATGCACAGCCGCTGATGGATGATTCTGCTGGTACATTCACTCAGAGCACTACATTGTCCTCGCAGTGTACAGAGCCAGATTCTGACCCTGATGAGACTCAGGTGCCCCTTCCCGCACACTATACCACCATACACGGTGACACAGAGGAAGGTGCACATGACATAGAAGAGGAGGTGATGGATGACCCAGTTGTTGACCCAGATTGGCATCCATTGGGGGAAGAGGGTGCTGCTTCCAATAGCTCAGATGAGGAGCATCCACAGCAGACATAGACATCGCAACAGCTGTTATCTGGCAGGCCCGGAGCACTCCAAAGACAGGTTCCAAACATCAAAAGAGTTGCTGGACAGCTTGTCCAGAGGGTCAAAAGATCACAGCGTGCTAGGCCGCAAAATGTCTGCCAAAGTAGGAAGAGTGCAGTGTGGCACTTTTTTGACCAAAATCCTCATGATCAGGCCAAGGTTATCTGTAAGAAGTGCGCAAAGACCTTTAGCCGAGGGAAAAATCTGAAAAATTTGAATACCAGTTGCATGCTTAGACATTTAACCAGCATGCACTTGCAAGTGTGGACACAACACCAAACCTCAAGTGCCACATGTGCAACTGATCACAACGAAGGTAGTCAGCAACGCTACATTGTTTCCCCCACTGTAAGCCCACTGGTTAGCACAGCAGCAAATGTTGAGGTGTCGTTGCAAGGCCACAGCAGTCAGGGAATCCCACTGTTATATCAACGAAAGACTGATTCTAGGCCATCAGAAAGAACACCAACTCCATCACCATCATCAACCCTCTCTCAGTCCGCCCTGTCCACCGCTACTTCCACCATATGCAGCTCTCAAGTCCAGCTCACCCTCCCAGACACTATGAGTAGGTCAAGAAAGTACTCAGTCTCTCATCCGCGTACACTGGGTTTGAACGCCCACATTGCCAAACTAATCTCGTTTGAGATGATGCCCTTTCGGTTGGTGGAAAGCACAGCTTTCCGCGAACTCATGGCCTATGCAGTACCACGCTATGACCTACCCAGTCACCACTTCTTCTCTTGCAAAGCCATCCCAGCCCTACACCATCATGTGAAAGACCGCATTGTCCATGCACTCAAGCAGTCAGTGAGCGGAAAGGTGCACCTCACAACTGATGCATGGTCCAGTCGGCATGGCCAGGGCCGTTACGTGTCCATCACTGCGCACTGGGTTAATGTGGTGGATGCAGGGTGCACAGGGGACAGCGGTGGTGGGACAGTGCTGCCTAGCCCACGGTATAGGAAACAGTTGGCTGTGGGCATTCGACCCTCCTCCTCCTCCTCCTCCAGAAGCGAAAGCTCGTCCACAGAGCGCAGTCGTACGAGCACTCCATCTGCAGCTGCCACTGTTGCACACGATGTGTCCCCCTATCGAGCAGCTAGTGGAAAGCGTCAGCAGGCTGTGTTGCAGATGATGTGTTTGGGCAACAGACACACCGCCGAGGTGCTGGCCGAGTACTTTCAGCGACAAACTGAGTCATGGCTGGGCAGTGTACATCTTGAGGCAGGCAAGTTAGTTAGTGATTACGGCCGTAATTTTGTGGCAGCCATAGCCCTTTCAAAACTCAGCCATATACCTTGCTTGGCTCACACCTTGAACCTGGTGGTGCAGTGCTTCCTCAAAAATTATCCGGAGTTAACAGCCCTGCTCCAGAAGGTGCGAAGACTGTGCGCGCACATCCGCCGGTCGCCTGTACACTCCGTTCGTATGCAGAAGCTGCAGCGATTGCTCCACCTTCCCAACCACCGCCTCATTATCGACATTGCAACAAGGTGGAACTCCACCCTGCACATGGTGGAGCGGCTGTGCGAGCAGAGGCAGGCCATAATGCATTTGTGGGAGGATACACGGCCAGGCACTTTGAGAGCAGACATGGAGTTGACAGGTGTGCAGTGGTCGAAGCTGAAAGACCTTTGTAAAGTCCTTCAGTGTTTTGAGGAATGCACACGGCTGGTAAGCGCAGACGACGCCATCCTAAGCATGAGCATCCCACTTATGCGTCTGCTCATGCAAACTTTGACGCACCTTAAGGAGCAGGCGTCTGCAGCCAATGTTGTTGAGGAGGAAGAGGAGGAGGGAATCCTTGATGACATTCAGCCATTGTCTGCTCAGGGACCTCTCCTGGACGAGGTGGAGGAAGAAGAGGAGGAGGATGATGGGGATGATTACTTAGCGGAGGAGGATGCATCTCGTGGGGCAAGTGAAAATGTTGGCGTGGCAAGGTCTGGTACAGGGTTTGTGCGTGACTGGAGGGATGTGGATTTGCCAGAAAGTGCTCCTCCAACCAGCACTCGCAGTGCATCATTGACACCGGGAACATTGGCCCACATGTCAGATTATGCCTTGCAGATCCTAAAAAGGGACCCACGCATTGCCAAAATGATGAACGATGACGACTACTGGTTGGCCAGCATCCTGGATCCACACTATAAAGGCAAATTACAAAACATCATGCCACAGGAGAACCTTGACCTAATATTGGCTAATAAACAAGCAACTCTGGTAAATCGGTTGCTTGAGGCATTCCCAGCACACAGCAGCGGTGATGGTTCTCACATGAGCAGTACGGGCCGGGGGCAGCTTGGCAGAGGTGTTCGTGGTGCACACAGCAGAAGTGGCGTTGGAGACAGGGGTTTCATGACAATGTTGTGGACTGATTTTTCAAGTACCGCTCACACAACTGGTAATACTGCATCGATGGAAAGTGACAGGAGACAGCAATTGTCAACTATGGTTACAAACTACTTTTCCTCCCATATCGATGTTCTCCCACACAGGTCCTTCCCCTTTGACTATTGGGCCGCTAAACTGGACACCTGGCCTGAATTGGCCCAATATGCCTTACAGGAGCTCGCTTGCCCAGCTGCAAGTGTGCTATCGGAAAGAGTCTTCAGTGCAGCTGGATCAATCCTGACAGAAAAAAGGACCCGTCTGTCAACCCAAAATGTGGATGATCTAACCTTCATTAAAATGAACCACGCATGGGTTTCCAAGGATTTTGTCCCACCTTCCCCTGATGACACATAGGGTGACAGAAAAATGGCTTGCTTTGGTCCACCTCTTCCTGGGACTTGACCTATTTCACCTTTTGCATCAGCTGAATGTCCAACATAAACATATGCCACTTTCTAAAACTCCCTAACTGTGCTGCCTCCCCCCCCATGGCCGGGGTCACCACCTAGCGCACGACAGGTGGGTAGGCCGACTCTTGGGCGCGGGCACTGGCACAGGGTCCTTCATAGTGCAATCAAGTGTCTCTGACGGTGGTGGTGCACACCCGCCGTCAGACACACCGCCGTACTATGAGGGGCCCAGTGCCAGTACCGACGCCCACGAGTGGGCCCCCCTTGCTTGGGCAGAGCCCCAGCATTTGCAATCTTTACCTCTCCCTGCTCCTCCGCTGTGTAGTCTGGGCCGTCAAATCCATACTGTGCCTGACACCGTCTGAGCCTGCCTCCTGATGTATAGACATATATTTTGAATGTGTACGCTATCCATACATGTTATCTGGGGATACGGTACCCTTTCTAACCTTTGTGCAATCACGTGCAATCCATACTGTGCCTAACACCGTCTGAGCCTGCCTCCTGATGTATAGACATATATTTTGAATGTGTACGCTATCCATACATGTTATCTGGGGATACGGTACCCTTTCTCACCTTTGTGCAATCACGTGTAATCCATACTGGGCGTGAGAACGGCTGGCGAGCTGTTAAGCAAGCTACAGCACCTGTGGTTTGCACACGTAAGTTTTTCATTTTTTCAGGAATGACGGTTAGGCCTAATTCCGGAACTGCGGTTGACCTGCACTTAATGGGAAATCATTGTTCGCGGGTAATAATTGTAATCAGTGATCCCCATCACTAACGTTGTTCTGCGGGTTATCTGCACCTGTAAGCGACAAACGCTGGCCTTTTCAGTGTAGCGCACATGCAGCCACGGACATGTAAGGGCATGACACACCAGTTATTGGCCAATCTCATGTGCCAGAGCCTCACGTGTCCCTCTAGTAAGCCGGACTCGGACCGCGGGGCATGACGGAGTCTCGTTCGTTAACGGAATTAAGCTTGCAATGTGTGCATCTGTTCTGTAGCTGGCATGGTTGAGGTTTCCCAGGTGAAGTCGAATTTAACCGTAGGCTCCACTCCTGGTGGTGCCCTTCTGGACATTCCTTTAAGGTTCAGCTTTGCAACCATACTGCCCACGTAAAACAAACACTTTGCCTTCATGAACGCTGTTTGGAGGGTCATGACTCGTGGGAAAAACGCCGCCCAATCAGTTAACCTGCTAGAGAGATCGTTCATTGCTCCCAAGCATGACATCACACTCCCTAGGAAGAAGGTAATGGCACTGTGGTGACCGTACTCCTGGGGGCGACACAAGTGCACTGATGCCCAGCCACTGCTCGATGAATCTGCTGGTACATTGACCCAGACCACTACATTCCCCTCGCACGCTACACGACCTGAATCTGACCCTGATGAAACTCAGGTTACCCTTCCCATATACAGTTCCATCTTACACGGTGACAAAGAGGAAGCTGCAGATGAAAGTGCAGGTTCGGCCCACCCGCCATCAGACACACCACCGTACTATCAGGGGCCCTGTGCCAGTGCCGTCGCCAACGAGTGGGCCCCCCCTGCTTGCTCAGGATCACAGCACTTGCAAAGTTGAAATACTGTGCAGTGAGATGGAAGATGGGGACGACGAGGAGTCCAGACAAGTACAGGGATTCCCTAGCGAGGAGACTTATATGATTGTTTTCAATGTTGGGTCAGCAATTTTTGGGGAGCACTATACTCTGGAGAATGATAGATGGGTCCCACCATACACTGGAACATTCCAAAGGTGGACATCAGACACTGGAGCAGCATTTACAGGGCCCATTATACACTAGAGCATTAGAAATGGGGCCCATTATGTTTGGAGCATTATTTGGGACCATAAGACAGTGGAGCTTCATCCATGGGGACCAACATATACTGTAGCATTATGTGGAGCTCATCATATACTGTTTCAAACATTATATGGGACCAAAGATTTTGTATGGAGAAATAGATGGGCCTCGTCATGAGATGTAAAAAGTGAGGTATTTTTCATTGTACTATACCGCTATTTCTCTGCCGTATCGGAGCATGATGAGTTGTGGTATGTGTTAAAGGGGCGCTCTTTCGCCAAGGGCACATGAAAACCTGCAGCCAGCCCTCCCCCCCACAACTTTAGCCAAATAACCCCCATTTTTCAGTGTGTAACTTGTATTATGAAGTTAATTAAGGTTGACAAGCTTAAGTAAGAAGAATTGATGCTTTTGGCATTCAAATGGGCACTGTAGGTGTGTTTCCTGTCCTCCTCTCACTGCCGACTTTTATTCCCCATTGACTTACATTGGGTTTCGTGTTTCGGGACGACCCCGACTTTTCCCTATAATCGGACGATCTTGCTCGACCCGACTTTTGGAAAAGTCGGGTTTCACGAAACGAAAAGCGACCCTAAAAAACCAAAAGTCGCTCAACTCTAGTCTTCAATAAGAAATACAAGGAGATATTACCTCCACATAGGTCAAACGATTGTTCCATTGACCTGCTCCCAGGATCCTCACATCATTGAGGCTGCAACTATCGTTTGTCACAAGAAGAGACCTTAGCCATGTCCAAGTACATAAAGCAGAATCTGGCTAGGGGTTTCATCCAGAAGTCTTCTTCAAAAGCTGAGCTGGCTTATTTTTTATTAAAAAGAAGGATGGTGCTCTACAGCCATGTATTTACTATAGAGGGGTCAACCAGATGACAATCAAAAACAATTATCCACTGCCTCTAATCACACAATTATTTGCTCACCTAAGAGGTGCCAGGATCTTCATGAAGCTGGATCTGAGAGGAGCCTATAATTTAATCCACATCTGCCAAAGAGAGGAGTGGAAGACTGCTTTCAATACCTGTGACAGCCACTATAAATACTCTCTCACCACCCTCATTTTGATGCTGTTCTGTAAAGGAGCCTGTGAGGAGCTGGCCACCTACTAAAGACTATTAGACCAATGCACGTAAAGAGGAGTTCATGGCTCCAAGGAATGCAGACCTTTTTCGGCACAGAGCATCGATTACGTCAATATTGTTGTGTTTTATTAGATTTGCCTGCTGTGCTTTATTGGGGATTTGCTTGCTCGTCAGTTCAGCCTCAAAAATCAATGTTTCCATTCAGTGACAGCAAGCAGATGAAGCTGTGCTGGTTGGATCTTATGCATATATAAGGCCAGACAGGAGATTGCTAAAGGTAAATGTCAAGCAATTATTATATTAATCTCATCAGTATCTCAGGGGCATCAAGCAATTGTTCTCCCAGCCACTATGCTCATTGTGTGAATGGGGATAGCAGACCCAGGGGAGCACTCACCACTGAAGGTTTCACATGATTTTGCTCCTTGTTTTCCCTCCTGATTTTCACCTTTAACTGTTTGTGGAAGATTCTCCTATTTTATGGACTTGTTCCTTGACCGCCATCTTGGATCTTACCCAGCTACCTAACCATACCTGTCAGCCTTCACCACTGATGAGCATCTGACTCCATGGCCCAAACCTAGGGACCCTTGAGGAAGTTCAGATCCATATACATGGGATAAAAAGTAAAATCCAGGGCAATCCCTGGCAATTGATAAATTATGTAGCTTGAAATATTTCTGTCCATGAAGCTATTTTTAGAGCTTTCAGACAACCACAGACAGAGCCCTGTTATACTAAAATGGGCATGTACTCATCAGAACTGGTCTATGGACTGGAAGATTAGTTTGATCATGAGATGGAACCAGGAATGGATGTATCATGGAAAAAAGCCAACTCAATAGACACCTTGTGATTCTCTGGTCAATGTTCGTCTTGATAAATTGTTACATGGACATCAATATTAATGTTAGACCTATACGTACCATCTAGTTTTGGAACTGGGATTTTAGGTGAGGTGGTGATGAAATACTAACAGTTACAAATATCAGTCAATTTTGCAATAAAACCTTAAGGCCTCTGCTAAAAAGCTGAAGATGAAGAGAAATTTTACCTTTCAGCACAACAATAACCCTAACCATATCTCGGAATCAACAAAAATAGGACTTTCCCTTGATTCCTTTTCCTTGCTTTCACTATAAAGAGTTTAGTTAATTTATCAACTGAATTGTACGGATTATAGGTGACATTAAAGGTGGAAAAAGTTCTGACATATTTCTTCTTGGTATGAATTTTTTCATTATAAATACCTGGCCATTTTATCAGTGGTGTGTAGGTGTTTAATATAGTATTTATGAATTGAAAGGAGCAGTAACATATTAAAGTGTGTTTTACCTACTTACTCAGAATGCTGCATTCTACATAATTTAAGATAGGGATCCGAATTGAAGGTTTATTTTCATGAAGGTGGAGTTTAAATAAAAATTTCACCATAAAAGATATGAGGCAGATTGTTTAATTAAAATAAAGTCTTACCAGTGGAAGAGGGCACATTTTATTATCTATAAAAATATAAGTTGTAAATAAGCTGAACCCCAAAATGATATAGCCTCAGATTCGCTCTCACAAGTCACTTAACCATCTGCTCACTCTTTCTATCCTCCTTCTCCTAGTCGCAGGAGACATTGCTCCCAACCCTGGTCCCTCATGTTATAGAAAGTCAAACCCTCCAACTGCTACACTCAGAAACCCCTCTAATCTTATTAATATTCCCTGCATGCCATCTGTCTCTCTTAATTGTGCACTTTGGAATTCTCGCTCAGTGTGTAACAAACTCTTCTTCATTCATGACTTTTTCCTTTCTAATTCTCTTAACCTTCTGGCTCTTACTGAAACCTGGATGCAGCAGTCAGACACTACCGCTGCTGCTGCTCTTTCATATGGTGGACTACACTTCTCTCGTACCCCAAGATCAGACAATAGAGCAGGTGGAGGCGTTGGTCTTCTCCTATCACCAAAATGTACCTTTCAGGTTATCCCTCAACTACCCTCACTAGTCTTCCCTTCTTTTGAGGTCCAAGCTGTCAGACTCTACACCCCCTTCTCCATGCGAGTGGCGGTCGTGTATCGTCCTCCCGGCCCCTCCCATCAGTTCCTGGATCATTTTGCCACTTGGCTTCCACATTTTCTCTCCTGTGTCATCCCTACCCTCATCATGAGAGATTTCAACATCCCCATTGCTCTTCCCCTCTCCCCATCTGCTACTCACCTTTTATCTCTAACCTCCTTGTTTGGCCTTTTGCAGCTTACTAATTCTCCAATGCATGAAGATGGAAACTCCCTCGACTTGGTCTTCTCTCGGCTTTGTGCAGTGCTTGATTTCGCAAACTCCCCTCTCCCGCTCTCTGACCACAATCTTCTTTCCTTCTCTATCAAGAACTGCCAGGCTGCTCAGGTCACCCAAACTGTCCATACTTATAGAAACATACAGGCCATTAACACCCAGAAACTTATGAAGAACTTGCAGTCTTCATTGGCCCCTATCTCCTCCCTCTCATGCCCTGATTCTGCACTGAAGCATTACAATGAAACACTTCAAAGTGCCCTGGATGAATTTGCACCTGCTATAAATAGAACACCACAACACAGACGGCGACAACCCTGGCACACCCTGCAAACACGGTTCCTGCAGCAGCGGTGCTCCAGGTGCTCCGAACGTCTGTGGAGAAAATCCAATCTACACGAAGATTTCATACATTATAGGTTTATGCTTCAAACATACAACACTGCCCTTCACCTCTCCAAACAAACCTATTTCAACATCCTCATCACCTCACTGTCCAATAACCCAAAACGTCTCTTTGACACTTTTCATTCTCTACTCCACCCAAGAGTACTGGCCCCAACCACGGAGCTCCGAGCTGACAATCTGGCCAATTACTTCAAAGAAAAAATTGACCAGATCCAACAGGAAATTATCTCCCAATCACCTCATGCCATGCACTGTCCTCCCTCCCCCACTGCATTTAGCTCACTCTCTGATTTTGAACCAGTCACAGAAGAAGAAGTAAGCAGGCTCCTTGCATCTTCTCCCCCAACCACTTGCATCAGTGACCCATTTCCGTCACATCTCCTCCAGTCCCTTTCCCCTGCTGTCACCACTCACCTAACTAAAATATTTAACCTCTCTCTCTCTTCTGGTATCTTTCCATCCTCATTTAAGCATGCCATCCTACATCCACTACTTAAAAAACCATCCCTCTACCAAAACTGTGCCGCTAACTATAGACCTGTCTCTAATCTTCCCTTAATCTCTAAACTCCTTGAACGCCTGGTCCACTCCCGTCTTAACCGCTATCTCTCTTATAACTCTCTTCTCGACCCTCTCCAATCTGGCTTCCGCTCCTTACACTCTACTGAAACTGCCCTCACTAAAGTCTCTAATGATCTACTAACAGCTAAATCTAATGGTCATTACTCCATGCTAATTCTCTTGGAACTCTCTGCAGCATTCGGCACTGTGGATCATCAGCTCCTCCTCACTATGCTCCATTCCACTGGCCTCAAGACACCGTTCTCTCCTGGTTCTCCTCCTATCTCTCTGACCGCTCCTTTACTGTATCGTTTGCGGTTCCTCCTCCTCTCACCTTCCCCTTACTGTTGGGGTTCCTCAAGGATCAGTCCTAGGCCCCCTCCTCTTCTCCTTGTACACTGCCCCTATTGGTCAAACAATCAGTAGATTTGGTTTCCAGTACCATCTCTATGCTGATGACACCCAATTATATGCTTCTTCTCCTGACATCACGCCAGCCTTTCTAGAAAACACTGGCGATTGTCTAAACGCTGTGTCTAACATCATGTCCTCACTATATCTGAAACTGAACCTGTCAAAGACTGAACTCATTGTGTTTCCTCCCTCTACTAATGTACCTATACCCGACATTGCCATTTCTGTGTGTGACTCCACTATTACTCCCCAGCAACATGCCCGCTGTCTTGGGGTCATACTTGATTCCGAGCTTTACTTTGCCCCCCACATTTGATCACTGGCTCGCTCTTGTCATCTGCACCTCAAAAACATTTCTAGAAATCGATCTTTTCTTACTTTTGAGTCTGCAAAAACTCCTACTGTTTCTCTTATTCATTCTCGTCTCGACTATTCTAACTCTCTTCTAATTGGTCTCCCTCTTACCAAACTCTCCCCTCTCCAATCTGTCTTGAATGCTGCAGCCAGGATCATATTCCTCACCAATCGTTACACCAATGCCTCTACCTTGTGCCAGTCATTACACTGGCTACCCATCCACTCCAGAATTCAGTATAAACTTATTACCCTCACCCACAAAGCCCTCCATGGCTCAGCACCACCCTACATCTCCTCCCTTGTTTCAGTATACCACCCTACCCGCGCCCTCCGTTCTGCTGATGACCTGAGGTTAGCATCCTCAATAATCAGAACCTCCCACTCCCGTCTCTAAGACTTTACACGTGCTGCGCCAATTCTTTGGAATGCACTTCCCAGTCAATGCGATTAGTCCTCAATCCCCACAATTTTAAGCGTGCCCTGAAAACGCATTTATTCAGACTGGCCTAGCGCCTCAACATATTAACCTAATCTATCCCTGTGTGGCACAGCCAAAAGTTTTACCATAAACTGGTTCCCCGCATCATGTTCCCACATGCTTTATGCATCCATTAGCCCTCTGTGTCTGTACTGATACACACTTAACATTATGGCTGGTCCGTACAATCAGGGCAACAGTTAGCACCCACCTTTCTTGTCTCCCTTTTTTTTTTTTCCTCATAGATTGTAATCTTGCGAGCAGGGCCCTCATTCCTCTTGGTATTTGTTATAATCCATGTGATTATTGTTATGCTGTAATGTCTATTGTCTGTACAAATCCCCTCCGAAATGTAAAGTGCTGCGGAATATGTCGGCGCTATAGAAATAAAATGTATTATTATTATTATTCTCTCTTTATAACCTTTTATAACTATAGATATGTATAATCACGGTAACAGAATTCTCAGTGCAAAACACATATTTACTGAATGCAAATTGTTCTCGATTAAAATGAGCTTCACACTACTCCCAATTAATTTTTTTCATGAAAAGACCAATTGAACAACTTAAGACAGGTTGTAAAATAAACCCACTATCTACTGCTTTCTGCTTGACAGGTTATAATGTTTCTTCTGCAGGCAATATATAACTAGCTAATGGAATGCAAATGAAAAGGCAATATCTCCCGGTCAGGTGCTGAGACATTAAGAGTAACAGGATGAGTGCATTCCTCTGATTTCACTGCCCAGAAACATTTGTCTGACTATATCTGCTATAGCGCAAGGTTACAATGTTTGTTTCCATATTCTGTGATGTAATCTCCTAGTTCGCAGCACATAGTATGTTAATAATGACCATTTAATCCATTACAATGGTGATCTCCATGCTACAGCATTTTAGTTTTTTCTTCCTTATTATGTCTTGTGATGTAATCTAATACATGCATGCAACAACAGTTAAGATTACACAGAGGAAACTATCAATAGAGCGTCAGCTAAACTACAGTCAAGATGAGAAATGCTATTGTTATCACGGAATGCCAAGATTAGTTGTATGCCTAGGGCCAGTGATAGTAAGGGGTAAACTGGACAATTTCCCAAGGCAGACATCCCAACAAGGGCATTCGGGGATTAAAAGCAGAAACTGCACTGATAATAGTAGTCACGCATTATGAGCGCGCTTTCTGATGCTTAAAGTGAAGCAGAACCTTTGGTGACATCATTGTCATGTGACCATCATGTGACCAAAAGACTGTATATTGCAGGAGTCTAAAATAACTGAAATGTATATGTATATTTAATTATTATAGTTATAACTATTTTATAATATAAGCAAATGAAATACACCAGCGCTCTTACTAGTGCAAACTGAAGCTGCATGTTACACCGCTCCGACATACTCACCCGGCCTCCGATCCCACACCGTCTCTGCATACTCACCCGGCCTCCGCTCCCACGCCACAGCCTCTCGCCACCCGACGGCCACGGCGGTCACCTCTGACGGGCTCGCGGCCGACGCCATCTCTGCATGTAATGCGCATGCGCCATAGGCCACGGCCGCGCCTTCCTTCTGCTTCTTGTGCTCCAGCTGTGCCCTGACTCAGAAGCACCTTCAGACCAATGGCAGACCAGACAGGGCCATATCAGTCCGCTTCCCCCTGAGGGAGGCGCCTGATCGTTGTGTTACCTTGCTTCCTCCTGTGCTCTCTGCAGCCTCTCGGTGCCGTCCTCAGTGTTTCCTGCAGCAGCCTCGCAGCCTGTCTTCCGTGTTCTCTGCAGTATTCTCAGTCCTGCTCCAGTCCTGCTGTCCTACTCCAGTCCTGCCACCGGTGTTCCTGTTCCATCCTGCTCCAGTCCTGCCGTCCTACTCCAGTCCTGCCTCCGGTGTTCCAGTTCCATCCTGCTCCAGTCCTTCCATCCTCCTTTATTCCTGTCTCCTGTGTTCCAACTCTGTCCTGTCATCTACACTTCAGTTCCTCCACGTTCCAGTGTATAGTCTTACTCCATTCCTGTCTCCTGTGTTCCAGCTCTGTTCTGTCATCTACACTTCAGTCCCACAGTCCTATTCCAGTCCATCCTGAGCCGCCCCTCTCGGTAATGGCTACCGTGGTACTCGAACCCCTGGGCCTGCTCCTAACGGTCCCTGTATAGGGGTCGGTTCCACCTGGCATCTCGCCCGGGGCCCCTTGGTGCCACGGCCCAGAAGGTCCACTCCTGGTGATTCGGGCTCAGACCAGCCACGCTAACACTGCAGGTGCTTGGGCAGCCTCTGTGCTAATGGCTGGCAGTGATAAAAGATACAAAAACAAAGAGGGCACTGTATGGGCTGGAAATGCCTGGTCACAATGAACGGTCAAATAAACAATGGCGAGTATCAGTGAATTACTGAGCTCACCTCCCCCTGCTACAGCACTCAGGATCCTCCTGCTGTAGTCATTCTAGTGGATTAACCCATGGGTCAGCAGCCTAGCAGTTTACCCTGCATGACCCTCCATTCTACTTTATTCTCATTTCTCTGCTGGAGCACCAATTCACCCCAAGGTAGGCAGGCATCTTATTATCTATATGCTATACTGTCTACTTTTTCAGCCATTGTTTCTTTGACTGTTCATTGTGACCAGGTGTTTCCAGCCCATACAGCAGCAAAAAAAGTGTTTTCCTATTTTTCTCCTCAAAATTTGGGGTGTGTCTTATAATCCGGAGCGTCTTATAAAGTGAAAAATACGGTAACTGCAATGAATCGCTTCTTAAACCATCAACAAGCTTTTTGGCATCTTACAACGCTCAACTGGAATTTTTCACCACTTTCTTTTGCAAAGGTGCCTTGAAGGGTGCCTTGTCCCAAAAACAATTTTACGATCTCGCCGCAGGTGTTCAATGGGATTGAGATCCGGACTCATTGCTGACCAGACCTCTCCAGTGCTTTGTTTCTATCCATTTCTTGATGCTTCTTGAAGTATGATTGAGGTCATTGTCCTGCTGGGAGACCCATAGCCTAGGATGTAAACCCAGCTTTTTGACACTGGACACTTCTTTGAAACCCAAAACACATTGGTAGTCTTCAGATTTTATGATGCCTTGCACACAACTAAGGCACCCATTGTCAGAGGCAACAAAACAACCCCAAAACATCTTCAAACTTCTATCAGAATTGACTATAGTTATTACATTCTTTTGTTTGTTGGCCTCATTCTATTTTCGGTAAACAGTAGAATGATATGCTTTGCTAAAAAAAACTCTATCATGTTCTAATCTGTCCATAAGACACTTCCCAGAAGGATTTTGGCTCACATACATTTTGGTAAACTGCAGTCTAGATTTTATATGTCTTTGTATTAGCAGTGAGTTCCCTCTGGGTCTCAAGCCGCACGGTTTCATTTCATTCAAATGTGTTGCAAGCTTTCATAATGTTTCCATGCTGTCCACGTCCAGGAAGATTAGCTACAGGGCCATGGGTTAAATCACTTATGAAATTGCCTCCATAATCAAAAAATAAATACCATAACTATTGATATAAATCACAATATCCTACTGAAAAATTAAATCAGAATAAAGGACCATTTGGTATAAATAGCAAAATTTTTTTATTCAAAAAGAATTAAAACAGTACAAATAGAGAGATGCACATATCAATAAAGGGACGTTATAAGCCCATTTTATTCCATACACCAAACACTGAATAAATACACCATTATGAAAATAGTAATAAATAATGGATGAACAATAGCTGCAGAATCCCTTATTCTATAAAAACATACACAATAATGTGAACATCCACAAAAGTGTGAAAGCTGTGGAATTTGTAATGTATCTATAAATTAGTGCAATAAGGATTCTGATTAAAATGGAAGCTCTCAGACCTATGTAGCCACTGCAAATTGCCGAAAACCGCAAGGGGTCTAAATTACGGCGATGCCCATGGATTTAATCTGAGCCAAAGTGCTAGCCATCCCCATGGCAGTATCACCCTTTGTTGGCGGCATGAAATCCGCTCTCACAATGAAACCCATGCAACGGCATAATGGCAGTGGTCATATAACACAGAAACAATTTATATAATAGAGCAAAGCAGCCATTACCAATGATGGATATGGAGTCTCCTCAGGCGTCCCTCTGCCCCGACGCGCGTTTCGCCTTTGCTTCAACGGGAGGCATGACTTAGGAGGGGAAATCCCTGTTTAAATAATCCTCGACCCAGCTGCAATCAATTACCTGACTGGAATAACCATGGCGCATGCCCATTACTGGAATATCAATAGCGCATGCCCAGAAAAAGTACTCAAAACCATGAAAAATAAATCATAATATCACTTGAGGTAGATCACCAAATCTTAAAAAACAATATTAAATTTCTTAAATATAAGCGCTACAAAAATAATATTTATAAGAATAGAATAGATACTCTTAATATATAGATCACTAGTGTATCAACATATTGAAGCGCTATTTTAATACAAGTATGAAGATCTGTGATATACTACTAAAGCCCTATGTCTACACATATAGGACCGAAATACTGATGTAAACTAATATTCATTCAAAATTTCATGATAAAGATAATAATTGGAGCACTGACCATGGTGAGCATGAAAAAAAGGAAATGAAAAGTAAAAAATGAATGGCAAAGAAGTCACCCTGAGTCCATGAAGTGAAAACGGCGCATGAGGGAGTTGAACTTGGTTCACTACTATCAAATAAGAGAAGTGTTTGTGTGCTCCTATGTCGTTCGCCACCAGTCATCATCAGATGACCCTGGACAGCGAAACGCACATAATGTGAGCATCACACTCTTCTCTGGTGAATCAAGACCCACTCATGCGCACTCACAAGAATGTATGTAAAATAGGGTACTTCAAAGGCACTCACCATACTAATAATAAATATGACAAATACACAATAATGAAAATGTCATATGTAAAAAAATGACACTGATAATGCTATATTCCAACTGTGAACAAAACCATAATGATGAGGATTATAACACGAGGAAAGGACATAAGAAATGGAAGCATCTTCAAATCTTGAGTCTTCAATAAATGCCCATAAATCTTCTTTTCCATTTAAACACTGGAGGAAGATTAGCTACAGGGCCATGGGTTGTAAATTTTTTGATTATGTTGCGCACTGTGGACAAAGAAACATCAAGATCTCTGGAGATGGACTTGTAACCTTGAGATTGTTGATATTTTTCAATAATTTTTGTTCTCAGGTCTTCACACATTTCTTTTCTCTTTCTGTTCTCCATGCTTAGTGTGGCACACACAGACACACAATGCAAAGATTAAGTAAGCTTCTCCCCTTTCTATCAGGTTTCAAATGTGAGTTTTATATTGCCCAATCCTATTACTTGCCACGGGTGAGTTTGAACAAGCATCACATGCTTGAAATAGAGTTGGTTACCCACAATTTTGGAAAGGTGCCAACAATTTTTTGTCTGGGCTATTTTTGTGTAAAATTATGTCCAATTTGTCTTTTTCTGTTTTTATATGTGTTGTTCCAATACACACAAAAGAACTAAACATGTGTATAATAAAACATATCTAACTGCAATAATTTTCTGTGAGAAATACTTCATTTTCTGGAACAATTTCACAATTTCAAGGGTGCCAACACTTTCAACTATGATTGTATGCATATAAATAGACTGTATGTGTGTGTACAATCGGTGAAATAATTATTGAATACGTCACCAATTTTCCAAGTAAACATATTTCTAAAGTTGCTATTGACATGAAATTCTCAACAGATGTCAGTAACAACTCATCCAATCCACACAAGCAATGAAATGGAAACTTAGATGACCATTAATTCAGTTATGTGTATTAATTAGAAATAACACAGGAAAAAAGTATTGAACACTGTTACTGAAAGGCATTTTCAGTGGATATCTGGAACTTTAAAAAAAAAAGACATGTAGTTGCTAACAGAGGCAACTACCTGCCTGTTGTACCCCACAGTGGTCATTGACTGCTCCTGCCAGAAATTTAGCTATTCCCTATTAACAGAGCAGCAGTTTATCTTACTTTTTACTGGGCGGGACTACTGGTGTCATTCTGATTGACATCTGGCTTCCCCCAATTAGGCAACCTGGAGTCGGCTGTCAATTAATATGTCACTAGTAGTCCTTTGCAACTACATGCCTTTTTTGTTTTAAATACCAGATATCCCCTTTTATACTCTGTGCAAAAGTCTTTGTTGGTGACGACAGCTTCAAGACACCTGCTGTATGGAGAAATTATTTGCATGCTTTGTTCAGGTGTGATTTTGCCCACTTTATGTAAACACATATGTATCTAATATATAAAGCTCAAGTGTGTGTATGTATGTGTGTATGTCCGGGATTGGCATCTGCACCGTCGCAGCTACAGCCACAATATTTGTCACAGTCACACGTCTGGACCCCGAGAGCGTCCTAGGCTATGTTGTGAGGCGAAATTTTAACCCCGCGCGTTCCAATTCACCAAACAATTTTTCCCCTTTCTACATAATGGGGAAAAAGTGTGTGTGTATCAAGCCCCGCCCCTCATTATGATGTCATAATGGTTGCCATGGTGACGCTGATGTCATCTTAGGTTGCAAGCCCCGTCACTCATTATGATGTCATAATGGTTGACTATGGGATGGAGGATGTGTGATAGCTATATGGGCACTGGACTATGGGATGGAGGATATGTATGACGGGTATATGGGTATGGGACTATGGGATGGAGGATGTGTGATGGGTATATGGGCACTGGACTATGGGATGGAGGATATGTATGACGGGTATATGGGCACGGGACTATGGGATGGCGGATATGTATGATGGGTATATGGGCACGGGACTATGGGATGGAGGATATGTATGATGGGTATATGGGCATGGGACTATGAGATGAAGGATGTGTGATGGGCATATGGGCACTCAACTATGGGATGGCAAATATGTATGATGGGTATATGGGCATGGGACTATGGGATGGAGGATGTGTGATGGGTATATGGGCACTTGACTATGGGATGGAGGATATGTATGATGGGTATATGGGCACGGGCCTATGGGATCGTGGATAGGTATGATGGGTATATGGGCACGGGACTATGGGATGGAGGATAATTATAATTTGCTATAACTAACCACAGTTAGATACTATAGTTACTATGCCCATGCAGCACCGGGCTCTTCAGCTAGTATATTTATATATGTGAACACTGCTAGAGACTGGAGTGACTGGTAGCCACTTTTCTCATCTGCCTGGATCACTAACAAAATAAGTTAGGATATGGCTAGTGATAAGCAAAGTCATGGATGTTCAGGTCGGGCAGGTTCAATTGAACATTTAAAAAAAGTTTGGTTCTGGTGCCAGAACAGTACCAAACTCTAACCAAGAACCCATTCACATGAATAAGGGGCCCAAACATACAATGCTTGCCATGCTGTCATACATGTGACAGTGCAGCAAACATGGGCTCTGATTGACAGTCAGATCATTACTGCTGGTAAGAGAGCTGTGTTTCCCATGCTGTCAGATTTCAGCATGAGCCAGCAGCTGTGACCAGCAGTAAAACAGTTACCGTCAGTCATAGGCGTTAGCTGATAAGAGAGTACTACTCTCATCAGTGTACGCGTGCTGTCCCTGATAATGAGAGCAGTTGCTACTGATGGGAGTATTCATCAGGTGGTACCTGTGTTATAAATAAATACAATAAAAAATTGACTTGGGTCTCTTCTATTTGTGATAACCAGCAAAGGCACAACCAGCAGCTGTGGGTTGCAACCTTCATCTGTCAGGATTATCTTGGCTAGTTAAAAAGAATTGAGGCCCCCTCAGCCTAAAAATAGCAGCTCCAGAAAAGGCGCATCTAATAGATGTGCCATTTCTGGTACTTTGCCTGGCTCTTCCCACTTGCCCTGGTGTGGTGGCAAGTGGGGTAATATTTGTGAGGTTGATGTCGGCCGTTTTATGGCCCCTCACCTAAAGCCCAGGGATTAGTAATGGAGAGTCACTTATAAGACACCCCCATTACTAATCCCATAATTAGATTGTAAAAAACACAGCAAAAATAAAGTCCTTTATTTGAAATAAAGAGACTGACACCTTTATTTGAAATAAAAAGAAAAGAGTTATACTCACCATTAAACATAATTCACTAAAACCCATGTCACCTGTAAAAGACAGAAAATAATAAACAATCATAATACTCACCTTTATGCCTAATCCAAAAATGCCCATGTCCCCTGTAAAAGAAGAAAAACAATAAACAGCCATATCCTTCACCTGTTCGACATAAAGATATATGTCACACAAAGAGCCAGATGATTTGGAAAGCGTTCACATCACAGCCCGTTCATACTGAGACAGGAGCAAAATCTTACTCCTGCAGTATGTAGCACTGAGCTCCCATGAGAAATGTCACCGAAGTTCATATCTGATGAACCCTAGTCACCTCACTAACTGTATCGTTCGCTGTGTGAATTCTCATGCAGCAAGTGGTGCAGTATGTGAGATGACCGGGGTTCAACAATTATTATTCCCAATTTCCATGGCCCCGTATCAGTCTGAATATACTAGTCCCCAGCTGTCTACTTTAGCATGGCTGGCTATCAAAAATGGGAGGGACCTCACACCTTCTTTTTAATTATTTATTTAAATACTTTAAGAAACACAGGTTTGGGACTTCTCTATTCTTGATAACCGGCCTTAATACAGCTGACAGCTAGGGGCTGTAGCCTGCAACTGTTGGCTTGCCTGCACTGGATACCAAAAATATTATCATATATAATCATATTTTTTTTTAAAATGTATTTATAACACAGTCACCAATTTACCGGAGTAGTATTCTCTCATCAGCTGATGCCTGTGACTGGCTGTAACCCATTTACCACCACTCACAGCTGCTGGCTCATGCTGTCATTTGACCACATGGGAACCACAGCTCACTGACTGGCATAATCTAACATACCACTGATCAGAGCCGCTGATGTTTGTCATGCTGTCACACAGATGACAGCATGGGAAACAGCTCATGTCTGGGGTTTCACAGCTGAACAGTAACATGGACTTCCTGAAGGTGTTCAATACGGACCCCAAACTTTACTGTTCAGTTTCTCCCATATCTATTTATGGCATGTTCAGTATCTCCAGGGAAACTACCACAGCTCTACAAAATGACCTTCAGTGATTGACTGGTGTTTTTTACTTTGATTGCCTGGTGATTTGGAATCCAATCCTCTATTAGCTGATGATGTTGGTTCATTTTGTTCTTAGTAAATTACACTTTTTATGTCAATAAAGATTAATAATTACAATCTTACATTCCAATGTGTGAATTGTTTATTCATATATATTCATTTTTATAAAGGTAAGTATAAAATCAATAATTTTTAATATAGCATAATTCACAATGAAAAAATCCATAAAAACACAGATAAGTGATACAGATAAAAGTCCTGTTCTACATATTATTAGCCTAAAGTCCTGACACTAAAAAGTGCAAGTGCATGTAAAGCTAAAATAAGTAAAATCCTTTAACAGACTGGTCAAAAACTGGTGAAAACCTAAAATGTGCACTGTGCTAAATGGTCTATTAATATTAAGAAACAAGAAAACTGCCTTATACTTTGATATGTGGTTGAATATCTTATATTCATAAAGGGGATATAACAAGCATCACAGAGCAAGAAAGTAAGATAGAAGAATCACAATTTCATTGGATTAACAATGCACAATCCAGGACCACTAATGTTTAGGTCAATTATTTAAGGAATATCTCTTCATTTCTATTTATTACGGCCTGGCTTACTGTTGGTTTGTATTTAAAAAGGTAATTCTGGCAAGTCAGTATAGATTTGCAGGAAAGCCAGAGTCAGTGGACGTTGCTGCACTTTTGGACACACATTTGGAAGATGTGAGGGTGTAGAAGAGCAGAGATTATGTAAAACATGGCCAAATTCACACTGAAGCTTTTTCTTGTACATTGAAAACAGATTTTCGTCAACAAGATGGCGCAAATCACTTAATATGGGTCCCCTATATCCTTTTCAATCATCAGTATGTCAGCCTTTTTTTAGTCTAAAAAAAACTGAAGGAGGCCTTCAAAAGTTCTCTTAAGAACCAATTGTGTACAAAATACAGGCAGCCAATGGATTCAACTTAGAATGCATTGAAGTGCAGTCAATAATTTTGGTAGACCTATCCACACTGACCACATGTCTTTTTCATGTGAATCATCTGTTAGTGAAAAAAACCTGACATGTGAATAGCCCATTTGGATATAATGTGTTAATGAAAATGACTGACAGAATTCTATGGCAAATTGTGTTGGGAAAAAGCATTGTTTTAGCTTATGTGATGTCGTCAGTAGCTTAGTTTGAACTTTCGGCCAACAGCTGTCTGATGAACCCGGGCAAGCCTATTAAAATAATGGCTCTGCTAGAGCCTCAAAGTTTTGGACTATGATTGATACCTTTACATCTTAAATTGTAAGTTTTATTTTGTTATTTTTTTACCTTGGAATTCTTAGAATTGATTAATGTGAAAAATGAATTATGAAATTCAATATGAAACACAAAGCTTTAGCCCAATGACTGGATACAGATAAAAAAAATATAACCAGTCATACTCATCTACTAGTATCTAACTGGGTACAGCAATGATGTCTCCGTTCCACCGGCTGCCAGACCACTTTAGGCTATGACTGACTGCAGAGGTCAGGTGACTTTGAGAAGTGTGCCATCATGAATAGTGTTGAGCTTTCCGATACCGCAAGTATCGGGTATCGGCCGATATTTGCCGTATCGGAATTCTGATACCGAGTACCGATACTTTTTTCGTATCGGATACCGGAATCGGAAGTCCAAAATGCAATGAGCCACTTTTGTGGCTCTGATTGGCTGCCGAAATGACGTCATCATGATGTGCTGTCTGTGCGCATCATGATGCGCCGTCAGTTCGGGCCTTCGGGGGGGCTGTGCCGACTGTCCGGGGGTCTGTACCGGCCTGCCGGTGGTCTGTGCAGGCTCCGGGGGTCTGTGCCGGCCTGCCGGGGGGCTGTGCCGGCCTGCCGGTGG
This sequence comes from Dendrobates tinctorius, assembly GCF_039654945.1. Lineage (NCBI taxonomy): Eukaryota > Metazoa > Chordata > Amphibia > Anura > Dendrobatidae > Dendrobates > Dendrobates tinctorius. The sequence goes on from NW_027361699.1 coordinate 15,197,641, forward strand.
TCTGTGCAGGCTCCGGTGGTCTGTGCCGGCCTGCCGGTGGTCTATGCAGGCTCCGGTGGTCTGTGCCGGCCTGCCGGTGGTCTGTGCCGGCCTGCCGGTGGTCTGTGCAGGCTCCGGTGGTCTGTGCCGGCCTGCCGGGGGGCTGTGCCGGCCTGTGCAGGCTCCGGTGGTCTGTGCCGGCCTGCCGGGGGGCTGTGCCGGCCTGCCGGTGGTCTGTGCAGGCTCCGGGGGTCTGTGCAGGCATCGTCCGATGGGACTACAAGTCCCATCGGGCGATGCCTGCTACCATGACAGTGATTGACACATTAGCCAATGATGGGACAGTAGTAGTCCCATCATCCGGCTAATGTGTTGAATGTAAAAAAATAAATAAAAAAAAAATAAAAAATTACATGCTACATACATGCTACATACATACAACATGCATACTACATATATACTACATGTAACATACATACTACATATATACTACATGCAACATACCCTCGCCTACTGTATTATCACCCATCCCTTGAAGATTGTGAGCCCTCGCGGGCAGGGTCCTCTCTCCTCCTGTACCAGTTATGACTTGTATTGTTTAAGATTATTGTACTTGTTTTTATGTATACCCCCCTCACATGTAAAGCGCCATGGAATAAATGGCGCTATAACAATAAATAATAATAATAATAATAATAATAACATGCATACTACATACATGCTACATACTACATGCATGCTACATACATGCTACATACATACTACATATATACTACATGCATGCAACATACATACTACATATATACTACATGTAACATACATACTACATACATGCTACATACTACATACATGCTACATACATACTACATACATAATACATATATACTACATGCATGCAAAATACATACAACATATATACTACATGCATGCAACATGCATACTACATATATACTATATATACTACATGTAACATACATACTACATATATACTACATGCAACATGCATACTACATACATGCTACATACATACTACATACATGCTACATACATACTACATACATAATACATATATACTACATGCATGCAACATACATACAACATATATACTACATGCATGCAACATGCATACTACATATATACTATATATACTACATGTAACATACATACTACATATATACTACATGCTACATACATGCAACATACACACTACATGCTACATACATGCAACATACATACTACATACATGCTACATACATACACACTACATGCTACATACATGCAGCATACATACTACATACATGCAACATATATGCAACATACATACTACATACATACTACAGACATGCTACAGACATACCACATGCATGCAACATGCATACTACATATATACTGCATATATACTACATGCATGCAACATACATATATACTACATACAATACATACATATAGACATACAGTACATATAACATAGAGTACATACTTACCGTCACTTGTCACTTTGATCCCCGAAGCCATTGTCACCTGAGAGATAAATATCAAAATAAAAAAACACCAATATACTTACCCCGATCCGCAGAAGTCCACAAGGGTCCCACGTCCATCTTGCGTGGAGAACAGCAGCATCAGCTGATGCTACCGTTCTCTACCAGCTCCAGGAATACAATGACGGAAGGTAGGTATCCTTCCGCACTGTATTCCTCCACCACTGTAAAAAAAAAGTCCCTAGTCTCACTTTATGCCATTGCTGCGTGGGAATTTCCCACGCAGCAATGGCATAAGGTGAGACTAGGGACTTTTTTTTTTTTTTTTAAAGTGGTGGAGGAATACAGTGCAGAAGGATACCTACCTTCCGTCATTGTATTCCTGGAGCTGGTAGAGAACGGTAGCATCAGCTGATGCTGCTGTTCTCCACGCAAGATGGACGTGGGACCCTCGTGGACTTCTGCGGATCGGGGTAAGTATATTGGTGTTTTTTTATTTTGATATTTATCCCTCAGGTGACAATGGCTTCGGGGATCAAAGTGACAAGTGACGGTGAGTATGTACTCTATGTTATATGTACTGTATGTCTATATGTATGTATTGTATGTAGTATATATGTATGTTGCATGTATGTAGTATATATGCAGTATATATGTAGTATGCATGTTGCATCCATGTGGTATGTATATAACATGTATGTAGTATGTATGTAGTATGTATGTTGCATGTATGTAGCATGTATGTAGTATGTATGTTGCATGTATGTAGCATGTAGTGTGTATGTATGTAGCATGTATGTAGTATGTATGTTGCATGTATGTAGCATGTAGTGTGTATGTTGCATGTATGTAGCATGTAGTATATATGTAGTATGTATGTTACATGTAGTATATATAGTATATATGTAGTATGCATGTTGCATGCATGTAGTATATATGTTGTATGTATGTAGCATGCATGTAGTATGTAGCATGTATGTAGTATGTATGTTACATGTAGTATATATGTAGTATGTATGTTACATGTAGTATATATGTAGTATGTATGTTGCATGCATGTAGTATATATGTAGTATGTATGTAGCATGTATGTAGTATGTAGCATGTGTGTAGTATGCATGTTGCATGTAGTATATATGTAGTATGTATGTTACATGTAGTATATATGTAGTATGCATGTTGTATGTATGTAGCATGTATGTAGCATGTAATTTTTTATTTATTTATTTATTTATTTTTTTTACATTCAACTCATTAGCCGGATGATGGGACTACTACTGTCCCATCATTGGCTAATGTGTCAATCACTTGTCATGGTAGCAGGCATCGCCCGATGGGACTTGTAGTCCCATCGGACGATGCCTGCACAGACCCCCGGAGCCTGCACAGACCACCGGCAGGCCGGCACAGCCCCCGGCAGGCCGGCACAGACCACCGGAGCCTGCACAGACCACCGGCAGGCCGGCACAGCCCCCCGGCAGGCCGGCACAGACCACCGGAGCCTGCACAGACCACCGGCAGGCCGGCACAGCCCCCCGGCAGGCCAGCACAGACCACCGGAGCCTGCACAGACCGCCGGCAGGCCGGCACGGCAGGCCGGCACAGCCCCCCGGCAGGCCGGCACAGACCACCGGAGCCTGCACAGACCCCCCGGCAGGCCGGCACAGCCCCCCGAAATGCCCGTACAGACCCCAGAGAGGCTGTACAAGGCAAAAATAGGGCTTTTCTTATTCCGATACCGGAAGTCCCATAGACTTGAATGGGACTTCCGGTATCGGAATCGGCGATACCCGATATTTTTTTTAGATCGGCCGATACCATCCGATCCGATACTTTTAAGTATCGGACGGTATCGCTCAACACTAATCATGAAACATCCGATGACGTGATGCTCAAGTAATCTAACCAATGCAGACAGTCACAGGTGATCTGGCGGCTGGTAGAATGAATCTCTGCTTCCTGTTTCTGTGTAGATCACAAAGCAGCCTGTTGGGTGCCAGTAGGTCAATGTGACTGAGTTTATTTTTCCATATATGGTCCAATAGTCAAAATTTTATTTTTCCGGACAACCCATTTAAAAATTTGGATTAGATGAAAAACAAAACATTCAAGGATTATTTGAAATATCTTCTATATGAATCACAAGCTTCTTCTTAGATCTGCACATTGCATGTTAATGATAGAATTTCTCTAGTGCTTTGGCTATGAAAATTGGTTTCAGACTAAAACTGTCTGGCTAGTTCCTCAATAAACACTGTATTCTTATGTAGAAAATATCACTTCTTGTCATATTCCATCAGCATAATCCATGTTTTCATTTTTTAACAATTTAAAGAGAATCAATGAGCTTTTATAGAATACCACTTTTTCCTCTGAAATCACAACTCTGTAGCCTGTTTGTTAAGAATTGCTCATTAGGCTGTTCCTACGTTATTGCTCAGGGATATGTATAAATAAATTGACAACTGGGTGTTGCCATTTCCTTTGTCAATAGATTTTGACATTGGACAAACTGACACTATCCAGTCATTGCACGTCAGTGTGTAGGGACACATCCGATTGACAAGGGAGTTGGTAACACCTAGTCGTCACTTTATTCATACATGTTAAGAGATAAAACTAAACATGTCACAACTCTTTGAAAAATGAAAGTTCCAGAAATATGTTTTGATCTGGAATATGGTACAAGCATTTAATAAAACTGACGAGTCATAAGAGCTGATAAGTTTATGATGAGGACATGAGGACAAGAAGAAATAAGCCCAGCTAAGTTTTAATCTTAGCAATATCAGTTGACATTTTACAGCAAAACCTCATATCTCAGGCCTTAATAATTTTACGTTTTTTAGTCAAGGAAATTTTTATATATCTGGATGTTTTTGATAGCTTTCTAGCTGTTCTTAAAAACTTTCCATGAAAGAAACTACTTTTTTTGTGTCTGTTCTACAGCAAGTATATGAGCAGAGCTTATGATCCAAGCTTTTCTTCATTTCTTAGTTTTGTGTGACAGCGGACACTTTCTACAATTTCTAGGTCTCCCTAATTTTGTTTTTCTCTTTATCATTTAGCTTCAGATTTGTAACTTGGCATTCTGATCTTTGCCCAAAGTGCTGGAAAGCCTAAAAATACCAAAGGGCTTCTTTTAACTCAGTTTCAGGTCATCTTCCAAGCTCTGCTTTGATAATCTGGCCTGGATAGATGTAACAAATGTTTGAAATTTAGATATGTTCATTCAATACTGCTAAGCTTTAAATAGCATGTATGAAAAGACCAATATCGACAGGTAGCCTTGATGTTACCCTAAAGCCGGGGCTTATCATTGAATTTTGCAACTTAAATGTTTTCAAAAAGTAAAAAATCTTCATGAAATTCATTAAACAAGGGTTAAATTTCAAAATGATGTGAAGCAGGGATAGTCAAATGTAGTATTTTTTTAGATTTTTTTTTTATTCCTCACTTACGCTTTCTTTACATTACCATTTTAGTCATTCATAGGGGGCTACAGTATTTTTTTCGTGATGTAAAAGTTTGATTGAAAGGTTGAAGTTGAGGGTTTCAACCTATGAACTATGTGAAAACTAGCAGGACCCCAACAGTAACTTGGTGGACCTCAATTTAACATAAGTGTTTGCGTAGATCTATTTGAAAATTATTATATGGCTGTCATTATCTATTTATTATGATTATCTCTATAGGATTGAAAAATAATGAAAAGAGAGGCGCAATGAGTGTACCTATATTAAAATTACTTCCCTAACTAAATAGACAGGTTTCTCACCTTAGCGGGTTGGGCCACCCTTGCACAACCACGGTGAGAACGTTGATGGTGGGTGGGAGGCGTGTCCTCTCACCCTAAGAGGGCACTGCAGGTGCTGTCAGCAAACTCCGCTCTCCTGTTCGGTCCATCTCTCACCGGCTTCCGGACATGATCCTGTGACCGACCCCAGCCGTGAGTACAATACCAAGGATCCTGGAGCTTCTCAGCTACGCCCAGCAACCACAGGTACTCCCAAAAACGACTGCCCTCCAAGCTGCTCCTGCCGCTAGTCCTCAGGGAGAGGAAATTAAGTGAAACGCTGCAACAAAGCAGTCTATAGGAGCGCTAAAAGAGAGGCAGAAACCAAAAAAGGGGGTTAAAATCTCAGCTTTTATTCTTCCCCCAATACCCACAACGCGTTTCTACAGTCACAGCCGTCTTCTTAGAAACATGTTGTGGGTATTGGAGGAAAAATAAAAGCTGAGTTTTTAACCCCCTTTTTCGGTTTCTGCCTCTCCTTTAGTGCTCCTATAGACCACTTTGTTGCAGCTTATCTGTATAGGATTGACATATTCCGCAGTCCTGTGAATGAGCAGAGTATAATTTCACCCTAGCCAGTTTTTTGTGTACACTCTGCATAGGCAAAAAGCTGCCAATCAGTGGTAGAGAGCGATTGGACTACCTGGCAGCAGGATTACTAGGCCTCTAATGATCATCTGCTACTGGTAAAACAGTGATTTTATTAAAACTAAAGCAAGCAGCCTAGCAATTGACAAATTACTGGAATCGAGGTCTCGGTCCCTACATTATGCTGCTCTCAGAGTAGGTGACAAAAACCTCGCGACAGATTCCGTTTAATGGACAAATGATGGGCTTCAATTACGCTATGTATTTTAGATGTTGAATGTTGGCAATGAACAATAAATACATTTTGGTGTATTTTTTATTTAATTTTTGCTTGTAAATTAATTTCATGCCATAATATACTTGATTTCTAAATAATCAATGCTTAATGCAATTATGCATCAAAATACATTTAGAATTACAAATACAAGTCAGCTAACAGTTAATACCATTGAAAATTAACATCCTTTCCAAAGGCAAGTATTTAGCATAATTTCAGTTTACAATTTTGCATGCTGAATTCCATTTTTACGGCCTTCTCTTATATTTTAGAAAGCATGCTGAGCATTTACAGGCTAATATTGTGATATAGTTTTCAATGTGCATGCATGATTCATAGAGTATTTTATTACAGGTTGAGAGGTAACGTACATGAAGATAATCTGAATTTGTGAAATGGTGGTAAGGAAAACAGGAAACAAAAAGTAATTAATACTTTCCCTATAATTGAATCATATTTAAGCACATGCAATTGTAAAGTAATCAACTCTGCGCTAGCCTGGGGATGCATGAAATGTATTCCCTTAGGGCAGGGAATTATCAGAACCAAGTAAATTATTTTCAGATGAAGCCTTTGATGCAGGAATGTGGCCTTGAGAGATTTCAGTTTTGTAATCCTAACCTTCCTTTCATCGAATTTTAAGTGAGGTCTATAATATTCTGTTACATCAAAGCCAATCTAAAAAGTTCACATATAATACCAATTAGTAAAACACTATTCAAATCAGTCTTTACTTCGGAATACTAATAGCTTTCTTTGCCACCATAAGGGAAGGATATCAGCTTCGTGTTTCACTAGTGCATATTTACCTATTTATTGCGTAAGGGATTATGAGACATTCATTCCTTAGGATTAGGGTACCGTTACACTTAGCGATGCCCCAGAGATCCCGACCACGATACGACCCGGTCAGGATCGCTGGTGCCTCGCTAAGTGGTCACTAGTGAGCTGCCAAACAGGCAGATCTCACCAGCGACATAGCAGCGGTCGAGGGTCGCTACTTACCTGTCAGACAAGGCGATGAAGACGTCCTCCCGCCTGCGTCCACACGTCGCTCGTCGCCAGAGCAGGAAGCCCAGCAGGAAGTGGCCAATGAGAAACGGCCCAGGACGTTCTCGCGCGATCAGCGATAATCAGCGGGGGAGCCGGTCAGAGGGAAGTATCAGACATAGTGATATCGCTAGCAATATCGCTGCTGCATCACAAAACTAGTGACGTTATAGCGATATTGCTAGCGATATCGCTTAGTGTAACGGGCCCTTTAGTGTTGCTACAGCACAAAAACCTTATGCTAGTAGTAATATTTTTAACTGAAATATTCCTATCGTAAAATAATTATTTTTTAATATCATTTGTAGTAGTATGTTTGTATAAATGTATTATATATCTATTTAAAAAAAGCAAAAATAGATGCGGTAATCAAAGGGTTCAATTAATAAAAATTGGTCGTTTTATTCACTCATCTAGTTTCCCAACTAAAGTCTTTCTGCTGGATAAAGGTTCAGATCACCTCCAAATTTTTCTTCATTTCAGTCATTTCAGCGTAGTCTCTATTTTCATTTTTTTAAACCCAGTTAGTGGCTGTCACTGTATAAGGTATGCTCCATTTTGATACAGGAAAGATGTATATCTTTGTACCGTGTTAGCCAGTAGATAGAAAAATATTCAGGATTGAGAGTCCTCAGTGGTTGATACCTTTTAATGGCTAACTGAAAAGATGGTAATACATTGCAAGCTTTCGAGACTACTCAGGTCTCTTCATCAGGCATAGACTAATACAAAATCTGAAGTCACATATTTATGCACAATACAGCCTAGAAAAAATGCAATAGATAAGACAAGTGACGTGAAGCAGAACTATCAATATGGGAGAGGGAGAAACATAAATATAAACATTGGACCAGTTCATAGATAAGGAGTCCGGATGTTTTATGGTCCTCTGATTGGGGTCTAGTTCTGTGTTGTGACGCCCCCACGGTTTTAAAAGGAAATTCCTTAATTGATGTAAAAAGACATAAATCCATGCGACACATTCATTCCAGCACTGAGAGTGTCAAAGTTCATCATAAATTTGTACTCCCAAACTCGTCTCTCTCTCTGAGAATTGAAGTTACCTTTCAATACCAGTAATTTCATATCCATGCTGCTGTGATCAGGGATACAGAAATGTTTTGCCACAGGTAGATCCATTCTTTTTTCTCTTATTGTGTGACGATGAGCATTCATCCTTGTTCTAAGCTTTTGCCCTGTCTCCCCCACATACAGACCCCCAGTTGGACATTTAGTACAAATAATTAAGTACACCACATTAGATGTAATGCAGGTGAAAGTACCTGGGATCTTGTAGTCCTGATGTGAGTTGGGGATCTTTATCTTGTCCGTGGTCATTATAAATGGACAGGTTTTACATTTTTTCTGGTTGCAAGGAAAGGTTCCTGCAGCTGTTGGAGAGGACAGGGAGCTTCTGACAATGATGCTTCTTAAATTTGGGGGCTGCCTAAAACACAGCAGTGGGGGGTCTGGAAAAATGGATTTTAATCGGGCATCTTTTTGTAGTAAAGGTTGTAATTTCCGTGCAGCTCCCCTTAGCACCTCCAGATTTGGATTGTAGGTGACTACTAGAGGCACTCGGTTATTTTCTTCTTTAGCTTTGTAATTTAGCAGGTGATTCCTTGACAATCTGGTGGCTCTTGTAATTTGGTTTTCAATTGTTCTTGGATTGTAACCCTGATTCAAAAAGGTCTTTTTGAGGCGACCAAGGTGTTTGTCTCTATCCATGGGGTTGGAACATATACGATTGTATCTGATGGCTTGGCTATAGATAATAGAGTTCTTTATGTGCTTTGGATAGAAACTGTCCCATTTAAGGTATGTTGGACGGTCGATTGGCTTCTGATACAGGGATGTCTCTATTTCATTGTTTTTTAGCTTAATGATGGTGTCCAAAAAATTAATCTCAGTACTGGAGTAGTTGAGTGTTAAATTGATGGTCGAATGAAATTGATTAAACTGTTCGTGGAACATCTTTAGCTGTTGCTCAGACTCCGTCCAGATGATTAAAATATCATCAATGAAGCGGTAGTAGGCCAGGGGCCTGATGGGGCATGAGGACAAAAAGTCGCTTTCAAGCTTTGCCATGAAAAGATTTGCATACTGTGGAGCCATTTTACTTCCCATAGCTGTGCCAGTCTCCTGTAGATAGATCCTGTTGTCAAATTCAAAGTAATTGTGGGTGAGGATGAATTTTATAAGTTTCACCACAGCATCAGCATCAGTCCCTGTGTTTTCCATGAAGAATTTGCAGGCATTTAAACCATCTTGGTGTGGGATATTAGAGTACAAAGATTCCACATCCATGGTGGCCAGGATGGTTCCTTCTGGTAGAGGACCTATTGCTGCTAGTTTATTCAATAGGTCAGTTGTGTCCTGAATGTAGCTGGATGTATCCTTCACCAGTGGTTTAAGAATACCCTCTACCCATCCAGATACCTGCTCAGTGAGGGTGCCCACACATGAAATAATTGGTCTTCCTGGATTTCCAGATTTGTGGATTTTGGGAAGCATGTAGAATGTCCCTATTCTTGGAGTCTCTGGTATCAGGTCATCGCCAGCTCTTATGGACTGGTCAGGCAGACAAGAAACCAACTTGTTTAGTTCCTTGTAATAGTCCTGTGTAGGATCCGACTCCAATTTTCTATAGTAGCGTGTGTCCATAAGTTGCCTGTTTGCTTCCTTCATGTAGTCTGACGTATTCATCATGACTATTGCACCTCCCTTGTCAGCAGGTTTAATGATGAATTCTTTGTTGGTTTTTAAAGACTGTGGCCTTTCTCTCCTGGGCACTGATGTTGGATGCTTGTATCCTGTTAGTGTCTATGATTGTGGATTTTATCAAATGTCTGAAGGAGTCTATATATTTATCCAAATGAGGGTTGCGTCCAGGTGGAGGTGTCCAGTCTGACCTTTTCCTAGTTGTTACGATCCCTTTTCCTTCGGTCTGAGTGTTTTCTGAATCTTCTGTATCATTGAAATATTCCCTCAGGCGCATTCTCCTGAAATACTGTTCCATATCACTGCAGAGTTCAGTTTTAATTACAAAGCTAAAGAAGAAAATAACCGAGTGCCTCTAGTAGTCACCTACAATCCAAATCTGGAGGTGCTAAGGGGAGCTGCACGGAAATTACAACCTTTACTACAAAAAGATGCCCGATTAAAATCCATTTTTCCAGACCCCCCACTGCTGTGTTTTAGGCAGCCCCCAAATTTAAGAAGCATCATTGTCAGAAGCTCCCTGTCCTCTCCAACAGCTGCAGGAACCTTTCCTTGCAACCAGAAAAAATGTAAAACCTGTCCATTTATAATGACCACGGACAAGATAAAGATCCCCAACTCACATCAGGACTACAAGATCCCAGGTACTTTCACCTGCATTACATCTAATGTGGTGTACTTAATTATTTGTACTAAATGTCCAACTAGGGGTCTGTATGTGGGGGAGACAGGGCAAAAGCTTAGAACAAGGATGAATGCTCATCGTCACACAATAAGAGAAAAAAGAATGGATCTACCTGTGGCAAAACATTTCTGTATCCCTGATCACAGCAGCGTGGATATGAAATTACTGGTATTGAAAGGTAACTTCAATTCTCAGAGAGAGACGAGTTTGGGAGTACAAATTTATGACGAACTTTGACAATCTCAGTGCTGGAATGAATGTGTCGCATGGATTTATGTCTTTTTACATCAACTAAGGAATTTCCTTTTAAAACCTCGTGGGGGCATCACAACACAGAACTAGACCCCAATCAGAGGACCATAAAACATCCGGACTCCTTATCTATGAACTGGTCCAATGTTTATATTTATGTTTCTCCCTCTCCCATATTGATAGTTCTGCTTCACGTCACTTGTCTTATCTATTGCATTTTTTCTAGGCTGTATTGTGCATAAATATGTGACTTCAGATTTTGTATTAGTCTAGCCTGATGAAGAGACCTGAGTAGTCTCGAAAGCTTGCAATGTATTACCATCTTTTCAGTTAGCCATTAAAAGGTATCAACTACTGAGGACTCTCAATTCTAAATATTTTTGTATAAGGTATGATAATTCTCGTGATAAACTTGGAAATAAGATGTGATGTAATAGCTGCAGGCCATTCTAAGAAAGCCCATGAGGGAGCGCAAAATTACATTAGCTTGATCTCTGATGTTTCAGTAGTGTGAACTGGACAAGTGATTTTTTTTGTGTGTGTGTTCTTCACGAATCAATTTCTCAATCTTTTTGCTTATCACTGTGAATTTCAGGAAATGCAACTTGAATCAATCCTCTGCAAATTGATCCACTCATATCTATCGATCTATCTATTATCATCTATCTATCTCATATCTATCTATCTATCTATCTATCTCTATCTATCTATCTCTCTATCTAATATCTATTTATTATCTATCTATCTATCTATCTATCTCACATCTATCTATCTAATATCTATTATCTATCTATCTCATATCTATCTATCTCATATCTATCTATCTATCTATCTATCTATCAATTTAATATCTATTTATTATCTATCTATCTATCTATCTATCTATCTATCCCATAGCTATATATCTATTATCTATCTATCTATCTATCTCATATCTATCTATACCATCCCATAACTATCTACCTACCTATCTATTATCTATCTATCTGTCTATTATCTATCTATCTATCTGTCTATCCAAAATAACTTACAATCCTAATTCTAAAAAAGTTTGGATTTGGTGAAAAATTTAAAGCAAACAAGAATGCAATCATGTAAAAATGGAAATGTATACACAACAGAAGATATATCAGTAGTTGAAAGCTATAAATGTTTTCATTTTATTTAATCCCCCATTTAGAAATTGATGGCAGCAACACATCTCAAAAAAGGTGGTTAGAGTAACAAAAAACAGCTGAGAGATCAGTTTGCAACTATCTCATATGACTGGGTATAATAAGAAATGACGTGGAAGTGCAATAAGGACTGCGCTTGCTTCTGGTAGAGTAAAGGGTTCTTTATTCAGCCAATGCGTTTCCTGAGCCTGCTGGCTCACTTCATCAGGGCAGACTGGGTATAATAAGAGCAGAGATAGAGCAGTTAGAGAGGCAGAGTCTCTCAGAAGTAAAACTCTTCAGAGATTCATCTGTGTACAGCCATGTCTAAAAGTTCGGGAAAATGTTCCTCAGCATAAAATTACAAATACTCTGATATCTCACCATCTACAGTAGTGATCCACAAACGTTGGTACCTTGAGAGCTACATCCAGGTCTGACAGAGGCTTGTGAGCCACATCCAGTGCCCCCCCTCCATAAAAGTGACATGCAGCTCTCACATCCCCCATATTAGTCACACGCAGAGCCTCCATTATCAGTATAACAGCCAAAGCTTCATCATTGAAATAATGCAAAAGTAGTGTAGTTGCAGCATAGTTGCATTCAGGGTTTCCTACTTTACCCCTATTGGGTATTCTCTCCCATTAAGCACTCTCAGCACTCCATCCTATGCATCCTGGAGCACCTTCTCTGTTTGGCATTTTCATCCTGTCACCAGCTTAGCACTTAATTTATCTCTCCAACCACAAAGGCCAGTTAATGTGCATCCAGAGTTGCTCTTCTGTGAGGACTGTTCACAAAAGTCACTATCCATAGATTTTTTTCATAGCTGTTTGCTAGACCTTGCACCAAGCTAGCAGGAGAGCATGTGTGGCTTCTGAACCACAGGTTGGGAATCTCTGATCTACAGTATATACTGTAATATCATTAAAAGATTTAGAAATTCTGGAGAAATCCATGTGTACAAAGGAAAAATCCAGTTGTCAACATTTAATACTCATGATCTATGGACCCTCAGATGCCACTGAAATGAAGGCAGGCATAATTCAGTCATATAAATCACTGCATGGACTTAGGAATACCTCCAGAAATCAATTCCTGGGAGCACAGTTTGCTGTGTTATCCACAAATGCAAGTTAAAGCTCTATAATGCAAGGAAGAAGCATAAATCATTGCAATTGAGAAAAACTGCCATCTTATCTAGGCAAAAGATCATTTATACTGGGGCAAAATGGAAAACTATTCTATGTTCAAATGAATCAACATTTGAAATTCTTTATGGAAACCAGAGATGACGTGTCCTCTGAATTCAAGAGGAGAAGGACCATCCAGCTTGTTAGCGCACAGTTCAAAAGTCTGCATCTCTGATGGTATGGGGTTCAATTAGTGTCTATGGTATGGGGAGCTTACACATCTTGACAGGCACCATTAATGAGCATTACATTGAGGTTTTAGAACAACATTTGCTCCCATCATGAAATAGACAATGTCTGTTTCAAGGAAGCTCTTCCACATTTCATCAAGACTGTGCTAAACTATATACTGTATCAGCCAAAAGAGGAATGCTTCACTGAAAAAGATTTCTGGTGATGAACTTGCTTGCCTACATTACAGTCTTTTCACCAGTAGACAACATATAATGCATTAAGTAATGAAAAATCCAGCAAAGAAGAACCAGAACTATTAATCTCCTAAAGCCCAAACAATTGGCCTCTTCACTTCCCATATGTTTACAGATTGTTGTAAAAGAATAGGGATGTTACACAATGTCAGACATGGCCCTGGCCCAACTTTTTTGACTTATGTTGCTGCCATTAATTTCTAAATTAGTTTTTTTAAAATGTTTTGAAAAAATGTCTAATTTTCAACTTCTTATATGTGTTCTATTGTGAATAATATATGTCTATAAGAGATTTCCGATTCATTGTTTTCTCATTTTCTTTACATTTTATACAGTGTCCCAACTTTTAAAATTTAGGTTATACTTATACATTTATAGAGGAAGCAAAAAAATCAACTTTTAATTCAAATGCAAATGAGTGGGCTTCAGTACACCGGTATGCCCACAATTTGCATTATAGCATATCCTCTAATCCTGATTGAGTTTACTTGCTCAGTGCAAGCCTTGCCTGAACCCAATCTACATTCTTGCACATTTATAAAATGACTTCAGGACCCGTAGATTTCAGATTTTCTCCATCCTCTTTTCCTCTCTAAAGATGTTTGCTCTCTATATTTCCAAGTGCCTTATTGTAGTGAACAGCGGTTACAGACAGGAGCTACGGATCAAAGTGTGCTAAACAAACAAAAAATTCAAGTGCGATATGAATAATGGCAGTGCACACTTGGACCACATGACTTCGGGAACAAGACTAGCCACATCGGGACCAGGGGACTTTGGATTCAGTACTGGCCACTCCAGGACTAGCGGACAATTTTCAGGCACTGGCCACACCGGGACCAGGGGACTTCAGGAACAGGACTGACCACTCAGGGACCAGGGGACAGGGTTCAGCCACTGGCCACACTATGACCAGGGATTCAGGTTCAGGACACTGGCTGCACTGGGACCAAGGATTCAGGTTCAGGATGCTCGCCGCACCTGGACTAGGAGACCTGACAGCTACACTGGTAGAACACCAACTACCTAATGACTTAACTCGTTGCTTTGTGACTCCTTATGGGAAAGGGAGACTTTTATAGAAAATGCCTCCCAGCAATTGGCTGGGAGCCATCTTGCTGGTGTATTCATTATACTAAATGCTTCTCAGCAATAAGCTGAGGGCATTGACTATATGCGTGGGTTGTCCCTTTTAGGGCAGCGGAGCACATGCGCGCACACACTAGGCATGCCACCAGAAACTGCTCTGTGCACACCAGGAAATAGCAGGAGCACACAGGCGAACTACACCACGGGGCCAGGCGGTGAGTAAATCAGTGTCTCTGCATGAAAAGAGAAGGGATACCATGCGGGGGCACCAGCAATATCACTAAAGCACCCCCCTTACGCCCCCTCATCTTCAAGCTCACAAGGACTCTCTACAAAGAAGTAAGAGGCCGACAACTCTCCATGGACTCCCATGACTTATCATGCTTGCCATTGTGTGCTATCACTGTGACATCTAGCCTCCTGTCTCCTGCCCATGATCTGGTTTGTTCCTTCCCATTACATTGAATATCTTTCCTATGACAGAAAATATTGTCAGTAAGATACAGGCCAACTGGCCCTCTTTTTCACACTATACGGCTGGTGAGGGACCATACAGGAGCACAGAGACAGCCGATTCACGAACAGGGGCACCACTTCTCGCCATCTTAGGGTGCCAACCTCCGCAAATAAGTAGGTGAACAGCAGGGGTGGCATATAGGGTAAATTCACCCCTTTCTTTACCCTGGCTGAGTATGAGTGACTATCCATGTTAACACAGTTACTGTAGTCACTGGAACAGTAGGATATATTATTACTATTTATGTAGGTAGCTTAAGTTCCATTTCTGGGTTCCCTATGCTACTAGTTATACCACGCTCATTGATGAGGCGTTATGGTGTAGGACTAATGGTCGCCTTTTACTTTATATCTACATTAAAACCTTTGTGGTTGGTTTATGGTGACACTCAACATCTTTATCAGTGAGAATTAAGTATACCACTGCAATTCACAGAAGGCCATTGGGCTAGATTTATGCAAAGTTTACCAGCCTACCTACTGGCAATACTAGCTTCCTAGAACCATCTCTATATATCCTTTTGTACATTGCGCATTCACCTTGTTGTGGGATAATTAGTTTATCTTTTAATAAAACTTAGCAAAAGTCATATTTTAAAGGGTTTCTACTCAGTGAGCCTTGTATTGTTACCCTCACTTATATCTTATACACGTAAGACCATGTTCACTAAATGCTAAAACTGATCTGCCATTATGATTCTCCAGGTCATTATGAGTTCATAGACACCAAACATCTCTAAGTTCTATTTTATCTAAGTGGTGAAAAACAATCCAAAATTTGGTAAAAAAGAAAAATAAATGGTGCCATTTCCTGAGATCTGTAGCGTCTCTACTTTTCATGATCTGGGGCTAGGTGAGGGCTTATTTTTTGCTTGCCAAGCTATCGTTTTTATTGATACCATTTTGATACAGATATGATCTTATGATCGTCCATTATTGCATTTTATTGCAATATAACAGTGACCAAAAAATCTTAATTCTGGGGATTTTACTTTTTTCTTGTAACGCCGTTTAGCAATTGAGTTAATTCTTTTTTTATATTAACAGATTGGGCGATTCTGAACTCGGCGATTCCACATGTATGTGTATGTGTGCTTTTTTATTATTGTTTTATTTTGAATGGGGCGAAAGGGGGTGATTTGAACTTTCATTTTTTAATATTTTTAAAAACATATTTTTTTTACTTTTTGCACGTTTCAATAGTCTCCATGGAAGAATGGAAGCTGCAGTACTCTGATTGCCTCTGCTACACACAGGCGATGATCAGATCACCTCTGTGTAGCAGAAATGCTCACTTGCTATGAGCACCAACCACTGGGTAGCACTCAAAGCAATCCAGCAATGACAACCACAGGGGTCTGCTGCAGACCCAGGGTTGTCATGCAAACTCATCTGCGACCCGGGTTCATGGGACACGGGTGCCAATGGGTGGGATTAGTGACACGCTTGCGGTAAGTGCGAGTTAAATGCTGCTGTCAGAGATTGTTTGGCAGGCACATGTCAGCTGTACAGATCAGCTGTCATGTGCACGGAAAGGTACGGGCTCAGCGCCGAACTCCGAACTAAACAGGGGGAGGGCAACTTCGGAGTACTATTACACCAGATGTCGGAAGGGCTTAAATTATATAGTCTCAGAATTGAAAACAGATACTGATGTAAAAGTATGAGCCCAAAATGTAAATGCTAAGCATATAATATAGATGTTCCAAAGAAACACAATAAATAAGAATGACACAATGATGTCACATATAAGTAAAGTATACAGTGGGGTTAAGAGGACCTCACCATTCAACAAAAAAAAAGCAACAGACGTGAGTTTGAACCTGATAATCAAGCGCTACATTAAATACACATAGTCAAAATTGCTGGTATCCCTCGTTTAATGACAGAAAAACCCATAATGGTCACAGAAATAACTTGAATCTGACAAAAGTAATAATAACTAATAAATCTATGACAATGAAAAATGAAAGTCAGGCATTGCTTTTCAACCATGCTTCCACAGAATTTAAAAAAAAATAAAACTCATGAAGAGGGCCTGGACAGAAATGATGGTGCCATTGACTTAATATTTTGTTGCACAACCTTTTGAGGCAATCACTGCAATCAAACGATTCCTGTAACTGTCAGTGAGACTTCTGCACCACTCGACAGGTATTTTGGCCCACTCCTCAATAGCAAACTGCTCCAGTTGTCTCGTGTTTGAAGGTTGCCTTCTCCAGACTGCATGCTTCAGCTCTTTCCAAAGATGCTCAATAGGATTTAGGTCAGGGCTCATAGAAGGCCACTTCAGTATAGTTCAATGTTTTCATCTTAGCCATTCTTTGGTGTTTTAAGCTGTGCGTTTTGGGTCATTGTCCTGTTGCAAGACCCATGAACGATGACTGAGACCAAGCTTTCTGACACTGGACAGCACATTTCTCTTTAGAATGCCTTGATAGTCTTGAGATTTCATTGAACCCTGCACAGATTCTAGATACCCTGTGCCAGATGCAGCAAAGCAGCTCCAGAACATAACATACCCTCCTCCATGTTTCACAGTAGGGACAGTGTTCTTTTCCTAATATGCTTCATTTTTCTGTCTGTGAACATAGAGCAGATGTGCCTTGCCAAAAAGTTCCTTTTTTGCCTCATCTGTCCATAGGACATTCTCCAAGAAGCCATGTGGCTTGTCAACATGTTGTTAGGAATGCATTAAATAATAAGAAGATAGTAATAAGGTGTGTTCGCAGCCCGGGGTCCGCCATGCAGAGATGTTACCTGCTGCCCAGTATTGGTGGATGCTATATGGCAGCATAATAGAATACATGCAGGTTAACATCACCCGATGTGTACAAAGGCGGACTCTGTTGCTTCACAGAGCTGCACTATCACAGAATATAAATGCCGTAGCCTATTAAAGCTCACAGAGCTCGGCAAATTGAGTGCTAGTGTACAGTAACAGAACTCTTCCCCAAATACACAGGGTTAGAGTCCCTCTAGACCCACTAAGCATGTGGTGTCGCACCTGCGAACACCACTAATAGACGTTGACTACCGTGGAGTGCAAACCAAGTGTACAGTGGCGTACAGGCAAAGCCACTACCTTGCACTTGCTAGTCCCTGACTCTGCCTCCTACCTGCACTATCAGCCTAGGCACTAACTGGCAAGGCTGAACAACACAGGCATACCAAGGGTAGGGGTTTCATAATGAGTCATTCACCAGAGAGATTCATACGTGCATACAACACTCACTCCACATGGTCTATACTAGCGCATGGCCGTGCGGCCATGCGATCTTTTTATAACTGCAGCCTCCCAGGACCTTGCTGATGGCCCAATTCAAGCTGCTTGAAGACCTGAGCATGTGACCGCCGACCACCAATGAGCGGTCCTCTTTCGGGCATACTCAGATAGAGAAATGCAGGACTTAGTCCCAGGGGGTCTGCTTGCCACTGACTAATGCTGGATGCTATAGCTGAACCTAGGGCGGCAGCAGCAACCAAGCGCATAGCCTGAGCAAGATGCTGGGATCGACGTCTCTGCTGAGCAGGAACCTCTGCGACTGAAGAAAATTGGGAGACCGCAGAGGACATGGCTTGAGATTCCCCCTGTGCAGTGGCGGGAACTCGATGCCTAACACTGGTAGTTTGGCAAATTCCAGTCTGGATTTTTTATGATTTTTTTTCAACAATGGTGTCCTCCTTGGTCGTCTCCCATGAAGTCCACTTTGGCTCATACAACGACGGATGGTGCGATCTGACACTGATGTTCCTTGAGCTTGAAGTTCACCTTTAATCTGTTTTGAAGTTTTTCTGGGCCCTTTTGTTACCATTCATATTATCCATCTCTTTGTTTTGTCATCAATTTTTTTCCTGCAGCCACGTCCAGGGAGGTTGACTACAGTCCCATGGATCTTAAATTTCTGAATAATATGTGCAACTGTATTCACAGGAACATCAAGCTGCGTGGAGATGGTCTTTTAACTTTTACCTTTAATAAGTTTGTCTATAATTTTCTTTCTAATCTCCTGAGACAGCTCTTTCCTTTACTTCCTCTGGTCCATGTTGAGTGTGAAACACACCATGTCACCAAACAGCACAGTGAATATCTGTAGCCCTCTGTACAGGCCCACTCACTGATTCCAAGATTGTAGACACCTGTGATGATAATTAGTGGACACACCTTGCTTTCACATGTCCCTTTTGTCACATTACTTTCAGGAGTACCATCATTTCTGTCCAGGCCTATTTCATGAGTTTTATATTTTTTAAAATTCTGTGGAAGCATGGTTGAAAAGCAAAGTCTGATGTTCATTTGTTCATTAGTTTTAGTTGTTATTACTTTTGACAGATTCAAGTTATTTCTGTGACCATTGTGGGTTTTTATGTCATTAAACGAGGGATACCAACAATTTTGACCACGTGTGTAGAAGTGTTAATCAGATAGCCACCATGCTAAACTTTTTGTTTTTTGAAAAAAAAAAAATATCTCCAGAAAATAAAAAGAAAATACATACAGAAAAAGAAAACATTGTCATTTACTTCTTGTTTCTTGTAGTAAAGTAAATTACAGAGACAAGGAATTTATCTCTGCTAAGCCACACAGTGTTATCTTGTCTGCTAGAGTCTTTTTCCCTGTGAATGCATCTTAAGCTCACTAATAAATTGATAGAAAAGACATTCTGAAGTGATTCATTTCATGAATATAATAAAGGCTTTAATAAATCTTCAAATATCAAATGTTTGTTTATGCTAATCTACAGAGCTTTCCAACTGTGGTGCCTATCTTATGCTATTCTAACGACAAGTTTTCAAAGGCTTTTCAGTAATCCCGTATTATTGATTTACAGTGCAAATGCATGTATCCTTCCCTCCCTGTTGACTCTTGTCTTTGTGACTAGATACCAGGCCACAGAATATTTGTTGATAATATTCTTAGGAATCTCTACTTAAAGAAAGTGTTAATTTGTTTGGTCGAAGACAGCTTAACCTTATAAAACCATAGTGAGCTTTACTGGCTTTCTATACAGGGAACTATAGAATGCAATATATTTGATTTAATCAAAATGTAGTTTGTTTGAAAGAAAATAAATACATCCATGCATGATTAAATGACTGCAAGCTTAAGGTCCCGTTACACTAAACGATGCACCAGCGATCCCGAGAACGATACAACCTTGTCAGGATCGCTGGTGCCTCACCTATTGATCGCAGGTGAGCTGTTAAAAAGGCAGATTTCACCAGCGATCAGGACCATCGAGGATGCTGGTACCCAAGGTAAATATCAGGTAACTAAGGTTCTTTAGAAGGACACAGATCTGGGGATTTATACTGATGGAATTTAGGCTGAACTGGATGGACAAATGTCTTTTTTTCGTCCTTGCTAACTATGTTAAAGTTTTCAAACTATGTAAAGGTCCGCAGATTCAATATTACTGGTAAGATTATGGCACCCCAGTCTGACACTACACACAAGCATAAATTAGTCATTTATCAACTGAATTCATAGTTGTAAGTTTGAAAAAATTTCCATCGAGTTCAACCTTTACACTTACATTATGATCTAGGGGAAGATATAAACCCCATAAGACAGTTGCTCAATGGCCTATAGTAGAAGAATATTTCCTTTCCGACTCCACATATGGCAGTCTGACTAATTTGCAATTTGAACATCCCTTCATAGAATTTATTACCCATAACCTGTAAGTTTATAAAAGCCCCTCAAAAACTTAGTTAGTGACTCAACCATTAGAAAATGTTGAGGTAAACTGATTCATAATATCGTTGCTTACACTGTAAAGAATCACTGCCTGTGATGATGATTAAACCTTCTTTCCTATGGACATAGAGGATGCCATATTGTCCTCTTTACTGGCTTACATGGAAAATCATCATTAGAAAAATGTCTGCACTGTCGATTCATGATTTCGATCTTGTAGAAATATTACTCCTTTGTCTTTGTTTTTCCAAACAAGTTTGATAACCTGTCTTGGTATTACAGTTCACCTATTCCCTTAATAACCTTGGTTGCTCTGCTTTGCATCTGCTGTGGTTCAGCCATGTCCATGTTATGCATTGGAGCCAGAAACTGTACTCACAATATTCTCAGTGTGGCTGCAAGAGTGACTTGTATAGAATCAAAACTATGTTGTCTTGAGCATCTATTCCTTTTGAATGGATCCCATGCATAAAAGCTGTTGCTTCTTACTGGACACCAAAGTTGAGTTTCATGTCCAACAATACACACTAGTAATAATAATAATAATACATTTTATTTCTATAGCGCCAACATATTCCGCAGTACTTTACATTTCACAGGGGGCTTGTACAGACGATAGACATTACAGCATAACAATAATCACATAGATCATAACAGATACCAAGAGGAATGAGGACCCTGCTCGCAAGCTTACAATCTATGAGGAAAAAAGGTAGGCACAAAAGGTGGGTGGTAACAATTGCCCTAATTGTTTGGACCAGCCATAACGTTAAGTATGTAACAGTACAGACACAGAGGGCTAATAGAAGCATTAAGCATGTGGGAACATGATGCGGGGAACCTGGTTATGGTAAAACTTTTACCTGTGCCACGCCGGGATAGTTAGGTTAATGTGTTGAGTCAGTAGGCCAGTCTGAATAAATGCGTTTTCAGGGCACGCTTAAAATTGTAGGGATTGGAGACTAATCGTATTCACCTGGGAAGAGCATTCCAAAGAATTGGTGCAGCACATGTATAGTCTTGGAGACGGGAGAGAGAGTTTCTGATTATTGAGGATGCTAACTTCAGGTCATCAGCAGAACTATCAGGATCCTGTCAGCGCCGGCGGACTGCCGCGGCTGAGCAGGGTCACTCACCCAGACTACGGGAGGACCCGGGGTCCGAAACTGCAGGGAAAGTTCTGAGAGCAGGACCTGCGACACTAAAGGTAGTAAAGAGTACCAGGACCTACGGTCATGTGACCACAGGGGCATGGCCTAGCGTCCTGCTGCAGTAGATGACTGTAGGATTCTATTACAGGAATCCTGGAGTAAAGATTAGGGGAACTCAGGTCAGACAAGCGGGGGGGTCATACACAGAGAGGGCAGCGTGGTACCAGAGGAGCAAGTAGAGAATAGTCAGAACGTAAGCAGTGAGTCATACACAGAGATAGCAATGCAGTACAAAAGGAACAGGCAGAACTCGTAACAAGGACAGAACTGGGTCAAAACCAAACAAGCATAAAGTATCACAGACACAAAGCACACTAGGGTCACAAACACTCGGCCAAGGATCTGAGTATAAGCGACGAGGAATGAGTCCACAATGAGGCTATAAAAAGCCTCCCCGAATCTCAGAGTGAGGTCTTCCAGATTAACCTCTGAACTACCTAATCCATGAACTAAGCAGATCATGACAAGAACAGAGGGCACGGGTAGGGTGGTAAACTGAAACGAGGGAGGAGATGTAGGGTGGTGCTGAGCCGTGGAGTGCTTTGTGAGTGAGGGTAAAACGTTTTTACTGGATTCTGGAGTGGATGGGTAGCCAGTGTACTGACTGGCACAAGGTAGAGGCATCGGTGTAATGAGTCTTTTTCACTCAAAGTTTTAGCCAGCATTTTACCCTTTAGTACATAATTGCTCATTTTATTTTATCTTCCCAAGTTCATATTCTCACATTTGTTTACATTAAACTGTAACTGCAATTTTTCCTCAAAAGCCTCCACCTGTATGAATTCCTCTATAATATTAAATAATCATCCTCTCTATTGATTACTTTACAGAGTTTGGTATCACCTGCAAATGTTCTACTTTGTTTGACCTCAACCAGGTAATTAGTAAATATATTAATATAAAGAGGGCCCAATACTGATCCCTGTCGTACCCTTAAATGTCACCCAATCAGAGTGTGTTCTATTACAACATCAAAGACCTTACTCTCATCCATTCTGGAGCGTATTTCTTCATTGAAACTTACTTGTCCACATGTTTTGTTAAACCAAAAGTAGGCTCATCACAAGTAATCCCGCAACTAATATCCAAATCAATAACCTGTAATTTATGGACAAACCATTAATTTACCTGAAAGCCAGGAAAAAAGTCACCAAGAGCCATGTCGGACCCTTGCTATACTTTTGATTTTTTTTCTGTGTTTTTGAGCAAATGCTTTACAAACCATGTGACTATGCACAATTAAAAGGTAATTCAAATGAAAAACGACATTTTAAGTGTGAATAGTCTAACATTATTACTTATGTTTTCCTCACTGAAATAATAATTAGAATTTCCTTACGCCATTACATAGCAACAATCAATTCACAAAAGCATTTGATGACCACTGCTGTAAAGCAAACATACTATATAATTTCAACTAACTTTTTTAGAATACGCTCATATGTGTTTACATAAGGAATAACGCTATGTCTGACCGTAATATGACTTGTATCCTGCAGTTTTCATTGATTTTCTCCTCTGCCTGCTTCTTTTCTAATTACCAGTTGTTTCTAAGCTAGAATTTGGAGAATATCTGTTGTCAAGCTAAAGCCCCCTTTACATTTAGCGATGCACCAGTGATCTTGACCACGATATCCGGTCAGGATCCCTGGTGCATCGCTAAATGGTCACTAGTGAGCTGCCAAACAGGCAGATCTCACAGCGATGCAGCGACGCAGCAGTGGTCGTTGCTTACCTTTCAGATGTGGCGATGATGACGTCTTCCTGTCCGCGTCCACGCATCGCTCATCGGTGCCAGCAGGAAACCCAGCAGGAAGCAGCCAACGAGAAATGGACGTGGACGATCTCACGTGATCAGCGATAGCCAGCGGGGGAGCCGGTCAGAGGTAAGTATCACATGTAGCTATATCGCTAGCAATATCGCTGATGCGTCACAAAATCGGTGACGCTTTAGCGATAATTCTAGCGATATCGCTATGTGTAAAGCCCCCTTTAGACTGAACAATCGAGGAGCCTGTGAATTCGCTAGTGAGCCCATCACCCACCTGCACCAGAGAAGAACAATTCGAAAGTGGTACAGCTAGAGTTGCTGTAAGGAGCCTTAGTTTGACTTATGAACAAGTGACACTGCATTTTCAGATATGCACATGACCCTAATAGTTAAAGTGGTTATCCAGGACTTTTATTATTTTTTGCGTATGGGGCTATCTTTCAGGCAGGTAGTTGCTAACTACATACATTGGGCCCATAATTTTCCATGGTCATGTTGCTAATGTGAACAGCGCTAATATTTTTTTCTCTTTAGCTAGCTAATTTCCAATTTCACTCTTCCCATTTTGAAGGATTGCAAGTTACAAATTTGTTCTTACAAATGATTTAATGCTTAATCTGCCAGAATATTTTGACTTTGAGAGCATGACATGTACAACAGTGATTACTAAGCTTCATGTCACTTTCAATTAGTAAAAGGAAAGTGTGAACTGTCAATAGGTGTCAATAGATATTATTTGTTTGAATATTAATTCTGTACAGCTGACAAAAGCTGATCTTCACGCATGCGGTTAAGTTTTATACGACAGCGCTATGAGCCGTATTTTGACACATATTACAAAAAGGATCGTTTTTAATTAAAAAGAAACAATTATCTTGAATAATTTAATTAGGATTGAATTAAGTGTTATTAGATGTTATAAACAGTAGAATTCATTGCGAATTTTAAAATGTTGCTGTATTATATAGTCTCTTGTGTGATGGATATGAAGACAGCTGTTTGGGCTTAATTAATCATCACTGATAGCTTTCTGCATTAATAGGGAGGCAATTATATTTGCTTTAAATATTTTGTCCTTTTTAATATTCAAAACAAGTCAGAAAACTTGAAGAAATGACAGATTTAGCAAAAATCTTACTTTTGTATAATGGCAGTATCGAAGATTGTCACATTGAAGATTTCCCTACCTGCGCTTCGCCTGATGGGCAGCACCCGCTGAGTCCCCACTGGTAAAGCTGTAGCAGTTGGAATCAACAGTTTTCTTAACGGGAAAGTCTAAGAGCAATTTTTGTTTCATTAATATTATATAAAATAGAAATAATTGTTTTTCTTTTTTAAAAAATGTTGCAAATATTTATTTTTTATTTTTAAAACTTCTGAGGGGCAACCAGGGCCGGCTCCAGGTTTTTGAGGGCCCCGGGCGAAAGAGTCTCAGTGGGCCCCCCCTTTAACATACCACGATTCATGCCGTGTGGCATCCGTGGTGCTGGCCAGAAAACGGACTTGTCTCCGTGTAGATCACACGGACACGCATGTGATCCACACGGACACATGCTCTGTGGCAAAACACGTTCATGTGAAGGAGGCTATTGATTAGTAGTGTATGTATGAAGGAAAGATGAGAAAGAAAGGAATAACAGTGAGAGAAAGAAAGAACAGAGAGAGAATGAAAGAACAGAGAGAAAGAGAAAGAAAGAACAGAGAGAAAGAAAGAGGGGAGAGAAAGAACAGAGAAAGAGAGAAAGAACACAGAGAAAGAAAGGAAGAACAGAGAGAGAAAAAAAAGAACAGAGAGAGAAATAAAGATTAGAGAGAGAAAGAAAGAGTGGACAGAAAAAAAGAACAGAGAGAGAGAAAGAAAGGGGAAAGAAAGAAAGAACAGAAAGGGAGAGAGAAAGAAAGAGAAAGAAAGAACAGAGAGAGAAAGAAAGAGAAATAAATAAAGAAGGGAAAGAAAGAACAGAGAGAGAGAAAGAAAAAAGAGAGAGAAAGAGGAAAGAAAGAACAGAGAGAGAGAAAAAGAACAGAAAGAAAGAAAGAGGGGAAAGAAAGAGAAAGAAAGATCAGAGTGAAAGAAAGAACAGAGAGAGAGAAAGAAGGAGGGGAAAGAAAGAAAGAAAGAAGAGAGAGAGAAAGAAAGAGGGGAAGGAAAGAAAGACCAGAGAGAAAGAGAAAGAAAGAAAAAAAACAGAGAGAAAGAAAGCGTGGACAGAAAAAAAGAACAGAGAGAAAAAGAAAAAAGAGGGGAAAAAAGAACAGAGAGGGAGAGAGAAAGAAAGAGGGGAAAGAAAGAACAAAGAGGGAGAAAGAAAGAACAGAGAGAGAGAAAGAAAGATGGAAAAGAATGATGGCAAAGAAAGTAAGAACAGAGAGAGAGAGAAAAAAAGAAAGAACAGAGAGAGAGAAAGAGAGGAAAGAAAGAACGGAGAAAGAGAGAAAGAGAGAAAGAAAGAAAGAAAGAAAGAAAGAAAGAGCGGAAAGAAAGAGAACAGAGAGAGAAAGAAAGAACACACACTCCCCACACACACTCCCCATACACACGGCTCCCCACACACACGACTCCGCTCCATACACCTCATACACACGCTGCTCCTCTCCCCACACCTCTGCTCCCCACACCTCGTACACACGCGGCTCCGCTGCGTACACACGCTGCTCCGCTCCCCACATCTCGTACACACGCGGCTCCGCTCCCCACACCTCGTACACACGCGGCTCCACTCCCCACATCTCGTACACACGCGGTTCCGCTCTGTACACCTCGGACACACGTGGCTCTGCTCTGTACACCTCGGACACACGCGGCTCTGCTCCGTACACCTCGTACAAACTCGGCTCTGCTCCCCACACCTCGTACACACATGGCTCCGCTCCGTACACCTCGTACACACGCGGCTCTGCTCCCCACACCTTGTACACATGTGGCTCCGCTCCGTACACCTCGTACACATGCTGCTCTGCTTCCCACACCTCCGCTCCCCGGACCTCATATACACACACAGCTCTGCTCTGTACACACACAGCTCTGCTACATCCCCCCTGTAAACCCCTCCTGACCCCACACATAATAATTTTCACCTCATCTAGCAGCATGACAACCAGCACAGCCGAGTTCTGCATACACTGGGGCCCTGATCATGTGACCCAACTCCTCCCCTCCTGTGACCTCATCACACGTCTTATGCGTGCAGAGAAGCCCAGCAGGAGCGTTGTTATTGCTGGGATTTATCAGGGCTGCGGTGGCCGGTGGGGTCTCTGGCAGGGTGAGGATGGGGTCGATACATGGGGGGGCGTAGTGGCGGCCATGGGTATTGATTCTCAGACAGAGTGAGTGGGCCCCCTCATCTCGCCAGGGCCCCAGCATTTGCCCAGGTGCTGACGCCGGCCCTGGGGGCAACCATATTTGAAAATAACCTCTTCTTCCCTTTATTGTCTTTATAGATAGGAATACAGCTTTTAAGTGATTTGAATGAATAGAATTAAATTGACAGGGAAATGTCAATAGACTATTTCAATCTCAGTGATGTGTAGACACTCATGCGGAGACTAGGCACAGTTGTGTCCTTTCCTTTTAGCTCAAAAATATCCTTAGGTTGTTGTAGGTAGAGGACGGGCTTTGTAAAACATATATTTTTGGATTATTTGGTGGGAGATGTTTAAAGTATGATACATGTGATGTGGCGACTCAGAAGTGGTAATGTGAATGGTTTTGCGTGTGTTTTATGTTGTGAAAATATATTGCACTGTGGAAAGATGAGGGTTATATTGCACAGAAGGCCTTTCAACACTGAGGTCCTAGGTTCAATTCATACAAAAGACAGTTCTCCCTTTGCCTTTGTTTGTGTGGGCTTCCTCTTGGTACTCCGGTTTCTTCCCAGAAAGCAAAAACATGCTGAATAATAATAAATTTTATTTCTATAGCGCCGACATATTCCGCAGCACTTTACATTTCAGAGGGGACTTGCACAGACAATATACATTACAGCATAAAAGTAATCACATAGATCATAACAGATACCAAGAGGAATGAGGGTCCTGCTCGCAAGCTTACAATATATGAGGAAAACAGGGGAGACACGAAAGGTGGGTGGTAACAGTTGCCCTGATTGTATGGACCAGCCATAATGTTAAGTGTGTAACAGTACAGATGCAGAGGGCTAATGGATGCATAAAGCATGTGGGAACATGATGCAGGGAACCTGGTTATGGTAAAAAACTTTTGGCTGTGCCACATAGGGATAGATTAGGATAATGTGTTGAGGCGGTAGGCCAGTCTGAATAAATGAGTTTTCAGGGCACGGTTAAAATTGTGGGGATTGGGGACTAATCGTATTGAACTGGGAAGTGCATTCCAAAGAATTGGTGCAGCACGTGTATAGTCTTGAAGACGGGAGTGGGAGGTTTTGATTATTGAGGATGCTAACCTCAGGTCATCAGCAGAACGGAGGGCGCGGGTAGGATGGCATACTAAAACAAGGGAGGAGATGTAGGGTGGTGCTGAGCCATGAAGAGCTTTGTGGGTGAGGGTAATAAGTTTGTACTGGATTCTGGAGTGGATGGGTAGCTAGTTTAATGACTGGCACAAGGTAGAGGCATCGGTGTAACAATTGGCGAGGAATATGATCCTGGCAGCAGCATTCAAGACAGATTGGAGATGGGAGAGTTTGGTAAGAGGGAGACCGATTAGAAGGGAGTTACAATAGTCGAGACGAGAATGAATAAGAGAAACAGTCAGAGTTTTTGCAGAGTCAAAAATAAGAAAAGGTTGAATTCTAGAAATGTTTTTTAGGTGCAGATAACAAGAGCGAGCCAGTGATCGTATGTGGGGGACAAAGGAAAGCTCGGAGTCAAGTATGACCCCAAGATAGCGGGCATGTTGCTGGGGAGTAATAGTAGAACCACACACGGAAATGGCAATGTCGAGTATAGGTACATTAGTAGCGGGAGGAAGCACAAGGAGTTCAGTCTTTGATAGGTTCAGATATAGTGAGGACATGATGTTAGACACAGCTTTTAGACAATTGCCGGTGTTTTCTAGAAATGCTGGTGTGATGTCAGAAGAAGAAGCGTATAATTGGGTGTCATCAGCATAGAGATGGTACTGGAAACCAAATCTACTGATTGTTTGACCAATAGGGGCAGTATACAAAGAGAAGAGGAGGGGGCCTAGGACTGATCCTTGAGGAACCCCAACAGTAAGGGGAAGATGAGAGGAGGAGGAGCCAGCAAAAGATACAGTAAAGGAGTGGTCAGAGAGATAGGAGGAGAACCAGGAGAGAACGGTGTCCTTGAGGCCAATGGAATGGAGCATAGTGAGGAGGAGCTGATGATCCACAGTGTTGAATGCTGCAGAGAGATCCAAGAGAATTAGCATGGAGTAATGATCATTTGATTCAGCTGTTAGTAGATCCTTAGAGACTTTAGTGAGGGCAGTTTCAGTAGAATGTAATGAGCAGAAACCGGACTGGAGAGGGTCGAGAAGAGAGTTTTCTGAGAGATAGCGGATAAGACGGGAGTGGACCAGGCATTCCAGGAGTTTAGAGATGAAGGGAAGATTAGAAACAGGTCTATAGTTAGCGGCACAGTTTTGGTCGAGGGATGGTTTTTTAAGTAGTGGATGCTTGATGGCATGCTTAAATGAGGAGGGAAAGATACCAGAAGAGAGAGAGGTTAAATATTTTAGTTAGGTGAGGGGTGACAGCAGGGGAAAGGGGCTGGAGTAGATGTGACGGAAATGGGTCACTGGTGCACGTGGTTGGGCGAGAAGATGCAAGGAGCCTGCTTACTTCTTCTTCTGTGACTGGTTCAAAATCAGAGAGTGAGCTAGATGCAGTGGGGGAGGGAGGACAGTGCATGGTATGATGTGATTGGGAGATAATTTCCTGTCGGATCTGGTCAATTTTTTTTTTGAAGTAATTGGCCAGATCGTCAGCCCGAAGCTCCGAGGTTGGGGCCTGTACTCTTGGGTTGAGTAGAGAATGAAAAGTGTCAAAGAGACGTTTAGGGTTATTGGACAGTGAAGTGATGAGGGTGTTGAAATAGGTTTGTTTTGAGAGGTGAAGGACAGTGTTGTATGTTTGAAGCATAAACTTATAATGGATGAAATCTTCGGGTAGGTTGGATTTTCTCCACAGACATTCAGCGCACCTGGAGCACCGCTGCAGGAAACGTGTTTGCAGGGTGTGCCAGGGTTGTCGCTGCCTGTGTTGTGATGTTCTATGTATAGGAGGAGCAAATTCATCCAGGGAACTTTGAAGTGTTTCATTGTAATGCTTCAATGCAGAATCAGGACCTGAAAGGGAGGAGATAGGGGCCAATGAAGACTGCAAGTTCTTCATAAGTTTCTGGGTGTTAATGGCCTGTATGTTTCTGTATGTTTCTGTAAATATGGACAGTGGGGGTGACCTGAGCAGCCTGGCAGTTCTTTATAGAGAATGAAAGAAGGTTGTGGTCAGAGAGCGAGAGAGGGGAGTTTGCAAAATCATCCACTGCACAAAGCCGAGAGAAGTCCAAGTTGAGGGAGTTTCCGTCTTCATGCGTTGGAGAATTAATAAGCTGCAAAAGGCCAATTGAGGAGGTTAGAGATAAAAGGTGAGTAGCAGATGAGGAGAGGGGAAGAGCAATGGGGATGTTGAAATCGCCCATGATGAGGGTAGGGATGTCACAGGAGAGAAAATGTGGAAGCCAAGTGGCAAAATGATCCAGGAACTGATGGGAGGGGCCAGGAGGATGATATACCACTGCCACTCGCATGGAGAAGGGGGTGTAGAGTCTGACGGCATGGACCTCAAAAGAAGAAAAGACAAGTGAGGGTACTTGAGGGATAACCTGAAAGGTACATTTTGATGATAGGAGCAGACCAACGCCTCCACCTGCTCTATTGTCTGAACTTGGGGTATGAGAGAAGTGTAGCCCCCCGTATGAAAGAGCAGCAGCAGCGGTAGTATCTGACTGCTGGATCCAGGTTTCAGTAAGAGCCAGGAGGTTAAGAGAATTAGAAAGGAAGAAGTCATGAATGAAGGAGAGTTTGTTACACACTGAGCGAGAATTCCAAAGTGCACAATTAAGAGAGACAGATGGCATGCAGGGAATATTAATAAGATTAGAGGGGTTTCTGAGTGTAGCAGTTGGGGGGTTTGACTTTCTATAACATGGGGGACCAGGGCTGGGAGCAATGTCTCCTGCGACTAGGAGAAGGAGGATAGAAAGAGTGAGCAGATGGTTAAGTGTTTTGTGACAGCGTCTCTGATGTTGAATGGTGGGACTGAATGGATCTGTGCTGTGTAGCAATGTGAAAAGAGCGTGAGTGCTATACATAGAAGAGGAAAGTAGTGAGGGGCCAATATGGACGGAGTGTAGAGATTTAATACCAGGGCGGTGGATGTGTGTAAATGCAGCGGCCAGGATATAAATTATACAAATGCATATGGTAAATATTTGGGGTTGCCCAATTGTACAGGGAAGAGATTTATTTATTTGTCTTGCCTGTCTCCCGTCCCTGTCTGACTGCAGGGCAGGAGATTAGGAATATACTGTAGATTGTGAGCGCCAATGTCGACAATGATGACAATTTCTGTAAAGTATTGCATAATATGATGGTGCTATATAAACATGCAAAATAAATAATAATTAATAAACTCTGTGCATATAATGAGAAATGTTACTATGCTGCCTTATAAATGGTCCCAGTAATACATAAGAGCTATTTAAAAATCACCTACACACTGCTGATTCTGCTCCAATCTATACTGCAAAGCTGAAAACTGAGAAGTTCCAGCCTTTGGAAGTGCTAATGGCCAGTGTTATAGTCACATATGTGCAGTTCAACTGTGTTAATTTTAATATTAGCCTTAATTCCTTGGTTGAAAATACGCCTTGTTCTTAATGAAATACAGAATTAGAAAAAAGCTTTTCTTTCTCACCACCTTTTTCAAACTCCTGTTTTAATGCACATGTGCTTTTTACCACAATTAAATCTATAAGGCTCCTGCTAACATTTGCTTAGATATTTCTAGAATTACAATATATACTCATGCATAAGCCGACCCCCCTAATTCTGACACAAAAAAATGGGAAAACTTATTGACTCGCGTATAAGCCGAGGGTGCACAGTGAGTGGCCCCAGTAAAGCTACACAGTGAATGGCCCCAGATAATGCTGCACTGTGAGTGGCCCCAGATAATGCTGCACAGTGTGTGGCCCCAGATAATGCTGCACAGTGAGTGGCCCCAGATAATGCTGTACAGTGAGTGGCCCCAGATAATGAGGACAGTGAGTGGCCCCAGATAATGCTGCACAGTGAGTGGCCCCAGTTTTGCTGCACAGTGAGTGGCACCAGATAATGAGGACAGTGAGTGGCCCCAGATAATGAGGACAGTGAGTGGCCCCAGATAATGCTGCACAATGTGTCGCCCCAGACAATGCTGCACAGTGTGTGGCCCCAGATAATGCTGCACAGTGAGTGGCCCCAGAAAATGCTGCACCATTGAGTGGCCCCAGATAATGCTGCACAGTGAGTGGTCCCAAATAATGCTGCACAGTGAGTGGCCCCAGATAATGCTGCACAGTGAGGGCCCCAGTTTTGCTGCACAGTGTGTGGCCCCAGATAATGCTGCACAGTGTGTGGCCCCAGATAATGCTGCAGAGTGAGTGGCACCAGATAATGCTGCATAGTGAGTGGCCACAGATAATGCTGCACAGTGTGTGGCCCCAGATAATGCTGCACAGTTTGTTGCCCCAGTTTTGCTGCACAGTGAATGGCCCCAGATAATGCTGCACAGTGAGTGGTCCCAGATAATGCTGCACAGTGAGTGGCCCAAGTTTTGCTGCACAGTGAGTGGCCCCAGATAATGCTGGACAGTGAGTGTCCCCAGATAATGCTGGACAGTGAGTGTCCCCAGATAATGCTGCACAGTGAGTGGCCTTAGATAATGCTACACAGTGAGTGGCCCAAGTTTTGCTGCACAGTGAGTGGCCCCAGATAATGCTGGACAGTGAGTGTCCCCAGATAATGCTGGACAGTGAGTGGCCCCAGATAATGCTGCACAGTGAGTGGCCTTAGATAATGCTACACAGTGAGTGGCCCCAGTTTTGCTGCACAGTGAGTGGCCCCAGATAATGCTGCACAGTGTGTGGCCCCAGTTTTGCTGCACAGTGTGTGGCCCCAGATAATGCTGCACAGTGAGTGGCCCCTGATAATGCTGCACAGTGTGTGGCCCCTGATAATGCTGCACAGTGTGGGCCCCAGATAATGCTGCACATTGTGTGGCCCCAGATAATAAGGACAGTGAGTGGCCCCATCATGTTGCTGCTGCCGCTGCCTCCATTACCAAAAAAACAAAAAACAACTGTATACTCACCTCCGTCGCTGCCCTCTGCTCATCAGCATTGCCGGCTCTGCAGTAACTGTTCAGGCAGAGGGCACGTACTAACTACATCATCGCGCCCTCTGACCTGAATGTCACTGCAGAGGACGCAAGACAGCAGAGCGACATGCAGTGGTGGAACCTGGGACAGGTGAATATGGCTCCCCCCATTCATACTCATCCCCTCCTGGCACTCGTCTCTGCAGCGCAGCCCCCCCGCTTGTTCCATGTTCTCGGCGCCGCTGCTCTTCATGCTACAGCCGGCACATGGTATCGCTCATTAAACTCATGTATATGCGCATATTCATGACTTTAATGAGCGGTACCACGTGACCGCTGAAACAGGAAGAGCAGGGGCGCCGAGAACATGGAACAAGCAGGGGGGCTGCAGAGATGAGCAAGGAGGGGGTGAGTATGATCTCTGACACCCCCGCTCCCCCTCCCCCGCCGATCCCCCCGGTATATGTCTCGCGTATAAGCCGAGAGGGGGACTTTCAGCACAAAAAAATGGGCTGAAAATCTCAGCTTATACAAAAGTATATATGGTAATTAATCTCTAAAATGTAATATCAATACATCTGCTCTCCCTAAATTAACTCACCCTCCTGTAGATTTTGGGTTTTTAGTTGAAAAAAATCCAAAGTCATAGTTAGAAGAGGGTTAATAATAATAATAATAATGCTAAGGTGACACTGCTTCAGAAAGTTAGGCAATGGCTAGTGATTAGAGTTGAGCGAAACGGGTCGAAAAATTTCAAAAGTCGCCGACTTTTGGCAAAGTCGGGTTTCATGAAACGAAACCCGACCCTAGGATGAGGTCGGCCACGAGGTCGGCGACTTACGCGCCAAAGTCGCGTTTCAAAAGTTTTTTTTGCGCTCTTTTTCAGCCAATCAGGATCCACGGACACTGTGGGCAACGTGATGACATAGGCAGGGGTCACCACCATCTTTCAGAAGGACATGCAAGTGATTGGCTTGCTTTGGTGGGAGTCACAGGGGGTATAAAAGGGCGTGCACGCCGACCGCCATCTTACTTCTGCCGATCTTAGTATAGGGAGAGGTTGCTGCTGATTCTGTAGGGAGAGCGTTAGGCAGGGAAGAAGACAAAAAAACTGCTTCTGCTGCTAGCGATTTGGCCTGCACAACACACCAGTCACTGTGTGTGCAGTGCAATGGAAGGCTATATAGTGGTGTATCAGTGGTGTTGGTTGTTGGGCTGCCTTCTAAGGCTTCCTGACATTCCTGCATTGCTGTTTACCCACTGCTCCGCAAACTGCTTTTTTAAAAGCAATCCCAATTTTTTTTTTTTGTCCTGCTGAGAAGAAAAAAAAACTGCTTCTGCTGCTAACAATTTGGCCTGCACAACACACCAGTCACTGTGTGTGCAGTGCAAGGGGAGGCTATATTGTGGTGTATCAGTGGTGTTGGTTGTTGGGCTGCCTTTTAAGGCTTCCTGACAGGCTGGCATTGCTGTTTACCCACTGCTTCGCAAACTGATTTTTTAAAAGCAATCCAATCTCCCTTATCCTCTAGTCACTTTTGTCACAGCTGTGCCATCGAGCCTGTCACATAGCGCTCAGATATTCATTGGGCCTCACACAATCCAAAAGTGTCCAGTGTCCAAAAGTGTGTGCAGAGATTCAAAATCTCCCTTATCCTCTAGTCACTTTGGTCACAGCTGTGCCATCGAGCCTGTCACATAGCGCTCAGATATTCATTGGGCCTCACACAATCCAAAAGTGTCCAGTGTCCAAAAGTGTGTGCAGAGATTCAAAATCTCCCTTATCCTCTAGTCACTTTGGTCACAGCTGTGCCATCGAGCCTGTCACATAGCGCTCAAATATTCATTGGGCCTCACACAATCCAAAAGTGTCCAGTGTCCAAAAGTGTGTGCAGAGATTCAAAATCTCCCTTATCCTCTAGTCACTTTGGTCACAGCTGTGCCATCGAGCCTGTCACATAGCGCTCAGATATTCATTGGGCCTCACACAATCCAAAAGTGTCCAGTGTCCAAAAGTGTGTGCAGAGATTCAAAATCTCCCTTATCCTCTAGTCACTTTGGTCACAGCTGTGCCATCGAGCCTGTCACATAGCGCTCAGATATCAGTGGGCCTCACACAATCCAAAAGTGTCCAGTGTCCAAAAGTGTGTGCAGAGATTCAAAATCTCCCTTATCCTCTAGTCACTTTGGTCACAGCTGTGCCATCGAGCCTGTCACATAGCGCTCAGATATTCATTGGGCCTCACACAATCCAAAAGTGTCCAGTGTCCAAAAGTGTGTGCAGAGATTCAAAATCTCCCTTATCCTCTAGTCACTTTGGTCACAGCTGTGCCATCGAGCCTGTGACATAGCGCTCAGATATCAGTGGGCCTCACACAATCCAAAAGTGTCCAGTGTCCAAAAGTGTGTGCAGAGATTCAAAATCTCCCTTATCCTCTAGTCACTTTGGTCACAGCTGTGCCATCGAGCCTGTCACATAGCGCTCAGATATCAGTGGGCCTCACACAATCCAAAAGTGTCCAGTGTCCAAAAGTGTATGCAGAGATTCAAAATCTCCCTTATCCTCTAGTCACTTTGGTCACAGCTGTGCCATCGAGCCTGTCACATAGTGCTCAGATATTCATTGGGCCTCACACAATCCAAAAGTGTCCAGTGTCCAAAAGTGTGTGCAGAGAT
Organism: Dendrobates tinctorius; assembly: GCF_039654945.1. Lineage (NCBI taxonomy): Eukaryota > Metazoa > Chordata > Amphibia > Anura > Dendrobatidae > Dendrobates > Dendrobates tinctorius. The sequence continues at coordinate 15,233,574 of NW_027361699.1, forward strand.
TCAAAATCTCCCTTATCCTCTAGTCACTTTGGTCACAGCTGTGCCATCGAGCCTGTCACATAGCGCTCAGATATCAGTGGGCCTCACACAATCCAAAAGTGTCCAGTGTCCAAAAGTGTGTGCAGAGATTCAAAATCTCCCTTATCCTCTAGTCACTTTGGTCACAGCTGTGCCATCGAGCCTGTCACATAGCGCTCAGATATTCATTGGGCCTCACACAATCCAAAAGTGTCCAGTGTCCAAAAGTGTGTGCAGAGATTCAAAATCTCACTTATTCTCTAGTCACTTTGGTCACAGCTGTGCCATCGAGCCTGTGACATAGCGCTCAGATATCAGTGGGCCTCACACAATCCAAAAGTGTCCAGTGTCCAAAAGTGTGTGCAGAGATTCAAAATCTCCCTTATCCTCTAGTCACTTTGGTCACAGCAGCTGTGCCATCGAGCCTGTCACATAGCGCTCAGATATTCATTGGGCCTCACACAATCCAAAAGTGTCCAGTGTCCAAAAGTGTGTGCAGAGATTCAAAATCTCCCTTATCCTCTAGTCACTTTGGTCACAGTTGTGCCATCGAGCCTGTCACATAGCGCTCAGATATTCATTGGGCCTCACACAATCCAAAAGTGTCCAGTGTCCAAAAGTGTGTGCAGAGATTCAAAATCTCCCTTATCCTCTATTCACTTTGGTCACAGCTGTGCCATCGAGCCTGTCACATAGCGCTCAGATATTCATTGGGCCTCACACAATCCAAAAGTGTCCAGTGTCCAAAAGTGTGTGCAGAGATTCAAAATCTCCCTTATCCTCTAGTCACTTTGGTCACAGCTGTGCCATCGAGCCTGTCACATAGCGCTCAGATATCAGTGGGCCTCACACAATCCAAAAGTGTCCAGTGTCCAAAAGTGTGTGCAGAGATTCAAAATCTCCCTTATCCTCTAGTCACTTTGGTCACAGCTGTGCCATCGAGCCTGTGACATAGCGCTCAGATATCAGTGGGCCTCACACAATCCAAAAGTGTCCAGTGTCCACAAGTGTCTGCAGAAATTCAAAATCTCCCCTGTCCTATAGACACCTTGTACCTTGTTTTACATTACTATATAGTTTGTTGGATTTTGTCTACATTTCTACCAAAAATGAGGAAGGCTAGTGGAAGAGGCCGTGGAATTGGGCGGGGGTTGGCAGCTGGTAATGATGGTGTTGGTGGTGGATCTGATGGTAGTGGCAAGAGCAAAATAGGACCGAATGCAGGAGGTGTTGAGCCTGCGTCATCGTCTGGCTACATAAGGCCTCGAACGCTTAGTTTTCTAGGAGTTGGCAAACCGCTTTTAAAGCCAGAGCATCAGGAAAAAGTTTTGTCTTACATTGCTGACTCAGCCTCCAGCTCTATCGCCTCCTCTTCTTCAGTTGTAAAAAGTAAAAGCACTGAGTCGTCATTGGAGGCTCATGTTCATGAACCACACCTTTCCTTGTGTCCTTCACCCCAACCAAGATTGAAGGATGACGCAGGCCATACTACTGATTACTCCATGGAGCTGTTTTCACATACCATGCCTGGATTATCAAGTGAAATGGTGAATTACCCAGGCCAAGATGAATCTGACATGGAGTGCACTGATGCACAGCTGCTGATGGATGATTCTGCTGGTACATTCACTCAGAGCACTACATTGTCCTCGCAGTGTACAGAGCCAGATTCTGACCCTGATGAGACTCAGGTGCCCCTTCCCGCACACTATACCACCATACACGGTGACACAGAGGAAGGTGCACATGACATAGAAGAGGAGGTGATGGATGACCCAGTTGTTGACCCAGATTGGCATCCATTGGGGGAAGAGGGTGCTGCTTCCAATAGCTCAGATGAGGAGCATCCACAGCAGACATCGACATCGCAACAGCTGTTATCTGGCAGGCCCGGAGCACTCCAAAGACAGGTTCCAAACATCAAAAGAGTTGCTGGACAGCTTGTCCAGAGGGTCAAAAGATCACAGCGTGCTAGGCCGCAAAATGTCTGCCAAAGTAGGAAGAGTGCAGTGTGGCACTTTTTTGAACAAAATCCTCATGATCAGGCCAAGGTTATCTGTAAGAAGTGCGCAAAGACCTTTAGCCGAGGGAAAAATCTGAAAAATTTGAATACCAGTTGCATGCTTAGACATTTAACCAGCATGCACTTGCAAGCTTGGACACAACACCAAACCTCAAGTGCCACATGTGCAACTGATCACAATGAAGGTAGTCAGCAACGCTACATTGTTTCCCCCACTGTAAGCCCACCTGTTAGCACAGCAGCAAATGTTGAGGTGTCGTTGCAAGGCCACAGCAGTCAGGGAATCCCACTGTTATATCAACGAAAGACTGATTCTAGGCCATCAGAAAGAACACCAACTCCATCACCATCATCAACCCTCTCTCAGTCCGCCCTGTCCACCGCTACTTCCACCATATGCAGCTCTCAAGTCCAGCTCACCCTCCCAGACACTATGAGTAGGTCAAGAAAGTACTCAGTCTCTCATCCGCGTACACTGGGTTTGAACGCCCACATTGCCAAACTAATCTCGTTTGAGATGATGCCCTTTCGGTTGGTGGAAAGCACAGCTTTCCGCGAACTCATGGCCTATGCAGTACCACGCTATGACCTACCCAGTCGCCACTTCTTCTCTCGCAAAGCCATCCCAGCCCTCCACCATCATGTGAAAGACCGCATTGTCCATGCACTCAAGCAGTCAGTGAGCGGAAAGGTGCACCTCACAACTGATGCATGGTCCAGTCGGCATGGCCAGGGCCGTTATGTGTCCATCACTGCGCACTGGGTTAATGTGGTGGATGCAGGGTCCACAGGGGACAGCGGTGGTGGGACAGTGCTGCCTAGCCCATGGTATAGGAAACAGTTGGCTGTAGGCGTTCGACCCTCCTCCTCCTCCTCCTCCTCCAGAAGCGAAAGCTCGTCCACAGAGCGCAGTCGTACGAGCACTCCATCTGCAGCTGCCACTGTTGCACACGATGTGTTCCCCTATCGAGCAGCTAGTGGAAAGCGTCAGCAGGCTGTGTTGCAGATGATGTGTTTGGGCGACAGACACACCGCCGAGGTGCTGGCTGAGTACTTGAAGCGACAAACTGAGTCATGGCTGGGCAGTGTACATCTTGAGGCAGGCAAGGTAGTTAGTGATAACGGCCGTAATTTTGTGGCAGCCATAGCCCTTTCAAAACTCAGCCACATACCTTGCTTGGCTCACACCTTGAACCTGGTGGTGCAGTGCTTCCTCAAAAATTATCCGGAGTTAACAGCCCTGCTCCAGAAGGTGCGAAGACTGTGCGCGCACATCCGCCGGTCGCCTGTACACTCCGTTCGTATGCAGAAGCTGCAGCGATTGCTCCACCTTCCCAACCACCGCCTCATTATCGACATTGCAACAAGGTGGAACTCCACCCTGCACATGGTGGAGCGGCTGTGCGAGCAGAGGCAGGCCATAATGCATTTGTGGGAGGATACACGGCCAGGCACTTTGAGAGCAGACATGGAGTTGACAGGTGTGCAGTGGTCGAAGCTGAAAGACCTCTGTAAAGTCCTTCAGTGTTTTGAGGAATGCACACGGCTGGTAAGCGCAGACGACGCCATCCTAAGCATGAGCAAACCACTTATGAGTCTGCTCATGCAAACTTTGACGCACCTTAAGGAGCAGGCGTCTGCAGCCAATGTTGATGAGGAGGAAGAGGAGGAGGGAATCCTTGATGACATTCAGCCATTGTCTGCTCAGGGACCTCTCCTGGATGAGGTGGAGGAAGAAGAGGAGGAGGAGGATGATGATGGGGATGATTTCTTAGGGGAGGAGGATGCATCTCGTGGGGCAAGTGAAAATGTTGGCGTGGCAAGGTCTGGTACAGGGTTTGTGCGTGACTGGAGGGATGTGGATTTGCCAGAAAGTGCTCCTCCACCCAGCACTCGCAGTGCATCATTGACACCGGGAACATTGGCCCACATGTCAGATTATGCCTTGCAGATCCTAAAAAGGGACCCCCGCATTGCCAAAATGATGAACGATGACGACTACTGGTTGGCCAGCATCCTGGATCCACGCTATAAAGGCAAATTACAAAACATCATGCCACAGGAGAACCTTGACCTAATATTGGCTAATAAACAAGCAACTCTGGTAAATCGGTTGCTTGAGGCATTCCCAGCACACAGCAGCGGTGATGGTTCTCACACGAGCCGTACGGGCCGGGGGCAGCTTGGCAGAGGTGTTCGTGGTGCACACAGCAGAAGTGGCGTTGGAGACAGGGGTTTCATGACTATGTTGTGGACTGATTTTTCAAATACCGCTCACACAACTGGTAATACTGCATCGATGGAAAGTGACAGGAGACAGCAGTTGTCAACTATGGTTACAAACTACTTTTCCTCCCATATCGATGTTCTCCCACACAGGTCATTCCCCTTTGACTATTGGGCCGCTAAACTGGACACCTGGCCTGAATTGGCCCAATATGCCTTACAGGAGCTCGCTTGCCCAGCTGCAAGTGTGCTATCGGAAAGAGTCTTCAGTGCAGCTGGATCAATCCTGACAGAAAAAAGGACCCGTCTGTCAACCCAAAATGTGGATGATCTAACCTTCATTAAAATGAACCATGCATGGGTTTCCAAGGATTTTGTCCCACCTTCCCCTGATGACACATAGGGTGACAGAAAAATGGCTTGCTTTGGTCCACCTCTTCCTGGGACTTCACCTATTTCGCCTTTTGCATCAGCTGAATGTCCAACATCAACATATGCCACTTTCTAAAACTCCCTAACTGTGCTGCCTCCCCCCCCATGGCCGGGGTCACCACCTAGCGCACAACACCGTGCGAGTGCCGTTGCCCTGGACAGGTGGGTAGGCCGACTCTTGGGCGCGGGCACTGGCACAGGGTCCCTCATAGTGCAATCAAGTGTCTCTGACGGTGGTGGTGCACACTCGCTGTCAGACACACCGCTGTACTATGAGGGGCCCAGTGCCAGTACCGACGCCCACGAGTGGGCCCCCCTTGCTTGGGCAGGGCCCCAGCAATTGCAATCTTTACCTCTCCCTGCTCCTCCGCTCTGTAATCTGGGCCGTCAAATCCATACTGTGCCTGACACCGTCTGAGCCTGCCTCCTGATGTATAGACATATATTTTGAATGTGTACGCTATCCATACATGTTATCTGGGGATACGGTACCCTTTCTAACCTTTGTGCAATCACTTGCAATCCATACTGGGCCTAACACTGTCTGAGCCTGCCTCCTGATGTATAGACATATATTTTGAATGAGTACGCTATCCATACATGTTATCCGGGGATACGGTACCCTTTCTAACCTTTGTGCAATCACGTGCAATCCATACTGGGCCTAACACCGTCTGAGCCTGCCTCCTGAGACATATATTTTGAATGTGTACGCTATCCATACATGTTATCCGGGGAAACGGTACCCTTTCTAACCTTTGTGCAATCACGTGCAATCCATACTGGGCCTAACACCGTCTGAGCCTGCCTCCTGAGACATATATTTTGAATGTGTACGCTATCCATACATGTTATCTGGGGATACGGTACCCTTTCTAACCTCTGTGCAATCACGTGCAATCCATACTGGGCCTAACACCGTCTGAGCCTGCCTCCTGAGACATATATTTTGAATGTGTACGCTATCCATACATGTTATCTGGGGATACGGTACCCTTTCTAACCTTTGTGCAATCACGTGCAATCCATACTGGGCCTAACACCGTCTGAGCCTGCCTCCTGATGTATAGACATATATTTTGAATGTGTACGCTATCCATACATGTTATCCGGGGATACGGTACCCTTTCTAACCTTTGTGCAATCACGTGCAATCCATACTGGGCCTAACACCGTCTGAGCCTGCCTCCTGAGACATATAGTTTGAATGTGTACGCTATCCATACATGTTATCCGGGGAAACGGTACCCTTTCTAACCTTTGTGAAATCACGTGCAATCCATACTGGGCCTAACACCGTCTGAGCCTGCCTCCTGATGTATAGACATATATTTTGAATGTGTACGCTATCCATACATGTTATCCGGGGAAACGGTACCCTTTCTAACCTTTGTGCAATCACGTGCAATCCATACTGGGCCTAACACCGTCTGAGCCTGCCTCCTGAGACATATATTTTGAATGTGTACGCTATCCATACATGTTATCCGGGGAAACGGTACCCTTTCTAACCTTTGTGCAATCACGTGCAATCCATACTGGGCCTAACACCGTCTGAGCCTGCCTCCTGATGTATAGACATATATTTTGAATGTGTACGCTATCCATACATGTTATCTGGGGATACGGTACCCTTTCTCACCTTTGTGCAATCACGTGTAATCCATACTGGGCGTGAGAACAGCTAGCGAGCTGTTAAGCAAGCTACAGCACCTGTGGTTTGCACACGTAAGTTTTTCATTTTTTCAGGAATGACGGTTAGGCCTAATTCCGGAACTGCGGTTGACCTGCACTTACTGGGAAATCATTGTTCGCGGGTAATAATTGTAATCAGTGATCCCCATCACTAACGTTGTTCAGCGGGTTATCTGCACCTGTAAGCGACAAACGTTGGCCTTTTCAGTGTAGCGCACATGCAGCCACGGACATGTAAGGGCATGACACACCAGTTATTGGCCAATCTCATGTGCCAGAGCCTCACGTGTCCCTCTAGTAAGCCGGACTCGGACCGCGGGGTATGACGGAGTCTCGTTCGTTAACGGAATTAAGCTTGCTATGTGTGCATCTGTTCTGTAGCTGGCATGGTTGAGGTTTCCCAGGTGGAGTCGAATTTAACCGTAGGCTCCACTCCTGGTGGTGCCCTTCTGGACATTCCTTTAAGGTTCAGCTTTGCAACCATACTGCCCACGTAAAACAAACACTTTGCCTTCATGAACGCTGTTTGGAGGGTCATGACTCGTGGGAATAACGCCGCCCAATCAGTTAACCTGCTAGAGAGATCCTTCGTTGCTCCCAAGCATGACATCACACTCCCTAGGAAGAAGGTAATGCCACTGTGGCGACCGTACTCCTGGGGGCGACACAAGTGCACTGATGCCCAGCCACTGCTCGATGAATCTGCTGGTACATTGACCCAGACCACTACATTCCCCTCGCACGCTACACGACCTGAATCTGACCCTGATGAAACTCAGGTTACCCTTCCCATATACAGTTCCATCTTACACGGTGACAAAGAGGAAGCTGCAGATGAAAGTGCAGGTTCGGCCCACCCGCCATCAGACACACCACCGTACTATTAGGGGCCCTGTGCCAGTGCCGTCACCAACGAGTGGGCCCCCCCTGCTTGCCCAGGATCACAGCACTTGCAAAGTTGAAATACTGTGCAGTGAGATGGAAGATGGGGACGACGAGGAGTCCAGACAAGTACAGGGATTCCCTAGCGAGGAGACTTATTTGATTGTTTTCAATGTTGGGACAGCAATTTTTGGAAAGCACTATACTCTGGAGAATGATAGATGGGGCCCACCATACACTGGAACATTCCAAAGGTGGACATCAGACACTGGAGCAGCATTTACAGGGCCCATTATACACTAGAGCATTAGAAATGGGGCCCATTATGTTTGGAGCATTATTTGGGCCCATAAGACAGTGGAGCTTCATCCATGGGGACCAACATATACTGTAGCATTATGTGGAGCTCATCATATACTGTTTCAAACATTATATGGGACCAATGATTCTGTATGGAGAAATAGATGGGCCTCGTCATGAGATGTAAAAAGTGAGGTATTTTTCATTGTACTATACCGCTATTTCTCTGCCATATCGGAGCATGATGAGTTGTGGTATGTGTTAAAGGGGCGCTCTTTCGCCCAGGGCACATTAAAACCTGCAGCCAGCCCTCCCCCCCCACAACTTTAGCCAAATAACCCCCATTTTTCAGTGCGTAACTTGTATTATGAAGTTAATTAAGGTTGACAAGCTTAAGTAAGAAGAATTGATGCTTTTGGCATTCAAATGGGCACTGTAGGTGTGTTTCCTGTCCTCCTCTCACTGCCTACTTTTATTCCCCATTGACTTACATTGGGTTTCGTGTTTCGGGACGACCCCGACTTTTCCCTATAATCGGACGATCTTGCTCGACCCGACTTTTGGAAAAGTCGCGTTTCACGAAACGAAACGCGACCCTAAAAAACCAAAAGTCGCTCAACTCTACTAGTGATAAGACATTACTTGTTACTTTTTTGAAAACAGTAGGAGAGATTTATGCCCATCCTGTCACTTAGTCAACTAATTACACCATTACATACTGCAATTACAATTAAAGATTTTCAGCTGATGAAATACATGTTCAGTGCGTTCTCATTACCTGATATTTCCTTTTCAACAATCAGTAGCATGATTCTTGATGAACTGCAAACAACTTATAGAGCTATATTTGCTTGGTGTCTAGGGGGATTTATATTTCTGAGCATGTGACATTTTCCTGAATATTGTCTATTTAGAGATACAGTAGATTGCTTCTTGTTATCTTCAATATGCCTTCATGTTTCCAAACTTGTAAAAGTGCAAAACAGGCAAAATCCTCGATATACTAAGAGAGGTGCATCAGAGTATAATGCAAAATACAAAACCAATGAGAACACACTCAGAACCTTGGGGCAGGGCGAATATCATATGCATATACTGACATTATACATCAGCACGCTGCAAACATCAGCACACTGCAATTAATGAATACATGATCTCCAATATTCCTGTAAACATTAAAAAATAAATACAAACCAAAAAAGGTATAATAACTTTTAGGGATACAAAGCCCATAAGCAACCATATTGGGATAGTATAGGTACCCTAACTGACACTCCTAAATTTAATCATAGCAACCAAAGGATCATAAAGAAGTAAAAAAGTCCATGATATTATAAAAATATAAAGATTTTATTAAACATATATCATATAAGGAACACGCGTTTCGCTGCACTTGATACCGCACCTTGATAAAGTGCAGCGAAATGCGCGTTGGTGGTGGCGGGCTCGGGTCCAGGCTGACACAATATGGGTAAGCACTTTGCTTGGATAATCCATCATATTCCTTATACACTTGTAATGGAGTTTATGGTATAAATAAGGATCTTTATATATATATCCTGTTTTTGTGTCTGCGATCTGTTGGAGCACTGCAGCATTTTGTACATTTTCATAAAAGTGACCTTGGCCATCACTATCTGATCCTGTAGTGTATTACTGTCTGTATTCCTTATATGATATATGTTTAATAAAATCTTTATTATTTTATAATATCATGGATATTTTTACTCCTTTATGGTCCTTTGGTTGTTATAAACATTAAAAAATGTAAGGTACTTACCATTTTTTGATCAAACAGTAGGGATTAGCAAACCTGAACTGCAAAATTCTGGGTTCGTACCTAGGTGTCCCGTGCTGAACTCTGAACTTGGACTTCTCTCAAAGGTCTGTGAGAAGTACGTGTTACTGTTCTGAGTTTGGATGCTTAATAAAGCCTAAGCTTTTTTGCGATGGGCACTTCTGCAGCCATCACAGCCATGTGATTGGCCAGCGCAGTATAAATGCCAGATCATGGGTGGCACTACCATTGTGCTGTGATTAGCATAGGGACATGATCGCCCATGAGACAAAACTGCAAGTGACCTATGCAGCCTCGAGATTGATGATGCATAGGTCACTCGCCTTCATGTTTCACAAGTGATTATGTCCCTACACTAATCACAGCTATGTGTACAGATGGCACAAAACAGCAAAACGGAGGGCACTGCTATACTATAATAAAGAAAGGGGTTCTCCAAAGGCATGTCAAATAAGCAATAGCATAGAGGAGAGAAAAAGCGAATATTATGATAGGCAAAAAATTTGTATTCATCAAAAATTGGCACAAACATAGAACAACACTAGACCCATAACAACAATTAAAAGCATGAAAAATGCAAACTGGTCTTGTCATAGAATAATGATACAATGATCATCCCCCATCAAAGATCCCACAAATGAGAACAAATTTATTAAAACAAGGTATGCTCCACACATCTAGTGTACACAATAAATAATATGTAATGCAATATCAAATAAATGATGAGGAGACCTGCACACTATAAGTATGGCTATTCACAGCACCATGCAAATTATATGCTAAGCCTATATAAGGAAACAAAGCAAATTCCTACACATCACTAGGATTATTAAGTGGATGCAACAATCGCTGCATATTACCAAAAGATGGAAGGCAAAGATCCAGATCAACCAAAGCTCCTTAGAGCATGAAGGTGCATGAAAAAAGTAAGTAAAGTGCCTGGTGCAGCTGTGGGATGAGATGGTGGGGGGAGCAAAGCCCCACGGGTATTGCCACTACCAAAGTGGCTTTCTCAAGGGAGTATGAAGCGCTGAATGTCTGTGTGTGCCAAGTGTATTTATGCAGAGAACATATTTGTAACATAACTAGATCAAAAAGCCTTACTGCAGTGAGATGTCAGGGAGTCCGCACGGCCACCGCCATCTTGTTAGCTTCGCAACAAAATAAAGTTAAGCAGACAGTCAGACAGTGCATGCGCTAGATCCAATGTTAAGCGCTTGCGCAGACATCACATTCATGCCCTGTCACGGTAGAAACATTATCCCTATTACAGGGAGAAATGTCAGACAGTCAAACAGCGCATGTGCTAGACAGAACACAGAGCGCTTGCATAGACAACGATGGTTAATGTGCATTAAATGTGTATATAAGTGCTGGAATTGGACACTGGACACAAACTCAATAGAGATGATTAAGATGTCATAGGGATATCTTACGCACTTTTAGCTGGTGGCATATAAAGGCATAAATTAGAAAAAGCATTTAAAATGTGTTTTAGACCGATATAAAGCTGCTTACATAAGCAACACAAAAATAGTGCTATTGGACGTTCATATTGATAACGCGATAACGCATCAAAGAGGCATCCACAAGATGATGCAAAATCAAAAAGGACTACATGAGCAAAAAACTCACACATGAGACATATATATTTTAAGGCCAAAAAATATATATGCCCGAAAGATTGTACATAGATATGAACCAATGCATGAATAACAATAGATAACATGAATGGACGGATTTTGTAACCATAATGGTGTCCGCACCATATAACGGCCATCACATGAGCCTAAGCTGGATAATGAATGTATACAGAGGCACTAGAAATGCTATAATTCCTTTTTGACTCAATAAGGATTTTTGGCAAGACACACATTCAAGTGACATGTACTGGAACACCCAGATTAGGCGCAGGTGCTAACAATGCAAAGAACGTACATACGCGCATCACCCCTACTCTGGAACTCTCTACCACAACATATCAGACTCTCACCTACCATCGAAACCTTCAAAAAGAGCCTGAAGACCCACCTCTTCCGACAAGCCTATAACCTGCAGTAACCACCGATCGACCAAACCGCTGCACGACCAGCTCTACCCTCGCCTACTGTATTATCACCCATCCCTTGAAGATTGTGAGCCCTCGCGGGCAGGGTCCTCTCTCCTCCTGTACCAGTTATGACTTGTATTGTTTAAGATTATTGTACTTGTTTTTATGTATACCCCCCTCACATGTAAAGCGCCATGGAATAAATGGCGCTATAACAATAAATAATAATAATAATAATAATAATAATAATAATAATACACAAAGTGTATAATTTTTGGATGCTAAAGAAGGTGTGCATAAACAAGTATATGATGTATACAAAAATGCATCCATAAGCAAGATGGTTATGCATTAAGTATTAATGCAGGCGCTAAATAAGACACTGAAAATGCACAATAGACAACCCTTAAGAGCAATAACAATGATTTATAGGGCACACATTATTAAAATGACGGCTTATGAGGGCAAACATGGGAAGAAATAATATACCCAAATTGGGCATAGATGATGACAGAAAAGAAGCACATGCACACAAAAAATAAATGTGTTTTTTGGTGTATGAAAAAGCATGTACAGTGGGGCAAAAAAGTATTTAGTCAGTCAGCAATAGTGCAAGTTCCACCACTTAAAAAGATGAGAGGTGTCTGTAATTTACATCATAGGTAGACCTCAACTATGGGAGACAAACTGAGAAAAAAAAATCCAGAAAATCACATTGTCTGTTTTTTTTTCATTTTATTTGCACATTATGGTGGAAAATAAGTATTTGGTCAGAAACAAAATTTCATCTCAATACTTTGTGATATATCCTTTGTTGGCAATGACAGAGCTCAAACGTTTTCTGTAAGTCTTCACAAGGTTGCCACACACTGTTGTTGGTATGTTGGCCCATTCCTCCATGCAGATCTCCTCTAGAGCAGTGATGTTTTTGGCTTTTCGCTTAGCAACACGGACTTTCAACTCCCTCCAAAGGTTTTCTATAGGGTTGAGATCTGGAGACTGGCTAGGCCACTCCAGGACCTTGAAATGCTTCTTACGAAGCCACTCCTTCGTTGCCCTAGCGGTGTGCTTTGGATCATTGTCATGTTGAAAGACCCAGCCACATTTCATATTCAATGCCCTTGCTGATGGAAGGAGGTTTGCACTCAAAATCTCACGATACATGTCCCCATTCATTCTTTCATGTACCCGGATCAGTCGTCCTGGCCCCTTTGCAGAGAAACAGCCCCAAAGCATGATGTTTCCACCACCATGCTTTACAGTAGGTATGGTGTTTGATGGATGCAACTCAGTATTCTTTTTCCTCCAAACACGACAAGTTGTGTTTCTACAAAACAGTTCCAGTTTGGTTTCATCAGACCATAGGACATTCTCCCAAAACTCCTCTGGATCATCCAAATGCTCTCTAGCAAACTTCTGACGGGCCCGGACATGTACAGGCTTAAGCAGTGGGACACGTCTGGCACTGCAGGATCTGAGTCCATGGTGGCGTAGTGTGTTACTTATGGTAGGCCTTGTTACATTGGTCCCAGCTCTCTGCAGTTCATTCACTAGGTCCCCCCGTGTGGTTCTGGGATTTTTGCTCACCGTTCTTGTGATCATTCTGACCCCACGGGGTGAGATTTTGCGTGGAGCACCAGATCGAGGGAGATTATCAGTGGTCTTGTATGTCTTCCATTTTCTAATTATTGCTCCCACAGTTGATTTCTTCACTCCAAGCTGGTTGGCTATTGCAGATTCAGTCTTCCCAGCCTGGTGCAGGGCTACAATTTTGTTTCTGGTGTCCTTTGACAGCTCTTTGGTCTTCACCATAGTGGAGTTTGGAGTCAGACTGTTTGAGGGTGTGCACAGGTGTCTTTTTATACTGATAACAAGTTTAAACAGGTGCCATTACTACAGGTAATGAGTGGAGGAAAGAGGAGACTCTTAAAGAAGAAGTTACAGGTCTGTGAGAGCCAGAAATCTTGATTGCTTGTTTCTGACCAAATACTTATTTTCCACCATAATATGCAAATAAAATGAAAAAAAACAGACAATGTGATTTTCTGGATTTTTTTTTTCTCAGTTTGTCTCCCATAGTTGAGGTCTACCTATGATGTAAATTACAGATGCCTCTCAAATTTTTAAGTGGTGGAACTTGCACTATTGCTGACTGACTAAATACTTTTTTGCCCCACTGTATATGAACAGGTACACAATGTAGCAAACACGTGTGTTGAATGCATCAACGATAAGGTAAAGATGCCTTCATAAGCAAATTGATTGTGCATTAAGCAGGTATATTGAAGCCAAATTAATGGCCATAGTTGTCAACTGAAAGGGATTGTAAACAAACGTCAACCAATGCGCAACAATATATGTATCCAATGTCTTTATTTGTCATAAACCCTAAAAACATGGTGCTGTGAATAGTCAGGCACAGTGCCATGAATAGCCAACCATCCAGAAGCATTGAATCCCCAAAACTGAATGTACACCTAAAAAATTGTAAGCAGGCAAGATGAAAAGGGCAACAAAGGGCAAGAGTGTTGCGAACACTTGTGACCTGACTTCTGAGTTTGGGCTCCCTCTGGCGGTTACTGCGGGTAATGGAGCTGGTCGAGTTGACAGAAGTCAATCACCTGAAGAGGATGATTGGAGGTCAGGTGTTACAGACTGGGAAGATTTAAGAGAGCAGACTTCCCTCAGGTGTGGCTGGTGATTTGGTTTCCTTCCTGTGCATTTTGAAGTCCGCTTGCCCTCTGCTTGGTCCTGCATCGTTCAGATAAGTTATTTGCTTGCTGGAATCTTTTTGCATTTGATCCAGTTTTTGCCTTTTTCTGCTTTCTGCTTTGCTGTGTGGGTTCAGCATTGTTCCCTGCTGGGACCAGTGCTGGACCCCGTTCCATATGCCACAGCTTATGTCAGTCTGTTCAGTATTGCTAGTCCCCTGGTATATCAGCATCTTTTGTTTTGCTTCCAGTTCACACCAGAATTCTGATCTAGTGAGGGAGAGGTCAGATGGCCTCAGTATTTTTGCATATTAGACATGTTGGATTTTTCTTAGGGTTTTTGTGTGATTGCAGACAGTATCTTTCCTGTCCTGTTCTATCTAGACAGTTTGGGCCCCATCATTTGCTTACTCTGTTTTCTGCCTGTGTTTGTGCCTCATCTTGTCTCTCCAGCAATATATGTTTGGGGGCTATCTATTCCTTTGGGGTTCTACTCTGGGGCAGTTTAGCTTTCCCCTTTCTTGCTTTAGGCTTAGTTAACTCTTTGGCTGTGCAGAGGTGTCTAGGGCATTGTAGGTACGTTCCATGGCTAATTCTAGTTGTATTGTTAGTTTTAGGGGTCTACAATCCGCCTAGTTACCAACCTTTCTGGTTGCCTAACTTATTCCCTGGCTATCCTCCTTGGTGACCTAATCATAACACAAGAGACAATAAACAAAGATGGCTAGCCAATCAGTCAGGGTAGTAAGACTGTAATTCTTGCAATTCGTATTAGCACACAGAAGAGTGGGCAGTTCATGTTGCAGAGCCAAATGATGTAAGTCCTAGGCATAGCCATGGTCCAATTAGTCCCCTAAAAACAGAGAAGAAAAAACAAGTCCAGAGTTAGCCATAAAAGTCTGAGAATAGGAGTTCCTCATTCAATCCCTGCGGGGCCATACTCTTTAGATTATAGATCCAACGTGACTCTCTACGGAGAAGTTCCTTTGTGAGGTTGCCACCCCGAATATTGTTCTGTATTTGATCAACCACCAAAACCCGTATACCCTGGTGTTTGCCACCATGATGGTCCAAAAAGTGGCTTGCCACAGAAGTGATGGGCTTACCCTTTTCCCGGTCAGTTTGAGCCTTGTTGACCTTTGAAATATGTTGTTGTACTCTGCGTCTGAGTTTCTGGCTGGTTTGGCCGACGTAAATCTTCGCATATTGGCAGATCAATAAATAAATCACATTTTTGGATTTGCAGTTGGAGTAATGTTTCTATTTGATTACGCCTGGGAAAACCGAAAGAGTAATGATGTCAGAAGCAATCATGAAAGGACAGATGGAACATCCACCGCAAGGGAAAGAGCCTGACAAACGATGACCAGTGCCTATCCTTGAAACAAAATAGGAGAGAGGAGGGGGCGCTCCTGGTGTGATACCCAGTGGTCAACTAGAGGAGGTTAGGAGCAAAGTACACTAACTTGCTGTGGTTATGCTGCTGGCATAACAACGTTTGCAGAGCCTGCTGTGCTTATCGTGCACCATTTGTCATCCTGGCTTCCAGGTTCAGAGGTTAGCTGGTCACAAGGAACGTCATGTGATGCTGATGTCACCACAGGTCATCCATCTTTCAGGTCTTGCAGGATGGTTGGAAGTCTGCTGGGTCCGTGCTGCACCAAGTCACTCACCCAAAAGGTTGTAAAATGCAAGGAAAGAGAAGTACGGCTGATTAGGGTGCTCAGACCAAGACAGACACTTGTTTTGGATGGAAAAGAAACTTCTTTACTTGGTCATTATGTCCTCACAAAGCTTTTCGGTGGGCACCTGATGAAGGCGGATTCACTGACGAAAAGCTTTGTGAGGACATAATGACCAAGTAAAGAAGTTTCTTTTCCATCCAAAACAAGTGTCTGTCTTGGTCTGAGCGCCCTAATCAGCCGTACTTCTCTTTCAGTGCCAATCCTTGACACAGGTCTTTTGAAGTGACTGGTGGTGAGATAGTCTTTCAAATTCCTAGCTTTTTTAGCTACCATCTTTGGTACACACAGATGTTGAGTGCTTCTTACTTCCTTGAGAAAGCCACTTTGGTAGTGGCGATACGCGTGGGGCTTTGCTCCCCCCACCGTCTCATCCCACAGCTGCACCAGGCACTTTACTTATTTTTTTCATGCACCTTCATGCTCTGAGAAGCTTTGGTTCATCTGGATCTTTGCCTTCCAACTTTGGGTAATATGCAGCGATTGTTGCATCCATTTAATTATCCTAGTGATGTGTAGGAATTTGCTTTGTTTCCTTATAGAGGCTTAGCAAATAATTTGCATGGTGCTGTGAATAGCCATACTTATAGTGTGCAGGTCTCCTCATCATTTATTTGATATTGCATTGCAGATTATTTATTGTGTACACTAGATGTGTGGAGCATACCTTGTCTTAATATATTTGTTCTCATTTGTGGGATCTTTAATGTGGGAGGGTCATTGTATCATTTTTCTATGACATGACCAGTTTGCATTTTTGCATGTTTTTAATTGTTGTTTTGGGTCTAATAATGGGTATAATGTGTATAATGCGGGAAAATAAAGACAATGCATTCAAAAAAAGTCGGGCAGCAATGAACCTTTGCGGTCATATGATACCACGTCAATGTAGCAGATGCAAAGACTGCAAGCAGAATAAAACAAAATATAAAACTGCAAAAAGAAAATGTATGTATCTACTTGTGACAAATGTATAGGGATAAAAATTTCATACCAATGCTTCTCACAAAAGTAAAATATCATCAAAAAGTTAATTTATTTCAGTTCTTCAGTACAAAAAGTGAATCTCATATATTATATAGAATCATTACAAAGTGTTTATTTCTGTTAATGTTGATGATTATGGCTTACAGCCAATGAAAACCCAAAAGTCAATATCTCAGTAAATTAGAATAATTAACGAAAAATGCCTGGAAAGGCTTCCTAAGCATTTAAAAGGTCCCTCAGTCTGTTTCAGGAGCTTCCACAATCTTGAGGAAGACTGCTGACTTGACAGATGTCCAGAAGTCAGTCATTGACACACTCCACAAGGAGGGTAGGCCACAAACGTGCCATGCCTGTGTCATGCCAACAGTAAAGCATCCTGAGACTGTTCATGTGTGTCTATCTGATCTAACACTGGAGATACCAGGGGCTGAGGTAAGATGAGGCTGTTCCATGACTGACCTCCACACCTTTTTAATGTAATACTGGAGATGCCTGGAGTGCTGAGGTAAAAAAAGACTGATCATACTGCTTTCCACCCTGTCTTTCTGATCTAATCCTGGAAATACCATAAGTGCGATGCTGGAGATACCAGATTTGCTGAACTAAGAAGAAGCTGCTCACACTGCTGTCCACCCTGTCTAATTGAATGCTGAGCACCACAGTGACCATGAGATAGCCTATACCATGTTATTCTTTCTTTCTTTTCTTATGTACAATTAAAGAGGTTGTACTGGCACAACATATTGATGTCCTCTTTACAACATATGTCATTAATATAAGACCAGCAGAGGTCTAATACCTGTCCCTCCCATCAATCAGCTATATTTTCTCCTTATCTCCGAACCTCTCCTATTATTTTGAATAGGCGCTGCCAGCTATAAACAGTTTGAACAGAGCTGCAACGCACAGCTCCATTGAATATGTAGTGGTTGATATCGTGTACAGGACAACCACTTCTATTTTGGAGCTAATAACAGCTGATCGTTAGGGCTGCCGAATGTCAGACATCACTAACCTCATATCTCCTATTGTGGATCATCAATTTTCTGAGATCTGACAACACATTTATGCCTAAATATTCACACAAGTTATATGTATAAGCTTTACGATGGAGCCTTCTTGTTGATTGTTTTTACAAGTTAAGGTTTGGTGGGATTTTTTTGTTAGTTTTTTTTGCAATATACAAAATGTTAAATCATAAAAAAATAAACAAAGAGCAAAAGATAAATTACGAAGATCGGAATGGACCATGCACGTAGTTAAAAAATTGAACTTGCCACATGGCTTATTTTGCATCTGTTTTCCCAATACACCAGCACTATGCAAAGTGCACAGACTACAGACTCTTATCACAAAAAAAGCAAATAAACGATATCATTGCCTGCAATATTCAATTTAATGTGGAAATAGCATTTACACTATCTGAAGGAGGCAGACATTGCTGCCTCACTGATGTATGCAGTGAAACATATATTCTGGAAATAAGCTTATTTTAATACAAAGCTACTAGTGTTGCATATGCTACATCTTTACATGTCTCTGAAAATATGTGTCTAGCACCATATGGCATTATCTAACATACTGTAGCATCTGCAGTCCCAACTATTAGCGGAAAAATCTGCAATGCTATTAGGCTAATGCCAACATCATCGCCTCTAACACCCTCCTCAAGTGTTGTCATTCCAATACAGTATTATTATTAGTATCAACAGAAATATCATATATATCTTGTACGTACATGTCTGGCTAAGGCTACTTTCACACATCAGGTTTTCGGCGTCAGGCGCGATCCGGCGTCGTGCCGGAATGCCGGATCCGGCAAATGTTTTGTAAAACCTGAAGTGCCGGATCCGGTTTTCTGCCGGATCCGTCTTGTTCTTGACAGACAAAACCGGATCCGTCTCATCCAGTTCATCCGTTTTTCTATCCGTTTTTCTATTCGTTTTTCGACGGATTACGCCGGATCCGGTTTTTAAAATTGACCCTTGTGGCCTTCCGAACGGGATTGGCTACTGGAAAACTAGATATAGCATGTTCCTACAGCCCTTCTTTGACAGGTTGTAGAGAAGAAAGTGCAGGTTGGAGAGAAGAGCAAGTTACTGGCGAAGATGGATGTTGTCATTGGAAATATTACCACTAGAAGTTCTGTGACGGTTTCAGGGACAATTTTCCACTATACTTTATGTCACCTCAAGGCAGAGTACACTGGGATGACAGAGTGTGAGAGATTTTTGCCCTAAACTTGTGTACCTTCTGGACCAACAGTATATACCTTTGCCAACCAAAGTTGGCTATCTTGTCATGGTCTTACTATTTTTACCTTTAGGCCACAGGTGTGTACCTGGTTGTGTTTTATGCAAAGTATTTCACCTTTTAACAAAAGTTGTGTACATTGGTAGGAAATCACCAACAATAAACACAACTTTTTCGGTGAAATACTTTGCTTCAAACACAACCAGGAACACAACTGTGGCAAAAAGCTAAAATTTACCCACAGTTATACCTGGTTTTGAATACCTTTTTACCTTTGAAATACCCTGTATTTAACCTTTTTTTAAAACATAGTTCGCCGCAGAAAGAAATGACAGACAACCATTGTGAAACGATAATTTAACTTTTATTTACATTTTTTTTTTTTTGTAAAATGTTTTTAAAGTGCAAAAAACTTTTTTAATAAAGGTTTTAAACCCAATGGGCATTTTTATTACAAAAAACACACATTACAATTCTGTGTACTGTGGGGTGGAAATACTGCTGGAGGGGCTGCGGGACACTTCGACACTGGGTGTGTGGAGAGAGGACTGGGATCGTGGTGGGGAAGGAACAGTTAGAGGTGAAGGTGTGGAAAAAACTACAGAATGGGTGGACATGTGGGAAGCAGAAGAGGTGGTGGGTGGTGGAGTGGAGGGTTGGGCAGGGACTGTAGGAGCAGATGATGTTGATGGAAAGTTGTATGGGGAAAGAGTTTGGTACGGGGAAGGAGTTTGGTACGGGGAAGGAGTTTGGTACGGGGCAGGTTGCTGGAAGTGGGGAGATGACTGGTACTGGGGAGGTTGCTGGTACTGGGCAGGTTGCTGGTATGTAGTAGGAGGGGGAGGATGGAAAGTGGCTGGAGGGGGTGCAGATGTAATAGGAGGGGGAGGATGGAAAGTGGCTGGAGGGGGTGCAGGTGGAGGAACTACAGTGGTGGGAGGTGGAGGTTGGGAGGTAACCTGCTGTAGAGCACCGTGGCACGAATGCATTACATGCATCTGCTGGGTAGGAGATAGTGTTGCCATGCGCTCCACAACAGACCTGAAAAAGGTGTGGTTTGGCGAAGATCTTGCTTCTGAATGCATGGTTTGCAGAAGTGTCTTCACCTCCAGAATGCTGGAGTTGATCTGCTGAAAGCCTGTGGAGATTTGCTCTGACAAGACTTTGAGACAGTTCTGGAAAGATGCATTCAGATGCAATAACTCTTGCGCATAACTCTTTTCCTGACCCCTCTGCCGCTGCCGCCCAGTACCCGCATGTGTACTAGAGGTGGCAGGGGCAGAAGGGTGGGGTAAAGGGAAAGCGATCTCCTCACCAGCAGCTTCATGTAATGTAGGCGGCCACGATGCTCCTGTGCTGGTGGATGGGACAGATGGGTCGAATGTGTGGGAAGGCAGGGAAGGTGCAGATGTACCGGGGCGGTCGAAGTGTCCCTCGGTGCCGGTCTCCTCAGGGATCGCCTCAGAAGGGTCCAATCGTGCAGGCTCCCGAGTGCTGCTCACCGTGCTGTGGAATAAAGAGAAAAAAAAACAATTAAAATACTGACATGGTATGGCCCTGGCTGAAAAAAAAAAGTTACATCTAACATTTTTTTTCACATGTGGTGTGTAATATTTACCTTCTGGTGAGCATTGTTTCCCGGAGGAACGACAGGGCTTGTGCGTACTTGTACTTGCTCCTGCGTCCTCCAGATCCACTCGGGGCCCGCATCTCTTTATTGAACTCCTTCTTGAAACGATCCCTCACAGACCGCCACCGATTCACAATTCTGTTCCCTGAAACGAGAAAGGAGTGGTTAGTATACAACATCAGTGTTTCACAAACTCCAGTCCTCATGGTCCCCAGGGGTCATGTTTTCAGGATTTCCATAGTAAATAGAAATCCTGAACACATGATCCGTGGGGACCACGAGGACTGGAGTTCGGGAAACACTGGTTTACATCAAGCAACCGTTACTGTATATACTTACGCTCTTTAATCTGGGCCCGAGCTTCGAGGTCCTCCCAGCGGCCCACAAGGAGAGAACAGATTTCCTCCCAGAGTCGTCGGGTAATGATCAGGTCAGCGTGGCGGCGGTCAGCCATATTCCAGAGCGGCTCCCTTTCTCTGACGAGATCGATGAGGCGGTCCACATCAATCCCTCCATCCTCACCGTCAGAGTCGGGAGCACGCTGTGAAGGCTGTTAAAGAAAAAGACAAAAATAACATAATTAGCCTCCACAAAAGAAATGAAATAAAAAGTGCAAAAAAAACAAAGCAAAAATATTTATACTTACACGCTGGTGACCGCCGCGTTGCTGTCGCCGACGACCCTGGGAGGCACTGCGAGGACCTCTTGGCCGAGCACCAGATTGGGAAGACTAGAGAAGAAAACAAAAAATGTTATGTCTTTGGATGTAGGCATTTGTTTGCTGTGTGTGGTCTGCAGAACATTGTTTTCTATGTGTTGCGTGTAGTGTGATGTTGTGTTTCTGCGTTTGATGCAAAAAACTTACGAATTGTGAGCCCACTCCAGGTGTCTGTCCACCCCTTCCTTCTTCTTCTGGGAGCTCCTCTTCATCTTGTGATTCTTGTTTTGAAATAAAAGGCAATGAATAGACATATATTACAGAGATGATGGATTTTGGAAATAAAAACTTACCGTCATACGCTGACGATGCGAGGGAGGGCTCCCAGAAGAAGATGTGCTGTCCTGTTGATGGCCAGACTCCATGGCTGTGGGTATTGCTGCTGCCAGTGATGCCATTTCTGCTGCTGCTGCATCTCTTTGGCGGCTGTTGAATAAAGAGAAACAAAGGGCCAATGAATATCTTGATATTCCATGGCCCTAGTTTGGAGGAATGGGGGATTTGATAATTACCGTCTCTCATCTGCTTCTGGACTCCCCTCCCGTTCAGCATGCTGCTCCATTTGGGGTGGTGCTGATGGTGCTGCTGCTGCAGATGTCTGCTGCCTTCTCCTGCTCCTGGTTCTTGGCTTGGGTGGCATGTTGGGTGTGGCTGAGGGTCCCATTGTCTTGCTTTTATATATCTCCTGTGGGCAGAGCTACTGAGCATGCTCAGACCAAAAAAAACGGATCCGGCCACCGGATCCGGCTTTCGCCGGATCCGGCGCATTGCGGCGCTCATAGGCTTTCATTGTGTGAAAAAGCCGGACGCGCCGGATCCGGCGGGTACGGCTTTTTCGCCGGAGACAAAAAACGTTACAGTAGACGTTTTTTCCAG
The DNA here is from genome assembly GCF_039654945.1 of Dendrobates tinctorius. Taxonomy (NCBI): domain Eukaryota; kingdom Metazoa; phylum Chordata; class Amphibia; order Anura; family Dendrobatidae; genus Dendrobates; species Dendrobates tinctorius. Next base: position 15,255,915 of record NW_027361699.1, read on the forward strand.
ACGCCGGATCGCGACACATTGCGACACATTGCCAGATCCGGCGAAAACCGGATGAAACGCATGGCCATCCGGTGCGATCCGGCGCAAATGCAAGTCAATGGGGGGGAAACCGGATCCAGCATTGCATTTCGCCGGATCCGGTTTCTGTCAAAAGCGCCGGATCGCGCCTGACGGCGAAAACCTGATGTGTGAAAGAGGCCTAAACTTTATACTAATATCTCAGGCTTCTTTGAATAGCAGGATCCTATAGCAGGCACCAAATGTTATCATTTTGCCTCTATTCGTCTTCTGATTGCAATGATCACAATTATATTGTTAGTAGAGCTTACAATCTAGTCAAAATGTATCTGTAAGATAAGAAGTCCTCCCTGTTCATCAGGGATCTGTAAACTGTCAGCTTGGACTAGAATAGGGACATGAGACCAAGCAAGTCAGCATTAAATTTCAATACTGTTTGTAGTGAATTTTGATATTTTTGGCCCTGAATGATAGTCGTCTGTAGTAGCTTAGATACTGTGACTTTATGTGCGCTAACCAAAATATAATCAGGTATCAGACCACCTTGGAAATAAAAACAACACATCATATACTATGTCGGTGTTAAGGCCCTTTTACATTTAGCGATGCACCAGCGATCCGACAGGCGATACGACCCGGTCAGGATTGCTGGTGCATCGCTAAATGATCGCTAGTGAGCTTTCACACAGAAAGATCTCACAGCGATGCAGCAGCGACACAGCGGACGATACTTACCTTTCACACATAGCAATCCTGGCGTCCTCCCGCCCGAGTCCAGCGTCGCTCGTCTCACACAGCAGGAAGCCCCAGCTGGAAGCAGACGACGAGAAATGGAGCCGCCCGATCTCGCGCGATCAGCGATGGACAGCGGGGGAGCCGGTCAGAGGTAAGTATCACGCATAGCGATATCGCTAGCAATAGCGCTATAACGTCACAAAACCGGTGATGTTTTAGCGATATTGCTAGCGATATCACTTAGTGTAAAACCCCCTTTATACAAAAGCTTGTCCAACTACCACGTGATACTAGCTAACATGCCCACAATAAAGACCGCCGATCGGTCTAGTAGTAAGAGCTCAGTTTGAGGATCCAATCAAAGGGAATGTCCAGTGACTGATACATGACTTTGAAATGATTCACAATGCATAACTTCAAGTTTTACTATGGGTATTGAAATATCATTGACATATGACCTCGATCAAACATGCAGATACATAAGATGGAATTTCATATAATTGTATCAATTATAGATGGAGATTTCATATAAACAATTTATAATTATATCAAAATGGATTTTGTTCTCTACAGATGTATATTGAGACTGATTTTCTCTATTTGAGTAGTACAGCCTTTCTTGTTGGCACCAAATGATGTCAAAAGCTTATTGCTCTGTGCTATTACAAGAGCTGTCTTGTTTAATCCTTTGTTTAACGCCAGTGCCTGTTTTCACCTTCCTGACAAGGCCAATTTAATCAATTCTGACCAGTGTCACTTTACAGGGAAATAGCTCTGGAACACTTCAATGTAACCCAGTGATTCTGAGATTTTTTTTATGTGACATATTGCATGTCATGCTAGTGGTAAATTCAGGTCAATATTTTTTTCAGATATTTGTGAAAATATCGGAATTTTGGCTAAAATGTAGAAAAATTTGCAATTTTCAAACTTTTAATTAATGTCACACAAAATAGTTAATAAATAACTTTTACAACATGTCTACTTTACATCAGCATCATTTTTGAAGCATCATTATTTTTACTAAGAAGATATAAGGGTTAAAAGTTAATCAGCAATTTCTCATTTTTCTAACTAAATTTACAAAACCTTTTTTCTTATGTGACAGAAATACACAAACGTGACACCATGTTCAAAACTGCACCTCTCAAGGTGCTCTGAACCATATTTAAGAAGTTAATGAACTCATCGGGTGCTTCATGTAAATTTAAACAATATGGAAGGAAAAAATTTAAATCTTACGTTTTCCCTCAAAAAATAGCCCAAAATTTTGCATTTTTACAAGGGGAACAGGAGAATATGAACCATATATGTGGTGTAAGACTACTATTTGGGTGCACAGCAGGGCTTGGAAGGGAAGGAGCACCATTTGAGTTTTGGAGCGCAAACTTGGCTGGAATAAATTGTTGCAAAGCCGCTGAAGTATCTAAACAGTGCAAACCCCCCACAAGTGACCACATTTGGGAAACTACACAAGAAATGTATGCAAATGTGTGGTAAGCACATTGAACCCTCAGGTGTTTCACAGATTTCTTTCAAGTTGAGCCATGAAATAAAAATCTAATTTTTCCTAAAAAAAAGTTGCTGTAGCCCAAATTTTTTTTATTTTCACAAGGTTAACATGAGAATATGGACCTTTAAATTGTTGTGCAATTTTTTCTCAGTACTTTTGAGTATGATGAGTCCTCATATGTGGAAGAAAACTACTGTTTGGGCTCATGAAACGACTCGGAAAGGGAAAGGATGCCATTTTGAGTACAATAGGTTGTGGGCACCATTTTACATTTGCAGAACCCCTGACATGCCAAAACAGCAAAAAAACACAATAGACAGCATGTTGGAAACTACACCTCTCAAGGAATTAATCTAGAGGAGTAGTGAGTATTTTTAACCCTCAGGCAATTGGAGAATTGTTCAACATTGGGCTAAGTAAATAAATAGAATAGTTTGCGAACACCATATTCAGAGCTCTCTGAGTGCCATAAGAATAGAATAGTTTGCAAACACCATATTCATAGCTCTGAGCCATAAGAGCACAATCCCCCCTTAAGTGCCCCATTTTTGTAAATTGCACTCCTTTTGGTACCTATCTATAGGTGTAGTGACAGTTTTAACTCCATGGGTGTTTTCCAGAAGCACAAGGCAATGAATGTTGCTTAGTTAAAATTGTAAATCTGCCATTGTAGTGCTCAGTATGTTTTAGTGCCCAGCATTTTGTGGTTACCATACATTGTGCCCAGTTATTGCTTCTGGAGACATGCATGCCATAAATTAAGTGGGCTGTCATCACTACATAAATGCCAAACATGTGGATGCTAAATGTGGTTTAGGTATACTCTGGGACTCAAAAGGGATGGGGGCATTTGGATTTGCTGGATTTTTTGAGGGGGAGCTCTTTTCCAGAGTCTTTGTGTAATGTGTAAGCCCCCTATATTTCCGCTAACAGATGACTGAGTGGGTTTTTTTGTGAAATGAGTTGAAGTTTTTATGGGGAACATTTTACATAACATTTTGGATCACATTTATCCAACGCTTTACGCTGAGCACTTGCTTCTGGGTTTCCATTTAAAACTCCAAATAGCATGATTTAAATTAAACCTCTTTGGGATCCATTCACTATAATGAGTCAGCAGAGTTACTCTGGACTCTATCTGGCTTCTGTTCAGTGGTGTACGTCTTTTCAGAAGTGCACAAAACTGTGGCGGACCATGTTTTTGTGCTCACTTCAAAAGATGAAAACTCTAGTGGATCATAGGTACCATTTTCAGACACATAATATGTTTAGATCACTTTCTATCCAGGTTTTGGGAGGCAGAATAAACAAAAAACAGCAATTCAGAATTTTGAAGGTTTATTTACCATGTGGTAAAAGTGATAACACAGCCTCAAGTATGATTACAACGATGCTACATATATTTATATAAATTATTTTATGTTTTGCCACTTTTACACAATAAAAACTTTTTTATAGAAAAAAGAATTGTTTTTGCATCGCTATATTCTGACAGGTATAACCTTTTTATGTCTCTACTGTCAGAGCTGTATGGTGGCTTGTTTTTTGCAAGACAAGATGATGTTTTCAGCTATGCCATGATTGCTTTTATTACATTTTTTGTTCTGCGGTATGATGAAAAAGAATATTTTTTTTGGCCCTTTTTTTTTTTTTTACTATGTTCAATGGGGTTAACTAGTGTGACAGTGGTGATACCAAAAATGAATACTTTTTTAGGATATTAGTAGCAGTGTGATTATCAGTCACATAGACCCATTATTAGTAGTGAATACTGTTGATATTATTGTTATTGTTATTATTATTATTATTTATAGAGCACCATTGATTCCATGGTGCTGTTCATGAGAAGGGGTTACTTAAAAAATACAGATATAATTGACAGTAAACAAACTAACAATAGCAGACTGATACAGGGGAAAGAGAACACTGCAGAGTTACATTCTACAGGATGATGATATGCTGAAGTATTTCATATAAAGGATAATAGTGACATTGCAGCAGTCAACTAACTATAATCACTGATCTTGAACCACTTATGGCATTGTAGGGCCTCATTCAATGACATATATATGTATCATATATTCTCTAATCAGAGCTATTATAATAATACCCAGTGAGTGCTTACATGATATAACCATAGCTATCCTATACTATACGTTATACGTGCATTGTATTTGGTACTTTAATTGATGCAACTGGATGTCTAGTTTTTAGAGCAATGGATATTAATTGTACCACTAGAATGAAGAGTGTATATGCAGTAAATATCCTGTATATTAATTTGCTATTATATTATTTGTATATTAAGCATACCAGCAGCTGGACAGCACCATAGCTTAGCCTTCACAAGGTCCATAGATATATGCTTAACCTCCAACCGGTAGATTAATGATCTGTAACAATTTCTTCATTTCTGGCAGGATGTCCTGTGTTAAAACAGAAACAGACATCTGCTTTTACTTTATAGCTGAATAAGGTCCACTCATTTAATGGTAGATTTACAATCAGTTACTTTTTTCCAAAGTTCATTTAATTAATTTGGCAAATTTAACCATGTAATAACACAAGTCAATTTGGGATGCAAAGTTTGCATAAAGATGAGTCTAAGTAGTTATAATCTGTAATGGTCATTTAGTTTCTCTCTCAAAAGTTAGTAAAATCCCAAAATAAAGTGACGCAATATGCAATTGTTCCCAGAAATACAGTTAAAAGTGTTAAGTATACTGTATGCACAATTATTTGCCAATTTGTGTTTTTGATGGTTTGATTTTATTATTGAGCAACCACAGCGCTGTCGGTCTGATATGCTTTTTAACAGCGGTAGTTAAGGGCACTTAAACCACAGTGCTGTTAATTAACGGCGCTGTGGAAAAAGTGTATAGTGCCCCCTTAGTCGGATTTTCTCTGGGGTCTCAGCTGCCGGGGGTAGCCGAGACCCCAGAGAACATGATTCGGGTTGGTTTTTACCGACTCCGGTTTTGCGATCGCCGTTATTAACTGTATTATGGCGAACGCAAAAAAAGTCCAATGTGCCATTTAATTTCCCTCTCCTCTGATGTGATTGCACATCAGAGGAGAGAAATATAGGGTCCCCAATCCCCCCCAGTACCTCCCGGTGCTCCTCGGCCCACTTGCTTTTCCCCATGGGCGCCACCATCTTCTTATGGGAAAAAAATGGTGGGCGCATGTCTAATGCGCCCGCCAAGATCTGATGGCCGGCACCCGGCAACGATAGGAAGATTTTTCCTATTGGTTCATTTTGGTCACTGTGATAGACCCTATCACAGTGATCAAAATAAAAAATAGTAAATAAACCCCCTCTTTATCACCCCCATAGGTAGTGAAAAATAATGAAATACAGAAAATATATTTATTTTCATTTTTTCATTAGGGTTAGAGTTAGGGTTAGGGTTGGAATTAGGGCTAGGGTTGGAATTAGGGCTATGGTTGGAATTAGGGTCAGGGTTGGTATTAGGGTTAGGCTTGGGATTAGGGTTGGGATTGGAGTTAGGGTTGGCATTAGGGTTGGAATTGGGATAGGGATGTGTTGGAGTAAGGTTTGTGGTTAGGGTTATGGCTAGGGTTGGGATTAGGGTTAGGGTTGTGGCTAGGATTAGGGTTGGGATTAGGGCTAGGGTTGTGGTTAGGGTTATTGTTAGGGTGGGGATTAGGGTTAGGGTTATGTTGGGGTTAGGGTTGGGATTAGGGTTAGGGGTGTGTTTGGGTTAGGCTGGTGGTTAGAGTTATGGGTAGGGTTGGGATTAGGGTTAGGGGTGTATTGGGGTTAGGGTTGGAGTTAGAAATGAGAGATTTCCACTGTTTAGGCACATCAGGGGGTCTCCAAAAGTGACATGGTTCCACTATTGATTCCAGCTAATTTTGCATTCAAAAAGTCAAACGTGCTCCCTCCCTTCCAAGCCCTGAAGTGTGCCCAAACAGTGGTTTATAGGGCATCAGCGTACTCAGGACAAATTGCACAACGACTTTGAGTGCCTAATTTCTCCTGTTACCTTTGGGAAAATAAAAAATTGGGGGCTAAAAAATCATTTTTGTGAAAAAAAAGATTTTTTTATTTTCATGGCATCTTCTGTGAAGCAATCAGGGGTTCAAAGTGCTCACCACACATCTAGATAAGCTCCTTGGGGGGTCTAGTTTCCAAAATGGGGTCACATGTGGGGGTTTCTACTGTTTAGGCACATCAAGGGCTCTGCAAGCGCAATATGATGCCCTCAGACCATTCCATCAAAGTCTGCATTCCAAAACATCACAACTTCCCTTTCAAGTCCTGATGTGTGCCCAAACTGTGGTTTTCCCCCTCATATGGCGTACCAGCGTACTCAGGACAAATTGGACAACACCTTTTGGGGTCTAATTTCTTCTGTTACCCTCGTGAAAATAAAAATTTGGGGGTGAAACCATCATTTTTGTGGAAAAAATATAATTTTTTATTTTCACGGCTCTACATTATAAACTTCTGTGAAGCACTTGGAGGTTCAAAGTGCTCACCACACATCTAGATGCATATTTCCAAAATGGTGTCACTTGTGGGGGGTTCCACTGTTTAGGTACCTCAGAGGTTCTCCAAACACGACATGGCATCTGATCTCAATTCCAGCCAATTCTGCATTGAAAAAGTCAAACGGCGCTCCTTCTGTTACAAGCCCTGCAGTGCGCCCAAAACAGTGATTTACCCCCACATATGGGGTATTGGCATATTCAGGAGAAATTGCACAACAAATTTTGTGGTTCATTTTCTCTTTTTACACCAGTGAAAATAAAAAGAAAATGGTTCAGAATTAAAATGTTTGTAAAAAAAAGTTAAATGTTAATTTTTCCTTCCACATTGCTTCAGTTACTGTGAAGCACGTAAAGGGTTAATAAGTTTCTTGAATGTGGTTTTGAGCACCTTGAGGGGTGCAGTTTTCAGAATGGTGTCACTTTTGGGTAATTTCTATCATATTGACCCCTCAAAGTGACTTCAATTGTGAGGTGGCCTCGAAAAAAATGGTTTTGTAAATTTTTTGTAAAAATGAGAAATCGCTGGTCAACTTTTAACCCTTATAACTTCCTAACAAAAAAAATTTGGTTCCAAAATTGTGCTGATGTAAAGTAGTCATGTGTGAAATGTTATTTATTAAGTATTTCGTGTGACATACAGTATCGCTCTGATTTAAAGGCATAAAAATGAAAAGTTTGAAAATGTCAAAATTTTAAACATTTTCACCATATTTCTGTTTTTTTCATAAATAAACGCAAGTCATATCGAAGAAATTTTACCACTAACATGAAGTAAAATATGTCGCAAAAACCAATCTCAGAATCATCGGGATCCGTTAAAGCTTTCCAGAGTTATAACCTCATAAAGTGACAGTGGTCAGAATTGTAAAAATTGGCCTGGTCATTAAGCTTCAAATTGGCTCCATCACTAAGGGGTTAAAAAATATCTGTTTACAAAATAGTTACCCTTCTTTCAATAACACTCATAAACCTTACCGCCATGGAGGTTGTTTATTTCTTAATCTGTTAGTGATCAACTTTTTGGGCAGCACCAACTACATCTTCCCAGACACTGTTCTGTGAGGTGTACTGTTTTCCTTCACTAGAAAGCTCCCATTTAAGAAGTGCCCACAAGTTCTCAGTAGGGCTTAGTCTAGGCTCCTGCGCTGTTAATAAATAATTAAAAAAAAATAGCATGGGTTCAACTGTATTTTTGATAACCAGCCAGACAAAACTCAAAGCTGGGGGGCTGCAACCCTTAGCTGTCAGCTTTAGCAAGGCTGGTTACCAAGAATAGTGGGGTCCCCACTCTAATTGTTTTAAATTATTTAAATTAAATAACTGTCACATCTTGGCACCGTCCAGTTTGAAAACTGTTTATCCCCCAGACATGCATTACCGTGTGGGACAGAACAACAGTCAGGTGAGGGATGTTGTTTTTTATTTTTGCTTTATTACGGAAGACAAGGGCTTTGGTGGAATGGGCGTTGGGTGAGTATAACTGTGTCTGTTGTCTCAATATAAAAAATGTTTTGTTTTATTTCAAATAAAGGACTTTATTCTGGCTGTGCCTTTATTTACCACACAACTATAGGATTAGTAATGAATAGGTGTATTATAAGACACCTCTCCATTACTGATCTGTAGGCTTGATGGCACAATACAAAGGTGACATCAACCTCACAAATATGAACCCCATTTGCCACCACTGTAGGGCAGTAGGAAGAGCCAGGCAAAGCACCATAAAATGCACATCTAATAGATACATCTTGTCTGCTATTTTAAGGCTGTGGCCCTATATCAATGGCCTCTTACCAGCCTGAGAATACCTGTCTCCTGCTGTCTGCTTTAGCTTGGCTGGTTGCAAAAATGGGGATACTTTTTTTTATTTATTTAAATAATAAAAAAATCGGTTTGGGGACCCCTCTATTCCTGATAACCAGCCTTGCTGAAAATGACAGCTGAGGGTTGCAGCCTTCAGCTGTGAGTTTTGCCTGATCGGTTATCAAATATGCAGGAGAACCCTCACCATTTTTTTTTTCAATTATATATTTACAGCACAGGCGCCAGCTGATTAATACTCCTATCAGCCACTTCTGCTCTTGTTATTATTAGCGGCAGCAGGCATCGACGGATGGGAGCAGTAGTCCCATCAGCCAACACCAGTGACTAGTGCTAAACTTTATACCTTTTATGAAAGCTAAGGGCTAACCCTTGGTCATGGGAACCACAGTTGTCTGACCATCAGTGATCATTTTACCGCAGATCAGAAGCTGTGTTTGCCATGTTGTCATGCACATGGCAGCTCGACAAACACCCAGCTTTTGGGGGCAAACCAGAACAGTAACATGCACTTCCTGGTGAAGTCTGTGCTCAGTGCCCGTGCCTGAGCAGTATGTGTTAGTAGTCCTAGCTCATCTTCAATAATACCAGCTGCCTTTATCTTCCTGGCATCTGAGGTGAAGTTCAGGTCTGTGCCCATTACTGAAACAGCCAAGTGTCCATACATAAAGAGTCACTCTCATCATATCCTTCCTCGAAACCTTTGAAAAATCTTTCTTTAGATATTTCTTAGCTCAGTCTACTTTTTGTGGGGTTGATATCACAATACAAAGGTGACATCTACCCCACAAATATGAACCCCAATTGCCATCGCTACAGGGCAAGTGGGAAGAGCCAGGCAAAGCTCCATAATTTGTGCATCTAACAGATACATCTTTTCTGGGGGCTGTTGGCTGCTATTTTTAGGCTGGGGCTCTATATTAGTGGTGATCAGGTTTCAGCCCTCCTTACCTTGACCATGTCTTTGAGCACTGAGCACCTTGTAATTCTGAGCACACTAGTGCAGTTTCAGTTCTCGAATATGACAGGCTCCTGGTCACCTCATGTTTGATTCTTCTCAAAACTTTGACAGCTAATTTGTCACTTTTTTCTCATCACATTTTTTTTCTAATTTGTAACAAAAATTTTGATGGTTTTGTGATAAAACACCATTATCTTAGCAACTTCAAAAGTGCTGCATCATTCTGTATGATTTTTATTTTTTTTATTACTTTTTGGGGTCAGTTAAATCTCATTTTTGTGGACCATTTTAAGAAAACTTGCCATCTAATAATTCTGCATACATTGGTAAATGATGCTGATATCTTTATTTTATTTTTATCCTCCTTCATTGCACAAATACAAATCTCCTGATCTGCTTCATCCAATAAGTATTCCTGCTTATACAGCTTGAAGTTGGAAAATCTGCATAAAATGATGATATGGTCAAAATACTCAATTGTCTAATTATTGTACACTCTGTGTGTAGTCAAATCCAGTTTACTATCAAATAGAGTCCTCTGCTAAAATCATTTTGAATAGTTTAAATATTTAAGATTGCTAAATTTACTCAGTTATTCTCTGCCAATAATTTAATTGCAGTGCTACAGCACTATATGGCAAGTAATACAGTGGGTACAGAAAGTATTCAGACCCCTTTAAATTATTCACTCTTCATTGCAGCCATTTGGTAAATTCAAAAAAGTTATTTTTTTCTCATTAATGTACACTCTGCACCCCATCCTGACAGAAAAAACTGAAATGTAGAAATGTTTGCAAATTTATTAATAAAGAAAAAGTTAAATATCACATGGTCATAATAAGAATTCAAACCCTTTGCTCAGGTACTCATATTTAAGTCACATGCTGTCCATTTCCTTGTGATCCTCCTTGAGATGCTTCTACTCTTTCATTGGAGTCCAGCTGTGTTTAATTAAACTGATAGGACTTGATTTGTAAAGGCACACATCTGTCTGTATAAGACCTCACAGCTCACAGTGCATGACAGGCCAAATGAGAATCATGAGGTCAAAGGAACTGGGAGACAGAATTGTGGCACGGCACAGATCAGGTTACAAAAGAATTTGTGCAATACTCAAGCTTCCTAAGAGCACAGTGGCCTCCATAATCCTTAAATGGAAGAAGTTTGGGACCACCAGAAGACTTCCTAGACCTGGCCTTCCAGCCAAAATGAGCAATCGTGGGAGAAGAGCTTTGATGAGAGAGGTAAAGAAGAACCGCAAGACCACTGTGGGTGAGCTCCACAGATGCAGTAGGGAGATGGGAGAAAGTGCCAGAAAGTCAATTATCACTGCAGCCCTCCACCAGTCGTGCCATTATGGCAGAGTGGTCCGACAGAAGCCTCTCCTCAGTGCCAGACATATGAAGAGTTTGCTAAAAAAAACATAAAGGACTCCCAGACTATGACAAATAAGATTCTCTGGTCTGATGAGATGACAATAGAACATAATTCTAAATGGTATGTGTGGAGTAAACTAGGCATTGCTCATCACCTGCCCAATACAATCCCAAAAGTTAAACATGGTGGTAGCAGCATCATGCTATAGGGGTGTTTTTCAGCTGCAGGGACAGGATGACTGGTTACAATTGAAGGAAACATGAATTTGGCCAAGTACAGATGTATCCTGGATGAAAACCTCTTCCAGAGTCCTCTGGACCTCAGACTTGGCTGAAGGTTCACCTTCCAACATGACAATAACCTTAAGCACACAGATAAAATAACAAAGGAGTTTCTTCTGAACAACTCTGTGACCATTCTTGACTGGCCCAGTCAGAACCCTGACATAAACTCAATTGAGCATCTCTGGAGAGACCTGAAAATGGCTGTCCACAAACATTCACCATCCATCCTGACAGAATTGGAGAGAATCTGCAAGGAAGAATGGCAAAGGATCCCCAAATCCAGGTGTGAAAAACTTGTTGCATCATTCCCAAGAAGACTCATGGCTGTACTAACTCAAAAGGGTGCTTCTTCTCAATACTGAGCAAAGGGTCTGAATACTACATTTCTGTTTTTTTTTCAGTCAAGATGGTGTGCAGAGTGTACATTAATGAGAAAAAAATGAACGTTTTACTAAATGTCTGCAATGAAACAAAGATTGAAAAATTTAAAGGGGTCTGAATACTTTCCATTCCCACTGTATATTAAAACAAATGGGTTTTCCCATCTTAAGCCCCCCATATACATTAAATGGCCTTCATGTTGACTGATTGTTCTGCCAGCAGCTATCTCAGCCACCTCTCCCATACACTGAAGAACTCACTCAACTAAATGCTCCTCCATACTTTTAAATAAAGAGTTGCTTGCAGACATCTCTGGTGCCCAACTATTCCTGGGAGAGCAAAAGAATCAGTATTCAAAATTGAACATGTCAGATTCTTAATGCTTCCAACAATCCAACAATTGCCCAAAACTCCCATACGTATTAGATTGTCAGCTGAAGCCATCATTATTGGCAGGTTTGTCTGATATTAATCTAATATATGTTGGGGTCTTTAGACATGTATGTGTAGGGAAGGTGACCTGACGGACGGACGGACTAGTCAGAGTGAAGAAAGATAGGTTTGCACAGTGTAGGTAGGAGACAGTGATTACAGTGGGGAAACAACTAGAAAAGTGTAGTGGACGTGCAGTACCTTGGGATGACCATTAGATGGCAGGGTGGAGTGTGAGCAAAGGACTTTACAGCAGCTTAGGGCTTTAGAAACCGTTGGTCATGGGGGGCGTGGTGACAGTTAGTGACAGTTTCAAGGAACCGGGGAAGTTATAAATTCTGAGGGAGGGTTCCAGAAGATTCCAGTCCCCAGGGGGAGCCCAGGTGACAGGAGGACTTCGCCAGTCTGTGTGTCCTGAGGAGAATCCGACCAAGGGGACTGAGGAGAGGGAAACGTCAGGGGGTGGTCCTGACAGAAAGATACCGCAGAAGAGATGAGGCAGTGAGTGCCATATACCGTATTTGACACGACGACTGACCAGTGAAAGCGCTGTTGGTTATTGGGCCTAGGGCGGCCACAGTGGCGGACCTGGCAGGAGCGTCGAACAAGTGAAGGAGGGACAGTACGCATATGTACGTCCTTATTATAAAAGTACGGTGTGTAAACGGCTCTGGAAACGGAGGGCCGATAAGTGAAGAAACGTGCGGTGTGCTGCGGAGGCCGTCAGGCGGACGGCAAGTAATGAAATAAACTTGGACCTGTTGCACCCAGAATCTGCCTCATCGTGTCTCTGTCATCATCTCTGCGCGGTACAAAAGTAGGACCACCCCCCCAGCTCGGCACCCCACCACCGACACTACATTTGGCGTAGTCGGCAGGATCACCGCCGCTAATACATCATCGTCTGCGGCAGGCCTGCAACTGAAGGACTGAGGAAAACTTGGACTGCTCTATTTCGGATTATAAATACCTGTGGACTACCAATTACTGACCTGTGGATTACAAATTGGGACGCTGTGTCGGATCTGTGTTGTTTGCAGAGGATCCAAGGCAGTAGCTGATTCTGCCCAAGATGGCGGTATTACTTCAGCGCAGAGGAGAGGTCCGGGTGTTTGCAGTTGTTCAGAATGGACTGGGACCCCCTCCAACGTACCCCAAAAGGAAGCAATATATGCCCGGAGACCGACGTTTCCATATATTGGACCCTGGCAGATGGATGGAAAGGTCTGCCAACGTCCCACCCAGCAGGAGGAGTGGCACAGAAGAAAAACTTGGCTGCGGCTGTCTGACGCCATTCGAGTGCTGCCCAACGGACGGTATGAGATGCTGCGGGTGTCGGGGCATCGGCCGCCTAGAGTGGCAATGGCGGCGAGAGATGGAGCTGCACCAGAAGTCATCTTCAGATTTACGGGCAGGCAGCGGGATGCTGAGCCGGGGAGCGGAGCCTGAGGGGAGTCAGCGAAAACGGCTGCCACCAATACCAGCAGAGGACTTCTCAGCGGAGCCCCCGAGTCCAGAGGGAAGGCCCGCAGGACAGTGGAGCAAGGAACGGAGGCTGCGGGGGAAACTGCGTGATGATGAAACGGAGGCCGCAGCGCCGGGGAAGGTGAGAGTACCCCCGGCCCTACCAGTGCCTCCGCAAGCGGCCCCCACCATTCTGCTGCAGCACGCGGCCCCCTGCGCACCGGAAGGCCTAGTTACCACAGGCCCCGTGGTGTATGCAGAGCTGAGCGAGGCCCCCGCTCATGTCCCCGAACTACCCAGCCCGGAGTCACCAGTGCAGAGCTCACCCAAAGAAGACGCTGCTGCGCTTTCCCTGCTAATAGCAGCTGCATCGTTGAAATCGGCCGTTACTCCGACTCCGTTGGAAGTAGTGGATGCGGCCTGTCCTGAGGCCGCGGTTATGCCGCTGCTGGAGTCGGCTGCGACCGATTTAGCGGGCCCTGTAATTCCAGCCCCCGAGGACCCGGTTCTCCCCATTTGCCACCTGACCCCAGCGGCTGCTGGGCCGCAGAAATCTTCGGCCGTTTCTGTCTTGCGGTCTTTTTCAGCGGAGTCCCGCCCACCGGACTCCAGGGCCCGTGCTGTTCCCTCCGTGTGGGAAGCGGAGGTGATCAGGAAGAAAAAGGCCCGGGAGCAGGAAGTGTGGAACCTGCTCCACACTCAAGGAGAGGCCGTCATGGAAAAGAAGAGGACTTGAATGGACACCCTCAGTATCCCCGTGGAGCCCTCACCTCTGTCCATTGAGAGTGGTATAGACTGTCAGGAGTTTGATGCACCGTTGTGCAGATTATAAGGACAGTTGCATTTAGAAAAAAGTTTTGTTGTTGTTTAACTGATGCAACTATTTTCTCTCTCTCTCTCTTTCTTTCTTCTTTCTATGTTCTTTATATACGAAAATATGTTTACCTGACAGAACGGGGATACGAAGACAAGAGGGAGTGTCCAGGTCCAAGGAAGGGGGGAGGAGGAAAGAAGACATGCAATGTTATGTTGTTATATGTTGGTTTTAAAATGAGCAAAAGAAAACGAAAAAAAAATTATAAAAAAATGGGGTACTTGTGCTATTATAAAGTTGTATGATGTATAATATGCAAAGTAAAATGCAACAGGTCCGGGTAAGGAAAGGTCTGCGGGACCAAAGGAAAGTGTGAGATCCGGTAGGGATCTAAGAGTTGAGGTCTGGGAGACCGGGACGCCGACCATGACATGTAATTGAAAGAAGGAAAATGAATGGGAAGATGTGAGAAAGACAGCCGTCCTAGGTCAGGTCCCCGACACCACGGACACCCCTGAAGAAGGAAAGGCGGGCGCCGGCAATGATCTGGTAGGTGAGTGGCCTCGATCATGGCGTACCGGATAGTGAAAGGTAACAGTAGGGGAGAGTAGGGGAAAGATACACGCCGTAGAGAGAATACGGGTGTACCTTGCCCAATTTGAAAGACGTTGTCATGTGGCGTGCGCGCTGGTGAGTAGCAGTAGGCTGCTCAGAGCATAGTGCTCCCAGTATGGTTCGGCCCCCGCAGATAGTGGGTTTGGCTCAACTTCTGGTCCGACAACAGAATGTAGGTGTAGATTCAGAACGACGAAGGCAGGGATGACGATTGTCGAGGACGACAATGGACAAAGGAAGGGGGAGTGTAGGGAAGGTGACCTGATGGACGGACGGACTAGTCAGAGTGAAGAAAGATAGGTTTGCACAGTGTAGGTAGGAGACAGTGATTACAGTGGGGAAACAACTAGAAAAGTGTAGTGGACGTGCAGTACCTTGGGATGACCATTAGATGGCAGGGTGGAGTGTGAGCAAAGGACTTTACAGCAGCTTAGGGCTTTAGAAACCGTTGGTCATGGGGGGCGTGGTGACAGTTAGTGACAGTTTCAAGGAACCGGGAAGTTATAAATTCTGAGGGAGGGTTCCAGAAGATTCCAGTCCCCAGGGGGAGCCCAGGTGACAGGAGGACTTCGCCAGTCTGTGTGTCCTGAGGAGAATCCGACCAAGGGGACTGAGGAGAGGGAAACGTCAGGGGGTGGTCCTGACAGAAAGATACCGCAGAAGAGACGAGGCAGTGAGTGCCATATACCGTATTTGACACGACGACTGACCAGTGAAAGCGCTGTTGGTTATTGGGCCTAGGGCGGCCACAGTGGCGGACCTGGCAGGAGCGTCGAACAAGTGAAGGAGGGACAGTACGCATATGTACGTCCTTATTGTAAAAGTACGGTGTGTAAACGGCTCTGGAAATGGAGGGCCGATAAGTGAAGAAACGTGCGGTGTGCTGCGGAGGCCGTCAGGCGGACGGCAAGTAATGAAATAAACTTGGACCTGTTGCACCCAGAATCTGCCTCATCGTGTCTCTGTCATCATCTCTGCGCGGTACAAAAGTAGGACCACCCCCCCAGCTCGGCACCCCACCACCGACACTACATATGGCATATCAACTGGATATATGTGGATATATTATAAATGTCAGATAGATGCAGAAGAAAAGGAAGAGGGAGAGGAAAAAACAAAAATACAAAAATGGAAATTGCCAGCATTGTGAAGGGGTTAATTCAAGTAAGATGCTCTTCACATTCCCAGTAGAAGGTCATAAAGATTTAATGTAGTGGGACTGAGATAGACCAAATTGTCTAGTCATGAAAAAAATCCTTGCACTTGTTGGCTAAAAACCTACTTCACTAAGAAATTTGTCTCTCATAACACCATGAGCAAGAAGGGAAAATATAGTTTGTGATAAGAATGTTGGTTTTGGACTTAATAAAACCCTTCCATACAAGCCCTATTGCACACTAAACAGTTTTGATATGCAATGCTAATAAAAACTACTGTATGGTGGTCTTCATTCCATGACAGACATGCATCCTTACAGTGTCTAATAATAAAGAATGCTAATATCCAGTTGGCTCAAGGAGGTAGCTGCGGAGGATGAAGAGCAGCAGTCATACTCAGGCAATGGAGCCTAGGGAGATCCAAAGCTCTGCCATATAAGAACACAATATTATTAATGGCACATGATTGGTGGTGGTGGTGAGCTCTGTAGCAGTTTATATATTGGGGTCCATGTGCTACCAGATAGAGTACTGATTTAGCTATAAATTACCTCAATGACCATAGTTTGAATTTTTTTGGGGGAAATGTCTTATACTACACAGCAGAAAGTCAACAGCTTACAGCACTAGGAGATTGTCTTTTTAGGTAACAAAAAATTTCATCTACAAAGACTAGTGCTGTGTGTGCTTATGGCGAGCAACTTATATCTGACACTAAATTGCGTCACACCATTGAGTAAGATACCCTTTGGAGTTCTTGATTAAATGCAGATTTATCACATCTAAAATGCAAAGTATACAGCTTGTTCTCATTTTGTAAGTGTAACAATTATAACCCAGCATCATAGAATGAATGCAGGTCTGATTATGTAAAATGTGATTGTAGATCAAGGATCATTTGGTATGCATGTGTTTCTTAAATAATTTCAGCCCAGGATGTATATAGAAAATACTGTACCATAAAAGCATGCAAGAACAAGACTTTTTCTATGTCACTTTATAGGTGATTAATTCTTGTCATTCTTGCCTTAAAGATACACATAACAATTATGTAATCAGGAGATGGGTGTCTAATACAACTACTGTATATTGTAATATAACATACATATGATGAAGCGCATTTGCTTTTATGTTACCAGTAGAGATGAACATTTCTGACAAAATTCATTTTTTCCTTTTACCTGGAAATTTGCAGCAAAGTTATTCTCTGTAAATGGAAAGTTTCCTACTGCATTATGTTCTGGTGTCTCATTAGAAATTTAAGCATATTAACTTAAAGTTGAGCGACTTTGGTCGGATCGGGTTTCATGAAACAAAATTTGTTTCAGATGAAACTGGTCCGACTAGGGCAAAAAAAGTCAGTGTTTCGTCCGAAACCCGACCCCAATGCAAGTCAATGGGAAATAAAAGTCGGCATTGAGCGGATGACATTCATCCACTCTATGCCGATTTTTATTCCCCATTGACTTGCATTGGGGTCAGGTTTCGGACGAAACTCCGACTTTTTTTGCCCTAGTCGGTCCAGTTTCATCTCAAACAAATTTTGTTTCATGAAACCCGATCCGACCAAAGTCGCTCAACTCTAATATTAACCACAAAATGTAAAATATCAATAATTTAAAACAAGCATACTCACCTCACCACTCACCTTTCTGGATGCCCCTGACACTCCCTGCCCATTTTCCATTTCTCCTCGCCTGCCTCGCATCTCCAGACGAGGGTCCACTCTATGCTGGATCTTGAAGTCATGGTCTTGAGTTAACTGCATATGGGATTAAGAGGGTTGAACCTACTGACAGATTCCCCTTAAAGCGAAAACTGTATGAATATAATAATTGTTAGTAATTGCTTTATTTCAATTTGGTAACGAGTCTAAGGACTTTTGAAATTCTTCCAAATTACGTGGAAAAGCATGAGAAGCATATGAATGTTACGCCACAAGGTTTACTAAGTGAAAAGCCTTATTAATCACTTGCAATTAATGAACTAGGATTAGACTTCTCTTTTCAACTCTATAAATAAAAATGTGTCTTTGGAGTGACTTTTGCAGTAACATTTCCTGCTGAGGCTGCAGAGCCAGAGGAAACACTTTCATATGGTGCTGTTTTAAAGGAATCTTTGATGGAGTCATTTTAACTTGGTAGATACTTATTTTATGTCATTCTGATCTTATTTCAGAACTGTAAACAAGGACACATAGACACATAAATGCCAGGTCATTTTTTTTCTTTACCACGTGTTTGGTTGTCTTCAAAACATCATGTACACAAGAGTTGCTAAGTTTTACAGTATAATAGTCAGTATTGTAGGGCTAAGGATGAGCTTACATTAGTTACAAAAATGTAACAACTGTTAGCTTGTAGAGATATTCTGTCTGCAAATATTTTGCCACCTTCATTCAGGCATGGCTAGGCTGGGTATTATAGACTCTTATTAGGATTGCTAGCATACCTTTCTTTCCTCAATAATATTATTTTATTTGGAAGATTTTTTAACAATTTTTGGGACGGGGATTATAGTTATAGTCAAAAAGATGAATAATAAATAATAAATTCCTTTCTTTCCTCATCATCACAAGCAGACCATTCACCCAAACAATAAAACACTGAATACATACAAATAGTGTTGTGAAGATATTAAAGAAGAGTTCAGCCTACAAATATACATACTAATATAGCAAGGACTATACTGTCAATCCAAATTAGAGGAGACAGAACATAAATATCACACCATCACTAACTTATGATGACACTGCAATTGAGTTCACTCTGTACATCTAGCAATATTGTCCCAACATTACAATAGAACAGAGACTAGAAATATACAAACATATAATTGTCTGATGTAGCATTCTAGCTGCTCAACAGCAGTCCTAGGTCATCTTTGCTGGATCTTCTTTTTGATAATGCATCAAATGTTTTCTATTGGTGAAAGGTCTGGACTGCAGGCAGCCAGTCCATCAACCGAACTCCTCTTCTAAAAAGCCATGTTATTGCGATGAATTCAGTATGTAGTTTTGCAATGTTTTGCTGAAATATCCAAGGCCTTCCCAAAAATATGTTGTCTTGATCGGGGCATATGAAGCTCTGAAACTTCTATATAATGCTCAGCACTGATAGCGCCTTTCATTATGTGTTAGCTACCCATGCCATATGCGCTAATGCAAACCCATACCATCAGAGATACTGGCTTTTAAAGTGTGATGGTACTGAATAGATAGAGCTTTAGAAACAAATTTGGCTCGACTTCAGAGCACCTATTTAGGGCCACTAGTGCCTTGTGAACCTGAGCACTGTACACTTGGAATTATGTCCTCAGCAATTTTTGTGACTGGTCCAAAGTGATATATTTTTTTTCTGTCTGGGTGTGCTTTGCCATGGGCTGCACCATTAAAGGAGCCATATGAACCAATGATGCATTCCCTACCATTGTTCCTGTCTGCCTTCCATAAAGTGTTCAATGACCAGGTCATGTCCACACTGCTTCTCAGACAAGGGACTAGCTGTGTAGGACATTATGTCATCCAGTTCCATACCCTATCTACTGAGTTGGCCTAGAACAAAAGCCAATGCAAAAAAGCAGCAATAATGACAAAATATTAATTGAAATAGAGATCATAATGGAAAAGACAAATACTTTCTGCAATCGAAGGACTAAATACGGACTAGTCGCAAAAAATTGCATAAACTAAACAGAAGGTGGTCTGTAAGGACCACAGATACGACCAAAAAATCCATTGATGAAAAAAATATATAAATCTTTATTGAACAGATATACAAAGACAGTGTCAGTGAGTACAGCCATTAGGCACAACTGTGCCATAAAAACACCAGGACGCCCTGTGATACAAATGGGATATGCATGAGTGAGAGACTGGTATAGATAGGCATCCAGTCAATAAGGTAGTGATTGCAGTACATTGAAACATCCATTTGGATACTATGGATTGTGACCGGAATCTGAACTTTTCCTACCATGAGGAGAGCACACACTCAGGAATGTGAAAAGCAACCACCTGCTCAGGCATTGTTGTGGGAGTTGGAAGGGAGGAATGTGAGAACCAAACCAACTGAGATAAAGGAGGAATGTGAAAAAAAACAAGTTACTGCGCATGACAGCGCGTGATCAAGGTGAAACCTGATTCACTGCGCATGTCAGTGCGTGATCATTCCAATTAATATTATAAAAAGTACTGACCTCCTCAGCGGGTAGGGACTTTCCAGACGATTCAAGTGGATGCACTTAGTCTGTGATGCTGACCGAGAAAAACCCCTTCCCGCTGATCGAGGTCCCCCGATGCGAAGGGTGATGCTACAATAACTCGGTAATTATTATTGATGCTGAAATCTTTTATGTCATAACTGTCATTTTTTTAAAATCTTGAGACTATTCATGTGCTATGTAAAACAAAATGATTGCTTGCTGAAATAAAAGATTGTCAATAATCTTTGCCTGGTTGGGATGCCAGTGAGCGCTATGTAAGTTAAAGTAAATAACCTAATTTGGGAGAAAATTTAGCAAGACATAAATTGGCGTAGTCGGCAGGATTTTTCAAATTTCAGGCTTTTGAGTAAAAAGATTTTTGTAGTTGTAACTAGGAAGGTTTTTGGTATGTTCTATAGTCTGGAGAAGTGATAATTGTAAAGTTGTGATAGGTTGCGTCTATTTGGCAGAAAGCCAATTTTGGAAAATCCTAAATAACTTTTTGCCTGAATATAATTTTGAAATTCTATTTTTGTCAAAATATGGAATATTAGTTAAGGTTTCTTTGTGCAAAAAATCAGCATTTGGCATTTTGCCAAATTTTTGTTACCATGTTCAGGCGAAGTAATAAAGAAAAGTTGAGGAAAAACCGGAGGTTCCTGGCTGGACCGAAGCTCTGTATGATATAATAGTGCATGAATTGGGGAGTAGTGGACTTGCAGAGGCATAGGATAATAAGCTCAAGGGCTCAGAGCCCCATGATGTTGTTAGTGTACTCATGGGGATCCCTGCAAAGGCAGGTGATGCAGTTAACCCCTCGATATTGTTAAGTTGCTCGAGGGTGTCCCTGCAAAGGCAGGTGATGCAGTTAACCCCTCGATGTTGTTAAGTTGCTCGAGGGTGTCCCTGCAAAGGCAGGTGATGCAGTTAACCCCTCGATGTTGTTAAGTTACTCGAGGGTGTCCCTGCAAAGGCAGGTGATGCAGTTAACCCCTCGATGTTGTTAAGTTACTCGAGGGTGTCCCTGCAAAGGCAGGTGATGCAGTTAACCCACTGATGTTGTTGATGTACTCAGGGGTGTCCCTGCTAAGGCAGGTGATGTAGTGTCTTTAGGACAGCGCATGTGGATTCTGCTCAGTGCTTACCGTGTTATGCATGACCGGAAGATTAACATGCAGGAGAAATGCTCTCAGTTAAAACAAAAGATAACAGAAGTAGGAGGGCAGAAAGTGGTGTTAGAATGTAACACCTGGTTGTAAAAAGACAAGTGAGAACATTATCAAAATGTAGCTGGAAAAAAAACTGCAGTAAAAGTTCCTGGAATACTGGAAAAGAAAATGGAAAAGCAGTCAATATGCTGAATTATATGGTTTTTTTTTTTTTTTTGGCTTTGAAACATGAACAAGTTTCAGAATGTTATCTGTACACTGATTCATGGTCAGTGGCTAATGGATTAGCTACTTGGATCATGGGATAAAAAAACATGATTGGCAGATTCATGGAAAAGAGGTGTGGGCTAAGGAGATTTGGCAGAGTATTGAGGAAATAATTCAGGTTACTAAAAGTGCTGTTTTTTTATGTTGATGCACATGTCCCTGTTGACTCATTAGAATGTTTGTTTCATTCCCAAGCAGATGAGGCAGCCTCCATCTGTCACAGACTAAAGCTGATCCAGGACAGATGAAGAAGATTCCCACATCATGTGTAAAAACAGGAACTCAATCGCAGAAGACTGTTGTTGCAGCCAAAATAATCTTCCCACCTACTCCTGCATGCCATTATAGGGGTAAAAGGGCATGGTATGATACAGTATTGGGAGGAGTCGGGGCTGTGACTGGGACTTTGAACTCATTTGATATTGAAACTTTGGCAAATAAAATGCATAATGCCGGAAAAGATATCCAAGATGCTTTGACTATACAAGGTAGATGGATGCCTACTATTTAGCGTCCTTGGAAGCAGGCATTACAAATGGATACTTTTCTTTTACAAATGAAAAATGTTTCAGATACCTTAAATTTAGAAATTAATACTAATGTTAGCATAATTGTTAACTGGACAATATGTACGCTGCAAGCTATATATCAAATTCAGCAGAAAAATAATATGCAAACTCAACTTATGACCGGGAATGAGTTAGTCTGGAGGACCGTATTTAAAAATACAATCCCCAAGGTTTCCTGGTTAAGAATAGAAGCTCCTAAGATGGTTTGCAACGACACTTTGTGTTCAGGACTATTGATTGTTTATAATGTAACCAATCAACAAGTAATGTGTAGATTTGTAGTGATGCCATTATTATTAGGTATTCCTGGACAACAGTGGTTATGGATGCCCAAGTTTAATGGGTTATATATTGATAAAAATAATCGTACTCATGATTTAAGTTTATGTGAGGATACTTTAGAGGGGAAAATTTGCAGGTTACAATCAGCCGTATATGAACCATGTTTGTTACAAAATACTATGAATGTATGTGAATTCATCATTTTGCCAACCTCATATAGAATGTTGATTGAAATAGCCCCACAAGAGGTATGTGTAATAACGGATGTTCCAATAATCTCTGGAATGATAGTACCTTATGTGGGATGCCTAAGAAATGTAACCGCACTACAATGGGAAAATCGAACTTTTCTGTTAAGCTCAGATGTAACAGCTGCTGCCACTATTGAGTGGGAACCAACAACATTAAAAATCAATAATTGGGAGGTAAATTTAATGAAATTGAAACATATAATTGAACAATTAGAAGAAGGAGAATATATGATTACTCAATTAAATAGAACTATACAAATGCATGTGATAAGCACCACTATTATAGCAGATAAGATTGTAAAAATGGGATCGAGTATTGCTGATGCTACCTCTCATGATTGGTATGATATTTTTCTAGGGTATTCGCCCTCAGCTACCAAATTATTGAATTGGCTGATTCATCCCGTGTTGGTGATGGCTATTGTAGTGATTCTATTATCCATATGGAATTGCTATATAGCTTACAAAATGTGTTGCAAGAAACCACAAGTGCTCATGGTGTCCTATAAAGATGGTGTTTAAAAGACTGCAATCAAGGACCAATTGTGATACAAATGGGATATGCATGAGTGAGAGACTGGTATAGATAGGCATCCAGTCAATAAGGTAGTGATTGCAGTACATTGAAACATCCATTTGGATACTATGGATTGTGACCGGAATCTGAACTTTTCCTACCATGAGGAGAGCACACACTCAGGAATGTGAAAAGCAACCACCTGCTCAGGCATTGTTGTGGGAGTTGGAAGGGAGGAATGTGAGAACCAAACCAACTGAGATAAAGGAGGAATGTGAAAAAAAACAAGTTACTGCCCATGACAGCGCGTGATCAAGGTGAAACCTGATTCACTGCGCATGTCAGTGCGTGATCATTCCAATTAATATTATAAAAAGTACTGACCTCCTCAGCGGGTAGGGACTTTCCAGACGATTCAAGTGGACGCACTTAGTCTGTGATGCTGACCGAGGAAAACCCCTTCCCGCTGATCGAGGTCCCCCCGATGCGAAGGGTGATGCTACAATAACTCGGTAATTATTATTGATGCTGAAATCTTTCATGTCATAACTGTCATTTTTTTTAAATCTTGAGACTATTCATGTGCTATGTAAAACAAAATGATTGCTTGCTGAAATAAAAGATTGTCAATAATCTTTGCCTGGTTGGGATGCCAGTGAGCGCTACGTAAGTTAAGGTAAATAACCTAATTTGGGAGAAAATTTAGCAAGACACGCCCAGATCCCTAAGATGACCTGATATCCCCATGCAACTGGTCATTGACCAAAAAGTGACCATAGTGATTTATGTATAAATAACAATAGAAAAATTGCCCATGGCCACTTGTCATAATACCTCAATAGGTAATATCGTGCATACCACCTAGTATATAATGGTAATTGGTGAGGTAAGGATAGGGTTGGCGATGTACCTGTAAAGGATCCTGTGCAGGGGCTAGGGGTCGGCGCGTCCACCCGACGCATGTTTCGTACCACGTCCTTCTTCAGGGGCAGTGTACCATGTAGTGTTAGGGGGTTTAAAAGCCGCTGGACCGGAAGTGGTGGGAGCCGTGGACCGGAAGTAACGCAGGCATTATCGGTCGGCGTCAGGCTGGGCGGTACAGGCGGTGAGCGCCATAGTAACCGCCAAAACCTAGAGACGCCGAAAGCCACCAGGCCTCACAGAGCCAGGCGCACCTGCTTGCAGGTCAGCAGCGCACTCACCACAGGAGAGGGCAAGAAGCTGTCCGCCCGGCATAAAGTACTACGCTGCAGTGCAGTTTGTGTGATGAAAATCACTCATACCATGATAAACTTGGTAGGGCATCATATAGGAGGGGGCCAAATTAGATAAACCAGGGCCTAAATGAGATTAGAAATTACATAGAACACCGCATAGGTGTATTGTATCTATCAAATTAAGGCACCAATCAACCCTTATATACACACACAAGGGTGGAACGAAAAATACCAATATAAATATATATCACATAGTATAGAATGACAAATTAAAGATTTACAATACCACACACTACTCTCCCAGATGTATTGAAACAAATAACAAATACATGTTGCCAATATATTTAAATGCATAGATCCAAAAGAGAATCTCTACATGAATATATATACATATCGCAATAGATATTGAAAAATCAAGATTATATAAGGATCCTATCATAACCAGACAGATACATAAACATGAAATCTCCTCAAAAGTATATATGCCTCCATATATTTGCAATGTAAAGGTAAACATATATATCGCCCATAATGAGGCCAAACAATCACATCAGGAAGTCTACAAATGTTCACGGCACCAGAACCGCACAGATATTCCCCACCAAGCTTCAATGGAGGAGTTCATAGTGCCAGGGCCGCACAGCCAACGTGCCCATATCCTCTTGGTCCAGACAAAGATGCAGGATAAATAAAACAATGACCTAAAATGTACAAATAATGGAAATTAAAATTAAAAACAATAAAAACACGATACTGACACATGTACCCATGATGTAAGGGTATCACAGCAGAGAAGCGATCACAAAAAAGATACAAAACTTAAATTTTCTTTAAGGCCCCTAGGGTCGACGGTGTCCAACGTCCAAATCCAAAGTGTCTCCAGTTGGGCCAGTCTCTGTGAGACCTTCCCACCCGGCGCTCCTATTTCGATCATATCGATACCTTTTAACCTGAAGCCCCTACTGTCGCATTGATGGTATATTTTGAAATGCTTGGGTATCGTTTTCAAGGCAGATAGATCTTGTTCATTAGCAGCTGCTTCAATACCCAATACATGCTCCCTGATCCTGACCTTGAGTTGACGGGTGGTCAGACCAACGTAGATCAGGGATCATGGGCACGTGGCATGATAAATAACATTCCTAGATGAACAGGTGATGGCCTTATGAATGTTGTAATTTTTAAGGCCAGAGGAATTTGTAAAGGTATCATCTCTATCCACATTGACACAAGCCACGCATTGTCCACAAGGGACGCAACCGCCTTTCACTTTTAAGTGGCTAAAAAAGGTTGACGGAGGATCTCCTACATAGTGGCTATGAATTAAGAATTGACGTAGGTTCTTGGCCCTACGAAAGGTAATTAGTGGCCTTTCGGGCAGTAGTTTGGCAATAATGGGATCAGTTTTAAGGATTGGCCAAGACTTAGAGAGGGCTGAGCGAACTTCATCAGAATGAGAATGATAGTTGCTGACAAACCTGATGGTTTCAGATCTATCTTCTATAGAAGGGAATGCCTGGAACTATATTTGGCACGATGGTACGCCCTTTTGATAATCTGCCGACTGTACCCCAGTTCCAGGAATCTCCCCTTGAGATCCACCACCTGTGTTTCGAAATCCTCATTAGTTGAACAAATGTGGTGGAGTCTCAAGAACTGTCCCATTGGTACAGCCCGTACCATATGGGCAGGGTGGGAGGAGGAGGTGTGCAACAACATGTTGGTGGCAGTGGGTTTC
Organism: Dendrobates tinctorius; assembly: GCF_039654945.1. NCBI lineage: Eukaryota > Metazoa > Chordata > Amphibia > Anura > Dendrobatidae > Dendrobates > Dendrobates tinctorius. Next base: position 15,282,218 of record NW_027361699.1, read on the forward strand.
CTTTATATATTTGTTTGAATGGTATCAGCACTGTCACATCTTAAGGTAACATCCAAAAATTCTATCCTGTTTTGATCAAAAGAGAAAGTCAAATGGATGTTCTGATCATTCCTATTAAGATGCAAAATGAAACTGTGAAGAGATGAAATGGTGTCCTGCCAGATCAGCAGGATGTCGTCGATGAAATGCGTCCATAACAGGACGCGGTCCATCGACCCCTGCTGATCTGACAGGAAGAGGTCCCCCTCCCACAGACCCATGAACAGGTTAGCATAGGCAGGTGCAAAGGCCGCACCCATGGCTGTTTCCTGGGTCTGCAGGAAGAAGGACCCCTTAAAAAGGAAAACATTATGTGTTAGTGTGAATTCCAATAGTTCTAGAATGAGAGCCCTCATGCCTTCAGAAAGATTGGAAGTATTCAGGATGAACTGGGTGGCACGTAGGCCATCACTATGTCTAATGCTGGTATACAGCGACTCCACGTCGGCTGTAACCATCCAGGTATCAGCGTCGAGGGTGAGTCCATCCACTTTACGTAGGAGTTGGTTAGTGTCCTTAAGGAAGGAGGGAAGTTCCTCAACCAATGGTTGTAACATGGAGTTAATCCATTGGTTGACGCAATCCAAGTAGTTCCCCCATCCTGAGACAATAGGACGACCAGGTGGAATCAGTGGATTTTTATGAATCTTGGGGAGGAGGTAGAACGTCGGTATGGAGGGCTCATTAACAGTCAATGCTGTGGCGAGTTCTACAATCAGGGATTGGCCGTGTGGCACACCAGTGCAGAAGAAATAATCCGCATGTGGCAGTGTTCACACAGGGAAAGCAGGGCTTCTGGTTCATAGCCTCTTAGTAACACCATATAGGGGGGCTGCCCTGGTGTGCCACACAGCCAATCCCTGATTGTAGGCTGGCTGACTCATTTGGTATTATTGCACCTGTGCAGCTGCCATTTTACTTGGGTCCGCAGCACCCTGTATTAGTGCAGATGCATTTAGGTCTGTCTGTTTTTTTCCTCAATCTAATATTAGCAGGGTGTTCAACTGAAAGTACACTTCGTTATTGCTTAAATGTAGTTACAAGGTCCCCATACACAGAGTAATGTCGGCTGAACCAACCAATATTGATGGTTTCAGGTGACCATCTAATGTGTATAGTGGCCTTCTAACTGTCCCCTGACAGCCACTTTCGGAGGATAGTAATATCTGTTATGCCTGATTTTGTACTGCCAATCCTTTTGTTCTTTAAAAGATAAGCCATCAGAAACAGTTTTCTCTTAGAGAACACAAGAGTTCTTGGTGAGCGGAATCATCCTGTGTATGGGAGGGTCGAGGATGATATCTGTCAGCTGAATAATTGGCAAAACCATTGTTCGGATGACAGCTATCTAAAGTTTATGGGGCCTTTATGTTCTGCTGTCTGCTTGCATAGATAGGGCACCATGCTGGTTTGAAATCATACTTTATTATGATGATGAAGTATGATGTCTACTTTATGACAACTAAGCTTCTTTCTGAAATACTGTCAAACTTTGAAATTAAAGGTAACGATTGCTCATATATAAATGTATAGTTCCTGCATGCAGGTGTTTTGGTCAAATTTCCACATTTGAGATTACTGCTCATTGCATTGTTTCTTTCAGCTCTGTCTCTTTTATATATTGGTAACATTAAATGGGATGTCCTGAGGTATTTTAGTGACAATCAATAACTTATTTGTCAGAAAGTGTCAAGTGAACACGCTGGTATCATGTGGCTGAGAAATATTATTCCTTTTCCTCATCATTTCACTCATTTTTCACAATGCGAATCAGACATTATCATCATTTTCACAGCCTGATAAGACAATTTTAGTTTTCCTAACTGCCTCACATGTGGTTTTGTTGTCAGCTTCCTCCGTACCATTGCTATTTTCTGTTATAGACACCAAGCATTGTCACTACAATTGGCAGCGGGAGAGACAGCGGCAGTTTTCAAATTATTATTAGTAATATTAGTATATTAAATTGAAACAAAGCCAACACATTATAATGTTTTATGTTAACACCAAAGTAAATGACAGTTAATAGACAAAAAAGTAATTGATGTATTAAACATATTTTTCTGGAATGTGTATTGATATTTTTAACACAGCAGAGTAGCATCAAGTGGGGTATTGATTATATATACCCTTCTGCTTCATCAAATCAGCAATATATGATTTTGTTTTTTACTTTTCTTTTTTTACTTTGCTCTGGGTAATGAATTGCCTAGTTTCAATTCTGCCAGATGGAAATCAAATTTGTTAAAATAGTTGCTAGAAGTTTGACAAAATATATTTGTAAATGGCTTACAACCCAATTTCAAAAATAGTTGAGACTCTGTAAAATGTGAAGAAAACAGGAATGCAATGATTTGAAAGTCTATTCAGGCAGAGGCAGATGATCGCGCATTCTTTTATCCAAGAGAATCAGCCGATTATGCTAATCACACTCCGATCAGAGTGTGCTCATAGTGTGCTCCAATTCTCTCGGATGAGGAGAAGATGGAGAAAAAATGTCTCCATCTTCTCCATTCTGTTTGTCCTTGGAAATCAGACTGCACTCAAATGTTATCCGAGTGTAGTCATATGTTTTTCACGGAATCACTGACTTACATGGCATATCGGATCAAACTCGGGCATACAGCAATTTGTCTGAAAAAAATATCCTACATATGCACAGCTCCATAGCATAACATTGGTCCGAGTGCAACCCGATGCTTTTTCGAATTGAACTTAAACTGCTTGACTACACCTACCATTACAGCCATATTTTATTCACAGCAGAACAAAGGTCACATATCAGTGAAAGTTGGTAACTTACCACAGCTGCGACAGCTGAAACCACCATCCTGGACTCAAAGCTGGAAGTCCTGGCCTAGCATGAGAGGCCCATTACGTCTTCATACATGTGCAGCAAAGGACATATTGCACATCATGACGTCATACTGTCGTGACCTAATGGTGATTCAGTGTCAATGGCAGTGATGAGATGTGATGGACGAGGAGCGGGCAAGCGCCAAGGAATGGCAAGGAGAGTAAATTATAATTTTTTACTTTTTACATATTCTGTTTATTATGCTCTAGAGTCTGGAAAGACCTCAGACCATAATTAGAAACAATAAATTTACCGGGAGTTACATCTTTGTTGAATTAATTTCCTGGGAAAATCCACACAAACGGGCAAATTCAAATTTTGCCTAATCTGCTTATTTCTAATTGATAACTTTAGCTCTAAAAATTTTGATTTTCATTTGTTTCATTTTCGTTATTGATTGTTTTTAACAATAAGCTATTTTCATCTTTATGATAACAATACGAATTATAAAAATACTCTTATAAAAACTTTCAGAAGAGATGGAAAAAAATACCAGTACATCACTGTTTGTTACATTAAACAACTTCTTAATTATAGCTTTTGTGCTATTCTTTTACTGTACTTGTGACCTTTGCAGATTTCTCAATTTTATTTTTATAGTGGTCTGTCATGTGTTTATTCATGTAGTTTTGGGGCGCTTTAGGATTCAGTTATATGTTTTCCATATAGGTTCAATAAGCAACAAATGATTGAATACAGCTCAAGAAATAAACCATATAGACAATTACTTCTATTTTTTTATCTACCCCATTAGTCCTAGGAATAAGTGTAGGAACAAACAACTAAATGTGGGACAGCTGAGTGCATCTCATCAAACTTCACTCAATAAGAACTCAATCAGTATCATTAAGCACCATTAGTGAACACACTACTGCATTGAACACTGTGTCAAGTTATGCCTGGACTTTACTCTCATCTGTTAGAAAGGCAGCTGGATGTACATAATGGCTCTGAGTCTCCATCAATAACTAGTTACATAATTACAAGTAGGTCATTGCTTTTTAAAGGATTATATGGCTTTAGCTAAGATAATTTATTGTACGTTCCTCATCAAATCACCTCTAAGTCATCTCCTGAATATCCTCTATACTCCGGAATTCCATGCCCTAACACATCTGATTAGCCACCACATTCTGATCCTTTAGACGGAACTGGAAAACCCATCTTTTCAAGAAAGCTTACAGCCTGCACTTACACCGCTGCCACCTCACCACCACCGGAGCTACTGCAACTCCAAAACTACTGTCTCCTACCCTGCTATCCTGTAAAATGCAATCCTGCAAGGTCAGGCTTCTCCTCCTCTTTCTGTACCAGTATGTCACTGTTATTTTGTTCTCTCTAGTCTATATTCATATTTTGTACGTAACCCCTTCTAATGTACAGCACCATAGAATCAATGATGATCTAAAACAACTTGTAATCTACAATATAAAAACAACTCAAATGACATACAACATGGTGCACTCATGTATTTCAATTCCTAGAGTGACATAGAGAATTGACATGACACAACAAAAATGAAGAAAAAAAACAAAAGATCTCCGCAGTGTGATCTATTGTAATCATTAACACAAGATGTCTCTGTATAGAACGCGTTCCGTCACTCTTATTAGGGCAATTCATCAGGAGACATAAAATTCTGAATGCTAAAAACAATGATATATTGTGGATTCCAATCATATCATTAGTGTGTCTCTTTCATATTACATCCGCTCTTCCCTTTAAATGGCTGAATGTAGCCTATATATTACACTTTTATTAGTTGCACAGGTCACGATCCGTCATTATCACCTCACAATGTAGACTTGTGCAAAGCAGGCAACTTTTTTAAGAAGGAAGACGCTTCAGGAAAACGTTGCAGTCTTTGGTTAAGAGGAGACTTTTTTGGCGAATTTTCATTCATTTTTGATGACGCCTTTGGCAGTCGGATGTTTTTAAAGCTTGTATTGCATAAACTAGCAAGCAGCCCAAAGAATGGTTAGATTACTTCCTTTAATTGCTTTGCATCTTTGAAAACCTACTATAGCTATGTGAAACTCAAAAGATTGAACAAGTTGTTTTTATATTGCAATGCATAGGACCATTCTTTTTAATGTTTATTTAGCTCTTTTTCAGTTATGTTATGGAGTGTATGTGCCTGAAATTGAAATTAAATGGACATAGAAGAGAAAAGCAAATAGATTCATGAAAAGTTGAATTTTACCTGAATTTCATTAAAAGCTGCAGTCACCAAAATGCAGATTTTTTTTGTAATCCACCTCCAAGCCGATTTAATTGGCCACCATTAAATATTAAATCTATACCATAAAAGGCCATCAGAATGTAAAATTTAAAAAAAAAAATCCTTAAACTCACCCTGTCGCTCACCTCTCTAGCACCTTTTTGTGCAAGGTTGCAAACATTTGCATTATCATGACTTCATAGAGCCATGATCATGCTTTTGCAGAACCCTCCCAGCTCCTCATCAAAGTTGACAGTCCCGGCCCAGAAATTTCAATCCAAATGACTATCTGAAGAAGTGGCCAGTACCGGATTGGTGACAATAAGGATCAGAGGGGCAGGAGAAATGAGCAGGGAGCATCTTTCATTTTTTATGTTTTAGGGTAACTCTAGATCATAATAAGGGACATTAAATTCACAGGGAAGCTTTAGAATTTCCTGGGAAAAAATGCACCAACAGATGTTTTTGAATAGTGCCAATTTTATTTCATAGAAGCTAGTGTTGTAAATAACAAAAATCTGTGACTTTGATTTACTTTTATTTACATTTTCCACCATTTTTTATCTAATGTAGTGAGAAAAATAAATATTTGATACACTACCAGTTTTGCAAGGTTTCCCACATACAAAGAAAGGAGAAGTCTATAACTTTTATCATAGCTAGACTTCAGCTGTTAGAGACTGAATCTTAAATGGAGCCACTCCTTAGTTTCCAAGGCTGTGTGTGTCCGGTCACTGTCATGCTGGAAGACCCAGCCATGACTTAGCTTCAATGATGTTACTAAGGGAAGGAGGTTGTTGACCAAAATCTTGCAATGCATGACTCCACCCATCCTCCCTTCAATACAGTTCAGTTGTCCTGTCCCCTTTGCAGAAAAGCATCCCCAAAGTATGATGTTTCCCCCACCATGCTTCACGGCTCGGACAGTGTTCTGGGGCTGTACTAAAATGAAGAGGTCTGTAAATTTTACTGTAGGTATACTTCAACTATGAGAAACAAACTCTAAAAATAAAAAGCAGAAAATTCCAATGAATGATTATTTTAAATAATTAAATGGCATTTTATTGCATGAAATAAGTATATGATCACCTACGAACCAGCAAGAATTCTAGCTCTCACAAACCTGTTAGTTTTTTTAGACGCTCTCCTACTCTGCATTCATTATCTGCACCTGTTTTAACTTATTACCTGTCCACACACTCAATCACACTCCAATCTCTCCACCATTGCACAGATCAAAGAGCTGTCTAAGTACAACTGCGGTGACCTTGTTGAGATCACCACTAGCATAGTGAGAAAAAGTCTCACAGTCATCGCAGTTCACCATGAGAAATTTCTCACTGGTCTCCGCAGTTAAGGAGACTAGGTGGGAAAGCAGCTTCAGTGACTGGCTGTAACCTTGATGATGTCACTACTAGTCACTTTTTATCCCCTAGACATGGATTACAGTGTGGGACAGAACAACACTGTTTGTCTGCAAACTTGGTCAAGAAACATCTGACCTCTGTATTTGCAAACAAAAGTTTCTGTACCAAATAATAAGTTCTGTTTTTCTATTGTATCAAATACTTATTTCATGCAATAAAATGCAAATCAATTATGCAAGAAATCATACAATGTGATTTTCTGGATTTTTTTTTAATTCTGTCTCTCGTAGTTGAAGTGTACCTACGATAAAAGTTACAGACGTCTCCATTCTTTGTAGGTAGGAAACCATGCAAAACCATCAGTGTATCAAATACTTATTTTCCCCACTGTATATAGACTTTTTACAAGTTATAAAGCATTTTATAATTCATTTCACTGAGCATAAAATTTAGGTATATGTAACCTAAAGGATATCCATCAAAATGTACTGCAATTATTCTATACACTGTTGTGCCTTGTGCTTAAATACTTATAATAAATTACATGTGATGATCTTGATTAGAAAGGTGACTCATCCAATAAGTATAGTTTTTGTCGTTACATATGAAAACCATTTTAGCGTTGATCTTGCATCCTGTATGTTCTACTGTGAATGTCTTCCATGTCACACCTATTTTCCAGCAATCTAACCAATGGGGAAGATTGCTGACATCACACTCCAGTGTCTCATGCACACTACGTATTCTGGTGTCATGGGTGCCATATTGGAGATGTGATAATATCCAATACACCAATGACCAGAGTACCATATCCTCTGATGCAACAAATGCCATATTGAAAGCAGTATCATACATAATCGCTGGCAAATCCTCTGCTCATAATATTTTACATATATTTATTAGGAGCACTGAAGCAGCCAAAGATCACATAGACATCAGTATTTATATTAGAGATTCAAGGATTATAGTCATTTTATATTAGTTTCAGTTCAACTCACACCAATGATCCTTTTGATTTTCCTATTTCTATATATAGCTACAGATTTGGGTACTAATTCAAAGTCATATTGTTAGGCATCGAGATTCTCCCGCTGAGCAGGACAGATTCCAAGCATTGCCTGGTGATGTGGTCATTTATTCTGTCCAGGCCGCTGTGAGTGCTGCTCAGCACAGACGTCAGTCCCAGCATCTTGCTCAGGCTCCTGGTATTTGTTTGGTTACTACCGGCTCCCCAGCCAAGTCTATGGTAACCAGCGAGATGCAGGTGCAGCCTGACGCTTGGGAGTCCGACTGAGCATGTCAGTGATGTGGCGTCTGCTCCTTGGTGGTCAGATGTTTGCTGCTCTGGCGAGGTTGCAGCTCCAGATTGGTCCATGGGTGACGTCTTGGCCGACTGGCCGTGAGTGTTTGGGCTGGAGCCTAATGTATAAAAGGCTCCCAGCGGCGCACGTGGGCACGCTAGTATCACTTACATGTGGTTTATGTACTGTATGTTTGAGTATGTCGCTCTAGTCTCTGAGAGTACCTATGTAGGCAGGTAGGGTTAGGACTGGGTAACTTTCCTTGGCTTAGCATCTGCCTCCTTGTTTGCGGTTAGCACAGTTGAGTTACAGAACAAGTTCAACCCTCAGGCTATACTTCTCTGGGAATGCAACAGGGTCGTACACCTAGTGTCCCGTGTGTTCTCCTCCTTGACTCAGCATCTGATTATTACCCATGTGCAGTTAGCACACTCTACTTGCAGAGCTAGCTCTACCCACATGCTAGCTCCCTGTGATGTTTAACAGGGTTTAGTACTTTGCTTACTTTTTACAGTAATACTTTGTGCAGCAACAGAGCTGAGTACTCTGAGTTCCGTTCACACTGTGTGGTATTTAACACAATATGTTTAAGTTGATCGCTTGCTGCTTGGTTTCGCCATTGTTCAATAGCAGCAGCTATACATCTCTGCGCAGAGGACCCCGGGTTGCGATTGCACTTTATTATTCTTTTTTATTAAGTGCAATCCACCAGCCCTAACACATATATACTTTATTATGTTGCTTGGACCTCTAGGTTCAAGCAACAAATTGTAATCCGATTTCTTATATTTTATTATTATTATTATTCTACTTCTCCGTGTTTTCTGCAATTGATGTAGCCCAAACTGCTCGGCGCAGAGAACCCATTCAGACGGCGTTTCGAAGCCCTCGGTGGGGACAGGTGTGCTATGTATTTTTGGAGTCGATCCAATTTGTAGTTTTTAAAAAAAATCGCATTTTAAGCAAAAATTTTCCCATAGGAATTAATGGCGACCTTTCCATGACCCCCAACTGACATGGATTGAAGCCACAGCGCAGGTGCAGTGACCTTACAAAGATGGCAGCTATGCAAATGCAGCTTCCACACATGACCTGCATTAGCTAATAGAAGCTGACAGATCGCTCCCCCCTGCCTAAAATCCAGGATCTTTATGATAAGAGTATTCGATCCCACGCATTGAAAATTTCATCCGATCCCTCTCACCCGGGACACTCCTCATTCCAACTACTCCCTTCAGGACGTCGCTTCAGAGTCCCCAAATGCAGCACCAACCGCCATATGAACAGCTTCTATCCACTCTCTGTTCAACAATTAAATCGTCATGTGTAGACTATATACTGTATCTGTCTTGTTAGATGTTACTTGTTGTATCTGTTGTTATATATTATGTTGCCTCTTTGCCACAAAGAATTCCTTGTATATATGTAATATGTACTTGGCGATAATAAATTTGATTGATTGATTGATTCAAGGTCTTAAAGGCGCAGCGCGCCAATGGCTTCTGAAAAGCCCCACCCAGTGATGGCTAACCTTGGCACTCCAGCTGTTGTAAAACTACAACTCCCAGCATGCCCTTGCAACCTGCAGCAGTTGAGGCAGCAGTTGAGGCATGCTGGGAGTTGTAGTTCTCCAATAGCTGGAGTGCCAAGGTTTGCCATCACTGCAGTTGGACGCCAAAGTGTCTTTAGAAGCCCAGTGTGCCAAAGTGGCCCCTGAGGGGCCCGGAGCACCAAAGTGGCCCCCGAGGCAAAGTGGCAGCATGTGTCAACATGACTAAAGTGGCTACCAAGTGGCCAAAGTGACTACCGAGGTGCCGAATGTGCCAAAGTGGCTACCAAGGTGCCGAATGTGCCAAAGTGGCTACCAAGTGACCAAAGTGACTACCAAGTGGCCACAGTGGCTACAGAGGTGCAGAATGTGCCAAAGTGGCTACCAAGTGGCCAAAGTGACTACCAAGTGGCCAGAGTGGCTACAGAGGTGCCGAATGTGCCAAAGTGGTTACCAAGTGGCCAAAGTGGCTACCGAGGGGCCGAATGTGCCAAAGTGGCTACCAAGTGGCAAAAGTGGCTACCAAGTGGTCAAAGTGACTACAGAGGTGCAGAATGTGCCAAAGTGGCTACCAAGTGGCCAAAGTGTCTACTGAGGTGCCGAATGTGCCAAAGTGGTTACCAAGTGGCCAAAGTGGCTACCGAGGGGCCGAATGTGCCAAAGTGGCTACCAAGTGGCCAAAGTGGCTACCAAGTGGTCAAAGTGACTACCGAGGTGCCGAATGTGCCAAAGTGGCTACCAAGTGGCCAAAGTGACTACAGAGGTGACGAATGTGCCAAAGTGGCTACCAAGTGGTCAAAGTGGCTACCGAGGTGCCGAATGTGCCAAAGTGGCTACCAAGTGGCCTAAGTGGCTACTGAGGTGCCAAATGTGCCAAAGTGGCTACCAAGTGGGCAAAGTGGCTACCGAGGTGCCGAATGTACCAAAGTGGCTACCAACTGGCCAAAGTGGCTACAGAGGAGTCGAGTGTGCCAAAGTGGCTGCCAAGTGGCCAAAGTGGCTACCGAGGTGCCAAATGTGCCAAAGTGGCTAACAAGTAGCCAAAGTGGCTACCAAGGTGTCAAATGTGCTAAAGTGGCTACCAAATGGCCAAAGAGGCTACCGAGGTGCTGAATGTGCCAAAGTGGCTACCAAGTGGTCACAGTGGGTACCAAGGTGCCAAATGTGCTAAAGTGGCTACCAAGTGGCCAAAGTAGCTACCAAGTGGCCAAAGTGGTTTCCGAGGTGCCGAATGTGCCAAAGTGGCTACCATGTGGCCAAAGTGGCTACCATGTGGCTAAATTGGCTACTGAGGTGCCGAATGTGCCAAAGTGGGTACCAAGTGGCCAAAGTGGTTACAGAGGTGCTGAATGTGCCAAAGTGGCTACCAAGTGGCCAAAGTGGCTACCGAGGTGCCGAATGTGCCAAAGTGGCTACCATGTGGCCAAAGTGGCTACCATGTGGCTAAATTGGCTACCGAGGGGCTGAATGTGCCAAAGTGGATACCAAGTGGCCAAAGTGGTTACAGAGGTGCTGAATGTGCCAAAGTGGCTACCAAGTGGCCAAAGTGGCTACCGAGGTGCCGAATGTGCCAAAGTGGCTACCAAGTGGCCAAAGTAGCTACCAAGGTGCCAAATGTGCCAAAGTGGCTGCCAAGTGGCCAAAGTGACTACCGAGGTGCCAAACGTGCCAAAGTGACTACCAAATGGCCAAAGTGGCTACCGAGGGGCAAAAGTGGCTACTGAGGTGCCGAATGTGCCAAAGTGGCTACCAAAGTGGCCAAAATGGCTACCAAGGGGCTGAATGTGCCAAAGTGGCTACCAAGTGGCCAAAGTGGCTACTGAGGTGCCGAATGTGCCAAAGTGGCTACCAAGTGGCCAAAGTGGCTACTGAGGTGCCGAATGTGCCAAAGTGGCTACCAAAGTGGCCAAAATGGCTACCAAGGGGCTGAATGTGCCAAAGTGGCTACCAAGTGGCCAAAGTGGCTACTGAGGTGCCGAATGTGCCAAAGTGGCTACCAAGTGGCGCTACCGAGGGGCTGAATGTGCCAAAGTGGCTACCAAGTGGCCAAAGTGGCTACTGAGGTGCCGAATGTGCCAAAGTGGCTACCAAGTGGCCAAAGTGGCTACCGAGGGGCTGAATGTGCCAAAGTGGCTACCAAGTGGCCAAAGTGGCTACCGAGGGGCTGAATGTGCCAAAGTGGCTACCAAGTGGCCAAAGTGGCTACCAAGTGGCCAAAGTGGTTACAGAGGTGCTGAATGTACCAAAGTGGCTATCAAGTGGCCAAAGTGGCTACCAAGTGGCCAAAGTGGCTACCGAGGTGCCAAATGTGCCAAAGTGACTACCAAATGGCCAAAGTGGCTACCGAGGGGCAAAAGTGGCTACTGAGGTGCCGAATGTGCCAAAGTGGCTACCAAGTGGCCAAAGTGGCTACCGAGGGGCTGAATGTGCCAAAGTGGATACCAAGTGGCCAAAGTGGCTACCAAGTGGCCAAACTGGTTACAGAGGTGCTGAATGTGCTAAAGTGGCTACCAAGTGGCCAAAGTGGCTACCGAGGTGCCAAATGGGCCAAAGTGGCTACCAAGTGGCCAAAGTAGCTACAGAGGTGCCAAATGTGCCAAAGTGGCTGCCAAGTGGCCAAAGTGACTACCAAGTGGCCAAAGTGGCTACTGAGGTGCCAAATGTGCCAAAGTGACTACCAAATGGACAAAGTGGCTACCGAGGGGCAAAAGTGGCTACTGAGGTGCCAAATGTGCCAAAGTGGCTACCAAGTGGCCAAAGTGGCTACCGAGGGGCTGAATGTGCCAATGTGGCTACCAAGTGGCCAAAGTGGCTACCAAGTGGCCAAAGTGGTTACAGAGGTGCTGAATGTGCCAAAGTGGCTACCAAGTGGCTACTGAGGTGCCGAATGTGCCAAAGTGGCTACCAAGTGGCCAAAGTGGCTACCAAGGGGCTGAATGTGTCAAAGTGGCTACCAAGTGGCCAAAGTGGCTACCAAGTGGCCAAAGTGACTACTGAGGTGCCGAATGTGCCAAAGTGGCTACCAAGTGGCCAAAGTGGCTACCGAGGGGCTGAATGTGCCAAAGTGGCTACCAAGTGGCCAAAGTGGCTACCAAGTGGCCAAAGTGGTTACAGAGGTGCTGAATGTACCAAAGTGGCTATCAAGTGGCCAAAGTGGCTACCGAGGTGCCGAATGTGCCCAAGTGGCTACCAAGTGGCCAAAGTGGCTACCAAGGTGCCAAATGTGCCAAAGTGGCTACCAAGTGGCCAAAGTGGCTATCAAGTGGCCAAAGTGGCTACAGAGGTGCCAAATGTGCCAAAGTGGCTACCAAGTGGCCAAAGTGACTACCAAGTGGCCAAAGTGACTACCGAGGTGCCGAATGTGCCAAAGTGGCTACCAAGTGGCCATAGTGGCTACCAAGGTGCTGAATATACCAAAGTGGCTACCAAGTGGCCAAAGTGGTACCGAGGTGCTGAATGTGCCAAAGTGGCTACCAAGTGGCCAAAGTGGCTACCGAGGAGCTGTGTGCACCAAAGTGGCTACCAAGGATTTATGCATGGCAAAATGGCTACCAAGGGGCCAAAGTTGCTAGCAAGGGGCCCCGCACATCAATGTGGCTACCAAGGGGCCAAATTGGCTACCCAGGGGCAGGGCCCTGCATGGCAGACTTGCTCATGAGGTTCATTGGCACCAAAGTGGTTTCTGAGGGGCCCTGGGAACCACACTGGCTCCTGAGGGGGCCCGCACAACAAAGTGGGCCTTGGTCTTCACATACTAAAGTGGCCCCTGAGAGGCCTCGCATGCCAGACTGGCTCCTGAAAGGCCCCGACATCATAGTTGCTGTTGAGGGGCCACACCATGCCAAAGTGGCTTGTGAGGGGCTGTACTATGCCAGTCGCTCTGGCTTTTACCAACCTACGATGTATCGCACCAAAAGAATGTCCACAAAATATTTCCATGAAAACGCGATATGCGCTTTTGCCCATTTTTATTTTTCAATGGTACAGCTGCAATTAAATGGTTGCTATCATTACAAAGGTCCCCATCACACTGAACAAGCATCCGATCCATGATGTTTCAGCAATACGCTGTTGTGACGGCGGCAATTGCTGCGTGTGACAGTGGGATACAACATCGCAGGGGGCATTCCTGAGCATGGCCACCAAGGCAAGCACCAAGTATTTCCTTCAGGAAATGCCCATCTAGTTAAATAAGTTGTCTTCCCCACTTTAATATTGCATATAATGTGATCTATAAAAAATAAGGAAAAAAAAAACAAAAAATGAAATGTTGCTTAATCTATTTAATGCATATGTAAGCAGTAAAAACAATAAAAAATATATACCTGTCTGAGTTAGGAAAGAAATCAAATAATAGCAGACGGATTCAATTCCATATTCAGACCACTTGGTTTAAGAGTATTTAATGTACAAGTCCACTCAAATTATTTTTGTTTTAATAGCTGTACTGTATTCTCACCTCTTATTTGGGGAGGAAAAACATATATAATCCTAAACCTCAGTTGTTTTCTCTGTGTCCTACTTCCAAAAAATGCTTAAACACCAGTAACTGTAGTCTTTTCTTTTCAATTATACATCTATGGTAGTCATATAGATCGCATGGTACCAAAGCAGTGATTTTTTTCATGATTCCACAGCAGGGTTTATCTGTGTTTTAAAATCACATATGTTCTCACCAATATACCAAAGGGAACATGGACATTGCAACAAATATACAACATATTCTGAATCACAGGTAAGTCATCTGTGTAGTGGGATGAATACATTTTTCCCCTTTCAACATAAGCGGGCAATTTATGCAAGAAATAACAGCCCTTTCTAGCTCTACCGGTTATATATGCCTGAACAGTTGTTTTAAATTAACCAATATCAGAGTGTATTAAGGTATCATTTATTTTTTTTGCCCACCTGTAAGAGAACAAAGGTGGATTTTGAACCCCGGAACATTATTTAAACAATTTCCAACATTTTTGAATCGTTTCTAATTATTTTGTAAATCTGTTCACTTTCTTCTCCATAAGTTGAGACCATTAGAGTTCCATCACAATTTTTCCTTTTACTAAGCGTATTTAATAGTGTAGTTCTATCCAACTTGTGAACTTTGTCTCTCTGGTCTTATAGAAGTTTCTGAGGATAGCTCCTGTACTGACTTTTTGTCAGAGCATGCATTTTATTTTGTAAATTATTCTCATTACTTTCAATTCTTTTAATCCAAAGATATTGGCTAAATGGTAATGATTGAATCATACATTTTAGATGATGACTGTTGTACTGTAATAAGTCATTTCAATCCATTGGTTTAACATAAAGAGAAGTAGTACATTTTTTATTCTCCTGAGAAACAAGGACATCAAGAAACTGTATGCTTGTATTAGAACTGACAAGTGTAAATTTAATAATAACATCAATTTGATTCAAATTGTATGATTTAAGTAAATCAATTTATGTACCAGTCCAAAGGAAGAAGACATAGTCTTTGTACCTCTACCACATCAGGAACTGCCTAAAGTGACGGGAAACATAGACGAGATCCTCTTCTAATGTTGCCATAATGATATTGCAAATTTGGGGAACATATTGGCCCCCATAGTGGTTCCTCTTCACTGTACATAAAAATCACCTCTAAACCAGAAATAATTATGTTTTAGGCAAAGTCTAACTGCTTAATAATAAACTGTTGCTTTGCATCAGAAAACTCAGTTAGCAGCATTTTTGTTTTACAGCCATAATTCCCCTTTATTAGGCAGGAGATGTATATAAAGAAACTCATTTTTCAAATGAAGCCAATAAAACTTGTTCCTTTAATTCTATTTCTTGTAGTTATAAAAAAAAATCAGAAGTATCTTAAATATAAGACATCGAGTTTGTGGATAATGGGTTTAACTCTTTCAACCCCGAGACTGCTTTCACCTTCATAACATAGCCAAAATTTACAATTCTTACTAGTGTAATTTTATGTGGTAATAACTCTGGAATGCTTCAATGGATCCAACTGCTTCTGAGTTTTTTTGGAGACGTATTGTACTTTATGATAGTGGTAACATTTCTTCGATATGATTTGTTAAAATAACGGAAATTTGGAAAAAAATTGGAAAATTTTGCAATTTCCAGACATTAAAATTTATACCCTTAAATCAGAGATTTATATTACCCAAAATAGTTAATAAATAACATTCCCCACATGTCTACTTTACATCAGCAACATTTCTGAATCATAATTTTTTGTTTGGAAGTTATTAAGTTAAAAGTTGACCAGCAATTTCTCATTTTCCAACAAAATTTACAAAACCATTTTTTAGGGACAACATCACATTTGAAGTGACTTTGAGGGGTCAATATGACAGAAAATACTCAAAGGTGACAACATTCTAAAAACTACACCCCTCAGGGTGCTCAAAACCACATAAAAGAAGTTTATTAACCTTTCAGGTGTTTCACAGGAATTTTTGAAATGTCGAAGAAAAAAATAAACATTTAACTTTTTCTCACCAAAAATATGATTTAGATCCAAACTTTTTTTTTATTTTTGCAAGTATAACAGGAAAAAAATGGACCCCAAAATTTGTTGTGCAATTTCTCCTGAGTACTCCGATACCTCATATGTGATTGAAAAGCACTGTTTGTGTGCATAGAAAGGGATTGGAAGGTAACGTGCACCATTTGACCTTTTGAATGTAAAATATGCTGGAATAATTAGCAGATTTCATTTTGCGTTTTGAAAGCCCCTGTTGTGCCTAAACAGTGGAAGCCCCCATAAGTAACACCATTTTTGGTTAGACCCCTCAAGGGATGTATCTAAATATGGGGTGAGCACTTTGAACCCCCAGCTGCTTCACAGAATCTAAACCCCTTAGGGAACTTATCTAGATGTGTGGTGAAAATTTGCTATGCAATTTCTCCTAAGTAATCCGATACCCCATATGTGGTTGAAAACTACTGTTGAGGCAAAGTGAAAAGCTCAAAATGGAAGAAGAGCCAAATTGGAGTTCATATTTTGCCAGGACAGCAGAACCCTCCATAAGAGACCCCATTTTACAAACTACACAATTCAACAAATTCATCTAGGGGTGCTTGTTTTTTGTGGGACAAGTTTATGTTTTTATTGGTACCATTTTCAGGTTCATGACATTTTTTTCTATTGCGATCTTTTGTAGGCAGAATAAAAAAATGCAGGAATTGTTTTTTGGGCTTTTTTTAAAGCCATTCCGCGTGTGGTAAAATAGATAAGAAAGCTTTACTCTTCGGGACAGTTTGATTACAGCGATTTAACAATTACGTAGTTTTTTTATGTTTTGGTGCTTTTACACAAAACTATTTTATAGAAATAATTTTTGAATCACTTTTTTCTGAGAGCTATACTTTTTTTTTATCTGATGGAGTTGTATGGCAGCTTGATTTTTGTAGGACAAGGTGTCGGTTTCAGTGATACAATTTTTACTTATATTTGTCTTTTTTTATTGCATTTTATTCATGACGACATCAGGTCATCACGGCAATCTGATCATCTGATCACCTGTGCTACACAGGCCAGCTCTGTAGCACTGCTCTGTGTGGCAGAAATGCTCACTTGCTATGAGTACCGACTGCTGGGTGGAACTCATTGCTATCCTGCAATGACTACCACAGGGGTCTCCTGCAGACCTCGTGTTGTCATGCCAACCCATCGGCGACCCACAGCCATGTGACAGTGGTGCCACTGGGTGGGAATAGTGACATGCTTCCGGCCCGTGCATATTAAATACCACTGTTGGAGCAAAACATGTTAACAGCCGGGGGAGGATTGCAATTCATCCCATGGCTGACCAGATCAGCTGTCATGCACGAGAACCTGCACCAAAGAGGGGGAGGCACCCTATGACAGATATATCCATCATTGGATGTTAAGGGTTTAAGAAAGGGTTGTCCTAGTAGTGGACAACCCAGTGACACCTTCCCAACATTGGGCATAATAGTATGCCAATGACGGACTCCCCCTGTTTGGTGCAGGCTCCGCTGCTGAGCCCACACCTTTCTGGGTACATGACAGCTGATATATACAGGTGACATGCGCTCACACCAGCCATGGGTGGAATCGCGATCAAACAGTGGCTGTAGGCTAGTTAAATTCCACTGTGAATCTCTGACATTTAACTAGCGCTTACCAGAAGCACATCACTAGTCCCGCTTATCGGTGACACCGTCACGTGATTGCGAGTCACAAATGGGTCGGCATGACAACCAGAAGTCTGCAGCAGACCTCTATGGTTGTCATAGCCAGATTGCTATGAGTGACACCCTGTGGCTGGCGCTCAAAGCAACTGAGCATTTCTGCTATTCACAGACGATCTGATCAAAGCCTGTATGTAGCAAAAGCAATCAAAGTACTTCAGCTTCTAGTCTCCCATGGATACTATTGAAGCATGCAAATGTAAAAAAGTTTTAAAAAATATTTAAAAAATATAAAAGTTGAAATCACCCCCCCTTTTGCCCTTTTCAAAATAAAACAATAAAAAAGTCAAATACACACACATTTGGTATTGCCATGTTCAGAATCGCCCAATCTATCAATATAAAAAATAACCCAATTGCTAAACAGTGTAATGAGAAAGAAAATCAAAATGATAGAATTAAGTTTTTTTGGTCACTGCTACATTGCAATAACAGGTGATCAAAAGATCATATCTACACCAAAATTGTAACAATGAAAACATCAGTTCAGTCTGCAAAAAAATAAGCCCTCACGCAGCCCCAGATCATGAAAATGGAGACACTACAGGTCTCGGAAATGGGGATTATTTTTTAACAAATTTTAGATTTTTTTCACTAATTAAATAAAAAGGAACCTAGACATGTTTGGTGCCTGTGAACTTGTAATGACCTGGAAAGTGATAATGATAGGTCAGTTTTAGCATCTAGTGAACATGGGAAAAAAAAGAAAAAAAAACAACTGTGGAATTGCACTTTTTTTTGCAATTTTACCAAAATTGGATTTTTTTTACCATTTGCCAGTACACGATATGTTAAAAGCACTTGTGTTGTTCAAAACTACAACTCATCCTGCAAAAAACAAGCCTTCACATGACCATATTGGCAGAAGAAGAATATAAAAGTTATTGCTCTGGGAAGAATGTGAGCAAAAAACAGAAGTTCAAAAGCTTACCATATTTTTCAGATTATAAGACACTCTGGATTATAAAAACGCACCCCAAATTTTGAGGAGAAAAATAGGATTTTTTTTTTATAAACTTGTGGTGCTTCTTATAATCCATGCATCTTATTGCTTACCGGGGGTGGTGGCTGCGGTGAAGAGGGGTCCAAGGGTTGCTGCTGGATGAGTCAGGAGTGGGGTGATGCTTCAAGCTTGAGATGAAGAAGTGTTACGACGTGTGGTGCACTGCTGGGGTGTCTTGTGCTGTGGGGGTGTCTGGCGGTGCTGCCTGGTGCTGCTGCGGGTGTCTCCAGTGTTGCTGTGGGTGCTCGGCAGTGCTATGGGGATGTTCGGCATTGTGGGGGTGTCCGGTGGTGCTGCCTGTTGCTGCTGCGGGTGTCTCTGATGTTGGTGCGGGTGCCCGGCGGTGCTATGGGGGTGTCCTTTGCTGTGGAGGTATCTGGTGGTGCTGCCCAATGTTGCTGTGGAGATCTCCCGAGATCTTGGTGCCGAGATCTCAATCTCCACATGCGCCACCCCCCGGAGGCCATTTTTCCTGAATACACCGCACAGGAGGAAACCATGAAACTGTGGGGGCTCTGGCCTTTCACAGAATGTCAGCAGAACCCCCACAGCACTGGAAACACCCACAGCAGCACCAGGCAGCACTGCCGGACACCCCCTCATCCGAGCCTGTGGCCTGCAGCAACAGTTCTGGTAAGGTATATCCGCATTATAAGATGCACCCCCATTTTCCCCTCAAATTTGGGGGAAAGAAGTGCATTTTTTTAATCTGAAAAATATGGTAAATACCCCTGGTAGTTAAGGGGTAAGGACTTATGTACAGTGGGGAAAAAAGTAATTAGTCAGCCACCAATTGTGCAAGTTCTCCCACTTAAAAAGATGAGAGAGGCCTATAATTTACATCATAGGTAGACCACAACTATGAGAGTCAAAATGAGAAAGCAAATCCAGAAAATCACTTTATCTGATTTGGCAAGATTTATTTTGCAAATTATGGTGAAAAATAAGTATTTGGTCATTAACAAAAGTTCATCTCAATATTTTGTTATATATCCTCTTTTGGCAATGACAGAGTTCAAATGTTTTCTGTAAGTCTACACAAGATTAGCACACACTGTTGGTGGTGTGTTGGCCCATTCCTCTATGCAGATCTCCTCTAAAGCAGTGATGTTTTGGGCCTGTCGCTGATCAACACAGACTTTCAAATCCCTCCAAAGGTTTTCTATGGGGTTGAGATCTGGAGACTGGCTAGGCCACTCCAGGAACTTCATGTGCTTCTTATGAAGCCACTCCTTCATTGCCCTGGTGGTGCGCTTGGGATCATTATCATACTGAAAGACCCATCCATGTTTCATCTTCAATGCCCTTGCTGATGGAAGGAGGTTTGCACTCAAAATCTCATGATACATGGCCCCATACACTTTTTCATGTACATGGATCAGTCATCCTGGTCCCTTTGCAGAGAAACAGACCAAAAGCATGATGTTGCCACCCCCTTGCTTCACAGTAGTTATGGTGTTCTTTGGATGCAACTGAGCATTCTGTTTCCTCCAAACATGACGAGTTTTGTTTCTACCAAACAGTTCTACTTTGGTTTCATCAGACAATATGACTTTCTCCCAATACTCTTCTGGATAATCCAAATGCTCTCTAGCAAATTTCAGATGGGCCCGGACATGTACTGGCATAAGCAGGGGGACACGTCTGGCACTGCAGGATCTGAGTCCCTGGCAGTGTATTGTATTACTGATGGTAGCCTTTGTTACAGTGGTCCCAGCTCTATGCAAGTCATTCACTAGGTCCCCCAGTGTGGTTCTGGGATTTTTCTTACCTTTTTTGTGATCATTTAGACCCCATGGGGTGAAATCGTGCATGGAGCCCCACATCGAGGGAGATTATCAGTGGTCTTGTATGTCTTTCATTTTCTAATTATTGCTCCCACAGTTAATTTAATCACACCAAGCTGCTTGGCTATTGCAGATTTAGTCTTCCCAACCTGGTGCAGTACTACAATTTTGTTTCTGGTGTCCTTCAACAGCTCTTTGGTCATCACCTTAGTGGAATTTGGAGTGTGACTGTTTGAGGTTGTGGACAGGTGTCTTTTATACTGATAACCAGTTCAAACAGGTGCCATTACTACAGGTAATGAGTGGAGGACAGATGAGCCTCTGAAAGAAGAAGTTACGGGTCTGAGAGAGCCAGAAATCTTGCATGTTTTTAGGTAACCAAATACTTATTTTCCACCATAAGTTGCAAAATAAATCTTGCCAAATCAGACAAGGTGATTTTCAGGATTTGTTTTCTCATTTTGACTCTCATAGTTGTGGTCTACCTATGATGTCAATTACAGGTCTCTCATCTTTTTAAGTGGGCGAACTTACACAATTGGTGGCTGACTAAATAAATACTTTTTTCCCAACTGTATCTTAGGTAATACATATAGAACAGGTGTGGTCAGATGTTATGTTAGAAGGTTGTCATGTAGATGTTGTCTAAAGTAGATAGATAGATAGAAAGAAAGAAAGAAAGAAAGATAATAGATAGATGATAGATAGAAAGAAAGAAAGTAAGAAAGAAAGAAAGAAAGATAATAGATAGATAGATAGATAGATAGATAGATAGATAGATAGATAACATAGATGGATAGATAATTTTTTTGCTGATATTAACTTTTGAGCTCAGTTTTACAGGCCCTTGCATTCTATCTCTGGATGATTAAAACTATACAATCTAATTACTTTTCCCTGTGGATTTGAAATTGGCTAAGTGTGATTTTTCACTGACAGTGATTAAAAGGCGCTGTGGGAAAACACAGTTGTTCTTTGCAATACTTATACTGATTGACAACTTAAAATATTCCTGGAAATGACTGAAATGTATACATTACATGATATACTCTAGTACCAAGCACTTATCTTAATTTGCATTAAATTATTCTAATGTGAACATAAAAACTTAGTGAGAATGTAATATGTCCTTGAATAAATATATGGAGATATTTTACATTTACCTTCCCGATTATTGGAATCCATTCTAGGAAAAATGTAGATCAAGCTATTGGCAATACAGAATAGTGTAAATTTATTTTTCCATAAATATTGAATTCAGAAACTTTTTATTCTTCCAATTAGTGTAATAAATATTCTATGTAAAATTTCTTGCACTGACAGTTATTGCAATTGATTCAACTATATTTAACATGGTTATTAATTTTGTCAAGTATTGATCTGTGAAACAGCTTGTTTATATTATCCTTCAATTTCATTTGCTGCCAATTTGCTGTAATATATTCTGTTTTATTTGCAGGTCTCGGGGTTTTACTGCACTTTAAATTTACATGTCCAGGTAAGAACAGTCATTCCCACTTGTATGAATCATCATTTATTGTACATTTACTTTAGTTTAAATGTTAGAGTACCTCCAGAAATTTAGCATTTGTATCATTTTTTTACTTAAAGAAAAATATACTTTATAATATATACTTTATTTCACTGACACTGGCTCGCCAAAAATAAGAGCCCGATTCCTTATTGCTTTTACACTTGCTTTTTGTGGTGTTTTTAGGCTATGATTGATCATTTTGCGTTTGTTTTGTTACTTTTTCTTGTTTGTGGCATTTGGTGCCATGTGTATGCACCAAATTCTTCATGGTGCCAGCAGTTCATGACCTTTATGCAAACCAAAAAAATCTACTTTATTTTTTTCTTTGAACTCTTTTTGTGTTTTTTTAATGCATAGGAGCATAACAAGCTACTCTTGCTGACTCGACAATACTATGCATTGCATGGGTATCCATTTATTATAATGAATATGCAAATATGCTCTTCAGAAATGAAGATAACCTGAACTCTACTGCTACCTATTGGAAGTTGCAATCCTAAAGGTTAACATAAACCCTTTAGCGTGCCTTGTTACATGACTAAAGATAATAGTTAAACTAGAATATCTAGTTGCAGACATGTTAAAGGGTGTTGCACCTCCTCAGTGCAAAGCAAGAGATCTAATTTATTGGTATGAGAGGCCTCTGACTGGGGTAATGTCTCTATTTGTGGAGAGTGATATGCCTGACGTGCAAGTGTATGGAGACTTAATACTCCTCTGGAAATTTAAATCTGCAAATTGCCTCTTCAGAGAGGAAGAGGACAAGAACTCAAATACCAACCCTTGGAAGTAGAAGTAGAAGTCCAACTCATGTGTTGTGATTTCAAGTAAAAGGAACATTAACACTGAGCTTCTTGTTGGTCTAACTAATAACAGGGTTGGATAAAGTTGAACAAGGCAAACGTTTTACACTACATTGTAATGTGGAAAGTTTCAGGATTGAGAAGAATATGTACATAAAATATGGTGCTGAGGCAGTACTCAGATTTGGGCACTAGATAGTTCAAGAAGACCATCTACATTTTGATTTTGTTTTTTAGATTTATATAATTCCCCCCCAAGTACTGCACTGAAAAGATTTTGATACATGGATTACATTCATATAAAACAGAGCATATAAATAAAATCATGATTTTAATATTTGCTAAACATTTAAAAGCCACTTTTATAACTTTTTTGTGTTATCAGATAACATTGAGACCTAAAGTTGCTAGAAATGTCCTTAACCAGAATATTTTATGCCACTGTTATTTGATTAGTAGATTATTTTTTTCTGCATGTGTCAATCTCTTGAGCGATTCTTGTTGCTGATTATAACTACAATATGTGAAAGGAAAAGAAATGGCCAACATTGATTTTTACAAAACAGATACATCAAAGATCGTGTCCCTCCCTTTGATGTGGGCTCTGGTGCTGAGTCCATATCTTTCCAATCACATGGCAGCTAATTTGATCAGTTGTCATGTGCCTCTAACAGCCATGTATGGAATCGCTATCCACCCTTGGTTGTCAACTTGTTAAATGCTGCTGTCAATCACTGACAGCGGAATTTAACTTGAGTGCACTGGAAAAGCATCATAAGATGGAGCTCCAGTCACATAATCTCGGGGTTCCGATGAGTTGACATAAAATATGGGAAGCAAGGTGTGCCACAGTCCGCGCTGCTGAGTCCACAAAATCACCTGGGATGCAAGATGTTGTAACAAAGTACTTCTTTATTCCTTCCTACGCGTTTCGGTGCCCTTCCTGGCACCTTCCTCAGGGATATTACAACAGCCATAGGAGCAGGGAATTTATAGCCCCTTCCATTAGCAATTATGGGTGTGTTCTGTTTACATATGATGTCATAATGGTCATCACTGGGGGAGGGGCCAGCATTTTTGGCACAATTTCACACAAATAACATAATAAAACAAGAAAAACCTTCAAAATACTTGCTAAAATGTACATAAAAATCCTACCAGTAAAATGATATGAAGACCTTCATAAAAATTGCAGCGGAAATATTGCCAAAGTATCCAGACTGTCAATGCAAAAACAAAAAAAAAATTTTTTAAAAACATTACCTCCCGACTTTCAGGGTAGTAGAACCCATGTGTTTACTGGTTTCATTGTTTTCTCTTGTGACTTATGTTGAGCGCCACCATCCTGCTGGTATCAGTGCCTTTGGGAAATATGTGATACTATGGTTTGTTAAAAGAATTATTATAAAAAATTGCAATGAACAATTTTCTTTATTTTTGTTTTGTAGGAGGGAATCAAGGAGCGATGCTACTATTAAGTAAACTCCATAAAATAGATTATTTCTAAAATTAACTGCTTTTAAAAAACTTTTATTTTTATTTTCATTTTTATTTTTTATTTTTATTATTTAATATCAATAAAGAATTATCTAAAAATTACTGTTATATAATTGTATTATTAAAAATGGCCTGAAAAAAATGTCTATCATCTTCCGTGTAGTTATGGTCACTATTTTATATATTAATTGTGGTGGTGTCACCCATAAAACGTGTGTCTGTCTAGCACACCTGGGTTCTAGTCCCCAGGAAAGTCGCAGGTCTCCATGCAGGCATAAATGACATACTACAAAAGACAATCAGGAAATATTATAAATTGTTGTGAGCTTATGCATATTACATTAGGGAATTGTGAAATTCTAGATAGGATACTAACTTTAATATATATTTAAACAAAATAAATGTGTCATTAGGTGTATGTGAGACATTAAGTGTTTAGATATACCCGTGCGATCAAGAAAGTAATCAGACAAAAAAATAAATAAAATGAAAAAAGATAGAATAAAAAATAAAGTGAGGTTAGCTTAAGTGTGTAACATAAGGATGCAGGAATTCCTCCTACTATGGTGCGCCTTTCTTACCCACTGAAGATGTGACCAAGAGAGGGGGGGGGAGTTGGGGGATTATAATTTATATTAGTTCTGAAATTATGTTTAGCCCTCTCGGTTTTAATGTGTCCAGTTTAAACATCCAATATTTTTCACGTTTTTTGAGCAGCTCAAATCTGTTGGGTATATTCACTGCTATATGATCGATCGGGGTTATCTTGATTGCTGTTGCATCTCTGTTATGATACGTGTCATAATGGAATGACACTCCATGTGCTCTATACCCACTCTTTATATTTGAACGATGTTTGTTTAGCCCCTCATGAAGTGGTCTGATAGTTCTGCCAACATACTGCATGCCACATGGACACTCAAGTAGGTAAATTACAAACTCTACCGGGAACAAAATGCAGACAGAGACAAAAACAGTGTCCAGGCACGGCCCTGAAAAATCCAGCACACAGGGACTGAACCTAAGACCCACGGTGACTGTGAGCACTAATGAAATTGAGGCAATGGATGAGGAGGAAATAGATAGCAAAGAGGAGTCAAGCCTTTTTCCAGATGAAATATTTGATGATGAGGGTTTCATCGTGATAGAAAAATTACCTAGCAGCATGACAAGATTAATCAATGGGGATATGAATATAAACAAAGAAGCATCCAATAATGAGCCAGCTAGCAGCAATCAAGTCATTACTGTAGCACAAGTACATAATAATGCAGAGGATCCAAAACCTGTTGGAACTGGAACAGTTAATGTTGATGAACATCTTAACAAAATCAAAGAACTCATTGATAGAATCAACAGAGAGAGGCCCCTAGACCCAATCATATTACATGACAATAATAAGCCATTGAAAAACAATAAAAACTCTGTACCCGACTTAATGATTATTACAGAAACTGATCAGAACCAGGAGGATTTAATCAGTATAGTAACACCAACACCTATAAAAACAGGTAGCAATACCCCTACACAAAAGGTTATACTAGACAACTCAAAAAATCAAAATAATGGCATAGTTCCTTTTTTAGCCGCTGTAAACATAACAAATCAAAATATAACGAAATTTTTCAGTCCCACTCTTGGAAAGAGGAAGAGGAAATAAAGAAAAAAGCAAAGATCACTTTCCGGGATTGAAACAGATAACGGTAACTAATAATAATGTCATTAATTTATCAGACTATTCATTGACAGAAGAAGAAAAGGAGCTTCTGAATAAGGGCCTGCTCACAACAATTTATTATTTTTCCTGATTGTCTTTTGTAGTATGTCATTTATGCCTGCATGGCGACCTGCGACTTTCCTGGGGACTAGAAACCAGGTGTGCTAGACTAACAGACACACGTTTTATGGGTGACACCACCACAATTAATACATAAAATAGTGACCATAACTACACGGAAGATGATAGACATTTTTTTCAGGCCATTTTTAATAATACAATTATATAACAGTAATTTTTAGATAATTCTTTATTGATATTAAATAATAAAAATAAAAATGAAAATAAAAATAAAAGTTTTTTAAAAGCAGTTAATTTTAGAAATAATCTATTTTATGGAGTTTACTTAATAGTAGCATCGCTCCTTGATTCCCTCCTACAAAACAAAAATAAAGAAAATTGTTCATTGCAATTTTTTATAATAATTCTTTTAACAAACCATAGTATCACATATTTTAACAGGATAGTTTTGTGAAAAAATAGTTCTTAGAACCTATGTTCCAAAGGCACAGATACCAGCAGGATGTTGGTGCTCAACATAAGTCACAAGAGCAAACAATGAAACCAGTAAACACATGGGTTCTACTACTCTGAAAGTTGGGAGATAATGTTTTCAAAAAATTTTTTTTTGTTTTTGCATTGACAGTCTGGATACTTTGGCAATGTTTCCGCTGCAATTTTTATGAAGGTCTTCATATCATTTTACTGGTAGGATTTTTATGTACATTTTAGCAAGTATTTTGAAGGTTTTTCTTGTTTTATTATGTTATTTGTGTGAAACTGTGCCAAAAATGCTGGCCCCTCCCCCAGTGATGACCATTATGACATCATATGTAAACAGAACACACCCATAATTGCTAATGGAAGGGGCTATAAATTCCCTGCTCCTATGGCTGCTGTTGTAATATCCCTGAGGAAGGTGCCAGGAAGGGCGCCAAAACGCGTAGGAAGGAATAAAGAAGTACTTTGTTACAACATCTTGCATCCCAGGTGATTTTGTGGACTCAGCAGAGCGGACTGTGGCACACCTTGCTTCCCATATTTTCTGGCAGTTTTTCCACGTTGGAGTGGTCGGTGGAAGGCCTGCAGCAGCTGATACTGTGTTATGTCTTCAAGCCAGTTGTGGGTCACACAACTGGAATAGGTGAGTGGAACTGCATTATACCACTCACATTGTAGTGTCACTAGTGATAGGGCACTATTGCGCCTCTTGTTCCCCCACCCTTTTCGTATTGATGAGTTGACATGACAGTTGGGGGCCTGCAGAAGACCTCCGTGCTTGTCATTGCAGATCTATAGGAAATGATGATTTCTACTACAAGCAATTGGAAGATCACAGCTACAAATCTCCTGAAGCAAGTAAAAATAAAAATGTTCAAAATGTAAAAAAATAATAATTTTCCCCAATTTGAAATAAAGCAATAAAAAATACATGTTTTATATCCCTGCGTTTAGAAATGTTCGATCTATCAAAATATAAAGTAAATTCATTTGATCGGTAATCGACATAATGAGGAAAAAATGAAAATGGCATGATTATGTTTTTTTGGTCACCGCAGCATTGCAAAAAAATGCAATAAGGCCTGTTTCACACTTGCTTTTTTTTGCAGCGCGTTTTTCCCGCAAAAAAACGCATTGAAAAAACGCATACAAAAGCATACAACTGCTGCGTTTTTTTCAAGCATTTTTATGAGGATGCATGAAAAAAACGCAGCGTTTTTATGCGTTTGTATGCGTTTTTAGTGCGTTTTTACCGCGTTTGCATTTTTTTCCAACATTAGGTGGCCCTTCACACTAACCCAAACCATGACTTTACTAACCCTAACCCTGACCCTAACCCTAACCCTAACCCTGACCCTAACCCTAACCCTGACCCTAACCCTTAACCAAACCATACTTAACCCTAACCCAAACCCTAAACCCTAACTAACCCTAACCCTAACCCTGACCCTGACCCTAACCCTTAACCAAACCATACTTAACCCTAACCCTGACCCTGACCCTAACCCTAACCCTGACCATGACCCTAACCCTTAACCAAACCATTCTTAACCCTAACCCTGACCCTAACCCTAACCCTGACCCTAAACCTAAACCTAACCCTAACCCTTAACCAAACCATACTTAACCCTAAACCCTAACTAACCCTAACCCTAACCCTGACCCTAACCCTTAACCAAACCATACTTAACCCTAACCCTAACCCTAACCCTGACCCTAACCCTAACCCTGACCCTAACCCTTAACCAAACCATACTTAACCCTAACCCTAACCCTGACCCTAACCCTAACCCTAACCCTTAACCAAACCATACTTAACCCTAACCCTAACCCTAACCCTGACCCTGACCCTAACCCTTAACCAAACCATACTTAACCCTAACCCTGACCCTGACCCTGACCCTAACCCTTAACCAAACCATACTTAACCCTAACCCTAACCCTGACCCTGACCCTAACCCTTAACCAAACCATACTTAACCCTAACCCTAAACCCTAACTAACCCTGACCCTAACCCTTAACCAAACCATACTTAACCCTAACCCTAACCCTGACCCTAACCCTAACCCTAACCCTGACCCTAACCCTTAACCAAACCATACTTAACCCTAACCCTAACCCTGACCCTAACCCTTAACCAAACCATACTTAACCCTAACCCAAACCCTAACTAACCCTAACCCTGACCCTAACCCTTAACCAAACCATACTTAACCCTAACCCTAACCCTGACCCTAACCCTAACCCTAACCCTGACCCTAACCCTTAACCAAACCATACTTAACCCTAACCCAAACCCCTAACCCTAACCCTGACCCTAACCCTAACCCTAACCCTGACCCTAACCCTTAACCAAACCATACTTAACCCTAACCCTAACCCTAAACCCTAACTAACCCTGACCCTAACCCTTAACCAAACCATACTTAACCCTAACCCAAACCCTAAACCCTAACAATAACCCTAACCCTGACCCTAACCCTGACCCTGACCCTAACCCTTAACCAAACCATACTTAACCCTAACCCAAACCCTAAACCCTAACTAACCCTGACCCTAACCCTAACCCTGACCCTAACCCTAACCCTAACCCTGACCCTAACCCTTAACCAAACCATACTTAACCCTAACCCTAAACCCCCTTAACTAACCCTAACTCTAACCAAAACCCCTAAATTCCATGGTTAACAAAAAAAGCATGTGCAAAAAAACGCATACATAAGCATGCCAATGCGCACCCATAGACTTATATTGGATGTCTTGCTGTAGAAAAATGCATTGCGCGCGCATGCGTTTTTTTGAGGCAAGTCGGACGCACAAAAAATGCAACAGGTTGCATTTTGTGCGCCCGAGCGCATACCGCAAAAAAACGCATGCGCGGTAAAACGCGTACAAACGCATGTGTATGTGCACATAAGCGCATCCCATGCAAAGTATAGGAAAAAAAACGCATGCGCTATTTAGAGCTAAATTACCGCGAAAAAAACGCAAATGTGAAACCAGCCTAACAGGTGATAAAATCATCATATCTCCCCAGAATGGTATCAATAAAAACATAATCTATGCGTGCAATAACTAAGTCCTCGCCTAGCCCCAGATCCTGAAAAATAAAAATGCAACGGGAATCTGAAAATGGTGCTATTTTTTTGTTCCTACAAATTACGGATTTTTTTCACCACTTAAATACAAAAGAACATATACATGTGTGGCATCTGCAAACTCGTAATGAATCATAATGCCAGGTCAGTTGGCGCCTTCTGCAGGGGTTTCATCAGCCAGTGCTCAATACACCTGGAGCTACTGGCTGCGCAATTCCCTACAGAGCGGGCTAAGGTGGCCTTTATTATCTCCCTACTGTCGGGCAAGGCCTTGGAATGGGCTACACCTTTATGGGAACGTGGTGACCTCGAGATTCGGACCTCTGCCAACTTGCTAACAGCCGTCAAGCAAGTATTTCTCGGTCCTCGGGTCACGCACGATACGCCTCTGCAACTACTCACCCTTACTCAGGGGTCACTCTCGGTTAGCCAGTATGCCGTCCGTTTTCGGACACTGGCATCCGAGTTGGAATGGTCCGACAAAGTCCTCATCCCCATTTTTTGGCGAGGTCTAGCAGAGCACATGAAGGATGCTCTCTCCACTAGAGAGATCCCCACCAGCTTGGAGGAGTTAATTTCCATCTCCTCACATATCGACCTCCATTTTTCGGAGCGCGGTATGGAGCGGGCTCACTCCAAGCGAAGAGCTGTTTCGGCTTCTAAATTTTTTGAACCTCTTGAGCTGTCTGAGCCAGAGGTTCTACCCCCTGAGCCCATGGAGGTGTCTCGTACCAATCTTAATACAGACTCAGATCAGGAATCCATTTGCGGTTGTCACCATGTATGTGCGGTTTCTCCGGAAGCCAGCTCCCCGCAATGGTCAGAGTCTGAACCAGTCATTGACACCTTTTTCCCTCCTCATCTTAGGGCTCAGGTTCTCGCATGGACGCATGCGTCCAATGCGCCTCACCATCGGGGCTACATGCAAATCTCAAAGCTTTTGGCCGGAGCGTATTGGTGGCCTCATAGAGCTCGGGACATCAAAAAATGTATCCAGGCTTGCACCTCATGTGCTCAGGACATCCTTACTAGGTGGAGAGTGGTGACGGTCGCTGATTCGCAGTGGCGTTCTGTTACCTCGCCTGCTCCTGCCATCTCTCAGGTGTCTCTTCTGAAACCTGGTGACCTTGCCTCCACTGATGCCGTCCAGGTGTCCCGGTTTACCGTCTCACCTACCAGGACACCAAGCTCACCTTCGGACGAGTTTGTGCCCTATGCCACCACAGGGCACAGGTTGATGGTCCGGAGGGCTCAGGGAGAAGGGGGCCCTAGGAGGGGGGTAATGTTAGGAGTCAGATTTCTGCCTCTCCTTTGCTGAAATCTGGATCTTCACATTCTGCAGTCTCCTGCACCTTTCCTGCTGCAGAGGAGATTGCAGAGGAGATTGCCCTGCGGCAACTCTCTCCAGAGGCTAAGTCCTTTGTTCCCTCATCTGAGCATGCTCATGGGACGAACTCCCATTGGAGTTTGGGAGTCAGGTGCTCAGGTCCTGTGTCGAATCCCATTGGCTCTTCCTGGAGCCTTGGAGATTTTCGGAAGGTCCCGTTCAGTATAAAAAGCACGCATGGCTGTTCCGCCATGCGCCAGTATTTTCATACTTGCTGCTGTATGTATGGTGATGGATGCTTGGACTGGTGACTGACTTATTAAGAAACCCCTTCCCTCTGATAATACGATTGTGTGAGTGTTTGGGTTCAGCCAGTAGCAGCGCTAGCGCCAGCGCACCTGAGCACCATCTTGCTCAGCAGCTTAGCGTCTGCATTGTGCCAGCGTTTTTGCAGCGCCTTGCCAGTGGCTCAGTTCTTACCATGCTGCAGTTGCAGCTTATCTCTGCGTCTGCAGTTGCGACGTCACGCACCTCATTTTACGGTAGGTCTAGACGGAGTAGTCCTGCTGTCTAAGGCTACTCCTGTGACCCTTAATACCGTGTCTGCGTCGCTGAAAGTCTGTGACCTTGAACAGACTGAGCGTTTAGTTTATGCTTTGTGCCTGCAGCTCTGTGAGCATAATAGAGTTTGCTTCAGTGCCCTGCGTGCAGTTAAAACCCTGTGCACATTACCGCCTTAGTGCTCTGCCTCTTTTAGCAGCGGTTTTTCCATCCACCGCACGGTGGACCCCGAGTGGCGAAGGCACTTTATTTTTAATTAGTGTCTTCCGCCACTCCTAACAAATGGGATCATTCAAAAGTACAACAAGCCCTCATTCAGCCATATTGACAGAAAATAAAAAAGATATTGCTCTGGGAAGAAAAGGGAGCAAAAAATGAAACTGAAAAATCACAAGGTCATAAAGGGGATTAACAAATATTCACACCAATTTTATACTAACAAAATGAGCACAAATCATCCTTATGAGGAAGTGCTTACAAGAAACACTTGTTGGGTCTGTCTTTATGCTGCTCTGGTGGCCTGGTTCTTCTTTCTAAATGTTTTCTTGTCTGTTCCATGTTCATCATGTTAGAACACTCAACATCATAGTTTTCATTCTGTAGCATTCCAAGAGGCAAGCTTGAAATGTAAGGCTGGTTTCAGATTTGCACTTTTTACATGCAGCGCACAGCGCCGCTAAGTCCCGCCCCCTGCCCGCTCCCTGCCCGCCCCATCCGGTCATCGCTTCCTACTATCGCACACGGCTGCATGCGATTTGCGCACCCTATCTTTAGCAAAGGGTGCGCAGACCATGCACTGGCCATGTGCTAGTAGGATTTTGGCGTGCGCTGCGCACTTTTGAAGATGCGCTGAGCGCACCAAAATGCACCATGGTGCATTCGGCGCACACCGGCGCACCTTCAAAAGTGCGCAGCGCACGCCAAAATCCTACTAGCGCACGGTCTGCGCACCCTATGCTAAAGATAGGGTGCGCAGATCGCATGCAGCCGTGTGCGATAGTAGGAAGCGATGACCGGATGGGGCGGGCCGGGAGTGGGCAGGGGGCAGGGCTTAGCTGCGCCGTGCGCTGCATGTAAAAAGCGCAAATCTGAAACCAGCTTAACCTATGATTCTGAGGTGTTGGATGCATTTCTGAAATTCCTGTATGTTCACATCATAATACAGAGAATGTTAATCAACTGTGGGATCTATCATTTTTTTACACTTAGAAACAGTGACTTTTTAAGATGAAAGTTACATTATTTAGTCTATGAACAAATTGTCGAGGAATTAATCATTGTGAGTGAATGAAAATAATACAGTATATTTGAGTTAAGTTCCCATGATGAGTTTTTCACTCTTCATATTTTCATTGCTGCAAATGCAATGAGCTGCAATTTTGAGCAAAGTGGATTGGATTTATAGAAATCTCATGGCCAGGTGCTTATTTTTATGCAGTGTAAACCAACCTGCGATACATGTTTCCAATCTGCAACATGTCAATTTCTCCCCATAGAAAATCTGCATGTAAAAGACACATAATATAATACAGGTTTATTTAACATGACAAACTACAAAGAGAAAAAAAACAGCATCAAAAACACAATAAGTAATGCATGTAAAAATATGTAGAAAAAAATGGAAGAAACCTAATTGACCTAATAGGTGAAGAAATGCTGCAGAAAGCCTGCAACTTCAAAAGGTCATTGTGAGAACATAGTCTCAATAATACTAGCCATATGTATAAAAAATCCAATTTAGATGGTGACACAAATAGTATGTTTACTCTATATCCTTCTTTCCCAGGTAAGTTTGGTCTACATTTACAGTATATCTAGTATATTTCCTTACAAGGATTAATGTTATAATTGACTTTGTCTTTCTTTGTTCCATTTTACCACTTTTTGTAGGTTTGCATATTTTCCTCTACATTGCTTTTATTTTTTTCTACATCCCCTTTACATTCAGGTTCTTTTTGATTTTGGTATTCTGCATTGTACATCTGATATTTTGAAGGGTATGTTTCATTTTGTTGTCCATTATTCCATACCACAGCATGTTTATGTCTGCACCATTTAGTATTTTTAGTATTTTTAAGTGTTTTTATGTCTCCACCATGTTGATTTTTCTTTATCTTCATATCAATATTAATTTTTAACTATTGGGATGTACATGTGCTGCATTACATGTATTCTTATCTACATGTCTATATAATTGATTTTTTAGAACTTCTTCACTAGAACACCAATCTTTGATAAACATTAGCATTTGGGTTGTGCCTGTCTGTTTCTGATTGGCTATATCCCAAGTTGAGTGGCAAAAAAAGTCACTGAACTTGAACCAGAACCCGAACCACCTTGAAAGCAATCTCAATAAATCTCTCACACTCTCTCGTCCCAGAACTCCGAAAATTGCAACTTACTTCCGGGGAAAGTCCGTGTTTGGTGATTAGCACAGGACACTAACTGACCTGTACGATCCCCAAATTTTCAAGTTTGGGTTTGCTCATCTCTATCCGGGAGTTGTTTATGCTACATGTGTCTATATATTGAAAACACCAGCAAAAACGGGACCAATGGTCCATTAAAAAAATCACAAATATTTTTCTTAAAAAAATACATGTATCAAAACAAATCAATAGACTGAAACATTCAATATATATAAGGACAATGTGACAATGGAGGGCATAGTGAGAACAGAAAGAACCCACTCATCCATATATACATAAGAAGGAAAATGGAATATGGGAAGTACACCCTGAATATAGTGTTAATATATTAGTACATGAAATGCACAACATAAAGTGCCAGTGCTTTAGCATTTCTTATTGAGATGAGTATAGCATGGTTTTGATGGAAGAAGTGGAGTATATCAAAACAGATTCAATTTAACAGTAGAAGGTTTATTATTAACGGAAGTAAATATCCACACCAGCAAGTCCATACCTATATTGAGAGTAAACTTATATCACAAGATCCAGGTTCTTACCCATAATGTCCCACTCGGATAAGTCAGTCAGTAGCCCCAACGCGCGTTTAGTGTGGGCTTCCTCGGGGGGCTGCACATGTGTCTATATGTGTCTACACATTGGCTATCTAATTATGAAGAGTCTATTTATATACAAATGATTTGTGTTCAGATGATGATGTTATGAAACTTTTAAACTACTGATCCTGCCTGGTACAGACATTACACAATAGATTTCTGTAAGAAAGGTGCAATGACCGTCGGTTATCACATCACAGCAAATTAAAGTAATTTAGCTATACATATGTTTGTTGTAATCATAGCAGACATTTTCTTTTACCCTAAACTTGGCAATAAACTTTTTCTTTGATAAATTGTATTTAGTGAATTGTAAAATTCTTCAAACTTTTTAAGTTTGCAGTTTAATAAAAGTGAATTTTTGCTAATTATAGACAAGCTGCTTTACTAAGTGGGTTATCAAACCATTATATCAACCATTTGATATAATCTTCTGTTATTTGGAATGTATGTGTTTTGCAAGCCTGAAAATCTTTTGTCTCACATTATACATTGTGAACCTAAAATCCTAAATTCATTGTGCTATTATTTCCAATTTGTATACAAGACAGAAAGAAATGTTCTGAAACAATAGTGAGCAGGAAATGATCTAATATGCAATATAAGCAAGATAAACATACAACATGTAAGTTTACACAAACAGGTCTTCAGGATATGTATTCCTGCCAAGCAGGATAAAGGAAATAAATGTTGCCAGTAGTATTTGTCCGCACTTACACAATGACTCATTACAGTTTATTAGAGAACTATAAGCAAGATAAAAGTATCCCATTCAGGAAAATAGGCATTTTTGCGGGCTTTGTTATTACATTAATATAACTGTAGGCTAATATTTTATTTTTTAGTAATTTCTCTGTTACATTCTTTAGTACATCGGATGTAGAGGCCATCTTTTTGTAGCTCCAGTTGTAAGATATCCCTGCTGTCTCCTGCTGGAAATGTAAGGGTATGTTCACACTCTAAAGGTACATGCCTCATTTTCTCGTGTTTAAAAATGTCCTTTTTTCAAACAGAAGATGTTTAAAGAATTGCTACTTTTCACTGGTGTTTTGTAATCCTAAAGTGTCTTTTTTTACATTTGTTGTTTGGCACATTTTTGTTTTTTTCTACTATCATGTTTTGTGGTGTGTCTTTCCTAGTATTTTCCAGTCGTTTTTTAAAATCCATAAAGCAACGAAGGCTTTTTTCAGGCAAAAATGCCTACAAAATGCTCAAAAAGAAGCCCAAGTGTCTTCCAGGTCTTTTTTAGCCTTCCCATTTACTTCTATTGAACAGTATGTAGTGTCTTCCAAGTGGAAAGAATGAATATTTCACTTATTTTAAAGGCTTGTCTGCTCAAAAGTCACCCAATCATTGCCTTATGCCAGTGTATGAGGGGTGCCCAGGATGCTCATCCTGGGGACCCCTCATTCGAAGCCATAGGTTCACCTACCTTTGTGAAGTCTTTCCTATAGACATATACCTATACCTTGTTATTTGCTATTAAGCTGACTTTTTCTATGGACATTGGTATATGTCCTGCTACTTTCTTTATCTGTACTGCTGTTCACTTCAACCCTCTTTTCAGGATTGCCTGCTGCATTTGCACTTTATATTTATTTACCACATGCCTATGTATATACTTGCACACTAGCACTTTACTTATTTATTCTTGTGGCATATTGATTGTTTTGTCGATGGTACTGTACTTTAAGAATTACAACTATATTATATCTTAATCTTCATTGGCCACATTATATTTACGTGCAAAACATTTTTGTGCAATTGTTGTCGCCTGTGCTGCCCCCTTTTGTTATTTTGTTCCCACCCCTCCTTATGGTTATTTGTTTCTCACAATAAACATTCTCTTAATTTGAATATTGGACATCTCTTTGGTTTCTTTTTCACTGTTAATTATTCTAATTATTTTTCTTTATTATTTATACTATCATTCTAATTTATGTGCACTTTGCCTTGGAGTTTCTGTTGGATGTAAGAGCAAATAGAGCTAGAACGATCACCCATCATTGATGTGATTATTTCCTGGTAGGCAACATTCGGGAATATATTCAGGCTCTAATAATCCAATGCAGAATGTAAACAGGCAAATCTTAAGTACTAACCAATAAATAATCACACCGTAAAACTTTTAATCAATGCTTTCACTTAACAAAATGAATCCTCACCTCTCTATACAATTTTGTTTTAAGGCAGCGTTCATATGTTGCATCGACACTGTGGTTTTTTTTGCAGTGTTTTTTGAAAAGCATATCAAAAAAGTATTTCTTGTTTTTGCCTAAGTCGGTACCAAAAATAGCAATATGAGCTCAACCCATGGCCACAGACTAAGACACAACATTCGGTGCTAATAATTGTGTTAATATATCTGTATAGCAGCTGAAGCTCTAATTTTCTAAGTCAAAGCTCAAAATCCCCTGCATTGCCCCAAGCTGAAATGCTGAACTCTTGTGTGAAGCCACCTTAAGGAGGAGCTTAGGGGTAAATAATTTATGGTATTTATATTTAAATGGCATAAACGTCACAGTTTTCTTTATTGGATGCTAAATACACTCAAAATGTAATCAGTGAGCAATTTTTCAATCCAGGGAATGTAGAAAGCAACCTATGTAGCTGGGAATTTGTAGCTTTTCAATCAAAATAATCAGAAAAAAACATTGTACATTGCTTTTATATACGATGTTCATATACAGTATATATTCACAGTTTTTGTAGTGGGAAGTATGACTACTTTGATATCCAGATTTTTAATATTGAGATATTGATAGTTATAGACTTATGGAAATAGGATTTTATTTTTTTCCTATTCAATACATTTCTGTTTACAACAAGAAGTTTAAATGTTGCATGACTAATTTGAAAATAAGTTATCCATGTCAAAAAGCAGCTGCCTACTGCAAAGCACACCTGCCACTAGTTTGTTGTCAGCAGTGGGTTTATATATGCACAAACCTGAATGGAAATGTTTCCTGTGAGGGCATTAAAAAAAACAACATATTTACAAGAATAAGTTTATATATTCTATCTCATTAACGATCTACCTATCATCTATCTAATATATTTATTTTACTTACCCATAAAGCTCTATTTGTGGCTTTTTAAGCCCAGTACCCAAGCAATGCAAAGCAACAGTAGTAATCACTAAGCCAATGTACTGCCACATCTCTATAACTGTTCACTATTCATCCTTTCTAAATCTATCTATATTTCTATCTATTATTCATCTATCCCATATCTATCTATCGCTCTATCCCATATATACAGGTACTTCTCACAAAACTAAAATATATCAAAAAGATCATTTATTTCAGTTCTTCACTACAAAAAGTGAAACTCATATAATATATAGAGTCATTACAAACAGAGTGATCTATTTCAAGTGTTTAATTCTGTTAATGTTGATGATTATGGCTTATTGCCATTTAAAACCCAAAAATTCATTATCTCAGTAAATTAGAATAATTAACAAAAACACCTGCAAAGGCTTCCTAAGTGTTTAAAAGGGTCTCTTAGTCTATTTCAGTAGGCTCCATAATCATGGGGAAGACTACTGACTTGACCGATGTCCAGAAGGCAGTCATTGACACACTCCAAAAGGAGGGTAAGCCACCCACAAAAGGTCAATGTTAAAGAAGCTGGCTGTTCACAGAGTGCTGTATCCAAGCATATTAATGGAAAGTTGAGTGGAAGAAAAAAGTGTGAGAGAAAAAGGTGCACAAGCAACCAGGATAACCGCAGCCTTGAAAGGATTGTTAAGAAACGGCCATTAAAAATTTCAGGGAGAGTCACTAGGAATGGACTGCTGCTGGAGTCATTGCTTCAAAAGCCACCACACGCAGATGTATCCAGGACATGGGCTACAAGTGTGGCATCCCTGGTGTCAAGCCACTCATGACCAATAGACAACACCTGAAGTGTCTTACCTGGGCCAAGTAGAAAAAGAACTGGACTGTTGCTCAGTGGTCCAAGGTGTTTTCAGATGAAAGTAAATTTTGCATTTCATTTGGTAATCAAAGTCCCAGAGCCTGGAGGAAGAGTGGAGAGGCACACAATCCAAGCTGCTTGAGGTTGAGAGTACAGTTTCCACAATCAGTGATGGTTTGGAGAGCCATGTCATCTGCTGGCGTAGGTTCACTGTGTTTTAACAAGACCAAAGTCAGCACAGCCATCTACAGGAAATTTTAGAGCACTTCAAGCTTGTCTCTGTCAACAATCTTTTTGGAGATGAAAATTTAATTCTCCAGCAGGACTTGGCACCTGTCCACACTGGCAAAATTACCAATACCTGGTTTAAAAACAACAGTATCACAGTGCTTGATTGAATAGCAAACTCGCCTGACCTTAACCCCATAAAGAATCTATGCGGTATTGTCAAGAGGAAGATGAGAGACACCAGACCCAACAATACAGATGAGCTTGAGGGCTGCTATCAAAACAACCTGGGCTTCCATAACACCTCAGCAGTGCCACAGACTGATCGCCTCCATGTCACGCTGCATTGATGCAGTAATCAATGCAAAAGGAGCCCTGACCAGTATTGAGTGTATTTATTGAACATACATCTTAGTAGGCCAACATTCCGGATTTTAAAATCATTTTTCAAGCTGGTGTTAGAAAGTATTCTAATTTACTGAGATAATGACTTTTGGGTTTTCATTGGCTGTAATCCATAATCATCAACATAAACAGAAATAAACACTTGAAATAGATCACTCTGTTTATTCTGAATCTGCACCCTACTATTCATCTGTCTCCACACCCTCCATGCACATGATAACTGCACTTGATACTTGACTATTGCACTTAAACACACTGGCTGATGACCGGATCATGCAGCTTTATATCAAAATCCCTATTTATTATAATTGCCAGGCCTGAAATAACAAACACTTTTTACCTACTGTGTCCCCCCCCTTTTCCTTGTAGATTGTGAGTTTGCGAGCAGGGACCTCACTCCTAATGTCACTGTTTAAATTGTCTTAACTTGTATTGAATTTATTGTCTGTACATGTCCCCGCTTAATTGTAAAGTGCTACGGAATATGTTGGCGCTATATAAATAAAAATAATTATTATTATTATTATTATTAACTCTATATCAGAGGTGGGCAATTAATTTTCGTGAGGGGCCACATGAAAGACCATGACTGTTGTGGAGAGCCAAACCAATAGGCCAAAGTTAATTCTGCTTAATATTAATATCAATATTTTATAATTATTATATTATTGATAATGTTATTAATATTATTAGTATCAGAATTGTATATTGAGCAGAATTAAGTATGCTGACATCCCCTATATATCATATGAACCTGAGCACAGCCCCTTCTGTATATCATATGAGCCCCTCAACAGCCCTGTATATGAGGCATGAGCCACACAAAGCCTCCTCCATATGCAGCATGAACCCCACACAGCCTCCCCCATATGCGGCATGAGCCCCACACAGCCTCCCTATATACTGCATGAGCCCCCACACAGCCTCCCTATATACACTGCATGAGCCCAACACTGCCTCCCCCACATGCGGCATGAGCCCCACACAGCTTCCCTATATACTGCATGAGCCCCACACAGCCTCTCTATATACTGCATGAGCCCCACACAGTCACTATATATGTACTGCATGAGCTCCACACAGTCTCCCTATATACACTGCATGTTGCCCCCATAGCCTCCCCATGTGCATCATGTCACCCCCATATGCAACACCACGTGCAGCATGTCAACCCCCCATGTGCAGCACCATGTCACCCCCATGTGCAGCACCATTTGCAGCACCATGTCACCCCCCATGTGCAGCCTCATGTGCAGCACCATATCACCCCTCATGTGTAGCACCATGTCAACTCACCATGTGCAGCACCATGTCACCCCCCCATGTGCAGCACCCTGTAACCCCCCATGTGCAGCACCATGTCATCCCCTCATGTGAAGCACTATGTCACCCCTTCATGTGCAGCACCCTGTGCAGCACAATGTCACCCCCTGTGGAGGAAAGACCAGTTCCTCCCATGTCACCAATGTGATGTAACTACACAGGCACAGCTCTCTGGTGCCCCCTTTGTCTCTCAGGTCAGTAAGGGAACTGCACCTAGAGCAATGGGCCGCCAGGGAGGATGTCCTGTTACCTGCTGGGTATTCTAAGATTCGTAATCAGAGTAAAAGCATCAGCCCAAGATTAATTTTATGGTTTAATTGCCTTAAGGGCGCACTAGATAATTACAGAAATATACAGTGAGCTATACAATGGAATTACAGTGGATTTGCAGTCAGAGTAAAATATAACAATAAGGGTACAAGACTTGGAGATATTAAGCTGGAGGTCAATTTACCAGATTGTTGGTTGCATGTGGGTGCCGGGAGATCTGCAGTCCACAGGTACAAGAATCTTAGTTGCCGGACAGACCCCAAAGCGTGGGCCACTGCTCCCCTTGGCAGATCTTTCCCCAGTTCCTTCTTAGCTCATCATCGTCTGGTTCTTCTGTGAGAGAGTGTGTGTCTCTGCCATGTGCTGCCGTTCTTAAGCATGCTGGGTCCCTCCCCCTGTGTCAGAGGGTGGGCTAATAATCTCCACCCTTTAGCTCCCTGCAGAACTTATTCCCAATATCTAAGAAAGGGGGTAACTTTCTACAGCATGATCGGATCAGAACACGAGAGGTACCAGTGAGTGCGGATTGTTTTTCCTGTTGTGTGGAGAGCAAACATGGCCCTATTGGGTCACTGTAGAGGGTCAGTCTCTATATCTCAGGTCCCAGAGCCCTCACCGACTCAGGAGTCACACTGCCAGATGCACGATTTCCTCAGGGTCACGCGGATATTTTTTAGGAGTCTATAACTCGAAAGGTGTGCTTATAATCCATGATCCTAGGATAGAGTCGAAGAGGCTGGGAGAGACAATGGATGTGTATTTCTGTGTCCAGCTGGCAGGTATATTCTAATTGAAGCCCCCAGGCCCCTTCCTGCCCCTTGCTGGCATGGCTCCAACTCAAGCTTTGAAGATCTGTTTTGGGCCTTATCTCATTATCATACTAAAAGGCCTTGCTATTCAACATTGGAGCACTAAATCCTGCTTTCTTCAATATGCTTACAGGCCCTGGGGGGTAGGAGCAGTTAACTCCTTCATCACACCCCCATGTCCTGCACCATGTCACCCCCAATATGCAGCCCCATGTCACCCCCTCATGTGCAGCACCATGTCACCCCCCAAGTGCAGCACCATGTCACACCCCATGTGCAATACCATGTCACCCTCTCATGTGCAGCACCCTGTCACACCCCATGTGCAGCACCATGTTGTCACTTCATGTGTGCAGCACCATGTTATCACTTCATGTGTGCAGAACCATGTTGTCACCCCATGTGTGCAGCACCATGTTGTCACCCAATGTGTGCAGCACCATGTTGTCACCCCCATAACCTCCCCATGCCCACCCAAATAGCCTATACACATAAGAAAATAAAACACCACATACTCACCTTACCCCATACCCTGGCACTGTGCTTCTTTCCCTGCCTCTGGTGGGCGGACTCTCTGGAGT
Source organism: Dendrobates tinctorius (assembly GCF_039654945.1). Classification (NCBI taxonomy): domain Eukaryota; kingdom Metazoa; phylum Chordata; class Amphibia; order Anura; family Dendrobatidae; genus Dendrobates; species Dendrobates tinctorius. The sequence goes on from NW_027361699.1 coordinate 15,324,211, forward strand.
AAACAGCTGACGCGATAACGTCATTTCATCGTGTCAGCTATCTCACACGCTGACTGGTGGAGGAAGTGTCCGGAGGCCCCTCCTCCACCAAAAGAGTCAGCAGCGCCGCACAGAGCCCACGGGCTGCACTTTGCCCAGGTCTGCTCTATATAATCTATGAATTTCACCTGTTGTATTGAAGAACTGAAATAAATTAACTTTTTGTTGAGTTTCTAATATTGAATAAAAGCATCTGTATCTATCTATCTATCTATTATTTATATTTCCCATATCTATCTATTCTATCTATCATCTATCTATCTATTATTTATCTATCCCACATATACTGTAGCTATTGCTCTATCTATCTATCTATCTCTCTCATATCAATCTATCTAGCTATCTCTCTATCCATCCCATATCCATCTACTATCTATCTATCTATCAATCTATCTATCTACTATTTATCTCATTGTCTATCAAAATAGAAAACATCAGTGCAGCAAAAAACAGGGGTGCAAAAGTTATCCAGACATGAACCAATCCTCCAATATACATAAAAAATGGAGGCAGCACACCCACATAAGAAAAATATGAAAAATGTAATGGCCCATAGTGACAGCAACATTTTGGTCCAGACATTGGAGGCGAGTGCAACATTTCCAAAAGAAAAAAACAAAGCCCAATCAGCTACTGCATGTATAAAAAGAAAAAAAAGGAAATAGGTGTACAATGCTTCTCAGGCATAAGATGGAAGCTTAAAGGACTCAGCAGGTTTTTGCTATACAATCTGAGGACAGCAGAAGATAGTGGCTGAAACATAGATTACAGTGATGGGTCACTTGTCAAAATGCGTGCTGTTGTTTACTAACTTTGCAGGATTTATCATTCAAAGATTAAAATTGCCAGACTAGATTGACATGCCCCCTCCTGTGATAAGCACCTCACTGTCTATGGACTTTTTACATACAGAGCCCGGTGTGGGTGGGGTTAACTTTCTTCACTCTGCTTCATTCTAAATATAAAAGCTCTGATTATGTCAAAATGGCTGCACTTAGTCAACTAAGTGACACCTTGCTGGTTTCAATTTTACTTTGCCTACATCAGGCTGCTCTCAGACGAGATAGCAAAAACCTACTGACCGATCCCATTTAGAAAAGATTTACACAATGAATCACCAGATGGACCATTAAACTTCTATAATTTGCACAATTTTTATTATTATTATTTATCCTATCTATCTATCATCTATCTGCCTATCTACTGTATATCGCATATACTGCAAAATTTTATTAAACTATCAAGTTGTGAGTTATAATGTATGTAAAACTGTACATGGTAGTTTAGTACATAAAATCTAAATACAGCTTTTTTAGGATTTCTGCTATTCTGCAAATACTGAGCACAATTCATGCATTTATAATGGATTTTAATAGCTACAATTACATATGTGTTGTCAATGCTAGTAAAATATTGGCCAGTGAAATGTAAGTCCACAATTAGCACTGAACGGTTAATACTTCCAGAATTGAAACAAAATTGATATTACAATATACAAATACTAAGGTGATTTGCATTGCCAGCTATGTATGTTAACTGATTTTCTTGGCAGATGTCATGTATACAGTTTCAATATTTAGGTCTCCCCAGTGTCAGATATAAAAATAATTGGGACTGCAGTTTTCCAAGATGGACTAAATGTTTTCCTTCCCCATCAACATGCTGTAAAATATTCATAGCTTCGCCTCCAATCAGTGTCTAGAATTCTTGAATTTATGATTTTCCAGAATGTTTTACAGCAGATTTATTAGTACTAGAGAGATCACAGCTTGTATATAAAATAGTATGGTAAATAGTTGCCTCATACTGGAAGAATGAGGCATGCCTGTTTTAGGATTTTTTAGCAGCTATTAATTTAAATCCATTAATATAGGTTACATTTTCTAGAGTAGTAAAATACTGAAAATGCGGAAAAGCATGAAATACTGTGTATAATTATAAATGAAAGTCATAATAATAGACAGCTTAATATTTTAAACCACATCTGATATGCATTTTCACAAGGTGTCAGAAATAATGATATGTACCTTTCACTGTATTATATCTGTTGCTTCCGATTGCCAGGATTGGAGGCAGATTGGGGCTCCTACTACTAGATTTTATTTGTGAATTATGACCTCTTGACTTTGATTCCACTTCTTTTAGATTTTGTCTCACTTTTAGGACTTCAAATGTAAAATAACATTTTTGACTTTGGTTTTGATGCTGCTGGTCAACCATAGGACCTCCTATTTCTACCAGCAACAGCTAATTCTTTGTTCCCTAGACTGTGATTCTCTACACATTAGGCTGGTTTCACACAACCGTCATTAAAAATCCATTCTCTTATCAGAAGATCCAGAAGTTAGCTCTGCTCAGGAGACCAAACCGTCAGTCCAGGTCTTCTGGTTGGAGCGTAGTCTGTGTACATGGACAATATGAAACTGGACTCAATATTCAAGTGGCAGCTGCCAATACCCAAACAAACAACGCCAACAGGGGAAATGTAGTAATATATACATCTATTCAAAGAACTGTGTTTCTTTTCATTTCACCAGCAAATTCCTTTTAGGACAAATTTTAGAGTTAGGATCATATATCAAAATCGGGTGCTTTTTTCTGAATTATATTGCATTTTAACATTCTATTATACATTGTGTAAAGCTTCTAATCTTAATTAACAATCACTTTGTGCAGTATTTTGCAATCTACCTATGTTTTTTTAATGGCAGAACATTGTAAGAAATTATGTCAGGGCTTATGGCCTTGATTCAGGAAGGTGTTTATGCCAGAATTCTTGATAAATGTCACAACATTTTTAGTGAAAATTGAAAGCTGCAAAAAAATTGTGAGTTTTTGTAGTTTACACAACAGTATCCAGTCTGCTTTGAAAATGTGGGTAGGGCAGCAGGACAGGCTGTAGCTAAGCCCACACATCAAATTTGTGAAAAGTTATGCCACAAAAATGGCACCAGATATGTTCCTCAACTGGAGTGATTCTGATGGAGGTGCATGGAACTAGTTAGGGGCTCCTAATTCATTGGTGTCCAGTTAAATAAGATTGGCATGCACAATACCATTCTTTAATTGGGGCCTATGTTTTAGCTAACATCAGGGCAACACCCAATGCCAGATATTGGGAGCAGCGGCAGAGACTTGTCGGCAGACACAGTGAAGTTAAGCACAAATCAGTTTGTTATGTTTAACTGCACCTAATGCTGAACATCATCTAAATGGGGACAACCCCTTTGGGTAAGTATTTACTGTATCTGTAATTTTATTACAAATAAGCTTAACGCCTTAGTTTCAGAGCCAATTTAGTACTTAACCACTTTATGACATGAGACGTACTATCCCGTCCATGGGACCTGGGCCCCTATGCCCATGGACGGGATAGTACGTCTACCGCGATCAGCGGCGCCCACGTGGTGAGCGCCGCTGATCGCGGCCGGGTGTCAGCTGATTATCACAGCTGACACCCGGCACAATGTGTCAGGGGCGGTCACGGACCGCCCCCGACACGTTAACCCCTTGCACACCGCGATCAAACACGATTGCGGTGTACCGGGGGTTAAAGGGAAGCATTGGCAGGGAGGGGGCTCCCTCCGTGCTTCCCTGAGCCCCCCACGGCAGCGCAATGTGCAGCGCTGCTGCGGGGGCTCCTTTCCTGCAGGCCCCTGAATCCAAGATGGCGACAGGGGCCTTTGGGGGCCTGCAGGAAGCAAAGCGCAGGCATGAGGAAGCCTTTGGCACTGCCTGTGACAGATCAGCGATCTGTCACAGGACAGTGATGTCCCACCTAGGACTATTTAATAAAGCTAAAAAAAAAAAAAAAAAAGTGTTAAAATAAATTTAAAAAAAATCGCCAAATAAATTAGAAAAAAAAAAAAATATTCCCCCAAATAAATCCATTTTTTGGAAATAAAAAAAAAAACAATAAAAGTACACATATTAGGTATCGCCACGTCCGTAACGACCCACCCTATAAAACTGTCCCATTAGTTAACCCCTTTAGCAAACCCCTTAATAAAAAAAAATTAAAAGCGAAGCAAAAAATAATGATTTATTATAATACTGCCAAACAAAAAGTGTAATAACGCGCGATCAAAAAGACGCATATAAATATCCATGGTACCGCTGAAAACATCATCTTGTCCCGCAAAAAACGAGCCGCAACACAGCATCATCAGCGAAAAAATAAAAAAGTTATTGCTCGCAGAATTAAGCGATGCAAAAATAATTATTTTTTATATAAAAGTTTTCTTTGCATAAAACCGACAAAACATAAAAAAAGACCTAAATGAGGTATCGCTGTAACCGTACTGACCCGAAGAATAAAACCGCTTTATCAATTTTACCGCACGCGGAACGGTGTAAACGCACCCCCCCAAAAGAAATTCATGAAACGCTGGTTTTTGTTCATTCTGCGTCACAAAAATCGGAATAAAAAGCGATCAAAAAATGTCACGTGCCCGAAAATGGTACCAATAAAAACGTCAACTCGTCCCGCAAAAAATAAGACCTCACATGACTCGGTGGGTCAAAATACGGAAAAATTATAGCTCTCAATATGCGGTGATGCAAAAACTTTTTACAATAAAAAGCGTCTTTTAGCGTGCGACAGCTGCCAAACATAAAAACCACCATAAATAGTAAATCAAACCCCCCGTTATCACCCCCTTAGTTAGGGAAAAATAATAAAATAAAAAAATGTATTTATTTCCATTTTTCCGGTAGGGTTAGGGCTAGGGTTAGGGTTAGGGCTAGGGTTAGGCTTAGGGCTGAGATTAGGGTTAGGGGTGTGTTGGGGTTCGGGTTGGAGTTAGAATTGGGGGTTTCCACTGTTTGGGCACATCAGGGGCTCTCCAAATGCAACATTGCGTCTGATCTCAATTCCAGCCAATTCTGAGTTGAAAAAGTCAAATGGTGCTCCTTCCCTTCCAAGCTCTGCCATGGCCCAAACAGTGTTTTACCCCCACATGTAGGGGACAAATTGCAAAACAATTTTTTGGGTCCAATTTCTCCTGTTACCCTTAGGAAAATAAAAAATTGGGGGCAAAAATATCATTTTTGTGGAAAAAAATGATTTTTTTATTTTCATGTCTGAGCGTTATAAACTTCTGTGAAGCACTTGGGGGTTCAAAGTGCTCACCACACATCTAGATAAGTTCCGTGGGGGGGTCTAGTGTCCAAAATGGGGTCATTTGTGGGGGGTTTCCACTGTTTAGGTACATTAGGGGCTCTCCAAAGGCAACATGACACCCGCAGACCATTCCATCAATGTCTGCATTCCAAAACATCACTACTTCCCTTCCGAGCCCCGACGTGTGCCCATACAGTAGTTTTCTCCCACATATGGGGTATCAGCATACTCAGGACAAATTGGACAACAACTTTTGGGGTCCAATTTCTCCTGTTACCCTTGGGAAAATAAAAAAATGGTGACTAAAAGATCACGTTTGTGGAAAAAATACGACTTTTTATTTTCACGCCCGGGCGTTATAAACTTCTGTGAAGCACTGGGGGTTCAAAGTGCTCACCACACATCTAGATAAGTTCCTTAGGGGGTCTAGTTTCCAAAATGGTGTCATTTGTGGGGGGTTTCCACTGTTTAGGTACATCAGGGGTTTTCCGATCGCGACATGGTGTCCGATCTCAATTCCAGCCAAAAATGTCAAATGGCGCTGCTTCCCTTCCGAGCTCTGCCATGCGCCCAAATAGTGGTTTACCCCCACATGTGGGGTATCAGCGTACTCAGGACAAATTGCACAATAACTTTTAGGGTCCTATTACTCTTGGAAAAATAAGAATTGAGGGTGAAAAGATCATTTTTGTGGAAAAAATATGATTTTTTTAATTGTACCGCTGTACGTTATAAACCTCTGTAAAGCCCTTGTGGGTTCAAAGTTCTTCACACATATCTAGATAAGTTCCTTGGGGGGTCTAGTTTCCAAAATGGGGTCACTTGTAGGGGGTTTCCACTGTTTAGGTACATCAGGGACTCTCCAAACGTGACATGGCGTCCGATCTGAATTCCAGCCAATTTTGCATTGAAAAAGTCAAACGGCGCTCCTTCCATTCTGAGCTCTGCCATGCCCCGAAACAGTCGTTTCCCACCACAAATCAGGTATCAGCGTACTCAGGACAAATTGCACAATAACTTTTGCAGTCCAATTTCTCCTGTTACCCTTGGTAAAATAAAAAAAAAATGAACCTGAAGTATTTTTTTTGTGAAAAAAAGTTAGATGTTCATTTTTTTTAAATATTCAAAAAAATTCCTGTGATGCACCTAAAGGGTTAATAAACTTCTTGAATGTGGTTTTGAGCACCTTAAGGGGTGCAGTTTTTAGAATGGTGTCACTTTTGGGTATTTTCTATCATATATACCCCTCAAAGTGGCTTCAAATGTGATGTGGTCCTAAAAATAAAATGGTGTTGTAAAAATGAGAAATCGCTGGTCAACTTTTAACCCTTATAACTTCCTAACAAAAAAAAATTTTGGTTCCAAAATTGTGCTGATGTAAAGTAAACATGTGGGAAATGTTAGTTATCAAGTTTTTTGTGTGCCGTATCTCTGTGATTTAAGGGCATAAAAATTCAAATTTGGAAAATTGCAAAATTTTCAAAATTTTTGCCAAATTTCCATTTTTTTCACAAATAAACGCAAGTTATATGAATGAAATTTTACCACTAACATGAAGTACAACATGTCACGAGAAAACAGTGTCAGAATCACCGGGATCCATGGAAGCGTTTCAGAGTTATAACCTCATAAAGGGACAGTGGTCAGAATTGTAAAAATTGGTCCGGTCATGAACGTGCAAACCACCTTTGGGGCTTAAGGGGTTAAAGTTGACCTGAGATTTCTTATTTTTCCAACAAAATTTACAAAACCATTTTTTTAGGGACCACCTCACATTTTAAGTGAGTTTGGGGGTCAATATAACCGAAAATACCCAAAAGTGACACCATTCTACTAACTGCACCCCTCAAGGTGTGCAAAACCACTTTCAAGAAGTTTATTACTCCTCCAGGTGCTTCACGAGAACTAAAGCAGTCTGGAAGGAAAAAATTAACATTGTTGGGCAATTTATCCTAAGTACATCATGAGTATGTGGGGGAAAACCACTGTTTGGGTGCATGGCAGGGCTCAGAAGGGAGATAGCACCGTTCGACTTTTTGAACGCAAAATTGGCTGGAATCAATGGTGATGCCGTGGCACGTTTGGAGATCCCCAGATGTACCTAAACAGTGGAACCCCCCAATTCTAACTCCAACCCGAACCCCAACACATCCCTAACTCTAATCCCAGCCCTAACTGTAATTACAACCATAGCAACAAGCCTAACCCTAGTCCATCCCTAACTTTAGCCCAATCCTAACCCTAGCCCCATCCATAACACTAGCCCAAACCTAACCCTAATTTTTGCCCAATCGTAAATTTAGCCCAACCCTAACTTTAGCCCAACCCTAACTTTTGCCCGACTCTAACCCTAATGGAAAAATGCAAATAAATACTTTTTTTATTTTACTATTTTTACCTACCTAAGGGGGTGATAAAAGGGTTTGATTTACTATTTTTTTTATTTTGATCACTGTGATAAGGTCTATCACAGTGATCAAAATTAACCAATAGGAAAAATTTCCTATTGTTGCTGGGTGTCGACTGGCAGATCTCAGCAGGTACATTGCGCATGCACCCTCCATTTTCCTTCTGAACGAAGACGCAGGTGGCAAGAGGACTTCAAGGGGAGATGCAGGGACTGCGGAGTTACTTGGGGAATCAGATGACCCCATTTCTCTCTCCTCTGATGTGCGATCATATCAGAGGAGAGAGAAATTAAATGAGAAATCATGAATAATGGCGATTGCAACACTGGGGTTGATAAAAACCTATCCGAATCATGTTCTCTGGGGACTCGGCTACCCCCGGTAGCCGAGACCCCAGAGAAATTACCAGTCTGGGGGGCACTATACACTTACTTCTCAGTGGTGTTAAAAATCTGTGCTGAGGCATAAGTACCTTTAACTGTCGCTGCTAAAAGGTGTATCAGCATCATTAAGGGGATAAAGGCAGGGTGCAAGGGTTGCTGTCACAGCTGACCCTAAAGTTTAGGGGTGCCCAATAGGTCAGTTTGATTCACATGATAAAGGCAATATCATTTAAGAACTGAGATAATTGCGGACTTTATTGGAGATTTTGCATTGAGGCTCAGTCTTTTAGCTTCACCACTTGTATCAAATCTTTTTCATTATCCTTTATAGTTTTGTGTGACAGATGACTTTTAAAAAAAAGAGTTCAAAATCAATCACACAACGAATAAGAAAACATAACTTATATGCTGCAAGTGTCGTTAATTGGAGAATGAAGGTGTTCCAAATAAATGTTGATACAACCATTTTCCATTACTCTTATCTCCATTTTATTAGAAGTGTGTTCAGAAAAACTATATACTGAAGGATTATACAGAAACATATTTTCACATTTTATAAGGACAAGCATGTTGCATTGCATGGTAGTAATGTCAGTCTTCTTCTCGGTTGATAAAAGGTTTTATAAAGGATACTTAAAAGTGAAAAACGAAGGTACATGCTGCATTTTCTGTTTCTGTATTAGCTGCTCAGCATTTTTCTCTGTTTTGTGGTTGATATGTTGTACTTTATCAAAGGCACTAAGCAATTTAAATGTTTTAGCTCATTACTTTGGATGGACAGCACGGGTCATTAGAGAGCCAATGAAAATATTTAATCCTTCCATTAGTCTTTGCAAGTTTAAATTACAAATTGAGGTCCCAACGTTTTCCATCTGCAATGCAGCACAATTCAATAACCACAAAGGTGTTACCAAAGTAAACGTTTTAGGGATTTAATGTGTGATGCTTTATGAATGTGATTTGTACAGCATGTCTAATTTTAATTGGCATTTGTATTGTTCCTAATAAACTGTTCTTTAATATATTGGAAGTGATAGTGTCCTGTCATGTAGTCAAAGAACCATAGGAGGCTTCATGTTTGGAAATTAGAGGAAATGAAGGTTTTTTTACAAATATGTAGAAATTGCAACTAGGCAAATGCAGTACAGAAATCCTCTTAGACTATTCACATGTCCAATTGTCATCCATTTGCATCAACTCTAATGTAAAAAACAAACAAACCTGGATCTGTTAAAAAATGGAGCAAAAACCATTTCACTTTGAAACCAAAAATTCAGTTTTTGAATGGATCCATTTAAAAAAAAAGAAAAAGAAAAAAAAGGTCCATTTTAAAATACACACTTTCGTTTTCACTGTTTTTTGCTTCTATTCTGCTTGCAATTGTTCTCCTTATTCTAGGGGTGTCTTTAAACATTTCTAGTGTTCTGGGCATGTACTGTGCTAAAAAAACAGTTCAATTAATGACTGATATAATAGATAGTGAGTAAGAAACTTGGCACTCAAATTGCAGTGAATTAAACAAGTTCTTTAATGGATATCCAATTAGTTGTTAACATTTTGGTCGTAGCATTGGACCTTCATCAGGATTTCTTGCTGTGTGGAATTTTTCCTATTCTCTGCCGGATAACAGCGTTATGGTAATTCCAACCTCCAAAATGTCCTTTATTTCCAAGTTTCGTGTTCTCTTAATACGATACCATTTAATTTACTTTTCCCTCTGGATCTTGGTTTCATCTACCTCCACTTACACCCAGAATAGATAATGAGCTGTCAGTAATTTTTTAGATAATTTTCTCACAAAGCGATGAACATATTTCATTCAATTTGAATTGAATTCTACTAAAATTTTACAAAAGTTCTGTATTTTCTAGAATTCAGATTGTTTTTGCAATTCACTCTGCACAAATTCAACAAAATGGCAGCAATTTTGCTGAAACAAAGAGGGCCTGGCAAACATAAAACAAATTATAATGATCACCTCACCACTCACTTGTCCGACTGTTCCCGCAGTCAACCCTCCAGTCTTTGGTGCCTCTTATTTTTTACTTTGCCCATTGTACATATTCTATTTGGGATTCTTTACTTCAGGCCATAGTTTTTGAGTCCAGTAGACCTTGGACTGAACATTGCAACATTGCAGCGTTACAACCCATTTCGTCAAAGTGAGGACCTGATGTGCCCGCTCGATGATCTTTGAAGCCTATAGAAGATGGTCACAGAAAATGCATGTAAAGGGGAATACAAAAAGAAGAGGGGCCAAAAAACAGCGTGCAAAGAAGGAATGGAAAAAGAAGATGTCCCAGATGCACAGTGAGGGGAATATTATTATTTTTTTACATCCTATGTTAACTATGCTCTGCTCAGGAGTCTGGAAAGACCCCAGAGCATAATAAGGAAGATTCAATTAGCAAATAAAACCTTTGATTTAATTTGAATTTCCCTGTAAAATCCACATGATTTAGTTATTTCTAATGTCGCCAGATCTGTTAATCTCAAGTCATGGACCATCTCTTTATCTATTCAGGCCCTTCACTGTCACTGGAACAATCAGTAGATTTGGTTTCCAGTACCATCTCTATGCTGATGACACCCAATTATACGCTTCTTCTCCTGACATCACGCCAGCCTTTCTAGAAAACACTGGCGATTGTCTAAACGCTGTGTCTAATATCATGTCCTCACTATATCTGAAACTGAACCTATCAAAGACTGAACTCCTTGTGTTTCCTCCCGCTACTAATGTACCTACACCCGACATTGCCATTTCCGTCTGTGGTTCCACTATTACTCCCCAGCAACATGCCCGCTGTCTTGGGGTCATACTTGATTCCGAGCTTTCCTTTGCCCCCCACATTCGATCACTGGCTCGCTCTTGTCATCTGCACCTCAAAAACATTTCTAGAATTCGACCTTTTCTTACTTTTGACTCTGCAAAAACTCTTACTGTTTCTCTTATTCATTCTCGTCTCGACTATTGTAACTCTCTTCTAATCGGTCTCCCTCTTACAAAACTCTCCCCTCTCCAATCTGTCTTGAATGCTGCAGCCAGGATCATATTCCTCACCAATCGTTACACCGATGCCTCTACCTTGTGCCAGTCATTACACTGGCTACCCATCCACTCCAGAATTCAGTATAAACTTATTACCCTCACCCACAAAGCCCTCCATGGCTCAGCACCACCCTACATCTCCTCCCTTGTTTCAGTATACCACCCTACCCGCGCCCTCCGTTCTGCTGATGACCTGAGGTTAGTATCCTCAATAGTCAGAACCTCCCACTCCCGTCTCCAAGACTTTACACGTGCCGCGCCAATTCTTTGGAATGCACTTCCCAGGTCAATACGATTAGTCCCCAGTCCCCACAATTTTAAGCGTGTCCTGAAAACGCATTTATTCAGACTGGCCTATCGCCTCAACACATTAACCTAACCTATCCCTGTGTGGCAGAGCCAAAAATTTTACCATAACCAGGTTCCCAGCATCATGTTCCCACATGCTTTATGCATCCATTAGCCCTCTGTGTCTGTACTGTTACACACTTAACATTATGGCTGGTCCATACAATCAGGGCAACTGTTACCACCCACCTTTCGTGTCTACCTCTTTCCTCATAGACTGTAAGCTTGCGAGCAGGGCCCTCACTCCTCTTGGTATTTGTTATAATCTACTGTATGTGATTATTGTTATGCTGTAATGTCTATTGTCTGTACAAATCCCCTCTGAAATGTAAAGTGCTGCGGAATATGTCGGCGCTATAAAAATAAAATTTATTATTATTATTATTCACTGTAATAACATTGTCCAGGGTGTTCTTTTTTAAATACATTACATTGTAGAATTAAGGAACACAAGCAAATTTAAGGCTACATTTGTACATCTGTATGGCATGTCCTAGTGTTTTTATCTTGGACAGCACACTAACCCATAGACTTTCATTGAGCCATGCACACAGCAAATTTTAAAAACTTGTCCATGTCTCATGTCCTATTCTCTTTAGTTTTGTAGATCAGACCAGCCCATTAAAATCTATGAGGATGAGTGAGACATGGATTAAACCAGGAAGACATTATTTATAGTTGTGCTTTATTCCATCTTAGTTCAATCTGATTTAACTAATCCATTGTTGCGTCAGTAAAAATAAACATATGAGTAAAAATTGGTGCAACCAGGAAGCAACGAGGATTACACCAGAGAAAAAAAATGACTCATTTCCTGGATGGTAACACTCACCTGGATGTGTGAATCTAGCCTAAGAGGAATGTTTTAAAAGAAAAAAATTGGAGTCATTTTCTTAAGTTTTGCCATAGTGGAGTTTGTTGAGAACAAAAAAACCCATAAAAATAATCAATGTAAATCAAAATTAATATCACATGGAGGTCTGGATTTGGAATGAAACTCAATCAAAGTGGGAAATCAAATTACAGGCTAATTCAACTTCAGTGGAAATCATAGAATGATAGAATGGTAGAGTTGGAAGGAACCTTATGGGCCATCTGGTCCAACAGCCTGCTCAAAGCAGGATTCACTAAATCATACCAGACAGATGTCTGTCCCGCCTCTGTTTGAAGACTCACCACCTTTCATGGCAGCCTGTTCCACTCATTGATCACCCTAAAAAAAGTTTTTTCTAATATCTAATTTGTGTCTCCTCCCATTCAGTTTCATCCCATTGCCTCTAGTCTTTCCTTGTGCAAATGAGAATAAAGATGATCCTTCTAGAATGTGACAGCCATTCAGATATTTGTAGACAGCTATTAAGTCTCCTCTCAATCTTCTTTTTTGCAAGCTAAACATTTCCAAATCCTGCAACCATTCCTCGTAGGACATGGTTTGCAGACCGGTCACCATTCTGGTCGCTCTTATCTGAACTTGCTCCAGTTTGTTGATGTCTTTTTTAAAATGTGGTGCCCAAAACTAGACACAGTATTCCAGATGAGGTCTGACCAAAGAGAAGTAGAGGGCAATAATGACTTCATGTTATCTAGACTGTATGCTTCTGTTAATACTGTCTAGAATTGCATTTGCCTTTTTTGCTGCTGCATCACACTGTTGACTCATGTTCAGTCTGTGATCTATTAGTATAGCCAAGTCTTTTTCACATGTGCTGTTGCTTAGCCCTATTACTCCAATTCTGTATATGCTTTTTTCAATTTTATTGCCCAGATGTAGTACTTTGCATTTTTCCCTGTTAAAAACCATTCTGTTAGCTGCTGCCCACTGCTCCAGTTTATCTATATCTTTTTGAATCCTCTCTCTTCTCTAGTATTAGCTATCCCTCCTAGCTTTGTGTCGTCTGCAAATTTAATGCCTGGATTAAAGCATTAGTCAACTACTGGACAATCTATGGTGCAATGTGTCATTGGTGGATGGAAGAGATATGATGTCCCAGATGTGCTTGATTGGATTCAGGTCTGGGGAACAGTCCATAGCATCAATGTCTTCATCATGCAGGAACTGCTGACACACTTCAGCCACATGAGGCCTTCATCAGAAGGAACTCGGGGCCAACTGCATCTGCATTTGTTCTCAAAATGGGTCTGAGGATCTCAGATTTTACTCAGGGTATCACTGGCTAGTACATAGTGGGCTGTGCATCCCTCCAAAGAAATGCCTTTCCACCACTGCCAAATCGGTCACTGGAAGATGTTGCAGGCAGCAGAACATTCTCCATGGCTTTTCCAGACATCTGTCATATGTGCTCAGTATTATCCTGCTCTCATCCGTGAAGAGCACAGTGGGCCATTGTCGAATCTGCCAATCTTGGTGGTCTCTGGTAAGTGACAATCACCCTGCATGGTGTTCAGCTGTAAGCACAACACTTACTTCTGGATGTTGAGCCCTCATACAACTCTCATGGAGTCTTTTTCTGACAGTTTGAGCAGACACATGGATTATAGTGGCCTGCTGGAAGTCTGTAATAATAAGATATGATGTCGCTGGAACATTCCAGAATCTCACATTGTTACACCAGAGAATTAGATTTCTGATTGCCACATGCTGCAAAGGTGACCCCCTCCTCCTTCCCCCGTAGCCCTTCCACACACACACCAGTGTCTCCCTGCCTGCAGCTCTGTGAAATCTGAGACTCAAGTGAGGATTCTTCTCCCTTCCCCCCTAGCCAGGAAAGGATCTCTTTTGTTTAAGCACCATGCTGCTGAATAAAAGTGTGGGTGATATTAAAGAGACTGGATCACGAAAAAGAAACACCACAGAGATATAAAAATAACATCTCTGCGTAGAGCATAAAACCAGCTTTCTGGCCCATAATTTTCATGGTTTTAGCACCCCCAGAAACTGAGAAATGGATTCCTTCTAAACGGTGTGTCATAACTACTGCATGTTTGGCTTTCAATTATTGTATTCAGCAAACTACAAAGAATGATACCATGTGTGTTTATACAGGGTACCCTCTGCGGGATATAGTCATTATAAGTTTCGTAGTCAGAATTGTAGCTTAGAGAAAGAGGGAGTACTGACCCCAGACGGCCCCTTTTATGATGTCACAAATCCAAACCTATAAGGTACTTCCCCCCTGAAATTAGTCAGTCGAGCTGGAGGTTTCATGCCAACAGGACCCTCAGATGAGTGGGGACGTGTGGCTGCTGCCCCTCCCCCCACCACATGGTTAGCCTACAGACCATCTAAGCAACTGTAAGTTTGATTTCTGTCTTAATCCCATTTATTTTATATTTGCATTGTACATATCTAATGTCTCAACTTTGTAACATCTTTTATCTGTGTAATCACTGCCCTCCTTTTTTGGGAATAAATTATAAAACTTATTAGTCTGTCTTCATGCTCTAAGACAAATTTTATGTGCCTTTAAGATAATCATGCTACTGATTGGGTTGTCTTCGAACCCCTCTATTTAGTCTATAACTTAAGCAGAGAAATCTGGAACTGGTGGCGGCGAGGTGTGCTTTGGTTGGTTGGGCTAGCTGGCAGGGACGGAAGGGTTTTATAAGCTGATTGGGTGGCTGCGGCCAAAGCATTGATAACTCCCTCACTGCAGCGGCATAATCACCCGTGCACAACAAGCAGCCCATCCGGCGACTAATTATTCTAGGTGTAGTACCCTGACTGACCTGAGGATAAGGGGGCGCTGGAGAGCTGCGAGTTCAAAAGTGGAACTGAAAAGTGGGATATACATAAATCCCAGCAGTTCATGGAAGATTGTTAGCAGTGGTAGGACATCCAAAATAACCCCCCCTGCGATAAATTGTTAGGGCAAGACTAGCTTGTTGTCTTTTGTCACATGGTGCCAACGGAGGGATAACTAAGATAAGCCCCCTGCACCTGTGATAGCCGTGTGTCGGCAGTGCGTCGCATCCCTCAGTCCATGACGTACCGGTGTCAGCGGCGGGATCATGACAAAGTCATTTTGCAGGGCTCTGGCACTGCTCCTCCTTTTCCTCCTTGCACAAAGGAGGTGATAGTGGTCCTGCTGCTGGGTTGTTGCCCTCCTACGACCCCCTCCACATCTTGTGGTGTACAGGCCTGTTTCCTGTTATTTGTTCCATGCTCTGGACACTGTGTTGAATGAGACAGCGACCCTTCTTGCCATCTTGGAGGAGATGCACTACCTGAGCAACTTCTGTGGGTTGTAGACACCACCTCATGCTACTCTAGGGGTGAGAGCAATGACAAAATGGAGAAGTAACCAAAACTTCAGCCAAAAAGGATGAGAATAGAGAAACGGTCTGTGGTTACCCCCTGCAGAACCACTCCTTTATAGGGTTTGTCTTGCTAATTGCCTATCATTTCTACCTGAGCAGTATATATATATATATATATATATATATATATATATATATATATATATATATACAGTGGGGCAAAAAAGTATTTAGTCAGTCAGCAAAAGTGCAAGTTCCACCACTTAAAAAGATGAGAGGCGTCTGTAATTTACATCATAGGTAGACCTCAACTATGGGAGACAAACTGAGAAAAAAAATCCAGAAAATCACATTGTCTGTTTTTTTTTTTCATTTTATTTGCATATTATGGTGGAAAATAAGTATTTGGTCAGAAACAAGCAAACAAGATTTCTGGCTCTCACAGACCTGCAACTTCTTCTTTAAGAGTCTCCTCTTTCCTCCACTCATTACCTGTAGTAATGGCACCTGTTTAAACTTGTTATCAGTATAAAAAGACACCTGTGCACACCCTCAAACAGTCTGACTCCAAACTCCACTATGGTGAAGACCAAAGAGCTGTCAAAGGACACCAGAAACAAAATTGTAGCCCTGCACCAGGCTGGGAAGACTGAATCTGCAATAGCCAACCAGCTTGGAGTGAAGAAATCAACTGTGGGAGCAATAATTAGAAAATGGAAGACATACAAGACCACTGATAATCTCCCTCGATCTGGTGCTCCACGCAAAATCCCACCCCGTGGGGTCAGAATGATCACAAGAACGGTGAGCAAAAATCCCAGAACCACGCGGGGGGACCTAGTGAATGAACTGCAGAGAACTGGGACCAATGTAACAAGGCCTACCATAAGTAACACACTACGCCACCATGGACTCAGATCCTGCACTGCCAGACGTGTCCCACTGCTTAAGCCTGTACATGTCCGGGCCCGTCTGGAGTTTGCTAGAGAGCATTTGGATGATCCAGAGGAGTTTTGGGAGAATATCCTATGGTCTGATGAAACCAAACTGGAACTGTTTGGTAGAAACACAACTTGTCGTGTTTGGAGGATAAAGAATACTGAGTTGCATCCATCAAACACCATACCTACTGTAAAGCATGGTGGTGGAAACATCATGCTTTGGGGCTGTTTCTCTGCAAAGGGGCCAGGACGACTGATCCGGGTACATGTAAGAATGAATGGGGCCATGTATCGTGAGATTTTGAGTGCAAACCTCCTTCCATCAGCAAGGGCATTGCAGATGAAATGTGGCTGGGTCTTTCAACATGACAATGATCCAAAGCACACCGCCAGGGCAACAAAGGAGTGGCTTCGTAAGAAGCATTTCAAGGTCCTGGAGTGGCCTAGCCAGTCTCCAGATCTCAACCCTATAGAAAACCTTTGAAGGGAGTTGAAAGTCCATGTTGCCAAGCGAAAAGCCAAAAACATCACTGTTCTAGAGGAGATCTGCATGGAGGAATGGGCCAACATACCAACAACAGTGTGTGGCAACCTTGTGAAGACTTACAGAAAACGTTTGACCTCTGTCATTGCCAACAAAGGATATATCACAAAGTATTGAGATGAAATTTTGTTTCTGACCAAATACTTATTTTCCACCATAATATGCAAATAAAATGAAAAAAAAACTGACAATATGATTTTCTGGATTTTTTTTCTCAGTTTGTCTCCCATAGTTGAGGTCTACCTATGATGTAAATTACAGACGCCTCTCATCTTTTTAAGTGGTGGAACTTGCACTATTGCTGACTGACTAAATACTTTTTTGCCCCACTGTGTATATATATATATATATATATATATATATATATATATATATATATATATATAATTATTATTATTTTTTTTTTTTTTTGTTGCTGTGATTCGTTAGATTTTTCTGCTCTTAGGCAAAGTGTTGTTTGTCTTTAATGTTATTTTCTAAAATGAAAAAAAAGTTGTCACAAATTATCTCTATGAAAATGCTCATTTGTTAGCTATGTCCAAACATACAAAGCTTAATCTTTTCCCAACAAAAATGTGTCTTTTGTTGTCGCCGAGATATAAAAATCCCCACAGGCCTTACACACTTTTTACTTGGCTGTACAAGGATTGTAGAACAGCAACAAAAAGATGATTGCAATACGATTTCCTGAGCAGTAACAAGTTTAATTAAAAAATGTAAAGCTGAATGGAACCTGGTTAAAGTGGAAGTAGATTTTCGTTTAAGTTCCACTGTTGATATGTCATTGCTCTCTGTCACATTGAAAGTGATCGTAGTTTGTTATTATGGCTGAGCTTAGGCAGGTTCTGAGGTAGAGTTGACTAAAATACAATGCTTGAATGAGGAAGGTGCTGCCTGTATTCAGCATGTAACGTGCTATTGCACAAAGGAATGGAAATTAGTTTCTGACACTATGTAGATGAATAAAGCTTAGATCTCGATTCTTCCAAGCAGCATTCATTGATACCAAGGTCTCTTTCACAAGAAAATAAAAAATGCATTTTTTTTGTGTTTTCCTCTCTGTTACTTAAATGTTTTATTCAGCAGTATTTACTGCAGGTGATCTATCATGTACCATAATGATACTTAACACTACTATATATTAACCATATGAAAACAGTTCATGATAAAATCTAGAAATATAGTATTTAAAGTGCTAAGTTTCTAAATAATAAGTATATTTTTGATGAATATTTAGGCTAACTCAACCATCTTCATCATTAAATTAAATATGTGGGGCAGAGATAGCAGTCATCTTTGTCCCTGGCTCATGATGTGACCCAAAACTCTCTAAAATATTAGAATATATCATTATCATACAAGAAAAGTTAGACATCTCCAAATTAGGAAGCCAGGAGGCAGAGGTACAGCATTATCCTGGACATACAACATATGAAGATACAGCTGCCTTAAGGCATTGGCACACAAACGGGAGCCTTAAAAAATAATGTTATATTTCTGTGTGAGCAGGTTGTGGGATGCAGTGACGGACAGGAGGCAGAGCAAGGGTTAACAATTTTTTAATGAACAGGGAATACTCCAGAGAGGTAATGAGTTAAATAGGGGAATAAACAGTCTAATTGCAAAAGAATATGCAGAGTTCAGGAACAATGAAGCAGGTAATGGCAGTTCTTGTGAAACACTTGTGTCAGAAGTTCCTCAGACTGTGACTCCTGCTGGGAAGTCAATAGCGCCAGTAATGGTTGGCACAGTGTTTTTTCCAATGGGGTCCTGTGGGCATTAATGCCTCGTCGGTCTCCCATACCTTCCGCTGCCCCTAGTCCATATGCTGCAGTGGCTGAAAAGGGTGCAAGCTACAGTCTTGTATGAGCCCAACATGGCTCAGCAAATATAAACTGACAAATCTCAGGGAAAGTGTCAGTCCCGTACCCGGTCCCTCCAATGTGCACGTGTGCTGTACTCACGTGCCCAAAGTGTTTGGCACCTTGTTCTCTGTAGTCACTGGCACACTGCATCTCTCTCTGTCTGTCTCTAATCCCCGCTGTTGGCGGAGGGAGACGGTGAACACTGGCCTGCATGCTGCTGATGCTCCCAGAATGGAGCACTCCTCTGCCTGGCTACTGCTGAGCACACGGCTTCCCTCTACAGACTTCAGAGGACCTTGTCAGTGTGGTCTGTCATGGTGCTGATGCTGTGTGGGGAACTTGTTCTGCCCTGGATTGGCACCAAGCTCTTCTCTGCTGTGCGAGCTTTCTGCTTTATATGCCCCCACCCTCGACGGTCAGGAGGTTGGTCCGGCTCACTATTGCTTCCCCCAGGGAACAGGGGATGCAGCCTTATCAGTTCTGGACCCTGCACACAGGTACTTGTGGTCTGGTTGTCCCCCTTAAATGTGCTTCAAAGTAACATCCAGTCTTCTGTATTTTCACATAATATGTCATAAGTAGAGATTATCAAATTAGTTGAATTGAATTCTACTCAAATATACTAAAATTCAGCATTTTTGAGAAATTTTTGTAAGTTCACTTAGACCGGTTTCAGCAAAATGGTGGCCGGCTGGCCACCATTTTGGTAAAAGATTACAAAAAGCTTATATTCACCTAACCTCTTACTTATCCATCCACTCTGCTGCTTCTTGGCCATTAGAGCCACCACTTCTTTCCCACCATCCTGTTTTCTATCAGTCATCGATTTGGCAAAGTAGAATATTGTCATGATCATAAATATTTCTACGACATCCCTGATGTATTCTATAGCACACCTGTTGACACGTCGTCCACCTCTATTTATGGAACATGCACAACAGTCAGCTCGGTCTTTATTAAAATAATTTTAAAGCACCAAAAAAATCCCTTTATTCAGCAAAAACTGTTAGGATTTTTTATGTTATGTTTATGTCTTAAATGCTTACCTAAATTTTATATACCTTAAAATGTCTTATATTCAAAGCAGTATAGTGGCCTGCTCATCACAGGTCATATGATATCAGTGGCAATTGTCTAGTGACAGCAGTGGCATCACAATAGTTATACCATTCTTTTGGTTACTGCAGTCATGCAGATCTCAACATCTCATTGTCCTGCAATGAAAGCATCAAGTGATGGGAAGGAAGATGGTAATCAAGGTACAAGATATACAAAATATGTTTAGTAAATATTTTCAAAGGAGCTTGATTGTTGGAAATTTTTAGGGGGTAGAAAACCCTTTTGAAGGTGTTTTGTGGGTTCAGAAAATTGATGGGCTATTCTATGCATAAAACATCAATATCAGACTGTGCAAACAGGTGTAATTCCAGCTCACCTTGGTTCAAGCTTTCAGTCATTTTCAGCATGGAAATGCTACTCCTGTCACTTGTGGCCAAAGACTACATAGCAAGTAGAGTATTTTCCAGCTGATTATTAAATTAAATATTTCAAAAACTTTTTATCCATATCATAGAAATTGGCATTCACAATACATTAAATCCATGCATGATGCAGTGTCCAAAACTACATCAGGCATGGATTTATTGTAAGTGCCAATTTTTACAACATGAAATATAAGTTTTAAAAATCTTTTAATCAATAATCAGCTGGAAAATCTATTTGTTATGCAATATCAGATTGTGCATATCTGATTCTCAGTACCTCACTGATTAGTTGCTAGGATGGTCACAACACTCGACTGAGCGCCACAAACCCTTTGAAAGCTGATTGTAGAGTGCTGAGTGTCAAACCCTCACAGATCTAATATTAATGGTTTAGCCTGAGGATAGACCTTAGGCCGGGGTCACATGTACGAGTGCAATGCGAGAAACTAGTGTGAGTCTCTCACCTCAATACTGGGCACTGCCGCCAGAACTCGGGACCGGAGTCGGCTGCATGTATTTCTATGCAGCTGAACTCTCTGGTCCAAACCACAGTGCCGAATAGTGTTGAGCGATACCTTCTGATATCGGGAAATATAGGATCGGATTGGATCGGACCTATACCCCAAAAATATCGGATATCGCCGATTCCGATACCGGAAGCCAATGCAAGTCAATGGGACACAAATATTGGAATGAAAATAAACCCTCACTTTCCTTGTAGGTTAATTCTACAAGAAGGAAAACAACTAAGAATAATGTAGAATGTATTGGGGAGAAGGAAGAGACATTAAAGGCATAGAGGTTTAGCCCAATCAAATGGAATAGCAGGAATTATGGAATTATTTTTTTTTAAGACGTTCGGAGTTGCAAAGATATTGACTATGTTAAGCTTTTTTATATTTTGTCACATATTTATGTTTCACTACTTCCATGCTCTTCACCTTCTTTTTTACTTCTCCCACACTTTCTCCTTCATCATCCTCTTCAGGGTCATCTTCTTGGTCTTCTTGGGGTGGTCTCCAGGGTTGTCGTCTCCAGAGTCGTCATTTTCGGGGTCGTCGTCTTCTTCGGAGTGGTCTTCAGGGTCATCGTCTTTAGGGTCGTCGTCAGGGAGATCCAGAGTGATTACCAAAAACCATTTCAAAAAGCTTGAACTTGGAAATGTAGCAGAAGGTACAAGAAGGCTGAGGAACTGCTGAGAACCAGCTGACGGTACTGGAACCTGGATGGGTAGCCGAAGGTACAAGAGCCAAAGGAACTACCGAGGACCAGCTGATGGTACTGGAACCCGGTTACTAAGCAGGGGGTACCTGTGCCAGAAAGCAGTACCAAGGACCAGTAGACGTTGGTGGAACTCAGATACCAAGAAGGAGGCACCTAAGCCAAAGGCTCTGCCTGGAACCAGCTGACGTTACTGGAACCCAGGGGGACATATTCAAGATTGACTTACAAAGAACCAGCTAATGGTACTGGAAGTCAGATAGGCAGCAGAAGGTACACATGAAAAAAAAGTTGCAAGGCCATGAGCCGGCCGGAGTTACCGAAACCCACAGTCCTACAGGGGGAGCTTGTCCTATTGGCACTACGGAACCAGCCTTCATTGCCAGATCCCGCAGCCCACATAGGAAGCACCTAAACTGCAGGCACCATAGAGTCCGCTAACCCGACCGCAACATGACAGTACAACGTATTGGAGGCAAAGTGATGTTGACACTACCCGGAAACAGCTGGCATGCTGGAACCAGGCTGGGCAGGAAGGAGAACCCGTGTCAAAGACACTTCTGAGCAGCAACTGGCAGTGTTGGAGCCCAGGGATTACAGTAGTGTAGCCAGAGGCCTAATTGGAGCAAGTTTAATATCTGTAGTAGTGTGAATGTGGACAGAGCAGGAGAAATTGACGGACACACAGCAGGGGATCAGCTGACGTTACTGAACCCCAATAACACTGGAGTATGTGTTGACTGTGCAGACGGCACTTGGGAGCAGCAACTGGCGGTGTTGGAGCCCAGGGATTACAGTTCAGGTGGTAGAAACATGAACACAACAGGAGACCGGGATACTGTTGCCAACCAATTATTTAATCTGGAAGAGGACTGGCAAATTCCTGCGAGATCCAGGCCTTGTTCATTTTCAGAAAAGTAAGCCGGTCAACGTTATCGGAGGATAGTCGCATGCGACGGTCTGTTAGTACACCACCTGTGGCACTAAAGACACGTTCTGATAATACACTAGCAGCAGGGCAAGCCAGCACCTCCAATGCATACTGGCTAAGCTCTGGCCATGTATCCAGCTTAGAGACCCAAAACTTGAAGGGGGAAGAGCCGTGTGGGAGAACACTGAGAGGGCAAGACATGTAGTCTGTCACCATCTGACGGAAACATTGCCTCCTGCTGACTGGAGCTGTCTGTGATGGTGTAGACATTTGTGGCGGGGACACAAAACTTTGCCACATTTGGGCCATACTGGTCTTGCCTTGTGCTGAGGCGCTGCTTCTGCTCCCTCTTTGTGCAGAGCTTCCTCCACTGCCTCGA
Source organism: Dendrobates tinctorius (assembly GCF_039654945.1). NCBI lineage: Eukaryota > Metazoa > Chordata > Amphibia > Anura > Dendrobatidae > Dendrobates > Dendrobates tinctorius. The sequence continues at coordinate 15,347,146 of NW_027361699.1, forward strand.
CGCACTGAGCTGCTTTGTAAAGCACTAGCAGCACTGCTCTCGGGTGGAATGGAGAACATGATGGAATGCACCAGTGTGTCTTGGTACTCCCGCATGTTACGCTCCCGGTTCAACGGTGGTATGAGGTTTTGTAAGTTGTCCTGGTAGCGAGGATCTAGGAGGGTGTACACCCAATAATCAGCCATGTTGAGAATGTGGGCAATGCGGCGGTTGTTTCTCAGGCACTGCAGCATGAACTCAACCATGTGCTGCAGGCTGCCAACTGGCCAAGAAACGCTGTCCCCTGCTTGAGGTGTCATCTCTGCCTGCTCTGCATCACCCCACCGTTGCTCTACATACTGACTACTAGAGCATTGTGTACCTCCCTCCTCTGGACAGATGTCTTCCTCCTCCATTGACTCCTCCTCATCCTCCTCACAAAGTGTCCCCTGCCTAGGCCTTTGTGAGGAACCACGTTGCGCAGACTGTCCAGAAGCAGATGGCATTTGTGACTCCTCATCCTCCACCTCTTCCACAACCTCCTTCCTTAGTGCTTTCAGTGTTTCTTCAAGCAGGCAGATAAGGGGGAGAGTCATGCTGACTAGTGCATCATCTGCACTCACCATCCGCGTGGAATCATCGAAGGCATGCAAAACGTGGCAGATGTCCTTCATAGTGGCCCACTCAGTGGTGGTGAAGTGTGAACGGCGCGCAGTGCAACGTGTTTGCGCCTGATGCAGCTGGTACTCCATTACTGCTGCCTGCTGCTCACACAACCTCTCCAACATATGTAATGTTGAATTCCACCTGGTGGGTAGGTCACATATGTTGCGATGTTCCGGAAGGCGGAATCGGCGCTGCAGAGCTGCAATGCGCGATCTTGCCATGCTGGAACGCCGCAAGTGAGCGCACTCTATGCGGACCTTGTGCAGCAGTGCATCAAGATCCGGATAGTTCCTCAAAAAACTCTGCACGACCAAGTTGAGCACATGTGCCAGACATGGGATGTGAGTGAGGTCGCTTAGGCCCAGAGCTGCCAGCAGATTTCGGCCATTGTCACACACTACCATGCCTGGCTGGAGATTCGCTGGCACAAACCACACGTCGCTCTCCTGTTTGATGGCATTCCAGAGCTCCTGCGCTGTGTGGCTTCGATTCCCCAAAGAAATCAGTTTCAATATGGCCTGTTGACGTTTGGCCACGGCTGTGCTCATATCAGTCGTAACAGGTAAGCGTTAACGGGTCCATGTGGAGGTAGACTGACGGTTCCTGCAGTGCTGATTCTGAGGAACTGGAGTATGAGGAGGAGTCTATGTGTACAGACTGGATTCCTGCAATCCTTGGAGTTGGCAGAACACGTACAGTGCCACTCTCAAGATCTGTACCCGGCTCCACAACATTTACCCAATGGGCATTGAGGGAAAGATATCGTCCCTGTCCATGGTTACTGGTCCACGCGTCGGTGGTCAGGTGGACCTTGCTACTGACGGCGTTTAGTAGCGCATGTTTAATTTTTCCCTCCACATGCTTTTGCAGGGCAGGGACAGCTTGCTTGCTGAAATAAAAGCAGCTGGGCACGTTGTATTGTGAGACTGCCAATGCCATGAAGATACGGAAGGTGTCAGTCTCCATCGCCTGAATGAGAGCATTTCAAGGGGCAGTAGTTTTGCAATGCCAGCATTCAGAGCCTGTGCTCGGGGGTGGTTTGCTAAGTATGGGCACCTTTTCTCCCATGCCTGTGCTACCGATGGCTGTAGACTGGCCTGGGAGTGTGAGGATGACAGGGAACGTGATGCTGTGGGTGGAATGACACTGTGTCTCTGTACAACAGCGCCAGAGGTTCTTCCATGGTGATCCTGTGAGGAAGCCGAACCAGCTGTGTGTGAGCAGGAGGAAGAGGCTACAACATGAGCTGAATAGGTGGTAGGTGGCACTGTAGGTTGGCCTAGGTCTTCAGTGAGTCTTTGTAACTCCACCACGTGCTTGGTCCGCACATGTTTCCACATATTTGTGGTATTGAGGTTGCTGACACTTTTCCCTCTTTTCACTTTCTGATTACACAGCTTGCATTTGACAAAGCAAATATCATCTGCAACTGTGTCAAAAAAGGACCAGGCACTGCAAGTCTTGGGAGCGCCCGTTTTGGGTTTTGGAAGAGGCATGCTCCTAATGGGTGCCTAAGTGGAGGCTACAGGCAGCCAAGTCTGCCCCCTCCCTCTCCCTCCTTTTTTGGCCTTTCGGGGAATCTCTTCCTCAGAGCTGCTCCCACCACCTTCCTGTACCTCACGCCATGATGGGTCAAGGACCTTATCATCTACACTACCCACTTCAAACGACTGCTTCTCCTGGGTAGTCTCAACAGCACAGTACACACCAGAAAGTGGCACCTGAGTCTCCTCATCAGATGCATACTGAGGTGTGCTGACCATAGGTACTGGCCCACCCGGCTCTTCAGATTCAGAGAGACAAAGCTGTTGCGCATCACTGCATACTACCACTTCTTCAAATTCTAGAATGCTGCTTGGCTGGCCCCCTCTTTCCAAGCCAACAGATTCAGAGAACAGAAGTAGAGATGGCTCCTGTCCAGGGCTCTCTGACTGCCTGGGCAATTTGGCAGGTGGTGAAGAGACAGATGGGTGCTCTTCAGTGCTCTGGACCTGAGAGGATCTGGAACTAATTGAAGTCAATGCGTTATCTGCCATCTATCCGACAGCAGCTTCAATTTGTTCGTCCCGCAGCAGTGGGGTACGGTGAGCTCCTACAAAGCTGCGCAAAAGGCACTGTTCCCTGGGAAAACTGGGGGATGCTGAGTCACTGGTGCCTGTTATGAGTTCATTTTCCCCTTCACCATTGAGGTCTGATGAACTCACTCTTCTGGTGAAGGAAGGTAGTGAGGCTGATTACCAAACAACTGAGCTGGTAGAGGATGACTGGGTGACGGGAATTGCTGACTGAATATAAGGCAGCCGACGCCCTTCTGCCTCGCTGGTGATTTCTCTGAGGGATTCTAGGAGACCAGTCTGATTCCTGCTCCTCAAAAGCTAAGTATTCTGCCTTGCTTTTTGCATTTGTGTTTTGTTTTTATTTTGCCTTGATTTTCTGGATTCTGCCATTCCCTGCTGGGGTGAGCTGAATTCCTTTGTGTCTTTTTGCTCTGTCTTCAGAAAATACCTGAGTACTGACATAGTCTTTTTGAAGCCTAGCGTCTTCAGGGCCTTTTTCCCTGTCAGTCTGTTGGCTCTTGTTTTGATAGGGTTTTTGGCGGATTGCAGACAGCAGCTTTTCTATCCTGTCCTATCTAGTTAGACTGAGCAAATGATGGGGCTCAAGCTATCTTTTTATCTGTGTTAGTGTTTTTTCTTCTTGCTTCACTGTCATTATATGTTGGGGGCTGCCTATTGCTTTGGGGTCTGCTCTGGGGCAGTTTAGATTTCCCTTTCTGTCTTTAGGCTATGTAGTTCTCCGGCTGTGATTGAGGGGTCTAGGGCACCGTAGGAACCCCCCACGGCTACTGCTAGTTATTGTTGATAGGTTCAGGGGTCTGCAATCCGATAGCTGCCAACTTCTCTGGTTTTCTGGACTTAGCTAGCATTTCTGTTTTTGCCTCCTACGGTGACTCGTTCATAACAGGTGCCCGCAGCAGGCACAGTATCCCCACATCCTCTCCCTGCAGATACTCCACACCCACGACCACGTGCCTTACTCCCTGCCTTCTTCATCTTGGTAGACTGATAAAGATAGGCAGAAAAGTACTAAGGGCTTAGTGTGCTTATTCCTGAACAGCTGCTAACAGGTATAAGAAACACTAATTTTATAAAGTGTGGACTAGACTTTAATATGAGCTAATGTGGCCTACACAACTGTAAAGTGGAGTGTTTGGTGAACTTTATTAACTTTTTTTTCACAAAAAGACACTGGATGTGCCCAAAGATATAAAACCGATAGTATCACAATCTTTTTGTAGCTATTGCAATGCAGGAAGGTAACCTACAATGCAATAGATGAGGCTCCAAAAAATAGGCTAATACTAATCTGTCTGGGACTGCAGGGCACAAGCCAGCAGAAAGGCTCCTCTATCTACTCCTATATAGTGTTTGCAAATATGCTAGCTGGATACGGATGGAACCACACTAATAAGAGAAATCTGGAAAAATGAGCAGCACTAATGCAAAAAGGACAATGTATGAGGCAGTGACACACGCTGAGAGGACTACAACCGGAGGTGGCTGCCTCCCAAAAATCTGAATAGAAAGCGATCAAAAAATGTCATGTACCCGAAAATGGTTCCAATAAAAATAAAAGCTAGTTCCACAAAACACATGACTCTGTCAGCAGAAATACAGAAAAATTAAAGCTCTCAAAATATGACAATGAAAAAACTTTTTTGTAAAATAAAAAATATTTTTTAGTGTGTGACAGCAGCTAAGCATAAAAAATATAAATCTGGTATTGCTGCAATTGCACTGACCTCAAGAATAAAGTTGTCTAATCATTTATACAACATGAGGAATGGTGTAAAAATAAATAAAACCACCTGCTGTTGATTTGTTCACTCTGCCTTCCAAAGTACGGCTTGGCTCACATTTATCCTGCACTCTACGCTGAGCATTTACACCAAGCTTTCTAAATAAATCTCTGAAATATAGTGCTGTGCAAATAATTGGGACAAAGCATTTTTTTAAGTAAAATCGTAAGTTGGTTACCAGTCAGTGATTAAAACCAGTTTTAACTGCTTTGAACAGGTGTGAGTGCCTGTTCAAAGCAGTTAAAACTGGTTTGAATCACTGACTGGTAACCAACTTACGATTTTACTTAAAAAAATGCTTTGTCCCAATTAATTTGCACAGCACTGTACATGATTCAGATGGAACCTGCAGCTCAAGAGTCCCTATAATGAGGCAAATGCAGGCACTGTGAATGCTGTCTGAACTGTGATCCGGCGGTGCCTGTCTTTTTAGTTGTGCATAAAAGTGCCATCAGACAAAGTCTTGTGCACTTCTGAAAAGAATGACACCACTGAACAGAGGCCAGAAGTAGTCCAGAGTAACTCTTCTGCCTCATTATAGTGAATGGATCCCTTGGGGGTTTCATCTGAATCATGTCACTCAGAAATTTTGATGGAAATCACAATGTAAGTGCTCAGTGTAGAGCACCGGATAACTGTAATCCCAAACATTATGTAAAATGTTCCCAATAAAAGCTTCAATTCAATCCACAAAATGCCCTAACTTAGGTCAGTTACCTATTAATGGAAATTTAGGGGAATTCCAAGTTACTGGTGGTGCAAAGGCTCTGGAAAAGCATAATGGCTCCTCTCCCACCAAAAAAAAACATCGAATTCTGCGGTACAAAATCCAAATACCCCTCTCCCCTCTGAGCCCCATAGTGTGCCTATACCACATGTTTGGCATTTCGTCAGCCATGAAAGCCTGCCTAATTTATGGGTGCATGTCTTCAGAAGCATGAGCTGGGCATAATGTACTGGTCACTACAACAGCAGTTTGCAAATTTCACTCAGAACATCCACTACTGCTTGTTTCTGGAAAAAACCGACAAAGTCAAAATCGTCACTACACCTGTAGATAAATTCCCACAGGGGTCACTTGAGGGGGGATTCTGCTCTTCTGACTCATTAGAGCTCTGTATATGGAGTCCGCAAAATATTCTACAATAATTTGTTCTCTAAGAGTCAAATAACGCTCCTTCCTTCTCGAATCTTGCTTTGTGGCTGAGTAGTACCATACATCCACATATGGGGTATTGCCACATTCAGTAGAAATTGTGACACATTTTGACACCATTTTTGCCCATTTCCTTATGTGAAAATTTAAAATATGACACTTAAGCTCATAAAAATTAAAAGTGGAAAATTGCAAAATTTTCACATTTTTTCCAAATATCTGAAATGTTTGCAAGTTAAATAAATTTTACCACTATCATGAAGTACAATACATCATGAAAAACACATTCTCAGAATCACTGGGATACATTGAAGCGCTCCAAAATCATTACCTCATAAAGTGTACTGGTCAGAATTGAAAAAATTGGCATGGTCATGAAGGCGAATAGGTTAAGTAAGTGAACAAATAGAAACTGTTACAATGTAAACACAGGATGGTGAACCTGGTTGTCTAAACCTCTTTTCCCTTTTGTGCTTTTTCTTCCCCTTGATTGTCTCCCACATAAAAACTTGCAGCCTTATGGTGCTGCCGTTATTTTTAACATACAATTTAGCCAAAAAATGATATACCACACTACCCCTTTTTATTTTAAGTGCCTTTTCAAGCTAATGGAAACAAAAAATCTTTACTAAATAGAAGATCAATACTTGTCTCAAAAACAAGCAATGTAAAAGCAAGCTTGTCCTCTTCTGAGAACTGAATAAAAGACAACCATATTTTCTAAAGAGGGAGAAATAACAAGGATAAATGCCAGACCTAGTTTCAGAATTGGATGACATTGGTTGAACTTGGTTAAGCCACTAAGTACCTTCTTGGCACTAAGACTTCAATGGTCCCTTCTCAATTAATCTCATCAACATGCATATTGTTACACATTGTTCTGCATTTATAGGTGATCCTTTGAAATGGAAAATCAACCCCATGCAATGATGCTCAGCAGGGTATGTCTCAAAATAGAATTCGCCTGGCTCTGAATGTATGCCTGTGTGGGAAAATGTCCAAATTTCATCTGACCAATTACTCCCCACTATGCTGCACCTAGGTGAAAGTGTCCGTTTCTGATTATACATTTCTGGTTCATTTAAATCTGCAACAATTAATACATCTTTTCGGTAAGGTTCACTGGGGATTCTAGATATTTTCCAGTCGTATTTAAGAACAATGGCTGATCAAAGACTAATCTGGGAGCGTGACTAAATGCCCCTAATACAAAATAATCCCAGAATATATTCAAAGTAAGGGAAATATACATTGTTAATTTGAAAAGTGTGGATAACAGTTAATAAATGTTATAATATAGAATTCAATAAAATAAGTAGAAATACATAAATAGAAATGCTTCTAGTAATTTTACCCTTTGCATCAGTGACAAAGAAATAGAAATCAGGCAAAATTTTTCATGTATCATTATTTTATCATTCAGTTAGGTCTGCGGCAGATGTGACTACAATTCAATCAAGGGATTGTGTATTTTTAAAAAAGTTGTAGTTTTATTTTTTATAAACAACTTACAATACTATACTATAAGAAAATTAGTAATAGTAACTTGACGAATCCCATGTGACCCCCATACTAACACTTTCCTGGTTCCCTCCAGTTCCTGTTCACTTGGTCCAGTGATGGCATATCGATGCGACAGATGATGTCAAGATCAGTGCATAAATGCTACAGTTCGCTATCACTGGAGCCGGTAAACACAGACTTATAGGAGATAAGGAAAGTTGTACTCGATTGACAGGCAATTAATAAGATGATTCCTTTGTTACATTAAAACTTTGTGGCTGGAACACAACTTTAATTGCTGTGGTCACTTTAGACATGAAAAAATAATTTTTACATATACTCCTCAAGATTGACATTACAACACAAAGAAGGAAAAGTTAGAGAACTATGAATATCACAGGATAAATACACATGATAATTACATGTAAATGATAAAAAAATGAAATTTGCAAAGCGTCTCTATTTATTTAGCATCCACACCAAAAGAAGCCCAGCACTCTAACAAAAGAAGAAAGGCGGTAACCTAATCAAATAAACCGCCATAGTAGTGCAGTTTCCACTCCATAAATCTCATAGAAAAAGGTGAAAAAATGGGAGTAAAGGATTCAAAAAAATTATTATAAAAGTATAAATTTTATTCAACAATAATAACATCAATAATTACCATATAAATAGCACAGTAACAAAAAATACAAAAGACGCAAGCAGGACAACATTAACCCCTTCACTCCCAAGGGTGGTTTGCACATTCATGACCGAGCCAATTTTTACAATTCTGACCACTGTCCTTTTATGAGGTTATAACTCTGGAACGCTTCAACGGATCTAGGCGATTCTGAGACTGTTTTCTCGTGACATATTGTACTTCACTTTAGTGGTAAAATTTTTTCGCTATAACTTGTGTTTATTTATGAAAAAAACAGAAATATGGCAAAAATTTTGAAAATTTTGCAATTTTCAAACTTTGAATTTGTATGCCCTTAAAACAGAGAAATATGTGACACAAAATAGTTACTAAATAACATTTTCCACATGTCTACTTTACATCAGCACAATTTGGGAAACAACATTTTTTTTGTTAGGAAGTTATAAGGGTTAAAATTTGACAAGTGATATCTAATTTTTACAACAAAACTTACAAAACCATTTTTTTTAGGGACCACCTCACATTTGAAGTCACTTTGAGGGGTCTATATGGCAGAAAATACCCAAAAGTGACATCATTCTAAAAACTGCACCCCTGAAGCTACTCAAAACTACATTCAAGAAGATTATTAACCCTTCAGGTGCTTCACAGGAGCAGAAGCAACGTGGAAGGAAAAAATGAACATTTAACTTTTTAGTCACAAAAATAATATTTTAGCAACAATTTTTTTATTTTCCCAAGGGTAACAGGAGAAATTGGACCCCAAAAGTTGTTGACAAATTTGTCCTGAGTACGCTGATACCCAATATATGGGGGGGAACCACTGTTTGGGCACATGGCAGGGCTCAGAAGGGAAGGAGCCCCGTTTGACTTTTTCAACCTAAAATTGGCTGGAATTGAGATTGGATGCCATGTCGCGTTTGACGAGTGTCTGATGTGCCTAAACAGTGGAAACCCCCCACAAGTGACCCCATTTTGGAAACTAGACTCCCTAAGGAGCTTATCTAGATGTGTGGTGACCACTTTGAACACCCAAGGGCTTCACAGAAGTTTATAACACCCGGGCGTGAAAATAAAAAATCATATTTTTTTCCACAAACATGATCATTTAGTCCCCAATATTTTGTTTTCCCAAGGGTAACAGGAGAAATTGGACCCCAAAGGTTCTTGTCAAATTTGTCCTGAGTACGCTGATACCCAATATGTGGGGGGAACCACTGTTTAGGCACATGGCAGGGCTCAGGAGGGAAGGAGCCCCGTTTGACTTTTTCAACCTAAAATTGGCTGGAATTGAGATCGGACGCCATGTCACGTTTGACGAGCATCTGATGTGCCTAAACAGTGGAAACCCCCCACAAGTGACCCCATTTTGGAAACTAGACCCCCTAAGGAACTTATCTAGATGTGTGGTGAGCACTTTGAACCCCCAAGTGTTTCACTAAAGATTATAATGCCCAGGCGTGAAAATATAAAATCCTGTTTTGTTCCCACATAAATGATCATTTAGTCCCCAATTTTTAATTTTCCCAAGAGTAACAGGAGAAATTGGACCCCAAAAGTCGCTGTCCAATTTGTCCTGGGTACTATGGTACCTCACATGTGGGAAAAAACTGTTTAGGCACACGTTGGGGCTCGAAAGGGAGGTAGTGTTGTTTTGGAATGCAGACCTTGATGGTCTGCTGGCGTCATGTTCCATTTGCAGAGTCCCTGATGTGCCTAAACAGGAAAAAACCCCACATATGACATCATTTTGGATACTAGACCCCCAATGAACAAATCTAGATGTGCCCCCAACTAATCTAATGTAAATTAGTAGTGCATGGAGGTGTGGTACAATTTGAAGCAATCCTTCATGCACAGGCCAGGTTTTTCGGGGCAGGTGTCACACTGGTAAATGGTGTCCCTGCGTATTCCTTTTTTGTAACACACTCGACACCTTTTTTGCGGCTTACCTTTTCTTGGGGTTGGCGGGACCACCCCCGGAAAATGCTGACCTGGGACAATACGAGCACCTTCAGTTCCTGAAGTACTGGGGCCCGCTCCTTCCTGAGCGCCAAACATCATGGCCTTAACCACTACCTCCTGGAAATGAAGGTACGACGTATCGCTGGGGCATGCACATTGTGACAGCAGGAATGCGTTGAGCATTGCCATTTGGACGATGTGCACGGCCAGCTTTTTGTACCACACCTTGGCCTTCCTCAATGCATTGTACGGTTGGAGGAGTTGATCGGAGAGATCAACTCCCCCCATTTTTTTGTTGTACCCCACTACACATGTCTGTTTGAGGACCTGTGTAGAGGTACCCCGTACAGTGCAGAGAGTACTGCCATCACCGTGTATGGTGGTCAAGAGATGGACATCTCTCTTGTCCTTGTACTTGACCACCAGCAGGTGGTCGCTACATTGGGCTCTGCTCTCACCTTTTCGGAGCATCTGCCCAAGTAGCGTCTTCGGGAGGCCTCTCTGATTTTTGCAGCCTGCGGTACGTCGCTCAGAGAGGGATTTGTAGAGTGGGATGCTGGTATAAAAGTTATCAGTGTAGAGGTGATAACCTTTATCCAGCAGTGGGTGCACCAAATCCCACACAATTTTCCCACTCACTCCCAGGAAAGGAGGACACTCAGGGGGTTCAATCCGGGTGTCCTTCCCTTCGTAAACTCTAAACTTGTGGGTGTACCCTGAGGTACTCTCACACAACTTATAGAGTTTGATTCCGTACCTGGCCCTCTTACTGGGCAGGTATTGACGGAATCGCAGCCTTCCCTTGAAGTGAACCAAGGACTCATCCACGCAGATGTCCCTTTGGGGCACGTACACTTCAGCAAACTTTTTGTTGAAGTGTTCGATGACTGGCCGAACTTTGAACAGACGGTCAAAGTTGGGGTCATCTTGTGCGGGACACTCTGCATTATCAGTATAATGCAGAAACTTGTGGATGGCCTCAAAACGTGTCCGGGCCATGACCATTCGGAACACTGGAGTGTTGTATAAAATATCAACACTCCAATATTGCCGAATTTCCAGCTTCTTCAGTATCCCCATATGGAGGACCAGGCCCCAAAACTGCGTCATTTCAACTGCGTCTACAGGAGACCAGTTTGAAAATGTTGAACGCGGGTTTTGCTCCAAAAATTGACGAGCGTACAAATTAGTTTGCTCCACCATGAGGTTAACAAAATCCTCAGAGAAAAAGACTTTGAAAAAGTCAATTTCTGTGAGGCCGGTGGTGTCAAACTTGATTCCTGATTCTGCCACAAAATCAGAAATCAGTGGCTCGTAATTTTCGGGGGGCGAGGTCCATACGGGGAGCACTGGGTCAGCTGCGGGCATGGTGGGCGCTGCCTCATCTTCTGTCCTGGAGCATCTGCGTGGCGGTTCCGCAGGACCCGAGGAGGAAGATGAGGAGGAGGAAGAGGAAGAAGAAGAGGATGAAGAATCCGAAAAATAAAGAAAAGTCGGATCGTCATCCAAATCGCTATCAGTGTCGGAGGCAAGTATAGCATATGCCTCCTCCATTGTATAGCGCTGTTGGGATGAATTTGATGACATTTTTGTGTAAATATGGTGCTTGGGTGTACACTTTATTGAAAACTGTATGTGTACGTGAGGGGGGGAGTGATTGGTGTAAACTTTATGTAAAGAAAAAGCTGTGGAAAAAAGTCTAAAACAGCAGGCCCTAGCTGATAAGTGTCACTTATCAAAACTAGGCTGCTGGATGTGCGCACGGGGTGGCGCAAGGGGGGGGTGGAAAAAAGGAGGGGGGATGGGGGGATGAAGATAGATTGGGGGGGGTGAAGATAGATTGGGCAGGGGATCAGGGATCAATTAACACTTACAATTGTAGTTTTCTTTCTTCTTCTTTCTTCTGCAGGGATTGTGATGCTACAAGCTGTGGCACCACAATACCCAGCACAGGAGCTCTTGCTGCGTCTGACCTCTCTGCAGGAATCCTTCGCTAGAGTGAGGACCCCTGCAGACAGGTCAGACAGGTCAGAGGCAGGTCAGGGGGCAGGTCACAGAGCGGTCACATCGCTGCTGTGACCTGTCATTGGTGGGATCGAATGATTACATCGATCCCACCAATCCCTGATCTGCCTGGTGACCATGGCAACTGCCTAGAATCGGAGCTCACAGCTCCGATTACTAGGCAGGTCATGCCCAGGTCACCAGCAGGGCACAGAGCGGTCACATGGTGACCACAGCTGTGCCCTGTGGTTGGCACGATCGCCGATCTAATCGATCGCGCCAGCCAACTCCTGCAGGCCCTGCTGGGCCTGCATAAGGCATCGGTTCTCGATCCCAGCCTAGGACATCATTGTTTCAGCCCAGCTGATTGGCTGAAACAATGAGAAACACTGCGATTGGCTGTTCAGAATTGAACAGCCAATCACAGCGCTCTGGATGCCGGGGGGCGGGATCGCAGCCCGGGATGCCGACGCCATCTTTTCTAAGGTGAGATGCGTCGGAATTTTAATGCGATCACCAGTCACGGTATCGCATTAAAGGGCCCAACGTACTATCCCGTCCACGGTCATACGGGCCCGGGTACCGTGGACGGGATAGTACGTCGGATGTCAGGAAGGGGTTAAAGAAGGGGAGACTGAGGTATAATCCTGTGCATCAAGGCCAAACGCACAAAAAATGCATTAAAAGTGTATCAGACACTAATGACACATAAAGTACCCATATCCCAAAATATCAGCAGGCAAAAATCTGCGTCATATACTGTACATGGGGGCAGGATACAAAATAGAATGGCAATGTGCTAACGGCAAGAATTGGCAAGCCATGTCCATAAAAAATCTCATAGTAGCCGTAATAGGCGATAACAAAAGTAAAACGGACAGCTTAGCAACGTGTGCACAGCAACCAAATCCAGCAGGGCGATCCCCCATGTACAGTATATGAAGCATATTTTTCCCTGCTATTTTGGGATATGGGTACTTTATGTGTCATTAGTGTCTGATACGCATTTTTTGTGCGTTTGGCCTTGATGCACAGGATTATACCTCTGTCTCCCCTTCTTTAATGTTGTCCTGCTTGCGTCTTTTGTATTTTTTGTTACTGTGCTATTTATATGGTAATTATTGATGTTACTGTTATTTAGCATCCAGTATGAGAGACAGAAATACACAGACTTACACACCTTGGCATGCTCAGTGAGGTTATTAATGGTTGTCTGAGGGATATTCTGCTAAGCAGTATGCACTTGTGCACACAAAACATCAAAACCCGCAGCTGGCAGCTTCCTTTACAATTACCACCCAATGATGTCACAGATGCACAAAACATTCCTCATAAGACAACCATTAATAGCCTCAATGATAGCATGCCAAGGCATGTAACCGTGTGTATTTCTGTGGAAAATGCTCATACTTGGTGCTGAATACAGTGGCATGTAAAAATTTGGACACCCCTGATATAATGTGAAGCAAGTTGAAGATGAAATTATCTCTGAAAGGGCTAAAGTTAAAGATGACGTATTTCCTTTCTATTTTATTTATATATATATATATATATATATATATACACAGACATATACACTATATATATTGATTTTTTTCATTTAAAAAATACATAAAGGAAAATGGACCGGCCAATGCAAAAGTTTGGACACCCTGCATGGTAAGTGTCATGTAGAACCCTCTTTTGCAAGAATCACAGCTTGTAAACATTTTTGTAGCCAGCCAAGGGTCTTTCAATTCTTATTTGATCAATTTTCAACCATTCTTCCTTGGAAAATTCTTCCAGTTCTGATAGATTCCTGGGTCTTCTTGCACGCACTGATATTTTGAGGTCTAGCCACAGAAATTCAATTATGTTCAGATCATGGGACTGTGAAGGCCATTGCAAATCTTTCAGTTTGTGCCTTTTGAGGTAGTCTATTGTGGTTTTTGAGTTGTGTTTAACATCATTATCTATTTGTAGAAGCCATCCTCTTTTCAATTTCAGTTTTTTTTACAGATAGTGTTATGTTTGCATCAAGAATTTTTTGAAATTCATTGAATCCATTCTTCCTTCTACTCAAATAATCTTCCCCATTCCATTGGCTGCAACACAAACCCAAAGCATGATTGATCCACCCCCATGCTTAATGGTTGGCGAGGTGTTCTTTTCCTGAAATTCTGTGCTCTATTTTCTTCACACATACCTTTGTATTGTGGCCAAAGAGTTCTATTTTATTCTCATTGGTCTACAGGACTTATTTCCAAAATGAATTAGGTTTTTAGATTTTTTTTGCATACTTATGATGCTGAATTTTATTGTCGGGACACAGGAGAGGTATTCTTTTCATGAATCTTCCATGAAGGCCATATTTGTGCAGGTATCTCTGAACAGTAGAGCAATGTACCACAACTCCAGAGTCTGCTAAATCTTTTTGAAGGTCTCTAGCAATCCTACGAGCAGCTCTCACTGAAATTTTCCTTGGTTTTCCAGACGTTATCTTGACCTGCACTGTTCCTGTTAACCACCATTTCTTACTTACATTTTGAACTGAGAAAAGGGCAACTTGAAAACACTTTACTATCTTCTTATAGCCTTCTCAAGATTTGTGGCCTCCACTATTTTCATTTTCATAGTGCTAGGCAGCTGCTTAGAAAAACCCATGTCTGCTTTTTTGGTACAGGTTTAAAGAAGGCTGGGTTTTTATAAAGCTGAGAAATTTGCATCACTTGGCTGCAAATAGTGGTCTAATAGTGGTCAAGTCATAACCCTAACATGCTAATTAACTTCTTAAACTTTGGTCAAAGATATCTGAGCATACAAATCTTCAATGGTGCCTAAACATTTGCATCAACCAATTTTCCTTTTTCTTATTTTAAAAATGTAGAAAGAAAAGACAATATATATTTTGCCTAAAATGCAAAAGAAATGTGTAATTTTTTACTTTAGCCTTTTCACAGATCATTCCATGTTTAACTTGCTTCACAATAACAGTAATTTTGACCAGGGGTGCCAAAACTTTTACATGCCCCGGTAGGTTTGGATGTTTTGAAAATGTTTTCCATTTTTTCACCATTTGCATATCATTAACATGTTTATCGATTCTGTGATTTTCATAATTTTATGACTTTTTCTTCTTGGTGTTGCAATTTGAACGATGAGAAATGTTTGTTATTTGTTGTCTGTAGTTACTAAGACTTAAGCTTTAGTATACTATCTTCTTTACTTCATTTACTTTTAGATCAGTTTGCAGCCTAATTGGTTTCAAACTTTTCTCCTGTAATAAAAGCTGGGTATGAAGGCTGCTGTTGTCTTCACTTGGTTCTATGTATCATTGAGCAGTGAAAATAAAAAAAATCTAATTTTTCCCCACAAAAAAATTTTTTGCCCCAAAGTTTGCATTTTCACAAGGGTAACAGGAGACATTGCATCATACAATTTGTTGTGTAATTTCTCATGACTATGCTAATACCCCATTTGTAGAGGAAAACCACTATTTTGAATACAAAATTTGCTGGAATAATTAGCAGACACCATGTCGCATTTGGAGAGCCCCGGTTTTTACAATGGAAACCTCCAAAAGTTAAACCCTTTTGGAAACTAGACCCCCTCAGGGAACTTATCTAGATGTTTACTGAGCACTTTGAACCCCAAGGCACTTCACAGAAGTTTATAACTTAGAGCCATAAATATAAAAAAAAAATCGTATTTTTCATACAAAAAAGTTATTTTAGACCTATTGCTTTATTTTCACAAGGCTAACAGGAGAAATTACACCATTGTTACCGATACCCCATACGTGGGGGAAAATTACTGTTTAGACACACAGCAGAGCTTGGGAGAGAAGTAGCCCCATTGGACTTTTTCAAGGCAAAATTTGCTGGAATCATTAGTAAATACCATGTCCTGTTTGTAGAGCCCCTGATGTGCCTAAACAGTAGAACCCCCCCAAGTGACCACATTTTGGAGACGGGACCCCTAAATTTGTGGTGAGCGCCGTGAACTCCCAGTTGCTTCACAAACATTTATAATGTAGAGCTGTGAAAATAAAAAATCTAACTTTTCCCACAAAAGTGTTATTTTAGCAGAACTCCTCATAAGTGACCCCATTTTACAAAAAATACCTCTCATGATAAATTAATCTACTGTTGCAGTGGTCATATTGACACGACAGGTGTGTCACAAAAAATTCATTTTAGCCTCAGATTTTACACTTTCACAAGGAGAAATAGGTAAAAAATTGCGCCAACATTAGTCCCACAATGTCTGCTGAAAGTAGAAATACCCCATATGTGGCTGTAAAGTACTGCTTAGCCTTATGGCGATACTCAGGAGGGACTGAGCACTATTTGCCTCCTGGAGCACAGATTTTCATAGAATAGTTTGCAGACTCCATATACAGAACCCCTAAGTGCTGCTTTTTGCAGGACAAATAGATGTTTTTATTTGTACCATTTTCGGTCACATAACACTTTTTGATTGCTCTCTATTCTTATTTTTGGGAGACAGAATGAACAAAACCTGCAATTCAGGACTTGTTTTATTTTTTATTGCTGTATGGGAAAATTCATAAGGCAGCATTATTCTTCGGGTCAGTACAATTACAGTGGTAAGACATTTATATCATTTTTTATGTATTGCCCCTTTTACATAATAAAAACGATTTTATAGAAAAATTAACCATTTTTACATCACTTTATTGTGAGAGCTATAACTTTTATTTTTCTGCTGATGGAGCTGTATGGCAGCTTGGTTTTTGCAAGATAAGATGACGTTTTCAGAGATACCATTTTTGTTTCCATTTGTGTTTTTGATTGTGTTTTATTCCAGTTTTTGTTCGGCAATATCATGAAAAAGCATGTTTTTTCCCCCGTTTTTAACGGTGTTCTCAGAAGGGGTTAACTAGTGAAACATTTTTATGGGTCAGGTCATCACTGATACGGCAATACCAAATGTATACTTTTTTTCTTTACTTTTTTCAAACAAAAATAGAAATTTATCAGTGCTATATATACAGTTGTGGCCAAAAGTATTGACACCCCTGCAATTTTGTCAGATAATACTCAGTTTCTTCCTGAAAATGATTGTAAACACAAATTCTTTGTTATTATTATCTTCATTTAATTTGTCTTAAATGAAAAAACACAAAAGAGAATGAAGCAAAAAGCAAAACATTGATCATTTCACACAAAACTCCAAAAATGGGCCAGACAAAAGTATTGGCACCCTCAGCCTAATACTTGGTTGCACAACCTTTAGCCAAAATAACTGCGACCAACCGCTTCCGGTAACCATCAATGAGTTTCTTACAATGCTCTGCTGGAATTTTAGAACATTCTTCTTTGGCAAACTGCTCCAGGTCCCTGATATTTGAAGGGTGCCTTCTCCAAACTGCCATTTTTAGATCTCTCCACAGGTGTTCTATGGGATTCAGGTCTGGACTCATTGCTGGCCACCTTAGAAGTCTCCAGTGTTTCTCTCAAACCATTTTCTAGTGCTTTTTGAAGTGTGTTTTTGGTCATTATCCTGCTGGAAGACCCATGACCTCTGAGGGAGACCCAGCTTTCTCACACTGGACCCTACATTATGCTGCAAAATTTGTTGGTAGTGTTCAGACTTCATAATGCCATGCACACGGTCAAGCAGTCCAGTGCCAGAGGCAGCAAAGCAACCCCAAAACATCAGGGAACATCCAACATGTTTGACTGTAGGGACCGTGTTTTTTTCTTTGAATGCCTCTTTTTTTCTCCTGTAAACTCTATGTTGATGCCTTTGCCCCAAAAGCTCTACTTTTGTCTCATCTGACCAAAGAACATTCTTCCAAAACATTTTAGGCTTTTTCAGGTAAGTTTTTGGAAACTCCAGCCTGGCTTTTTTATGTCTTGGGGTAAGAAGTGGGGTCTTCCTGGGTCTCCTAACATACAGTCCCTTTTCATTCAGATGCCGATGGATAGTACGGGTTGACACTGTTGTACCTTCGGACTGCAGGGCAGCTTGAACTTGTTTGGATGTTAGTCGAGGTTCTTTATCCAACATCCGCACAATCTAACGTTGAAATCTCTTGTCAATTTTTCTTTTCCATCCACATCTAGGGAGGTTAGCCACAGTGCCTTGGGCTTTAAACTTCTTGATGACACTGCGCACGGTAGACACAGGAACATTCAGGTCTTTGGACTTGCAGCCTTGAGATTGCTCATGCTTCCTCACAATTTGGTTTCTCAAGTCCTCAGACAGTTCTTTGGTCTTCTTTCTTTTCTCCATGCTCAATGTGGTACACACAAGGACACAGGACAGAGGTTGAGTCAACTTTAATCCATGTCAACTGGCTGCAAGTGTGATTTAGTTATTGCCAACACCTGTTGGGTGCCACAGGTAAGTTACAGGTGCTGTTAATGACACAAATTAGAGAAGAATCACATGATTTTTCGAACAGTGCCAATACTTTTGTCCACCCTCTTTTTTATGTTTGGTGTGGAATTATATCCAATTTGGCTTTAGGACAATTCTTTTTGTGTTTTTTCATTTAAGACAAATTAAATGAAGATATTAATAACAAAGAATTTGTGTTTGCAATCATTTTCAGGAAGAAACTAAGTATTATCTGACAGAATTGCAGGGGTGTCAATACTTTTGGCCACAACTGTGTGTGTGTGTATATATATATATATATATATATATATATATTGAAATAGTGAAAAAGCAGCACAAACAATGTAAGAAAAAAGTGGGTGCACGCTCCCAGGTATATACCAAACCTTTAAAGCATCCATCAAAAATTGAAAGCAGCCCCAAAGCATGATGGAAAAGTATGAAGAAAATGTATTCAGCCCATCAGGCTATGTGCCCATTCAGTGCAACGTTTCGGTCCAGAAAGGGTGCGGACCTTTCTCAAGCAGTACGATAGTCCTCAGTATCCCTAATCCATTTACGTCTCTTCACCTCCTCCATATCTTCTTTATTTTTATTAAGGCGTGTAATGAAAGCTTCCTTAAATTTATCAAAAATCTCAAGCCCCAACACATCTTTCAACTTATTTTCAGTTGCTAAAAAGGTTACATTAAGTGATGAAATTTCCATCTGTAAATATTCCATATTAAGTAGAAGTATGTCCATAGCATATTTATTGGACAAGGAAAAAATTTTTCACAAAAAGACTCATTACCAGAAAAAAGATTTGGACGAATGCTGGAGCGTAAACCCCTAGGTATCCTTTTATGCTTATAATATTCTTTCAAAGTGGTTAGATGCAGTTGAAGAGTAACGATGCGTTTTTTCTCATACAGTCATATGTTAAAGTTTGGGCACCCCTATTAATGTTAACCTTTTTTCTTTATAACAATTTTGGTTTTTGCAACAGCTATTTCAGTTTCATATATCAAATAACTGATGTACTCAGTTATATTTCTGGATTCAAATGAGGTTTATTGTACTTACATAAAATGTGCAATCTGCATTTAAACAAAATTTGACCGGTGCAAAAGTATGGGCACCCTTATCATTTTCTTGATTTGAACACTCCTAACTACTTTTTACTGACTTCCTGAAGCACTAAATTGGTTTTGTAACCTCATTGAGCTTTGAACGTCATAGCCAGGTGTATCAAATCATGAGAAAAGGTATTTAAGGTGGCCACTTGCAAGTAGTTCTCCTATTTGATTCTCCTATGAAGAGTGGCATCATGGGCTCCTCAAAACAACTCTCAAATGATCTGAAAACAAAGATTATTCAACATAGCTTTTCAGGGGAAGGATACAAAAAGTTGTCTCAGAGATTTAACCTGTCAGTTTCCACTGTGAGGAACATAGTAAGGAAATGGAAGAACACAGGTACAGTTCTTGTTAAGCCCAGAAGTGGCAGGCCAAGAAAAATATCAGAAAGGCAGAGAAGAATGGTGAGAACAGTCAAGGACAATCCACAGACCACCTACAAAGGCCTGCAGCCTCATCTTGCTGCAGATGGTGTCACTGTGCATCGGTCAACAATACAGCGCACTTTGCACAAGGAGAAGCTGTATGGGAGAGTGATGCGAAAGAAGCCGTTTCTGCAAGCACGCCACAAACAGAGTCGCCTGAGGTATGCAAAAGCACATTTGGACAAGCCAGTTACATTTTGGAAGAAGGTCCTGTGGACTGATGAAACAAAGATTGAGTTGTTTGGTCATACAAAAAGGCGTTATGCATGGAGGCTAA
Organism: Dendrobates tinctorius; assembly: GCF_039654945.1. NCBI lineage: Eukaryota > Metazoa > Chordata > Amphibia > Anura > Dendrobatidae > Dendrobates > Dendrobates tinctorius. The sequence goes on from NW_027361699.1 coordinate 15,367,092, forward strand.
AAAACACAGCACTCCAAGAAAAACACTTGCTGCCCACAGTAAAATTTGGTGGAGGTTCCATCATGCTTTGGGGCTGTGTGGCCAATGCCGGCACCGGGAATCTTGTTAAAGTTGAGGGTCGCATGGATTCAACTCAGTATCAGCAGATTCTTGACAATAATGTGCAAGAATCAGTGACGAAGTTGAAGTTACGCAGGGGATGGATATTTCAGCAAGACAATGATCCCAAACACCGCTCCAAATCTACTCAGGCATTCATGCAGAGGAACAATTACAATGTTCTGGAATGGCCATCCTAGTCCCCAGACCTGAATATCATTGAACATCTGTGGGATGATTTGAAGCTGGCTGTCCATGCTCGGCGACCATTAAACTTAACTGAACTGGAATTGTTTTGTAAACAGGAATGGTCACAAATACCTTCATCCAGGATCCAGGAACTCATTAATAACTACAGGAAGCGACTAGAGGCTGTTATTTTTGCAAAAGGAGGATCTACGAAATATTAACGTCACTTTTATGTTGAGGTGCCCATACTTCTGCACCGGTCAAATTTTGTTTAAATGAAGATTGCACATTTTCTGTTAGTACAATAAACCTCATTTGAATCCAGAAATATAACTGAGTCCATCAGTTATTAGATATATGAAACTGAAATAGCTGTTGCAAAAACCAAAATTGTTATAAAGAAAAAAGGTTAACATTAATAGGGGTGCCCAAACTTTAACATATGACTGTAATTATACTTGCGTTTGAGTTCAACCATGGATGGAATATCCAAAAATGTTGCATCACCTTCTATGGCTCCAAGTATTCTTTCTTCATTCTCCTGCTTGAGAAAGGTCCGCACCCTTTCTGGACCGAAACGTTGCACTGAATGGGCACATAGCCTGATGGGCTGAATACATTTTCTTCATGCTTTTCAAAAGGCGTGCTGCTTTCAATTTTTGATGGATATATATATGTATGTATTTGATGGATATATATATGTATGTATATATGTTATTTTCTGTTTTTTTTAAGAAAGAAACATTTTTCAGATTTTTTTACTTTAACTTTACTTTGTCTCACTATGGGACTTTCACTTTTAGCAGCCTGATCATTGTTATAATACACTAGCATCGCAATGGTTTATAACTGTCAGAGCTGCGCTGGCCCTGAGACCGTGCTCTGTGCATGTTCTCAGGGATATGCCATAGCCTGGTGACCCAGATGTCATCATGACATTCGCAGTGTTTAGCAGGTTAAAGTGCCGGGAGCAATGTAGACAGAGCTCCTGCACTGAGTTCCGGGTGTCAGCTGTCAGAATCAGGTGACACCCTGCGACGATCGCACTGCACAGCCTCTGTGAACGCAAAATCGCCTGGACGTACTCAAGGTCGGTAAGTACCAGCTTAGCAAGATGTATTGAGTATGTCTAAAGGCCCCGTCACACTAAGCGACTTACCAGCGATCCCGACACCGATATCAAGGTGTCAGGATCGCTAGTAAATCGCTATGTGATCGCTGGTGAGCTGTCACACAGACAGCTTCACCAGCGATCAGCACAGTGATGCCCAGCGCCCAGCATCGCTGGCCATCCCTGTAAAAAATAGATTCAAAATAAAAAATATAGGTATTCTCACCTTCCGACGTCCCGTTCAGCCATCCTGCCTCTCTCCATGCTCCGGTCCCAGTGATCCTTTGCGAGAATGACTGCGAGATGTCACGGTCTCGAGGGATAACAGTCATTTGTGCAAAGGATCACTGGGACCGGAGCGTGGAGAGAGGCAGGATGGCTGAACGGGACGTCGGAAGGTGAGAATAACTATATTTTTTATTTATTTATTTTTTTTTTTTTACACCTGATCGCTGGTCTCCCGCCTGTCACACACAGCGATGCGTGCTGGCCAGCGGGAGACCAGCGACCAAAGAAATGTCCAGAGGTTTCTTCCAGCGATCAGCGATACCGGCAGGGGGGCCGCTCACTGATCGCTGTCACACACAGCGATCTCGCTGGTGAGATCGCTGTTACGTCACAAAAGTTGTGACTCAGCAGCGATCTCGCTACCGAGATCGCTTAGTGAGACGGGGCCTTAAGGTGGGAAGGGGTTATACCTCATTTGCATATAAATTAAACCAGCATTTGTTTCAGTCATGGAGAAACAGATTGCATCAGTAAAGGTATAGATGATATTACTTTTCTGAAAACATCATGACCATATAAACAGTTTGGGAGGGTGAATTGTTCTGTCAGATTCCCTTTGAAATTATTACGCTACCTCATAGCACAGACAAAACTGTAAAAAGAATTACTAAATTATATTTAAGATGATCTTTGATTTTAGATTAATGTAAAAAAACACACAAAAACATCAACTAGTTTATTCACTACCTTAAAATTAATTTTTCAATTACAAAATATTTTGGCTGCACAAATAAAGGTAAATTATATAGAAATCAAATTGCTGGTTTTCTAACCTGTTCAGTTATATATAAGCTAGCAGAATATTATTTCTACCAGTTCTTTGCAGTTTGCTATACAAGATCATTAAACATTAAAATTCTGAACTGCAGCGACTTTGAGGCGTATGGCACCATGACAGTTGCTATGGATACAATTTGAAAATATTCCATTTGTTTATGTAATAACCTAGAATTCAGTGTTTGAACAATATTAAAATTTTTCTGTGTAATTTGAGATTTTTGAATAGTTTGAGTGTTTTTATTTTTTGCTTTCTTAGAGCATTATACTGTCAAATATTGTGAGTAAATTGATTGCTTGGTATCTTCTCATGTTTCCTCAAAGAACACAAAATCATTCTTTATAGCATTTCTAAAGCATGGTTGCCATTTTATAATCAGAGTTAAGTCAGTGCAATGATGGCTTCACATCAAAAAATGTTTTGTCGGGGGCAGGGCCGGTTTTAGACAAAGTAGGGCCCTGGGCAAATGCCAACATATTGCACCATTACACAGTGCAATTACTTGCACTGAGTTCAGACCGCTAAACGAGTGAGACAATATTGAAATCATTGAAGTCTTTATACCAGCTGAGGAACAATGATGGGGACAGAACAATCACAAGTAGATCAATCAATCCACATACAGTATCATTTTATCAGCAGCATATCTGCAGTTTTCACTGGGTGATGTGCTGCTGAGAACAAATATTTTGGTTCCTGCATAAAAAATCCAACCACTCAATAAATAGGCAACATTTTGCTTGTTATGCATAATACATCCCACAGTCCTCCACATAGTATAATGCATCCCATCGTCCTCCATATAGTATAACATGCAACATAGTCCTTCATATATTATAATGCACACCCCATAGTCCTCCATATGGAATAATGCACTCCACATAGTCCTCCATATAGTATAGTGTGCACCATAGTCCTCCATATAGTATAATGTGCACCATAGTCCTCAATATAATATAATAATTTCTCCATAGACCACTATATAGTATAATACACAGATCATAGTCTTCAATTTAGTATAATACACTCCCCACAGTCCTCCATATAGTATAATTCACTCCTCATAGTCCTTCATATAGAATTATACACCCCTCAGTCTGCCATATAGTATAATACACTCATCGTAGTCCTCCATATTGTAAAATGCACCCTCATAGTCCTCCATGTCATACAATGCACTTCCCATAGTATAATGCACCCCATAGTCCTTGATACAGTATAATGCATTCTCCATAGTCCTCGATACAGTATAATGTAGGTATCATATGGTATATAGTATAATGCACCTGATAGTCCTTGATAGAGTATAATTTAGCCCCCTCAGAGTATAATGCAGCCATACCATAGAGTATAATGCAGCCACCCCAAAGAGTATAGTGCAGCCACCCCATAGAGTATAATGCAGCCACCCCAAAGAGTATAATGCAGCCCACTCATAGAGTATAATGGAGCCCCTCCATAGGGTATAATGCAGCCCCCTCATACAGCATAATCCAGCCCCACAGCCCTGCAGTATTACAGCCACCAAATACTTACTGGTATAAAAAACCAATACTCTGCTTTCCTTCCCATTTCCCCACTTCTCTGGTCTCTGCAGAATGTCTCAGTAGCTCCACTGCCCTGCACAGCTTGGTGCACATTTAAGTGACATCATTGCACGCCCACTGCCTCAGAGCAGCCACATGGTGTGCTGCTATTAGTTGGGACCTCTGGTGACACGGGGGCCCTAGGAAGATGTCCAGTCTGCCTGATCCTAATGTCGGCCCTGTTTACGGGTTATATCTTTTTACCTGAACACATTTTTCAGAAACCCGATAAAATGTCAAAAAGCTCAAATTTTGTACATAGTTTTACCTCTGGTCTGCTGGTAGACATATATTTTGTGGAACAAAGTTGTGTGGTAGACTAACAAAGTCTGACATTTCATCTTTTGACACTTTTGCTTCATAGTAATGAATATGGATTTTGGGGTGCAGCTGCGTACTGTTTTCATGTATATAAACATGACAACCTCGGAACCCTCACCCCTGATGAATTGCTCATTATTGGGGTGTTTTCCTAATGTGAGTCTAAATCTGTAATCCTCATTCTGTTTCAAAATGTACTGTATAAGTCAAATTAACTTATTAAGATTGGGAATAAATATTACTTTTCAGTTATTTAAATATATCACTTTTTATTGTTTAATTTGAAATGCCCATCCTTGTAATGTTTTTGGATACTTAAACTATAAAAACTGATATATTTAAATAACTGAAAAATAATCAAGTTCAGGTCAATTTAAAGCCATGTAGGCTTTGTGTGTTGGCAGATGGTGCCCATTACCCAGTTTTGGGCAGGAAGAGGGTATGTAGCTATGTCAGGTACGGTTAAATCCTAGCTCTACAGATTCTGATTAGATCACCTGGCTAGACCTGCATGTACTGTAAATAGGCTAGCTTTTTTCAGCTCAAAGGAAACTGACAAGAATCAATGTACCTTGGAGCTAAAGAGAGATACAGGCTAGAATAACTCTTTGAGAAAAATTGAGGGAGAATGATGCCATGCCATCCACTCACCAGTGCAACAAAGAATGGCTACAGTAACCGGCATGTTTATTTTAGCTTGCACTACCATTAAGTGAATGCATTTTCTATTACAGTCATCATCTTGGAACTGGCTATCTACAATACTACACTAGTACATAAAAGCCAGGTGAATACAGGATTAATAATGGATATTGAACATGGTGCCCCTCATCTCATGTGGGAGGAACTACACTATACACATAATCATATTTATTGTACAATATATCTGGACTCCCAAATGGGTGTCACTGTATATCTTTTATAAATAATTTGTTACTGCTTTTCCTGTAACTTCACCCCAGAAGTAGCAATAGTGTGAAATGAGCTGGGCTGTCTGAGGTGGAGACCCCTGTCCATTTATTTTAATCATTGACCTGACCTTCACCTGGCATTTATGCTATTTGAAATGTGGCCTTCTGATTAACAGTATAGCTTCCTTGACTAAAACTGACCAAAGTTGAAGCTGCAACAGGAACATAATAGCATTAATTTGCAATAAGAATATTAATTATTAATAAGTAATAATCTTACCGCTGATCAGAGCCACCAGTGTCTCTCATGCTCATGCAGATGACAGCATAGGAAACATCCAATGTTTGGTGTGCCGAACCCAAACAGTAAGGCTATGTGCCCATGTAGCGATTTTTAAGCGTTTTTGCCGCGATTTTCGGTGCGAAAACGCTGCGAAAACACTTAAAAATCGTGTAGAGAACGCCCCCCATGCATTCCTATGGCATTCCGCACATGCTGTGCTAATGCTGCGCTTTTTTCCGCAGCGGAATCGCATCGCGGAAAAAATCACAGCATGCTCATTCTTTTGTGCGGAATCGCAAAGAATTGCGGCGATTCCGCACCCATAGGAATGCATGAGAATCGCTTACTTCCCGCATGTGGCTATGCCCATCATGCGGGAAGTTAAGCGTCTCATGTGCGGTTGGTACCCACGGTGTGGAGGAGAGGAGACTGTCCTCCAGGCCCTGGGTACCATAACCCTGTAAAAAAAAGAATAAAAAATAAAAAATCGGGGTATATTTACCTTCCGATGTCCCGCGCTGCATTCCCAGCCTAGCGTTCCCAGTAATGCCTTGCGGCAAGGCCCTTTAATGACGTAGTCTCGCGTGACTCTAGCGGTCTCGCGAGATCGCTATAGCAACGCGAGACCACGTCATCACAGGTCTCACAAGGCATTACTGGGAACGCTGAGGCCCGGGAATGCAGCGCGGGACGCCGGAAGGTAAATATACCCCGATTTTTTTATTTTTTTAGCATTTTAACATCCTATCTTTTACTATTGATGCTGCATAGGCGGCCTCAATAGTAAAAACCTGGTCACACTCGTCAAACACTATGTTTGACGAGTGTGACCAACCTGTCAATCACTTTCCAAGCGATGCTTCAAATCACTTGGAAAGTGCTTGAATATCGCACTCGAAAATCGCGGCAAAATCGCGATCATAATCGCGGTAAAATCGCGGTGAAATCGCGCGGAAAAAACCGCGCAATTTCTGGGAAGGTGTCCGGTTTTTAGTCAGCGTTTTAAAACGCTACGTGGGCCCACAGCCTAACACAGATTTCCTGGAGAATTCCGTGTTCGGGGTCCACTAGGTGCTTAGTATGGGTTTGCACATCTCTAGTGAATGCATACTGGACTTGCCAGGCTGGGGCAAAGATGTCATTGGAGAGGGCTGTGCTCAGTGAAGGACAGATAAATTGAATGGAGTGTTCAAGTAAGGCAAGCAAAATTACTGAAATGTCATTTACAAGTAAACTTTCACCACAAGTAATCAAAATGTTTGTGCCTCTGTGTAAGACAGATGAAGATGTGAATACTATTATATACCTGCTATCTCTTACACATACATTACACAAGTTTCATCAGTGAAAAATTTTATTTTGATAAAATGGGCTGCTTTCCTCCATGTCATTGTAATCCATTGGGAGTTCCTGCACCAGCTGAAGTTATGTGGCCAAAATGCAGAATATCTGAATGCACCAACTACACACATGCTGAGAGGAACCTATTTTACTGTGACCCTTAACACTACATCTACACTATGTGGTCAAAATGTACATTAATGTTAGGGACTCTAATCTAGTATGGTATGTAACTTCTTCTGCAGGTTTGATTTTTCCAAATTTTGATTGAGTTTGTAATCAAAGGTTTTTGTGAGATAAAAAGAGTAGGGAAAAATGAAAAACCACTTAAAAACAAAGCAACATTTACTATGCTTAAGCCTTGTTGTCATATACAGTATGTCAGGAGAAGCACCCGACATAAACATCCAATGTGTGCAAGTGTTTGGGCATACAGTAGCATATGTAGCCCATGAAGTTGAATACTAAAAAATGTATACCTCTTAATATAACATAGTATACATTTTCTATGGAAGTCTTTGCCTTGAAAAATTAATTTGACTACATTTTCTCTGTTTTTTAAAATATATCACAAGTGTGATAGAGGCTAAAATAACAATCTTAGGCCTCTATTAGTTCAATGGAATCCTTTGGATTTGGCATGAATGCCAGGAGGTTTGTCCTCACCTTCAGACCCTTTAAGGAACACAAATACATGTTACAAGGAAGTTGTTAGCTTATTCATGCTACCCAAAACACAGGCAGCATGAATCATAGACTGTTATTTCAGCTGTGCCTGTTTTACTTTATATGCAGTGACATTTCGGCAAAAACATTTTTTGAACAACCAACTGAGGATTGTAGGTCTTGAATGGTGAGTTGGCAGAATGTTCCCGCCACCTTCTCCCTTCCCACCTACCTATGACTGCCAGGTTTTTCCCTATACACACATGTGAAGAAAGCTGGCAGTCAGTGGAATTTTCAGAGCATGTTTTAAAAAACAACAACACAGAACTTCAGAGTAAAACATACATGGCAGCAGTAATGCAGTTAGACTCTGATTCTTGCTGCCCGTGGTTCATGCAGCATGAATCAGCTGCCAGGCTCAGTTTAAGTTTCTCCTAGTGCTAAAAAATGTTCCTTTGTAAACCAGGCCTTCAATAACATAGTCAGTGTCAAATTCTTGCTGCACAAACCTCTGGCACCATGAAATGTTCCCTTTAAAAATCATGCACAGATAACAAATCCTGCATTATAAAGTAATCTTAACTTTTTAACAATCATACAAAACATTACAAATATGATGAACTTAGGGATACAAATATGAAGGAATATATCTTATTATATTGCTAAGTTTTTTCATAGTTTAAATTGCATTAATAGTTAACAAGTCCCAACAGTTTTATCATGGGTTCCTTTATGACAATTATCCCTTAACACAGCTGGCTTATTTCTTTAATTATAATACATTTCATGAATCATTAGTCAGACAACCAATTATCAATGAGATGTTAAAATGCAGAGATTTTGTAAAGGGGAAGCAGCACAAGCTATCCATCCTCCATCATGACGTCCTCTCCGCTTGGCACTCATTACTCAAAAGTAGTGGATCAAAAATTGGTTTGGCTTCAATGAAGGGCATTTAATTGAATCAAGATCCAGCAACGTACTGAATAGTATTTTTGACATTTAGCTGCATGGCTGTAAATTAGTTTGGGTCCAGATTTGTGAAGGCAAGACCCATGGAGGAAGCTGCTTATTTGTTAAGATCTGGTGACCCTTACAATGTTGAAGGTCACTTTTCATAATATCACTACTTAAAGTGAGAAATGCAATCCTAGTGCTAGTGTAATTGTGTACAGCTACAGCAGCACAATATGCTTAATATTCATCATTTAATGCAATTACTTATTGGATTAAAATCAACGTAAATTAAGAGTTGCAGTTTATGGTCTGCTAAGCAATATCGGTAGGGCACTTGCATGATCATTTGCTCAGAAAGCATGTCACAAAAAAAGCTTATTTTATTATAAATAATGTAGAATACTATCAAAGATGCCAAATATAATTCTAACTCAATTTGTGTTGTAACTTGTAATCAGGAGAAAGCATGTCGACATCTAGGAGAATTAATCTTAAATCAATCTAAGCAATCAATGACACATTTTGTAAACCAGTGAGGTTGAAATTAAGACATTCGGAATGCGTGGCCGTATCAGGCAGATGAAGTGTAAATATCCTTGAGTTCTCCATGACAAGGTCACAATATAGTTTCAGGGTTTGGATGACCTTTCATCTCTGTCCTACACAGTTAGCGTAATGTTCTTACACTAAAGCGCTGACTGCTAAATATCACTGTGGTTACGTTTACATAAGATGTGTTCAGCGAGATATTTACATTTTGGAATCTTTTTACAAGTAAAAGCCAACTATACATTACTGGAGTATATATGACAACTTAATAAACTATAATGTTCTTGGAAAAAACGACATGTCTGTGCATATAATAGCTTAAGTATAATAAGACATGTTCTCCGAGCTGGGGGAAAAAACAATTATTACCTTGTATGCTGTTCCCTCCACTAATTAGAAAAGGCTGACAAAATATCATCCTCAACAACATTGGAGAAATTAACTTTTCATATTTATTTCTTATAATATATATTAAATGGAGAAAAGTATTGACACATACCACTTAATCATTGAATTCAGGTTTTTCATATACTCCCATTGTCACAGGTTTCTAAGATTCCGCGCCTAGACTTGTAGTCTGCTTTTACTAACATTTACGAAACAATGAGTCATTATAAAGAGTTTACTGAATTTGAGAGTCAAACTTTAATAAGATGCCACCATTGTAACAAGTCAGTTCAGTTCTTCCCGCCTAAATATTCAAATATGAGTGAAAAATGAAAGCATTTAGGAACCACAGTAACTAAATCACAAAGTGGCAGACACTGTAAAGCTACAGAGAGCCATCGTAAAGTGCTAGAAAGTTGACAATCCTTACTTGACTCCATAATTGCAGAGTTAGAAACCTCCTCTGGAATTACCATATGCACAAAAATAGATCAGGGCCTGAGTTTCTATGACCAAGTAATGCCATGAGAGAATTACATCACCAAGCACAATACCAAGTTTCCGATAGAATGGTGTAAAGCATGCCAACACTGAAATCATGAGCAGTGGAAACAGGTTCAGTTAAGTGTAAAATCATCATTCTTTACCGGGCAGTCTGATAGGTGAGTCTAGGTGCAAAAAGTTAGGTCAATAAGCGGGTGATTGGGTGAGTTTTTTTCTGGGAGAATGTGACTGGTCCACACAGAGCCATTACCTCAACCTAATGGTTGTAGAAATCTTTCCCATTCAAGTTGAAACTGTTATAGCTGTAAAATAGGGATCAATTATTTATTATTTCCTATGGATTTATTATGTGATGATAAAAAGCTCCTCTAGTGTAATGCATAGGTGTCCAAATATTTTTATTTGCAAATTGTCTGTTCAGAGAGGAAGAGGACTTGAACTCTATAGCGCCACCTGTTGGTAGTAGTGATCCTGCAAGTCACAATCAACCCTTTAGCGAGTCTTGTAATATGACTTAGGATAAAAGCCAAATCAGAATCTCAATTTGCAGACACGGTGTTTCGGGCTATTGGCCCTCGCCAGTTCATTGTATGAGAACTAATTTGGCTAGGTGAGAGGGACTGGACTGAAATCTAAGGGGTAAGGTTTCTCCTTGCGGAGAGTGACATACCAGCTATACCAGCTCTGGCTTGTCAAGGTAAGGAGGGTTATTCGCCATGCAATGCTCCTCTGGGAAAATAATATGCAAATTGCCTCTTCAGAAAGGAAGAGGACTTGAACTCTATAGCGCCACCTGTTGGTAGTAGCGATCCTACAAGTCACAATCAACCCTTTAACGAGTCTTGTAATATGGCTTAGGATAAAAGCCAAATCAGAATCTCAATTTGCAGACACGGTGTTTCGGGCTATTGGCCCTCGCCAGTTCATTGTATGAGAACTGATTTGGCTAGGTGAGAGGCTCTGGACTGAGGTCTAAGGGGTAAGGTTTCTCTGCATCTTCTTGCATTGGTGCTTTACCAATTCTTTGCCACACATAGGAGTAATCTATACAGTGAAGTTTTGTATGTTCATGGCCATCGATAGCATACAGCACTGATGACATATTACCATGGTATTCTCTCTAGAAGCAAAGGACTGGATTGTGTATGAAGCAGAGGGATCAAAGGGCTACACTGTATGGAACATGTAAGGCTCTGTAACATGGAGTTAGACTGTTCTATAATACCATAATTCAGTTAATTGTACTTTGATAAGCAAGGGCATTGCAGTGAAGTATTATTACAGAAATATATTGTAAGCATATTACATTAGGATTACTTTTTTTAAAAAAGTTTGCTTTGGTTAAGCTACAAGTATACAGTAGTTAAGTGGTATATTAATTAGAATATTTAAATCAACTTCTTCCCATATGAAAGTAAAGATAGTTTCCTACTACAGGGTTGGCCAATTGTATGGATACACCTAAATACAGTGCCTTGCAAAAGTATTTGGCCCCCTGGAACTTTTCAACCTTTTCCCACATATCATGCTTCAAACATAAAGATACCAAATGTATTTTTTTGGTGAAGAATCAACAACAAGTGGAACACAATTGTGAAGTTGAACGAAATTTATTGGTTATTTTAAATTTTTGTGGAAATTCAAAAACTGAAAAGTGAGGCGTGCAATATTATTCGGTCCCTTTAACTTAATACTTTGTTGCGCCACCTTTTGCTGCGATTACAGCTGCAAGTCGCTTGGGGTATGTCTCTATCAGTTTTGTGCATAGAGAGACTGAAATTCTTGCCCATTCTTCCTTGGCAGACAGCTCGAGCTCAATGAGGTTGGATGGAGATCGTTTGTAAACAGCAGTTTTCAGCTCTTTCCACAGATTTTCGATTGGATTCAGGTCTGGACTTTGACTTGGCCATTTTAACACCTGGATACGTTTATTTGTGAACCATTCCATTGTAGATTTTGCTTTATGTTTGGAATCATTGTCTTGTTGGAAGACAAATCTCCTTCCCAATCTCAGGTCTTTTGCAGACTCCAACAGGTTTCCTTCAAGAATGGTCCTGTATTTGACTCATCCATCTTCCCATCAATTTTAACCATCTTCCCTGTCCCTGCTGAAGAAAAGCAGGCCCAAACCATGATGCTGCCACCACCATGTTTGACAGTGGGGATGGTGGGTTCAGGGTGATGAGCTGTGTTGCCTTTACACCAAACTTATCATTTGGCATTGTTGCCAAAAGGTTCGATTTTGGTTTCATCTGACCAGAGCACCTTCTTCCACATGTTTAGTGTGTCTCCCAGGTGGGTTGTTGCAAACTTTAAACAACACTTTTTATAAATATTTTTGAGAAATGGCTTTCTTCTTGCCACTCTTCCATAAGTGGCCAGATTTGTGCAGGGTACGACTGATTCTTGTCCTATGGACAGACTGTCCCACCTCAGCTATAGATCTCTGCAGTTCATCCAGAGTGATCATTGGCCTCTTGGCTGCATCTCTAATCAGTCTTCTCCTTGTTGGAGATGAAAGTTTAGAGGGACAGCCACGTCTTGGTAGATTTGCAGTGGTATGATACTCCTTCCATTTCAATATGATCGCTTGCACAGTGCTCCTTGGGATATTTAAAGTTTTGTAAATCATTTTGTATCCAAATCCAGCTTTAAACTTCTCCACAACAATATCACGGACCTGCCTGTTGTGTTCCTTGATCTTCATGTTGCTCTCTGTGCTCCAAACAGAACCCGGAGACTATCACAGAGCAGGTGCATTTATATGGAGACTTGATTACACATAGGTGGATTATATTTATCATTATTAGTCATTTAGTACAACATTGGATAATTCAGAGATCCACAATGAACTTCTGAAGTGAGTTTGCTGCACTGAAAGTAAAGAGGCCGAATAATATTGCACGCCCCACTTTTCGGTTTTTGAATTTCCACAAAAATTTTAAATAACCAATAAATTTGTTCAACTTTACAATTGTGTCCCATTTGTTGTTGATTCTTCACCAAAAATGTACATTTGGTATCTTTATGTTTGAAGCATGATATGTGGGAAAATACTTTCGCAAGGCACTGTAAAATGGGAATAGTTGGTGATATCAACTTCCTGTTTGTGGCACATTAGTATATGGGAGGGGGAAAACTTTTCAAGATGGGTGGTGACCATGGTGGCCATTTTGAAGTTGGCCATTTTGTATCCAACTTTTTTTTCAATGGGAAGAGGGTCATGTGACACATCAAACTTATTGAAAATTTCACAAGAAAAATAATGGGTGCTTGATTTTAACATAACTTTATTCTTTCATGAGTTATTTACAAGTTTCTCTTTGTTTACAGCCATTGACATGTCGCAGAGGTTAACAAGTGAGGTGCGGATAGAAATTGTGCTGATGTCTGTTGAACACAGTACCTTTTTCATTGCAGCAGATTTCAATGCAAGACACTGCAAGAAAACTGTCACCATTTCCATTTAATTTAGGTGTATCCATATAAATGGCCCACCCAAAAAAGTTTGCCTCATCACTGAACATAGTGTTCTGTGTAAACTGAGGGTCCTGTTCCAATTTTTGCTTTGCCCATTCTGCAAAGTCAGCACGCCAATCTGAGTCACCAACCATTCCCATTTTATTTAGGTGTATCCATATAAATGGCCCACCCTGTACATATGTTCGCTTCATAGTTTCAGTCTGGGCTCTAAAGAGTATGATTTCTCCTTGTGGAGATAGGCATGCCTGACATGCCAATGTAAGGAGACTTATATGCCTTGCAATGCTCCTATGGGAAAATAAATATGCAAATTGTCTCCTCAGACAAGAAGAGAACTTAAACTCTAGTGCTGCCTATTGGAAGTAGCTATATTAAAAGTCAATATTGACTCTTTAACAAGCCGATATCATGACTTAGGAAAAAAGCTAAACCAGAATCTCTATTTGCAAACTCATGTTTCGAGATGTTACAACTCTTTAGTGCAAAGCAACAGATCTGATTTGGCTGGATAAGAAGCCTCTGATTAGGGTCTATCTCTATTTGCAGACACAAGTTTCAGGGTTATTGCCTAAGGGCCCCGTCACACATAGCGACTCACCAGCAATCCTGACAATGATATCAACGTGTCAGGATCGCTGGCGAGTCACTACATGATTGCTGGTGAGCTGTCAAACAGACAGCTTCACCAGCGATCAGCACCAGCGACGCCGAGCGCGCGGCGTCGCTGTGTACTTCAGTTACCAGCGTGCTGATGCAGGGAGCTGGTAACTAAGGTGCACATCAGGTTTCTAAGGGGCGTGTATCACTTAGAAACCCGATGTGTACCTTTGTTACCAGCTCCCTGCATCAGCGCGCTGGTAAGTAAGGTACACATCGGGTTTCTAGGCACAGCACGCCCCCTTAGAAACCCGATGTATAACTTAGTTACCAGCTCACTGGTCGCTGGTCTCCCGCCTGTCACACGCAGCGACCAGCGGGAGACCAGCGACCCCAAAAATGTCCAGGGCTTTCCATCAATGATCAGTGATACCGGCAGGGGGGGCGGTCACTGAACACTGTCACACACAGCGATCATGCCATTCACCAAAGAATTTTGCCCCTGTCTACATAATGGGGAAAAAGTGTGTGCGCATCAAGCCCCGCCCCTCGTTATGATGTCATAATGCCCCTATCTACATAATGGGGGAAAAGTGTGCGTATCAAGCCCCGCCCCTCATTATGATGTCACAATGGTTGCCATGGCGACGCTGATGTCATCATAGGTTGCAAGCCCCGCCGCTCCTTATGATGTCATAATGGTTGACTATGGGATGGAGGATGTGTGATGAGTATATGGGCACTGGACTATGGGATTGGGGATATGTATGACGGGTATATGGGTATATGGGCACGGGACTATGGGATGGAGAATATGTATGACGGGTATATGGGCACAGGACTATGGGATGGAGGATATGTATGATGGGTATATGGGCATGGGACTATGAGATGAAGTATGTGTGATGGGTATATGGGCACTCGACTATGGGATGGCGAATATGTATGATGAGTATATGGGCATGGGACTATGGGATGGAGGATGTGTGATGGGTATATGGGCACTCAACTATGGGATGGACGATATGTATGATGGGTATATGGTCACGGGCCTATGGGATGGAGGATGTGTGATGGGTATATGGGCACTCGACTATGGGATGGAGGATATGTATGATATGTATATGGTCACGGGCTTATGGGATCGTGGATATGTATGATGGGTATATGGGCACGGGACTATGGGATGGAAGATAATTATAATTTGTTATAACTAACCACAGTTAGTTACTATGCCCGGGCAGCGCCGGGCTCTTCAGCTAGTAATCTATATGACTTGTATTTTCTACACCACATTCTTGTAATATTACACAGACTGAATTCAGCAGGGTTCCTGAACTCCAGTCCTCAAGGACCACCAACAGATCATGTTTAAGTAATTCCATTGCTCTGTTGATAACTGCTTCACATGAGCAAAAAAAAACAGAATTCCTTACAACATGATCTGTTGGTGGACCTTGAAGACTGGAGTTGGGGAACCCATCTAGATCCAGTCTGTGCAATATTGGAAGAATGTAGAGACAGGTGTGGAAAATACAAGTCATATAGATTGTTTTTTTTTGACAACACAAATCTCCAAGACTGACACAAGAAACATGTCTCAGTAATGGAGATATCTGGTGTCAAAAACGCTAAGTGTATGGCGCAGTGTGTGTAGTCGGCAATTGACACAGTAATCCAAATTTTTTGAAGGCAGAATTGCACATTTATTTTTCCACACAAAAAAAAACAATTTTTTATTAGGAATGACTTTTGGGGGAAGATTGGGGTACTTTGGGGTGTGGAGAGACGAGGAACGGCTGGAGGTTGAGGAAGGGGTTCTAGGAGAAGGGGCGATGAAAGTACTGGGGGAAGGGAGATCTGCAATGGACATGGAGGCAGGTTGAGATACATTAGGAGGAGAGGGTGGATGGACAAACAAAGTTTTTTTTTCTTTGGCGCAGGAGTATCCTGCCTGGCCCGACTTCCACCATGTGACCGCCTTACTTTGCTCGACTGCTTGGAGATGGTGGACCGTGGCATCGACCTGTAAAAGATGGAATGTGGGTCACCACTCTGCTGCTCTGTGGTGGTGGTGGCGGTGCTCCTAGAAGTGGCAGTGGCCGTGCTCCTGGAAGGAGACAAAGTTGTGTCAGTGCTCATAGAAGTGGCGGTGGTGGAGGTGATACCAGGAGACAAACTCGTGTCGGTGCTCAAAGAAGTGGCGGTGGCGGTGATCCTTGGAGACAAAGTCATGGCGGTGATAATAGATGGAGGCTGCGTTTCGGTGATCCGAGCAGGAGAAGTTCTGGCAGGACTCCTAGGAGTAGAATTGGTGGTGGTGCTCTTTGGATGAGGAGTGGTGGTGGTGCTCCTTTGATGAGTAGTGGCGGTGCTCCTTTGATGAGGAGTGCTGGTGTTGCTCCTTTGATGAGGAGTGCTGGCTGCGCTCCTTTGATGAGGAGTGCTGGCTATGCTCCTTTGATGAGGAGTGCTGGCTGTGCTCTTTTGATGAGGAGTGCTGGTGGTGCTCCTTTGATGATGTTGACTGGTGGTGTCAGTGGCCCAAGCAGGTTCTGTGGTGGTGTTGCTCCAAGCAGGTGGTGCAGTGGCGGTAGTGGTGCTCCATACAGGAGCAGCGCTTGCCATAGTGGTGGTGGCTGAGGAGTGTCCAGCAGCACGCTGACTTGGGGTGGTGCAGTGGTGTCCAGCTTGGCTTGGAATGCAGGTGGCCATGCAGTGGTATGCAGCAGAAGTTGGTAGGGAGGTGTAGCGAGTCAGCGGTGGCACTGTTGGAAATGACACCACTGACTGCTGCACATATCGATTCTGCTGCATAACCTGCAAGTAAGCAGTGTTGCAGGCCTGTAACACACTCAGCTGTTGCTCAGGACTAAGGTGTTCCGCCATGCCCTGTTCAATTTTACTGAAAAAATGGTGTGCTGGTCTGTTGAGGTCGGCCTCCAGATGGTCAAGGTGCTGGTCGACACAGTGGAAGTGGTGTTCCATGTGGTTAAAACCGCATTCCATCAGGCAAAAACCGCTTTCCACTCTGCCGGACAGCGCCTTGAGGCTGGCCTAAAAGGCCTCACTCAAGTGCATGAACTCGGGCATGACAGGCCTGTCCAAGGCCCTCTGCTGCTGGTGGGTAGTGCCCGCATAACCAGTGGCAGAAACCTGGGACAGGAGAACACCTGATGGACCAGCTTCCTGGTCACCAGCTGTCTGTGTTGCTGACCTGCAAGATGCTCCCTGGCTGTCGGGTGGCTGGGATGGGTCCGAGGTCATCCGATGAAGGACCGCTCCAGGGACAGGTTGCAGGGTGCTGCTCCAAGTGCTGTGGAAAGAAAGGGAAAACATTACTATCATGCATTAACAAGAAGCATCAGCAGTGGAATAGAAAAGCACATAGTAATAAAAAAAAAAAAATTATACTTACGCTCTGCTGGCAAGGACCCGTCTCAGGAAAGCCAACTCGCGATGATAGCGGTACTTTCGTCTGCGCCTTGCCGCTGAACCACTGCAAACCTGTCCCACAGCACGAACATCAGTGTTGAAGCAGTCCTTCATCGAGCGCCAACGTGTGCGGACTTTGTTCACTGTTGGAAAAACAAAGAAAAAACGTTAGACAATGCAATGAAGGCAACATAATTATCAGCACACACACCTGATGGAACTTTGCAAACAGTCAATGCGGCAGCACAAAATAATTCTATACACAATGCAGTCACTGTTGATCCTGAGGACACTGTTATGTCTCCTGCTAGAATATATGTAGCAGCAAACACAACAGTATCATCAGGAGCAAGAGTGAAAGCAGGATCAATATTGCAGTTCAATACACAAAGCAATCACTGTTTTCCAGAAGGCATTGGTGTGTTTGATGCAAGAATATACCTTGCCAATAACAAACCTGTACCATCTGGATCCAAAAATCAATGCAGCTTCAAGACAGCAGTTCAATACACAAAGTAATTATTTTTTTTCAGAAAGGCATTGGTGTGTTTGATGCAAGAATATATCTTGCCACAAACACACCTATACCATCTGCACCCAAAAATCAATGCAGCTTCAAGACAGCAGTTCAATACACAAAGCAATCACTGTTTTCCAGAAGGCATTGGTGTATTTGATGCAAGAATATACCTTGCCACAAACACACCTGTACCATCTGGATCCAAAAATCAATGCAGCTTCAAGACAGCAGTTCAATACACAAAGTAATTATTTTTTTTCAGAAAGGCATTGGTGTATTTAATGCAAGAATAAACCTTGCCACAAACACACCTATACCATCTGCACCCAAAAATCAATGCAGCTTCAAGACAGCAGTTCAATACACAAAGCAATCACTGTTTTCCAGAAGGCATTGGTGTGTTTGATGCAAGAATATATCTTGCCACAAACACACCTGTACCATCTGGACCAAAAATCAATGCAGCTTCAAGACAGCAGTTCAATACACAAAGCAATCACTGTTGATCATGAGGGGACTGATGTGTTTGATGTAGAGATGAGCGACTTTCCCTTTTTTCAGGTCGAGATGGGTTCGGACCACCCGACTTTCGCAAAAGTCAAGTCGAACACAATCGGCCGATTATCGTGAAAAGTCGAAGGCCGACTGAAACACGAAACCCAATGCAAGTCAATTGGGAAGTAAAGTTGGCAGTGAGTGGATGACAGGAGACACACTTACAGTGCCCATTTTAATGCCAAAAACATCAATTCTTATTACTTAAGCTTGTCAACCTTAATTTACTTTATAATAATAGTTAGGCATTGAAAACTGGGGGTTATTTGTCTAAAGTTGTGGGGGGTAGGGCTGGCTCCAGATTTTCATGGGCCCAGGGCCAAAGAGTGTCACTGGGCTCCTTTAACACATGCCACTATTCATGATCCTCTGATACGGCAGAGAAATAGCGGTATAGTACAATGAAAAATACTTCACTTCTTATATCACATGACTGATATCCATTTTAAATTCTACAATAGCTCCAAAAATGGACAGTATATCACTCCATACAGTATTATGGCCACCGCATAGTGCACCATACAGAGTAATGAGGCCCATATATTTCTCCATACAGAATCATTGGTCCCATATAATGTTCGATACAGTATATGATGAGCTCCACATAATGCTACAGTATATGTTGGTCCCCATGGATGAAGCTCCACTGTCTTATGGGCCCAAATAATGCTCCATATATAATGGGCCCCATTTCTAATGCTCCAGTGTATAATGGGCCCTGTAAATGCTGCTCCAGTGTCTGATGTCCCCATTTGGAAAGCTCCAGCATATGATGGGCCTCACGGATGATGATCTAGTGTACGATTGGTCCAAATAATGCTCCATATATAATCTGCCCCATTTACAATGCTCCAGTATATGATGGGCCCCATGGAAGATGCTCCAGTGTCTTATGGGCCCAAATAATGCTCCATATACAGTATAATGGGCCCAATTTCTAATGCTCCAGTGTATAATGGGCCCTTTAAATGCTGCTCCAGTGTCTGATGTCCGCATTTGGAATGCTCCAGTGTATGATGGGCCCCATATATCATTCTCCAGAGTATAGTGCTCCCCAAAAATTGCTCCCAACCTTTAAAACAATAAAATAAGTCTCCTCACTAGGGAATCCCTGTACTCTGGACCCCTCGTCGTCCCCATCTTCCATCTCTCTGCACTTGGACTGTTTAGGCAAAGGGCATACAGACGTGATGTCATCGCGCTCTCTGACCAGAATGTCACTGTCAGGAAACGTGGAAGATGTCACGGCGGTGCAGCAGGGAGAGGTAAGTATTTAAACTTTGCAAGTGCTGTGATCCTGAGCAAGCAGGGGGGCCCACTCGTTGGCGACGGCACTGGCACAGGGCCCCTCATAGTACTGCGGTGTCTGACGGCGGGTGGGCCCTCCCACCAGCAGAGACACTTTTGCGTACTATGAGGGGCCCTGTGCCAGTGCCGTCGCCCATGAGTATGCCCCCTACCTGCTCAAGGAACCTGCACTTTCATCTGTACCTTCCTCTTTGTCATCGTGTAAGGTGGTATAGTATGCGGGAAGGGGAACCTGAGTTTCATCAGGGTCAGATTCTGGCTGTGTAGAGTGGAGGGGAATGTAGTGGTCTGGGTCAATGTACCAGCAGAATCATCTAGCAGTGGCTGGGCATCAGTGCACTTGTGGCGCTCCCAGGAGTACAGTCGCCACAGTGGCATTACCTTCCTGCTAGGGAGTGTGATGTCATGCTTGGGAGCAGCGAAGGATCTCTCTAGCAGTTAAACCAACACACAACACAGTTCCCACTCCAGGGCAGCAGGGGGAGCGCTGATCCTGACTGCTGAGGAGCTGCTCTCTGTGGTCGGGAGGAGGGAAGTTAGGGCAGTCTGTGAAGGGAAGGGGAAGTGTGTGGACGTGAGAAGGGGAGCTGGAGGATGAGCAGAGTTAAGGCTCACACCTAGCTGGAGCGCATGGTCCGGATTCCAGTCTCCGAGTTTGTAGGGACACTGACGGTCCTGCAGCAGAAACCAGAGGAAGTAGCAGCTGTAAATGCTCTATTCTGAACTAAGGCTCGGAGGCCCCAGCAGTGACATTTGTGAGCCAGAAGGAAAAGGTATGGCTGCCTGCCATACGAGAAAGTTCCAAAAGAGAGTCAACAGGGGGAACTTCAGTGAACTCAGTACTGCGAGTTCCTCAGATAAGCGCTAGAACGGAGGCCACACTACCAATCTGCAGAGAGAGAATTCCTAATTTGCTTCCAGGCTGATCAACTCCTTCTCCATCTGTACTCTGGGTCCTGGACGGCACTTACCAAGTACAGGTAAAGGAACTGCACGACTGTGTCTGTCATCTTTCTCCTGCACCTGGCACACGGCTCTGCTACATCCTGCACTGCACACCATCTACCAACTCTTTCATCTGCCCTGCGACTACAGCCCTACCTGTGCAGGGCTTCTACATCTTAGCTGCACCACAACATCTGTCCCAGAGAAGTGACACTGCAGTGCTGGTCAATCTGATCAGAAACCACAGGTGGCGTCACGTATCATTCACCTATAAACGTTATTCACCCCTTTGCATGGATGCCCAGGGCCACGGACCAGGTCACCACCACTGTGACACATCCCTCTGAGACACCGGCCCGGTATCGATTAACCCCACTGCCCTGGCTGGCGACCCACACTCCATGTCAGATTCATCTTGGACTGGGGAATTCACGATTTGACTTGATAACCCAGGCATGGTATGTGACAAAGAGCTACATGGACTAATGTGAAGTGTGGCCAGCTGCATCATTCACTTTTGGTGGGGGCGAAGGACACAAGGAAAGGGGTTCTTCCTGACCAGGAGCCAGCACTTGACGACTCAGTGCTTGCATTTTTTGAAACTTCAGAAGAGGAGGGCATATTAGCTGGAGTCTGTTTCAGCAATGTAAGCCAAAACCAGTTCCTGATGCTCCGACTTTAAAAGCAGTTAACCTACTCCCAGAAAAGGTAGCCTTCTAGGCGTTCCGGAGCCAGACCACGACGCAGGCTCAACACCTCCTGCCTTAGCTGCTATTGTGCTTTTGCCACTACCAGCCAATGCACCACCACCATCAGTACCTACTGGTACCTACTACCCACGCCCACGTCTGCGGCCTCTTCCACCATACTTCCAAATTTTAGAGAAAATGTACCCAAAATAACATCAGATTTATGGTACTGTATCAGAAGCGTACAGCTGTATACAGTTAAAGGATAATTGTAAATCTCCGTATATATCATGAGTCACACAGAGACGCTCACAGGCTCAGTATGGATTAGACAAGAATATAAAAAGCAGAAAAAGGGTACAGTATCATCACATAGCAGGTATACAGTATATAGTATAGATTAAACATTCTAAATCTCCGTATATATTTCAGGAGGCAGACACAGATGCTCTCAGGCTCAGTATGGATTACAACACAATATAGAAAGCTGTAAAACGGTAATGGATCTGAAGCGTACAGCTGTATACAGTGTAGGGGTCATTGTCAATCTCAGTATTTATTTCCAGAGTCAGAAACAGACTCTCACTTGGTCAGTTTGGATTAGACCAGAATATAAAGACCAGTAAATGGGTAATGTATCACAAACATAGAGCTGTATACAGTGTCGGGGTAATTTTTAAATCTACATATAAATTGCAGGAGTAACCCACAGACTCTCACATGCTCAGGATCGATCACACCACAATATAAAAAGAAGATCTGCAAGAAATAATCACACATGTGGGCCAATGTTCCAGGTGTCAATGATACACTTAGAGTGGTGGGTGGAGGAGGACTTTCTGGCAAAAAGGGTACAGTATGACCAGATACCAGGTATATATAGCATAGTTTAAACATTAAAAATGTACGTCTATATATCAGGAGTAGTGTTGAGCCACCCAGCTAGTGTTCGAGTTCGGTTCATCGAACCGGAGGCAAGTTCATCGAATGTTCGCCGAACGTTCTACGAACACCGTCGAACTCCATTGAAAACAATGGCAGGCAAACACATACAAACACATAGAAAACACATACAAAACACCTTAAAAGGTGACAAAATGCTCAGATGACACAAATAACATATGGAAAAGGGCAACTACATATAGAAAAGAGGTGGAGGAGTAAAAGGAGGAAAGGAGGATGAGTAGACACAGATATAGGCATGTCATGCCCTTATAAAGTCAAGAAAGGCTGGAATAAAAATCTAAAATGAAAAAAATTCTAAAATTCTAAAATCGAAGACGATCATATACCATCGGACTTCCCACCATAAATTATGCCAACTGTCGATTGGGCGGCGTTATTCCCATGACCCTCCGAACAGCGTCCATGAAGGCAAAGTGTTTGGTTTCTGGGGGCAGTATGGTTGCAAAGCTGAATCTTAAAGGAATGTCCAGAAGGGCACCACCAGGATTGTAGCCTGCGGCTTAACTGGACTCCACCCGGGCAACCTCAACGAAGCCAGCCACGGGAAGGATGGACAGATTGCAAGCTTTCTCGATTCTGTGGGTGAGGGTGCATGGCCGTTTTTAGTTGTGCTAGCGATTTGTCAGCTTAATTCCGTTAACAAACGAGACTTCAGCATGCCCCCGCGGTCCGCGTCCAGCTTACTAGAGGGACACGCGAGGCTGTGGCACGCGAGATCGAGCAATAACAGGTCTGTCATGCCCTTACATGTCCGGGGCTGCACGAGCACTACACTGAAAGGACCAGCGTGCGTCACTTGCAGGTGCGGGTAACCCGCTGAACCCCGTTAGTGATGGGGATCTGGGATTCCAATTCTTCCCCGCGAACGAGGATTTCCCAGTAAGTGCAGGTCAACCTGGAATTCCGGAATTAGGCCTAACCGGCATTCCAGAAAGAATGTGAAAAAATTAAGTGTCCAAACCACAGGTGCAGTAGCAGACAGTGCTTACATAAACAGGCGGCATAGCTAGGTTCACAGGTGGGATCCTTTGCTGAGCAGTAGACACAGGTACTAGGCCCAAAGTATTCACTGGGCTAAATGGAGTTAAAAAATGGTTCTTGCATAAACAGACGGCACAGCTTGGTTCACGGGTGGGCTACTCTGCTGAGTAGCAGACACAGTTACTAGGCCCAAAGTATTAACTGGGCTAAATGCAGTAAAAACTGGTTCTTTCATAAACAGGCGGCATAGCTAGGTTCACGGGTGGGCTCCTCTGCTGAGTAGCAGACAGTGCTACAAGGCCCAAAAGGATTTTCTAGACAAGATGCGATAAAAAATTATTAGAAACACACACGGTGTAGCTCCTTGACAGGTGTACTACACCGCTGGCTACCAGACACCGCTACTATGCCATGAAACTGTCTATTAACATTGAAAACCGTTATTAATGTGAAAATAAAGTTACGCTTTTGGTGAACGAACCGTTATCGAACGGAACCTTGAACAGCCGAATTTTAAGCAAAGTGTTCGAGTTCGACGAACGACTCGAACACCACCCAAAACAGCTCGAATTTGAACTTGGCGAACAGTTCGACTCGAACACCACTCATCTCTAATCAGGAGGCAGACTCAGACGGTCTCAGGCCCAGTATGGATTTGACAACATTGTAGAAAGTTGAGAAAGGGTACAGTATCACCGGATAACAGGTATATATAGCATAGTTTAAACATTAAAAATCTCCGTGTATATTTCCGGAGTCCGACAAAGACACTCACAGCCTCAGTACGGATTAGACAAGAATCTAAAAAGTAGAAAAAGGGTAATGTATTGGATGCGTACACCAGTATACACTGTTGGGGTATTTTTAAATCTTCATATATATTTCAGTCTCAGTAAGACAGTCCAGACTCTCCGCAAGAGGAAACGAGATGGATAAAAGTACAGATGGAAAGTCGAGTGATTGCAGAAATTTTGGAATTACTAATCACGGGAAAAACTCCCGGGAGAATTCTCAGAGGCGATGCTGACCCTCAATTACTTTGTCTGTGGAGACAGTGAAAACAGTTCTTTGTAAAGAAAGGGTTGCTGTATCGCAGCACCGTGGATCCCATCACCGTTACTCATCTCCATCAAATTGTGATCACAGGGAGAGATGTAGACATGGTCCTCACTGCCTATCATGATCTGTCAGGTAACTTTGGAGTGCAAAAGACAGAAGCCACAGGCCGTAGAAGATTCTATTGGATTGGCATGAGAGGACACATTTAAAAATGTGGGCAGGAATGTCACACGTCTGTGAGTAGGAAAACTGTGAAAGCTGATGATAAACCACCACTGTATCTCATTGTGAGTCAACTCCATAAAAAATAGAAGCCATTCATCATCTGAAGATAGAGCCCAGCAGGACAGGGCATAGCTACATACTAACCATCATCTATCAGTTCACTAAATTTGTAGTGGCAGTCCCAGTGAAGGATTTAACAGCCCAGACTACACAGCGGTGGAGCAGGGAGAGGTAAGTATTGCAAATCCTGGGGCCCTGAGCAAGCAGGGTGGGCCCACTCGTGGGTGGCGGTACTGGCACAGGGCCCCTCATAGTACGCTGGTGTGTCTGATGGCAGGTGTGCACCCCCACCGTCAGAGACACTTGATTGTACTACAAGCGACCCTGTGCCAGTGCCGTTGCCCAAGAGTGGGCCCACCCACCTGTCCAGGGCAACGGCACTTGCACGGGTGCGTGTGCCAGGTGGTGACCCCGGCCCTGGGGGGAGGCAGCCCAGTTAGGGAGGTTGAAAAAATGGCATATGTTGATGTTGGATATTCAGCAGCTGCAAATGGAGGAATTGGAGAAGTCCGAGGAAGAGGAGGACAAAAGCGAGCCATTTTTCTGGCAACCTATATGTCAGCAAGGGAAGGTGGGACAAAATCCTTTGAAACCCATGCATGGGTGAAGGTTATGTCATCAACATTTTGGTTTGACAGATGGGTCCTTTTTTCTGTCAGGATTGGTCCAGCAGCACTGAAGACTCTTTCGGAGAGCACACTAGCAGCAGGGCAAGCGAGCTTCTGTAAGGCATATTGTGCCAATTCAGGCCAGGTGTCCAGTTTACAGGCCCAATAGTCAAAGGGGAATGACCTGTGAGGGAGAACATCGATATGGGAGAAGTAGTTTGTAACCATAATTGACAACTGCTGTCTCCTGTCACTTTCAATCGATGCAGTATTACCAGTCGTGTGAGCGGTACTTGAAAAATCAGTCCACAACATGGTCATGAAACCCCTGTCTCCAACACCACTTCAGATGTGTGCACCACGAACACCTCTTCCATCTTGCCCCCTAGGGCTCATGGGAGAACCATAACGTCTGCTGTGTGCTGGGAATGCCTCAAACAAACGGTTTACCAGAGTTGCTAGTTTGTTAGCCAATATTAGCTCTAGTTTCTCCTATGGCATGATGTTTTGGAATTTGCCTTTATAGCGTGGATCCAGGATGCTGGCCAACCAGTAGTCTTCATTTTGGCAATGCGCGGGTCCCTTTTTAGGATCTGCAAGTCATAATCACACCTGTGGGCCAATGTTCCAGGTGTCAATGATGCACTGCGAGTGCTGGGTGGAAGAGCACTTTCTGGCAAATCCACATCCCTCCAGTCACGCACAAACCCTGTACCTGACCTTGCCACGCCAACATTTTCTCTTGCCCCATTAGAAGCATCCTCCTCCCCTAAATAATCATCCCCATCATCCTCCTCCTCCTCCTCTTCCTCTTCTTCCTCCACCTCGTCCAGGAGAGTTCCCTGAGCAGACAATGGCTGACTGACATTAAGGCTTCCCTCCTCCTCTTCCTCCTCGGCTGCAGACGCCTGCTCCTTAATGTGCGTCAAAGTTTGCATGAGCAGACGCATAAGTGGGATGATCATGCTTATGATGGCATCATCTGCACTTACCAGCCGTGTGCATTCCTCAAAACACTGAAGGACTTTACAGAGGTCTTTCAGCTTCGACCACTGCACATCAGACAACTCCATGTCTGCTCTCAAACTGCCTGCCCGTGTATCCTCCCACAAATGCATTACAGCCTGCGTCTGTTCGCACAGCCTCTCAACCATGTGCAGGGTGAAGTTCCACCTTGTTGCAATGTCGATAATTAGGTAGTGCTTGGGAAGGTGGAGCAATCGCTGCAGCTTCTGCATACAACTGGAGTGTACGCGCGACCGGTGATTTGTGCGAGTACAGACTTCGCACCTTATGGATCAGGGCTGTTAACTCTGGATAATTATTGAGGAAGCACTGCACCACCAGGTTCAAGGTGTGAGCCAGGCAAGGTATGTGTCTGAGTTTTGAAAGGGCTATGGTTGCCACAAAATTCCAGCCATTATCACTAAATACCTTGCCTGCCTCAAGAAGTAGATTGCCCAGCCATGACTCAGTTTGTCACTGCAAGTAGTCGGCTAGTACCTTCACGGTGTGTCTGTTGTCGCCCAAACACATCATCTTCAACACAGCCTGCTGGCACTTACCACAAGCTGTTCGATAGTGGGACACATCATGTGCAACACTGGCAGCTGCGGATGGAGTGTTTGTGCGACTGCGCTCTGTGGACGAGCTTTCGCTTCTGGAGGAGGAGGAGGGTCGAACGCCTACAGCCAACTGTTTCCTATACCATGGGCTAGGCAGCACTGTCCCACTGCCGCTGTCCCCTGTGGACCCTGCATCCACCACATTAACCCAGTGCACAGTGATGGACACGTAACAGCCCAGGCCATGCCTACTGGACCATGCATCTGTTGTGAGGTGCACCTTTCCACTAACTAATTGCTTGAGTGCATGGACAATGCCGTCTTTCACATGCAAGTGGAGGGCTGGGATGGCTTTTTGAGAAAAGAAGTGCTGACTGGGTAGGTCATAGCATGGTGCTGCGTAGGCCATTAGCTCAAGGAAAGCTTCACTTTCAACTAACCGGTAGGGCATCATCTCTATCGAGATTAGTTTGGCAATATGGGCGTTCAAACACAGTGTACGCGGATGAGAGGATGAGTACTTTCTTGTCCTACTCAGAGTCTCTGGTACGGTGAGCTGGACTTGAGAGCTGCATATGGTGGAACTAGCGGTGGACAAGGTGGACTGAGAGAGGGTTGGTGATGGTGATGGTGTTGGTGGTCTTGCTGATTCAGTCTTTCGTAGCAATAACATTGCGATTCCCTGACTGCTTTGGCCTTGCGACGACACCTCAACATTTGCTGCTGGTGGTGTGCTAACCGGTGGGCTTACAGTGGGGGAAGCGATGTAACATTGCTGACTACCTTCATTCGGAGCAGGTGCACATGTGGTACGTGAGGTTTGGTAGTCCATCCACGCTTGCAAGTGCCTGGTGGTTAAATGTCTAAGCATGCAACTGGTATTCAAATTTCTCAGATTTTTCCCTCGGCTAAAGGTCTTTGCGCACTTTTTACAGATAACCTTTGCCTGATCATTAGGATTTTGTTCAAAAAAGTGCCACACTGCACTCTTCCTACTATGGAAGACATTTTGAGGCCTTGCACGCTGTGCTAATTTGATCGTCTGGCCAAGCTGTCCTGCAACTCTTTTGGCTTTTGTAAACCATTTTTGGACTGCTACAGGTCTGCCAGATAACAGCCGTTGCGATGTCGATGCCTGCTGCGGATCCTCCTCTTCTGAGCTATTGGCAACGGCACCCTCATCCCCCAATGGATGCCAATCTGGGTCAACAACTGGGTCATCCATCACCTCCTCTTCAATTTCATGTGCACCTTCTTCTGTGTCACCGTGTAAGGTGGTATAGTATGCGGGATGGGGTACCTGAGTTTCATCTGGGTCAGATTCTGGCTCAGTACACTGCGAGGACAATGTAATGCTCTGAGTGAATATATCAGCAGAAAAATCTAGCAGAGGCTGTGCATCAGTGCACTCCATGTCAGATTCATCTTGGACTGGGGAATTCACGATTTGACTTGATAACCCAGGCATGGTATGTGAAAAGAGCTCCATGGAGTAATCTGTAGTGTGGCCTGCCGCATCCTTCACTTTTGGTAGGGGTGAAGGACACAAGGAAAGGTGTTATTCCTGACCAGGAGCCTCCACTGACGACTCAGTGCTTTTATTTTTTGAAACTTCAGAAGAGGAGGCAATAGAGCTGGAGGCTGTGTCA
Source organism: Dendrobates tinctorius (assembly GCF_039654945.1). Classification (NCBI taxonomy): domain Eukaryota; kingdom Metazoa; phylum Chordata; class Amphibia; order Anura; family Dendrobatidae; genus Dendrobates; species Dendrobates tinctorius. Next base: position 15,395,707 of record NW_027361699.1, read on the forward strand.
GCAACGTAAGCAAACTTGTTCCTGAAGCTCCGGCTTTAAAAGTGGTTTACCTACTCCAAGAAAAGGGAGCCTTCGAGGCCTTGTGGAGCCAGATGATGATGCAGGCTCAACACCTCCTGCCTTAGGTGCTATTGTGCTTTTGCCACTACCAGCAGATGCACAATCACCACCACCACCATCAGTACCAGCTGGCAACCCCCGCCCACGTCCACAGCCTCTTCCACCATACTTCCTCATTTTTGGGAAAATGTACCCAAAATACCACCAGCTATATGGTACTGTAAAACAAGGTACAAGGTGTATATGGTATTGTGGAGAATTTGAATCTCCCTAGAGATTTTAGGAGGCTGAACAATTATCTCAGGCCCATTATAGATTACATTTCAATTTAACAGGCTGAAATTGGCTGGTGTATGACAAGGTACAAGGTGTATATAGTATTGGGGAGAATTTGAATCTCCCTAGAGATTTTAGGAGGCTGAGCAATTATCTCAGGCCCACTATAGATTACACCTCAATTTAACAGGCTGAAATTGGCTGGTGTATGACAAGGTACAAGGTGTATACAGTATTGGGGAGAATTTGAATCTCCCTAGAGATTTTTGGAGGCTGAACAATTATCTCAGGCCCACTATAGATTACACCTCAATTTAACAGGCTGAAATAGGCTGATGTATGACAAGGTACAAGGTGTATATAGTATTGGGGAGAATTTGAATCTCCCTAGATATTTTAGGCGGCTGAACTATTATCTCAGGCCCACTATAGATTACACCTCAATTTAACAGGCTGAAATTGGCTGGTGTGTGACAAGGTACAAGGTGTATATAGTATTGGGGAGAATATGAAATTTGAATCTCCCAAGAGAATTTAGGAGGCTGACAATGATGCTCTCAGTCCAAGTATGGCAGCAGGCAGCCTAATAAGCAGGACTGCTGCACACAAAAGTGTGGAAAAATGAATGCTTGGTAACTGTGCAGAAAAGAGGAAGAAAAGTATTTTTGCTTTTAAAAAAGCAATTTGCACAGCAGTGTGCAAACAGCAATGCAGCTATCAGGGAGCCTTATAAGGCAGCCTAATAACCAACAGAGCTGATGCACACAAATATATCCTCCCCTGTCACTGCACACAAACTGTTGTGTTGTACAATGAAAATCGCTACCAGCAGAAGCAGTTTTTTTTTCTTCACTTAAACACTCTCCCTATTCAGAACGAAACCAATTGACCTGATTAGCAATACCACAAAGAAACGCAGGAAATTAAAAAACAGGAATCATATAGGGTTCCTAATATCAACGTTTAAAAGTGGATGCTCATGGATGAATGGTAGACCATTCGAGGGAAACTGCATACCGAATCACCAGGAAAAACCCGAATTTAATGGTCGATAGTACAAATAAAATAAAGAAATTATTTTAAAAAATATATAAGAAATTTTTGAAACAATAATAATATTTAAAATACCTTTATTATATAATAATGGTACATATGTATAAAAAAGCAATGTGTGCTCAAATCAATTAAAATATATACCGATATAGGTTTAATAAACAACATACACAATGGACCAGAATATATAAAGAGCCAAAACAATTATGTAGGCCCCAGCTGTGTTGCTCGCTTACCGGCGGTCCTTAAAGGTATACATCCTCAATTGTCCTTGTGCACTTCTATTTCTAGTTTTTTGCACTCAGCACTTTAATTTGCACTATTTGGATGAACATTTCACTATTAGATGGCTAATATTGCACCTTTGCAGTTTTTCATTGAATATACTGACACTTTGTTTAAGCCTACATAATTGTTTTGGCTCTTTATATATTCTGGTCACTCTTTTTTGGACAATTATTTTAAAAAGGTGTAATTACATTATCTTACACATGTGGACCGTTGTGTATGTTGTTTATTAAACCTATATCGGTATATATTTTAATTGATTTGAGAATACATTGCTTTTTTATACATATGTACCACTATTATATAATAAAGGTATTTTAAATATTATTATTGTTTCAAAAATTTCTTATATATTTTTTAAAATAATTTCTTTATTTTATTTGCACTATTGACCATTAAATTCGGGTTTTTCCTTGTGATTCGGTATGCTATTCAGAACGAGCAGCAGCACCTCTCCCTATGCTAAAATCGGCAAAAGTAAGATGGCAGTCGGCGTGCACGCCCTTTTATAGCCCCTGTGACGCCACACAAAGCAAGCCAATCACTGGCATGCCCTTCTCAAAGATGGTGGTGACCGCTGCCCATGTCATCGCATTGCCCACAGTGTGCGTCCTCCATCATTGGGTGAAAAAGGCACTGGAAGCATCATTTGAAATGTGACTTTGGCGATCTGGTTGCCGACCTCATAGCCGACCTCACGCTATGGTCGGGTTTCGTTTCATGAAACCCGACTTTAGCGAAAGTCGGCGACTTATGAATTTCACCTACCCATTTCGCTCAACTCTAGTTTGATGCAAGAATATATCTTGCAACAAACACACCAGTACCTTCAAGACCAAGAGTCAATGCAGCATCACAGAGCAGCTTTATACTTACTGAACGCCTTTTTTGAAGTAGGGGAGTCACTGTCCCAGCCATCCATCATCGCTGCGGCCACCTCATTCCAGAGCTGCCGGGTCACCACTGTGTCTTTGTACTGCTGGTCACAGCTGTCCCACAACGGGATACGCTCCTCAACAAGGCGGATCAGGTGCTCGTTGTCGATGTAACTTTCTTCGTCATCCCGATGTGGTACCTAGAAAAAAAAAATTAGAATCTTTGTAATTTTGGAGAATGAATAAGATAGAGAAAGAAACAGAGAAGAAGATGAAACTAAAGACAGAAAAAAAAGGAAAGACTATATACTAACATTGCATCTCCTCGCCACAACTTGGCTATGCTGCTCCGGCTCAGACTGCTCCGGCTCAGACTGCTCCGGCTCAGACTGCTCCCGCACTTCACCTTCCCTGGCCGTGTACAATGTCTGTAAAGAAAAAAAAAATTATTACACATTTCTAGAGGCAGCAGCTAAACTTACCCAAAGGCAGCAATATCCTCACCTCACGATCAGCTTGGGCCAGTTCTTGCCGAGATGGCGAATCGACCGATCCAGAAGAAGACATGCTGAAATTTAAGCAAAAAATACATTAGTACGTAATAAATTGTACAGGACACACACACATTATGTTGAAGAATACTCACATTTTGGCTGCTGAAGCTTGAATCCAAGGCTCTTGTCTGGTCTTCTATTCAAGGCTGTCTGTAGCTGCTCTTCTCTTGCTCTCTGTAGCTGCTCTCATCTTCAAGGCTGTAGTGGTGTGGCCCTGAAAACACCTTCTTTTATCAACACGCCTCCCAAACAATGTTGCTTGTTTAGGGGGAGGTTTAAACAACTGTCTAGACATTGTTTACTCAAATCGCATGCACGCACAAAGCGCTGACGTGCGCGCATCCAAGTGCACGCCAGCGACCCCATAGACTGTAATGCTATTTTTGGGTGCACACGTGTGCGCGTGATTTTTTTAACCATGTAGGAGGAACAAAAAATGCAACATGTAGCGTACGGCGCATCTGGGCGCACACCTGGAAAATGTGCAGCACACACTAAATGCTGATGAGCGTGTGCAATCGCAAGACCCTGTGAACACCATGTTACAGATAGGGGAACATTGCACATGCGCCCGATAGCGCACGATGCGCTGCGCGATAAAACGCTAGTGTGAAACCAGCCTTACTGGTGCAAAAAGTATCCCCATTTGAAGAGTAGCAATAATAGTTTTTTCACAAACTGTCGAAAAAAATGTACATTTTTTTCTAAACAGCAGGAACCAAGTTAGCTGTTTTCAAAGTGAAAAAGTAATGGCTTCTCAACTAGGAGTGAAAAAGTGAGCCCTTTTTTAAGGTGTGCAACAGATTTGTTATTCTCAAAAATTATTAAATTATCGCAAATGTTTTTCATCAAGATAAGCCTTATTGCACACGTTGCAGATTCAGCTGCGGGTTTTTCCGCGCGGATCTGCAGGTAAAACCGCAGGTAAAGTGACCTGCGGTTTTCCTGCAGCTTAGCTTGCGGTTTAGCCCTGCGGTTTCACACCTCTACTATGTTAAAGGTGTGAAACCGCTGTGGAAACTGCCCAAACAATTGCCATGCTGCGGTTTGTAAACCGCAGCAAAACCGCGCGGAAAAAACCGCAGCGTGAGCACAGCGGTTTGGAAAAGCCATAGGGTTACATGGTACTGTACCATGTCAGTGGAACTGCTGCGTTTCCGCAGGGCCAAAACCGCTGTGGAAACGCAGCAGAATCCGCAACGTGTGCACACAGCCTTAAGGATCCACAGCAGCCACAAGACTGCGATGAACATGTACAAGTTGCTCTTTTTCCTCCATCCCCTGTTGCATTTTAGTGTTTGATTTTCAAGATAAATATGATGTGGATGTTTTTTTATACTGACAAATTTTAAAGCTACTTCAAAGGGCTTTAGTAGGCAACATGCATACCTCATCAGCTAGCAATAGCAAAACTTCAGTCATAAAATCTATGTGGGCAAAACCTAGCAGATGCTATTAACAAGGGTAAAGGAACACAATAATAATATCAAAAAAATTATTTTAGGTTAGGTCACCATTTATTCCATCATTTTAAGGAGGTTCATAACCAATCCTATAAGAAACTTACATTTTATGGCATTCAGATTGTTCCAAAGAAATGGGGGATGTGATTATCTTGCCCATATGCCTAGAGCAGAATCAAGATGGATTTTCTCACTAAACTCTGTGGCACCAAAAGGCCTAAACCATGATATTGAACTTTACATGTTCAAGTGAATGAGCTAGTACCCATTTTGGCTACTGAACTTTTGTTCCTTCCTTCCCTCATTTCTTCTTCCTTTTCTTCCCTCTCCTTTTTCCTCCTCTTCAATTCAGTTGGGAATATGCATTTATTGACAAATCTTGGGCATAAGTCATTTTTTAGATTTGTGTTGTCACTATACTATCCCTAAAACATTTATGATTCCTTCTCTTTGACACAATGTTATTTTTATTAGTATCCACAAACACATTTTGCACAGATATGAAGAAATTAAAAATTTTAAGGGAAGTCATGTAGAAAATAAGCATGTCATAGCATAAACATATACCTCTTGTTTTTGCTATTTCTTATTTAAGCACATACAAGAATATATAGCCAATGGGAATATTAGATGAATAATGCATGAGGCTTATTGCTAGCTATTGCCACATACTGCTATTTTATATGTAACCTAGTAGTTATAAATATCCATTACCTTCATCATAACTGCCTATAATAACAATAATAATAATATGCTTCCACTTTCTCTATTTGATATGTGGCAGAGTTGATACTGATACCCATTATCCCTGGCCATAATTGCCTAAAGAGGTTTACAAGAATATATTTTATTATGAATATACACATATATACATATTATATATATATATATATATATATATATATATATATATATATATATATATACACACACATATATATACACTAGCTGAAGAGTTCGCCATTGCACGGGCCTAGTAACTGACTGTGGTTAGTTTTAACAAATTCTAATGATTATATATATATATATATATAAAGCTGTGTGTATAACCCCGCCCACTATGCATAACCACACTCACTCCAATATCCCACATCATCCCATCAGCCAGAGCCACTGGACTACTACCTCTAATATCCCACATCATCCCATCAGCCAGAGCCATCGGACTACCCTTAATATCCCACATCATCCCGTCATCCAGAGCCACCGGGCTACTACCCTTAATATCCCACATCATCCCGTCATAGCCAATGGACTACTACCCCTAATATCCCACATCATCCCATCAGCCAGAGCCACAAGACAAATACCCCTAATATCCCACATCATCTCGTCAGCCAGAGCCACTGGACTATTACCCCTAATATTCCACCTCATCCCGTCAGCTAGAGCCACCGGAATACTACCACTAATATCCAACATCATCCCATCAGCCTGAGCCACCAGAATACTACCCCTAATATCCTATATCATCCCGTCAGAGCTACCGGACTACTACCACTATTATCCTACATCATCCCATCAGAGCCACCGGACTACTACCCCTAATATCTCACATCATCCCATCATCCCATCAGCCAGAGCCACAGGACTACTACCACTAATATCCAACATCATCCCGTCAGAGCCACCGGACTACTACCCCCCATAGCCCACATCATCCTGTCAGCCAGAGCCACTGGACTACTGCCCCTAATATCCCACATCATATTGTCAAAACCTCTGGACTACTACCCCTAATATCCCACATCATCCCATCAGCAAGAGCCACTGGACAATTACCCCTAATATTCCACATCATCTTGTCAGCCAGAGCCACCAGACTGCTACCCCTAATATTCTACATCATCTCGTCAGTGTCAGGAACACCGCACTGCACTTGCTCACTGAGCCAGTGCGTGTGTCCTGAGTACAAAAACAGTGCTCAAAGATACCTGTGGAGCAGGCAGCAGCGGTGACGATGCATGCTCCAGGACCTGGAGCACGTGACTGCTGGGGGGGTGGCCTAAGCTCCACAGAGCTAAGAGCTGCAGGGAAACTCCAAGAAAGGTAACTACAGGACAATGTTACCAAGGGGCATAGACAGAGACAGAAACCAGATCAAGCTGGGTCAAAGCACGAGATAGCAGGACAGTACCAAAGGGTTAGACAGAGCGAATAGTCAGGACATAGCAATAGATCGGAAAACCAGAACGGGCAATGGACGGTACAATAGGGACAAACTGCAACAGAGTAACAATAGCCAAGCCAGGAGGTCAGAACCAGAGAAGACAATAGTACCAAAACGAGAGATGGAGTACAGAGTGAGGGAACAGGCCGGGTCATACACGGGAATCAAACAAGCAATGCAGAATACACGCACACCAGGGGGGTCGGTCAGACACACAGCCAGAATAACAGTATAGCTGACCGAGAATGCTAGTCTGGAGTGAGTATATATACCCCTCCCAGATCCAAAGAGATGCCGGCAAAAGTTAACCCTGTGAGAACAGGACATTAACCATGTCCTAACCATGACAGTACCCCCCTCTTAATGGGGGGCCACTGGACCCCCAGGTTACTCAGGGTATCTGACATGAAAAGCCCGCACCAGTCGATCAACGTGCACCGAACTGGCCGGAACCCAAGACCGATCCTCCACGGAATATCCTTTCCAATGAATAAGGTACTGAAGTCTCCGGTGCACCCACCGTGAATCAATGATGCACCCTACCTCGTACTCCAGTTGACCCTCTACCAACACTGGTGGAGCCACAGATGAGGGATCTTCTCTAACTGTCCCCACAGGTTTTAATAGGGACCTGTTGAAGACGTTAGATATTTTGAAGGAGGTGGGCAACTGTAATCTGTATGCCACCGGGTTGATCACCTCTACAATCTTGTATGGGCCAATAAATTTTGGGCCCAACTTCGTAGAGGATATTTTAAGTTTGATGTTACGGGTGGACAACCAGACTTCTTCCCCCACTGTTAACGCAGGACCCAACCCCCTCCTCCTGTCCGCAAAATGTTATACTTCTTCTGGGCTTTGGAGATGTTCCCCTGCACCTCCCTCCAGAGGGTTTTTAACTGTTGTACCATCCCCTCTGCACCAGGGCAATCCGAATCCATACGGGAAAATTCCCCAAACTGCGGAACGAACCCATAATTGACATGAAAGGGAGACTTTCCGGTAGACTGATTAATACGACAGTTGAACGCAAATTCTGCCATGGGCAATGCCTCACACCAGTCTTCCTGTCTGGAGGAGGCCAGGCATCTCAGAATCTGCTCCAACGACTGGTTGGTGCGTTCCGTCTGTCCACTGGATTCCGGGCGATAGGCAGAGGAGAATGACAACGTGACCCCAAACTTCATACAAAATGCTGTCCAATGCCCCTGTCTGACACCACATCTACGGGCACTTCATGCAATTGAACAATGTGCTGTATTAACAAGTGGGCCAAGGTTTCAGCAGATGGTAATGCAGGTAATGGCACAAAGTGAGCTTGCTTAGAAAATCTATCAACCACTACCCATACCACGGAGTTGCCCTTGGAAGATGGAAGATTAGTGATAAAGTCCATGGACAGGTGTGTCCATGGTTTATCCGGAATTGGCAAAGGCACCAATTCCCCGGCCGGCCAGACCTGAGAGCTTTTAGAGCGCGCGCACACCCCACAAGAATTTACAAACCTTTTTATATCAGTACCCATAGAGGGCCACCAAAAACCCCTAGCTACTGCCCCCCCGGGTAGCTGCAATACCAGGGTGTGCACTTAACACAGAATCATGAAATTCTTGAAGGAGTGTGAGACGGAATTGTTCGGGTACCAACAATTTACCTGGGGGTTTATTTCTGGGAGCTTGTGCTTCCAGAATCTCTCTCTGTAACTCAGAGGAGATTTAAGCTACAACCACTCCCGGTTGAAGAATGGAGGGAGGAGGTTCTGGAGGGGACACAGAATAAAAACTTCGGGATAAGGCATCTGCCTTTACATTTTTAGACCCTGGTCGGAACGTGATGGTAAAATTAAAGCGAGAAAAAAAAGTGCCCACCGAGCCTGTCTGGGGGTCAATCTCTTAGCAGACTCGATATAGGCCAGGTTTTTATGATCAGTGATGACCGTAATGGGATGAGCTGCCCCCTCCAAAAAATGCCTCCATTCTTCGATGGCCAATTTAACCGCTAACAATTCCCTGTTACCGACATCATAGTTTCTCTCGGCTAAAGAGAACATCTTAGAGAAAAAGGCACAGGGTTTGAGGTTAGTCAGGGTAGAGGGGCCCTGTGACAATATTGCCCCTACCCCCACCTCCGAAGCGTCGACCTCGACGATAAAAGGTCTTGACGAATCGGGTTGTACCAACACAGGGGCTGTGGTAAAACACTTCTTTAGTGTAAGGAAGGAATTTTTTGCCAACATTTGGCCAACGACCAATTTTTTACATCTGCTCCTTTAAGAGTGAGGTCCGTCAAGGGTTTCACCACCTGCGAGAACCCTTTAATGAACTTCCTATAATAATTAGCGAAGCCCAGAAATCGCTGCAACCCCTTCAGGTCATGAGGCTGCATCCAATCGGTAATGGCCTAAACCTTCCCTGGATCCATGCGGAGTCCCTCCCTGGATACTATTACACCCAGAAAAGACAGTTCTTGCATAAAAAATGAGCACTTCTCCAGCTTAGCATACAAATGGTTCTCCCGGAGTCTCATAAGAACCATTCGTAAATGGTGTAAGTGTGACTGACTGTCCTCAGAGTATATCAAGATGTCATCCAAGTAGATGACTACATAATGCCCAATCAAGTCAGAAAACACAACATTAATGAAGTTCTGAAAAACAGCAGGAGCGTTAGTGAGGCCAAAGGGCATAACCAGGTTTTCAAACAGTCCCTCAGTTGTCAGGGACACTGTTCTCCATTCGACCCCCTCCCGGATCCTTATAAGGTTATAGGCCCCTCGTAGATAACGCTTAGAAAACCATTTGGCCCCCGTGAGTTGGTTGCATAGATCAGGAATCAACGGGAGAGGGTACGTGTTCTTTACAGTAATTTTGTTCAGTTCCTGAAAGTCGAGGCACGGTCGCAACCCACAATCTTTTTTCTTTACAAAGAAAAACCCTGCTGCCACGGGTGAGACCGAGGGCCGAATATGCCCCTTGCGAAGGCTCTCTTTGATGTACTCTTTCATAGCTTGGCACTCAGGCCCGGACAAATTAAACAAATGAGCCTTGGGTAATTTGGCTCCAGGTACTAAATTGATAGCATAATCAAATGGTCTATGTGGTTGGAGCGCCTCAGCTTCGCTTTCGGAAAATACGTCTTCAAAGTCTCTCAGGTACTCCGGAATACCCTCCAGACTGACAGACGACACAGATACAGATCTTATCGGATTGACAAAAGGAACCTGGTTACAACACAGACCATTATCATTACATCCCCATCTGATGATCTCCCCCTTCTACCAATCAATGAGAGGATTGTGGCGTTGCAACCAGGGCATCCCCAATACCAGTCCTGCAGGCAGATTATTCATAATAAAACAACTTAACTTCTCCACATGGGTTGAGCCCATTTTCATAGAAAAAACTTCAGACATAAAGCAAATTCCATTCCGGGTAAGAGGGGATGAATCAACAGCCACAATTTTAACAGGCTCTTTTAACCTGACTGTCCCTATCTTATTAAGAGTCACAACTTGGGAATCAATAAGATTAATGGAGGAACCACAGTCAACAAAGGCGGTAGTCATAACAGGACCGCCAGCAAGTTCCAATTCAACCTGGAGCACCATCTTTGTACATGAGAACAAATGTACCTGGGAGTCTGGACAACCTCCTCGATTGTTGCCCAGACTCAGTCATTTCTCTGATGGTTTCTCTGAAGAAGGGCAGGAGGGGCAATTCCTTTTCCAATGTCCAGAGGCTCCACAGTGAAAGCATAGTAGGTTGTCTCTACGGTGCCTTCTCTCTTTCTCCTTAACCAAGACTGACCCAACCTCCATGGGCTCAGATACAGGTGCAGTGTCACACAATTTGGGGTACAAGGGAGACACTTGTTGCATCATTCCTCTAGCATGGAGTCTCCAGTCCATATGGACTGCCTGCATCATGGCATCCTCCAGGGTACCATGGGGGGATGTAATGCCAGAGCGTCCTGCAAATGGTCAGACAGGCCCCTGCGGAACAACCCCCTCAGGGCGATGTCGTTCCAGGATACTTCGGCGGTCCAACGTCTAAACTCTCAGCAGAACCATTCAGCAGAGTGCCTCCCCTGTGTCACACTCATCACCATATCCTCTGCCAGATGCACTCTATCAGGCTCATCATAAATGTGCCCCAGAGCCTCAAAGAACAAATTCATAGACATACGTTCAGGAGCAGAGGAAGAGAGAGAGAAAGCCCATGCCTGTGGAGCCTGCCGAAGTAGAGAAATGACAACCCCCACCCTCTGTAACTCATCCCCGGAGGAGCGGGGCTTCAGAGGAAAAAAAAGCTTGCATCCTTCTCTGAACGACCTGAACTCCCTTTTTTCCCCTAAGAAAGGGTCTGGCAATTTGACTGGAGATTCGGGGGATGCCAATGACACATCTCTATCCCCAGCACTAGAAGCCCCTGCAGTGACAGCCCCCTGCACAGTATCCACCAACTGTTGCTGGGTATGAGCCATCGTGCGCTGTTCCACATTAAGTTTGTGGAACATTTGGGTCAAGTGCTTGACCTGATCAGCCAAAGCTTGTATCCATGAGGATAACACACTTTTTTTTTCTTCAGAGAAAAAAAACCTGAAATGGTCAGCTATAATGTCAGGAACACCTCACTGCACTTGCTCACTGAGCCAGTGCGCGTGTCCTGAGTACAAAAACAGTGCTCAAAGATACCTGTGGAGCAGGCAGCAGCGGTGACGATGCATGCTTCCGGACCTGAAGCACGTGACTGCTGGGGGCGTGGCCTAAGCTCCAAGGGCTAGGAGCTGCAGAGAAACTCCTAGAAAGGTAACTACAGGACAATGTTACCAAGGGGCATAGATAGAGACAGAAACCAGATCAAGCTGGGTCAAAGCACGAGATAGCAGGACAGTACCAAAGGGTTAGACAGAGAGAATAGTCAGGACGTAGCAATAGATCAGAAAACCAGAACGGGCAATGGACGGTACAATAGGGGCAAACTGCAGTGGAGTAACAATAGCCAAGCCAGGAGATCAGAACCGGAGAAGACAATAGTACCAAAACGAGAGATGGAGTACAGAGTGAGGGAACAGGCCGGGTCATACACGGGAGTCAAACAAGCAATGCAGAATACACGCACACCAGGGGGGTCGGTCAGACACAAAGCCAGAATAACAGTATAGCTGACAGAGAATGCTAGTCTGGAGTGAGTGTAAATACCCCTCCCAGATCCAAAGAGATGCCGGCAAAAGTTAACCCTGTGAGAACAGGACATTAACCATGTCCTAACCATGACAGTCAGCCAGAGCCACCGGACTGCTACCCCTAATATTCCACATCATCACATTAGCCAGAGCCACTGGAATACTACTGCTAATATTCCATATCATCCCATCAGCCTGAGCCACCAGACTACTACCGCTAATATCCCACATTATCCCATCAGCCCGAGCCACTGGACAACTATCACTAATATCCCACATCATACCATCAGCCAGAGCCAATGTACTACTAAAATTAATATCCCACATTATTATTATTATAATAATTATTATATTACTCAGGAAGAGTCCTGAGGAGAGAATTTGCATATTCCCAGTGCCTTCTGGGATAAGTGAAATGTCTCTGCGAGGTCAACAATCACTGGATTTTGGCCGTTGCAGCTGAAAAGAGGAAATCGGTAAACCGCGCCGACAATTTTGGCTCATCTTTCATCGCTTTAGAATTTTCTTTAACAATAACAATATGGAAGAGGCCAGGAGCCATTGGTGAGCTGCATTTCTTGCTACATGTTCACAGACTTACCAATGGAAAAGCCAAACTTCACATGCCACAAATGCAAGCTTGTGTGCCTGTTGAAAGAAAAGTTGCAAAATCTCGAAGAGAGATAAGCTACATTGAAGATCATTAAGGAAGGTGAAGAGTTCTGAGACAGAGCAGAAAGAGAAGAAATTCAAAGAGCACCTGAAGAAACAGGAATGGAAACGTGACCCAGAGAAGCAGGAAGATTTGGAGGCAGTCAGCACCCATACTGCTAAGGAACCAGTACCAGGCTCTTACACAGGAGAACGATGAAGAAATACATCAGGATAAGACTTTGCCCACAAACTGCAACCTTGTACCCTTCAGAATCCTCCTGGATCGAGAAAGAAAATTATTGTGAAGAAGAAACGGAGAGTGGTGGTCATGGGGGATTCCCTGTTGAGAGGAACAGAGGCCGCTATCTGCAGACCGGATATAACCTCAAGAGAAATGTGCTGTCTTCCAGGTGCAAAAATTAACATGTGTCTGACAGGATATCAGGACTCTTCAGACTTAGAGATGACTACTGATTCCTGCTAATATTTGTGGGGACAAATGACTGAGATTGAAGCTTCACACACTGGGAGTTCTGTGGAAACTGTTTGGGTAAGAATACAAGGACAGAACAATGGAAAGGACACCATTGTAGGCATTTACTACAGGCCGCCTGTGCAAGCTGAAGATATGGATGAACTCTTTATGCATCAAATGGCCAAGTTCTCCAAAAAATATAACATAGTTGTCATGGGAGATTTCAACTATCCTGACATTTGTTGGGAATGTCAGGCAAAACTAACAGGTCAAGGAAATTCTTATCCTCTCTTGCTGACAACTTTATCTTCCAAAAGGTAGGACAGAAAACAAGGGTATCTGCTACCTTGGATCTAATCCTTATAAACAGGGAGGAAATGGTTGAGGAGGTAAAAGTGGCTGGGACCCTAGCAGATAGCGACTATGCGATTTTAGAATTTTGGATAACTAGAGGAGGAAGACCTGTGAAGACTCAGACATCAAGGTTAGATTTCAGAAAGGCAGATTTTAAGGGATTCAGAAAGAGAATTGGAAGGATCCAATGGCTGGATATCCTTAAGGACAAAAATGTCCAGGAAGGATGGGAACTCTTGAAAAATGAAATTCTCAAAGCACATTTGTTAACAATTCCAAAAAGAGGGAAGAATATGAAGCATTTAAGGAAACCAGGATGGATGAACACAGAACTTAAGCACATGCTAAAAAGGAAGAAAGAAATGTTTATAAAATGGAAAGAGGGAGGCATATCTAAAGAAGAATATAATGCTGTCTGCAGAACTTGCAGGGCACAAATCAGATTAAGCTGACAATGAATTGAGGCTTGCAAGAGACGTCAAAAACAATAATAAAGGATTTTGGGCATATGTCAAAAGTAAAAGAAAAGTCAAAAATGCTATAGGATTTTTACAAGATGAAAATGATGAAATGGTAAGACAGGATGTTGAGAAGGCCGAACTTTTAAATTCCTATTTTGCATCTGTTTTCTCTCAGAAAGGAAATGTAACATCAACTGTTCTTCACTGTCCTATTAAGGAAATAAAAGAATCCAGGATATCTATAAACAGAAAGATAATGAGGAAACACTTAGCTAACCTAAATGAATTCAAGTCTCCAGGTTCAGATGAATTACACCCCAGAGTACTGAAGGAGAAAGCAGAATTAATTTCTGAACCCCTCTCCATAATCTTTGAAAATTCTTGGAGAACAGGAAAAGTCCCAGAAGATTGGAGAAGAGCAAATGTTGTTCCTATCTTCAAAAAGGGGAAGAAGGTGGACCCAGGCAACTATAGGCCGGTGAGTCTGACTTCTATACCAGGAAAGATCTTTGAACAAATTATTAAACAACATGTATGTATGTACCTGGATGAGAATGAAGTGATTAAAGAGAGTCAGCATGGGTTTGTAACTAATAAGTCATATTAGACTAGCTTATTTTCCTTCTATGACAGAATCACTAATTGGGTGGATCAGGGAAATGCTATAGATATAGTATATCTTGACTTCAGCAAAGCATTTGACAAAGTATCTCACACAATCCTTATTGAAAAAATGGCTAAGTGTGGAATGGACAAGACTACTGTTAGGTGGATTCATAACTGGCTTAGTGATCGGACCCAAAGAGTAGTCGTAAATGGCTGCACATCCAGTTGGAAGAATGTCTCAAGTGGGGTACCACAGGGCTCTGTCCTGGGCCCTGTATTGTTCAACATCTTTATCAATGACTTAGATGAAGGAATTGAGGGTAAACAGATTAAATTTGCTGATGACACAACGCTAGGAGGGATAGCTAATACTAGAGAAGAGAGAGAGGATTCAAAAAGATATAAATAAATTGGAGCAGTGGGCAGCAACTAACAGAATGGTTTTTAACAGGGAAAAATGCAAAGTACTACACCTGGGCAATAAAAATGAAAAAGCATATACAGAATGGGAGGAATAGGGCTAAGCAACAGCACATGTGAAAAAGACTTGGGTATACTAATAGATCACAGACTGAAAATGAGTCAACAGTGTGATGCAGTAGCAAAAAAGGCAAATGCAATTCTCGGATGTATTAACCGAAGCATACAGTCTAGATCACGTGAAGTCATTATTGCCCTCTACTCCTCTTTTGTCAGACCTCATCTGGAATACAGTGTCCAGTTTTGGTGCCACATTTTTAAAAAAAAATCATCAACAAACTGGAGCAAGTTCAGAAAAGAGCGACCAGAATGGTGACCGGTCTGCAGACCCTGCCTTATGAGGAAAGGTTGCAGGATTTGGGAATGTTTAGCTTGCAGAGACTTAATAGCTGTCTACAAATATCTCAAGGGCTGTCACATTGTAGAAGGATCATCTTTATTCTCATTTGCACAAGGAAAGACTAGAAGCAATGGGATGAAAGTGAATGGGAGGAGACACAGATATTAACAGTATTGACAGTTAGAGTGATCAATGAGTGGAACAGGCTGCCATGGGAGGTATTGAATTCTCCTTCAATAGAAGTCTTCAAGCAGAGGCTGGACAGACATCTGTCTGGGATGATTTAGCGAATCCTGCTTTGAGCAGGGGGTTGGAACAGATGGCCCAGGATGTCCCTTCCAACTCTACGGTTCTATGATTCTATGATTATATTATTATAGTGCCATTAACTCCATGGTGCTGTACATGAGAAGGGGGGTTACATACAATGTTATAGATATCGTTAACAGTAAGCAAATTTACAATGACAGACTGGTACAGCAGGGAGAGGACCCTGTCCTTACAGACTTACATTCTATGGGATAGTGGGGAAGAGACAGAAGGTCGGGGCTGCAGCAGCTCTGGTGGTTTTGAGGCAGCAGCTTGGGCAGTGGTGAGGCGGCAGAAAGGTTATTGCAGATTGTAAGCTTTCCTGAAAAGATGGGTTTTCAGGTTCCGTTTGAAGGATCCAAGGGTGGTGGATAATTGGATGTGTTGAGGCATGGAATTGTAGGGAAGTTGGACTGACGGACAGATCTGCCTGTAGTGAGAGGCAGAGGGGTAGCGCAGTGTAGGTGTGAAAGCGCTGACATAAAGAGAAAGGGTGCCGTATTATAGTTTGACCAATAGAGGGCAGTGGAGAGTGTAAGAGTGGGACTGAATAACTGTCATTGGTCAGAGAAACTGTCAGGTGATAGTGGGTGGAGCTACCAGGACTGGGAGTATAAAAGGCTGAGGGAAGGTTCTGGAAAGTCCAGTCAGTGAGGGGAGCACACTTGAGAAGAGGTTCTGCTGCAGAAATAGAGACAGTAGATAGGCTCCAGAGAGCACTGACATTGAGGCGGTCACGGGGGGTTGACCCTGAGGATGGTAGCCGCAGACGAAGATGGTCTGTGGGTATTGGACGGACTGTGTACTCAGATTGGTGAAGCACTGTGGTGGATGGGCCTAGGGCAGCCACAGTGAAAAGAGCCACAGAGGATGCCACAATTATAATAGCAAAGGAAGTGAAGGTACCCGGGCCTGTACACAGAGAAGTGTAAACTGCTTTGATGAGCTGCGGTGGTCCTCAGAAGGACAGCCAATAAAACGGACCTGTTGAATACAAACTCTGTCTCAGTCTCATGTCTGTCTGTGGCAAGAAGCGGGTCACTCCCATTCCTGTTGGTTAAACATTTTTCCTCCATCCTACAGAATTCCAGAGGATAGGGGATATTCGCGAGAAATCTTGGAGGCGGTTGTGTGAGAAACGAATAAATGTGGAGGAGAGTAGGAGGTCTTCGGAGGATCAAAGATTACGTGAGGGAAGATATTGGAGATTAGTTCAGAGATATAGGGAGGTGATAGGCTGTGGATGGCTTTGTAGGTCAGTGTTAGTAGTTTGAACTGGATTCGCTGGTGAATTGGGAGCCAGTGGAGGGATTTGCAGAGGGGAGAGACAGGGGAGTAGTGAGGAGAGAGGTGTATTAGTCAGGCAGCAGAGTTAAGGACAGACTGGAGTGGTGCAAGAGAGTTAGCAGGGAGGCCACAGAGGAAAGTGTTGCAGTAGTCAAGGCGGGAGATGATGAGGGCATGTACAAGAGTTTTAGTTGATTGAGGGCTGAGGAAGGGACGGATTCTGGAAATATTTTTGAGTTGGAGGCGACAGGAGATGGCAAGAGTTTGAACGTGTGGTTTGAAGGTCAGGGCAGAGTCGAGAGTTACTCTGAGGCAGCGGATTTCAGGTGCGGGAGAGGGCGTGATGCCATTTACCATAATAGATAGATCGGGTAGGGAAGATACATGAGATGGGGAAAGATAATGAGTTCAGTTTTGTCTACATTGATTTTTAGGAACCGAGAGGTGAAAAAGGAGGATATGGCTGATAGACACTCCGGGATTCTGGACAGCAGAGAGATGACATCTGGGCCAGAGAGGTAGATCTGAGTGTCGTCCACATACAGGTGGTACTGGAAGCCATGGGACTTTATGAGTTGTCCTAGGCCAAGAATATAGATGGAAAAAAGTAGGGGCCCCAGGACAGAACCTTGGGGGACTCCAACAGAGAGAGGGCGGGATCAGGAGGTAGTGTGGCAGTGGGAAATGCTGAATGTGCGGTCAGAAAGGTATGAGGCAATCCAGGAGAGGGAAAGGTCTTTGATGCCAAGGGAAGAAAGAATCTGCAGCAGTAGGCATTGGTCGACATTGTCTAAGGCAGAGGACAGGTCGACACATCATCCCGTCAGAGCCACTGGACTACTATCCCTAATATCTGACATCATCCCATCAGCCAGAATCACTGGACTACTACCCCTAATATCCCACATCATCCTGTCAGTCAGATCCACCGGACTACTACTACTAATATCCCGCATCATCCAGTCAGAGCCAACATTGTCAGGTTGGTGCTGTTACACCGATTAAAATGATACCTGGGATGGAGAAATCCATCTTGTGTTTCTTTTTTTAATCTGTGTTTGAATTTTTAAGTTAATGAGATGCTTCCTGCCAGACAAAGAGAAGTTCCTGATTCTGGGCTCCCCCTGCAGTCTGTGTCAGAGAGTGGTCTGTGTCAGCACGGTAATAAATTGTGTTATTTCCAGCTTTTCAGAAGGACTATAGCACCATAGAAATGATAAGAATAATAGGCCTCAGTTACCACAACTGTCTACAAGGAAAACTGTTGCTTATAGCAACCAATCACAGCTCAGCTTTCATCTTTTAAACAGCTCTGGTGAAATGAAAGATGCTTAGTTATTGGTTGTTATGGGCAATACAGGCAGTGTAATCTGTTATGGTCAAGAAGACGTGCCTATGAAATATATATATTAGATATTTAATATATATATATATATATATATACATATAGATTAGATTAGATATTTATTATATATATATATATATATATATATAGCATATATATTAGATATTTATTATATAGAACTTTGCGTGTGGAGTGACTGTGGCTATGTGGAGTGGGCGTGGCTTGATACACACACACACATACATCCACTCATTTTTATATATATATATATATATATACACTGTAAATATACAGTATATATATATATACTGTATATATACACAGTATATATATATATGTACAGTTGTGTAAAAAAGTGTTTGCCCCTTTCTGATTTCCTATTATTTTGCATGTGTGTCGCACTTAAATGTTTCAGAACACCAAACAAATTTAAATATTAGACAAAGATAACATAAGTAAACACAAATTCAGCTTTTAAATGAAGGTCTTTTTAGGGAAAAAGAAATAAATCCAAACCTACAGAGCCATGTGTGAAAAAGTGATTACCCCCCTCTTAAAACAAATTAACTGTGGTTTATCACAACTTTGGGAAGCAGAGTTTAAATTTTCCTTGCCACACCCATGTCTGATTACTTCCACAACCATAACAGACAAATGAACAAAGTCTGGATTAGCCCTGACTTTTCCACACCACCAGATTGCATCTGCACATAAAGTATTTTTGACCCCTTAATGCCATTGGACGGAATAGTACGTCCAATGGCAGTATACCCTGCTTTGATGTGGGCTACAGCTGTGAGTCCACCCCAAAACCGGGATATATCAGCTGTTTTGAACAGCTGACGTGTGCCTGCAATAGCCGCTAGCATAATCGCGATCCGCCCGCTGCTATTAACTAGTTAGATGCTGCTGTCAAACTCTGATAGTGTCATTTGACAAGCGCTTCCAGACATCCGGTCGGAAATATGCTCACCAATGACTCGTGTCACGTGATCGTGGGTCCCCAGTGTGTTAGCATGACAACCAGAGGTCTCCTTGAGACCTCTATGGTTGTTGATGCTGGATTGCTGTGAGCGCCACCCTGTGGTCGGTGCTCATAGCAATGCAGTAATTCTGCTACATAGAGGCGATCTGACCATCACCTCTATGTAGCAGAGCCGATCAAGTTGTGGCAGATTCTAGCCTCCCATGGAGGCTATTGAAGCATGCCAAAAGTAAAAAAAATATGTTTTCAGAAATATGAAAAAAATAAAAAAAACCTGAAAGTCACCCCCCTTTCGCCCCATTCAAAATAAAGCAATAAAAATAAAATCAAACATAGACATATTTGGTATCGCCATGTTCAAAATCTCCTGATCTATTAATAAAAAAAGGATTAACCTGATCGCTAAATGACGTACCAAAAAAAAAATCAAAACGCCAAAATTAATTTTTTTGGTCGCCGCGACATTGCATTAAAATGAAATAACAGGCAATAAAAACATCGTATCTGCACCAAATTGTTATCATTAAAAACATCAGCCCTCACCCAACCTGAGATCACGAAAAATGGATACGCTACAAGGTCTCAGAAAACAGTGCAATTTTTTTTTAGCAGACTTTGAAAGCTTTTTCACCACGGTAGGCCAGTTTTAGCATTTAGTGAACCTAGCAAAAAAGCAAAACAAAAAACAAGTGTGGTATTGCACATTTTTTGCAATTTCACCGTACTTGGAATTTTGTTACCGTTTTCTGTTACACTACATGGTAAAACCAATGGTATATTTCAAAAGTACAACTCGTCCCGCAAAAGATAATCCCTCACATGGCTGTATTTACAGAAAAGTAAAAAAGTTATGGCTCTGGAAAGAAGCTCCCGTCATGAAGGGATTAATGTTCTATATTTGAATGAGGCCTGTGCAGAAGTGTCACAATGACACTTTCTTAATTTTTTTATGAGGCACCCACTCCAGTTGGTGCCCTCAGGAGTGTATGGATGACCCTCCTTATATTTTTCTATGGCTTTGCATTGTATGCAAAGAGTTTATGAGTGTAGGAGTTCCACAACTGCACTGTTCTAATATTTGAATGAGGCATTACAGTTTGTGCCTTCAATGGTGTATGATCCTGCTTGTAATTTTTGCAGGCTTTGTACTGTGTGCAGAGCTTTAATGAGTGTAGGAGTACCATAAGTACATTTTGCTCACAATATTTGAATGAGGCACTTCAATTGGTGCCTTCAATGGTGTATGGACGACACTCCTAAATTTTGGCAGGATTTGCACTTAGTGCATAGCCTTTTTGAGTCTAGAATTACCAGTACATGACAATTTGAACAGAATGCATATGAAGCCCTCCTTTATATCTTATCAAAGCTATATGTGAGTCCACTTTCATAAATTACACTGACATTTCCAATTATTTAATAAAAATTTCAATTTTAGTTTACTTAAATTATTATTATTTTTTTAATCCTTTTTAAATGTTGCCTTATATACAAGTCATTATAGATGAAAAAATGTTTCTTACATTTTTTTCCTGTAAACTCCAATTTCTTGTTGATTTTAAATGTTTTGTTGTCAGTCCTTAAAGTGGAGCAAAATTGTGACAACATTGTTCTCAGCAGCGATCTGAGAGTCATAGATACTACTAAGGGTCTTCCCCATGCTATTCTCCTTCTATACAGCACTTTTTCCATCCATTTGAACATTTTCACTTCCCTGTAGACCTCCTTATAGGGTCTGCCGAAAAAACATTCTGGTTTCCCATTGACTCCCAATATACTCATTAGTTGAAGCGAGCATCTGAGCCTTAGGAATTGTTCAGTTTGAGTAGCGAGAATCCTAGCATTTTGTGCTCGCTCATCTCTAGTTATTAAGTTTCTGTACCAAAGTGTATTACAGATTAATCAATTCACAGTCACATAATTTCTGTACCAAAGTGTACTACAGATTAATCAATTCACAGTCACATAATCCCTGAAGGTGCAGCACCTCTTTTTCACTTGAGTCTGAATAATTGTTTGCAGACTATGACTACTAAGCCTGCTTTCTATGTACTTTAGCCTTAAAGTAGTGCACCCCAATTAAAATTAGTTATTGATGAGCTGTGCACATTGACATCATATGCCCAGTGTTAGGTATCAGGTTCCTGCAACTGCACAGCAGGGATCCAGAGCCTCACCTTCTGCAGTCTCCCATTCTCCATCGACCGCAGAGGAGCTTGCTCAGCAGCCCCGTTGTTCCCAACGCTCTGCTCAGACCAGCTCTGTGGGTCTGGCTGTTGCTGCCACCTCTGGGCCAGCAATAGCAGTGCAGGCTGATCAGCAGCAAGCCACTCCAGAGGCTAAGTCCTTCCATCGCTCCACTAAGCATGCTCACAAGACGACCTCCCATTGGAGATCAGGAGTCACATGCACAGGTCCTTCTCCAGATCTGATTGGTCCATCTCAGGGATCTGGAAGCTTCCAGAAGATCCCGGCTATAAAAGGTTTACATGGCCACTCGGCCATGCTCTTTTATAGATTCTAGTTGCTAACTGTGTAAATAATGATGGACGTATGGTCTTGCAAATGACTCATTTTCCCCTCCCTCTGATATTACGTGTGTGGATAGGGAACTTGTTATAGAGTCAGCGCCAGTCAGTGGCAAGCTACAGGCCACAGTACGCGTCCTCCACAGTGCTAGCATCCGACAGTGTGCCTGCTACCAGGCATTGTCGTATAGCGGCAGTGTCTGTCGCCGCGCTGCAGTCAGCAGTACTTCTGGGCGTCCACAGTTGCGACGCCACACGCATGGTAGGTCTAGATGGACGTGGACTCTGTGTCTTGGGCCAAGTCCTGTGACCATATACCGTGCGTGCATTCCACTGAGTCCTGGGACATCAACAGGTTCGGTCTTTGTACTTTACACCTCAGCGCCTCTGTGAAGGAACAGAGATCGCCCAGCACACTCCAGGTGACGTTCAACCCGCATGCTTAATACCGCCATATTGTGCGTCTGCTATTACATAGCAGCAGTATAACATCTTCTGCACGGTGGACCCCGGGCGGCGAATGCACTTATTATTATTCATTATTTAGTGCGTTCTGCTGTCCCTAATACCCAGTCTGTAAAATGACAACTGCTTTCTCTGCCTACATTTTTTATAGTGTCTGTGATAGTACTTCCTGATTGGATTTGCTAGAAGATGTGATGCAATAGTTGCAATACATTATGGGACACAGCACCTCCTTGCATCACATGAGCCCATTCTCTTTTCTGTAATGTGTGAAATGGCACTCTGCATTTTGTTTAGAGGATCCAAGTCAATAAGATGTCAAATTGTCTACGTCAGTTTGCAGTGTTTGCATGTTGCCAAAATTTATAGAAGTTGATCATTTACATACTGTAGGCCAATGTTCCTCCACAAGGGAAAACAGACTGCGGTATAAGGACGGGATGTTCTATTTTTTAGATGGTATTTCTTTTTGTCACACACTAAATCTTAGAAATATAATCCAGACAGTATATTTATGGAAAAGTAAATTATTCCCATGTAATTTAGTGTACATTATACTCTACGGAGCGGTTGGATGACAAATGTCTAAAGCAATCTTTGAAAAGGGCACAGAAATTGAATTTGTACTCATTTTATTTGACTTATATCCCCTAAGGTCTAATTAAAGATAAGCTTTTGGGAACTAGCATATTTTACCTTAAAGAACTATAATTGTAGGCTATACCTCACTGTAAACTTTCTGTGGTTGACAGAACAACACAAGTCAAACTTATTCAGTATCCACAGATGAGAATTGTCAGATTGCTAATAGTGCTTTGTTCCATTTTTGTGGTAGTAAATCCCATACTAAACTGACAATGCATTTCTTGGCACTGTGTACCACATTACTTACAACAAACAAAAACTTTTTATAGGTCTTAAACCTACAATCTAAGACTAAAATATTCTTGTGGTTGAAAAAAGTATTTAGATAGCTGCTAATGACATTGACTATTTTTATGTGTACTTGAGTCACTTGGCCTTGTTTCCATGTTGAAGGTATGCCTTTTGCCTGGAATACTTCCATGAGGATCACTTCTGGCTAATCATCTCCAATCAGTAGATGAGTGTAGCAAGTGTTCGGTGGGACGATCCATGGTCCATGCAGTTCTGGCTAGTGGACTCATGGCTACCGACCCCCCCCCCCCCCCCCCCGTGTCCCCACATTGCCCATTTCTTGGTGTCCACAATCCTCTTAAATAAAGGGAGATATTTATCCATCATGCAATATGATGTGAGGCTTCTGATTGGCCAAGTTTTCTGCAAGCAGAACAGCTTCAAACATACAGGTAATATCATTAAGAACTATTATCAATGTAAAAAAAAGCACAAAAAGTCATGAAAGTGATGTTATGGCCCCTAAAAAAGCCATGATCTCAGCATTATTAAGTCTGTCTGGAATTATATGAAGAAATAGAAGGATTTGTGCAAGTCTATATCAGTGGATTTTTGATTAGTTCTTCAAAATGTTTGCTACAACATTCTTGTTGAGTTGTTTCAGAAACTGAACAAAAATACCTAGAAGAATTGATCTATTCATGCTTTTTGTAGCAAAATTAGATCACACCAAATATTGATTTAGTATAGGTTTTTCTTTTCTTCATTACCTTTACAATTTGTTACACACGACCAGTCAAAAGTTTGGACATTTTTGTTCTTGCACTGCTTTTTCTTGGTATTATTGAACTATGTGCATCATAGATTCAGTATGAAGACTAAAAATGGATAAAATTAACATAGGTCTGTAATACAGGCCTACAGCAAAAAAGAGCAACCAACACTAGGATTTTATACTAAAAGGGAATGTCAAGTGCATAGGAATAATGAAAAAGTTTTGATGAAACTACTGTAGGCAGATGAAAACTGGTCAATACATTAAATTTATTCTCACTGCTCCCCTGCTTATTAGAGTTGAGCGACTTTTGTTTTTTTAGGGTCGCGTTTCGTTTCGTGAAACCCGACTTTTCCAAAAGTCGGGTCGAGCAAGATCGTCCGATTATAGGGAAAAGTCGGGGTCGTCCCGAAACACGAAACCCAATGTAAGTCAATTGGGAATAAAAGTCGGCAGTGAGAGGAGGACAGGAAACACACCTACAGTGCCCATTTGAATGCCAAAAGCATCAATTCTTCTTTCTTAAGCTTGTCAACCTTAATTAACTTCATAATACAAGTTACGCACTGAAAAATGGGGGTTATTTGGCTACAAACTGTGGGGGGGAGGGCTGGCTCCAGGTTTTCATGTGCCGTGGGCGAAAGAGCGCCCCTTTAACACATAGCACAACTCATCATGCTCCGATACGGCAGAGAAATAGCGGTATAGTACAATGAAAAATACCTCACTTTTTACATCTCATGACGAGGCCCATCTATTTCTCCATACAGAATCATTGGTCCCATATAATGTTTGAAACAGTATATGATGAGCTCCACATAATGCTACAGTATATGTTGGTCCCCATGGATGAAGCTCCACTGTCTTATGGGCCCAAATAATGCTCCAAACATAATGGGCCCCATTTCTAATGCTCTAGTGTATAATGGGCCCTGTAAATGCTGCTCCAGTGTCTGATGTCCACCTTTGGAATGTTCCAGTGTATGGTGGGCCCCATCTATCATTCTCCAGAGTATAGTGCTCCCCAAAAATTGCTGTCCCAGCATTGAAAACAATCAAATAAGTCTCCTCGCTAGGGAATCCCTGTACTTGTCTGGACAGGTGCTGTAGCTTGCTTAACAGCTCGCCAGCTGTTCTCACGCCCAGTATGGATTACACGTGATTGCACAAAGGTGAGAAAGGGTACCGTATCCCCAGATAACATGTATGGATAGCGTACACATTCAAAATATATGTCTCAGGAGGCAGGCTCAGACGGTGTTAGGCCCAGTATGGATTGCACGTGATTGCACAAAGGTTAGAAAGGGTACCGTATCCCCGGATAACATGTATGGATAGCGTACACATTCAAAATATATGTCTATACAGCATGAGGCAGGCTCAGATGGTGTTAGGCCCAGTATGGATTGCACGTGATTGCACAAAGGTTAGAAAGGGTACCGTATCCCTGGATAACATGTATGGATAGTGTACACATTCAAAATATATGTCTCAGGAGGCAGGCTCAGATGGTGTTAGGCCCAGTATGGATTGCACGTGATTGCACAAAGGTTAGAAAGGGTACCGTATCCCCGGATAACATGTATGGATAGCGTACACATTCAAAATATATGTCTATACAGCATGAGGCAGGCTCAGACGGTGTTAGGCCCAGTATGGATTGCACGTGATTGCACAAAGGTTAGAAAGGGTACTATATCCCTGGATAACATGTATGGATAGCGTACACATTCAAAATATATGTCTATACAGCATGAGGCAGGCTCAGACGGTGTTAGGCCCAGTATGGATTGCACGTGATTGCACAAAGGTTAGAAAGGGTACCGTATCCCTGGATAACATGTATGGATAGCGTACACATTCAAAATATATGTCTATACAGCATGAGGCAGGCTCCGACGGTGTTAGGCCCAGTATGGATTGCACGTGATTGCACAAAGGTTAGAAAGGGTACCGTATCCCTGGATAACATGTATGGATAGCGTACACATTCAAAATATATGTCTATACAGCATGAGGCAGGCTCAGACGGTGTTAGGCCCAGTATGGATTGCACGTGATTGCACAAAGGTTAGAAAGGGTACCGTATCCCTGGATAACATGTATGGATAGCGTACACATTCAAAATATATGTCTATACAGCATGAGGCAGGCTCAGACGGTGTTAGGCCCAGTATGGATTGCACGTGATTGCACAAAGGTTAGAAAGGGTACCGTATCCCCAGATAACATGTATGGATAGCGTACACATTCAAAATATATGTCTCAGGAGGCAGGCTCAGACGGTGTTAGGCCCAGTATGGATTGCACGTGATTGCACAAAGGTTAGAAAGGGTACCGTATCCCTGGATAACATGTATGGATAGCGTACACATTCAAAATATATGTCTCAGGAGGCAGGCTCAGACGGTGTCAGGCACAGTATGGATTTGACGGCCCAGATTACACAGCGGAGGAGCAGGGAGAGGTAAAGATTGCAAATGCTGGGGCCCTGCCCAAGCAAGGGGGGCCCACTCGTGGGCGTCGGTACTGGCACTGGGCCCCTCATAGTACAGCGGTGTGTCTGACGGCGGGTGTGCACCACCACCGTCAGAGACACTTGATTGCACTATGAGGGACCCTGTGCCAGTGCCCGCGCCCAAGAGTCGGCCTACCCACCTGTCCAGGGCAACGGCACTTGCACGGTGTCGTGCGGTAGGTGGTGACCCCGGCCATGGGGGGGAGGCAGCACAGTTAGGGAGTTTTAGAAAGTGGCATATGTTGATGTTGGACATTCAGCTGATGCAAAAGGCGAAATAGGTGAAGTACCAGGAAGAGGTGGACCAAAGCAAGCCATTTTTCTGTCACCCTATGTGTCATCAGGGGAAGGTGGGACAAAATCCTTGGAAACCCATGCGTGGTTCATTTTAATGAAGGTTAGATCATCCACATTTTGGGTTGACAGACGGGTCCTTTTTTCTGTCAGGATTGATCCAGCTGCACTGAAGACTCTTTCCGATAGCACACTTGCAGCTGGGCAAGCGAGCTCCTGTAAGGCATATTGGGCCAATTCAGGCCAGGTGTCCAGTTTAGCGGCCCAATAGTCAAAGGGGAATGACCTGTGTGGGAGAACATCAATATGGGAGGAAAAGTAGTTTGTTACCATAGTTGACAACTGCTGTCTCCTGTCACTTTCCATCGATGCAGTATTACCAGTTGTGTGAGCGGTATTTGAAAAATCAGTCCACAACATTGTCATGAAACCCCTGTCTCCAATGCCACTTCTGCTGTGTGCACCACGAACACCTCTGCCAAGCTGCCCCCGGCCCGTACGGCTCGTGTGAGAACCATCACCGCTGCTGTGTGCTGGGAATGCCTCAAGCAACCGATTTACCAGAGTTGCTTGTTTATTAGCCAATATTAGGTCAAGGTTCTCCTGTGGCATGATGTTTTGTAATTTGCCTTTATAGCGTGGATCCAGGATGTTGGCCAACCAGTAGTCGTCATCGTTCATCATTTTGGCAATGCGGGGGTCCCTTTTTAGGATCCGCAAGGCATAATCTGACATGTGGGCCAATGTTCCCCGTGTCAATGATGCACTGCGAGTGCTGGGTGGAGGAGCACTTTCTGGCAAATCCACATCCCTCCAGTCACGCACAAACCCTGTACCAGACCTTGCCACGCCAACATTTTCACTTGCCCCACGAGATGCATCCTCCTCCCCTAAGTAATCATCCCCATCATCCTCCTCCTCTTCTTCCTCCACCTCGTCCAGGAGACGTCCCTGAGCAGACAATGGCTGAATGTCATCAAGGATTCCCTCCTCCTCTTCCTCCTCATCAACATTGGCTGCAGATGCCTGCTCCTTAAGGTGCGTCAAAGTTTGCATGAGCAGACGCATAAGTGGGATGCTCATGCTTAGGATGGCGTCGTCTGCGCTTACCAGCCGTGTGCATTCCTCAAAACACTGAAGGACTTTACAAAGGTCTTTCAGCTTCGACCACTGCACACCTGTCAACTCCATGTCTGCTCTCAAAGTGCCTGGCCGTGTATCCTCCCACAAATGCATTATGGCCTGCCTCTGCTCGCACAGCCGCTCCACCATGTGCAGGGTGGAGTTCCACCTTGTTGCAATGTCGATAATGAGGCGGTGGTTGGGAAGGTGGAGCAATCGCTGCAGCTTCTGCATACGAACGGAGTGTACAGGCGACCGGCGGATGTGCGCGCACAGTCTTCGCACCTTCTGGAGCAGGGCTGTTAACTCCGGATAATTTTTGAGGAAGCACTGCACCACCAGGTTCAAGGTGTGAGCCAAGCAAGGTATGTGGCTGAGTTTTGAAAGGGCTATGGCTGCCACAAAATTACGGCCGTTATCACTAACTACCTTGCCTGCCTCAAGATGTACACTGCCCAGCCATGACTCAGTTTGTCGCTTCAAGTACTCGGCCAGCACCTCGGCGGTGTGTCTGTCGCCCAAACACATCATCTGCAACACAGCCTGCTGACGCTTTCCACTAGCTGCTCGATATGGGGACACATCGTGTGCAACAGTGGCAGCTGCAGATGGAGTGCTCGTACGACTGCGCTCTGTGGACGAGCTTTCGCTTCTGGAGGAGGTGGAGGAGGAGGATGGTCGAACGCCTATAGCCAACTGTTTCCTATACCGTGGGCTAGGCAGCACTGTCCCACCACCGCTGTCCCCTGTGGACCCTGCATCCACCACATTAACCCAGTGCGCAGTGATGGACACGTAACGGCCCTGGCCATGCCGACTGGACCATGCATCAGTTGTGAGGTGCACCTTTCCGCTCACTGACTGCTTGAGTGCATGGACAATGCGGTCTTTCACATGATGGTGGAGGGCTGGGATGGCTTTGCGAGAGAAGAAGTGGCGACTGGGTAGGTCATAGCGTGGTACTGCATAGGCCATGAGTTCGCGGAAAGCTGTGCTTTCCACCAACCGAAAGGGCATCATCTCAAACGAGATTAGTTTGGCAATGTGGGCGTTCAAACCCAGTGTACGCGGATGAGAGACTGAGTACTTTCTTGACCTACTCATAGTGTCTGGGAGGGTGAGCTGGACTTGAGAGCTGCATATGGTGGAAGTAGCGGTGGACATGGCGGACTGAGAGAGGGTTGATGATGGTGATGGAGTTGGTGTTCTTTCTGATGGCCTAGAATCAGTATTTCGTTGATATAACAGTGGGATTCCCTGACTGCTGTGGTCTTGCAACGACACCTCAACATTTGCTGCTGTGCTAACCAGTGGGCTTACAGTGGGGGAAACAATGTAGCGTTGCTGACTACCTTCGTTGTGATCAGTTGCACATGTGGCACTTGAGGTTTGGTGTTGTGTCCACGCTTGCAAGTGCATGCTGGTTAAATGTCTAAGCATGCAACTGGTATTCAAATTTTTCAGATTTTTCCCTCGGCTAAAGGTCTTTGGGCACTTCTTACAGATAACCTTGGCCTGATCATGAGGATTTTGTTCAAAAAAGTGCCACACTGCACTCTTCCTACTTTGGCAGACATTTTGCGGCCTAGCACGCTGTGATCTTTTGACCCTCTGGACAAGCTGTCCAGCAACTCTTTTGATGTTTGGAACCTGTCTTTGGAGTGCTCCGGGCCTGCCAGATAACAGCTGTTGCGATGTCGATGTCTGCTGTGGATGCTCCTCATCTGAGCTATTGGAAGCAGCACCCTCTTCCCCCAATGGATGCCAATCTGGGTCAACAACTGGGTCATCCATCACCTCCTCTTCTATGTCATGTGCACCTTCCTCTGTGTCACCGTGTATGGTGGTATAGTGTGCGGGAAGGGGCACCTGAGTCTCATCAGGGTCAGAATCTGGCTCTGTACACTGCAAGGACAATGTAGTGCTCTGAGTGAATGTACCAGCAGAATCATCCATCAGCGGCTGTGCATCAGTGCACTCCATGTCAGATTCATCTTGGCCTGGGTAATTCACCATTTGACTTGATAATCCAGGCATGGTATGTGAAAACAGCTCCATGGAGTAATCAGTAGTATGGCCTGCGTCATCCTTCAATCTTGGTTGGGGTGAAGGACACAAGGGAAGGTGTGGTTCATGAACATGAGCCTCCAATGGCGACTCAGTGCTTTTACTTTTTACAACTGAAGAAGAGGAGGCGATAGAGCTGGAGGCTGAGTCAGCAATGTAAGACAAAACTTTTTCCTGATGCTCTGGCTTTAAAAGCGGTTTGCCAACTCCTAGAAAACTAAGCGTTCGAGGCCTTATGTAGCCAGACGATGACGCAGGGTCAGCACCTCCTGCATTCGGTCCTATTTTGCTCTTGCCACTACCATCAGATCCACCACCAACACCATCATTACCAGCTGCCAACCCCCGCCCAATTCAACGGCCTCTTCCACCAGCCTTCCTCATTTTTGGTAGAAATGTAGACAAAATCCAACAAACTATATAGTAATGTAAAACAAGGTACAAGGTGTCTATAGGACAGGGGAGATTTTGAATTTCTGCACACACTTGTGGACAGTGGACACTTTTGGATTGTGTGAGGCCCACTGATATCTGAGCGCTATGTGACAGGCTCGATGGCACTGCTGTGACAAAAGTGACTAGAGGATAAGGGAGATTTTAAATATCTGCACACACTTTTGGACACTGGACACTTTTGGATTGTGTGAGGCCCACTGATATCTGAGCGCTATGTGACAGGCTCGATGGCACTGCTGTGACAAAAGTGACTAGAGGATAAGGGAGATTTTGAATTTCTGCACACACTTGTGGACAGTGGACACTTTTGGATTGTGTGAGGCCCACTGATATCTGAGCGCTATGTGACAGGCTCGATGGCACTGTTGTGACAAAAGTGACTAGAGGATAAGGGAGATTTTGAATATCTGCACACACTTTTGGACACTGGACACTTTTGGATTGTGTGAGGCCCACTGATATCTGAGCGCTATGTGACAGGCTCGATGGCACTGCTGTGACAAAAGTGACTAGAGGATAAGGGAGATTTTGAATATCTGCACACACTTTTGGACACTGGACACTTTTGGATTGTGTGAGGCCCACTGATATCTGAGCGCTATGTGACAGGCTCGATGGCACAGCTGTGACAAAAGTGACTAGAGGATAAGGGAGATTTTGAATTTCTGCACACACTTGTGGACAGTGGACACTTTTGGATTGTGTGAGGCCCACTGATATCTGAGAGCTATGTGACAGGCTCGATGGCACTGCTGTGACAAAAGTGACTAGAGGATAAGGGAGATTTTGAATATCTGCACACACTTTTGGACACTGGACACTTTTGGATTGTGTGAGGCCCACTGATATCTGAGCGCTATGTGACAGGCTCGATGGCACAGCTGTGACAAAAGTGACTAGAGGATAAGGGAGATTTTGAATTTCTGCACACACTTTGGACAGTGGACACTTTTGGATTGTGTGAGGCCCACTGATATCTGAGCGCTATGTGACAGGCTCGATGGCACAGCTGTGACAAAAGTGACTAGAGGATAAGGGAGATTTTGAATTTCTGCACACACTTGTGGACAGTGGACACTTTTGGATTGTGTGAGGCCCACTGATATCTGAGCGCTATGTGACAGGCTCGATGGCACAGCTGTGACAAAAGTGACTAGAGGATAAGGGAGATTTTGAATTTCTGCACACACTTTGGACAGTGGACACTTTTGGATTGTGTGAGGCCCACTGATATCTGAGCGCTATGTGACAGGCTCGATGGCACAGCTGTGACAAAAGTGACTAGAGGATAAGGGAGATTTTGAATTTCTGCACACACTTGTGGACAGTGGACACTTTTGGATTGTGTGAGGCCCACTGATATCTGAGCGCTATGTGACAGGCTCGATGGCACAGCTGTGACAAAAGTGACTAGAGGATAAGGGAGATTTTGAATTTCTGCACACACTTGTGGACAGTGGACACTTTTGGATTGTGTGAGGCCCAATGAATATCTGAGCGCTATGTGACAGGCTCGATGGCACAGCTGTGACAAAAGTGACTAGAGGATAAGGGAGATTGGATTGCTTTTAAAAAAGCAGTTTGCGGAGCAGTGGGTAAACAGCAATGCCAGCCTGTCAGGAAGCCTTAGAAGGCAGCCCAACAACCAACACCACTGATACACCACTATATAGCCTCCCCTTGCACTGCACACACAGTGACTGGTGTGTTGTGCAGGCCAAATTGCTAGCAGCAGAAGCAGTTTTTTTTTCTTCTCAGCAGGACAAAAAAAAAAAATTGGGATTGCTTTTAAAAAAGCAGTTTGCGGAGCAGTGGGTAAACAGCAATGCCAGCCTGTCAGGAAGCCTTAAAAGGCAGCCCAACAACCAACACCACTGATACACCACTATATACCCTCCCCTTGCACTGCACACACAGTGACTGGTGTGTTGTGCAGGCCAAATCGCTAGCAGCAGAAGCAGTTTTTTTGTCTTCTTCCCTGCCTAACGCTCTCCCTACAGAATCAGCAGCAACCTCTCCCTATACTAAGATCGGCAGAAGTAAGATGGCGGTCGGCGTGCACGCCCTTTTATACCCCCTGTGACGCCCACCAAAGCAAGCCAATCACTTGCATGCCCTTCTGAAAGATGGTGGTGACCCGTGCCTATGTCATCACGTTGCCCACAGTGTCCATGGATCCTGATTGGCTGAAAAAGAGCGCAAAACAAACTTTTGAAACGCGACTTTGGCGCGTAAGTCGCCGACCTCGTGGCCGACCTCATCCTAGGGTCGGGTTTCATTTCATGAAACCCGACTTTGCCAAAAGTCGGCGACTTTTGAATTTTTTCGACCCGTTTCGCTCAACTCTACTGCTTATTGCTCTTTTTGTTTGTTTGTGTTTTTTTGTTTTTAAGTCTGCCATATGGTTACAGAGATATTGGCCTTTTTATTTCCTTTTATGGTCTTTACTAAGGGAGAGAGGCTCACAGGGTATAATGCAAAACAAGCTATAGGCACACATCCAGAGAATCCAGGGTGCACCACCATCATGTTGAACACCATAAATAATAGCAGTAAATAACAAGTTCCATATTTCTGAAACCATACTGAGTATTGTAAAGAAGGAAAAAATGTATTATTGAGGGAAGTAACATGAATCAAATGAAGGCAAAACTTGTTACTTGTGACCTGGTGACAGGTCCTCTTTAAGATGGATGGTTTTTGAACAGTTAGAGAGAGATGATGAGGCACACTTAGGAACAACACTATTCCAGTGAGTGGTCTATTGGATATATTTTCTTGAATACCTCCAAAAGGGTTAAATGAGTCATCCAATTTAAGATTTATGAGATTTTCTAGATTTATGTCTAAACTCAATTGCATTTATGAAGCTGATTGTACTTTAGTGTATTTCGTAAACATGGAACTTTAATTATACCCCATTGGAGAAGTACTTTTTTTCCAAATATTATGTTATATACTTCATATTTTTTGGCTAAAACTAATGGGATATCAATTTTGATATATTCAATTTTTTATTTGATTTATTAATAGTATCATGAATGTAATTTTAAGAATTTGATTAATCTAGTTGCCTATTTATGGTATTATGAAGACAGTAGTATTGTATAGTCCAAAATTGTACATATGATAGTCCACAGCGCATGCATGAAGAAGAGGGTACAACATCGAAATGTCAAGATATATTCTTCTTTGCTGAAACCACTCTGTGTGACGTTTCATAGGATGTGAATGGACAATAAACCTGTCACCAAGAAAATGCAGTTTTATCTGCAGGTATCACGTTATAGAGCAGGTGAACCTTCCAGATTGGTATATAGTTTTGTGAGTAAAGATTTAGTATTGCCTATGTTTAATTATTTAAGCCTTAGCTCTTCTGGGATATTTAGACCAGTGGGCAATCCTGCCAGTGATTGGCAGCTTTATTTGTAAAAGTAAGCATATAGATATAGCTCTCAGTCACTGTTAGAGCCGCCAAGTGGACCAACATAAATTGGCATATTGCCGTGAAAGCATTAAAATAAATTGTTTTATATTTTTGTCATGATGGAAACTTTTGAGGTGGCTTTGAAATGAATATAAGATTAAAAAAGATTCAATCATCGTTGTCCAAATGTGTTTAATGTCAAGGACTCAAGAACACTGACATAAATTAAATGAGAGGCCTGCAGAGAGAGGCCATTCATTGCTTAATGGTTACTTAAGGTTCCTTTGTGGTTTTCGTTGACCTTAACGCATACAATTACTTATTGGAGTGATGTTTGAAGGTCAAATACACCCCGGTAGCTAATGGTAGTCTTGAATTTCCTCCATCTGTAAACTATCTGTCTGATCTGGTGGAGACACTGTTCACTGATTTGATGGAGTCCAACTCTTTAGATAGTTGTTCATCCTATTCCAGCCTGATAAGCATCATCAACTCTTCTTCTGAGGTCTTCAGAAAACCTCTTTAATCATGTCATGATAGTCTTCCACAAATATTTTGTGAAAATTACACTTTGATATATCCATGTTCTCTAAGAAATACAGGTTGCTCACACATACCTTATTGTCATACCATTGATTGAAAATACCATACTCTAATTTCACGACTAAATTAGATAATTTTCCTAATTTAAAAAATAAAGTCTAATATTTTTGACTCATTTGTTTTACTTGATTCTCTTTATCTACTTTTAGGACTTTCCCAGTAAAAACCATGAGAACAGGCAAATTTTAATTTTGCCTAATCTGCACATCTCTATTCCCAAAAGAACATAGAACACATATTAGGAGTTAAAGGGACCCTTTCACCTGAAAAAGTGCTATTAACTTGCAGATAATAGCTTAATCTGAAGGTTAACTGCTATATGAACCTGTATGGCTCTTGGACTAAGCCCCCCCACTGCCGGAGGAAATTAACTTTATTCCTGCCAGTAGTCTTCGAATTTCAGACATGCGGCAGCACTGACATGAGTTGATTCACTGTTCTGCGTATAGAAAGCAGTGGCTCTAACTGCATCCCCTTTACACTGCTTGACACTGGCTCAGCAATAGGGTCAGCTGTCAGTCAGTGCTGGGGGAAAGGTCACAGCTGCCGCTTTCTATACACATGATATTCTTAATTAGGGTTTTTTTTCAAATATAATGAAAAATTGTCTAACTTTCACCTTCTGATATGTGTAAATAGTATCTTTAGTTTATAATGTACTGCTCTAAGCACAATAAGAGCGATTCACTAGATAGTTTCCATTTACATCTGATTGCGACAGCTATATCTCTTTCCTTGTTGCTAGTCTTTTATTCGTATTCTTTATAAAGTGTAACTAATTCACTTTGTGCAGTGTCTACTATAAGGTGAAACAAGTAATTTGCCTGAGGTGGCATTCCATGACAAGTGACAGGATAGCACTTGGCCTCTAGTCATTGTCTCACCATTCATTTGCCTGACAAATATATGGTTAAGCATCGGGTATTGCAGAGTGATGCCTAAGGGAAACACAAGAAAAAAAAGAGAGATCCAGTGTGATCTCGATATTTGTCATTGACTTGTCATTTGATAATTAAATGGTGGATACTCTGATCTATCAAAATATTGTAGAAGAGTCAACATTTTAATCTGTACATTAGTTCTGATAGTTCAGCTGGAAGGACATTCTAGTACTCAGATAAATGCATTTTTCTGCATTTTCTTCTATCTGACTTTAGTGAGGTGAGTCATGGTACAGTACGTGCTTATAGAATTTTCTGTCAAAATAAATGCAATATATCTGAAACGTCAAATTTCAAGAATGTTTCCTATTGTAAAATAAATCCATAATGCCTCCGGCAATTATTTTAAAGGTAATTTGTTTCTAAATCACTCAGTAAACAAAATTAGAAGATGTCAACCTTGTGAGGCTGGATCAGCTAATTCGCAAATAATATCCAACTTCAAAGGGACATTTCCAAATAGCGTATATTTTCAACTATTTGGTACAGAAGCCATTTTGCTATATCATATGAGTTTTAGTTCAAGCTTATCTATTTCAGTCTGTTAAAAAGAAAGGGTATTATTACAGGGCGAAAAATAATTATTTTGAAGACAGTAACTTGAAAGACCCAAAACTGCAGATATTTTTCTTAAACTGAAAAATGCCCTCCATAGAGAACATAAACTTATTAAATAGAGTACATGTTCAATCCTTTTACTTAAATTATTCAAAAAACAAAAACATTCAGATGAGAATATTTCTAAGCATAAAGGGTTTCCCTATATCCCCACCAAAAAAAACCTGTTAAACACTATCTAGAAGAAAGGGTAACTCGATGATCGATTGTCTCGGAACTCATTTTTCTCCAGCAGTCCCAAAGACAGTGAACAGATATTAACACTTGTCTCAGGTTTCCATAGTCCCTTTCCTTGAATCAATGGGAGTCCCAGCAGTCAGACCCCCAGCAATCAGAAAGTAATCCTCAGTTCAATGGATAGAATATAAGTTTTTAGTGGGGAGGGGACTAACCATTTAAAATGATAAAAAATAGATACTGGCAATCTTAAATTAAGTTGGATTTTATGAGTATAAATGTGTATGTTAATATTTGGTATGTATTAATATAAAGTAGCGGTGACATCAGTAATGTCACGGCTCAGTGAGGCTGCCAGAACACACTGACAGTAGCGTGAGAATGCGGCTGCAGTGACAAGTGGTGGCATAATTAAGGTTATTGTCAGTCACAGGCAGCAGTTCTCACAGTCATCACTGTGTGAGCCGGCCTCTGAAATGCAATAACCTTACTGATGTCACCACTCACAGTGTGAGAACAATGGGCCACAACTGGCACATCTAATAGATGCACCATTTCTGGGGTGACGTGAGCTGTTATTAATAGGCTGGGAACCTTTATGGATTTTGGCCCCTTCCTACAGTAATAACACCAGCCCTCAGCTGTCTGATTTCCCTCAGCTGAATATTAAAAATAAGGGAGAATTCCAATTAATTTTTTAAATTAACTTTATTTATTTCATGTGTGCTATTCACAGTTGTCATCAGTGTTGCTGGGTCTCGCTGATCGTGGGGACACCAGACGAGTATGATGATAGTTGTAGTCAGCAACCGGCAACTGGGAAAAGCGCTAACTGTACTGCGTTCCCCAGCATTAAATCCTGGACATGTCATATGGAAGTCACACAGATGTCATCAGTGTGTATGTGTGTGTGACATACCATTTTGTCCATTGTACCGGTAATAAAGGACATTTCTGCGGGTTTTTCACAGGGACTCACGATCTCTGTGAAAAACCTGGCAAGCTCGCACCACCATTGAATACAATGGGTGTGCGTGTGTCCATATTTGCAGCCCTTATCAAATGGATTGGATACAGACATAAAAAAATAGACGTGTGAAGGGGCCTAATAGAGGTTTCACCCTTTATTTTAATCCTGCCTATGATGACAATGAGAAGTGATCTCTGCAGAGAAAGTATAAGCAAGTTATAAGAGCTAGTGGTCAATGTAAAGTTCTGTCATAGTGTTATATTTAAATATGGATAACGTCATGGGATCTTTTCAAATCACAAAATATTTGTAAAAATATGTTTTAAAATAAAATTTGATTTAAATATGAATGTATTTTTGACAATACATTACTTGTAAGCATGATAGCATTTAGTTCAACTAATATAATAACGAAAACCTGACTCACATACCTGAGCTGAGTGTTACCCTACCTCCTCCTGCCTTTCTCATCAGTTAATGACAGCTCTTACTACATACTCAGGAAGGTATATAAGCTACATTAATGAATCATAAAATCTTTGCTGAAGGATTAGGAAAAGAACATTGCAACAAATGTACAAGGAAACATGTTAAAAGTGATGTGTCAAACTGTTTCTTAACTGCCTCTGGATCTTATAGATGTAAAATCTGTTTGCAGTGACATTCTAACATGTGCCTCCATAATATAGTATCTGCACAAGATTATCGGACACAGCCATAGGGTACCGTTACACCTAGCGATGGACCAGCGATCCCGACCAGCGATCCCGACCAGCGATATGACGCGGTCAGGATCGCTGATGCATCGCTAGGTGCTCGCTAGTGAGCTGCCACACAGGCAGATCTCACCAGTGACATCGCTGGGGACGGGGATCGCTACTTACCTGTCAGACGTGGCGATCCTGCGTCCTCCCGCCCGGCTCCACGCGTTGCTCGTCGGCGCCACAGGAAGCCCAGCAGGAAGTGACCGACGAGGAATGGTACAGCAGCTTCTCGCATGATCAGCGATAGCCAGCGGGGGAGCCGGTCAGAGGTAAGTATCACATGCAGCGATATCGCTAGCAATATAGCTGCAACGTCACAAAATCGGTGACTTTACAGCGATATTGCTAGCGATATCGCAGTGTGTAACAGGGGCTTTACACCACCTTTCCAATCAATGTATACAGTACATAGCACTGAACAAGCATTATGTATACAGTAACAGGAAGCACTGGCAGCACTTTATCATCCACACCCAACTGTGATGTGATGGCTTGGTGTAGGGAGCGAGCAGGAGCTGCAGAGTCTTTGGAGTCAGCTCTACTGTTCATGCAAGAGACCAAACTTCCCTTGTGTCTGAGGCTAATATACCAATTCCAGTTACAGAGCAAATCAGATTAAGAAAAAAAGCATTTAACTATTTAACTGCCCCTTAAGGGTGGTCACCCTCACAATGTGTGAAATGAATGAAAAATAAACAAATGGACGGAAACCAGAAAAAAACAATTGCTACAGAAATGGGGAACCAATTTGTAATTGTACTTTAATGGTCCTTTATGATATTAAAACAAAATGTGAAAAACAAACACATTTCCTTTATCACCCCACTGTTTGAAAATTAGGCATCACATATCCTGAAAAATAGATGCAAAAATTATTTGAGTATCTGAGCAAGAATATATTTTACAGCTTTTAAAACTACATGTACAAAAACAACTGAAAATGTACCTGGTCAGGGACTGGGGTAAATGGCCAGGTCATGAACTGGTTAAAATGACAAGTGAGCACAGTATGCACATCTTTCTGTCCTTAATGCCTTAACCTTAGTTTTTTGTTAAATTAATGATACCTTACACACACTAATAAAAGACCTCACTGCCTATTAGTAGTCAATAATACGCATAACT
This sequence comes from Dendrobates tinctorius, assembly GCF_039654945.1. NCBI lineage: Eukaryota > Metazoa > Chordata > Amphibia > Anura > Dendrobatidae > Dendrobates > Dendrobates tinctorius. The sequence continues at coordinate 15,434,651 of NW_027361699.1, forward strand.
ACGCATGGTGAGAAAAATGAACAGTCTCATACAGTGTCCAGATAAATATTGTTTTAATTGTGGGTCCATGCACATCATCTCATAACATTTTGGGCAGTCCCAAATTCTGCTGTATGTAGTAGGACATTGAGCCACTAGGGGCCTAACATACACATACCTATTAGCTTGCAGCATTGGGGTCCTGGGTTCAAATCCCACCAAGGACAACATCTGTAAGGAGTTTGTATGTTCTCCCCGTGTTTGTGTGGGTTTCCTCTGGGTTCTCCAGTTTCCTCCCACTCCAAAGACATACTGATAGGGAATTTAGATTCTGAGCCCCATTGGGAACAGTGCCGATAATGTCTGTAAAGCGCTGTGGAAATGAAATGCGCCACATAAGTGAGTAAGATAATAAATAATGTACTAACGTAAACTATACTGGAATTTATGCAGTTATTGCTGGCATCAGTCTAAAATAATCATATACTTCTTCCTTTGTTTGTTATTTGGAACATTAAAACATCTTGTCCTCACATTCAGGACACTGGGACATCCTAATGCTATTTTTGCCATCATGGATGCACAACAAATGTTCCAAGTTGCTTAGAGAAGCTGATGGTATGAATCATTTATTTTGTCTAATCCATAGATAACTAGAACTAGGAATATATAACATAGTTACTTGGCTGAGATTACTGCAGAGTCCAAATAGTGATGTGTTGTAAAATAAGTTTAAAAAGGTTTTAATACAGGAAATAGAATCTTGATTGAAACATGCACAATTCTGAAAGGCAACGTGTCCGCTCATTATTTTCTGTAGACTAAGTTAGAAAAAGTACATTTCCACATTCTATCTTTAGAATAGAGAAGTGATGTTGTAGGTTGATGAAATCCTCCCTTTCAGCTCATTTGTAGATTCTACAGATATTTATTACAAGGTTATTAATGATGAGCAAATCTGCCAGAACTGGACTCGACAGATCACTCAAATTTGTCCAGGAACTTTGTTTCATAGTCAAATCTCCAGTCGCTAGAACATAATTAACATGGAGTGAAAAAATATAAAAACAAAAACTCACCACTCACCTGTTCTGCCAATAAGACCCTCCAACTGGTTCTTCATGCTTCTTCTCCACACATCCTCTTCGGCTTTTCCGTTACCTTTACTCATGGTATTTAGGCTCAGATGTTGTAATGTGCATCAACCAAGGCCTAGTCAGTGCCTTGAGCGATGTAATATCAAGGCCTACTCAGAGCATGAAGTGGCAACTTAGACTAGTGAATTGCGAGGTGAATTTATTTTCCTACCCTCTATAATTCAGAGTTTGAATTTACCAAAACACTGAAATTTTTGGCAATACTGAGGGTGTAAAATGTACCTGTGCCTGGTTTGAACAGTCAGACTCCCTTTAACACACAGAACAAATCAAATTCAACTTCAATAAAGTTAAAAGGATTACTCCCTTTAAAAACTAGTTGCAAAGAAGTGCAAGAGCTTTTCTGCCCTTTGTGTATTAGCCTAAAACATGGATGATGCTGGTTTAGTTCAATGACCTACTGGTGCAGCTGGGGCTGGGGTAGAGGCCTCATAATTCATCTTTCACATTTAGCAATATGGGTCATAACCTAGAGTGCGGTGCTTGGGACTATTAAATGGTTATCCCCAAGAGAATAAGTTTTTCCATTACTCATATGATAGAGTATCGTGAGAATAGGGCTCTTGAACTTGGGAACCAAGCTCTATAGAGCCTCGTCTTGAGCGGCAAGGACATGAGCATGTTTGATCTCTACTCTACTCTAATCTTTCTAGAGAAAGCCAAGTATGGAGCTTAGTTATCTCCGACAGTCCCATAGCTGGGTTTGTAGAGCCTGAATTCCTGGTTCCAGAGCATTATTCTTGGGGTTACTTTAGTTCCCACCTGACATTCCACTGTGATCAGTAATTTGTCCCTATCATATTGATAGGGAATAACTTGCTATCTTGGTAATAAACCTTTAACTGAAATATTTTTTTGGAAATTTTCAGTCATAATGTCTCAATCATTTGCATTTTTCTAATGTACATGGAACAATTCTACAATAAGAATATAAATAAATGCCAGTACTAATGTTTTTATGAAGCTGTGTATTTTCTTAATGCTATTAAATTGTTCAATTTGAACTGTATTTACTGGACCTATCTTCTTTTATTCTTTCATTAAATAATAATTTCTTTATTTTGGCCATTTCTACCATTCAAATATATTTCAGTTATTAAATAATTCTCTTTTGAGGAAATAGTGTCTATGACCTAAACTGCATTTGCCTAGAGGGTAATATCATTACTAAGAAAATTATGCACTTGTAATTCAATTAGCTATTTTTTACAGGCTAATGTTGCCCAGTAAAAACATGATTTTCTGAATAAATTAATAATGTGCGGCCATATCCAAATGAACGCCTATGCATTTTTTAATATACCATGACACATCTCAAATTTACTTACATTGCTTACATTAGTATTTCATTCATTAACCTTGTACGTTCCTCTGAAGGGATCTGCATGTTCGACATTTTTATTCAAAAACACCATAAAAGTCTTTTTGTAAAGCTATAAAGCTCTCCATAATCTTGGAAGAAGTTCAATTACTGAGTAATTGTACTGCATTATAGCATACAACAAATGCAGCAAGATGAACGTATTAACATCTTCATGCCATGAATATGCCTATACTGTTAAATAACTGTAGCGAGAATTATCTTTTGTTGTGCCGTTTTACAAGTTGTCCCTAATCTCCATTAGTTTGGCTTTGTAAAGTCTTCACTTAAAGTAACAAGACTTTTCATTTCATAAATAAATAGTACGCATAATACTAAGCTAATTTGTAATAAGTATCTATCAAACACATTTGCTCCTTTCTGCTCTCGGATTGAGGATTAATAGGGAGGAGGGGAGGTGTGAAGTGGTAGAATGTTTTATTTATGTCTGTAAAGGTACTGTCACACTTAGCGATGCACCAGCGATCCCGACCAGTGATATGACGCGGTCAGGATCGCTGGTGCATCGCTAAGTGGTCGCTAGTGAGCTGCCGCACAGGGGTCGGGGGTCGCTACTTACCTGTCAGACGAGGCGATCGTGACGTCCTCCCACCCGCATTCACGCGTCGCTCGTCGGCGCCACAGGAAGCCCAGCAGGAAGCTGACGACGAGAAACGGTCCAGGATGTTCTCACGCGATCAACGATAACCGGGGGAGGGGTCGGAGGTAAGTATCAGACATAGCGATATTGCCAGCAATATCGCTGCTGCGTCACAAAAACCAGTGACGTTATAGCGATATTGCTAGCGATATCGCTTAGTGTGACAGGCCCTTAAACCTGGTAGTGATACATGAATTTTTCTAGTCTGACAGCTTCTGTGTGAATGTGTGTGAATGCTTCATATTTCTTACTTGTCTTGTTAGGCTGGCCCCCTAATGAACTTCCATGTGTATAACAGGTCATAATTAGCAGCAATAAGGGTGGATAGTTATGAGCTCTTGCCTGTGACCAAGTAAAAGGGAAATGCAACAGCCTGATGTAAAAGGCTTATGTTGAGCAAAATGTGGATTTTTACTTAATGTTATTTTCTTTTGCTGAGGAAAACAATGGCTTAAAATAAATTCCTTTGAAATATTTTTTTCATCTATCAAAGACTTTCATTTTGGAAAACTTCATGCTTCACATGTGTATAGCAGCAAATGCGCCACAACACACTGAGCTCTCACCAATGCTGACGTGTTCTTCTATATGGAGATATCACGTCGCACTGATGATACAATCTCTCACATGGTCTCTGACTCTGGCCACATATAATATCTGTCTATTCAGTGAAGACACAATTTCCCATTAATTATATAGGAGATGACAGTGGGTACTTTTTCTTTTCCAAATAATTTTATTGAAGGATTTTTAACAATGATGGGGGGGGAGAGAATGAGGTAGGGAAGGGAGGGAGGAGAGGGACAGTTGGTACTTTTAACATTTTGAGGGGGAGGAGAAGGCAGAACATATATTGGGCCCAATTCGTTAAAGCTTTCATGCCAGAATTCCGGCGTAGCTCACATGTGACGTCACTAAGCTACAGAGCGGCGTTAGGACCAAAAATGAGTGACCAATACGTTTCGAAGGGGAACGACCCTGTTGAAGAAAGTTGTTCCCCTTCAAAACGTGTTGATCAGTCATTTTTGGTAGGTACTGTCGGCCATTTTTTCAGCTGGTATCCAGGGACGCCACCGGCCAGGGCTTCCTTGGCGCTGCACAGCTGCTAGCTTCCCGCTGCTTCACCTATTGCAGACACAAGCTCAATGCTCAATTCCCTGCATGCCACAATCCAAACAGACGGACGCAAATCTACATGAGCGAATACACACCACTACTGGGGCAAGTTTTGAACCGCATGTACCCAGACTGTCTTCCATAGATGGTTCCTTTGTTGCTTCTTGGTGTTGACATCAGGAAACCTAACAAGAGGCTTGGTGATACGCATAGGGACCCCACTGATACGACGACCACAGAGTGGGCACCTTGACCAATGTGGCTCTCATTCATTTTTTATACTACACAATTTTAAGGAACTACACTCAGTTTTTCCCCTTATTTTTGGATCATACTGCAGTCAAGTTATCATTTGTTTACTAATGTATCCTACCAGAACCTCAAGGGGCCACATTAATATAGTGACTACTAGCAATAGGCTATTTTTATCAGTTCATTCCTTTTTTTATATACCCTCAAGTGCCGCATCATACGCTATGAGGAAATAAGTTTGATTTCTCCTGAGAACCACACGTTCAATAAGTTGACCATGCAGTATTGTAACATTACCTGCATGTTTACCCTATATCTACAGCTAAATAGCATTTTACTGTGGTGATAGGTGTCGTGATCCATGCTGGATCAGGACATATAAAAAGCACAGGTAACCTTTTTTTTCCTAAGCTGTGCTTAAGGTTTATTTTTGCCCCGGTGGCCTTTAGGATTATTGCACTGTGGTGTCGTTTGTTCTAAGTTTACCCCTTGTGGTGGTGAGTGTCATTGCACTCTGGTTTCTTTAGTTTAGTGCACATGATTATAATGCAGGTGTGATTGCTGGCTCTGCTATAAAAGAGTCACAGGTGTTGCAATCAGTGTTGGCGATAGTGTTCATTTCAACCATCCTTGGTGGAGGAAGGAGCTGGAGAGCATTCCTTGCAGCACTGTCTTAGCCTGGTGTGAAAGGAGTCATAGGGGATTTCCTTGTAGCTCTGACAGAGCTTGGTGGCAGCGACTCAGGAGGAGAGCTGCATGCTGGTGATGAACTCTGTTGCCAGGAGCAAGTGCAACAGAGTAAAGCTAAGTGGTGTTTCCCTGTTTGTGTTTTTCCTTAGTGTGTATTAGTACAGCGGTGGGGCCATGCCTGCACCACCTAGCTCCCTAGCAAGGGATAGGTGTAGGGTGTGCTAGGGCGACAGGTTCCTGATCGGCGCCTGGTGCGGAACCGGCATAGGGACTGTTAGGAGCGTTAGGGACACTGACTCAGGGGAGTGCAGGAGGTCTCCACGTCCCCTTTCCCTATCGCAGGGCCCACCGTTGTAACTGTTTCCCTTCCCTTTGTCTTGTTGTTTTAGTTACCGGCCTCCGGGCCGTGTCACACAGGATAGTATCACGTGCCGCGTCCTGTTGTTCTAGTTACCGGCCTGCTGGTCGTGTCACACAGGACAGGTCCACGTGACAATAGGTTACCTTTAAATTGATAAACCAAACATTTGAATGGAATGGAATACCTGCAGTCAATCAGTTGATGCTGATTGGCTGCGCTGGTAATGCAGCTCACCTGAAGAAATACTGCAGCATTTAGTATGGATTACAGAGGAGGGGTGCTGCTCCTGAGTTTGCGTACAGTCATTGCCAAAAGTTTTGAGACTGACACAAAATTTGGATTTTACACCGTTAGATGCTTCAGTTTTTTTAGACCTTTTAGGCCATGTGCACACGTTCAGTATTTGGTGATTTTTTTTACCTCTGTAGCCAAAACTGCAAGTGGAACAATTAGAGGAAAGTATAATAGACACCCTTGCATCTCTTCTTTATTTATCACCCACTCCTGGTCTTGCCATACAAATACAGAGGTAAAATATGAAATACTGAATCTGTGCACATGGCCGGAGTCAGTTGTTTTTATGGTTACTGAGGTACAATTATAAATATTGAGTCTTTACATACACTTTTTGCATTTGCCAATAAAAGTGTAAAAATGTAGGAAATGCTTATAACTGTTCTTCAGTAACCACAGAAACATCAAACTAAAAGACATAAAAACACTGAAGTAGCAAACTTTTTGAAAAACAGAATTAGTTTCTGTCTCAAAACTATTGGACATGACATTGTAGCTTTTTTTCCTACTTAGAACAAAGTGACCTATTAGGAATTATCATAATTATAGTGGAGAAATCCTTTTACCTTAATGACTTGGAACAGTATATCAGGCACTTTAAGGCTTCGTGCACAGGACCAGTTATGTTGGGCGAGTTGGATTCATGGTTTTCATAGATGGCACTCATACCCATGTTATTCTATGGGTCTGTGGACATGTCTGATTTTTTTCATCTGACCAAGTACAATGATGTGCTCTCTTTTTCCCTTTATACAACTTCTCATAGTTACTACTTGCTTTTAGTTTTTTTTTTATTTAATTATTGATAAGATAGAGACCTTGAGTTGTGAATTAAAACCTAACTGTTCAATTTAACAATAAAACGTTATTTAGTATTTTTTCTTTCATTCATTTTTAGTTTTCAAATTTCTTCTATGTCTATGTACTGAAGGTCAGGTTCCCCATGCCCTTCAGCCCAGCAGCATTCACTTATTTATCAGTAAATTCCCTGCCTATCCAGCCCTGTATAACATTTTTCTGGTCAACTGAGGTTTAAAAAAAGCATTTATAATGTCTCCATTTCCTATGCTAATGAAGCTTTGACTAGTCAATGGGGCGTTAGTTGCCCCAGACTTGTCAGGCATCTTTCCATGTTGTCACTCCCCTGTGAGCGTGATAACATAATTTGCATGAGCGGCATCATCATCGCTTATGCAAATCAATGGCATATGCGTCGCTTATTCCAGCAGCATCAGTGCATCTCTGAGCCGCGTGTACGCTTCCAGGCTTCAGCGGCATACACTGCGCATGATCGGAAGCTTCTAAACTTGCGGACATGCACTGTGCGTGCCTCTGGAGTTGAGATGTGCTAACCCAGCTTCAGAGATGCACTGACACTGCCGAAATGAGAGCCGATTTTCTTAAGCAGTGATGATGTCGCTTATGCAAATTATGTAATCACGCCCACAAGAGTGTGAAAGAGGGCTGACTAGTCTGGGGAACTAATACCCCTTCAAATAGTCAAAGCCCTCATTAGCATAGGAAACTGGGGGCATTATAAATGCTTCTTTTTAAAACCAGAAAAACAATGCACAGGGGATTAACTTATAAATAAGCTAATGCTTCTGGGTTGGAGGGCATGGGGACCTGAGGACATGACAGGTTCCCTTGAATTTGAACCTTAGGATCAGCAAAACATTTTGGAATCATATTGTTAAAAATTAAAACTTAAATGGTGGAAATTCCCTTTTTACACTTAAAACTTTACCTTTTAATTACTGGACTATTACATATTTTTAAAAAATTTCATTATTATTATTTTTTAGTAACTTTCACTGACATTTTTAGTTCATCTAGTGGCCTTGAATACTTTAGTATTTCAGTTTATAGAAGGAGTAAAGAGTTCCTATGAAGCCCAGCCACACACTGGGCTTAATGGGAGGTTAAATTAGGCCCCTGACTTCCATGCTGACCCATCAACACCATCATCATGCATTTAAAGGGGTTGTCCACTACTAGAACAACCCCTTCTTAAACTAAATGTTATGCCCTATAAAATAATAAAGCCTATTCTCACCTCCTGTGCCCGTGCCGTTCCAGCAGTGTCGGCACTCGCGGTTCTGGGGCTGTGATGCGGTGTTGTGACACATGATGCCCTCCGCTCAATCAGCGCTGGCATCATTGTCTCTGCCTTTCAACAAACTGAACATGAAGAGGAAGTCAGATCAGCTGCAGCCCTGGCTTTTGCTTCATGTTCAGTTTGTCTGAAGACAGAGACAGTGACGCCAGCGCTTATTGGGTGCCGGTGTCACGTGTCACAACACCGCATCACAGCCCCAGGGAGATTGAGTGCTGACACCGTGGGAATGACGCCGCCACATTAGAGGTGAGCATAGGCTTTATTATTTTACATTTAATTTAAGAAGGGGGTTCGCCTAGTAGTGGACAACCCCTTTAGATGCCATTGTCATTGATTGATAGCAGACTCTAAATGATTACAAAAAATGGAAAAAATGTACACGTGTATGTACTCTATTAGTTGATTTGTTTGCAGTACTAACAAAAGTAACAAGTCAGAACATAAAAGTGTACCACTGCTATAAATATATTAATAAGAATAACAAATAAAATATTGGATCCATTGAGTAAACCTGTGTGCAGATGATATAGCAAACTTTGAAAGTGGTAGATGTAAATTGTAATTAGTAAATGTTGTTTTGTCTGAAGCAATACGTGTTTCCTACGATATTATGTTACAGTCTGATCTGCTTGGGTGAATTCTGTTGGCAACGTAGAGTATAAAGCAGTATAAAGAGATTTTGTACAAACAGCAACTTTTCCATTCTTGCTACTAACCTATCTGATGTCGTAAAAGGCCACTGGACATATTGTTCTTTCTGCTGAAAAGATTGCTCCCTACAGAATAAATGCTTTCAGAGCTCCGCAGGGTTCATTATCGCCACAGTGCCTTCTAACCGTCCAACATTTGAAAGCAGCATTTTGTATTCAATCCCAAGTCTCCCTTTTAGTAGTGAAACATGCTGTCATGGTGCTACAAGGCTGGCCAAATTTTTCATTAACCCAAGCTGCCAAGGGGCTCGTGAAATCTGTTGTTTTTATGACACATTGATGTTGTTTAATGAAGTGTGATAACTGCGGCAAGCATCATCGAAAACATAGGTTGAAAAAATATCAGGATTTTTAGACCATGAAAAGATTTTCATAGAGAGATAAATGAGGCATTAAAGTTGTATTTTCACCAACAAGGTGAGTTCAGTGGGAGCACAGCAGAATGGAAATCCTGATGAACAGATAATGGCATCGTATTTTAGGTTCTAATGCTATTTCACATCTGCAGGGGTTTCTTCAACAAATGCCATGTTAACCATTGAATATTGGGTTGGCATATGGTCATTTAAATTTAAAAGTATGCTAGACTTATAACGCTAAAGCTTTTCCTGTGCTTAAAGAGTAACCATTGTTTAATCCATTTTTGTTTTCAAAAATCAGTAGTACACATGTAAGTAAGCAACTTTGTAATATATCTTATCTGAGAAATTTGCTTATTTCACCTCCTAGATTGATCTTTCACTTTGTGTTCAGTAAAAAAAAATCTGCATTCAGTTAAGTCAGATTTTCCCATTACTGAGATAGATGACAGTTGGTACTTTTAAAATTCTATGGCGAGTGAAGAGGGAGGAGCTACAGGTAGACACAGACATTCGGCTGTAAGTTTCATAGCACTTTATGAGCACCAACTGTCATGTCATTTCTCAGCAGTAGGTATATCTGTATTCACTGAAGACAGATTTTATCTGTGAAATAAGAATATTATGAATGACAGATCAGTCCAGGAGGAGAAGGAAGCAGAAATATTTCAAAGTTTCTTATTTTCACATGATCTATTGATTTATGGAAAAAAATAAAACAAAAGTTACTCTTTGTAGGATCAATTTTCATTTTTTTCTCCCCATATATTACAGCCGACCCCAACAAAGTGTAACTTCTACTGTACTTAAAAACAGATAATACAAGCTTTCATGGCCTAAAGCATATTCGTCATCAGATTTCACAATATAAACATTTTCATTATGGAGGATCTTTCCGACTAGATTATGGCTCGATGCTATCGCAACGGGAGGATGCGATAGCATCACACCTCTTGCCATGTTAACCCTCAACACACACACTCCTCTCACCTTTCACCATCTCCACTCACTCTTTCACTCCACATACGACCCTTTCTCTCACTCCATCTCTCATACTCACGCCGTCATCGCCGCTGCTCCACAATCCCCGACATCTTCTTCCGCCGGCGCCATCCTGGATCCAGACGTCGTCCACACTGGCGACATGTTCTTGCGGCGACGCCATCTTGAGTATCGCGGGATTTCGCCGATCCAAGATAGCGTCGCCGCAGGAACATGTCGCAGGCGTGGAGGACGTCGGGATCCAAAATGGCGTCGGCGAAATCTCGCGCGATTTCGCCGACGCCATTTTGGATCCCGACGTCCTCCACGCCTGCGACATGTTCTTGCGGCGACGCCATCTTGACTATCGCGGGATTTCGCCGATCCAAAATGGCGTCGCCACAAGAACATGTCGCCGGCGTGCAGGACATCTGGATCCAGGATGGCGCCGGCGGAAGAAGATGTCGGGGATCGTGGATCAGCGGCGATGACGGCGTGAGTATGAGAGACGGAGTGAGAGAAAGGGTCGTATGTGGAGTGAAAGAGTGAGTGGAGATGGTAAAAGGTGAGAGGAGTGTGTATGTTGAGGGTTAACATGGAAAGAGGTGTGCGGTGACGTCACCGGTTACAACTGGACAGAAGTTGTTACAACCGGAAGCTGCTTGTCATGATCACGTGTGTCAGGACGCAGATGATGCCGCAAGGCGAACCCATAACACACGTGACCCTGGATACACCGCCTCCAGTGGGGCGCATTTAAATAATAAAAACGTGCAGGTGGATACACCGCCTCCACCTGGCGAATTTAGGTATTACACGTTATACAATAAATCAAATGATAAAGGGGGAACCTGGGAAACTTTAACAATGGTGGGCCCTGCAATAGGGAAAAGGGAATTGGAGACCTCCTGAGCTCCCCTGAGCCAGTGTCCCTGCACTCCTAACGTTCCCTATGCCGGTTTCGCACCGGGCGCCGCACGCGTACCTCAACGCCCTTGCTCACCCTGAACCTAAACCCTCACTAGGGAATGGGTCGGTGCGGAGACTAATCCCACCACTGCACTAATAACACACATGAGGAAAGAGACAATACAGGGGAAACACCACTTAGCTTTGCTCTGTTGCGTGCGCTCCTAGCAACAGAGCCCTCCACCTGAGTGCATCTTCTCCTTCACCTGGATCCATCACCATAACAGGATCCTTCACCTTAGTGCAGCCTTGGAGCAGAGTCCAACACCAGTTGCAGCTGCTTAGAACCAGAGTCCCAAGGATGAGTTCAGCTGCTGACACGAAGTCGAGCATGCTTGAGTCCAGCTCAGCGGCCAAGTCCCACATGGTGAGTGCCACTCTCCATAGTCGCCACTCCACCAGATCATGCAGACACTTCCTGCTGACACCATCACTGCGACTCCACCACGCCATGCCAGCCCTTCGTCCAGACACCATAGCTGAAACACATCCCCCCTGGCTAAGCTGCGCAGGACTCCTCACCAGCTCCATCCTTCCTCCAGGCACTCCCACTCAAAGTGAACAATCTCACAATATCACAGGCAGCGATTGCACCCCCTAGCACACCTTTATAGGGTGTCACACCTGATCCCTAATTAAGTGCACAAAAACCTAAAGTGCAATACTGCTAACCACCACCGGGGACAGTCAAGACACCTTGGAACTTTCCCAAAGTAAAAAAAGTTCACTTTGTGCTTTTAATACCGCCAGATCCAACACTGGATCATGACAGTACCCCCTCCTTAATGAGGAGCCTCTGGACCCTCAAGACCACCCCTCATTAGGGAAACACCTACAGCGGGGATGCCCAGATCCTGAGTTCACCCCACCATTACCTGACACTTCAGGTTCATGACAAACACCGCTGGTATTGGCAATACATGTTCATTTTGGAGGCACCACTCATCTCCACAGTGCCGACTTGGGGAATGATATTATGTATGTGTATATATGCTAAGAGCTGATCAGACTCCACAACACATTTCCAAGATGTTTTTTGGTGGGACCCATACATGCTCGTTCACACACAGGTCCGGACCTGAACGTTTATTGCACACATACATTTGTCATTTTTTGGTGAACTCACTCTGGACTTAACAGAGGCGTCCCCCTGTGTCACCACACTCACACCCCCGCTATTCACCAAGTGATCACCACCCTCCAACCCTCTTCACCATGAGGTCTGCGCCTCCCAGGGTTGGTTTAATGGCGAGGGTTGAGATTTGTCCCTACTCCCCTGCAGCACACCAGCTGCTCACACCAGGAGGAGAAGGAACGCATATGGAGGAAATATACACTCACTGGCCGCCTCCACACAGCCAGGAGGGGCGGCTTCTACGGTGGTATTTGAAGATTTGGCGTAAACCCCGCGGACTCTACATCAGTCTGCTCATCACTAGAACGCACCCCTTCACCTCGGGGAACACCAAGCAGCTCCGTGGGGCACCATTCCTCCCACCTGCCTGGGTACGCCCACGTGCATGAGCAAGTCCCGCTCCCCAGCAGCGACTCCAGGGGCTTTTGCCAGACCCGCAATTTGCCAAAGCCGCCATTTTTTTTCTCTGGTTATCTGAGCAGAGGCCCCAGACCGTGATAACTGCTGCTGCAGCGGCTCTAACACACCTTGCCGCTCCCCACTCACATCAGTGAGGCCCGGCAGCAATTACTCAGCGGTCTCCACATGGCCAAAGCTCACCAGAAAAAAACTGTAGGGCCTGTGATAATGTCATGATCACGTGTGTCAGGACGCAGATGATGCCGCAAGGCGAACCCATAACACACGTGACCCTGGATACACCGCCTCCAGTGGGGCGCATTTAAATAATAAAAACGTGCAGGTGGATACGCCGCCTCCACCTGGCGAATTTAGGTATTACACGTTATACAATAAATCAAATGATAAAGGGGGAACCTGGGAAACTTTAACAATGGTGGGCCCTGCAATAGGGAAAAGGGAATTGGAGACCTCCTGAGCTCCCCTGAGCCAGTGTCCCTGCACTCCTAACGTTCCCTATACCGGTTTCGCACCGGGCGCCGCACGCGTACCTCAACGCCTTTGCTCACCCTGAACCTAAACCCTCACTAGGGAATGGGTCAGTGCGGAGACTAATCCCACCACTGCACTAATAACACACATGAGGAAAGAGACAATACAGGGGAAACACCACTTAGCTTTGCTCTGTTGCGTGCGCTCCTAGCAACAGAGCCCTCCACCTGAGTGCATCTTCTCCTCCACCTGGATCCATCACCATAACAGGATCCTTCACCTTAGTGCAGCCTTGGAGCAGAGTCCAACACCAGTTGCAGCTGCTTAGAACCAGAGTCCCAAGGATGAGTTCAGCTGCTGACACGAAGTCGAGCATGCTTGAGTCCAGCTCAGCGGCCAAGTCCCACATGGTGAGTGCCACTCTCCATAGTCGCCACTCCACCAGATCATGCAGACACTTCCCGCTGACACCATCACTGCGACTCCACCACGCCATGCCAGCCCTTCGTCCAGACACCATAGCTGAAACACATCCCCCCTGGCTAAGCTGCGCAGGACTCCTCACCAGCTCCATCCTTCCTCCAGGCTCTCCCACTCAAAGTGAACAATCTCACAATATCACAGGCAGCGATTGCACCCCCTAGCACACCTTTATAGGGTGTCACACCTGATCCCTAATTAAGTGCACAAAAACCTAAAGTGCAATACTGCTAACCACCACCGGGGACAGTCAAGACACCTTGGAACTTTCCCAAAGTAAAAAAAGTTCACTTTGTGCTTTTAATACCGCCAGATCCAACACTGGATCATGACACTGCTTAGGGCATTTATTATTATAGATGAGACTGGAGTGTAATCTATTTCAAAAGTTTTTCCTCCTAATATTAAAATTAACATTCAACTGGACTCGTCCCATGCTCATATTAACATCAGGATTTTACAGCCTTTCTTACACATATTATATCTCAGTAAGGACACAAGTGTCATCAAGCCTAAAAGACCAATTATGAAATTTGGTGACAGGTCTGTTTTAAAAGAGTGGTCCAAAAGTAGAAAAAAAGGGTAGACATTTTCCAGAAAGAGCATGACTCTTGTCCATGGGCTGTGTATGATATAGCAGCTCATCTTCATTCAAGTGAATGAGGCTATATTCCATTAGAACAGACATCCGCTCTAATAAGATAGTAGAGGCTACAGTCAACCAGTGATTTAATGTAACAAACCCATCACACAACGATGTCACATGACCCACCGAAAATAGTGGCTGCGACATCACTACAACAGCAGCATTGCGGGAAGTGCGTATCCTTTGTTTTTACTTTAATTGGGGCCCTTAAGTGAATATAGGGGTTATCAATGCAAACTGCTTCTTCAGAGAGGATGAGGACTTGAACTCTGGTGCCACCTATTAGAAGTAGCAATCATAAAAATCAATATTAACTCTTAAAAAACCTTGTCATACAACTTAGAATAAAAGCTAAATCAGAATCTTAATCTGCTGACACATGTTTCAGGGTGCTGACTCTCCTCAGTGCAAAGCAAGAGATCTGCTTGGCTGTATGAGAGGCCTCTAACTGAGGTTTTAGGGGTAAAATTTCTCCTTGAGGAGAGTGACATGCCTGACATGCCAGGGCAAAGAGGCTTATAGGTCATGCAATGATCCGTTGGGAAATTTAATATGCAAATTGGTTCAGAGAGGAAGAGGACTTAAAAGTCTAGTGCCACCTTTTGGAAGTAGTGCAAACATTTGTGCAGATCTTGGCTAACATAGGACTACTGGACTCGTGACCCCGCCTAGAACTACTGAAAGGAGTCATTTTGACTCCTTGCTTGTTTTCGTTTATTTTTAGAGTTTCATTTGTGGTTATTTATTAATAATTATATTTTTTGTAATGTATTATTATTGTGAGATCCAACAGTAATGCTTTTGATTGTTTTTTTTCTGCTTTTCTTATTTTTCTACAGAAAATAACAATAATTATAATAGACGTTTTTCAAACATTTTTTTTTTTATTCAAGTGCACACATATAAACAACAACTGAAGAACAAAAAGCAGAGAAAATGTAGGTGGAGGAGCATAAAAATGAAAATATGGCGCAGAATT
The DNA here is from genome assembly GCF_039654945.1 of Dendrobates tinctorius. Lineage (NCBI taxonomy): Eukaryota > Metazoa > Chordata > Amphibia > Anura > Dendrobatidae > Dendrobates > Dendrobates tinctorius. The sequence goes on from NW_027361699.1 coordinate 15,449,790, forward strand.
CACCTTCTAAACATTTGGTGTTTCGCATTTTAGGCATTGCCTTTGATTTATGGCAGTACATTGCCCACACAAAGACTTACCACAAGTCTTACAATTGCCGACAGATCTATTTTTCTTGCACTTTTCTTTGATCTGGCAAAATTTTGTTTGAACCATCACTTCTGAGCATGTAGAAACTTGGGACGTGGAACCCTTTTCCCTATCTGTAACATAAGGACCACTCAACTCTCTCACAAGCGTTTGCAAAAAAGCCTTGCGTGACATTTTTGGGTGGGTAATCTCCTTGAATATTATCCATGCATTTATACCCGCAAAGTCTAAGGCATTTTCAAATGCATGAACAGGCCATCTCCTTGTGCATGTTCGTGTGGTATATTTTCGTGCCATCTGATCCACTACATCTACTCCATATTTTGTTTCATTGTAAAACTTTACCGTTTCTGGAGTTTTTTTAGCGGAATCAGACGCAACAACAACATCTGGATGGACGGAACTCAAAATGACAACATTTTTGTTGGGCTTTCCTTGATATACTGTAAGTGTAAAATTGTCTTCATTTCTAAACACTTTAGTGTTGTACAATTCCTCTTTCATGGATTTTATTTCTTTAGGCACTTCTCGCCTTATCTTGTTCAGTGTTCCCACGATGGTTGTTCCTTTGCTTTTTAGCTGTTTAGCTAATTTTACTGAAGTAAAATAATTATCGGTTGTAACATTGCGACCTTTTTTCAAAAACGGGTCCAATAACTTCATTACCACATGGTCAGCTAAACGGTCCTCAGCACGGCGTGTGTCATCTTTTGCCTAGATAAGGGAAGCCATTTGCCAGATATTTGCTCTCCTTATCAACAGCTAGCCAATATTTGTGGCCATATTTATCTGGTTTGGAAGGCATGTACTGCGTGAATGGACACCTAGTTTTGCTTGGGAAAAGTTGCTCATCCACCGTTATGTATGGGCCAGGTTTGTAACACGCAATACAATTTTCAATAAACCTGTCCCACACAGTAGAAAATAGAGCAAACTTGTCCGTTTGCAGTCTCTCCGATCGAGTAGATTTCTCATCAAATCTGATAAGATAAGAGCCTAGAGTAAACAAGCTATTTTGTTCAGTATTACACAGTAATACAAGCAGGTAAAACACAAGGAAAATGTGAAAAGTTGACATGTAAATTGAACTACATCTATATGAACATCAGGGTAAATAAGACAGAGTGAAAAAATTATGCACAAAACTTTATAGCAACATTTAGTGACAAAAGGACCTCAAAATATAGTAGGGAGTCAAAATGACTCCCTTCAGTAGTTCTTGGTAAATTTTGAAAAAAACGCGCAAATTTTTCACCAAAATTATTTATTCTCACAAAATCTTTTTTCACATCATATTTGAGGAAAAGTCACCGAGTTTCAAGCCGGAATTCTGAAAAATGTAGTCACAGAAGAGAAATAAAAAACGAAAGGAGTCAAAATGACTCCATCAGTAGTTCTAGTGTTAAATACACTGTCAACGATAAACATAAATCCTAAACTAGCACTTAATTTGACTCAATCCAAGTATATTTTCAGAATTCAATTTGCTCATAACTGAGCTTTACTCCGACATTGTGTTATTGCAGTAGATTGCTTTCACTTGGGAGCGATATAAGGTACCACAGGAACCATTTCTATTTAAAAGTCTGACTGGCTTATTGCAGTCCTCATAAACCACAACACAAGAAACTTAAATACAGCCTTTGTCAGGCTCACAGTACAACTTAAAGCAAAAAGTCCATACAATATTGCTGGCTAGCCAACAGAGTCCAGCTTCTTAAGGTACTGTCACACTTAGGCCTCTTTCACACTTCAGTTTTTTGCATCAGTTATAATCCGCCAAAAAGGCGGACATGCGGATCCGTTCTAAACTGATGTGAATGGATGGCACAGGATCCGTCAGACGGATCCTGAAAATGAAGAAATTTAAAGGAATCGCTGGGAGAGAGAGAGAGAGAGAGAGAGAGAGAGAATTTTTTTTATTTTTGTCCGGCACCCAGAAAGAATTTCGGGTTAAATGAGTGTCTGGAGGATCCGCCAGAGAAAAAAACGTTACAAGCTCCGTTCTGAAATCTTTGAGGATGGTGACGGACAGCAACTTTTGGCGGATCCTCACAAAAAACGGATGCAACGGACAGCAATCCGTCACAATCCGCCATTAATGCAAGTCAATGGGAAAAAAACGGATCCTCAAAAAAAAATTGAGGATCCGTTTTTTTTCAAACCCTGGCGGATTGTGACTGATTGTAAAAAACGGAAGTGTGAAAGAGGCCTTAGCGATGTACCAGCGATCCCGACCAGCGATATGACGTGGTCAGGATCGCTGGTGCATCGCTAAGTGGTTGCTAGTGAGCTGCCACTCAGGCAGATCTCACCAGCGACATCGCTGGGGACGGGGATCGCTACTTACCTGTCAGACGAGGCGATCCTGACGTCCTCCTGCCCGGCTCCACGCGTCGCTCGTCTCTCCACAGCAGGAAGCTGACGACGAGAAACGGTCCAGCCTGTTCTCGCACGATCAGCGATAACCAGAGGGGGAGCGGTTGGAGGTAAGTATCAGACATAGCGATATTGCTAGCGATATCTCTTAGTGTGACAGGCCCTTTAGTCCTTTAACAAATGCAATCAATCCAAGAGATCTGCACACCTCCGTACACACAGCATGTGTGAGACAAACAGGTCTCATTTACCAAGTGAACCACACCCAGGAGTGGAGATATGGTGAGCAGTCGTTCAGCTGCACATAATCAACCCGTCATGGCGATTAACCCCTTTTAGTCCTATGTCCACTAAAGCATTACTCCAGGTTTATCTCCCATCCACTATGTGTCTAACAGCCACCTTATAATATGCAGTATATACATGGAGTACTGCGCTAAAGTTTTAGGTAGGCAGATGTGAGAGCAATGCTACAAAGAAAGAATACTTTAAAAAATAGAAGTGTTAAGAATGTATATTTATTAAAAAAAATGGAGAGTGAATGAACAAAAGAGAAATGTAAATCAAATTAATATTTGAAGGGACCACCCTTTGCATTCAAAACAAAATCAATTTTTCTAGGTACATCTCCACACTGTTATTAAAGGAACTCGGCAGGGAAGTTGTCCCAAATGTCTTGGAGAACTAGCCACACATCTTGTTTGGTTATAAGTTGTGCAAATCCATTTTTTGCTGTTGTTCTGCTGAAGAATAAACCTTACACCAAACAGATAACTCCCTGGTGGTATTGCATTATGGATAAGTATCTTCCTGTATTTCTCTGTATTTACAACACCAAGAAATGGGCAATGTTGAAGACTGTAGTTGCCATGATCTGCCAGTGCAGCAGGTTTGTATTTATTTTGCCCCAACATGTACTGAAAAGCAGGGAAAACATTGTTTTTTATGTTTTTTTATTGTGCTGTAAAATGTCAGACCAATATGGTCCTCCAGTGGATACTATTATGCTTATACTAAACTTGTATACTTTTCTTTAAAAATAAAAACAGAACTTCATTAGAAACCTTTTTTTGCTTGTATCAACATTTTACCATACTTTTTCCTAGATGTTTTCATTTATACGTCCATCGATCTATGCCAGAGATGGTTTTTTGTCTGGCTGAATTTTTTTTATAACATTTTAGGGTAGATAGATACGTTGTGGAGGTGCGGAGAACAAAATACTTCAACTCTGGTGTTTTGATATTTTTTCTCTTTATGGAATATACAAATTGGGTTAGCCTTACAGTGTGAACCTAAAATAAATTTTAGTTGTGCATATATTAGACTTATCTGGATGCAGTGATGTCACATATGTCTATTTATTTATTTTTTATATCTTTTTTTAATGGGGGAAAATGGGTGTAATTCAAATTTTATATATATTAGTTTTTTATTTTTCAAAACTTTTCTTACTGTATTTTTTAACGTGATCATCTATGCGGTTATACTATGTAATGCAATACCACTGCTTGCACTATAAAGTAAAAATCATGGACTCCTATGAAAGCCAGCCATGGGCTGGTCTTCACAGGAGCATAGTCAAAGCAGGCCCCAAGCTGCCATGCTAACTCATCAGCACACCACGAAATGGACGTTTGGCGTGTGGCATATTGTGTCCAGCGGACCTTGTGCTTTATATGCTGCTGTTAAAGATTGATAGCAGCATATAAAGGGTTAACAGTAGCGGGAGGATGCATGCTGAATAACACAGCCAGAGGATTACTGGTTCTATACAGGCTCAGATCCTGAGCCTGCATCAAAAACAGGGACCCAACAGAGAATGTACCAGTACATCCAATGGAGGGAAGCGATTAAAGAAAGTTGTCACCAGATTTAGCCATTTAAACTGCATTCTTTGTAAAAATAGATCTCTTAAACCTAGTAACCCTTGTTACTTTGAAAATTCATGTATGAGTGGCTATGTAATCCTAATCCTTTTTGTAAATTTCCATGCTCACCATTAAAATGAGAAACTTATGAGTTGGACTCATATAATGCTCATTTTAACATCAAAACTAAACAGACGTTTTAACATGGATTTTCAAAGTAAGTACACCAGTATCATTAGTTCTCAGTAGAGATGACAGGATCTGACAAAACTCGAATTCATCAAATTGCACGGATTCACCCAGGAAATTTGACATGCAGCAAAGCAATTCTAAGTGAATTGAATGTCCCATGTTATGCTTTGTGACCCCAGAACGTAATAAACTTAAAATGTAAAAAACAAACCCAAAAATTGTACCCACCTCACCACTGACCCCTCTGTTGCCCACTGCCGGTTGGCCAATCCTCAGTGCCGCCTCTTTATCCCCCGTTGCACTCCATACCTCCAAGCCTGCTCCCTCTAAACCTGGAATTCCAGCTGTAATCAGGACTTCATGGTCACTACATATTGCACGTGGTGACGGCGCAGATGTGCAATGGGCAGCGACCACTGATTCTTCGTCATGGAGTAAACAGGCCAGGAGATGCAACTTGTGACAAGGGACAGAAGAGATGGCCCTAACGACTGGGCACTGGTTAGTATGTAGCAGAGCAGCTGGAGAGGTGTCCATCAACGATTTAGAAAAATGAATATCATTCATAAAAATCGATTTCCCAAAATTGCTGTTATTTTTGTGTATTCAAGTAAAATTCAGTCCCACTTGAATAAATGCTCATCTCCAGTTCTAAGAGATATATTATACAGTATGTGAAGGTTTTAATGTCAAATCTGGCAACAAATCAGCTTCAAGGGTATCTATCATTAGGTTATTGCCACCTAATCTGAAAACAGCATAATGTAAAGGCAGAAACCCTGATTCCAGCATTGTGTCACTTACTAGGCTGCTTGATCTTGTTCTGATCAGATCACTGTTTTATGAAGAGTAGATTATGAATAGAAGACTATTAAACCTGCCTCCATGTAGTCAAGCTTATTCATCAGCTCTGTATACCTCTGCCCTCACTGATTGGTAATTTTAAGCCTATGCACAGTATACACAGAAAGCTGCCAATCACTGGTATGGATGAGATAATACAGAGCTCAGCATTCAGAGTACTGCTAATTCAGCAGCAGATAAAACAGTGATTTTATCAAAACTGCACCAAGTGGCACAGTAAGTGATACGTCGCTGGAATCAAGGTCTCTGCTCCTACATCATTCTGCTCTCAAATGGTGTAAAAAAGACCATTTACGTTTGAGATATACTTTATGCTTTGCTTGAGATCCATGGAACATATGCTAACAATGTATTATAAGATTAATGACATCCTGCATATATCTATTTCATGCAGATAACAGAGCTGATAAATAGGTGAAGCAATAGTTCAGGGATTTGTATGACTGTCTCTATGGATAATGGATATACCATGCTATGCCAACACTGTATGAAGTGGACCTTGTGACCTCAAAAAAAGGTTTCTCTCCGTAACATTGATTCCTTTAGTCTTAATTTTGTCTCTTTAGAATCCTACATGAGCAATGTTTAGTGCCTTTTTTCTTGGCAGATGATTTTTGACCCTAAAGCCAACAAAATCTATAATATTCAAGCAATTCCAAATTGATTTGCTTATCTCTAGAAAATACTGCAATATCAAAGGAAAAAATAGCTGAGCTAAGACTTATGAGTCTATATGGATTTTAAAGAAAAAAAATGGAAAACTGATATTTGCCATATTTAACTAATTAGTCTTATCAGTATTTCGGTACTGTGATACCTCTGTTGATAGCTTATAATGAGAATTAATAATTTAGTCTATTTTGAATGGTAAAGTTATTGGAGGTAAATATTAAGCACAATTGTTCAAAAGGTGCATGGAAAAGCAGAATGTATATTTCTTTTGATTGTAACTTACTGTAGCATGGGATACTTTGCCAAAATCTCAGGTCTTTCATTGAAGGCAAGTGTCTTGGAATCAATAAGACAATTTTAGGTACGTGGCTATTTACACTGCATTTTACCTTT